>NC_073361.2:9961250-11355000 GCF_027580225.2 Misgurnus anguillicaudatus
TCAAAATATCGATACGACGATACATTGTCATGGACGCCTGACGATGCGCGCATCGATACAGCATCTTACATATCGATTCGGATGGACTTTTTAAAGTAACGTGACCAATCGCTATATGGAAAGGACGCATGTGTCCCGCGGAGTATGTAGAAAGGTATCGGGGTATACTTTTACTTTACGTGTCTGTCTCGCTGGCGCACGTGCCTGTGAGCCGCGTTCTCTCTCTCTCTCTCTCTCTCTCTCTCTCTCTCTCTCTCTCTCTGAAAAGTGTACATATAGAGAAGAGATACAGAGCTACTTCAAACTATAGCTGTCAGATTAATAATCTGATTTCTATTAAATAGATATATTCATAGATATAGAATAATGAAATGAGAGACAAATATAATGCCTAGAGTAAGACACTTTTTCTTTGTAAAACTCTTTTTAAAAAAACAAGTATTAACTCTGAGATTTTAAGAATTTCTATGAGTTACCCCAAAAGCTAATAAATGAATGGCAAAAAGCCCTGCTATGCAAATAACCTAGTGCAGAAGAGAATACATATTGTGTGTGTAACACTAGAGCTACACCAGCAATAACGCAACCAAACCAGTGTCCATAGAGTCAAAACAAAAGACACTTTTTTTTGTCTTATGTTGCTTCCACTGTGATTGGCTGTTGTCACTATGACGATCGTGTCAGGACCATGCTTTAGAGCGTCCTTCGTCAAGCGTTAATGCTGATGCCGCTTGTGAATAAACCACTATGCTATCGTAGACATCAAGCCAACGGTTGGCTGTCATGGAGGTTTTGAGCATTGTCTGACTTAGTTTTTCACAAATCTGTCTGTGGTGAGGGACATTCGAGCAAAAACAATAAGAGAGCACTGCTTTGTTTATGTTTTTTATCATTTTTGTCACTAGATCTGTGTCCCAAATGATACTACAGTATGATACTACGTACTCAGCCATCTAGTGTATGAATTTTAGAAGAGTAGTATCGTCCCCAATGCATCACTTAAGTTAAGTGGTTTGCCAGATGAGGCAGGGCTCCAGACTAACTTTTTTCACTAGGAGCACAGTGGCCCTTTAAAAAACTGGAAATTTTAGGGGCGCAACCAGAAAATTTAGGGGCACACAACAAAAATCAACATGCTGACCAAATATTCACATTTTTACTAATTTCCACTGTATAACTAATAAATACTTTAATGACGGATGCAGAGGGTACAACGTGCTGTCTCGGATTCAGTGTCACATCACAAAAAAAGGTCATATTTACTGGTCGCACATATGCGACGATGTAAAATTCAGTGGCACACTCTCAAATTTTGGTGGCAGTCTGGAGCCCTGTCAGGGCACATGACGTGAAACACACAGTACAATGCAAGTCAAACCAAAATTTATTTGTAAATTGTTTAGGGCTGTGACGGTTGTCATAACCACCGCACCATCGCAGTGCTGAAGTGTGACCCGTGGGGTTTGCCCATCACAAACTACATAAAAATTAAGAACTTTGCTCATGCTCACGTTCACAAAATACTCGCAACACACTAACTTTTTTTCGTTGGTGTGTCTCTACCTTTAGGAAAACCTTTTTTGACAACCACTGTGAAATGAATTCATGTTTGGAATGTTTATATTCAAACTGAACATTTTGTTCATTTTTATTTTGCATTATTAACTAAGAAAAAGTACGCTATTTACTCTCAACATTATATTAATAACTCTTCTATGTTTTTTCCACAGGATGACCGGGACAAGCTTAACAAGCCACCGGTATGTAAACTGTGTTGATAATGTCTTTTAACAAACATACAGTCCAGACTTGAACTGTTTGGGACACATGTCAAGAGGCACCACCTAAACTTGCTTTTGATTTTTTTGTTTTTGTTTAACAGGAATCACTTGTAACAACTGTTCAAGAAACAACAAGGTAGGATGCATGTGTTTTATGCACATATGTAATGTTTTTGTATTACAGGCATGTTACGGTACGTTCACACAGGGCGTAAGCGTTAACGCTTCCCATTCACTTTTAATGATGATGTCATGCATTGCCGAACTGAATTGTGGATCCGTCGGCGCCGCGTCATTGCCATTGTTCGCGGCAGAAGTTGAACATTTCTCAACTTTTCAAGCAGCAAGGCGTGCGTCAGCCAAGCAGACCACCTTATGCAAATAACATAGGCAAAGCCAGCCAATTACATTTATGGAAGACCGGAGCATGTGTAGCGGCCACTGTGATTGGCTGTTGGCCACGCTTCAGACAAGCCTTCCATCAAGCGTTAATGCTTCTGTCCCGTGTGAATGTACTGTTAGGGTTTTGTGAAAAGGTGACTCAATTAAAGGCGGGGTGCATGATCTCTGAAAGCCAATGTTGACATTTGAAATCACCTAAACATCACGCTCCTACCCCAATAGAATCTGGACCTCCTTTTGATAGACCCGTCCCACACATACGCAACCCAGGCAATGATGTTGGTTAGTAGACACGCCCCTTACTGCTGATTGGCTACAAGTGTGTTTTGGAACTCGGCCCGACTCCTTTTTCCAAAGTGTTTTTCAAAATGTATGCACCCCGCCTTTAATATCATATTTTACAGTATATGTGCATACATATTACATGTACGACCTCGGACTACAAAACCAGACGTAAGTCAAGCGGTTATATTTGTAGAAAAAGCAAACAATTCATTGTAAGGGTCAAAATTATTTTTATTATATTATTTTTATTTTACGGCAAAAATCGTTAGGATGTTATGTAAAGATCATGTTCCATCAAGATATTTTGTACATTTCCTACTGTAAATATAAAATCACAAATAAAATTGGCCAGAAAATCGCACACAAACATGTTTTCGTTGCTACCCGCTCTGGGAAATTTCCCATTCAAACCCTTTGGTTTTTGTGTATCCCCATTCAGTCCTCAAGGTCATTAAAGCTGTAAGCAAGTAGAGAGCACTAAAACAAACCTTTTCATTAGTAATATGCGTTGCTTAAGGACTTTATTTAGACTTTAAATTTGAACATTTTTGTAATATTTTTTTCCACCCTCAGATTCCAGATTTTCAAATGATTGTATCTCAGCCAAATATTGTCCTATCCTAACAAACCATACGACTGTTCTTGAGGTCCAGTGTCACATATGTGTATCATATTAATTACCAATGCTTTGTTTTAAACCAAACATTTTGTCTCTTGTTCCAGCTGGTGGTCAAACTGGTTGATACCCGCCGTCGCTGCAGTTATTGTCACGTTTATGTACCGTATTTACACAACAGAGGATGCATGATGGGATGCTTTTCTTTGATAAGCTTCAATGTTGAACTACAATCCCATAATCCATTTCAGGTTTTTCCACTACTATAAAAATTATACTAATGAAGGCAATTAATTGTATTCGTACCAGTGTTTGTTGTCATGTATCACCTGCAATTTTTTTTTTAATATTTGAAATTATATTTTTTGATCTACTACAAGCATTATAAATGCATATACTGAAGATGAAGTTTTGATTGTCTGGTGGTTTTATTGTTGTGTAATATTTTGTGTAAACCACTTTTTCAGTTTCCCCGTGATGAATTGCGAAATAAGCGGACTATTATTATTACACACAGAAACGCAGCTATTTAACTTTTCAAAGAATTAGTTTAGATGAGTTCAACTTGAACTGACTAGATATCAGAACGTATTCCTACTTATACAGAAGATAACAACACAAAGACACTTCAACAACTCAGTTATGCAAAGAAAAAACTATGTTAGATAAAAAGATAATAAAACCAGTTTGAGAGCAATAACATTTTTGCATGGTAACCACATCATTTTCATAACCACATTGGAGAAGAAAAACACATTTTCTTCCCAAGTTATCATTACTGTAATGCAATACAGCTATAAAATATTTTTTTTGGCATTAAAGCTGTTTAACAGTTAACATGTTTGCTCATGAAAATAATGTCGCTATACAAAACATAGTTTAAAAATATATATCGTTTTTTTTTTAATTTTGAGGTGAAATGTGAGCCAGACATGTTCCTAACAGGTTTTGTGACCAATACCAATAAAGTGGATTTAGCAAACGTTATAGACAGAATATGCACAAACTAACCAAATGCTTTGTTTTATTTCGCCTATGTAATGAATGTAAGTTGATGACCAAGTAATCATATAGCCATGAAGACAATCAGAAGTCACTATGTTATTATCTTTAGTTTTTTCTCCCAGTTATATACTAATGTGCCATCTGAATGCATAGCCGTGTCCGTGAATGGTGCCGATACATTTCCTTTCAACAACACTGAATGTAATATACTTTTATAAGACAAGCTGTTTTCTCGTAAAAATTTTGTAGATACAGTGTGTCTTCATTCCTGTTGAAATGCTGCTACCACACTAATGTAAATGGTACACAAATAACGTGTATAACAATAAACAAATAAACTAGTAAAACACATGTACCTTTTTAAATAAATGTTTCATTTATAAGAAAACTATACATTTATGTTTTCAGGGTTCCCACGGGTCCTTGAAATCCTTGAAAAAATTCAAGTTTTTGAAAATATACATACATAGTCATTGAAAGTGCTTGAATCTATTTTATGTAAGAAGAATTCTGTTCAATTATTACATGTGTAGTGTAGGATAATATCATAAAAATTTTAGACTTTTTACGCACACATGCTAAACTGTTCGCTTTAAATGCTTATATCTTCTGTATGCGAATGTTGATTCATACCAAAATGCTTTTTTGCATAGTTGTGTTTGACACATGAAAACGTCATGTAACTGTTGTTCCCTGAGAAGGGAACGAGAAGCTGCGTCTCCCTTGCCATACTTCCTCGTCCCTGCAACGCCGTCTTTGGCAATATTTCAGATAGCGATATACTTCCTGGCTCCCGCGTCACCCTGTCTTTGTCGTTAAGCCTCATCATTGGTTGAATTTGATATACACATTCAGACGCACTTACCGCTAAAGGCGTCCCCAAAGTGTCACCGCAGTGACGCAGCGTGAGTTCCCTTGAAAGGGAACTGTAACAATGTATTTTTAAGGGGCGGTTTCCCGGACAGGGATTAGCTTAAACCAGGACTAGACCTGATTTTAATTGGGAAATATAACTAGTTTTAACAAACATACCTTACTAAAAACATTACTTATGTGCATTTTGAGGCAAAACAAAGGACACTGATGTATTTTAATGTACGTCAGTGCAAGTTGATTTGAGTTTGGACAGCTCTTACATTTATTTTAGTCTAGGACTAGTCTAATCCCTGTCCGGGAAACCGCCCCTAAATGTAACACAATGTAACCTTGCTCTCACTTGAAATGTGTCCCACATTTAGTCCTTGAATTTGAGGGTATTGGACTTGGAAAGTCCTTAAAAGGTCCTTGAATTAATGTGTGGGAACCCTAATGAATATATTAAGGGGCGGTTTCCCGGACAGGGATTAGACTAGTCGTAGACTAAAATAAATGTAAGAGCTGTCCAAACTGAAAACAACTTGCACTGACATATCTTAAAATACATCAGTGCCGTTTGTTTTGCCTCAAAATGCACACAAGTAATGTTTTTAGTAAGGCACATTTGTTAAAACTAGTTATATTTCATATTTAAACTAAGGCCTAGTCCTGGTTTAATTTAATCCCTGTCCGGGAAACCGCCCCTATGACATTTAAGACACATAAAAGTGTAACAGCATTGACATCTGCTGGTGATTTAGAGCTACAACAAACTCAATAAGCATTGTTGTTTTATTGCCTTGAGGGTAATGTGTTTAGGAAGCTAATCATACAAGAATATATATTTTTTATTTTAAGTAAATGCAGATGTCAGATTTAATACCATTTTATATATAGTGACAAACATGGGGTGGTTTCCCAGACAGGGCTTATCCCAGTCCCAGACTAAAATGTATGTTTGAGTTGCTTAAATTTAAAAACACCTGTTCCTGTTGAATTTTAACACATATCAGTAACATTTCTTTTGTCTCAAGACATTCTGTAAACTAGTGGTGTTTCTGCTGGTTGTATTTGTGCCTGCTGCCAGCAACCTTGTCCAACAGTACTGTTACAGATATTTATGTTATGTTGTGCTTGTATGATTTAAACATCAATACTAAAATCTTTACATTAGTAAATAATGATTACATTAGGAATAATGAAACATTACTTTATTTGGAGGAGGTTGTTAAACTTGGGGCTTGAGCCCAGACATCAGGTTCGCTCTATCTGAAGGTTCAGAGATCCCTTTGAGGACAGCAAGCCAGGTTCGTTTACCATTATGACTGAATGTGCAGGTGAACTACATCCGTATTAATCAGTATTACACTACAGTATTTATTACAGTTTATCAATTTACTAGAGTAATACTACAGAATACTATAGTATGCATGAAGAAAGTCTAATTTTATATATACTACAGTATTAACTACAGTTTCTTGTATTTACTACAGTGTTTCCCTTCAATATACAGTAGTTAATACTACAACATACTATAGTATGCATTAACAAAGTGTACTAATGACTACAATATACACTATTTATTAAAATTTTTGTATTTACTACAGTTTATCAATTCACTATACAGTAGTTAATACTACAACATACTATATTATGCATTAACAAAGTGTACTAATGACTATAATATACACTATTTATTACAATATTTGTATCCACTACAGTTCATCAATTCATTATAGTTAATACTAAAGAATATAGTATACATTAAAGTGTAGAGATTAATATACTTCTGTATACTATAATGCATACTACATAGTTCACAGCAGAATAATAATTCACTATAGTAAATACTACAGAATACTGAAGTATACATTATCAAATGTAGAGATTAATATACTTCTGTATACTATAATGCATACTACATTGTTCACTGCAGTTTAATAATTTACTATAGTAAATACTAAAGAATATAGTATACATTAGAGATTAATATATTACTGTATACTACAAATTACTATAGTAATGTATACTACATTGTTCACTGCAGTTGAATAATTCATTGTAGTCAATACTAAAGAATATAGTATACATTAGAGATTAATCTTCTTCTGTATACACTTTAAAAAATAATATGCCCCATCTACTCAATAAAATTGTGGCAACAGATTACAAGCAATATCATTAATTACATTCAACAAATCAAAATTGATTTAGATTTACTCTATAACTCCTTAATATTTACATATTCAAAAAGCCAAACTGCAATTTGCAATTAAAATTTTTATTAAAATTTAAACAAAAATATTGTGTATACTAGACAAAGATCTAGCAGTATACAATAAAAAATATTATGCCATATCTACTCAATAAAAGTGTGGCAACAGATTACAAGCAATATCATTAATTAAATTCCACAAATAAAAATTGTGTTAGAATCACTACATAAACTCCTTAATAGTAACCCATTCAAAAAGGTAATCTGCAATTTGCAATTAGAAATTAATTTAAATTTAAACAAAATATTGGGTATACAGGACAAAGACCTAGCACTATACAATAAATTCTATTCAATTATACTATTTTAATTTAACATCATCCATTAATATTTTTATTAGTAATGAGTATTATATCTGATTTCAGAATGACAAAGATGAATCAATTCTTATTTTATTGCAGTCAAAAGAACAGGAAAGCATCTCATTTTAATGATGTATTTGTAACAGTGTACAATTCAAAAAGTATTTTACAGTCTTTAAAGAAAACCGTCCACATTTCCCGTCCACAAGGTTCCATGTTTGTGTTCTGTTACATTGATTCACACCCAGAAAATCAGACAGCAGTTTAGACTTACTGTACTGTAATCAGTTCATAAACTTTGAAGAATCCAGCTCCAAGAAAAGTTTCTGAAACACCTGAAAAGATGCCTGGGATACTGGAGATTCAATGCATAGATCCAAGGATAAAGCATGCCCCGTGAACACCTTTAAGGCCTCAATGACAATTCCAGCATCCTTTGGGCTGCCACTCCTAAGATCCATTCTTTACAATTACAGCCATCACAAGCTGCTCAAGTCCCGCCTCTTCATCTTTATCCTGCAACATTAAACAGCAAATATGTCTTAAAACCTTTATAAATGTATACAGCTTGAATATTGAAATAATCCACACATTAAACTTGTATATTAAAATGTTTTAAAGAAAACTGGAAGATATGTGCAATGGAGTTCATCTGAGTTTGTGGCTTATTAGGTATGTTTGAAATGTGCAATAATATTGAAAACTGATTAAAAAAAATTCTCATTGGAATTACAAATAATATCAAAAAATGTTTGAAAAGATATATAATCTATATTTATAATTAGGGCAAATCTTTTCCCTACATTTTTTTCTGTCACACGACAGTCACATATTTATTTGTTAGCCAAGTTACTCACATGTGTATATACACACACACATACACTATATACACAATATAATATGTACAATATATTTATTTAATAATATTCCTCACCTTTTGTTGTGAATAAAGTTCTCCCTCAGCAATGTTTCACGTTGCCTGCAGGAAGCTGCAGTACGTTACAGGCCTTCATGAACACACAATTTAGATAATAGGTCGCGAAATTAATAATAATAATAAAATGTTCAATTTACATTATGTAGAAAGCTTAAACATTTTAAAAAGACAACTTATACATTTAATATCTTACTCACCTTTTGAGGAATTAAATGAATAATGTTATATTTCCCCTCAGTAATGATACTGTACTCGCGGGAAAATTCAACACAGGGCGTCGCAATTGAGCACACAATTAATTTACAGCGAAGAATAGTTTTATATTACCAATTTATTCGAATACTTTGTGGATAGTTAACACAAAACTAAATAAACCGAAAGAGACCGCAGTAAAGTCACATTTATTTTTATAACACGAACCAAGCGAGCGAGCGAGCAGAATTTGTCATAATAGATACATACATATTACATATCTATGAGAGTTAGTGATAAGAGAACCCACCCATTCAGAGGAACAGTATGATTGGTCAGTTTTTCTGTCACTCAAAATGTGTTGCATCTGGACCACCAATCGCAGCATGCGAATCGACGAATGCATCCGAGATATGCGACCTCCTGGGTCCTAAAGCTGAAGTTACGTACAAACCCAGTTCATATTAATCCTTATTGTAATTAATATTTACAAATTACAAAGAAACCCTGCTTATAGACTTATAAGACTAAAGATTGCCCGTTAAATTTACCCGAAATGAATTTTATCCACAGTTTAAACACTACATTGACGTCACAGCCAGCGGAGATTTTCAGAGACTGGCCGAGGTGAGGCGACGTTGACCGGTATATTTACGCGCGGAGCGCCGGCTGATTATCTGGAGCTCCCATCGCCACAAAACTCGTAGGAAATGTTTAAATAGGCGATATCTTTATGAACCTACTGCAGATTTTTGTTTAAAAAACATACATTCTCGACTGAAATGCTTTCAAAACTTTTAATGTTGGCACAATAACAGAAATATTTCCTAAATCCGTCTGCTCAGCGCTTACGACCTGCAATACAACCCGGAGTGGTTTTTGATTTAAAACAGCTGATTAATATTACGTTGGATTTATTCAGTATTCGCTACATGCGCAGATACACAATAAGAATAGCTAAATCCTTCACAAAAACAATAAGTTGTTTTTATTTCAGTCATTTTTAAATAATTTTAACACAAAAAAAATAACAAACTACATGAAATTAATTTTATTAAATAAAGTTTACATATTCAATTTCATAAAATCTACAAGCCTGCAGAATGACTTTTTACAGTGTACTACAAATTACTATAGTAATGTATACTACATTGTTCACTGCAGTTTAATAATTTACTATAGTAAATACTAAAGAATATAGTATACATTAGAGATTAATATATTACTGTATACTACAAATTACTGTAGTAATGCATACTACATTGTTCACTGCAGTTTAATAATTCATTATAGTCAATAATCAAGAATATAGTATACATTAACAAAGTGTAGAGATTAGTATACTTCTGTATACTACAAAGTATTATAGTAATGAGTACTACATGGTAAACAACAGTTTAATAATTCACTATAGTTAATACTAAAGAATATAGTATACATTAACAAAGTGTCGAGATTATTATGCTTTTGTATACTACAAAATACTATAGTAATGCATGCTACATAGTTCACTACAGTTTATACTACAAATGACTATAGCAATGTATACTACATTGTTTACTACAGTATAATAATTCACTATAGTTAATACTAAAGAATATAGTATACATTAACAAAGTGTCGAGATTATTATGCTTTTGTATACTACAAAATACTATAGTAATGCATGCTACATAGTTCACTACAGTTTAATAATTCAATATAGTAAATACTACAGAATACTGAAGTATACATTATCAAAGTGTAGAGATTAACATACTTCTGTAAACTAAAAATTACTATAGTAATGCATACTACATTGTTCACTACAGTTTAATAATTCACTAGTTAATACTAAAGAGTATAGTATACATTAACAAAGTGTAGAGATTAATATACTTCTGTATACTACAAATTATTATAGTAATGCATACTACATAGTTCACCACAGTTTAATAATTCACTATAGTAAATACTACAGAATACTGAAGTATACATAATCAAAGTGTAGAGATTCATATACTTCTGTATACTACAAAATCCTACTACAATACATTTCGATTTTCAGTGTATCTGAGTGTGGATAATATCCACAAATGTGATTGATGAAACATGCAGAGGCAGTAAACACTTGGTGTATTTAGTACACTAGAGAACAAGGCGTGCAGCTGGACCCTATTTGTGGGTGGGCGTGACCTCACCATGTATTTGACAGTACAAATGCTCCTCTGGATGTGTTAGAAGCTCTTGATGTGGTTATCAGATCATTCATATGCACATATTCTATATGTCTACTTGACATATGAAAGATTATATAGCCTACTTGGAGGCAACACACCTGGACTGCGTATAGCATCATGGACGAGCAGCAGATGGAGAACGGTACAATATACTCTGATGATGATCTTCAGCCCGAGGAGATACCCGAGTCCTACCTGCGAGACAGGAGGAGAGCCAAGTCTTTACCAGCCTATACGGATCAGGCGAACCTGTACCACCAGATCTCCCAGAATTGCGGCAAACGCGTAAAGTTCGCGGATACGCTCGGATTAAATCTGGCCAGCGTGAAACACTTTAACACCAGCGAAGATCCGGAGATCCCTGCCAAAGTCTTCACGAGACTGAAGAGCTACCCTCTTCATAAAAACCGAGACGTCGTGGATGACTTGTGCGTAAACCTGAAGTCCACTCTGACGCTGGAGCGCCCGGTACCTACTTTCAAGATGCCCGTGGATTCCGGTGACTTGGAGACGCGGCTTACGCGTTGTCGCGTCGCGTTGGAAAGCGTCACGGTCACACAGTTTGATGTACGTGGGATCATACGGGCTAAGGGTAGGAGTAATTGCAAAGGAGAAGTTGGAGTAAGGTATACTTTTAATGACTGGCTGTCGTTCGTGGACGCGCAAGCCGTCCCCATGCCCAACGACTTGGCGAAACATGGAGATCGCTTCTCGTTCACTATGTACATGCCTCCGTTCTTGGGCCCGAGCGCTTCTGTGCATTTTGCGGTGTACATGAAGGACGACAACGCGGAATTTTGGGATAACAATGACGGACAGAACTATTCCCTGAAGTACCACAGCTTGTCCTTGTGCGAGACAGCAGCTTTCAATGCAATATGAGCCGTGCGCTTTTACGCACTGGTACGCGCTGCTCCAAACGACTCACTGGTGCGCTTTGACTGCAAAAATGACAGTGTTATATGAAGGAATGTACGCAGCTGCGCTTTAGTAGAAAGTTTCTCATACAGTCAACGTTTTTGTCGTAATTTACTCACCAATATGAGTGTAAAAACGTTAAAAAGCACTTGAAAATCTTCCTCTGTGTACTCATGAAGAGTGAAAATGTTTGCCAGCTACTGTAAATGATGACGATTTATACTGTTTAGTGACCCTTTAGGGTGATTAAGATCATAGAGACATACAATAAAATGACATTTCTTACAGTAGACATGAAAAACTGTGACTTTGTATAGCTGTCAGTCCAGATTAATAGTTTAGTGGGCCAACCTTGATGTGAAAAGCCTGCTTTCCATTCCAAGTCCATTTCTAGAATGTAAAAATTACACACACATCTAAAAATAACGCATTCGCTCAACTTTAAAGAACTTCTGGGTTTCCCGGACAGGGTTTATCCTAGTATTAGACCAAAATGCATGTTTGAGCTGCCTTAATTAAAAAAAACCTTGTGCTGACATTACCTCAAAATATATAAGTGCCATTGTTTTGTCTCAAGATGCATACCAGTAAGGTTTTTGTAAGGTATGTTTGTAAAACTACTTAAATGTCCAAATATAACTAATGCCTGCAGGATTAAGTATCTCTAAATGCATCTGACATGTTTTCATTATTTCTGAATGGCCTGAGGGTGGGATTAAGTGGATTTAAAGCAAAAGCATTTGAACGTTAATAGGTGCCGAAAGCATGGTTAATATCATTATCTAATTTTTGAAAGAGGTGACATTTAGCTGCTTTTGCAGAGCTCCTTGTATGTTAATAACTCTGAGGTGGATTAATAATACTTTCCAGTAAGGTTATATTTTTTATCATTAGTAAATGCATAAGCTAACATGAACCAACATTGAGAAATATAGTTTTTTTTAGCATTTATTAATGAGAGTTACTGCCAATACATTTGTTAATGTTAGTTCATTGTGCATTAACTCATGTTCAAACTTTTTAAATAGACAATTACATTAAAGTGCCCATATTATGCTAATTTTACAAGATGTAATATAAGTCTCAGTTGTGCCTAGAGTGTGTTTGTAAAGTTTCAGCTCAAAATATCGCACATATCATCTACTATAGCATGTCCAAAATACCCCTATTTGGGTGGGAGCAAAAAAAGCACTGTTTTCTTGTCTGTACCTTTAAATGCAAATGAGCTATAGCTCCTCACTCCCTTACCAACAGACAGTTAGCGCTTTCGGTTAAAAATAGATCCAATTCCTGTTGAACTACATCATGCTAACAAACACATTTAGAAAAGCTTTTGGGTAAAATTAACTGCAGTCAGTCAGTGGCTGTGGTTGTGGCTTTATCAGTGTGATGTCACATTAACAAGAGAATCAAAACAGCATGTGTAATGAGACTGCTTTGGTTAAATGGGGATTAAAAAAGGAGAGGGTGGATTTTTTTTATTTTAGAGCTGTTGTGTTCACACATTGCCAACACACATTTATGTCCAAACACCTTGTAAAAGTGGATTTTGCTGTAAAAACTCTGATCTATAATAAAAGTCTTTACAAAAATTTAATTATCTCATCTTTGTTAAAAATTGAAAGAAACCTACCCATATTTGAGATGTGATAAAAAGAAAACAAATGAAGATAGGATGAAACAGAAGGTCTATTTTTTCATTTGATATATTGTATGTTCATATATTTAAAGAAGAACATTTTCTGGAAGACATTCAACTTTTTTTGAAAATCATTAAAAAATGCTGCCGCTGGGGACAACTTGCTGGTGGTATGGTGAAAAAGTTACTAAATGCTGTACAAGTATGTACATTGTAAGTTTATGTTAATCAATACAACCTTATTGTAAAAATGTTACCAAAATATTTAAGCTCCATAAAATAATATAAGGCATATACATAAAAGGCAAAAAAAAAACTGCAAAAAAGGATTTTCAAGAAAAAAATTCTTAATATTTTTGTCTTGTTTTCAGTAAAAATATCTAAAAATTATAGAATTTTCTAGAAAATTATAGGAAAAAAAATCTGCCAATGGGGTAAGCAAATATTTCTTGATTTGTTCTTGAATTTAGTGTTTAAGAAAAATGTTCAAGATTTTTTGCTTACCCCATTGGCAGATTTATTTGCTTGTTTTATTCACAAAATCAATTAAATTTGATATTTAAGCATCTTAATTTAAGAACTTTTAGATATTGTTACTGAAAAAAGTTTTTTCAAGAAAAAAAATCTTAGTGTTTTTTTCTTGTTTGTCAGTAAAAATATCTAAAAATTATAGAATTTTCTAGAAAATTATAGGAAAAAAAATCTGCCAATGGGGTAAGCAAATATTTCTTGAATTGTTCTTGAATTTAGTGTTTAGGGAAAAATTTTCAAGATTTTTTGCTTACCCCATTGGCAGATTTATTTGCTTGTTTTATGCACAAAATCAATTAAATTTGATATTTAAGCATCTTAATTTAAGAACTTTTAGATATTTTTATTGAAAAAAGGTTTTTCAAGAAAAAAATTCTTAGTATTTTTGTCTTGTTTTCAGTAAAAATATCTAAAAACTATAGAATTTTCTAGAAAATTATAGGAAAAAAAAATCTGCCAATGGGGTAAGCAAATATTTCTTGATTTGTTCTTGAATTTAGTGTTTAAGAAAAATGTTCAAGATTTTTTGCTTACCCCATTGGCAGATTTATTTGCTTGTTTTATGCACAAAATCAATTAAATTTGATATTTAAGCATCTTAATTTAAGAACTTTTAGATATTTTTACTGAAAAAAGGTTTTTCAGGAAAAATTTTTTTAGTATTTTTGTCTTGTTTTCAGTAAAAATATCTAAAAATTATAGAATTAAGATGCTTTTTCTTGATGAGCAAAACGACCCAAGAAAATAAGTCTAGTTTTTAGACCAAAAATATTAAATTTAAGTGATTTTGTGCATAAAACAAGCAAAAAAAAATCTGAAATGGGGTAAGCAAATTTTTCTTGAATTTAGTGTTTAAGAAAAATGTTGCAGATTTGTTTGCTTGTTTTATGCACAAAATCACTTAAATTTGTTATAAAAGCCTCTTAATTTAAGAAATTTTATAAGAAATATTTTTCTTGAAAATCATTTTTTTGCAGTGTGGTTTATCTATTTAAATACACTTATATTAAGATGACCATAAAGGCTAAGAAAATGTCTTTATGCTCATTTAAACTTCATTAGCCATTTTTCTTTAATGCTACTCTATTAACTGTCACATACTTTGAGCAAAAATAACCCCAAATTAAATATTCAATAAAGAGTCTTACTGTACAGTAATTCTCATTAACACCATAATGATTAATGCAAGTAGCCTCTGTCACTAGTGTTTGCCTCATGAATAAATGTAAATGTGCATGCATAATTTTATTCAGATCTCTAGGTCTCTATGATGCACTTAGATCTGGGCCACATGACGGGCTATAAACAACCGAGCTTTAACAAATCTGTTTGCTTTTCTTATCCACAATCTCTTCAGAAGTTGGGTAATATGATCTTTATACCCATCAACCTATATCTGTGGAGCCATTACTGACCTAAAACCAACAGAATAAAGCCATTTTTAAGCACTTACCTTTGTCGTACACATTAACCCTTGTGATGCGTGATTTTGTATATGATCAATACAAAATATAGAGACTTGCATATTCATTATGTTTATGCATTCGACAGCCACTTTAATTCAAAGCAACTTACTGAACAGTGCATTCAAAGTATATTTTTATTAGTTTGTGCATTAAGAATCAAACCCTTGATCTTGGACTTGCTCTTGCGCTGTCCTCTACCAATTGAGCAATAGGAACACAGTAAAAAAACCTTTGATGGTATAACAAAAATCGACATTTATTGTAACTCTACCAATACAAAGCAAGAAAAATAATACATATGTACAGTTTTTGCCTACTGTGAGTTATATAATGGCACACTGCATCTTATGATGTGTAAATGATGCTGAAGTAATGACGCCTGTCAATTACACCATTATAATAATCAACTTCCATCCGGATACAGTTCTTTATAGAGAAAAAAACATGACTCATGACTCTTGAACATGAACCTTCATTTATATCAAATCGTCTTCTTTTCTCCGTGTTCAACGACGGTCTTCTGGATCTCGTACATCTTCCCTATGGACACCTGCGACATACAAAAATCATGTTAAATGAGCAGTCAACAGTAATACATTAAAGGTGCACCATGTACATTTTAGCGGCATCTAGAGGTGAGATTGTGAATTGCAACTAACGGCTCAGTCCACAGCTCACTCCTCCCTTTCGAGATGCATAGTGAAGCTACGGTAGGCATCACAGGACAAACACGTCATCATCTGAGACAATGTAGTGACAAAATGCACTCTTTAGAGTAGTTTGTCCGTTAAGGGCTACTGTAGAAACATGACGGCTCATACTAATAGGTAATAAAAACAATACAGTTCATTATATAAAGGTCTTTATACACCACTGATAATATAGTTGTGTATAGTAAATTGCATTTCTGTCAAGAGATCCTTCTAAAAGTTCCACAATGAACATTTAACTTTATTATGTGATCCCATAGTGGTTTTTCTATGAAGTACCTCTTTTAAGGTTACCTTTACATTAAATTAAACTGAAAATATAAAAAAAAACTTGCCTGAAAGCTAATGATGGGATCTCATGGCACAGTTTGAATTACACAATAAACACAGCTGTTGAATGGCAGATGTGCACGCACTGTAATGTTAGATCAGTTTTGGTAGTAAAATGCTCTGAAGTCCAAAGGATAATTTGTAATCTTTATTTGTACACGTTCAACAGAGTTCAAGCCCCGACTGAGGCCGATACAGGCCAAATCAATACTCTAGCAAGAGTGATGTGCAAGGACACACAGCGTAGTCGAAAATGTCCCAAACATCCACAATAAAAACAGCACGAAAGAACAAAATGATCCGCCTGTATTTATTCAGACTCAGAAAATTGTGAGTTTAACATAATTGGATCATGTTGTGGCCACAGAGGGTTGGGACACTGTTTGTTTACAATGTGTGACCCTGGACCACGAAACAAGTCATAAGGGTCATTTTCTGGAAATTGAGATGCGTACATCAAAGAATAAGTAAGCGTTCTACTGATGTATGGTTTGTAGGACAATATTTGGCCGGGATACAACTATTTAAAAATTTGGAATCTGAGGGTTTAAAAAAATTGAAATATTGAGAAAATCACCTTTAAGGTTGTCTTAATAAAGTCCTTAGCAACACATATTACAAATGATAAATGCATTTTTGATATAGGTATGGCAGAAAATTGACAAAATATCTTGATGGAACATGATCTTTACTTGATATTATAATGATTTTTGGCATAAAAATCGATCATTTTGACCCATAAAATGTATTGTTGGCTATGCTAGAAATATACCTGCGCTACTACTTATGACTTTCTGGCCCAGGGTCACATATGGTAAAGTGCAGCAGTTTTTATCTCATCTATTATTGTCCAATGCTGGTTATGCAAATAAAACTAGAGGTCAACAAAGAGTTTTTCGATAGCCAAAGCAAACAAATGCATTGCAAATACCAAACATAAGATATATGAAATATACTGAAAAAACTTTCAAAATTAATTCAATTGCACTGTAAAAAATACTTTGCTGCCTTGAAATTTTTTGTTGAATCAACTCAGATTTACAAGTCATGTCAACAGAGATGAGTTGTCAAAACTTATAAAATATAGTTGAGAAAAGTCAACTTAATTTTATAATTTATAACAACTCACCTGTAGTTATATCAACTCATCTCTAGTCAAGATAAATAATAGTAAGTTGAAATGACTTGTAAATCCGAGTTGATTCAACAAAAAATTTTAAGGCAGCAAAGTATTTTTACAGTCTGGTAACACTTAAAAATTGAGGTTTATTCAACTTTATTTTTCACCTAAGGTGACATTTTAAGTAAAAAAAAATGTTTTTTGAGGGTGTAACCAATTTAAGTAATTTTTTAGGCTGATCCAACATCTTAAATCCAACTTGTTTCAAACTTTCCAAATTACTTCAACTGGTAACACTAAAAAATTTCAAGTAATTTTTTAAGCTGATTCAACTTTTCACATACAACTTTTTTTAAACAATTGGTAACACTTAAATTTTTTTTAGATTTATTAAACTTAAATGTTTCACCTAAAGTGACATTTTAAGTAAAAGAAAACTTATTTTTTGGGGTGTTACCGATTTAAATAATATTTTAAGCTGATTTAACTTTTCACATCCACTTAAAAAATTGAGATTTATTAAACTTTAATTTTTCACCTAAAGTGACATTTTAAGTAAAAGAAAATGTATTTTTTGGGGTGTAACCAATTTAAGTAATTTTTTAAGCTGATTCAACTTTTCACATCCACTTAAAAAATTGAGATTTATTAAACTTAAAATTTTCACCTAAAGTGAAAAGAAAACTTATTTTTTGGGGTGTTACCGATTTAAATAATATTTTAAGCTGATTCAACTTTTCACATCCAACTTTTTTCAAACAATTGGTAACACTTAAAAATTGAGGTTTATTCAACTTTATTTTTCACATAAGGTGACATTTTAAGTAAAAGAAAACATATTTTTTGGGGTGTTACCAATTTAAGTAATTTTTTATGCTGTTTTTACTTTTCACATCCACTTAAAAAATTTAGATTGATTAAACTTATATTTTTTACCTAAAGTGAAAAGAAAACTTATTTTTTGGGGTGTTAACAATTTAAGTTTTTTTTTTAAGCTGATTCAACTTTTCACATCCAACTTTTTTCAAACAATTGGTAACACATAAAAAAAATAAGATTTATTAAACTTAAATTTTTCACCCCAAGTGTCATTTTAAGTAAAAGAAAACTTATTTTTTGGGGTGTTACCAATTTAAGTAATTTTTAAAGTTGATCCAACTTTCAAATCTAACTTTTTGAAACTTTCCAAATTACTTCAGTTGGTAACACTTAAAACATTGTGGTTTATTAAACTTAAATATTTAACCTAAAGTGCTATTTTAAGTAAAATGCAACTTTTTACATTGCATAACAACATGTAAAATTGTATATTTCAAGTTGTCAACATGTCCTGATGGTTGCTTATTGCCAAACTCAAAAGTTACCTAACTTGTTCCATTAGTGTCTATGGGATTTTAAAAAAATCTTTTAAATCTATATATGGTTACAAAATGTATAAGAGCTTCTCATCTTGGCTTTCAATATATTAGTTTTTTTTCCTGATAAATAACTAAACCGGACCAAATTACAGTTGGAGTTTCACAGAAACACCATGAGGATGGTGCATGCAGATAATGGATGGGGGTCATTCAGTCTGTCCCGTCTTGATAAAGATTTTTAAGATTTGTATCTGAACCTCAGCTACAATGGAAAACCATCAGATCTGTAACCATTACTAATTTTATTATTAAAATCCTTTCTAATAATTTTTTTAATAGACCTACCAAGTGATTTTGTTCAGGAAGACTCTTAAAAATAAAGATGTTTTACGACGCAAATGCTGTACACTGTTAGAAAAATGGTCCCTAGCTGTTTACTGGGTCGGTACCCTTTTTTTAAAAAGTACAGCTTTGCATCTAAAGAGTTCATGTTATACATGACAGGTACATATTGGCCCCAAATGTATACATATCTGTACCTAAATGGTACATGCACGTTTTTAAAGGGTACTGCCCCAGTGACAGCTTGGGAGCATTTTTCGACAGCTAGAAGTCATCTTTATAAATCTCTCCCACTTCTGGCTAGAATAACAAAACTCGTTTTTTGACTTCTCACTGGAAGCATAATCTGTTTTCTTTAATCACATCTGAACTGCAGTCAGCGCTCTTCACACCAGCACCGCTGTGGCCACATCTGCGCTAGAAACACAACAGGCCATATCTCGATTTAGTTTTCTGACTGATTTTCGCCTAAACACCACGCGTATCTGCTCTATTAAAGACATCTCAAAAAGAGTCAAGAGAGCCATCCGTTATGAAGACACCGAAAGTGCAGCAATTTGCCGGGCCGACGGGGGAGCGGAAGCAGAAAAGATGCAAGGTTGGCGAAGACGGTGCCCGTGTTCATTTTTCAAAGTGATGGTTCAGCAAAGAGATCCATTTTGGAGCACAGGCGGCCCTGTGTAAATACGCACTGCATTTGCGTGACACCAACCATCTGTCAAGTTCAGCTGCTCTCGCTGCGTCTCCTGTCCATAACCTCTCTTTAACAAGAGATACGCAGGGCACTGACGCAACCATGCACAGCATCCCGAGGGAACGCGGCCAGATGACTGATGGGATGGTGAGGGAGCAAGGTGCATTATGGTCCAGGTGCCAACCTGAGGAGTCAAGTGGCCAGCTGGTTTGAATTAAATCGAGTGTTTAGTGGAAATAAGGTCAGACTGATATGTTAAACTGTTGGTGTAAAAAAAGATCACAAGCTAGAGTTTTTATTATTTTGCTATTTTGTAGCAACACAACGAACTTAACTACATTTTGTAGCATGACTTACTTTTGCTCTAGTAACAAAAATTGCAGCAAAAGTAGCAGTGTTGTGTAGAAAAAGTTTTTCATATTGTATTGCACATGCAACTTTACAGTGAAGTAAGCCAAGACATGCTTAGTTACCCTATTAAAGGGCTGACTGTTCATAAGCTGTATGCATTGCTGAGAAATGCATCTGACAAGGTTCCCACACCTTAGTTAACTTCAAGGACCTTTCAAGGACTTTCCAGGTCCAATACCCTCAAATTCAAGGACTAAATGTGGGGACACATTTCAAGTGAAAGCAAGGATACATTGTTACAGTTCCCTTTTGAGGGAACTCACGCTGCGTCACTGCGGTGACACTTTGGGGACGCCTCCAGGGGTAAGTGCATCTAAATGTGTATATCAAATCCAACCAATGCTGAGGCTTAATGACAAAGACAGTGTGACGCGGGAGCCAGGAAGAATATCGCTATCTGAAATATTGCCAAAGACGGCATTACAGGGATGCAGGAAGTATGGCAAGGGAGACACAGCGTCTCATTCCCTTCTCAGATAACAATAGTTACATACGTAACCCGAGACGTTTTCATGTGTCAAACACAACTAAAAAGCATTTTGGTATGAATCAACATTCGCATACAGAAGATATAAACATTTAAAGTGAACAGTTTAGCACGTGTCCTTAAAAAGTCTAGAATTTGTATGATATTATCCTAAACTACACATATGGGTTTTTTCCAAAAAACTTCTGGCATAAAATAGATTCAAGCACTTTCAATGACTTGTATCTATGTATGTATATTTTCAAAAACTTCCCAGGGCCTTGAATTTTTTCCCCTAGATTCACAAAAATTCAAGGATTTCAAGGACCCGTGCACTCTAAAATATATATGCACCATTTTTGCATCACACTTTTTAAGTATTCCCAACTTTGATAGTTTTACTTAAAATTAACAAGAAAACCTGTGTTTTATGTAGTTAAATTTTTAAGTAAAGAATGTTGATGAACTCAAATATTTAAGTTCATATAACACACATTTTCTTGTTTATTTTAAGTAAAACTATTCCAAGTTGGGATTTTAAATGCTTGGAAATGAAAGGCGCGACGCACTGCCTTTTTTAAAAAGAGCAGCGCAACCCGGCTTTTTATATTGCTAGGCAACCACCGAGTCAGCTGTCTTGTCAATCAAATATTGAAGCGCGAGCGCTCTTTTGCTGTTAACTGTCATATTAGCAGAAACTTTAAAAAGAGGACGCTTGCTCTGACCTTGTTTGAGGGTGAGAGGTGCACAAACACGCAGGAGAGAGTGAGCGAGTGGAGTCCGGTTCTTCAAAGCAACTGTAAACTTCTCTCACCACAACGTAAAGCCCGTCTCTCCCCTCATTCGATTGGACAATGAAAAGACGCGAATGACGTTGCCTGCTTTTCCGCTCTCAGTGCTCCTTCAAAAACGCGTTCTGCGACCGGCGGCCAAAAACCGCAAGGCGTTCGGTGCACATGCGCATACACTCACTGCCCATAGAATATCATTCAAAAAAGGCACCTGCAACTGCCATAAATGTGTTTGGTGTGATTGTGCACAACAAAGCTTATACGCCCGCGGCCGGCACATGTTTTTCAAATAAGCCAGCAGTGGGTTTCTTCCGTCCTGAAAACCAACGCTTGCCGGTTTTTCCACGCTGAGCGCCGAGAGTTGAAAAATATTCAACTTTGCGTGAAAAGCAGAGCTCGTCAATGTCACTTCACACTCGGCCATCCAATCACAGTGGAGGAGGGGTGGGACATTACCACAGCAACTAACCGGCTCACAGCTGAAGTATCAGAGCTACCAAAGTGCTCAGCTAAAGCTGGCACTCAGCTGAAAAAACAGCTGGCATTCGGGGTCCTCCAGGCGTTTTCAGCTGTGTTTAAAAGTTTTGGTGTGCACAACCCCTTAGACTGTTACTCAATCGGCACTATTCAAGCCCAGAAAAAATTCTCTGAATATAGTGATTAGTTTTGCTTTCTTTGCGAACACAAAAGTATTCTCATTGCTATTCTGATTGTACCACTGATGGCACATGGAATTTTTTGGCGATGTCTTTATTTCTTTCTGGTATTATCCCTTTCTGACATCACAAGGGACCTATTTTTTCACATGCTTGCAGAGAATGGTTTACCAAAACTTAGTTACTGGGTTGATCTTTTACACATGCTGTAGCTTGATAGAAGCACTTGGGACCCAATTATACCACTTAAACATGAAAAAAGTCAGATGTCCCCTTTAAATCAAACGTTAATGTATTTAATGTATTTACAAGCATGTCTTTGCAATTTTAGCAGCCAAAATTCCATTCTTTAAATGTTTTATTATCCCAATTCTGCATTAGAAATGATTTACATTGGAAAAAACGGACGCGTTACTTGACAGACAAGAATAAACAATTCTGTGGATTTGACAGTATAACGCTATGTCCTCTGCCAAAGCTTGACTTTCCTCAGGACCAGTTTGTGCTGTGCCATCACAGCTCTTTCCGTTTAAGCCTGACATCAGCAGGGCATTCTGGGTACATCACACTCCAGGGAGACACCTGTGCAAATTCACCCAGAACAGACACCATCTCTCACCATCAACAATATTACACCAAGAATTTTGACCTCGAAAGTCAGACACAGCGTAAAATCATCTGGAAAGATAAGTTAGAGTACTTCTGTGCCACAAAGCTCGCCTGATAGTCAATTCCGCAAGTCTTGAGGCTGTGGTCTGCTTCTCATTATTCAATGTCGAGAAGTCGATACCTGGCTACGTTTATTCACACACGCTCCCTATGAAGAAAAGCGGCATTTATATTCGTGCTCCCAGCTGGTGAGGCGGCAGATGTTTTCACAGCATTTTAAAGACAGCGCAACATCTGCCTGCGTGTCAAAGCTGAGGGAATCTGGGCCAGCCGTCCAAAACGGTCGAGAAACAAACCAAAATATTACCAGATGGACCCAATGTATGCGCAGCTTCGTGATGAATAATACCTAGTACCGAGCACCTACAGGTTAGCCTCGTTCGTGTTTCGTTTTATCATGAGGTTTGAGAATAAACATAAATGGCGAAAGTGAACACAGGTGGGCAAACAATGATGAATGGATAATTCCTCACGGTCCCAGATGCTGCCCTTACACGCTTCCTCCGAGTCCATGTTTGCTAACATAATAGCATCTACACTGTTGAGGGCATTTTGCTGTGAAGTCCACACCAGTGTGGTCTTGAGACAAAGAGCGGACACACAGGTGGCGCTCATTTGCACCCTTTCCAAGTGTTAAACGACAAACAGGACACCCTACGGTCTTGTAGACTTCACAGAAGTGGCATGCTAGACAAGATTATCAGTATTTTGGGCAAAACACACTGTCCAAATATAAAGGTACAAAGCTGTCACTCGGACAGTACCCTTTAAAAAGGTCCTAATATGTACCATAGGATCAACTATGTATCTACTAAGTACTAATATGCACTTTTTGGATACAAAGGTGCACCTTTTTTAAAGGGTACTGTCCCAGTGACAACTTTTGTATAACAGTTTATTTCTGAGAGTGCAAGATGACCTCCTTAAAAGGTTAACTGTAAAATATCTTATTCCACTAGGCTAGCATCACTAATCTAACTCAAGTCAAAATCACAATTTGTATTTCACAAGTTGGCTAATTTGAAAAAGCAATAATGAAGCCACACCCCTAAATCGAGCGTCACTGGTCCGTCCCAGTGATGTTGGGTTTAGGGGTGTGGCTTCATTATTGCTTCTTAAGCACAGATCATAATAAAACATGTAAACAAATAAAAAATTAATCAATGATAAGGGTTGCAAAAACATATTACAAATAGTTTCTCCGGACCATATTTGTCCAAAAGTCTTCCATTGGTAGGACAAACAGACAGCCCCACCTAAAATTCAGGCCATTGGTTGAGCTGAAGTAGGCATGGGCCGGTATGAGATTTTGGTTTTACAGTATTGCCATTGCAATACTAAATTTTTTTTTTAAACGTCTGCATATACAAAAAACAACTTTTCAAATGGACACAATGCATTTTATTTTTAAGCAACATACATCATGTATGCCAGGCAAAAATAAGTTAAATTCTATTTTTTATGAAATTAAAATATATTAATATTATTAATATTAAATGTACACATCAAATCAATTACATGACTTAATTATTTAACTTATTTTTGTGTAAACACAGCTCATACCTTGAAAACGGTATCACGTAACATTTTTGTGGTTTTGAAACCTTTAAAACTCTTTAAAACCTCTATACCTTGAAACCGGTAACCAACCCATGCCTAAGCCGAAGTGTCCGTGTTACAATGCTTAAACCAAGCGTACTGCACAAGCCCAGAAAAGTGAAGCCAAAACATCTCGATCGCCCCCCAGTGACTGGTCCCAGTATAGATCAGAAACCCCACCTCCCCTTTGTTATTTAATGAGACTTGAGGCCAACTAGACAATTTAATTACACTTCAATTATCTTTTTTCCAAAGCTGGTTTCTGTCATTTACTGTAGTTTTTATCACGCTAATGTCAATTCAAGTGTTTGTTTTTAAAATAAGTTTATTTAGTTAGTTATTTAATGCTATAAAAAGAAAACGGTGGTGTCAAGTCATGATTGACAGCTGTGATTATGCGGCTTCGGCTAAAGATAGAGGGGCGGGACCTTGATTTCACGGCTTTACTTCCTGCTCACTACTGCGCAGGACTGGTCCTGAAATCGCTACTGCGCAGATTCAAGACTTTAGTCTATGGCTTAAACAAATAGATGCACACGGTTTATGTTTTTGGAAATTAAAGTGCAAGTGGTTTGATGGTCTATCCACATGAAAGCTAAGATAGAATAACAAATTTTAACACAAAACAATAACATATCAGCTAATGAATTGATATAATGAACAACAATGAACAAGCTTACATACCCACCATATAATATTTTTGCCATGTAATTTTTTAAAACACAATAAATTGAAGATTTATTACTAAACCGGTTAACAATGTACAGTATTGTGCACGGCCTAAAGCTCCTCTTAAAGGATTAGTCCATTCCTCTCAAAAAAATCCAGATATTTAACTCACCACCATGTCATCCAAAATGTTGATGTCTTTCTTTGTTCAGTTAAGAAGAAATTATGTTCAGGACTTTTCTCATTTTAATGGACTTTATGGACCCCAACACTTAACACTTAACTCAACACTTAACATCTTTTAAAATTCAGTTTTAAAAGACTCTAAACGATCCCAACGAGGCAAAAGGGTCTTATCTAGCGAAACGATTGCCATTTTTGACAATAAAAATAAAAATATGCACTTTTAAACCACAACTTCTCGTATATCTCCGGTCATGTGACGCGCCAGCGCGACCTCACGCAATACAACATCACGTCAAGAGGTCACGGATGATGTATGCGAAACGCCCCAGTGTTTACAAGTGTGGTGAAAGAGGACCATTCAGACGTTGATGTATGTCGAATGATACTAATTAATGTCTTTGTGTTAGTTTATTGTTTAAAATGGTCCGCAAATGTGCGTTTCATATATGTAACACGTGACCTCCCTACGTCACTACGCAATTACGTGAGGTCGCGCTGGCACATCACACGACCGGAGAAAGATGAGATGTTGTGGTTTAAAGGTGCATGTTTTTTTTTTTTTGTCAAAAATGACAATCATTTAACTAGATGAGACCCTTATGCCTCGTTTGGGATCGTTTAAATCCTTTGAAACTGCAATTTTAAACTACATTAAAACTGTTACGTGTTGGGGTCCATTAAAGTTAAAATGGGAAAAATCCTGGAATGTTTTCCTCAAAAAACATAATTTCTTCTCGACTGAACAAAGAAAGACATCAACATTTTGGATGACATAGTGGTGAGTAAATTATCTGGATTTTTTTAAGAAAATTGACTATTCCTATAAACAAATAGATCCACATTATTTATATTTTTTGGAAATTAATGTACAAGTGGCTTGATGGTCTATCCACATGAAAGCTAAGATAGGATACATTTTTTTTTAACACAAACCAATTGCATATCAGCTAATGAATTGATATAATGAACAACAATGAACAAACTTACATACCAATCAGATAATATTTTTGCCATATAATTTTTTCAAAACATAAGAAATTGAAGATAAGATCAGTAAATCGGTTAACAATATGTACAGTATTGTGTACTAAAGCTCCTCTTACATGATTCACTAGGGGGCAGCAATGCCTAAAACTACACCAGCATGAACTCGCAACACAAAGGACTTTGCTTTACTCTTAGTGGGCACGTCCTTCTGCGTGACTGGCTGTGTTTCTCCACTAGAGGTAGGCGTGGAGCCGTGAGGGCGGGGAGAAAAAGTAAATGGCATCTATTTCAGCCAATGGGCATGCGGCAGGCCTAGCCTCATGTTAATTGATGCGGTTGCAGCATGCACCCCATTGTTGGGATGTCACACTGCAGATTTCTAGTCTTTCTCTTTCTCACACACACACACACACACACACACACACACACACACACACACACACACACACACACACACACACACACACACAACAGAGGTGTCATACGGCTCTTTTTCTGTGGATCATCTGCAGCCACTGCAGAAAAACTGTTGCAGCCATTCAGCGGCATTGACCATAAAATGAATAAACAGGCACGGTTCACTGTTCCCTTAAAGAATTCAGATGCTTGTGACTAGACTGTACTATCTACACTGCAGATAAAAACTCAACGCAAAGGTTAATGAGGGCCATGCAAAGACAGGTGAGAATCTGTGCCTGCTTCTACAGTAAAACTTAGAATTTAACACCATGCACGACATAATGCGCTCGCACGCAATTCACAGAGTTACTGTGGAAACGGCAAAGGCACTCGGCAGCCAGGAATAAACCTGCGAGTGTGGGAACGTGAGGTCTGTGCGCAGGCTCCTCCGGCACAAATCCTGAAGCTCTTCGCGGTGGGTGTCGGATACGGTGCCGGCGGGCGATTCCAATCAACCGTCTTCCCTGCCCCTGTCAGGCATTACAAGCCATTAATGAAATCCTCAGAGCGCCGTACAGGCGGATCGGAGAGAGAGAGACTGTAAAAATTAACGGATGACAGACGTGAGGGGAGGGTGCTTGGCGTCGAGAAATGAACGAGTTTGAGTAAATTAAAGTGAGCGTTTTGCCTCCTACTGAAATTGTCAGATGTATAAACAGACCCTGAAGTAAACGAGAAGGGGAGAAAGATTACATCCAGCTGTCTGCTCGGCTCTTTTCCGCCTTTTTTTCTGAAAGCTGTTTTCCATTTGCATTTTCGGGAGCAAAACGCCAATATTTAATGCTTTGCTAGTTTCCTGTATTCATTTATTTGACCTCTGCACCTCCAGCTTCTTGTGTTTGCACAGGCTGTTTGAAAATTCAGCTTGTTTAAGGTCAAGAATGAGGTTTTGCCTTCTCAAACCACGTTCACACACACATCTGCAACGCTACACCTCGCTACAGTAAACTGCAGTAACAGGACCCTCCCCTGTTCCTCATGGGAGGGGTGAGCAAACAAGCAGAAAAACTAGTAGATACAAAAACAGGAATCCACCCCTGAGTTTTAGGGCCATTTCCTGTCTCATTCTTTATAGGCATTGGTACTCAGGAGGGTCCCAGGACTGCTTTGATTACCCATCTCATCTTCAGTTACACCAGCGGTGTACCAGACAAGGTCATGCCCTTGAAATAGTGATGGTGTGGGGGGTTACAGAAACCCTAGTCTTAGCTTCAGACCGCATACCCACAGACCATTTACGGACTGATGCATGCTGCTTACAAAATGGTAAGAGCCGGATCGCATGTGTTTCAGAAAGACTATATGCACTTTGCAGGTGTCACGGTGCATTGGTTTTCATTAGTTCACTAGGAAACCGTGTTCTCAGACGGCTACAATGAGCACCTCAAGAAAAAAATAAGACTATGGATTGCCAAAGGTTCAAAGATATTCAAAGTTATAGCTTTTCATGATTACATCTGGGATTTACATGACTCTGAACGGCACATAGAGCAAGATGACCAAAATGGTCTCCACCTATTGGTAGTTCTTGACCAGAATGCACTTCAAATGGGTTTTAACAGCTGAAATTGTTACCCCAGGGGTTGGGATTGTACAAATACATGTAGATAGAAAGCTTTATCTAACTAACTATAAAATTGTTCCTGGCTCAAATTGAGGTGGAGGTGGTACTATCCTGATGCACACATAATGTACGTGTGTATCGTGGCTCAACCAAATATTTGACACGCAACATACACTCACCTAAAGGATTATAAGAAACACCTGTCCAATTTCTCATTAAAAGAGCATTTCACCCCCGTGAAAAAAATTAATCTTTATTGAAAGTGCGTCATATTTGTAGTCGAAATGTCACAATTCATTTCGAATTTGGTGCCTATTTGACAGAGAAAAGGGTGTTTGTAGTCTCACCCCCTCAACAAAGATATTGGACTTCCTGATTTCAATGATGCAAAATGATGATTTTTTCATCATTGAAAGAAGGAAGTGCAACACTGATATCTTTATTTCTCCTGTCTCAGCAGAAACTGAGGAAATGTTGCACGACCATTCAAAAACATGACTAACGATACAAAACTTAATGCAAATGTGTGAAGTGTCCCTTTAATGCAATTATGTAATCAACCAAATCACATGGCAGTTGTTTAAATGCATTTAGGGGTGTGGTCCGGGGCTAGACAATCTCCTGAACTCCAAACTATATGTCAGAATGGGAAAAAAGCGATTTAAGCAATGTTGAGCGTGGCATGGTTGTTGGTGCCAGAAGGGCCGGACTGAGTGTTTCACAATCTGCTCAGTTACTGGGATTTTCACACACAAACATTTCTAGGGTTTACAAAGAATGGTGTGAAAAGAGAAAAACATATCAGTATGCGGAAGTCCTGTGGGTGAAAATGTCTTGTTGATGCTAGAGGTCAGAGGAGAATGGGCCAACTGATTCAAGCTGATAGAAGAGCAACTTTGACTGAAATAACCACTCGATACAACCGAGGTATGCAGCAAAGCATTTGTGAAGCCACAACACGCACAACCTTGAGGCAGATGGGCTACAACAGCAGAAGACCCCACCGGATACCACTCATCTCCACTACAAATAGAAAAGAGGCTACAATTTGCACAAGCTCACCAAAATTGGACAGTTGAAGACTGGAAAAATGTTGCCTGGTCTGATGAGTCTCAAATGTTGTTGGTAGAGTCAGAGTTTCAGATGTTAGAGTCAGAATTTGGCTTAAACAGAATGAGAACATGGATCCATCATGCCTTGTTAACACTGTGCAGGCTGGTGGTGGTGGTGTAATGGTGTGGGGGATGTTTTCTTGGCACACTTTAGGCTTTAGTGCCAATTGGGGATCAGTTAAATGCCACAGCCTACCTGAGCATTGTTTCTGACCATGTCCATCTCTTTATCACCACCATGTACCCATCCTCTGATGGCTATTTCCAGCAGGATAATGCACCATGTCACAAAGCTCAAATAATTTCAAATTGGTTTCTTGAACATGACAATGAGTTCACTGTACTAAAATGGCCCCCACAATCACCAGATCTCAACCCAATAGAGCATCTTTGGGATGTGGTGGAACCGGAGCTTCGTGTCCTGGATGTGCATCCCACAAATCTCCATCAACTGCAAGATGCTATCCTATCAATACAGGCCAACATTTCTAAAGAATGCTTTCAGCACCTTGTTGAATCAATGCCACATAGAATTAAAGCAGTTCTGAAGGCGAAAGCGGGTCAAACACAGTATTAGTAAGGTGTTCCTAATAATCCTTTAGGTGAGTGTTCTGTAGCACCTAATAATAAAGCTCCGGAGGACACTTCATAATTGCAGTTCTTCTTGTTTAATTTGCGCCTTACTGTGCTAACAACGAAACAGCGCCACCACAGTGGCATAAGGCCGCAACTGCACTTACACATGAAAATCAACTGAGTGCTAGGATTGTTCATTTTTACACATGACACAGAAACCTGTCAAGAGCCGGAGGCGGCATAAAATTTGGTTGAGGCGGCTACCTCCAAAATCTCTATGCAGGAAAAACCCTATATATAGATAGCTTAAAAAGTTAGTTCACCCAAAAATGAAAACCCTGTCATTATTTACTCCAAAACGCAAAAGAAGATATTTGAGCTGATATTGGTAACCAAGACAAAACTGTCGAGACATTTCTAAAAATAACTTATGTGATCCAGAGAGAGTATACAGATTTTGAATGACACGAGGGTGAATAAATGTTGACAGAATTTTAAATAAAGAATCATAGGATCACTCTCTTTTGCCTAAGATCAAAATAAAACACTACCCCCAGACTAAAATGCATGTTTGAGATGGCTCAGTTTAAAAACATCTTGCACCGACATACCTTAACATATATCTGTGCCATTGTATTTGTGTACCACATGCTTGTAAAAACTACTTAAAATGTCCTAAAAAAAACTAAGGCCTAGTCCTGGATCAAACTAAACCCTGTTTGCGAAAGATCCCAAATGTTTCATTGAGTCAACGATGCATCTTACCAGAGTGCAAACTGTCAGTTTTTATCTGTTTTGAAGATTCATCACCCTTTAAAGTGGACCAGACTCAATGCTGACGGTCAAAAGTACAACTACATAAGACTAGAGGAATCCCACCCTGGACATCACCAATTACGTCAAACTCTCCACACCTTCATGGTCATCTCAGTGAGAAACTCCAATGCCTGAGGCAAACCTGTCTGTTACGAACAGACAGATAAAAGGAGAAGAAATGAGAAGGATGAGGATTTTGTCGTGTTAAGGGATTAACACACACACATGCACACACACGTTTATTTCCTTATTGTCCTCCTCATGGGATTTATACACAATCTGTATGTGCTGTGAGTGGCACTGGGACCCATTTTGGGTCAGGCAGCCTACAGCAATCATTACCATAGCAGTCATTGCAGTTTAATGATGTTTCTCCACCAGCCAGCTCGACTACAGCCTTTCAGATGCAGAAGATATGAAAATGTGATTCGGAGAAACAATGCCAAATGCCTTCGGGCTAAAAAGCTACGTGTGGGACGAGAGTCGCCCACACAGGCACTCTGCGAACACCCACGAGATCGCACGCTTACACAAACACATTCATTCACAAGCATATGGCAAAGTGCACTTCAACTCACATACACACATGAAGGTCAGAAGCTGCTTAAACTTATATTAGAAATCCTGTTCTGATGTGACTTTTTAACATTGAATCTTTTGGGTGGTGTTTGCTAACATAAGCATTAATGTTAGCATGTTTATACTTACACTTGTGTAAAACTTTTTTAATTCTTAATGAGTAAGTTTTTTGACAACTGCAAACTGCCTGGAGTCAAAGTAGAAGACATTGTGCTAGTAGGATTTTTTAATTTAAAGGGATATTTTATTATTATCACATGATTTACTCACCCTCAAGCCATCCGAGATAGACATGACTATCTTCTTTCAGACGAACAAAATCGAAGTTATATAAAAAAATATTCTTGCTATTCCAAGCTTTATAACGGTGGTCATATGGAAACAGGAAACAACTTGCTCAAAAAGTGCATCCAGCCTTCACAGACGTAACAAACAGCTCCAGTGGGTTAATAAAGAACTTCTAAAGGTAATTGATGCGATTTTCTAAGAAAAGTATTCACATTTAAAACTTTACAAACGAAAATAACTAGCTTCTGGTAGCAACGCCATCTTGTATTCCTCTGCATTCACAAGCGAGTTTAGCATAGTAAGTGTGTGTTGCCATGGGTATACTGCATAGTGATGTAAGACTCTAAGAAAGGATGTGTTAATTTGTTTTGTGTTATCCTATTTAACCCATTATGTGTCATTTTGTGTTGATTTTGTGTTCAAATAAATAAAAGGGACAAGTGTGTTGTTCCAAAAGTAACACAGAGATGTGTCTAGTTGAGGACCACACATTAAGGACCAGATTTACTAAACGGAGCAAATTAGCGCGAGAGCGCAATTCCAAAAAATTGGGTAATATATGCGGGTTATTTACTAAAAAAAGCGCAAAATAAATAACACAAGCGCAACAGCCAATTTCCATAATGACCAACGCAATCTACTAAGAGCAGCACAAATAAGTTCAGGGTCACAATTAGCAGAGCTGATGAGGTGCGGGTTGATCTACTAACGCCTGATGCGCTTCAGTTCAGCACCACGGACATCACCAATGAAAATTTGGGGTGTAAAATCCCAACTAACGAAGCCATAGTAAACTGAAAACAACCAGAGGACAAAAAAAATTAAGGTTTACAAGAAGTTTTGAAACACCTGACATTGTGTGACTTTTCCTTCTGTGACTCAAATAAAAAATAAAATGGTTTGGCAAACAGTATTTTTGAATAATATGTTCCTCTGGCATTACAAATAAACTCTTACATGAGAAAAAATCATTTTCCTTGTAGTTTCCCTGCCAAGCTTCCTCTTATCAGCTACAATTGCAGCCATTTCAAGCGCAAAATGATTGAAGACGTGTTTTTTTCTGCGTTGAATAATGGTGCAAATACCAGTAATATCACATGCTCAAACATTAGTAAACTGGGTTGCGTGAAATTATCTCCTCCCATAAATCTTGCATCTAAAAGGGAAACTTCTAGAAATGCATATGCAATAAGATCAGATGCAAAAAATTACTAGATCACACCTTTTCAGTTCTAATTATCCACTACACGTCTTTAGTAAATCCCGACAGTTGTTATTTAACGGCAAAATGAAGAACATTTTCAAATATAACTTAGATTGTGTTTGTTTGAAAGAAGATGGTCATATGTATCTCAGATGGCTTGAGGGTACGTAAAAGAGTTATGCAAAACATAGCGTTTTGAGGACATCTGCTGGTTACTCACTGTGTAAATGAAACAAGAACAGCATACTTATACATTCAGTGACGCGTAAAGAATTGCAAAAGTTTTTATTACAAGAAACATCCAATAGTTAATGCCATTAAAGGCAAGTGCTTTGCATGAGTGCCATGCGTGTGAGCGAATAAAGTTATCGTTATGATGTGGACGCTAATATAGTTATCTTTATAGTTATTGTTATAATGTGAACAGCCCTTAAATTATAAGGTGGTCATTTTAAATGCAAAAATCTTATATATTGTGCTTTAAAGCCGCACTATGCAATTCGGCGTTTTTGTCAAACAGCGACCCCTAGAGTCGCTGGAGAATACTTGCAACTGTCGTAATTTCTCACTCTAGTACTCCAAAGATAATGACCAGGTAATGTCTCACAATTTCATACAAATATTAGGCTACTGCATAGTCTACTAAACTACAGATGATGGTAATAGGATAATAAGAAGTTTATTCCAAGTGTAAAGTGCATATAATAATAAAATACTGCGTTTGCTGGCTTATAACGTTTGATTGCAGCTAAATCACAAGTAAACATTACAAAATGCCATGACAAAGTTAATTGTGTACGTTGCATTATTTCATAACATTGTTCGCTATAATGTCACTATACATGATTATTGCTATTTATCATAATAGTTTGCAAATTGTGCATGTTTACACTATTTACAACCTCTATGCTTATTTATGTCCTGATAATTATGTGAGATATTGACAACTGTTGTCATGATAATCGCATGACATACTACAAGCAAGCGCAACAACATACAACATAGACTGCAAACAAGTTTACATATAAGAGATTTACTTACTAGTCCATCAACAAGATCGCCAGATCAGCATCCCTCCAGTGCTGTCTTTTAGCTCATGCCAACGAGTAAAAACCTGACAGAATGGGACTCTTGTCCGGTTCCTAACACGGTCAGATTCTCTTTTCCTTTTTTTACTCACTTCCAAACGCGTTTTCTTAACTTTTAAATCGTTTAGCCTCACGTCTCAAATTCGCGCGTGTAGTTGTTGTTATGGGCTTGATCGACTTCATGCAGCGCTGCAAGAACCGACAGCCAGATGACGTCAAAGTGCCGTCTCGGATCATTCTCGCGGTACTTTGACGTCATCCGGCGGTCGGTTCTTGCAGCGTCGCACGAAGTCAAACAAGCCTAACGTGTGTGACGTCGTTGCCGTAAAGCAAGTCGTGATTCTCGCGAGATTTGGCAGGGGCGCTTCTCTCAAGCTTGCATTGCTGGTTTTGGTAGCGGCGTCCTCCCCGAGCTTCAACAGGAGGATGATTCGCCTTACTATGACTTTGTTTACCACTGAAATAACTTTGAAGCTGTTATATTAAGGTAAATTAACTGCATAGTGTGTCTTTAAGAGTCGTAAAATATTAAACTTATGCATTAAAGGCGGAGTCCATGATGTTTGAAAGCCAATGTTGATATTTGAAATCACCTAAACAAACACGCCTCTACCCCAATAGAATCTGGACTTTCTTTTGATAGACCCGCCCCACACATATGCAACCCAGGCAACGATGCTTGCTTTTACTGTCTATGCAACAATGTCGTTTAGAAGACACACCCCTTACTGTTGATTGGCTACAAGTGTGTTTTGGTAGTTGGCCCGACTCCATTTTCCAAAGCGTTTTTCAGAAATTGTGTACTCCGCCTTTAACATATATGGTTAATAATAATTGTAAAATATACAAAAGTTTGTGGAGTGATTCATAAATTGCGTTGTTGTGAAGTTGATGAAACGAATACGATTACCCTAATGCTGATGGAGGCCATTTTACTAACTTTTTACTAGCTTTAACGACAAGTGTTATAAGCAGATCACACATCAAACAGATGTAAACTCTTGTGACCTGGTACTGCATATCCCAAACCTCCAGGAAATCACGAAAGGTCAAAAAAAAACATTCCGAGTTCATGCACTCCATATTCTATTGCATAATATAATGGCAGAATAAGGCTACATTACCCTTTCACCTTTCATTTAAAGCCAAACATAACAGTAACCGGGAAAGGTTATTTCTAGGGCAGGGATGTGTACCTGTTTATTGAAGAAGGTTCGTGAAATAAAAATATGAGGGCGTGAGAGACGGGTATGAAGATATAAAGCTAATCTGTCCGAGATCGCTTATACGTGCTTGACCAAAGTCATTGGTGGGCCGAGGGCATCAGTGAGGTGAAAAGCTTCATTGGTTGCACCCTGAGGTGTGATCGCACTCTTTCAGAGAGACACTGGCCACATCCCATCATGCATTATGCAGTCCACGGGCTACCAGCCACATTTAATCTCAATGTTTAATGCATACTGCATGAATGCCCCAACTGACAAACTGTATTTTGTAGCCTTCAGCGAGGTGCAACTGGTAGGATACAAAGAATATGACCCTAGGGGCCATAGCAGACTTCTGGAAAATTTTGTATGGGGATATAGACAGGAAAAGACTGAATTAGGCATCTAGTTTCCACTGTATATCCTATGGTAATAAATGTATTGCATACAGTATAATCAATTTATGCGTTTATGCTAAAATGATGTCAGGTTTGTTTACTAGTCAGGATTCCTTATATTTCAGCCGTGCTGACACTCCAATCTCCTCAGCACAGGGTCGTGCTAATCTTCAATTGAAAACCTCCTTGTTAAGATCGACATTCCATAACGCCGTAGCTTTAGCTCCGTGTCTCGCGTTTCACGCGGACGTAAATGGATGTTGTTTATATCATCTGGCTCGGCTAAGCCCGTAAACTCCAAATTAAAGTCACCTCTTCTTGCTGGGTTCTGATGAATAATGAATTATATATAAAAGCGAGCGGAAACGAGTCCCCCGTCAGCGGTTTAACAAGCCTCTCACTCCTGCAGAGGCAGTTACCTTTAAAAGCTTATGGCGTGGAGCAATGAGGCAGACCGAATCAGAGACTTCTCTCCGGGCCCTGTGGGATGGCTGACCTTTAAAGCCAGCTCGCCATCCTTCTGGAGTCCAAGCCGACGCTGAGACCACATTGCGAATGATAGCAACTGGGATTTAGTTGTCTGCAAAAGTACAACGTACAATGATATGAAATTTGCACTTTGGAAATCATTAGTGGATTTTATCATTTTGGTGCCCGTGGGTCCTCTGTAATACAATACAGATGCATCGTAGCTACGGAAATTGTGGCGGTCGTAGCCAACTCGTACATATTTTACGAGTTGGCTAATGCGTATGAATTCGTACAAAGTAAATCATGCAAAAATGTATAGATATCATAAAAAAACAATAACCCCACCCCTAACTCCAATGTCACAGAGACTAAGGCAAATCGCACAAAAATTGGTCGTACGAACTAATACGAATTAGCCTCCTCGTAAAATATGTACAAATTGCAACAAGATGGCTTTGGGTGTGCAGGAATAAATTTGAATTAAAAGGTTATACCATGCGACACTACAGAAAGAAGTAGAAAGATTACCATATATTCACATAAAATGGTACACCAAGGCAGTTCAAAGAATACCACAATATAAGATTTAAAGGAAAACACCACCGTTCTTACCTCAACTTGACGAATGAATACATGCCTTTCTTTTTTCAATGCATGCACTTAATCTTTGTACAGAGCGTCGTGAATGTGTAAGCATTTAGCCTAGCCCCATTCATTCCTTAGGATCCAAACAGGGATGAATTTAGACTACCCAGTCTCACGAGTTTTCGTGATATAGTCACATAATTTTTTAAATTCTGTTTTTGTGATATTATCACGAATTTCCGTGTTTTTTCGTAATCCTATAACGAATTCCTGTTTTTGTGTGGTTATCGCGTATTGGTTACTTAACTGTTTTTTCCTATTTTTAAACCATTGTCGTTTCGGTTTAGGGTTAGATTTGGTGCAGTGTTGTTTTTGGCAGCCCTTTTAGTTTTAGTCTTAGTCTTTTGGACGAAAATGCTTTTTAGTTTAAGTCACATTTTAGTCACTTATAAACTTGATAGTTTTAGTTAACGAAAACACAAAAAGGTTTCAGTCAAGTTTTAGTCGATGAAAACACAAAAAAGGTTTAGGTCAAGTTTAAGTCAATTTTTGTAAAAAAGTAGTCTTTAACAAATTAATTTAGGTTAAAAAGTATGGTGTATTTAATACTATTAAAACGTGCATTAAGGTTTTCAATATTTTACTATGTTCTTACCTCAACTTGACGAATGAATACATACCTATCTTTTTTCAATGCATGCACTTAATCTTTGTACAGAGCGTCGTGAATGTGTTAGCATTTAGCCTAGCCCCATTCATTCCTTAGGATCCAAACAGGGATGAATTTAGAAGCCACCAAACACTTCCATGTTTTCTCTATTTAAAGACATGAGTAGTTACACGAGTAAGTATGGTGGCACAAAATAAAACGTGGCGATTTTTTAAGCAGATAAAATATGACAACTATATTGTATGGCGGAAGAGCACTTCGTTTGCAGCACTTAGACCTCGGCACTTAAAAAAATCGCCACGTTTTATTTTGTGCCACCATACTTACTTGCCTCACGAAATTTAGTTATATAGTCACGTAATATTTTTATTATTTTTTCGTGATATTATCACGCATTTCCAAGTTTTTTCGTGAACGTATAACGAATTCCTGTAAAAAATAGTATAAACCAATATATAAAGTGACATTCTAATGCAAGCACCAAATCAGTGTTGTTTTTGTCATCAATAACGATAACGAAATGATTTCGTTGACGCACCCTTTTTTATGACGCTGATGTGACGATGACTAGCTAAAAATGGTTCTTAGGTGACGAAAACATGACGAGACGCTTTCGAGTTTTCGTTGACGAGACGGAACGAAAATGATTATAAGTGTGACGTTCACAATGCATGTAATTTCTGCCTATTTTACATGAAATCTGTCTGTTTTTAGCTAAAAAGTATCAGCAATGCTGCTGCTACCTATCCTTGTTTTGGTTAAGCCCACAACCCGGCTGCCACCGTGCCGCACACGTGCACCAGATTTCACACAACAACAACAACACACCTGCGGCTGTGGCGAGTTTGAAGGACCGTGGCGGTGACCCCAATAAACGGAAACGGCGAGATGATTTAAGGACTTACTTTCAATATAATCCATCAGAAAGAAAAACGGAAGGCATACTGGGAGACGAGGGTAATTGTGGCCACAAACTAGGTGGAAAGAATACCACCAACCTCAAGCGGCACCTGAAGGCATCACGCTGAAAGTTTTTAAAGGTAACTAACAAGTCACGCTGTTAAAGGTTCTCTAAGCGAATTCACGCGTTTTAGACCATAAAACATTTTTGTTACATACAGCAAACATCTCCTCACTATCTGCTTCCTACCTCACCGCTGATCAAACTGTAAAAAAACGCGATCTCTGTAGACAGCTCAGGCTCGACAAACGGCAATAACAACATAGTGGCCAAACCTAGCACAACAAAACATAACAAAGTGTTCCAGCCAATAAACGAAAAGAAGGATTTGGGGGTGGGGTTTGGGCGCGTTCATAAAAGCACGGACGGGAGAGGGAGGGGGAGGCGTTAGCTACGCTCCGTTTGTTTGAAAACAGCTCAAACATCAACAGGAAGTGACGTCGCACATTATTCGCTTAGAGAGCCTTTAATATACATTCAATTTTACTCGACAATCGGCTTGTGACACATTTCATGATAAGCTTAAGGTTTTACATGTATCTACTTGTCAAACCTAAGCCCATTTCCAATACTTTTTGCGGTGTATTTAAATAACAAGGCAAGGCACGCGTTTCTCAACTTTACAAGCGAGGTCTCAGCGTAACACACAAACTGTATATCATGCTCAACTTTTTTGTTATGACATGCGCAGAAGGCACAACGGCAAGACCTCAGGGACAACCTTCATGCACGTTTTAATAGTATTAAATACACCATACTTTTTAACCTAAATTAATTTGTTAAAGACTACTTTTTTACAAAAATTGACTTAAACTTGACTTAAACATTTTTTGCGTTTTCATCGACTAAAACTTTCAAGTTTATAAGTGACTAAAATGTGACTAAAACTAAAAAGCATTTTCGTCCAAAAGACTAAGACTAAAACTAAAAGGGCTGCCAAAAACAACACTGCACCAAATCTAACCCTAAACCGAAACGACAATGGTTTAAAAATAGGAAAAACCAGTTAAGTAACCAAAACGCGATAATCACACGAAAACAGGAATTCGTTATACGATCACGAAAAAACACGGAAATTTGTGATAATATCACGAAAACAGAAAAAAAAATTATGTGACCATATTACGAAACCTCGTGAGACTGTCTAAATTCATCCCTGTTTGGATCCTAAGGAATGAATGAGGCTAGGCTAAATGCTAGGCTAAACACATTCAAGAAGCGCTGTAAAAACATTAAAGGAATAGTCTACTCATTTTCAATATTAAAATATGTTATTACCTTAACTAAGAATTGTTGATACATCCCTCTATCATCTGTGTGCGTGCACGTAAGCGCTGGAGCGCGCTGCGACAATTCGATAGCCTTTAGCTTAGCCCCATTCATTCAATGGTACCATTTAGAGATAAAGTTAGAAGTGACCAAACACATCAACGTTTTTCCTATTTAAGACGAGTAGTTATACGAGCAAGTTTGGTGGTACAAAATAAAACGTAGCGCTTTTCTAAGCGGATTTAAAAGAGGAACTATATTTTATGGCGTAATACCACTTTTGGGAGTACTTCGACTCGGCGCAGTAACACCCTCCCTCTCCCATTATGAGAGTGAGAAGGGGAGCGGACTTTTCAGGCGAGTCGAAGTACTCCCAAAAGTGCTATTACGCCATAAAATATAGTTCCTCTTTTAAATTCGCTTAGAAAAGCGCTACGTTTTATTTTCGCAACGTGCACGCACACAGATGATAGAGGGATGTATCAACAATTCTTAGTTAAGGTAATAACATTTTAATATTGAAAATGAGTAGACTATTCCTTTAAGTGCACGCATTGAAAGATGGGTATGTATTAATTCATCTAAGCTGAAGTAAGAACATAGTAAAATATAAAAACTGTGGTGTTTTCCTTTAACAAGACAATAAAAATGATAAACATCCAAAGAACATGTCATAAAAGCTATTATAATGTTCAAAACAAAAATATGACGTTATCATGGCACATCTCCAAACACACATGGCATTACCGTGGTAAAGGCCAAAAACAAGGTATTTGCATGGTACATGTAAAAAGTATTTCCTTACATGTCCAAAAAAACATGGTATTACCTTGATTCATGGGCATAAATATGTATTACTACACACCCACACCCACCCAAGTATGAGATGAATGTAATGAGGACAGAACCACTGCTGCAGTGAGAATGGAGAGTAAAAGCGGCTGTGCTGTCTGGGGCTCATAGCTCATCACGCTTTACACTCTCTTTAATTGGAGCCAAAGATACCCAGCCGAGCCATTGCCGAATATCCTCAGACAGGAAAGTGAGAGAGACTCGGTGATCCTCTACCGTCGGAGTGCTAAAAATAACCAGCCCAGATAACGGCCGGTTCAATTCACATTGTTCTCACTTTCCCCCTCCTAGCGCTCTTAGAAACTTCACTTCTGTGAATGTGGGGTGTTTAGCGTCTGCGAAAAGCTCTCATTTCTACCGGAGAGTGGGTTGGGGAGGAAAGCTGGTGCGTGTTGACTTCCTAAGAGCAGACACATGCTTGAAGTCCCATCTCTTCAAGTGGCTATAATCAATGAAGACTGGCAGACAGATACTGGGAGACATGCGCCGGTCCCTGGTGAACACGAGGAGGTGACCGCATTATTGCAGAGCTAAAAAGGCCATCTGATCCCCTACTGCTCTTGAGGAGAGAATGAACGCCCGAGAGAGAAACAGAAATGAGTAGGAGAGAGTGGGCTGATTTTAATATCTATTCAGAAAATAAATTAATCTAATTATGCGGTACATTTATTAAAATGAATACGATTTCGATGTCATTTAAGGACGCTGTTTGTGAAATCCAGAATAGTCTCATAATCTAATGATGCAACAAAGTTTGATTTGAATCTTACTCAGTCAATATTAAAGATATCAAGGTTATGTTTTTTCACAAGATGTTCCTTAAGTTTTCTTTAAAATGGGAATGTCAGACAAGAAGTGGTGGTCATTGTGTAGGGGTGGAAGAAAGAGATAGAGAAAAGAAATAGTTTAGATATGTAGGAATCCTTACTGCAGCGGATGGAGTATAAAGATATGAAGATTTGCAGAGCAGCACTTATAGAGCAGCCATGACACATTTATTGGTTGACAGATAAAGATGCAGACTCTTGGGAAGACACACGAACGAGTGGGAGAGCAAAAAGATGCCAAAAAGTGATTGAAAGATGATGATAGTAATTCAGAACATAAAAACAAATGACTGTGCATGTGTTTGAAAGTAAAACTGTGCATGCCTACTGTACAAGAGAAAAACAAAACTCCCAAACCTTCATTTAACCCTTGTGGGTTGTTCAAATTCACTACCCCTTCGGCTTGTTCGTGGCCGTTAACAGCCATTCAATTAAACGGCTGTAAAAATGTACCAGATGAATATGTTTTGCATAAATCTGTTACTCAACCTCAGTACTGATCAAAACTACCAAATGTTTACAAAAATTCCATGATTTTAACTTTTGAATTGCCAGGTTCATAAGTGATGTCACTGATTTGGGGAAGAAAAAATTTGGGGAGAAAAAAATCAAATCTGATGCTGCACAAAAACTAGAAATGCATCAAAGCCAATGTGAAAAAGGTTTAAAAAAAATCAGTCCACAACCACTTTTTATATTTAAAATTGGTCATTTTGTGTGTTTTTTACCCAAATCAGTGACATCACTTATGAACTTGGCAATTAAAGAGTTAAAATCATGGAATTTTTGTAAACGTTTGGTAGTTTTCATCAGTATTAAGGTTGATTAACAGATTTATGGAAAAAAATATTAATCTGATACATTTTACAGCTGTTTAATTTAAAGGTTAAAACACACACACACACACACACACACACACACACACACACACACACACACACACACACACACACACACACACACACACACACACGCACAAAAAATTATAGATTTTCAATATAAGTGATTGTGGACTTTTTTTTCCACCCTTTTCACAGTCTTGGGCCTTGATGCATTTTTAGTTTTTGTGCAGCATCAGATTAAATTTTTCTTCTCTCTCATTTACTGTTTTTTCCCCATTGGCTTTCATTATAACAACATTTTTTAATTGCAAAGCCATGACACCATATAATTATACATTCTTGATTGTTGGTGTTTTTTCCTTTTGCAAAAAGGTAAAATTTGTCATTTTTACTGTTGATCACCACGTGGCACCATTAACCCTTTAGTAGGCCTGTGCAAAAACAAAGCTTCATTTCTGGTTTGTATATGATGTCATGGCTTTGCAATAAAAAAATGTCATTATAATGGAAGTCAATGAGGCAAAAACAGCCACAAACAACTAATTAGGGAGAAAAATAATTCTGATGCTGCACAAAAACTAGAAATGCATCAAAGCCAATGTGAAAAAGGTTAAAAAAATCCAGTCCACAATCACTTTTTATATTTAAAATTGGTCATTTTGTGTGTTTTTTACCCAAATCAGTGACATCACTTATGAACTTGGCAATTAAAGAGTTAAAATCATGGAATTTTTGTAAACGTTTGGTAGTTTTCATCAGTATCGAGGTTGATTAACAGATTTATGGAAAAAATATTAATCTGATACATTTTACAGCTGTTTAATTTAAAGGTTAAAAAAGGTAGTGAATTTGAACAACCCACAAGGGTTAAAGCTCACATAACACACGCCGTTTCTGCATTTCTGATGTTAATCTGGAGTGCCTATTGAGTAGTATAACATCCTTTATATCTCCGAAGAGTCTTTAGTTTAATCAGATTTATAAAAGAAAGATTAGCTTTACCGATTCTTTCCGATAACATACAAAAAAATGAAGAAAAAGGAGTTACTACCGCGGGAGGAGCGAGTATGAATCATGCAACACTATACAACACTTATAACTTATGATTCACTACATGTTCCTGTCATTTATATAATATGCACGCGCCTATTTCCAACATAAGACAGAAGTCTTACTTACCGCATGCAATTTATGACCCGGTTGGGACTTTTCAATGAAATCCAGCGTTAAACAAACACACACGCAAAACTCCGCTGCTACCCCGGATAATAAACTACATCCATCGTTTGCATAAGGCTGACTTTCTTCTCTTTACATCCAAAAACACACTTCTTCTTTCGTGCCATTGTTGAGTTTTGAAATTAAACAAAGCTGTTGCGTGATGTGATTTTTGAAAGTTCTAGCGTCTCCCACTGATTGACGGGTGGGCGGGGTTTTCCGGGGAAAGTGCCCCATATAAAAAGAAGTGATACGTATAGAAACCCCTAAAATGTCAGCTGGACCAGTAATCGAAAAAAAACTTTCTGAAACTTGTACAAACCCTGGCGCCCAACTGCTTTTTTGACACTTTGCCTACGTTTAGCATGAGGAAACAACTCTATAACTGTGTAAATAAGACAGAATGCATGAAATACCATTAAACCACCCCTTTAAAGCAAGGTTTAAGAGTTTTATTTTTCTCTTATACAGTAGGCATACACAGTTTTACTCTCAAACGCATATTGTTGAGTTTTTGAAAATATTTCAAAGCATTTTCTCAAAATATGTTTCAATATAAGAAGAAAGAATTTTGTCAATCCATTTGAATTTAATACGATTAAAGGTTACGACGATACAGTGTACATGCACACTAAAGATTGCAATCTGATTAAAATGTTGGTTTACATGTACATTCTATAGAATCCGAACCGTACGTCTGCGCAAACGCACAGCCAGGGTTGCCCGATTTGCGTATCAGAACCATCCCAAATGGACATTCAAAACTAGCCCAAAAGCATCCCAATGACTATTCACAATCCAAATACCAATAACTTATGAACAAAATACTCATCTTTAACCCGCAGAAAAAACAACAACTGGTGGAAACAGTTTAAACAGCCCAAATCTAAACTCGAAAAAAGCAGAGGACTTGGCAACGCCTCGCTGCGGACAGCATCTCTCATCGAGTTCAGGCTTTACCTCGATTAAAGTTAAAATGGAGTTGGAGAAAGTTGTTCTTAAAAAGTTTTCAGATATAGGTAATAAAAAACATGTTTCAAAAGTCACAACGTTATTTTATTGCTTTAAGTAGCCTAATGTTTTAAAGGTACACATAAACGCGGCAGAATGAGCATCGCGTGACCCCAGTAATAATGCGTGATTCCACCGCCTTGCTATTGAATGTTTCTGTGACGAGAATCATGCGATATAAGAGTTTAATATAAGACGTGAATGTGAGCACAAATGTTCTGCGCATGTGCACAATGTATTTTGCATACGATTGAGAAAATACTACGATTTAAGCGTTTACATGCATACTTTTCTCATGCGAATCGGATCACAGATTGGAGTACACCACCTCCTTCATTACGATCCAAATTTGCATCCCATCGTCCTCAATCGTATTGATTGAGGTGTTTACATGAAGGCTTTCAATACGATTACAAACTGATTATTTGGTTGCATGTAAACATACCTAGTGGCTGTTAACAACCTGAATAACCCGTAAGGATTATGGACATAAATTAATGACAATCATAGTCCCCCGTACTATTACTAAATTACTAGGCATTGTTAACCACACTGTAAAAAATCCAACTTTAAAATGTTCATTCAACAAAGAACATTAAGTAACTTGAACAAAGATTTCTTTGATGAAGGGCGTCAGTTGATTATTTTGTGTTCACTGAATGAAAAAAAGCATAATCATTCAGCTAACAAATATTTTTTTGTTGACTGGACTTAGATGAAAAAGTTTTTGTCCAATTCGTTCACCCAACTTGCCAACCTGAGTAATCTGAACAAGCAATTAAAAAAAAAAACAATGGTCGGAATCGTTCCCAGCATGCATTGCGACATGTTCACTTCTTTGGTTAATATTTACTAAAAAAGATGACTGTTTTAATGGTTGCTGGATTTATTTATGTTGTTATGTTGTTAATGTTAGTTATATGTTGTATTTAGAGTCATTTTAAAGAATTATGTTTGTTCATTGTTACCTTTATGGATAGATGCTGGAATACAGTTGTAATAGTTGAGAGGACTTAAAGCAACACTAAAGAACTCTGGCTCTTTGCTCCCCCTACAGGTTAGAAGCGTAATTGTTCATTACCACTGTCGTAAATACTGCAGCATAGCTGGCTCTGATTGGATTGTAGGTCTGCCGTAAAGCAAGTTTTTGTAGTTTTCACTCGAACTACAGGACCACTACCCGACGGTTGGAAACTTCTTTAGTGCGGTTTTGGCCGATAGAGGGCTGCAAAGCGAATGTGAAAGCGCCATTCACCCTGTTTTGTGTGGATGAACCACTGAAACTTTTTTGGAAACGTTATTTTAAGGTAAAAAAACCTCTTTGGTGTTGCTTTAAGTCACTAGTTGAGTAAACTTAGAAATTTGCTAATAGCCTAATCAGTTTAAGTTGGTTCAACTTTTGGTGTAAGTTGTCATTGCTCAGTAAATTGAGTTAGGTGAACTACATCATCCAAAAGTTGAGTAAACTCAAAAAAGCTGTGCAGCAAGTTGCCTTGAAAATGTAAGTTAAGTCAACTTTTTATTTTTTACAGTGCAGAGATTTTGGAATTGGATACAGTCCATGTTTTTGATGCTGATGTCACACTTTCCAAAATGAGCCTCTGGTATGTGTTAACTCAATATTACAGGTTTTTAAAACTATAGTAGCGTTTTAGTGTCGCATTAGCCAACATATTTGTCTTTTTGGATTAGATCGAGTTAAACAATTACAAGGGTGGTGTTCCAGACAGGGCTCATCCTAATCCCAGACTAAAATGCACGTTTGAGCTGCCTTCATTTAAAAACGCATTGCACTGACATAACACACCAGTAATGGTATATTTGTAAAAACGAATATAATATAATAACTTATATAACTAAAGCCAAGTCCTGTATTAATCTAAACCCTGTCCAATGTTTGGGTCTACACAACAGCACGTAACATTTTAAAAAGGCACATTTATATACCGTAACTACATTGCGGGGTGAACATTCAACAACTAATGAATCATAATTTATCCTAATAAATAAATGTGGTTTAACTTACAAAAAGTTCTGTCATGTACTGCGGTATAGTGAAGGTAAAACTATGGTATTTGAAGGTACAAGTGGGAGACCTACATACCATGGTGGTACTGTGGTAAACTTTTTGTAAAGGCACTCAGTGTCACAATATAAACTTGATACAAGTCTAAAAAATAAAGTATTACCACGGCACATCAATAAAAATGAAAAAACTGTTTAAAGAATGTAGTATTCCCTTATTTGATTACAGTACACTCCTGGTTAATAGTTAGCATAGTTTTACTGAATGACTTAAATAAACTGTAACAATGTTGTTTATTATGTTTTTTTTTCAAATAACCTACATTGTGTTGAAGGATACCGCTGACTGTGTCGGACTGCGAGAAACTTGACGTGTTGCCATAAACAAGTCCATTAAAAAAAAAACTCACACCAGAGGGACAGTTGTGACATTTTAAACCAGCCCCTGAAAAGTTAAAAACACAAAGTCCTGGTTAAACCCATGTACAAACACTCGACTGACTTTCCTATTGTAAAGATACTGGTATGTCTCTGTGCTTTAATATTTGCGCATTGAAGACCCGTCACCACCGATCAACAACACGAAATGATTGAATATATCTTCACATATCAAGCCACTTCTTAATTTCATCCTCACACTGGTTCATACATGGCAGGTTTAGTAAATATTAATTGTTAAATTATGTTTTATGCGTGCTCCCACTACACTGTTTTCTACCGGCTGGCTATTAAAACGGAAGTCTCGGACCGGAAAGGAAATACGTCACATCACTTACTTCCGCGTTTGAGAAAAAGGTGGATAGTATGGACGTAGGTGGTTTCGGACAAAGACTTTGAAAGAGAGGGTGAAGATAACCACATCTTGTTCCCAGCACTGCTCTCTAATATAAACAGGCTGATGGATCTGTTCATTAGTGCCTACCTGGCAGTCTCTTTAAATTGCTGCAAAATGCCGCTCAATTACAGCCAACAGTCGTTTGCCATTCAGTACCACCCGAACGCTGATGGCTGCCTTCTAACGCTAACAAGACAAAGCCAAAATTTCAGAATTACACTAAATATCAAAACATTTTTCTGTTCAATCCCGCCACCTCTTCAGGGTTTAAAGGATTAAAGGAATGTGATTCATCTTCGTTTGTCTGGGACACGTTTTATTCCAATGACAGAAAATGTAATCTTTAAATTACTAATATCCAGATCGTAATATCCATGAATATCTGCGTTAGTAAAAGCACAGACTGTGTGTCAACTCGAGAAGCAAAGCGGAAAATTGAATGGATCAGTGCACATCAATAGGATTCTGGAAGAGGATTAAAGTTGGAGGGAGGAAAGATATATGAAAGGTCAGAACATTACCTGCTGTGCACGATCGTACGAGCGACGCCTGGCATTGAGTGCCACGAGAGCAACTGCATCGCTCGGCAAAACTGATCAAGGAAAACAAGGCTTTCTACTTTCCTACAATCTCTTGTATGGGAAAAAAGGACAACAAATATGTATCAACCCCTCTGGAAAGACTAAACTTGGTGCGAATAAATACAAGCAACAAAAGCCTGATAAATCAGGCCTGCTATTCTCAAACATTATTGCACTTCACATTAAGATTACAAAAGTATAGTATTTTTATGAACAGCGTAAAAGGCCCATTTTTTTTAAATACTCAATGATATCTACCATGGTACTACGTGGTATTGTGGATGTATCATGGTTATTTAAAGGATAATTCCTGTATTTCACCTAAAAACTATCCCGCATGTTGTTTTAAACATGTAGGCGTTTCTTTCCTCTGTTAAAAGAAGAGTTTTGAGAAATTATGGTAAGGACACCGTTGATGGGACCCATTGACTTCTATAGTAGGATACATATACTATGGCAGTCAGTGGTGCTGCTACCAACATTTATCAAAATAATACCCTCAATGATAAAAAAGGGGTCAATTTTTTATCCAAAATTAATTAAAGGATAATTCCGGTATTTAACACTTTGAGTCTCATTTCTGGTTTATTTTGACAATAGGTCGTCTCTTGACTTTTCGACTCATTTAGAAGCGTCTCTTGACTGCTTCAGAATGGAAGTCAATGGCCATGCACAAAATGTCATTAAAACAACACTTAACGTTCATTTTCAAAACTGTACTACTCACCGAGTGGTTCATGGTGTTCGTTGATGATTAAAAACAAATATATTGGCGCAATGTATCATTTCAATCAGTGTTATTTGCTATAGTGGAACTATTTTTTCAGATACCTCACAACCGCGTATATACTTCCGCTCTATATTTGAGTCTGAAGCATGAATGAACATAGTCCAACAAACTGTAATAAAACGGTAGCATACTTTCAAAATCAAGTTTATTTATAACACTTACACCATCCAATATGTTTTTTTAATCGGCAGAACAATAAAGAAGATATTTTGCAGAAACCCCAGTGCTCCGTCATGCAAGTCAACCGATCCGCACACTTTAAGAGCTAAAGCATATATATCCAATACAACAGTAATCCCCCATAACTCCGTGTGACATATTGACGTCTTGTGAAGCAAATCAATCAGTTTTTGCAAGAAACTGAAGGTTATTTACAACATTATTAGCGTGAATGTCAAAGCAGGAAGCGCGCTTTACGTTCAAGGCGATCTCTTCCACTGGTGGCGTTTGGTGGCTGTTGGCTATGGATGTTGGTCTCTCTGCGCCACCTATAGAGCGGGAGCGTGAAGCGCACTTCCTGCTTGGCAAAAGCTCTGCATTAACGCTGTAAAATATTTATATATATATTCGAATCCCAAAACTGAAATACGGAACGAATATTCGAATATTCTGGTCCAGCCCTACAAATATGGGAAAAATTTATTCTGAGAGAAACCGAGCGAAAAACAACAACCACATGTAAACAGTCCCTTTTCCTTTTCCGGCGGAGTGATATATCAGCGAGCAATAGTCTTCCAGAGAAGTCAATGGAATTTTACAAAATGCCAAATAAAACACGACAGAAACTGTATTTCGCTACACAACTTGTTTTTAATCATCAACAAACACCACGAACCACTCGGTGAGTAGCACTGTTTTGAAAATGAATGTTAAGTGTTGTTTTAATGACATGTTTGTGCATGGCCATTGACTTCCATTCTGAAGCAGTCAAGAGACGCTTCTAAACGAGTCAAAAACTCAAGACACGACCCATTGTCAAAATTTCTGTGTCCATCACTGTAGTTCATCCAAAACAAACCAGAAATGAGACTCAAAGTGTTAAATACCGGAATTATCCTTTAATTAATTTTGGATAAAAAATTGACCCCTTTTTTATCATTGAGGGTATTATTTTGATAAATGTTGGTAGCAGCACCATTGACTGCCATAGCATATGTATCCTACTATAGAAGTCAATGGGTCCCATCAACGGTGTCCTTACCATAATTTCTCAAAACTCTTCTTTTAACAGAGGAAAGAAACGCCTACATGTTTAAAACAACATGAGGGATAGTTTTTGGGTGAACTATCCCTTTAATGGAGGCTGGAGTGAAATAAGATCATTAAATAAAATGAGAAGCTCGGAAAACTCAAAGAGGCAATTAGGACTTAAGAAACAATCAAATCATTAATTTGAAGTACCCATTTATCCAGACCTCATCAACCTGGTGGTTCATACCTGACTTTAGGAGTTGGTTTTATGGAGTTTGATTTTCTAAAGGGTCAATCTGGTTAATTAGTATTCATGCCAACAGGGTGGGAGGGAAACTTTCATTCATATTAATGGCGTGTTTGGATGTTAATGAGTTTTTTATTACGGCCTTGGGTCTCTGACCACTCCCCGCAGAAAGAAAACAAGCATATATCTGTACACATATATGTCAAGGAAAATAAAGTGGATTTTGATTACATATTTACAACAGAAGAGGTCTGCCCTTGATAAATTTCATAGAAATGAAGAAAAAATTGAGAACTGAAAAACAACGGCGAGTGAATTAAAATTTCTTAATTCGCTCAAATGGGAAAACTAAGTACTCAAAATGAACTGAATCAATGAACTGAATCAATAATTAAAGGTCCCGTTCTTCCTATGTTTTTGAAGCTTTGATTGTGTTTATGGTGCGCAATAAAACAGGTGTTTATGTTTCACTTGTAAAAAACACATTTTTTACAACTTACTTATCTCTATACACTCACCTAAAGGATTATTAGGAACACCATACTAATACTGTGTTTGACCCCCTTTCACCTTCAGAACTGCCTTAATTCTACGTGGCATTTATTCAACAAGGTGCTGAAAGAATTATTTAGAAGTATTGGCCCATATTGATAGGATAGCATCTTGCAGTTGATGGAGATTTGTGAGATGCACATCCAGGGCATGAAGCTCCCGTTCCACCACATCCAAAAGATGCCCTATTGGGTTGAGATCTGGTGACTGTGGGGGTCATTTTAGTACAGTGAACTTATTGTCATGTTCAAGAAACCAATTTGAAATGATTCGAGCTTTGTGACATGGTGCATTATCCTGCTGGAAGTAGACATCAGAGGATGAGTACATGGTGGTCATAAAGGGATGGACATGGTCAGAAACAATGCTCAGGTAGGCCGTGGCATTGAAACGATGCCCAATTGGCACTAAGGGGCCTAAAGTGTGCCAAGAAAACATCCCCCACACCATTACACTAGTGTAGTTGTGTAGTTTAACAACAAGTATTACATGCCATCAATTTCAGAACGCGAAACATAATGGCGGCCTCCATAGGTTAAAATGAGTATTACATGTTGAAGGTTTTTGAAGTAGTGAAAATATTTAATGTATTTCTATCAATAAATTTTAGCAATTGAAGTATTAAACAGTCCCTCCAGAAAAACCTGCACGATCTATTGCATAATCAGCCAAAGTGGCTGCATTTTTTCCAAATACGACGCACTTTCGCCGCATTAATTACAGATTTCCGCGCACAAAATATGCGGGGCTTGCATGATTTCATAATCCCCACATTTTCGTAGCAAAAAGTCACATATATATTAGCAGAAAGTTGAAAAATGTTGCATTTACTTCCCACAAGCGCAGCCGTGTCCTCTGTTGCCATGGGAACGCTATGAAGTGACATGATTATGTGACGTGAACATCATTGCAGCTTTCGCAAGTTTCCGCAGTTTGTTCTGCAATTTTCGCAAATTCCCGCAATTCCATCACATAAATATCCCGCATATTCCATCGCATTTTTTAAGAAAACGTGCCGCAAAATCGAGGATTTTTGCACGCAACAAGCACAAAAAAAAAACTCCGCGTTTTTCTGGAAGGACTGATTAAAGCATACAAGACTTCATAGTCATTATATAATATGCACATCAAAGGGACAGACTATTCGTAATATAAACCATGCTTTTTGGTTGCCATTATTCAAAAGTTAGCCAACTGGTCACTATAACTGACATGCCCAAGATGATTTTTACTTGCAGTTGTTGCACTTGTTGAGACTTAGAGGCTGTTTACACTTGGCATTAACATGTGTTTTCGTCGATCGGATCACAAGTGGACGACGTTAATGCCAGGTGTAAACGGTGTTCAAAACGTTTTGAGCTCGTCCACTTTCGACCACTTTCAACCACATCCAGAGGTGGTCGAAACCACTTTCGATCGGATCGCTTTGGAGCTGCGGAACGCACATGTGGTTGAATGCGTTCGAACAGCCACACGCGACCGCCTTCTCTCCGCCCATTTATCTAATCTGAGGTATTAAACACAAGTTTTACGTCTTTTTTGACTTCTGGCGTGAACATTCGGTGAACAGCGCTATTTTTAGCCTTTCATTGATAAAACTAAGCGGCTGATCTCCGTAGTTTCGTTTTGAAAGCGTGTGAAAGTTGCGCGATCCTATTTCATCAATTGCGCTGAAAATTCAAAGAAAGCTCTTACATACTCATGTACAAAACACTGTGCAGCATGTTTACTTGCTAAACAAGCAGTGCACTCCGACATAATATTAGTTTGCGTCTATATAAACTCATAATTACTCCCGCTCTGGTTTGAATGACAGCAGAGAGACTCGCCCACCGTCTCACAGACCACCCCCTCATAGTATTCAGCACAGAAGCGGTCGAAAGTGGACAAAAGAGACGGATTTAAATACCAGGTGTAAACGTAATGTGTCTCTCTCGTCCACTTGTGATCCGATCGATGAAAACACATCTTAATACCAAGTGTAAACAGCCCCATAAATTCTGGTTCCTTAAATGCCATGCAAACTCGATCACAACGAAACTGCTATTTTGCCACAACAACACAACCATATTTAATAACAGTAATGAATGTTGGGCTGGATGCCAGTGTCAAAACATGAGCACGATTTTCACGGGTGTTGCTGACGTTTCCACAGCACTCATTACACACTAGTATATCAGTCAACTACCACACTCATACGGGAAAAATGACAGCGTTATTAGCCCCGTAACAAACTTATCAAGAAGTTATTACAGCCCAACTGGCCTAATCACTGAAGGAATAACCGGTGCAATTCGTCAACGCTTGTGGTTCAGATGCGCAAAGTCAACATCACGCACGCACTCACGGGAAAGAGAGATGTCGGCTGTTTAATTCCCCTTAATAATTAAAATCAACAAACAATGGAGGCCTCGAGAATGCCCTCTGAATAGCTGAACAGTGTTTCTTCTTGGAGGAATATGAATAGAGAGAGAAAATCAATATGCTGGTGATAATGTAAAAAAAGTGCTGAGCGGGAGAACCCAGGGGGTGGCACAGTGAGTTAAAGCTTAAGAGGCGGACAGGAAGAAGAATTCGTACAAAAATGCGATGAATATGAAAACAGAGGGTGGCCTTGTCGGTGTTAAAGTGCAAAGTCAGGATCAGTCCCATCTGTTGGCGCGTTACCCTGAAGCCCAGAGGATTTGAGGGGTTGCTTTTTAAAGTATGAGCAAGTCTGCAGAAGCTTTGTTGAGTTGCTTTGAAACCAGAGAATGTGAAGCTATAAGCAATTCATAATTTAAAGTAGTTCAACTACAGTCAACTAGGGCTCCGTTACTTCTCTGAAAAGTATGGTGGTAAACATCCTTCAGCATGAGCTTAAAGTAGAATCAAGGGCTTTAAAGTCTGGACCTCCATGAATTATCGACCAATATATAAAGTTTTATTCCTGTGTAGATTCTGTCCTGTTCAAATGCTCTCTTATAGTTGAGAAAAATACAAATTCAAATGTTATAATCAGTCAGATTAGGGGTCTTCAAACTGTGCAAGTTTGTCAAGTATGCAAATGTTTAACCCATCCCAGTGAGTAGTGAACTAGGGCTGTCACAATGATTAAATAATCGTCTCATCGCAGATCACCGCAATGATTGCACATCTCTCTAAAAAACACAAGGGGAAGCGCTTGTATAAATGAGAAATTATCAGATTACTTTTAAATATGTGTTATGTGTATTAATATTATGCCAGGTAAACCTTGCAAAATATTTAATGTAAATAATCACAACAATGTGTGAAAATTATTTCATAAACAAACAAAAAAAGTACGAGAATTTAATGTCAAAGCAATAAAACAGACAATTAATTGTCATAATCTTCAACGCAATTAGGGTTAAGGTGCCTTGCTCAAGGACACCTCAGTCACATCCTGTCGGTCATGAGACTCGACTGGCGACCCTCAGGTTACGAAGTGTGACAAAGTAGGCCACACAAAGTCATGTGGCTAGTGAAGTGAATGACACCCAATACCTAATACCCCAAAAAACAACAACTATTTTTTGATTAGCCCAATTAATGACTAGCAGTTTTGATATCTTACCAGACATTTTGCTACTGCAATTACACTTATATTCAGAGTCAGTCTTTCGCATTGCTATAACATTATAGAGACACTTTTCAAAACGAGTCTGACATTGGTTTGAATAAAAGCTGTTTTTAAAATAACAATGAAGTGTTGATCTTTCAAACGTACAGGATTTTTTTTATAGTATACAACCTTATAAAATGTCCACCGTGTAGAGTTTAGGGCTGCAACTAACGATTATTTTAATAATCGATTAATCTGCCGATTATTTTTCCGATTAATCGATTAATCGGATCATAAAAAGCATTCATTTCCAAACCCTTATTCAAAAATAGAACTGAAATCTTCAAAAAGTGCACAAACATGTTGTTCCTTGAACATCCATGTTAAAGTAATAATAATAAAATAAAATAAAAATGGACATGTATGCTTTACATCTGCCAAATATATATACATTTTTTTTAAATAAAGTGCACCTGAGCTGCCAGAACAATAAATAATTTATAAAAAATAAAAAATAAAGAATACAAATATAATCTCAAACTGAAACAAGATTATTTTTATTACACCATTGGCAGATAATTTTGAGGTTTGTTTTTTCAGAAAACAAGACAAAATTTCTCATGCCATTGTTCATACTTACTCGTGTAACTACTCATGTAAGAGTCATTAAATAGGGAAAACATGGAAGTGTTTGGTGGCTTCTAAATTTGTCCCTGTTTGGATCCTAAGGAATGAATGGGGCTAGGCTAAATGCTAACACATTCACGACACGCTGTACAAAGATTAAGTGCACGCATTGAATAAAGATAGGTATGTATTAATTAGTCAAAGTTGAGGTAAGAACAATATTGAAAAACTGTGGTGTTTTCCTTTAAAGTTTCTCCAAAAATTTTTCTTTTATGCCTCTATGGCATCATAATGCGCCTTAATAAAAATAACTTGTAGTCACAACATTTTCAGTTTTTTAGCATGAGGCAAGCTGCTTTCATTAATACCATTATACATCTTCATTTTCTAAAATGTCTTTTATTAAACATCTATATGTAGACAGACGGTATTCAATAAACAGGGAAAATAGGACCACAGCAAAATAAACATAATTCAGCACCCCAAACAGCACTTTCTCACCTGAAAATTGCCTATATCACTGCCCCCCACCAAAAAAAAAAAAAAAAAAATCCAGCACACCCAAGCAAATACTGCATTTGTCTTTTCATTTTTTTGTTCCGTCAATGGAGCAGAGGTTAGACAAACACAGAGATGAGTAGAGAGAGAGATGCACAGCCAATGCAGCCACAGGTTAACAACAAAACCGGTTAAAGTCAATACCAAACGGCCATCGAAAACCAACACAAGAGTCAAAGACAGAATCGATGCCCGTGGAGTTTACTCTCTACTGTCCTGCAAAACTGAAAGTCATCCTTCTTTCAAGATTTGTGGTGGCTGGAAACATGAATTTGAGAAGCAACATAATGACGTTATGAAGTCAATAGGAAATCCAGATTGACCCTACTTGATGTATTTTCCATCCTGATCTTGTTTTCTCCTCTGTTCTTTTAATAGAGTGCCACAGGGATGAGATAAGTAATATTCGGACGGGATTAGTTTTACATAGGGAGGTGGGGTAAAGCAATTTTTATCAGAGCTTCTCAGTGATTTTAGTCCCGTCCGAGTGCTCCATGTCAGTGATTATTACGGACGATGTCAGTAAAGATTACGGCGACTTTTACCTTCTGTAAAAAAGTCCGGAGAAATTACCTCAGGTAATACTAATGCAAATAGACCAGCTGTAAATATACATTCAAATTTCGTAATTTCCTGTTATTTTGCGGGTTTCTTTTTTTCTTCTTTTTTTAACAGTGAGTAAGGAGAGGACAGGAAAGTACAGGGAGGTTTGAGGGGTATCGGCAAAAGACCACAAGCCGGGAATCGAACTTGGGTCGCCGAAAGTGCGAAAGCACCACATGTCGGAGAGCTGCCCACTACACCAGTGTTTCCCAATCCTGGTCCTTGAGGACCCCCTCCCAGAAAGTTTTAGATGTCTCATCAGCTTGTTAGGGAGACATGTTTACCATTTTGGAAGGAGGCTGATAAGTTGAATCAGGTGTTTTAAATAAGGAGACATCTAAAACTTTCTGGGAGGGGGTCCTCGAGGACCAGGATTGGGAAACACTGCACTACACCATCGACTTTCTTTTAAATATAAAAAACGCTTAAAGAAACATTTACTTGCATTCTAGGAGGAAAAACAAGTCAGTTCCTAAATAACACGACACACACAAAAGTCAAATTCACTTCTCAGAGGCACGAAACTGTTTCTGAAACAGTTCTTCCCAAACTGAAATTAAACACAGTGTTTCGAGTTTTTCTCATCTGTGTCATGTTATTTGCACATGTGATATCAGGAAGCAAGGTAATGTGCACGTGACGATGAGGAAGTTGATGCGCTGCGTAATCGAGTTAGCCCTCGCACTTCTAAATGTTTTTCTGAGATTTCTAATCCCTTGCGAATTGGCCATCAATATTACAGACGTCCTGTGGTAAAATTACATTTTGCCATCTACCCCTGTAAAACTAATCCGGTCCGAATAGGGCTTTAGGCTGTGTCCGAAACCGAAGGTAGCTGACTTGTTGCCTCGGTGCCTAATGAGGCAATGACTTCAGCGTCATGAAGGCAGCTCCACAAAAAGCATTCGACAGCCTTCATAAGCAGGGTAATGGAATTCTGTTTGAAATATAAAAATTTGATAACTAATCCCATATTTGAGGTGAAAATGTAATCTTATTTACACTAAATTCACTAAATTACACTACCAGTCGCTTTCTTGGCCGCCATTATATTTTTTCAAATTCAACCAGGTTGACCAAAAACATACTTACCGCATGCGGCCCATGTATAGACCGTTTCATCGTGCGCACGTGCAGTCTGGTCCGAACTTTACTTCCGGTTTCTGTTTGTTTAATGGTCTGACCAGTTGCTGAAACTGAACTCTTAATGGACATGTTCGGTATTTTACACTTAAAGCCCTGTTTTCAGATTGTTTATGATGAAATAGAACGGTTTTGACTGAAATTTGGACATATAATGCTGTCCGGAGAATTTTCGGGTGTTTTTTCTATCACCTCCCACCTCTATAATGGCTGTTTAGGTGCACTGGAACAATCCTTCCTAAAAATTTTTAAACTTTCGTTTACAAAGACGTGAAACTCACCGAGTGGTCAGGGGTGTTCACTGATATGCTCACACAAAAATCGCTGCAAAAGATGCATCATATGTCCAAATTTCAGTCAAAACCGTTCTATTTCATCATAAACAATCTGAAAACAAGGCTTTAAGTGTAAAATACCGAACTTGTCCTTTAAACAAATACCTCGTCAAAAATAACAAATGTTTTGGGTTCCTACGTAATCTATGTGTTGTTTTTTTTAGCTTGTTATATAAATAAATTACTTTAAAAGGACTTTGTTGTTATTTATTCTTCACAGAGTTTACCGGAAGTTACGTGATAACCACGAAAGCCACGTGTTTATGTTGCTACTGCTGAAACCGTCTATAGCATTGTGGGACAAGACCATGAAGGTATCCCAGGAGTCAGGAAGTAAATCAAACATTGGATCTGGACATGCCTTGATCCCTTTTCTCTATTGGAATGCTTTCGAAGGCAGCATTTTAGAGATTTCGGATGCAGCCATGTTTTTGTAGGCTAACCCGGAAGTTAGCGCAACGCTGGTTCCCTCACTAAAAAAACCATTAATTTTTCCCATAGACTTTGAATTATCGCAAAAAATAAGTTGTGTGTTTAACAAATGCTAATGACACTTACATGTTTTGTCTTCTTCGCAGACCTTAAGTCACAACCTCGAACTTTGAATTAAAAAATGGAATCGTCGATGCTGCTACGCCCCCATGTCACGTCCGGTCTGCTTGCCAAGCGGGAAAAAAACACACATGTTGAGTGCTGCGAGTCAACCTCTTCTATCTTCCCTAGCTACAGCCAGTCAAAAGACACCACACGAGCTGCTCTTTACCCTTTACATGGGAAACAAAAACACATGCACAGCAGAGCGGCGTCTGTGACAGGACCGGTCGTTTCTCTGAACTGAGATCTGTAAAAATCGAAATTCGAATCAAATCATGACCTTAGAATCAAAAAATGTAATCGAATCGAGGATTTGGAGAATTTTTATGATTTTTGAAGATAAATTCTGCTTTTTATATTTCTAGTAAACGCAATAACACTTCAAAATTCCTAAAATTTATTTAACTTGTTTGACAAAACATGTCTCATAAACTTTTGGCTATAATCCAAATGTCTATGGTCAAAATGAATGGGCTTTTTGCAAGAGAACCAGCAAATGTCATCCCTGCGGCACTCTATTTTCTATCTGTTCTTTACTGTACAGAACAGACTGTGAAGGACTAAGCAACTGTTCGGCCTAATATGCGAGTTTATTGCTGAGAAAAGTACGAAAGTCATAAAACTTGTTAAAAATAAATCCTCCATTAGTCACTGGCCTAATAAGAAAACAACATTCGTCATATTGGTCGATAATCATGCCCATTGAAACACTTGGCTCACTTTCTCGAACTCTGTCATGCTAATGTGGTTTAGCAGTAGATACTGAGTAAACACAGTTTAGAGGCAAATATTACTGTTCTCAGATCTGTGATTTGTTGCGTCCAACACAACATTTGTTCCCGGATAGAAGGAGCCATTTCTGGGATATGCCATCATCTCAACACAAGGAGTAAACATTTCTCCTTTATCTTGGGAGGAGACACTACGTGGTTTGAAAAGTTGCCATTAAGGATTTACATTGCCTATGCAGTATGAAGACAAATTCTAAAGAGAAATTTAAAGATTTGCCAAATACAACCCTAAGAGACAACCGAAAACAAATAAAAAACATTATAAATAGCTTTAATGTGTATTTCATTTGCACTTTGAGTTTCTCAAAGACTACGTGTTATGGGTTGGTTGTAAACTCCCATTTGTGTTACGACTCGCATTTACTAGAAAGTAAAGATAGAGATATTGGAATGACGATAGAGTTGGGCAGTTTGATTCATTTGTCAATTGTTCCTAAATGTTTTGAATGTGAACTCCAAATCGAAATCAAACAATGAAAAATATCGACTCCAGTGGAGACAACATTTAGCACTCAAGGAATACAGCCCAAACCTCTTCTTCACCAACAAAATATAACAACCAAACAAACTGCTGAGACATTTATCGCTCTCTATTCAGCAGGTATACAGATCTTGTCATCCATAAGTCACATTACAAGCCAGATTTTATCTCTGCCGCAGCGCAGATACAGAGAGGTTCTGACATTGACTACCTTCAGTTGTAGTTAGTGAAGATTGATTAATCTGAAGTGGATAATCTGAGAGAGGCCAGTCAAGAGGCAAATCACATCAATACTTTATTTCAAACACAAGTGGATGAAAGTCATGGCCATAGACAAAGTCAATATCTTTAACAGAAGCCTCATAAACGCTGTGACATGTTTGCTCCTGCTAGAACCAATTAAGTTTCAAGCATACAGACCAAAACAGAGCTGACAACTCACTCAAATTTAAGTCACAAACATGATCCAAAGACAACATAATAAGAAACACTTTATAAAGGTAAAATGTATAATGTTCTGACCCTACAAATTGGGTTATTTTTAACATATAATGGGTAAATATTGAAGCACCTGGGTTGGGTTAAAAATTACCCCATGCCGTGGTAAAAATTACCCAATGTTGGGTTGTTGTTATGTTACCATGGGTTATGATAACCCAGCAATTGCATTAAAACAACCCAGCACTGGTTAGATTTTAACCCAGCAGTGTGCTCTGTCCAATATGACTTAAAAATAACCCAGTTATTTTTAAAGTGCAGCATCACCAAACACAATTGCAAATAACAATATCTCAATTGAAATAGATTTCCTAAGCACTTATCTCTGGTTGCTTTTTTGAACCAAATGGTTAAACAAATGCCTTAACTTCATTATTTCGTTCCAAAATTCAGTGGACAATAGCCACGTTTATATGCAAATAAATAATAAGTATTGATGTCTCAATGGTATCGAAAAGTGTTCATGTAAACATCTTAATCAATACAATTTGACCGGATGCAAATTTGGATCGTATTGAAGGGGGTGGTGTACTCCAATCTGTGATCCGATCAGCAGAAGAGAAGTATGCATGTAAACACGTGAATCGTAGTATTTTCTCAATACATTGTGCACATGCGCAGAACAATTTTGCTCAAGTTCACGTCTTATATTTACTTCTTATATCACATGATTCTTGTCACAGAAACATGCAATGGCAAGGCAATGGCAACACGCATTATTAAGGTAAGGGGGTCACGTACTGTACATTCTGCAGTGTTCATGCGTGCTTTTGTAACATTACATAAAGCAATTAAATAACGTTGTGCCTTTTGAAAGTTGTGTTTTCATTGCCTATATCTGAAAACTCCTTAAGAACAACTTTCTCCAACTCAGCTTTGTACATTTATCCAAAGATAAAGCGTGAACTCGACGAGAGATGCTATGCGCTGAGTGGCGTTGCCAAATCCTCTGCTTTTTCCGAGTTCAGATTTGGGTTACTGTTTAAAATGGCTCCGCGTGTTGTTTTTTTCCTGCGGGTTAAATATGAAATGATTTTGTTTATTAGTTATTGGTATTTGGACTGTGAATAGTCATTGGGATGCTTTTGGGCTAGTTTTGAATGTCCATTGGGATGGTTTTGATACGCGAAGCTGGCAACCCTGGCTGTGCGCTTGCACAGATGTTCGGTTTGGATTATATAGAATGTACATGTAAACTAACATTTAAATCAGATTGCAATGTTTAGGGTGCATGTAAACTGTATTGTCGTAACCTGAACAATATTAGATTCAGTTGGATTGACAAAATTTTGCATATAAACATAGCCATTGTGTGCTGAACATATTTATTGCTAAAATGTAAATGTAGCATAGAGGTTTTTAGCTGATCATTAGTGTGTCCTAAAATGGCTGACTTATGTAAGGGATAATGTTTCTTGCGTCCAACACAAGATTTGTTCCCGGATTGAAGGAGATATTTCCGGGATAAGCCATCATCTCAACACAAGGAGTAACATTTCTCCTTTATCTTGGAGACACTACGTGGTTTGAAAAGTTGCCATTAAGGATTTACATTGCCTATAAAATAGGAATATAAATGTAGACAAATTCTAAAGAGACATTTAAAGATTTGCCAAATACAACCCTAAGAGACAACCGAAAAGCATTTAAAAATGCAAAAAAATGTATTTTCCTGACAAAATGGGTAAAAAAATTATAATAGCTTTAATGTGTATTTGATTTGCACTTTGAGCTTCTCAAAGACTCTGTGCTATGGGTTGGTTGTAAACTGCTATTTGTGTTATGAGTCACATTAACTAGAAAGTAAAGATAGAGATATTGGAATGACAATAGAGTTGGGCAGTTTGATTTATTTGTCAATTGTTCCTAAACGTTTTGAATGCGAACACCGAATCGAAATCAAACAATGAAAAATATCGACTCCAGTGGAGACAACATTTAGCACTCAAGGAATACAGCCCAAACCTCTTCTTCACCAACAAAATATAACAACCAAACAAACTGCTGAGACATTTATCGCTCTCTATTCAGCAGGTATACAGATCTTGTCATCCATAAGTCCACGAACATATTTATTGCTAAAACATTAGAGGTTTTTAGCTGATCATTAGTGTGTCCATCAGCTAAGATGACTGACCTATGTAAGGGATAATGTTAAGGCAGCTGGTTGTTGTTGCAGAAATAAGCCCTGACAGTGTGATCAGTGTCTTGTATCACACTGAACGGGCTTATTTCACAATAACATCCGGCTGCCTGTACATTACCCCGCTTATAACACGGTTATTTACCTTATAAATAAGGTAAGGAACATAACATATTGATTTGATATATTTTATTAGTTCATTTTTAATGAATGCAAACCTTACGTGAGGCAAACCCGTTTACTTTCGGTTTTAAGATAAGACAAGATGTTAAAATGTCACAAACACGCTATTTGGTTTAAAGGAGACATTTCACAAGGCTTTTTTAAGATGTCAAAAAAAATCTTTGGTGTCCTCAGAGTACATATGTGAAGTTTTAGCTCAAAATATCATATAGATAATTTATTACAGCATGTTAAAATTGACACTTTGTAGTTGTGAGCAAAAATTTGCAGTTTTTGGGTGTCCTTTAAAATGCAAATGAGGTGATCTTTGCACTAAATGGCAGTGCGGTGGTTGGACAGTGCAGATTAAGGGACGGTATTATCCCCTTCTGACATCACAAGGGGAGCCAAATTTCAATGATCTATTTTTTCACATGCTTGCAGAGAATATTTTACCAAAACTAAACTTACTTACTGGGTTCATCTTTTTTTCACATTTTCTAGGTTGATAGAAGCACCAGGGACACAATTATAGCATTTAAACATGGAAAACGTTTAGACCTTTAAACATTTGTAAATATAATGTCATATAAATCTGATATTTATTACATTTTTGTGTAATATTAAACTATACAGGGTTCCCACACCTTAGTTAACTTTAAATTCAAGGACCTTTCAAGGACTTTCCAGATCCAATACCCTCAAATTCAATGACTAAATGTTGGGACACATTTCAAGTGAGAGCAAGGTTAGATTGTGTAACCTGTCAAGATACATTGTTACAGTTCACTTTCGAGGGTTTCGAGTTTGCTGCGTCACTGTGGTGACACTTTGTGGACACCTCCAAAGGTAAGTGCATCTGAATGTGTATATCAAATTCACCCAATGGTGAGGCTTAATGACAAAGACAGGGTGACGTGGGAGCCAGGAAGTGTATCGCTATATGGGGTATTGCCAGAGACGGCGTTACAGGGACGCAGGAAGTATGGCAAGGAGACGCAGTGTCTCGTTCCCTTCTCAGGGAACAACAGTTACATCCGTAACCCGAGAAGTTTTCATTTGTCAAACACAACTATGAAAAAAAGCATTTTGGTATGAATTAACATTCGCATACAGAAGATATAAGCATTTAAAGCTAACAGTTTAGCACGTGTGCTTAAAAAGTCTAGAATTTTCATGATATTATCCTAAACTACACAGGGAATAATATAAAAAAAATTCCAGAAAACTTCTTGCATAAAATAGATTCAGGCACTTTCAATGACCTGTATCTATGTATTTATATTTTCAAAAACTTCCCAGGGTCTTGAATTTTTTCCGCCCAGATTCACAAACATTCAAAGGGCTCTATCTTACACCCGGCGCAATGCAGCGCAATGCGCGACGCAAGTGTCTTTCACTAGTTTCCACCCTAATTTTCACGTTTAGCGCCGCGTTCTTTAAATAGCAAATGCATTTGCGCCCCCTTTTGCGCCCATGGGCGTTCTGGTCTGAAAACGAGGTGTGTTCAGGCGCATTGTTGGCGCGTTGCTATTTTGAGGCAACTAAAATAGACTACGCCATTGACCAACAAAAACCTGCTCTAAAGTCTAAAGTCAATGGCGCAATATGTTTTATGTTATTTAAAGAGCGCATTAGTAATATGCGCCTATAAACGGGAGGACAATGCGGGTTTGCTTATCACAAAGTACATGAATGCGCAGCAGCACAAAAATGCTTTTAAATATGAAAGATTAAAGGATTGAATGTAAAAGATTATTATTGAGTCTCTTGGACATAAATGAGGACTAATTATGAGACGTTAGAAGGCGTAAAGAGCTGTTTCACCTGTAGCATGGTAAGTAAATAAATGCTTTGCTTTAAACAAATGCATCTATTTTTAAATGTTTTTTAATGCTACCTCACGGATTTATTGTATATGATGACTCTGTACCTGTGGATATGGTGAGAAAAGAAACATTTTTAAGTAATGCTAAAAAGAACTCTGCTAAAAAAACGCTCTCCAAAGTGCTGAAACGTGCGGAGAGCCGTTTCTTTATCTCCTGTTTGTTACAAATAAAGTATTTTTAGAGTACAAACCTTATCTTACATACTTGTAAATTATGTTTTGGTGATATTAGATAGCCATACATTTAAAGCAATTAAAAGCCTGCTTTTTTACTTCCATGACTAAAAGAAAACGGGTTTTAAAGGTTTTAATAAAAAAATAACAATTTCAATACAAGTGAAAAACAACACATTTTTTTAACATTAATCTTAAACTGGGGAACTTCTTCCTCCGCTTAGTTTTTCAGTTTACAAAGTCCGTCATCTAAATAGGGATTAGACATAGCGCCAGCGCAACAGGCTTTTAAAGGGGATGAGAGCTGAGACTCTCATTGGTTTATTGAACGTTATGCCCAAAATACTCCCATTACAATAGGACCAACCCTTTTCGACCATGCGCTCGGCGCACAAACCATTTTTCACGTCGTTAAATTAGCAAAAGTGGATTCGGACACGCCCATTTAGACGTTGCGCTGTGCGCTTTAGACAATGCGCTTAGATCGTTAAAATAGGGCCCAAGGATTTCAAAGACCCATGGGAACCCTGACTATACCGGTCAAAATTATTTGCAGCATCCGAGTAACCGTGTGTTATTAGTTTTGAGCGGTTGTTATCTGGGAATAACAAACCTACAAATGTGGCGACTGGCCAATCAGAATCAAGCATTCCAACGAACAGTGTAATAAATCGGAGATAACAGAGAGATGTTCGTAAGAGTCAAAGTTTTTACTATTTTTCAGGACAATAAACATTTTCATTACCACTATGGAGAGAAAACACATTTATGTAATTGCAATAAAGAAACAAATGTACATTAAGTGCATCATTAAAAAAGGTCCATCATTAAAACTAACAATCACTGTGGCAATAAAGGGTTTTGAAATGTGCAAGCTTGGTTCAGCTTTTAAAAGAAAGCAAATAAAAAAATCTGTCATTTTATATCTGCATCTTGTATGTATTGGATGATGTTGACTGGACATATCTGACTATGTTTATTAACCTGCAGGCTATGGCTCTGACCGCATCAAAACTTGATACGGATGACACACAACACCAGGAAGTCAATAGCAAACTCTCTCTCCATTCATTTGTATCTCTTTCCTTCTCTTTTTGTAAAGTCCCTCTATAAATAATTTGGGTCTGCTTGTCATGGATGAAGAAAAATATAAATTATCTGTCATGTCAAAAGCAATAATGAGCAGAAAGCAACATTTTAATTGCGTCTCTTATGTTTTCCTCCTGTGTCTCTATGAGTAGGAGAAATTTAACAAAGCTTTGCTGACTGCACATTACAGCAGTGCAACCTACAACAGCAGCCAAATAAGATTAGATAGTAATATAGCACTGACTGCACTTTATCTAGTGATGAAAGCATAGCACTTTTATAGTTGTGTTCATTATTTTATATCGTATAGAACAGCTTGTCTTAAAAACAAATATGGTATGCAATAAAGTATGAAAGGCTTTGATATATTATGGTTTTAATGATACGGTATACTATGGTAAGGTAAATACACCACAGAAAATGATGGTGGTGGGTGTAGTGGGATGGGATAATGTTGTGGGATGAACTGGATCACCCACATAAGAACCAATTACTCATTTTATCAATCTGCTTATGGAAAACCACCTACTAGTAGATTTACACATATTGTTTTATACAGTACTGACTCATTACGTAAAAATATACAGCTGTTATCTGAAGGGGGGCGTGGTGAGGTACCGTACAGGTGGAAAAGCCCTGATTTAATCTGGTCAAGCCTTTAACACAAAGCTCAGCCTCTGCTATGCGCTACTATCAGTGAGCTGAGTTATAGCCACCGATAACTGCAACGTACCACTGCAAGAGAAATACAATCCCCTGGAAATCAACAAGCAGCAATGAAATATGCCACCTGTCCCGTGCGCTGGGATAAGAGGAGAATAAATTATCTTAATACCCGTCTCAAGAGTATAGCATAAAATTAATTTGTTGTGGGTTGCTGTTAATTTGCTTTTTGACGATGGCACTCGTCAAACGTGGTCAATCCACTACATTAATAATTTAAACAGTCGCTGGTAAGCACATATATAGAAATAATAAACATGGATGCAAGTGGGGATTCAGAAATCTATATTATTATAGCTTTGGCAGAGGAGAGTGGCAATTTCAACATGAAACAGATGATATGTATTCCAACTATTTCTAGGTTGATTTTAGACACACAGTTACTTATGGAGCCTTACGGCGCATTCACATGGGGGGTTTACGCTTTCCATTCACTTTTAACGGGTGACGTCATGCGTTGCCGAACTGAATTGTGGATCCGTCGGCGCTGTGTCAGTGCCGTTGCACGCGGCAAAAGTTGAACATTTTTTTCAAGCGGCAACGCGTGCGTCAGCCAATCAGACGCCTTATGCAAATAACCTAGGCAGAGCTAGCCAGTTATGTTTATGGAAGACCGGAGCATGTGTAGCGGCCAATGTGATTGGCTGTTGGCCACGCTTCAGAAAGCCTTCCGTTAAAGGAATATTCCATTTTCTTAAAAGAAAAATCCAGATAATTTACTCACCTCCATGTCATCCAAAATGTTGATGTCTTTCTTTGTTCAGTCGAGAAGAAATTATGTTTTTTGAGGAAATTTTAATTTAGTCATTTTAATGGACTTTAATAGACACCAACATTTAACACTTAACTCAACACTTAACAGTTTTTTTCAACGGAGTTTCAAATGACTATAAACGATCCCAAACGAGGCATAAGGGTCTTATCTAGCGAAATGATTGTCATTTTTGACAAGAAAAGTAAAAAATATACACTTTTAAAGCACAACTTCTCGTCTAGATCTGGTCGTGATGCGCCAGGTGACCCCACGCAATACGTCATGACGTCAAGAGGTCACAGAGGACGAATGCAAAACTCCGCCCCAGTGTTTACAAATGTGTTGAAAGAGGACCGTTCCTATGTTGTATGTCAACTGATACTAATTAATGTCTTCGTGTCAGTTTATTGTTTACAATGATCCGCAAATGTGCGTTTTATATATGTAACACGTGACCTCCCTACGTCACTACGCATTTACTTTAGGTTGCGCTGGACCGGACCTAGATGAAAAGTTGTTGTTTAAAAGAGCATATTTTCCATTTTTCTTGTCAAAAATGACAATCGTTTCGCTAGACAAGACCCCAATGCCTCGCCCTGGATCGTCCATAGACCTTTGAAACTCCGTTGAAAAAAACTGTTAAGTGTTGAGTTAAGTATTAAATGTTGGGCTCTACCAAACTCCATCAAAACGAGAAAAATCCTTGAATGTTTTCCTCAAAAAACATAATTTCTTCTCGACTGAACAAAGAAACACATCAACATCCTGGATGACATGGTGGTGAGTAAATTATCTGGATTTTTCTTTTAAGAAAATGGAATATTCCTTTAAGCGTTAACGCTTACGCCCCGTGTGAATGCGGCGTTATGGCGATGCATCTACGAGGTAGGCATTTTTTTAATGCAACTACACAAACATGTTCTCTCCATATTGAACAAGTATGTCGATAAAGTGTTAACAATAAGCCTCTTTGGCATGGTTATCCCCATATGTAAGTGAGCTGATGGCCACAGAAAAGAGGGATGCATGGGACACACATTTCTGTTTTTGATACGTTTTTAATCTACTTCAGCCATTTTATTTTTTTCTATCTTACTGAAAAAAAAGGGATTGTGTGAACAGTGCAAATTAATTATAAATAATACATTTAATTCACTGCAAACTCCGACAGTGGTTTTAATATTAAAGTAAGTGTTTAATATAATATTAGAATAATGTTTAAAACTAAAGTAAGATTTTACTTTCAACTGATTTATTTTCATACTGTTGTTGTTTGCCTTGAGCTCACAGATGTTGTTATTGAAGATTTTGAGGTGACACAGGTGTAGACAGTTGCAGGCTGTCATTGCGCAACCAGACGGCAGTTGTTTCCAGTATAGACACAGTATGTGGCTTTTGTTATATAATATAAATAAATAGTTTACCCAGAACAGTACTATAAATCCTGTCGTTTTTGAATTAAATTACATAAAAAATAAATTTGCATTCATGAAGGCATCAAGGGCACGTCTGAATCGAGGGTGCATCCCAATTCAGGGGCTGTCGCCTTTCGGGGCCGTATTTAAAGGCCAATGACATCACCGGGCCGCGACGAAGGCTGTCCCTATTTAAATGCTCTTTCACATGCAGCCTCCAAATGTGGCCTTTCTTTCCCCTAAAACCCAGGATGGATCCTTCACAGCCTTGGCTATCCCAAGATTCAATGCACACCTGTGACATCTGGGTATTTTGAAATAAAAGTGTATATTTTGCTAATTAAAGGTCCTTGGTTTTACTATTATAAATGATGTTTAATTATGTAAATTAATATTATTGCTGCAATATTGTGCATGTTGTGTTTTACTTTTGTATATTTCTAAGGTTGGTAAATTGTATATACTGTTGGGCAGTTTAATCTGCATCAATTTGTCATATTTTTTTAAAACAAAATTAAAAAAAACATATCTGGCTTTAAAAGTCTGATAGGTCTCAGCTGTTGTGTCCTGCTGACAAGCGTAGTGGGCGGGAACAGCAAGTGACGCGACTCCCCCCGTAGGCTAGACCATCAAATTCAGTTTGCTTTGTAGACTTTAGAGGCTGCAGCCTTCAAATACCGAGTCTTTCCTTTAAAGTCTGCGGCCTTAGAAGGATCCAGACCCTGAATTGGGATGCACCCCAAATGTTAGGTTTACTTCCTGTCTCATGAGATTCCGTCATTGTCCTGTCTGACAATTCTATGCGCGGAGAATTTGATTGGTCGAGCCTGGTCGAGTTCAAAAAAAATTATCTGGAGCTCAAATTTAGTGTAAATAAAGTTATATTTTCACTTTTGACACCTTTTGGTTGCATTTCTAGAGAGAAATTAGTATTGTAGTTTTCAAATATGGGATTAGTTATCACAAAGCCGTTCTCAGTTTATATTGCAAACAGATTAGACCATAGACTGTAAAAAAAGATGGACGACGCGACGTCGCCTCCCTCCATTGTAATGAATTGAAGCCAAAAATGTCCGACCATGGTCGCCGCCATGTTACGTAAAAACGTCAGTTTGGAGCCAAGGCATGCGCAGAAGGAATCATCTGTGGAGCCGCGGTATCAAACTTTCACCCAAACGCTCGCGCGCCCAATTCAACCACGACAATCATAAAGACACGCCCAGTTTCTATAGCATTAAATTACTAGCTAAAGTGAAACTTATCACAAAAATGAATACATGAACATATATCAACGTGATAACAACTACCTGAAAGGACCAAAACGATCTTTCAGAAACTTTTATTGAAAGTGTAAATTATTATTTTTTAGAGCAGAGTCCCATTCGTTTGAATGGAGAGGGCGGGGTTTATGACTTGTACTGCATCTAGCCAACAGGGGGCAATCAAAAAACCAGAGGCTTCACTTTTCAAGACTTATGAGTAGGGATGCACCGATATGGAAATTTTGGCCGATATCGATAACTCTTTATATTTGGGGGGGGGGTAACCGATATATATATAGGCCGATAAATATTCATATTAATTTCACAATGAAAAACTCCCAGATCGCGGACATCTTGTCTTTGCGCTAGACTAGCATACTCTTCTTAAGCCCGCAACACATGTCATCTTCGTGCTATGTCACAGAAAGCACCAATCAAAACTCCACATGGCCAGCAATGAGCGAGTGAAGTGGTTCAACAAACCAAAATAATCCATCATTTATCGGCTTTCATTTATCGGCCTAATTTTGCTATCAGACCGATAACCGATAATATTAAAAATAAGCAGTTATCGGCCAATAACGATATGTTGGCCGATATATCGTGCATCCCTACTTATGAGGCCATGAAGTCTGTCCGAATGCATTTCTCTGAGCTGCCTTCATGCCTCCGAAGTCATTGCCTCATGAAACCGCTTACTTCCATACTATATAGTAGGCGAAAAGCAGTAGGCGATGTATGTCAGAATTCATAGTATTCGAAAAACAGTAGATGAAAAGTACCCCGATGACCCCGAAGTGTTTATTCGATGGACACTCTGCTATCCCGTGAGCCCCAAGGAGAGGAGTTATCCAACGAAGAAGATGGAGGGGCGTTGTTTTATTCAAAAATACCAAGTAAGCAATAACGCAGCTCTATTTAAATGCAAATACATATATTATACAGCTGTCTCTTGTGTTTAAATTTTGCTTGTTTAACGTCATTCCAGTTAACCACTAACTTATGATGATGTATGTCACGTGATGTATCAACATGGCGGATGTAGTACGTATATATAGGCTGCGGCCGAAAACTTAGGAAGCTGTCTTGTTGCCTTGCTGCCTCATGAGGCAATGACTTCGTAGGCATGAAGGCAGCTATGAGAAAAGCTTTCGGACACACTTCAATGGCAACATGTTTGAAATATAAACACAGAGCGCCTTTGAAAACTACAATACTAATTTCTCACTAGAAATGCAATTAAAAGGTGTAAAAAGTGAAAATATACATTTATTTACACTAAATTTGTGCTCCAGAAGCTTTCTTGGCCGCCATTTTATTTTTCTGAACTCGACCAGGCTCGACCAATCACATTCCCCATGCGCACACAGGCACAGAATTGTGGGAAAATATCTCAGGAGTCAGGAAGTGAAACTAACATTGGATTCGAACATGCCTCGATGCCTTCCTGCCTTGGAATGCTGCCGCAGAAGGCAGCAATTTAGAGTTTTCGGACGCAGCCATATAGTACCTACAGTTTTAACAGTTTAACTTCATCTAATTCATTACCAACTGTCACAGTATGCGATTTCGGACCCAGTCATACAAAATGTGCAGTGGGCCTCCAGGAATAACATTGAAGACCACTGCTCTAAAAAAATGCTGGGTTATTTTCAGCACTGGGTCAAAAACGATCAAACCCATCCCTTGGGTTAAATTAACCCAGAAAATTTGCTATTTGACCCAATGCTGGATTAAAAATACCCCTGTACTGTGTTACTGTAGTTAAAACATGGTTCATTTTTGCTAAGATGAATGTCTCCTGTTCATCCTTTTTTTATTTTAATGGTAACAGAAGATAACATTGAGCACATTTACATGCACCCTCACAATGCGATTATAATGGGATTTGGGCAATATTGCGATTATGCTTTACCTCATGTAAACACAATACTTCAATAAAAATAAAGCGAGTAATCTCATAATCGTAGCAAAAATAATTGTATTAAAACAGGTGGCGTACGCCGTTTTTAATTGCAGTATGCGGCCATGTAAACACTTTAATGGCATTTATATCGCACTGAACTGAAGAGCACGCAACATAAGCGCAAATTTGTTTTAAAATAGGAAGTTTTCCCTGAACTCTGTCAACACGACTCGCTGTCAGCAGTCTGCCTTCATCAAGAAACCGCTCAAATAACAAGACAGCAGCATATAAAACTTATCATAATATTTCTGTCTTCATCACGGCACCTAATAACAAAATACATCCATAATAACGTGTTTGTCAATTAACGTAACTAAATTAAAACAGTGGACAGTTTATGTGAGTTCATCATTTGTGCTCTGCATTGGACTATGTGTAAATAATCGGAAAATAAAATCTGCATGTAAACAAGAGTAAAGAGGTTAGCTCCAATCATACTGCGATTAAGTCCTTCCTTTGATTATTGGAAATAATCTTGTTTTTGGTGCACATGTTAACGTAGTAATTGAAAAAGTAAATGAGAATGAAGGCAAAAAATGAGAGTGAGTCAGAGGGCAAAGAGAGAGAGTTTTGCTCTGCCTTCTGTCAGTGGCTGTTCAAGTTAAACATACGCATTAAACTACCATCTTATGATTAAAAATAAAACATATTCCAATGTGAATGCATTTAGACATTGTCATCCATCACCAACGTATACTTTAGACATTATGAGGATACATTCAAAGCTATCGCAGAGATGCTTGTGGGTTTATTATATTTAAAGATATCATAGCACTTATGAACTTTCGGGCAGTTTGCCTCAATCGAGATGTTTTATGAGCCGCAGAGAAAGGTAAAATAACTGCACTTTACCCTGGATAAAATCCAGTGCATAATAGGCAGACATATTATAGCTTGTATACAGTTGGGTAAATTTGATGGTTTGGGGTATGAAGAAATAAAAAAATAATGTGCTCAGTTGATAAATACAACTTCAGATGAACAACAACACATGACATATTCTGTTATTAATGTAACTAAAACTAGGCCAAACTATAGAAGCCATGTGTGAATACCCAAGTACACCCTTACTGCGTTTGACAGTTTGCTGGTCTGGAGCATTCGTGTTAACAAGATGCTAAGAATTATCAGACATAAGCAATGATCTTAGAAAAGCAATTGTAGCTGCCCATAAATGTGGCAAAGATTTTAAGGCCATTTACATGAATAAATCCACCACTCTATAGTGGGGAAGATTATTCACAGTGGGAAAACTTTCAGTTTGCACATGAGTGGAAGGAAGTCCCTGCAACTTCATCGCTGGAATGTCCCTTAAAGCCTCTTCCCTCTGAAAAGAGCATGACAGCACTCCTTGGGTTATATGTAAAGTTTGCCCGAACATGCAATGAGACTCTGGACAGACAACACCAAAGTGGATATGTGTATATATTTGGTCTTAATGCACACTAGTGATGCGCGGGTCGTCTCGTAACCCGCGGGCCACGCGGGTCGGGTTGGGGCGGGCAAAGAAATTGTAACTTTAATGCGGGGCGGGTTGGGGCGGGTCATTAAAAACAAAATTAAAAAACTGATATGTTGCGTCTCATTCCCTGTAGCATATATATTAAATATTTGGGAATATATTTTTACATTTTATTACGTTCTTTGATAAGGTTAAATTACGAAGGCCAATGTGGCAACGTAAATTCCGCAACGTAACTTGCGCAACTTTACTTGATATCCCCAAACCTTTGGCGTCACTTCCCGGAAGCGAGAAGGAGCTCCCGCTGCCAGCTACAACAGCAAAACGGAGAAATAAAAGATGAAAGGCGATCTGCGGTAGAAATTAAGGTAGGGAATTTGTAAATAGATAATACAAATGCTGCTTTTTTGTGTGGTGATCTACTTTTAAAATGATAAAGCCGACAAGTTCTACATGCTAAAAACACTTTAAATGCGTGAACTATACTGCATACAGTATATCTCTACATTGGATTTAGGGATGTCACCATTACTCTATTTTCTTGAGGAGTTAAAAAAAATCCTGGAGCACATGTCGAGTACTGTTTAAAATAGCGGAGATTTAGTGAAACAAACTAGAAAGAAAATTACAATAGTATCAGAAGCATATATCAGCACAACGCTGCCTCTCTCTCTCTCCCTCGTTCGCTCGCTCTCGCGTGCTTCAGCTCGTGCATGAAAGCAAGAATGCGATGCGATGCGATTGCATGCTTGTAAATTTCGGAAGTTTACATGACTGAGCTGCAGCGGGCAGGCATAAGATTTATAAAAACACATATGAGAAGAAAGGCACTGCAACTCAAAAAGACTTAAGTGTTTCACAATTACTCATAATGCCAATTTTCTCGTGGAGGCATGATGGAACAGCATGAGAATACACAGTTAACTTATGTGCGATCTACCGGCATTGCCTTTGCGATCTACGTATTGGACACCCCTGGTTTATCATTATCCTATCTCTATATTAATATGACCATGCTGGTTTCTATGGTTTATTCGCGTATGTTGTTGCCAGATCACAGGGCGATGTAATCTAATGGCTGTTTCCAAGCACTTTTTAGTCTGAAATAAAGCCTCTTTTTATTTACATTACAAAATGCCTAGTACGTCTATTTTAATGGTTGCGGGCGCGGGGCGGTTATTGTAAAAATAGATACAATATTTCATAAAAGCGGGACCCGCGGGTTGGAAAAAACGCCAACCCGCGCATCACTAATGCACACCACCACATGAAATCATCAAAAACACTTCATACCAAGTGTCAAGCACAATGGTAGAGAGGTAATGATCTGTACTTGTTTTGTGACCAGGGGACCAGGGCTCCTTCCCATCATTGAGTGTGTTTACATGCACAGTCTTATGCAGATTATGCTAAACAAAGTGAAATCGTTGAAAGCCCATAAACGGTGTAAGCAAAAATTTGCGTAAGCGAAATGCGCGCACAGGCTATTTGATCAAGTGGGTTGTAAATGGGTCTATTAAGTTTTAAATATGGATATTTCTCTGACAACACCTCACGGATTACCCTCAGAAGGCCTTTGTTTACCCCCTGGAGCTGTTTGGATTTATTTTGTGAAGGATGGATGCACATTTTTTAGACTTGAAAGAGTGGACCCCGTAACTTTACATTCTTAATTAACTGAAAACGTGTTAGTCTGAAAAATGATGGACATATGCATCTCGGCTTGGGGGTGAGTAAATCATGGGTTTATAGGGGTGTGACGAGACACTTAATTCACGAGACGAGACACGAGATTGGGTTCACGAGAAAGAGACGATATTTTTACACTTTTAAAAAAATCCTCAATGATTAAATAAATGAATAAGAAACTGAAATCATGTTGTTTTTTAAAGTTTTAACTAAATGAAGGACTCTCACTAACAATTATTTTGCTAACTGATAATGAAGTAATTTGTTATTTTTGGGACCCAAGTGAGCAGGGGCCGGTTGCACCAGCTGTGCGTAAGTTACAACGTAGCTTAGTTACGACGTAAATGGGCACTAAGTTACAACTTGCGCACTACTAAATGTTTTTGCGTTGCACCATTAAACTTAGTTTAAACGTAACAATACGTTGTAACTAAATATTTACTGTATGGAAGCCTCTGTCCATGAATAACGCTTGGAATAAGATGTCAGACAGATTATATTACATCGATGAGCTTGTATAAATTACGATGAGCCGCAAGTTCGTCAACGAGTTTTCAAGAACTGTTTAATTTTCTGTGTATCCATCAATTAAAATAAGATTTAAAATGTCTTCCTGTTTATTTTCTCCTCCATGCGTGGGATAGATATTTTGAATTAAAAGTGTAATGTTTTGAGTTTGATAACGTATGCTTTAACGTCTTTTTCAACTTTTAGTTTAGGCGAGACAATAATGAGTTTGAAATTACATACTGTTCAGACTATTTCCTGTTTACCCATTATAAGGCTTGTGATTGGGTTAAGAAAAATAGACGTCATTCTATGCGATACCTTACGGAGAGCTTACGACCTACTAGCTACGTTCTGCAACCAAATTAAGTAAAGAGTTAGTTATAAACTAGCTAGTAGTTACTAAGCCTCTAGTTTGGACTTTACGTCCCAGTTTAAGAAAGAACTTACGAACGATTGGTGCAACCCTACCCAGTAGCCTTTAAAATTACATAATAACGAAGATGCAATAATAATTGGTTCAAATAAAGTATTAAAACCAAGTTACATTAAACACATTACATTTGTGGCCTATAAATAAAAAGCATTTTGTATGTATTATAACAAATGCCTAAAGGGAGCGATAGTGGACTCGTCTCGCGGACGCTATCTTAACTTTCACTTTAGACGGAGAGAAACGCTTATCTTTAGCCAAACAATGTTTAAATCCATTTGAATATTTAATATATGTCCATTTCTTTACAATAGAAATGATAAAGCTACTGTTATTTTTGAGCAAGAACATGCAGACATTTAATCATGTAAACTCTGTGTGAGGGTTTAATCTGCTGAGACTTCACATCTGACACTGTTCGACAGACAAACACAACACATCTTAGACTTCATACGAGTTCCCAAACGAACATTATTGGAAACCCAAACAAAAAAGCAAACGCAGTAAAAGACAAATATATTGCATGCACTGTAAAAAGTTCAAAAAGAAAGCTGCATCCTCTGAAGGACGCATATGCAGGCTGCATACGTCATCAAGGCAAGTCGTGAGCATATTACAACAATTTGCGATTAACTAAATAATTAGTAAACTTTATAAATTGTTAATTGTCTTTATGAAGTAAATGCAGTTTAAAAATGCGACCTCCGAAGGATGCAGTCTTTTATTTGAGAAATGGCCAGCATTTCACCTCCACAAGAAATCGCGCGAGACACATTTAATCTCGTCGTACGAGATCTCGTCACACCCCTATGGGTTTAATATCAATTTTGGCCAAACTATCCCTTTAAAAATGGTTAATGGAAATGTTCTGTTATGGGAAACCAAACAAAGCTCAAAGCTTAGATGACAGGTTTTGCCATTTCAAAAAACCTTCCAAAAAGATGGAGATGGTCATTGCCAAGAACCAGTCAGCGTCAGATTGAAAATGTGTGTAACATCCATGAGCGAGGGGGGTACATAAGCAGTGACTCAGTCATTGGAGGAGTTCCCGTGTCCTTTATACATACACGCATACAATATGGTGGAGTTGAAGACATGAAGTAAGTCAATGCCAGACTGTGGTGTGGGTGTGGACAGAGGGTGGCAAGCACACTGGAGGTGTCACGACACAGAACAGGACGTTATTCGGGTATGTGTAACAGAGAGAGAGAGGTGTAGGTGTCGCTTCCTAAAGCAGCCTGGGGCCGAATGTAGTCAACAAACCTCTGGATGACTGTTGTTTTGGTTATAATGTCACAGTGGCAGTGTAGTGGCGAGACAACCTGAAACGTCCTTCACTCACGCTACAACAGACTTCAGACACAAGACTACAAGATGACACTTCACTTGGGCCAGAAACATGCTTCACACAAAAGTCCAAAAGGAAATCAAACCTTTTGTACAAAGAAGTTAGGATCCCTAATTTTGCTTTTGAATTTGTGACATTTGTTTGACTTTTAGATGTCACTGTAATTTTACCAGTTATTGTACCAGCATATTTTCTCCTGTCTCATAGTATGTTTCGAGCATATTAAAGTTCTTAATTCAAATAGCCCCATATGTTTAAAAATTCATGCTAAGGTGTGAAACTGGTCTTTGTGATACTGACCCTAACATTTTTGACTGAAGATCTTTCTTTTAACTCCCCAGGAAGTTCATTCCCATGCGGAGTATGCCAGGATGACAGAAGCCTTTAATGCAGATATCATGATGGTCTGATCTCTAAGGCTATACTTTGATTCTGTTTCAAAGAACAGCTAAACCTCTTTGGTAAGATACAAGAGACAAATGATCCCAATGCAACAGATCCTCACCCTTAACTCTCTTTTGTTCTTAACATACACCTCTAGCTTTACTTTGGTGGGCTCATGCCCTTTCTTTAAAAGAAGAGTTTTATGTAAACTAAAACAGAGATGTGCGGAATCATGCTCCGAAAGGACAAAAAAAGCCCTATACCAATGTGTTCATATAGCTTGTAAACTATACAGTATATGTTAAAGTGCCCATATTATGAAAAACTCACTTTTTCTGGGTTTTGGGGTTTCATTTGTGTCTCTGATGCTCCCACACGCATACAAACTTGGAAAAAAATCCATCCATGCTGTTTTGAGTGAAATATAGGTTTCTGAATGTCCTCTGCCTTGAGTCTCAGATTGCACGAGTTTAAACTCAGCGCCATTGTGACGTAACCAACCTGATCTCACGAATTTCCGTGGCATAGTCACGGAATTCTGTGCTCATTTTTCCGTGGCATTCTCACGGATCTTCGCATTTTTCCGTGGCCCTGCTGCGGACTGTCTTTTTCCGTGGCATTCTCGCGGATTGGTTGCTCAGCTGTTTTGTCCTGTTTTCTTACAATTTTCGCTTCGGTTTAGGGTTAGATTTACATGAAATGACATCCCTACCCAAACCCAACTATAACGCCAGGCAACAATTGTTTAAAGTTTAGAAAATATAAAAGAATAAATCAGAAAAAATAGTATAAACCAATATTTAAAGTGACATACTAACGCAAACACCAAATCTAACCCTAAACCGAAGCGAAAATGGTTTGAAAATAGGAAAAAGCAGTTGAGTAACCAATCCGTGATAGTGCCACGGAAAAAGACAGTCCGTAGCAGGGCCACGGAAAAATTAGCACAAAATTCCGTGACTATGCCACGGAACTTTGTGAGATCATGTTGGACGCAACTAGCCGTTTCGTCACATTCCGTTTGAATTTTCCCGCCCACCACCCCACTCGCAGGTCTCCACCCACCAGGTAGCTAGAGAGCACAGACCAGTCACTTCGCTGATACCCTCTATACTGTTATCATGTCTCATGGAAATAACAGAGCTATTTGGATATTATGGATTATACTCCCGCCTACTTTTAAAAACAAAGTTTTAACGCGTGTTTATTGGAACCCGGAGTAATCTTATATACAGTGTGTTACGACACAAATAGTCCTCAGATTGTAGGCGATAAGACGTTCATGCGAAATCTGATATAAACAACAGAATATATATCTATATTTCACGGATTATACGCATTTGTGGACAAAAATGGTCATTGGATTTTTTTGGACTTTCATGGGTTATTCACACATCTGAAACAGAGTTGATTCGATTCGCGATCGATATATCAAAACAAAAGGCAAGAAGTCACGTTATATTTTGCATGTTGTCATCTTCTGTCACAAAATACTACATTTATGATGCTAGAGCATCTGTATCTCAAAACAGAGACTATACATTGATGCTAATCCCGTAAATGATACCTTTTAAATGTATAGTTACGTGAAAAATATTGTTTAGACAGTAGGCTATATAGATATTTTTTTGCAGGCTAACTTAGATAGTTTACAGCGTGGTTTCGAAAGTTAAAACATATTTAACAGCTTTATTTTACAATTCTACATGAACTTAGTAATAGTGCTTTGCCAAACTAACCGAGACCGGGCCTTACCGACCCAGCTTTTCTGACAAGGCTAACATACCCCCGAGTCTCTATCACTTTCCCAAGATAAGGTCCGGACCTCCCACTAGCTTCTAGCAATTAGCACGCGGTCCACAAGCAGTATACATCCCCCGCCGGGTCTAAATCTCTGTCATTTGCGAAAATAATGCGTTTGAAAATGTTTTATAACGGAGCATTGTCCAGGGAAAACGAGTGTATTGTTGAGACTGCTACATCACAATTTACTCTGGAATCATTGTGTTTCATGAGTTTCTTCTCCAGGAGTGTACTTATTAGTGATACTTTTTTGCTTGATTTGTCTGATGGCAACATAAACCGTTAATAATAATATATAAAAATAACACAGTGTGGTCTGTACTGCTTACGATACCACTGAGCACGGGCAGATGACGTTAGTAGTGGGGTGTGATCAAAGGAGCAGCGGCTCATAAATATGTAATGACCACCTCAAAACGGCACAATCTGAAATGCACTGAAACAGAGGCTCCTAGAGATGGGTAACAATCTTTTCCTACAACCTATTTCGAGCAAACAACTTTTGAAACATGCTTAATGGAACTCATACACCTATATAACTTGAGGAAAAACAGTCATAATATGGGCACTTTAAGACTTCTGAAGCCATAGGATAACGTTGTGATTAACTAAATTTAAGATGTTATTGCCTGATAATCTGTTTGCTGTGGCAGTACTGTCATCAGTAATGGTCCGCTTCATTGGTTTTTGGATGGCTTATAAATTAAGAGGTTGGTACCAATATGTACCTTTGAGATACTGATGGCACTTTTCCATTGCATAGTACCCCACAGTTTGGTTTTGGTCAGGTCAGGTCAGCTCAGCTCACCTCACCTGACTTTGGCTTGATTAGCTTTTCCATCAAGCTTACTAACACTTCGGAGTGGGATAGGCGTGTCGTTATATTTGTGCTGCCTACTGCTGTGACATCATACAATTGAGAGCGTGGTTGTACATTCCCATACATTAATTTTTTTCTCAGTCCGCCACAAAATTAAAATTTACCACCACAAATTTTTATCACTACCTCTGTCTCACATGACAGTTTCTGTACAAAGTACCAACACCCTTGGCATCGGTCGACATGCTCGGCTGAGCCTCATTTAAGTTGCATTTAAGCATATATGCGGACGTGCGCGTCGCAAATGTGCTGCCACAAACTGCAAGTTTGGAAAAAACTGTTACGGTGTTCCTGATTCACAAGCTGTGGATGTTTTTCATCGCTAAAAAGGAGTTTGGGAACTTACACAAAGCATAGATGACAACATGTTTACTCGAAACAGCGCAAGCTAGCATGAAGGTAAAGCTAATCTTTTACATTATAGTGATGACGCAGGTAGTGGAGATTCTCTCAGGCCAATCAGTGATTTACAGTGTTTTCGCGTCATGTTTTGGTATCAGCTCGGGTCGCTTGGAACCCCGACCGAGGTGATACAAGGTGGAAAAGCTCCCATAAGTAAGCTGACCCAAACAAAACCGTGGGGTACTATGCAATGGAAAAGTGCCGTTTAATGTATCTATGAGGTATTAATTAGCACTTTTACAGTTGGAACAAAAAGTATTTGTGGTCTATACAGTTAATTTTTCCCTTCGTGACAACTGTAAGGGGGGTGATTTTTTGTTACCCATCCATTTAAATTATCTTAATCCTTCTAAAGTTCTGCATAATTAAGGGCGTGGTCACTTGAGTGGCGGGTGAACTGCAACTGCTGTCACTAATGTCGAGCTAGGCGGGTGTGGTTTCAGCAACCAGACACCTCAGCTCTACCCATGTCCCGCCCATTTTCGGTTATCCATGAGTGATGCACTGCCAAGATGGCGATGGTAGGCCGTCTATTGGCTTCAAAAAAGCTCTTCACAAACCTATGGGTGACGTCATGGACACTACGTCCATATTTTCTTACAGTCTTTGGCTCTGACATATTGAGCTTGCATGGGGAATTTATGCAGACAACAAGTTTAAGTCTGCTTTCATCTCACACTTTCTTGCAACTATAACTCTAAGAAATGGTGGGGTATTTTCAACGCAGTGTTGGGTCAATAAGGGACAAACCCAGCTGTTCGGCTGAATTAACATAAAAATATAGTTTATATATGACCCAAGAATTGGATGAAAAATGTATGACCCAATGCTGGGTTGAAAATAGCCCAGCAATTTTTTTATGTATATTCTTTCTCACCACTTTACTTAAAGTAACCAAAAGGCCTAAAATTGTGATAATAAAACAACAAGTATTTTAAAACACATAAACTATGTTTTTTTTAAATCGACTGAAAAACAAGGCTTAAGAAATAAGTCAGATGAAGGAAGACAAAATCAAATGTAATTTAGATATTCAGACTAATGAATCATAACCCCTGGGGATGCAGCCCATGTTTCGAGTGAAATTATGGGAACAAAGTGCAGGACAGCGAGGCATCAGTGGTCATTAGTGGTGCGTGCAATGTGCCAACAGACAGGTGGGTACAGAGCAGGTGTTCATCTACATGCATCTGGAGATGCAACAGTGGCCATCTTCCTCCAGCTCTCAGGAGACTACAGTGAATTATCCAAGAACAGAAAGAAAAGAAGCCCACTGTTCTTTTATTAGCTACACCAGGAGAGTGAAAATGAAGTTTTATTCAGGGGGCAGTCTTTATATTAAACTGAATATGATCCATAGGTGTTTCAGGACATTGCACTCCATCCATACCCACCACAGTGTAACTAACTTAGATTGAATTAGTAGGAAAATATCAAATGCACAATAACCCAGTCATCCTTAGTGCCCATCAATAGGTGTAAATAGGTTTTGATTGTGAGTCTATAACAAGTAGGAATTGTTGCAGTATGGTTGCAGTATGGTTCTGCTTTTTTAACAATGACATTAACAAACCTTTTAGACAAAAGATTGGTCATAACAATATAAATAACTCTTAGTATTGATCTGTGCTCTCATGTAAACAATGTCAAATCATTTCTTTATTAGTTTTTTTTTAGACTTGTACCTGTCTCTGGATGAGGGCCAAACTGTCCCGAGCTCTGGTTAGCAGCGCCTCCAGCATTTGTGGATCTTCCACTGTCTGGTTTTCCCTAAATGCATCTCGTACTCTCCGTAGAGCGTATGTCCTTCAAAACCAAAGAGAAACAAATAAACATTCATGTTAGGTTGCTTAAGAGATCTGGGTGGTTGCCAGAGCAATGCTAGGTGATTACTAGGGTGTTCAAAGTGGTTGCTGATGTGCCCATGGCAAGAAAGGGCACCTGCAGGTCTCCGATACTCTGGTGCCTAACGCAGACCCATGAGATTATTTAGTTGAGTTTGCTTGCTACACTCTCAGAAAAAAGTACAAAGGCTATTACTGAGGTTGTACCCTCTCAGAAATGCACCTTTGTACCTAAAGGGTGCATATAGGTGCCTCAAAAGTACATATTGGTACCAAATGTATGAGTGATACGCAGTATGGGTGAGAGCCGTGGGCACGAGGCTGGTGGTGCGATTGCTAATGAGCATCACCTGTGAAGCACACCAGTCTCGTATCCCACAGAGGAGTCCGGAAGTATAAATGAAGGAACAACGACGCTGGAGGACGAGAGAGGACCAGGCATAGTGTTTTGTAATGTATTGGATGTTTTTAGCCGGCTGTCGTCCGTGAGGGACTGCCAGCTTTTACTTTTGTTGCGTTTATGTAAAATGTAAATATTAAAGTGTTAAATGTGTTCCGGTTTCTGCCTTCTTACTCTCCACTCGTTACATTGGTGCTGAAACCCGGGTGCTGCGGAGGTCGGGCAGCATGGAAGACTGGAAGACTACGTCGAGCTGCCCGAGGCGGTGGTGCTGGATCAAGAGGAGATTCAACGGGAATGGTGACCTTACTGCCGTGCTCCTGGGTCAAGGTGGGGTGGCTGCAGTCCCGGGCGGAGACCTCGCTACCGTGCTCCTGGGTCGAGGTGGGGTGGCTGCCGTCCGTATGGGAGGGGATGAGTCACCCCATTTGTCTGCTGCCGTTCGCCATGTAGGAAAGAATTGGGGGACGGGGGACTCACTGTTGTGCTGCCCTCAAGCCGGAGGAGCCATCACCGGCCGCCAGAGGGCGGAGGAGGGTCTGCCGTCCAACGAAGATCGTCCAGTGCCATCGCATGGCACTGCGAGGCAGAACCTCTCAGTTGAGGAACAAGCGTCAGTGTGTCTGGGAACCGGACAATTTTTTTGTTTGTTTGTTTTGTTTATTGTTTTCCTCTTTTCCCTCTCTCGTCCTGATACTTCTGGTTCCTTTCTCTCGTCTCATCTGTCCTTACCCCCAGGTGCTGGCCTGTTACAGTATGTACTTTAATAGTAGACATCTGACAATTGCACACCAAAGTTTAATACTCAAGGGGGGTGCTTAAATCCCTAGCAATGCATATGAGCAATATTAATATTCATACTTCAGCAAGCACCACTGATAATGTAGAAACCAGCATCTGGCCATGTGGCCCTTATGTGGATGATGTGGTACAGAGGTTAAATCCCAGAGTTGGTAACTAGAAGGATGCTGGTTCGATCCCTTAAGAAACAAGCAATGAGGCATTGCCATTATGCCCTTGTACAAAGCACTTAATCCCAGGTTTCTCTAGAGGGATTTTACTTCTAATTATAAGATGAGATCTCAGAGATACTCTTACCTGCTCAGACTAACTACTCTAAGCTGTTCACATCCTCTGGCTTAGTTTCCATAGAAACACAAAGCACAAGTGGGAGGAGTTTGTGCTTTCATAAAATCTAAAGTTCGACAAAGACACGAACGTGTTGGAAACCTTTATTAATATAAAAATGAAACTAATTGAAACCAATTTAATCAGAGCTTTTCAGGTGTAAGTTTTGATCATGACTGTCAAATAAATTTTTAACAATTATAAGTGAGGTTGACTCACAGAGATCTCATTTTATATTTATACTGTAATCCCTCTATGATGGTGCTTTATTCAGTGTGTACAGTTTGCTCACAAACCTTACTGGAAAGGATGTGCATTGAGCATTGTGCTTCTATGGTGTTAAAGTGCATCCAATTATAAAAAAATCCACTTTTACATTGTTTGGACATAAATGTGTGTTGGCAGTGCGTGAACACAGCAAGCTTACAATGGAAACAATCCCTTTTTTAAAGTGCCAGTCAGGCCCAATTTCTAAGCTTACTAATATTGTTAAGGAGTCCCCAACAACAGGTTTAAATGCAAAGTCAAAAAACACTGTCATTTTCTCAAAATACACATTTAATTAGGGCTGGGATAAATTATTATTTTTTAACGATTAATCTAGCTATTATTTTATCGATGCATCGATTAATCTAACGATTCATTTTATCAGTCCGATTCGATTTCGATTCTCGATTATCTCCACATTAATTAACTAATAGCAATTTATACATGTTCTGAATGAAAAAAACATGAATTCCTTAACACTGCAAAAAATAAAAAAAACTATACAAGAGCAAAGTAATGCATTCTTAGTCAGAGGTAGCATTCAATAAAACATTTTTCAGCGTTTGCATTTTGCAGCCTTGATGCGGTCTCCGGCGAATCCCGCACTGCAGCAGGCTTCGCGCACTTTACCAACCCAGAAGTCCTTGCGAAAGAGCAAACGGACCAATCCGATGATGGAAGGGAGGAGTTCACACTGATGGGCAACTTCCCTTCCTATTTCCGGCGTGATGCTTGAGTCTGTCCCAAAACACGACTCCGGTGCACCCACGTGGACTTGCATGAAGGGTCCCTAAAGTCTGAGGAGGACCACAAGTCCAGAGTGTGCCATTTGGGACAGGGCCAATATTTTGGGTCGACATAATTTTTGCGTCGACGTAATCAATGACGTCGACGCGTTGTCCCAGCCCTACATTTAAAGGGGTGGTTCAATGGTATTTAAAGCATTCTGACTTATTAACACGGTTACAGAGTTTATTCCTCATGCTAAACGTAGGCAAAGTGTCAAAAAAGCATTTGGGCGTGTTACAGAGTATTTCTCTGCCGAATGCACTTCGCCAGGGTTCGTACATGTTTCGGAAAGTTTTTTTCCATTACAGTTCTAACTGACGTTTTAGGGGTTTTCTATACGTATCACTTCTTTATATGGGCACTTCCCCCTGAAAACCCCACCCACCCGTCAATCAGCGGGAGACGCTACAACTTGGAAACATCTTATCATGCCACTCAGCTTTGTTTAATTTCAAAACTCAACAATGGCACGAAAGATGAGGTGTGTTTTCGGATGCAAGGAGAAGAAATCCAGCCTTATGAAAACAATGGATATAGTTTATTATCTTGGGTAGCAGCGGAGTTTTGCGTGTGTGATTGATGTGGTGGATTTTCCCAACCGGGTCATGACGAGTTGCACGCGGTAAGTAAGACTTCTGTATTATGTTGGAAATAGGCGCGTGTATATTATATAAATGACACGAACATGTAGTGAATCATAAGTTATAAGTGTTGTATAGTGTTCAGTGTTTCCCACAGGATTTTGAGGAGACTGTGGTGGTGATGACGTCACTCGCTAATTAGCATATATGTGACTTCATCATGTCGTGTTTGCGTTTGATCTAGTGTTGGCACCTGAAATATGTTTCACTTCTACTCTTTGATCTGTATCTGTATTTGATCTGTATTATATATAAAATTATATTTTAAGCCGAATTAAGCTGTTTTAAATAGTGAAATAAAAATGTAAATAGGAATCATGAAAATTCTATTTGTGGGGGCCAGTGTTGATTCTGTGATGGGCCACCACAAATAAATCAATGTATGGGAAACACTGGTGTTGCATGACTCGTACTCGCTCCTCCCGCGGTATAACTCCTCCTTCTTCATTTTTTCGTACGTTATCGGAAAGATTCGGTAAAGCTAATCATTAATCTGATTAAACTAAAGACTCTTCGGAGATATAAAGGATGTCATACTACTCTATAGGTACTCCAGATTAACATCAGAAATGCAGAAACAGCGTGTGTTACGTGAGCTTTAATATTACCCCATTTCTCAGGATCCCCAAACGATTCATGCGAAGCCGTTCAAAAATTCAGTCTGCCTAAACCCCACCTTTCGGTAGCCTACTCTGCTCTGATTGGTCAAATGACACGGTCTCCACACAGTACAATAATAGTGCAACATGCATTGACCTAGTTCTAACATGACTTTTGGAGTGCTGACAAGACATTTGAGTTTGAAAATCGACATCAAAGCACATCATTCATCATTAATCCAAGTAATAAAAACGACCACAGGTTGTGCCGATAGATAAACATATTGTTAATAGCAGGCTGTCATCATGATAGTTGGCATTTTGGCAATAGTTATTATTACTATTATAAACGAATAGTTTCACATTAACATGCCTATTGCATGCTTTTCTTCGCATGAGAGTGTTTGTGGGCTTTACTTTGCGGGAGAGAGTTTGTAATGCACACTTGATTCCTTCTTGCACGCACGTGAAATCAATGCGCGCCTCTTGGACTCTTCTTCAGACCTTAATGCGTGCAGCATGGAATCCTTCTAGCACCTGAACTTGTAATACACGCGACTCTGATATTTACGTGCACTAGAGAGGTTGTTAGGCCCGCAGAGGGTTAAAACCAGCGAGTTTCTTGTTCCCACTACACTCTAAAAAAACAAACGGTGCTATATAGCACCAAAACAATTGCCCTGGATCGCAACGACAGAAGAACCACTCCAGTGCCATACAGCACCGGCGAAGAACCAGTGAAGCACCAGCGAAGCACCAGTGCAGAACCACATAGGGGCCATATAGCACCACATATGGTTCTACATAGCACTATATGGTTCTACACTGGTGCTTCACTGGTGCTTCACTGGTTCTTCACCGGTGCTATATGGCACTAAAAATGGTTCTTCTATCGTTACGATCCAAAGCAACTGTTTTGGTGCTATATAGCACCGTTTGTTTTTTAGAGTGTACCTGGCACGCAGGAAATTTTAGAGCGCCTGGACTTAATGACCCAGATGGATTAATGGCATCAGTTTTAGGAAGGCTGCACTCATGACAGTGTTGCCCTTGCTTCTTTTTGTCCACCAATCGAGTGACATGGCCTGTATATTCACAGCTGTAGGTGTCATAAATATTAAGCTATTACAAGTAGTTTTCTGTTCCTTTAGATGCCGATTATTACTCATATTTTCGTGTCGTGAGGTGAATCAATTGTGTGTTTAACTGCCTATGGGTGATGCTACGCTAATTGTTGCCTACAGAACAGGAGTTGCTAATCTGCTTTCGTAAGATCTTAAGCGGGAGTTCCTGCTCATCTCCAGAAATATCTTTATCAAGCTCCCACCAGCTACAAGAAATGAGGCACATTATGCTATTGTTTAAGGTCAGCTTAACCACTTACAACAGCATGACGCATTCCCTTAAAAACAGGAAAAAGACAGTTCTGTTTCTGTGTCACATGCCTCATATCCAAGTCTGGCGGCTTGGAACAAGGACCGATATATCCTCAAAAGATTTGACATGCGTGCTGCTCGATGAATCAGCCATTCCTACGCTGGTGACAAAGACCAACTGCTTAATTGTCCGGTGGGCCAAACCAGATTTCACCACGGAGCTACAGCTTGGTCTCTGTTTTCCTCTTGACAAATGCTTTGTCTTACTGGTGACCTTTCAGCCAGATGGCTGAAAATGCTGAAAATATCTATCAGCTGTTGCATTATGAGTAGATTATTATTATTAACTGTCTCTCTCTCTCTCTCTCTCTATCTGTAATGAGGAAATAAGTGAGGTAACCAGAGTCATTTTTGTCTTCAGAAGATCACACTCTAGAAACAAACAAAGGCTTCAGACTTTTCTGTATGTGCAAGAACCACAGCTAACATTAAAGGAAAACACCAGCGTTTTTCAATATTTAACTATGTTCTTACCTCAACTTAGACAAATTAATACATACCTATCTTGTTTCAATGCATGCACTTTTAATCTTTGTACAGTGTGTCGTGAATGTGTTAGCATTTAGCCTAGCCCCATTCATTCCTATGGCTCCAAACAGGGATTAATTTAGAAGCCACCAAACACTTCCATGTTTTCCCTATTTAAAGATAATTACATGAGAAGTTACACAAGTAAGTATGGTGGCACAAAATAAAATTTTTGTTTGGAGCCATAGGAATTAAAGAGCCAGTAAGGTGCCAATTTTAAGCATCCTAAGTGAGCATGCCGTGACTCTCTGACAGTATATAAGAGTTTAAACAACGACATCATTCATCATTAATCCAAGCATTAAAAGCGACGATAGAAACTAACATTTTACACTCATTTAAGCATTTATGTAAGCTAACCGGGTCATAGCAAAACCGTAAGTGAGCATGCGCTAGCCGCTTGCTAACGTGACTCTCTGAGAGTATATTAAGAGTTTAAACAACGAGATCATTCATCATTAATCCAAGCATTAAAAACGACGATAGAAACTAACATTTTACACTCATTTAAGCATTTATGTAAACTAACCGGGTCATAGCAAAACCCTAAGTGAGCATGCGTTAATCGCTTGCTAACGTGACTCTCTGACAGTATATAAGAGTTTAAACAATGATATCATTCATCATTAATCCAAGCAATAAAAATGACGATAGAAACTAACATTTTACACTAATTTAAGCAAGTATGTAGCTATAATCATACAGGTTGTGGTTAGGAGATGCATGTTGTTCCAAATAAAGTGGGTACTGAACCATCTTTCATTGCCAAACGTCTAAGTTAGTAAATCCCTCCGTTAAAAATTAATTTTAACCACTGACTCTTCACAGCCAAACGTTTAGTATATCCCTCCTTGAAAAAGTCTCTTTTGGTAGTGAAAACAACACAAACTGAAAACACAGCATGATATGATGTTTACACACTAACTAGCTGTGGGCAGGTCATAGTTTTCGTTTCTCCCGCGGGCAAGGCTGTAGGCGGAGATTAGTATCTCGTGTGACATGGAAGTGTTCGTGTGCCGTGGAAAAAGTCAGGCAGGAGATTCAGTCCATATAAACGACTCGTTTCAGCGATTCAGAGTCAACTCCCTACTTTAGAAGCCAATAACTTTATTAATCGTGCACTTTTTGGTTCAACTACTTTGCACATTGTTTACATTGATGGACAGTTACATGACACACTGCAATACAATAATTTTGATTTTGGATCTGTGTGGCTCTTTAATGGGGCTAGGCTAAATGCTAACACATTCAAGAAGCACTGAAGACAGATTAAAAGTGCATGCATTAAAAAAGATAGTAATTCATCAGTTGAGGTAAGAACATAATAAAATATTGAAAAACGAAACGGGTGTTTTCCTTTAAAATGGATTTTATGGAAAAGTAAAAAAATACAATACGGTATATAATAAGGTTGAAGGTGAATCTGCTTGAAATTTATTGCCAGAATCTTTCAATCCAAAAGTTTATGGACAAATGATCTGAATGTAATCTGATTCTTTTACTTGTGTTTTACATGGCTGTGACACTATATACACACACAAACCTTCAAAATGCACATGAATCACCGCTTCAAAGCCGGATGTTCATCTCAGACTCCTTTGAAGTGTCTGTCAATGTGTTTTTTTCTAAAGATGCATCGCTCTTTATCTTTCAACTACCAGTTTTCTCCTCCTCAAGTCACAGTTTTGCATCTGTCATCTGTTGTGTTTTTTAAGCACGTGATCTGAGAAATCTATCCTCTTAGTTTTTCTCGGTGGGTCTCTCTCATTATTTTCAGCCTCCACTGCATTTTTTGTCCTCTCATCCGGTGATGCGGAATGAGGCTGGAATTTGACTGTCAGAGCGGAGTTGCCTTGTCTTAGTGGGGGTGCTTCCTTGGGTGCCAGGTGATACTTTGATCTTGCCGTGGCACGGGGGGTTCCTGCCTGCCCCACATTGCTTGTGATGCCAGATAAAAAGACTGAAGATCTTTCGCTCCCTAGAAGCACAGAGATGCGGATCTACCTTACAGCTTAGTAACTAGCGTTCTAATGACTGCTCCATTATTAGCATGTGGCACACACTTCGCTGGCGCTAATGAACTCTGTCATCCAAAAGAAAAGTGACTTGAGTTTGTCTTTGCATTTCCCAACCCGCTGTCACTGCAGTCCTTGTCTTCTAGCTGCATTATGATTAGCTCACTGCATCCTTGGAAGTCAATTTCTGATTTCCAAACCTTGGCTTTGAATTTTCACACTGAAATCTTCAGCAGACACAGAGTTAAAATAGATCCGATTTCTGTGAATACAGTATGAGACAATAGTATCTCACGATTGCGCTATAGTGGAAAGCGTACAACTCGCTAAGCCACTTTCAGTCAGTGGCTGTGGACGTAGCTTTATCAGTATGACGTCACATTGATAAAAGAATTAGAGACTGCTTTGGTTAAATGGGGATTAAAGAGATAGTCATCGAAAATTACCTTTATTGCAATGTGTCATCTAGCTGTCCATCAATGTAAGCAGTGCACAAAGTTGTTAACCCAAAAATTGTACAATAAATAAAGTTATTTGCTTCTAAAGTAGAGAGTCAACTCTGAATAATTACGAGTCTAATTATTTTGGAATCTCTTATGAAGGCAATACTTTGCATAATCTTTAAACTGGAAAATAAACAAACCTTTTCATAGTTTGGCTGGTCCTGCGACTTCTAGGCATGTGAGACTTATATGTCAAAATTAATTCATATGAACCAAGAGAAACCGTTACCGTCTACAGCCGCGAGAGTCCGCTCTATGCTGCTCCTTCATTTATGTAATTCAATGGATTCAATGACTTTGGGACCTTGTTGAACTAGATTTGACTTGTCTTGTTAATTTAGACTATTCAGCCTCCCAGGTATGTTCGATATGCTATTGTGTTCGGTGAATAAATGGTAATGTTACGTTAACATGTACGAACACCTATTCAGCCTGCAGTTCTGTATGCCATTGTTTAGTTGAATATCTTGCCTTTCCAGATTAAATGTCTGTTTTTGGGCTTGGATTTTGTGAAATAATTTTCTAAAAAAAAAAAAAAAAAAAACGTATAGTCGTATACTCCAGAGCTACTTATAGTCCGAAAATACGGTATTTGCCTATAGTGTTGAAAATTGCTTTTATTGACCAATACGATTATTGGCCGCTATTTCAGTGCATCCCTAACTTTGTAAAACAGGTTGATTACAAATAAAGAGTTAAAACGCGATAAACGCCATTTAAAACAAATGTTACTGCCAAAATCAGTATTGTATCAGGTCAGTATTAAAAAGTAAATTCTTAATTTTACGCAAAATCCAATATCCGCCATTTTATTCTGTCATCTTCTCTCCGTTTTATCCCAAAATACGATAAATGCCAGTCCTCCTCCTCTGCAGAATGCAATAAATCCTCTAAACCAATCACAGCACACCATCCCAAGCACTGTAAACAACAATGGCGGTGCGTTGAATACACAGAATCCTAGTTTTCCTCTTCTACTTTGTACATCGTGATCAACAAACAAACAAAAACAAAATAATACTTTGATGACATTGATAAACCTGTGGTGGTTTTCTGTGATGGAAAAGAAACGTAAGCCATCAAAATCTAATAATTTACGTGAGAGGCACTCGGGAGACAGAAAAATGCCGGCTGTTGCTTGTTCTCCCGACAGCATCAAGCATCTGTCATGCTAACACATTGACCCCAGGCGATCTTATGAAAAACTTTCCATCATTTTACTCGAATCCAACGAAAATCGAGCATGACCAAAACATTTTAAAGCTGATCGCTGTCAAAAAAATTTCAGCAACGACGTCTTAAGGATGACAGCAGCAATGACAGTGATCCTAATATGATTACGTGTTTTGATTAATGCCATTAATGTTTATTTTTTAATCAGTGTATACCACTAGTCAACTAAATAAATATATAACATGGCAAAGATGAATGCACATTTATATATTGATTCAATAGATTTATAGCATTTTGAAAAAAAAAACGTCATGGATTTATTGCATTTTGTCGAAAAAAATAATTCCTTTTTATAATAAATCTTTGAAAATCAAGTTATGGATTTGAATTTTTTTATGTTATTATAACCTAAAGATGCTATGCAGGGAACTACACTAACCTTTTCCACTGGTGGCACTTGCGCTACCAACTTTTTCAGTTACTGGCGCAAAATATGATTTGGTCGCACATATTTTTTTCAAGTTATATTAAGGCGCTCTGGATAATAATGAACAATAATGAAACTGTATTGCATACAGATATGCTTTTTATCTTACTTGCCATCTTTTAAACCACATGCCGCCTTGTTTTCTTAAACGTTGCAGTGTTTCCCAAAGATCTGAAATTTACTTGTGGTGGTAGCCAGTCATTACCCACTGACAAATAATGGTCTACTATACATTGTGACAAAGAACTAATAATGTGTGACACAACACAATACTTTGATTTATTAAAAATTTATATTAATTTCACATTATATTTCATTAATCTAACCACCCCAAACTTTCTTTGCCATTAACAAAGCTGACACTGTTTGTCAAAGCACCACGAAAACACTGTTTTTGCACTGATATATGAAGCAATTAGACCCCCTTTATCAAACTCAATATAATACAATACTATGTATAGTATATTAATAGACAGTGCAGGTCTATAGATTATAAATGTGACTGATGTTATAATGGTTATAATTTCTATTAGATAGGCACTTTAACTGCTTATGTTCTATCTTTCTATTTCTCCCTTGCCGATTAAAAAAAGCTTAATCCACTCATTATTTCAGATTTAAAAGTCTACTTGCTGTCCCGATGACAGACTTTGCTTTGCGTTTTTTATATCCCGGGTCAGCTTATGCTTTGCTCGTTCAGTGCATGACATTAGCACTGCTTTTTTGCTACAATCTCTATGCAAACTTTTTAAATATGGATATGGTTTTAGAAAAGATATGGTTTATTAATAATAAGATTATTAAAAAAATGTGAGAAAGAAAATGCAGCGCGTGTGGACATAACAAGAAACATCGCCATAGTAACCGGAGGCACGCTGAAACTGCACTCGAGCTTTAGCGCGGTAGCGCTCATGGCCGTTTTCCGATCGAATCGGGTTATACACACAATATTAATCAGACTTGGGACCCAAAGTAATTAAACTAGGTCCTAACCGGACCCGACTGACCATTTAAAATATAAACCCGGAACCATACGGGTCCCGCGTCCTCGGTGAAGAAAGACCTCTGCTCAAGTTCAGAAACATGGAAGACACTGAGCTTGCTTCGCGTCGCACCAAATTCATTGAGAAACAGAGAGCACGCGAACGCACACTGATAGGGAGAGACACAGAGACACAACGTGCTTCCACGCAAAATGAAGCCAACGTGTTGAAGGCTCAGAGCACGTTATAAAACGCATTCTTAAAATCCACATTTCTGTTTTAATAAATGCTCATAGTAAATCATAGCATATTGTCTAAAACAGGGGTCTCCAACCTTTTTATAAGCAAGGGCTACCACAATGTATAAAACAACCTGGAGGGCTACTTTTTAATATAGTCTACTTAAAACTTTTTTGTTTTACTTGTTTATTTTATTTTATTTGACTTGTTTAATATGTTTTAGTATTGTTTAAAATTTTAACATACGTAAACCAAGCCAAGCTAATATAAAAAATATGTAATAAATAAATATTACAGTTGAGACTTTTAATAGAATGTGCTTTGGCGGGCACCTCACAGACTCTGTGCGGGCTACCTGGTGCCCGCGGGCACCACGTTGGTGACCCCTGGTCTAAAACATTAGGTAGCACATTTGCGACCCATTAAAAATTACGGTCGCAACAGCAGTTCAAAAGGTCGCATATGCGACCATTTTGGTCGCAGTGTAGTTCCCTGCTATGTGAAAGATTGTAACAGAAAATAGTGGTTTTCATCTTGTCACTCTCTTGGTATAGAAAACACGTTTTTACCAAAATTTGTCAAAATGGATTTATTGCATTTTGGAACCAAACTCTTCAAATACTCAGAATGAGATTACAAATAGTCAAATGGAACAGAGGTAAAGAATCAAAATGAGAAGAAAAAAAGGTGTCAAGAAGAAATGAAATGAGAATAGAGAAAACTGAAACGCTTTTATTCCACCGGGAATTGACTTTGGCCACTTTATACCAATCTACTATAAATAAGGCAATACAATCATTGCAATTATTAAACAATATTTTATATCTCTGTATGCTCTAATTTAGTAAGCTGTGATGTAATAAGCTGGTCATGGTCACAAACTAAACCCAAACAGGGTATCCAGGACCCAGACAAAAAATTGACACTACATCATCCTTTACATATGAACCCAAAGATCTGTACCATGAAGCTGCAATACAAACGAAAAATCTTTGCTGTGAACAGTGAACACACAGAAAACACGCAGTGGTGTTAAATGAGCAAACCGCTATGAATGAATCAATACAAACAGAGAGCACAAAAATAGCTCTTTATTTCCAGCAGGCATTATACGGACGTCTCACTGATACGATCAAATACAGCAGTCTGGCAGACGAACACGCTTTCAAGGGAGATCTGTGAGATTTCACAAGCAAAAAGTCAGCGTGATGCGTGGAGAGCAGATTCCTGATCACTTATTTATCTGTGGCTTTTAAAGGTTTATTTCTTCTGAGCTTTACGAATAAGATCGAGCGCAAACATGCCGTCATTGGCTCTGTGTTAACGTCGAACCGAAGGACCACGGGGAAGGGTTATATTTATCGTGAAGATGCTTTACGTAAGAGCGTGCCCTACTTTCTGCAGTCTGCACTTCCAGCCGTATTGTTAATCTGCAGCGTGCATCCTCAGAATGTGCTTCCTAGCCCTCAGAAGAGAGACTCCCTATTTCTCTTCGGATTTGTGTTGTGATCTCTCTTCTTTTGGCAGATCAGATATTTTCTCATCTTCTATCAAATTCAACTATTCATTCATTTCTCACTTCTCAATCATTGGCTCATGCTGGGTGACTTTGTTTATGGCTTTCAATCAACCTGCAGTCACTCCCAGTTCTCCTGCACTTCATTCACTCTTTTTACTCCCCCCCTCCCTCTCTCTCTCTCTTTCTCTCTCCCTCGCTCTCCATGCTGTTTAAACTTTGTGTGCCTCCTGTGTAAATTTCAAATAAAATACACACAGAACTGAAACGACTAAGAAAAACTCTCATATAAAATGCACATTACGCTCTGTATTGCTCCCATATTTGAGTTTGCCATCAGCATGTGTATAAAATTATTAGTTTCACTGCATACATTACAGTTACAACATGAAACTAACCAAACTAACCAACTTTTCCCTTGCGAATGAGCCAACATTAACCCTACTAAGGGATTGTTTACACTTGGTATTAAGATCTGTTTTCATCGATCGGATGAGAGAGACGCATTACGATTACACCTGGTATCTTTTGTCCACTTTCGACCGCTTCTGTCCTGAATACTGTGAGGGGGTGGTCTGTCGAGACGGGGGGGGGGGGGGGTGAGTCTCTCCGCTGTCATTTAAACGCAAGCGGGTGTAATGATGAGTCTATATGGGCGCGAACTAATATTATGTCGGAGTCCACTGCTTGTGTATTAAGTAAACATGTTTCACAGGGTTTTGTACATGTATATGTTAGAGCTTTCTCTAAATTTTTAGCAACATTGATAAAAAAAGATTGCACAACTTTCACACGCTTACAAAATGCAACTGCAGAGATAAGCCATGTGTTCGCGCCAGAAGTCAGAAAAGACATAAAACATTGTGTTTAGTACCTCAGATTAGATAAATGGGCGGAGAGAAGGTGGTCGCGTGTGGCTGTTCGAACACATTTAAACACATGTGCGTTTACACTACCAAAGCAATCCGATCGAAAGGGGTTTCGATTACCTCTGAATGTGGTTGAAAGTGGTCGAAAGTGGATGAGCTCAAAATGTTTTGAACACCGTTTACACCTGGCATTAACATCGTCCACTTGCGTTTTCGTCGATCGGATCACATGTTAATGCCAAGTGTAAACAGCCTCTAAGTCCTTTGGGGTCAATCTTACCCCCAAACCACTTCTCTTTAGTTAAAAAACATGGATCCCTTCATCTCAGTGGAATAAGATTTTGTGACTTTTCCAGATTATCTGTGAAGATTTATATTTAAACAAAAACTGGGCTTGATTCGGTCGTTCTAAAGAGGTGTAAAAAAAATTCACCCAAAGAGGCCGTTTGGGGGTAAAAATGACCCCAATTGAAATGAATGGGAAATGCAAAAAAATCATAGAAATACAAATAACACACACACACACACACACACACACACACACACTTTCATTCATTCAAATTTCTGTGGCATTTTGTAACAACAGACATTTCAAAATGCATCAAAAACTACAAAAAAATCTACTATTTGACATAAATTCACAAAATGTATAACTAAAGTGGTGATGTGAGCAGTTGGCCACATCCAGTGAAATGAATGGGTCTCTATGGGCCTCTGCAGGTCGAAGTGATTTATTTTCTAAACTGTAATTCTTTTCTAAACACGAAATGGCCGAATTCAACACATAACATCTAGATCAATATCTAAAAACAATTTAAATCAAATTTATGTAAATTTTCACAAAAATTTGATATTTTACAGGTAAACTAATGGTGTAGTTGAAGAATTGAGTGGTAAACGGGTACAAAAATACTTCATATCTCCCAAGACACAGCATTAATGTATAGATGGGAAGTAAACAAAAAAAGATATATTTTTTTGTATAGTTAAATATGTATATATTTTTTGTAATCACTTTTTTAATTTATGGGGTAATTTTTACCCCCAAGGAACTCTAACGTATACAGGAAAATAGGGGCTTATGAGGGTTAAACTGAGAACAGAGTCACTTTGAATGGATTTCTATATGAATTCAGTGTTCTTATATAAACAAATTAATTATTCACATAATAGAAATTCAATCTTTACATGTTTTATTCATGAATACTTATGTTATTTTTCAATTCAATGTGGCAATTTCACTAAATTTCAATCCGCTTGTGTTTCAAGAATAAGGCCCACTCTTATGTAATTTGTAATATTCATTTTACCCCATACAATATGTTTTTAACAATATTTTTATTATTTGCTTATATGCAGAAATTCATTTTAGAATTTGCACAGTACTTCATTCTGTCAATGTTTCATAAATCAAGCCGAATAAATTGCAATATAAACATTTGTATGTGGGAAAACTAAAAAGATTACTAAAGAATTGGTGAACATATACAGAAAGAGAGAACATCAAAGCTCTATGAAAACTTAATTGGCAGAAGATCATTCTTAGGCTGTCAGATTTATATTCGGTTAAGACTTTAAAGCTTTTATTAGGGCCCGAACACCGAGGTGCGAGGACTCTATTGTTCTTCAAGGAGTTATTTTTTGTTGTTGTTGTTTTTTACAAATGCACTGACTAGAATATCCAGAAACAAGGAATGATATGATCTTACCCAACTCTTCAATTCAGATTTTTGCTTTTAAAAGGTCATGTTCTTCCTGATCCAATTTTGAAAACCCCTAGTTAGTGTGTAATGTTGCTATAATAGCATAAATAATACCTGTAAAATGATAAAGTTCAAAGTTCACTTTAACAGAATTCGCCTTTCAAAGCCTACAGCGAACGTCAGGTTTAGACTACAGCCCTCTACACTGTAAAAAAAACTTTGTGCCTTAAAATTGTTTGTTAAATCAACCCAGATTTACAAGTCATGTCAACAGAAATTAGTTGTCACAGCTTATAAAATATAGTTGAGAAAAGTCAACTTAAATGTATAAGTTATAACATCTCACCTGTAGTTACAACAACTCATCCCTAGTCAAGATAAATAATAGTAAGTTGAAATGACTTGTAAATCCGAGTTGATTCAACAAAAAATGTTAAGGCGGCAAAGTATTTTTTACAGTGTACTTCCTGCTTAAATGACGTCAGTAGACCAGTTTTCTGACTAACCTCTGCCCACAGGAATACGTCAGTCGCCAGCTAAGCTAACGGCAAGCTAAGCTGCTATCGAATCACAACACACTAAACAAACTACACAATCAGAACTCGATACCTATTTCTGAAGGAGGGACTTCATAGAACAAGGAAGACATCAACCTGTTTTGAGGACAGTGAAAACAGCACTATACAGATAGATAAGTTGTGTGAAAAATAATATGTTTTTTTACACGTGAAACATGAACATGTTTTATATTGTGCAATGTAACACAATCAAAGCTTCAAAAACACAGAAAGAATGGGACCTTTAAACCAACGGAGACTGTAACAATTTATCAAATTCATGTTGAAGTGAGAGATAATGTTTTAATTACCACTAGAGATAATCCGATTATGCAGTATATGGGCACAGTATGCCAATTTCCTGTATGCATCTTACAGAATACCCAGACAACCTTGAATATTTGCCAAACCAGAATATTGGCCAGGTCATAAACGACTTTCCATTTTAAAAGTGATGAATCACCTGCAAGAAGAGTAATATCCACATCTTATTCTTGACAAAACTGTATATAGGTGTCAACGGGTTAACACTACAATTCTCTCCAGGGAATTAAAATCAATCATCTAAAGCAAGCTTTCTGTCTCTACCCTTAAAAAGTAGTGCTGGGATTCGATTCAAATTTCAAGAATCGATTCGATTCCGAATCTCAAGATCTTGAATCGATTATCATTATTCGATTTGATTCGATCCGATTCGATCTTCGAGACTTAGTGTTTTTGAAAAAAGCTTTTTTTCCAGCTGTTAACTGAATTACAGTTTTCAAAACAAGCTTGCTTAACGTTACTGACCGCCATGTTCGTTGTTTTAATGTCCTTCCACGCATGCGTGAATTCAATGACGCAGCAAGTTCAAGTTATTGATTATTAAATCGATCCTTTGAGTTACGGATCGATCTTTAAAAATTAATATGAAAATCGATTCAGAATTGGTGAATCGATTTTTTTCAACTCAGCCCTATTAAAAAGTATAAACATAATACATTTAAAATACATTTTACTAGATATTTTTAAATGAAATAACTCATAAATAATACAACCCCAAATCAGAAAAAGTTGGGACACTATAGAAATTGTGAGTAAAAAGGAATGGAATAATTTACAAATCTCATAAACTTATATTTTATTCACAATAGAATATAAATAGGGATGTAACCATTAATCATGTGTCCCATTAAAAATGCCTGTCTGAAATCGATTCCGTAGTACAGCTTGTGCGTGTACTACGGCATTTGGTCAGTAGGAAGTCCTTTTCAATCTAAATTCATTGAGTCGGAGTCGTCTATAACGTGCATTTAAAAAAGCAACACTCGTTAAACAAATCTTTCAAAATATTCTTTATAATCATGAAAATACCTGAAACAATTTAAAGAACAGCGATATAAATATTCCTGTAGACATTTCCTGGAATAACGTTCGTAATATTATTTCTTCTGTGGCACAAAGAATTTTCTGCACGAGAGTGCCCCCTGGCTTTGGGATGTGCCGGGATTTCACCGTAATTAATTAAAATTAATTTACTGAGAAAACGCGCATTTGCACTGTTGATCGTTACATCCCTAATAGATAACATATCAAGTGTTGAAAGTGAGTCATTTTGAAATGTCATGTCAAATATTGTCTCATTTTAGATTTCATGAGAGCTATAAGAGGCCAGAAAATTTAAATGCACATATAAGGAACAGCTGAAGGACCAATTTGCAACTTATTAGGTAATTTGGCAACATGATTGTGTATAAAAAGAGCATCTCAGAGTGGCAGTGTCTTTCAGAAGTTAAGATGGGCAGAGAATCACCAATTCCCCCAATGCTGCAGTGAAAATAGTTTTCTGAGTTTCAATTGCAAAGAGTTTGAAGTTATCATCATATACAGTGCATAATATCATCCAAAGATTCAGAGAATCTGGAAGACCTTGCATTTTCCAACATGACAATGCCAGACCACATACTGCATCAATTACAACATCATGGATGCGTAGAAGAAGGATCCGGGTACTGAAATGGCCAGCATGTAGTCCAGATCTTTTACCGATAGAAAACATTTGGTGCATCATAAAGAGGAAGATGCGACAAAGAAGACCTAAGAGCTGAGTAACTAGAAGCCTGTATTAGACAAGAATGGGACAACATTCCTATTCCTAAACATTGGTCCAGCTGTTCCTTATATGTACATTTAACTTTCCAGCCTCTTATTGGTTCCTGTCCCAACTTTCTTAGAATGTGTAGCTCTCACGAAATCCAAAATGAGCCAATATTTGGCATGACATTTTAAAATGTCTCACTTTCAACATTTGAAATGTTATCTATATTCTATTATGAATAAAATATAAGTTTATGAAATAAGTAAATTATTCCATTCCTTTTTTACTCAAAATTTCTACAGTGTCCCAACTTTTTCTGATTTGGGGTTGTATGTAAATGCTGTAAAAGTTCCTCCCCAGTCCAAAAACTCTTATAATTTAAGCTACAGGCGTCAAAGAGACGGAGAACAATGAATGAGTAGCACTAAAATACGACTCCCTTTTTTGTGCAAGAAACCTCGATGAAAACATAAAGAAACATTGTAACTGGAGTGAAGAAAGATAAAGAAATGATCTTCTGCATTCATTCACTTAACAGATGCTTGTGTCCAAAGTAACCTACTAATGAATGAGCGTATAACATTTTTTGTACATTTATACATTCTGTGTAGCTCAGTAATAGAGCATTGCGCTAGCAGTGCAAAAGGTCATGGGTTCGTGAGTCGCTTTGGATAAAAGCATCTGCCAAATCCATAAATGTAAGCTATACATTTTTGGAAACAAACTTAAAATCTTTGCGCAACCAATTTAGCTAAGGGAAATTGTAATGCATGGTATAATCTCTTGTAATTGATGTTGTGCTTAACACACAGTCACAGGTTTGTGAAGCAAAATTATTTCTTTTATAAATAACTATAAATCTATGGATAGTTGTACATGGAACACTTTTTGTAAGTTAACATTAACAACAGTGCAATACTCCATATAAACCTAGCATCAACAACCATCATATTAACTACTACACAAACACAAATTTAGATTTAAAAACACACAATATTTAAATTTAACTTACAACATATCTGTAATAAAAAAAACATAATACACATAAATATTAAAATGAAACACAATGAAGCTTTTACATTCACTACACAAAAGCATCATATAGCAGCAGTCTAAAAAGCGGAAACTTTTGTATATCTTCCCTTGCGTTTTTGATATATAAATGTATGTATTGCTGTAAATACCTGTAGTTGTATGAGGGAAATTTCTTGCTTTCTTTCAGCAACAGTCTGTAGAGTGACAGCACCTGCGTTCTGCTGGACGCCGCCATGATGAAAACAAAGCTGTCAGTTCAGCGCGAGGACCCCAAAAAGCGTGTCCACGAGGAGCGCCTGGACGAAAACGCTAGATGTTACTCTTAAAGCTGAAATCTCGAGTCCATTTCAAGCTTAATTTTTCAAGATTTCTAATGAAACAAGAGCCGTCCTTAAATCTGTACACGCGGTGTTTTCTATGTAATCTATGCTGTGCTCTGTTTTGTTTTTATTGATCAGGCACATCAGTTGTCGACTTAATAACAGCACGCGAGTCCAGACAGAGGTGAGTGAATGGGTTGTTTAGTAGCTGTCATGTGTTCATTTGCACTTATTTATTCTGTATTTTTAAATTATATGTTGATAATTGTTGTTCGTATAATCATTTATCCTGTCTTTTTAAAGAATTGTTCTAAACGACTCGACTTTATATTTAGTAAGTCTGTCTGAGTATTACAAGCTAGCTTTAGCCAACTTTCAGTTTTATGTAATTTTCCAAGATGTATCTGCTGTTGATTCCCTCCCATAAAGAATATTAAGTGATTGTTAACTATTTTGGTCAGTATCCTGTAATATTCTACATTGTGAAAGTATATGCCTTTCAGTGAGCATGTGATTGTGTGACAAACATAAATAAACATAATGTGCTGCTATCTGTTTAGTTTTAGTTTCCCACACCAAACTAATAACTTAGGCTGTGTTCAGAGTACCTTTAGTTAATGGTATTTAGGCTTTAAGAAGTGTTCCATTAACATGCCTGGTGTAGTAAGTTTTTGTTTATTTTTTATGTACCGGTATTCATAATTTATCAAAAACTAAATACTATGTTTAGTTTTTTAAACAAAATATAATTAATATATACTAATATATATTTATTTATGTGTGTGTGTATATGTATGTATTTATGTATGTATGTATGTATGCATGTATGTTGAACACACTGCTATTTTGCAAGTTCTCCCACTTAGAAATCATGGAGGGGTCTGAAATTGTCATCGTACGTGTATGTGCACTGTGAAAGACATAATCTAAAAAAAAATCCAGAAATCACAATATATATAACTTTTTACTTATTTATTTGTATGATACAGCCGCAAATAAATATTTGAACACCTGTCTATCAGCAAGAATTCTGACACTCAAAGACCTGTTAGTCTGCCTTTAAAATGTCCACCTCCACTCCATTTATTATCCTAAATTAGATGCACCTTTTTGAGGTCATTAGCTGCATAAAGACACCTGTCCACTCCATACAATCAGTAAGAATCCAACTACTAACATGGCCAAGACCAAAGAGCTGTCCAAAGACACTAGAGACAAAATTGTACAACTCCACAAGGCTGGAAAGGGCTACAGGGAAATTGCCAAGCAGCTTGGTGAGAAAAGTTACACTGTTGGAGCAATCATTAGAAAATGGAAGAAGCTAAACATGACTGTCAATCTCCCTCAGACTGGTGCTCCATGCAAGATCTCACCTCGTAGGGTCTCAATGATCCAGAACTACACAGGAGGAGCTAATCAAATACCTGAAAAGAGCAGGGACCACCGTTTCCACGGTTACTGTTGGTAATACACTAAGACGTCATGGTTTGAAATCATGCATGTAACGGGAGGTTCCCCTGCTTAAACCAGCACATGTCCAGGCCCGTCTTAAGTTTGCCAATGACCATTTGGATGATCCAGAGGAGTCATGGGAGAAAGTCATGTGGTCAGATGAGAACTTTTTGGTCATAATTCCACTAAACGTGTTTGGAGGAAGAAGAATGATGAGTACCATCCCAAGAACACTATCCCTCCTGTGAAGCATGGGGGTGGTAGCATCATGCTTTGGAGGTGTTTTTCTGCACATGGGACAGGGTGACTGCACTGTATGAAAAGAAAACTTCACCCATTTGCTATTGGGGGCTATGGGTGGGACCCACTCACGCTAAAGACCATTGGTGGTGGTTGAGGAGATTCCCCCGTTCATATGTAAAGTGCTTTGAGTACTGAGAAAAGCGCTATATAAATGTAAGGAATTATTATTATTATTACCTATTACAGATCAGTGGGTGGGACTTACGAACACAGATGAAAATAGAAGATCAGCCGCCATTTTTATGCTAAGCTAAACAGACGTTGTGGACCGAGCCAGACTTCGTGTTACAGATGTGGCCTTTAAAAATGCGTGTTTTCTCCCGCGGCATTCGCCAAATCGTCTCGCGGAGTCTCGCAGAATTCTGCAAGTGTTTTCGGGGGGGCTACTTTGCCTTTTCCCTTAATATTTTTCGCTTCACAGAAAATCCACCAGGTGGCGCATAAAAAACTTGTCATTGCGGTTGTTTCCAGAAGTTAATAAGGGCATTGCCGTATATTTAACATTGCTATTAAAACAGCAAAGTGACGTCAACCCCTTCTTGCCAGCATAACAGCGCATACAACGATGACTGTATGTACAATGCATTTATACTAAATGCAACGGAGAATTTAGTGTGAGCCTAATACACGTAACTCTATTTACAATGAATATCTTAATTATTTGTGTTGTCGAATTTTGACACCGTTTCATTGTTTGTTCATAATATTTATAATTATGTCAATTTTTCTAAAAGTATCAATATTTTAAAGAGATTAATGTGGTATAAAAAATACATGTTTTACAGTTAAAAGTGTTGTAAAAATATATTAGTATTCTTATATATTAAGAACAATAATATGACACATGTATATTGCGCTAAAATGCTTTACATATGGAAAGAGGAATTCTTCTCAGCCACCACCAATAAAGTTTAAAAATTATTCTTTAGAAAAACAGTGTTTAAACCCACGCAGAGCGAACAAGAAAACATAGGCCTATGCTTACATACTGTACATTCGGCATATGATATCTTTAGTTTTACATATTTATATTTATACCTTTAATAATACCTTTTTTGCGCTTATAGGCAGTGTTGTGTTTTTTTAAATCCTTTCAGCCGTAATTCATATCTGTAAAAATATCCAGCTTTGTAAATATCATTAAAATAATGGATTAAAATAACTTTATAAAATCTCTTAATGTCACATTTTTATTTAAAATTGACTTTATATGTAGGCTATACAGCATATAATAAATTAGCTAACAGAGAAACTGCGCCTTTTACATACAAAAAACACCCGAAGTGTTGAGTTTATGAATATTTACACTTACAATATGTACTTTGTGAAATGTGTGTGTAAAATAATCAATTTAATAACATGTGGCTTTATAAACAAACACGCCGCGTCTGCTTCCAGATATCTTATCTCCTACCCGTTCTCACCAAGATGCGTACAAATGACACACAGTGTGATTATCGTGCAATAGATACGCCAAATTCCGATACGCCAAAGCGTGCATTTGTATGACATCAAAGTCTATAGCCTAAACACAGAAAATCCGTGTCATGTTACTTCAATATCATACAGTATACGCTCAGCATGAAGTCAAGCACACAAATTGTCGTCAGTATGGCCTACATGAAACACGACTGCCATCTACAGGTTTTTGTATTTCCTGCGTCCCTCACCGAACCCCCCTTCTGCGGGATCTCGCAGAATTTCGGAAGTGCTCGCGGCATTCTGCTCTCAGAAACGCGCATTTTTAAAGGCCACATCTGTACAATAACAGCAGAAGTTAATCAATATTATATGGAAGAGGGTGATTTCGCAAGCGTGATGCTCTAATCCGCTGTACATTGCACCTTTATGAGCCACAAAACAGCAAAGAGCTGAGGCAGATGTAGGAACAGAAGCCCGAGGAGTAGGCCGGAACCTGGGCTTCGGTTGAGTAGAGGAGCCCGTGGAAGACACCGCAACCATCGGCCTCTGCTGCGTAGAGAAGCCCGGACTGATAGTGCCTCTACTCTCCCTGTGTACTTTCTTTATAACATTTCTGCATCAGATAAGGATATGGACGTTTGTTTGGTGAATGTTTCCAGGCAAGAGAGCAACTTTGTGCGTGTTTGGACATGTTTATTTCACAGACGTGTTTCGGCTTACCAGCAGACGGGCTGCGGAGTATATGAGCTTGGACGGACTCTCGCTGTGTGCTTTCTGTTTAACATTTCTCCATCAGATGAGGATATGAACGATTGTTTTGTGAATGTTTCGGGGCACGGTAACACTTTAATATAATGTTCATTAGTTAACATTAGTTAACTACATAAGTTAACATGAACTAATGATGAACTGCACTTATACAGCATTTATTAATCTTTATTAATGTTAATTTCAACAATTACTAATACTTTATTAAAATTTGGTTAACGTTAGTTAATGCACCGTGAACTAACATGAACAAACAATGAACAGCTTTATTTCTATTAACTAACATTAACAAAGATTAATAAATACTGTAACAAATGTATTGCTCATGGTTTGTTCATGTTAGTTAATACATTAACTAATGTTAACTAATGAACATTATGTTAAAGTGTTACCCGGGGCACTTTGCGCATGCTTATTTCAAAGACGTGTTTCGGCTTACGAGTACAAGCTCCAAGAGCTGAGGCAGCACGTCCGTGGAGATATTGTGCAGGGGACGCGTTTGTGTGCAGGATGCAGGGATAAACGGACGTCTGACTGTAAAGTGAGTGTTTCTATTTTCTTTGTTATACTAACGTGGCATTTAGGTACACAATAGCATATCTGAGCGGTGTTTTATATGTCTATGTGAAAGCAATGAAGCTGATATTACACAGATGTAATTACAGTAAACAAGAGACAAAAAGAAAATTGGTCAAACTAAATAAATATTTAATATGCATACCCTTTTTTAAGTACTTAGAAAGACATTTGTACTGCGGATCTGAAACCGCATGTTACTGTTTGAATAAGACTTTGCTACACACCAGACCAGAGTGTTATTTAGTGTAACACAATGTAACATCACGTTTAAAAGTAAGTCACGATTGGTGTCTGTCAGACACAGTGGTGGCTATTTTCTTTGTTTTACTGACGTGGCATTTATGTACACAAAAGCATATCTGAGCCGTGTTCTGATTAATGGGAGTGGCTTGGAGAGCTGTGCATTGGTGCATAGTGGGAGTTGTAGTTTTTCATAGAAATGTGCTCTAAAGTCACCTTCTGTCTTTTCTCGGTCAAATAGGCACAAAATTCTAAATTTATGTTACATTTCGACTACAAATATGACCCACTTTCAACAAAGATTAATGTTCCTATCAATGAAATGGCCCTTTAAGGAGAGGATGACCGTGGCCATGTATTGCAAGATTTTGGGGAACAACCTCCTTCCCTCAGTTAGAGCATTGAAGATGGGTCGAGGCTGGGTCTTCCAACATGACAATGACCTGAAGCACACAGCCAGAATAACCAAGGAGTGGCTCTGTAAGAAGCATATCAAGGTTCTGGCGTAGCCTAGCCAGTCTCCAGACCTAAACCCAATAGAGAATCTTTGGAGGGAGCTCAAACTCCGTCTTTCTCAGCGACAGGCCAGAAAACTGACTGATCTAGAGAAGATCTGTGTGGAGGAGTTGGCCAAAATCCCTTCTGCAGTGTGTGCAAACCTGGTGAAAAACTACAGGAAACCTTTGACCTCTGTAATTGCAAACAAAGGCTACTGTATTAAATATTAACGTTGACTTTCTCAGGTGTTCAAATACTTATTTGCAGCTGTATCATACAAATAAATAGTAAAAAAATACATTGTGATTTCTGGATTTTTTATGTCTCTCACAGTGGACATGCACCTGCGATGACAATTTCAGACCCCTCCGTGATTTCTAAGTGGGAGAACTTGCAAAATAGCAGGGTGTTCAAATACTTATTTTCCTATTACACACATATAGCACACATATATATAATATTTATATATAGACAGTGAAAGTACATGACCTTTACATTATTTTTAGAGTTTATCGATCCGTCTCTTTGGCGTTTATGTAACTGCATTGTACTTTATGACTTTTTTAAACCAAATTAGATTATCATAAATGCAGGTGTAGATCCACAATTGTTTATCCAAACTGTAGATTCAAATTGTAGATGAATGCTTCCTTAACATCTTAAATTTCATCAATTAACCCTGATACTTTAGTTATATAAAGTCTTGGTTTACAGGCAGCTACTTCCTGTTTACATCTGAATGTTTTAGCACTTTGTTCACATCAAGAATTTGGCTGCAAATATTAGGCTGGCAGAATGTTGACCTCCAACTCTCAGATCCTCTAATATGCACTTTGCTTTTGAAATGCCAGATAAAAAATGATATGGTGCATTTGTGTGAAGAGTGGATGTTTGAAGATGAATGTTCTAAAATTAAAGTGTGATGAAAGTTACGTCCCAAATGAATCTGACTGCGATGTGTTAAAGTTGTGAGTCACTGCTGATGATGGCAGCAAACGTATTCGGTGACTTACTGTGTTTTATCACTACCGTTAGTCATTTTAACAGTATGTAATATGTTTGTATTGAACTGTAAAGTTCAGTTAAATTAGGAAAATGATGACTGCTGGAAAGTGTGGATCTTCTTGGATTTATAGTCCATATGTCGTGGGCTGTAATATCGTCATTTACGATTATGCGTTTTGCAAAAGGAGTGCATTCAAGGTGTACGCTTTATAGACAATATGCTACTATTGTGTTTCAAAGGAAAAGTTAATGGATGGTTCTCGAAGGTTAGTACTGGGTCTACTATAAATATCTGTTTTGGGTGTAAATTGTCCTTTTAAAAACGTAAAGTTTGGTTAACTGTGCTGTGTGTTTTTTGATTGATTTGTTAAAGGCTACACAGCACAACACTTCCAATGACTTTATATTGCCAGTCTTCATTCACATCTTGGCATCTTGTTTATTGTGTGAATTTCCAATGATGACTTATTGCAGATCTCAACCATCTAAAAAGTCTATGTCTCATTGTTTCTCTTGCGTTTTCCATCTCTATTAAGTGAATAACGTATCATTCATTGGCCCCTGTAGATATGTTGCTTTCATGACACCTAATACTGTATCTAGGATATGTTTTGCTCAGCAGGGTTACAGGGTGAAGATGAGGTTGGATTTAAAGGGGGGTTTCTTCTCACAACCAGCTGGAGAAGGTCACAGACGTGTCCTGTTTGTAGATGGCACAAGGTTTGAGCAGAAAGGTCACCAGCAAGTGGTGGGTCAAAGCAACAGGCTGTGAAATCATGTCAGCGATTGAGCCCATTTAGCAGAGAGGAAAATAATGACCGCTGTCCATGTGTTATTTTGGGCTAGATTGTCTGTCTTTTTATGCAGTGTCATATTAATATAACAACAAAGCCAACATAGTAAAAATGTCTGTTAGGTCACACGTGTTAAAATGATCTCCCTATGAAGTATGTAATTAAAATATTAAACTTTACAACAATAAATGAAATCTTTAGAATGTAAGATTCAGCCAAAAATGATGATAACCAATTGCTGGTATATTTTTTGACTGTGCATATGGAAAACAGTATTAGCGGCACATGAACAAATGCATTTAGGAATATCATTCATAAACTATGAAAAATAACCCAAACTCTTGAGTATGTGTACTGTCGAACTGAACCATTTTAGATGGAATGTGTAGGCATGATAAGCAAGAAATCTTAGGTGTTAACTATTTTTCATGCATTAAAACTGCTTTACTGAAAACGAAAATACAAATAGATGTCTACATTCATTCATGCAGGTTGACGGGAAGTCTGTGCCCACAGAACTCACTAGAAACCAGAATTCCCAAATTCCTTAAATAATAATTGATGAATTATTTTGTCACATTTATTTTGCTTTTAGTAGAGCTGGACAGTATATCTATTTTTTCTTTTAAAAAAATGTTGGTAAATAGTATTAAAAGTAGTTAACAGGCTTGTAATCATGGGGGAAACACTTTTAGCGCTAAACATTATCTATGTAGAAGGGTGAACCTGTGTAGAACCATATTGTACCACTGTATGTTGAATCATCATAAGTGGTGTTATAGTCATGCTTTAGCACCACTTATGGTTCTACAGAGGTGCTATATATAGTGCTAAAAATCGCTCCCCTATGATTACGAGCTTTTAGTACTATTTAGCACCATTTTTTTAGAGTGTATCAGTTACCATTCCAGATACCATCAGATTATGAAATCATAATTGTTGATTATTCACCTGGATATTGTAATTGCATCTTTTTTCAGAGTAATAGTTTTAAAGTGCACCTATTTCATTGCTTAGACAACATTAAACGCATTATTTTCCACATACCGTACATTTTTGTAGCTCCAGATATTACTCTCTTCCTGAAACACACAGATTTGAAAAGCTCTGTGTCCCTAATTGGCCAGCTAATCTGTATGTTGTGATTGGCCTGAATACCTCTGACATCAGCCGGAAGTGTGACGCTCCTTACCATGTTTGAAAGATTTGGTTGCTAACAGGAGTTAACTTACAGGCTGTTAGTCCTAAGCGGAAAGAATTATGATTATGTCGGTCTTGTCTACCAATCCCAGGAAGTCAACTGTTGTAGTCCAAGAAAAGAGATTTACGTTGGAGACGATGGGCCCTATCATACACCCGGTGCAATGCGCGACGTAAGTGTCTTTGGCTAGTTTCAACACGGAGCAATGATCATTTTCACGTTTAGCGCCACGTTATTTAAATAGCAAATGCATTTGCGCCCAATTGTGCACCTATGGGCGTTCTGGTCTGAAAACGAGGTGTGTTCAGGCGCATTGTTGGCATGTTGCTATTTTGAGGCAACTAAAATAGACTACGCTATTGACCAACTAAAACCTGCTCTATAGTCAATGGCGCAATATTGTTTTTGTTATTTAATGAGCGTGTTCGTAATACGGGACAACAATGCGCGTTTGCTTATTACACACATGGATGCGTAGCAGAACAAAACCCTTTTTATAATATGAAAAATTAAAGGATTCAAATGTAAAAGATTATTTTTCAGTCTCTTAAACATAAATGAGGACCGATTATGAGACGTTAGAAGGCGTAAAGAGCTGCTTCACCTGTAGACTGGTAAGTAAATAAATGCTTTGCTTTAAACAAATGCAAATATTGCATATATTTTTAAATGTGTTTTATTATACGAATTTATTGTATATGATGACTTTGTACCTGTGGATATGGTGAGATGAGAAACAATGCTTTGAAAAAAAAACCTCATGGCGCTGTTCGGGTGCTGAAACAGCTCTCTGCACATTTGTAAATTCTTTATAAATAAATTCTAAATAAAGTATTTTTAGAGTACAAACCTTTTCTTACATACTTGTAAATAGTTTTTTGATAATGTTGGATAGCCATAAATTTACAGCAATTAAAAGCCTGCTATTTTTACTTCCATGACTGAAACAAAACGGCTTTTAAAGGTTTTAATCCAAAAAATAACAATTTCAATACAAATGGAAACAACACAATTATTTAACATTAATCTTAAACTGGGGATCTTCTTCCTCCGCTTAGTTTTTCAGTTTACAAAGTCCGTCATCTAAATAGGGATTAGACACAGCGCAACAGGCTTTTAAAGGGGATGAGAGCTGAGACTCTCATTGGTTTATTGCAAGCTACGCCCAAAACACACCCATTACTCATTACAAGAATAGGAACAACCGTTTTCGACTGTGCGCTCGGCGCACAAACCATATTTCTCGTCATTAAATTAGCAAAAGTGTATTCGGGCACGCCTGTTTAGACCGTGCGCTTTAGACCATGTGCTTAGATTGTTAAAATAGCATAAATTCTAAACATCGAAAAAAAAACAAGTATGGGAGTTATGTTATTATTAAAATAAATTAAAATGAATAGCTAAAGGACATTGATTAGTTTTTTTATTAAATGTGCAACCCTAATATCAGTATTTTCCCCAGTGGTATACAAGATAAGGACAAACTGTTTGTATCGGTACGGTCTGATTTAAGGCTTTGACTTATGTAAACATTTATACAAATTTGTAGAAAATATGTTTTGTGTGCCGCTGTTCATCACACAATTCATCCCACATCCCAAAAATATGATTTTAGGTCAATATTACCCAGCCCTAGCTTTCACTAGCAATCTTCTTGGTACTTTTGAATGTTATCAGTGGTTAAAATAATTGTAACTTTTTTTTCGATTTGTTTAGGCTAGTTGGTCAAATGTAGGCTTTTTATTGATTTGTACTGTGCAGTTTATCTTCATTTCCTCACTACGTAATTGTTGAAAATTTGAGAAGTTTTTGTGATATCTGCATCCTGTTGCAAGTGTAGCACTATAATTTACATGCATGCATGCATTTATCTAAACCATTTAGGCTATGCGTACCTTGGGATCCGTTTTTTTCTCCTTTGTCTGTAATATAAAAGGGTGTGAACCTGTTCCTCATTGCTTTTTTCATTGCAAACTTTGTGAAGATCCCATAGAGCGCTTGTTGTTAGTATCCTTTGTTCTTCCCTTTTTATTTCAGTCACATCATTCTTCCCTTGGAGCAGAATGTTGTCTTGACTAAGAAAAGACTAGGAAAGACATTGTTTTTCTACCTGATGAGAAACACAAATTCTCTATAGCTGTTTCTGCCGCCTTCGGTTCATTTTCATGTGCATACGTCTTCCTTTATTTCACAGCCGTTGAGCTGTGTTTTGTGGGGTTTTCATTAGATCTTGATTTTCTTCAACTGCTATTGCAGAACACCCTGCTTAGCTCTCAGAGGTGTTGTTAATTTTATGGATAATATTCATTTTAACTTGCAAAGTTGCAGTGACCATTTTTTCGGAATATACCACACATAAATGTCCGTACTACCTGATGGATATCTCTGAAGAGAAATAGCACCTGTATTTGTGACAACATATAAAGTGCAAAGGAGAAGTCCCCCATGCTTTTTTAGCTAATAAAAAACACAAATCACTTTTGTGTTCAGGTTTGCTATCATGAATTTTAAAGGAAGAGCTATGGAAAGAATAGTTAAGCGTTCAGTTAGCAAAATGGAAAATTTTAATCCCCCTAAATTTAGTCTGTCCACACATTAAGGATTAAAATAAATCCAAAATTCCAAAACTTTATGTTCTTTATCCATGCTATTAATTCTAAAGTTCATGCATAATATAGTAATAAAGATGTCAAGTGCAGACAATGAAAGTACTAGGAAAGAATTAATGTCATTCTTTGGGACGGAAGAAAAGAGGACAGAAAATACAGGGTAATAATTATTCCTGCTAACTTAAACATAGAACTGCTCTCTTTCTCCATATGCAATGCATTTGGATCATCCTTAATAGTTTTTCATGATCAACGCAATGAGTTACTGTTTTCTTTGTAGTTGTGTATGCTTTCAATATATGCGAAAGATCGATGACTTGTACTGTTTGAGAGCGATTCACAATCTATGCATGCTTGTAATCTTGTAATGAAAAATGTTCCCAAATGTACCAGAAATCAAACAAACACAATATTGAGAACTGTTTCTGTGGTTTTGTGGCTTTTATGATGTGACAATTAAAGGGACACTCCATGTTTTTTGAAAATATGCTCATTTTCTAGCTCCTCTTGAGTTAAACATTTGATTTTTACCGTTTTGGAATCCATTCAGCTGATCTCCGGGTCTGGCGCTACCACTTTTAGCATAGCTTAGCATAATCCATTGAATCTGATTAGACCATTAGCATTGCACTCAAAAATAATAAAAGAGTTTCGATATTTTTCCTTTTAAACTGGATTTTTCTGTGGTGACATAGTGTACTAAGACCGACGGAAAATTAAAAGTTGCGATTTTCTAGGCAGATATGGCTAGGAACCATACTCTCATTCTGCCATAATATTCAATGACTTTACTGCTTTAACATGGCTGCAGCAGACGCAATGATATTACGCAGCCCCGAAAATAGTGCCCTGCTATTGAAAGTTACCAATGGGACTATTTTCAGGCGCTGCATAATATCAATGCGCCTCCTGCAGTCATGTTACAGCAGTAAAGTCCTGGATTATTACGCCAGAATAATCACAACTTTTAATTTTCCGTCAGTCTTAGTACACGATGTAACTACAGAAGAGTCAAATTTTAAATAGGAAAAACATCAAAACTCTTTGGTTATTTTTTAATCGCGATGCTAATAGTCTAATCCGATTCAATGGATTATGCTAAGCTATGCTAAAAGTGGTAGCGCCAGACCCGAGATCAGCTGAATGGATTCCAAAATGGTAAAAATCAAATGTTTAACTCTAGGGGAGCTGGAAAATTAGCATATTTTCAAAAAAAGTGGAGTGTTTCTGTAAGATCTTTTGGGATTTGTGTCATTGGTTGTGTTCATTAGCCATTTTATTCCTGTTGGTTTTAAAAAGCAATTCAGTCAAGTAGGAAACTGGCAGTGACAATGACATGTTTTCCAGGCTTACTGTATACGTCTCCAGGCTCTTGTCACATGAGGACATATAAAACATCTTACTTGAACAACAGTTTGACATTTTAGACACTAATGTATCTGAGACTGTACAAAGAGCATGAATATTTAATGAGGTAGTTTTTGATTGGCTGTCTGTTGCTAAATAACGAATTGTTACTATCTAACACTGCAGTGCAGCATTTTTCACTGTATGTCTTTGGCACTGCAAAATACAAAAGCAAAACTTTGGTTTTATCCAAAGCTAAGCTTTAAAAAGAAGAAAAACCTGGTTAAAAGAAGTTAAAATCATATCGAATTAACCTTCAGCCCTTTCTGCAAATTTTAAAATGCAGTAAGACAGTACTGCTTTGACCTTCGTCCAGCTGTTTTTTGCTTTTCATTTACATAACATTAAATATTTTTGAACTTTTATGCTCCCACCATTTTTTCCAATGTCAATCCAGCAATGCCCTGCACAAACTCCCTTGAATGAGTTTTAACAGCTGCTCATCTCTGGGTGATTCTCACGAAAACTTGGTTTTAAAAATGTCAAGCATGAAAATGTAAAAATTGCTTAAATTTACTTTTTTTCCCACCAGACATTGAAAAACAAAGTCTGGAGTAAATGGGAACATTAATTAAAAAACTTTTACTTATCATTTAACACTTTTTGTAACATAAAAAATTTGTCCTAAAAAATCTCATTACCGCAACAGTCAGAAAACATCAACACTGACATATTTTCAAAATGACATGACAAACCTGAAAGAACATAATTTGGAGATTCTGCACATGCATTTAAAATCAAAGTATTATGCTTCTATTAATTAAATTAACATTTAATAAGCATCTGTTGCGGTAATGATAATCAAAATGTCGTGTAAGCATTCTGACAAGACAATATTTCAAATTAACTGTAAAAAAAATGATCTTACCTGGTAGCCATCTTGAAGTAACTGGTTCATGTGCTTGGTCACTCAAAATCAAACTTTATTAAAATTCTGTATGTGTGCTTAAACTGTTCTCAAAAAGTGTTGCGGAGGATAAGAACATTTTTCTTCATTATTATTATACATGAATATTCAGTAAATATTTTTTCTGTCATCTTACAACATAACGCATGTTCAAACACAGCCGGACACATTGCGGTAATGAGAATTTCAGCAGAAAATGAGATAAAATTTCCAATTATAAATTCTTATGTTGAAATCACACATTTTGCAAGGTAGAACACAGTATTGTCTTAATTCTGATGCTGTTACTATATTACACATTTTAAAGCTAAAATCATTAGTGCGTGGTGTTTCAATGGTTTCGTGAGAATCACCCCTCTATGCCAGTCAACACTTGCGGTAAGACATGGTGCATTTTATACCTTTTCCTTTCATATTGCCTTATGCAAAATTTCCTCATCATGCAATGCACAAGTTTGAGTAATGCAGGGAGCATGCATGGGAATCATCACGTCGCACAACCTGCTGCGTCTGCACTGCACAAACTCACCACCCACTCGCTCCTGTTAGTGACTGAACCCAGAATGCACTTAGTCAGCCTACATTACTCGGCAACCCACCAGCTCGATGACAACGCTAGATAGAGAGTCTGAGGTCTTTGCTAGCCTAGCGCAGACGTCCGCCTGCTAAACCAGTCAACGGGGTTCTGGCCTCGATGCGGGCAGCTGCTCGCAGTCCCTGCTTCAGCGCGTGTGTGATTTAGGGCCTGAAGAGGAGCCGTGAAGTTGCTCGGCCACTCGAAAAGCAGTCAGGCTTAAGTGGCTTTCATTGATTTCCAATGAGAGGTTTGTTAGAAGTGGGAATGATCTGTGGTTTGTGAAGAAGATTATGACCTCAACAAGATTTGGGCTTGATGATCTTTAAAGGGGTTAGTTATCGTGAAATTTACTCACCGTCAGGCCAGTCAAGATGTTCTTGGGTGCCGTGTCTTCGAGGGTTCAAAAAACAGCAGGAATAGTTTCTCCAGAAACATTGCACTCTAAAAAAAATGCTGGGTTATTTTCAACCCAACAGCTTGTTGTTTTACCCAACGGCTGGGCTTGTCCCATTTTGACCCAAAGCTGGGTTGAAAATTATCCAGCATTTTTTAGAGTTTGGAGCAAGGGTCCCTGCTATGATGATCTGTGTCCGCTGTATCTGAATCATTTAAAACAGGTCAATGCTGTGAATAGATCCATAAAACTGTATGCCTCCTATTGTGGTTTTCTGCTAAAAAGGGTTTTCCAATTCTTCAGTGTTTGTTCTAGTCTGGGAGGCCCATGTGACATTTGGTCTTACTGTGAACATTGTATTGATTTTATTGTGGTGTTGATATTTATTATGCCACACTGTGTTTCACTTCAGTAACCTCAAGGGACTCGTGTCAGAGTTGAGAAATGTTGCAGTGGTTAAAAGTTCATTTATGACAAGACCCGCTAAGACCTGCTTTTGTCAGGTGCATGACATTGGTCTGCTTTGAAAGATTGATAGTGGAGAAATGCAATCAATTTACATAAAGACTGGTATGTTTAGGGAAAAGATGGATGGCTACCGAGATTTACATACTAAAGTGAAAAGTTTTTAAACTGCAATTTAAATTTTTTCCATCTTTCTTGCCATCTGTTTAAAACATAAAATCGCAGATTACTTGCATAGTCATTTTCTTGAGATGGTATGAGGTATATCAGTGGGTTATTGTGATCACATCCGAGCTGAATCTGTCATTTAACATCATTGTGAATTTGTGACAAGTAAGAAGTACAGCCAAAAATCACAGTTAAACAAGATTTTTTTTTTAACCAACAATTCATCCTGACATTAGCCATACCCTAACGGTTGCTTCTTAAGTTAAATTGGGCTAAAAACACGGATTGGCGAGGGCCTTGCATGACTCTATAAAGCCCTTCTCCCCAAAATCGTCAGTCTTTATTGATTGATGATTGGTTTTTTTAACTTGAGGGTGGAACTTTATATAATTTAGCCATTATATTCTGTCTTTTCTGTTCTATGTAGTTTGAAGTCCGAACACAGAATCCTAAATAAAGTGATAAGGTTCCCAAACACGTCCTAACACATAGTTGCACCACCAAGCAATGACATTTTGAGCTTTTCAAACAAACAGTGTTTTGCATATTGCTGTTGTTTTACCTTATTTAGTCATACTTAAAGGGGTGGTTTAATGGTATTTCATGCATTCTGACTTATTAACACAGTTATAGAGTTGTTTCCTCATGCTAAACGTAGGCAAAGTGTCAAACAAGCAGTTGGGCGTGTTGCAGAGTATTTCTGTGCCGAATGCACTTTGCCAGGGTTCGTACAAGTTTCGGAAAGTTTTTTTTTCGATTATGGGTCCAGCTGACGTATCACTTCTTTTTATGGGCACTTCCCCCGGAAAACCCCGCCCACCCGTCAATCAGCGGGAGACGTTAGAACTTGCAAACTTCATATCACGCGACAAGCTCTGTTTAATTTCAAAACTCAACAATGGCACGAATGAAGAAGTGTGTTTTTGGATGTAAGGAGAAGAAAGTCAGCCTTATGAAAACAATGGATATAGTTTATTATCAGCAGCGGCGTTTTGCGTGTGTGTTTGATGCACTGGGTTTCATTGAAAAGTCCCAACCGGGTCATGAGTTGCATGCGGTAGGTAAGACTTCTGTCTTATGTTGGAAATAGGTGCGTGCATATTATATAAATGACACAAACATGTAGTGAATCATAAGTTAAACAGTGTTGTATAGTGTTGCATGGCTCGTACTCGCTGCTCCCGCGGTAGTAACTCCCCTTCTTCATTTTTTCGTACGTTATCGGAAAGATTCGGTAAAGCTAATCTTTCTTTTATAAATCTGATTAAACTAAAGACTCTTCAGAGATATAAAGGATGTAATACTACTCTATAGGTACTCCAGATTAACATCAGAAATGCAGAAACAGCGTGTGTTACGTGAGCTTTAAAGGATTACTTCACCTTCTTAAAAAAAATCCCATTAATTTACTCACCCACATGTCATCCAAGATCTTTATGTCTTTCTTTGTTTAGTTGAGAAGAAATGTAGTTTTTTTAAGAAAAACATTCCAGGATTTTTCTCAATTTAATGGACTTTATTGGACCCCAATAGTTTACATGCAGTTTAAAATTCCAGTTTCAGCTTCAAATGGCTCTAAACGATCCCAAATGAGGCATATGGGTCATATCTAGCACAACTATTGTAATTTTTGGAAGAAAAAAATGCACTTTTAAACCACAACTTCTTGTCTTGCACCAGCCGTGTGTAATGACGTCGAAAGGTCACAGGTTACATATATGAAACGCACATTTGCGGACCATTTTAATCAATAAACTGACACAAAGACATTAATTAGTATCATTCTACATACGTTGGAACGGTCCTTCTTCTCCACACTGTAGTGGTAGTTTCACATACGTTGTGTGTGACTTTTCGACGTGCACGGTTAGTGCAAGACGAGAAGTTGTGGTTTAAATGTGCATATTTTTTCTTGCCGAAAATGACAATTGTTTTACTAGATAAGACCGTTATGCCTCGTTTGAGGCTACATTTACACTTGGGCGGCTATTTTTATAAACGGACATTTCAACCTCTCTGGTTTCAAAAATAATATCGTGCACGCATGTCAGTTTTCAGAAAAGAGTTCATTTACACGTACCCGTGCATATATGCCGTCAAGAGAAGCTCAAGCCCACGTAAGCCAATCGCCAGCAGCGCTGGTGGTGACGCTGACTGGTTCTTTTTGTTAGAGGGAGGAGTTGTTGCAATAGGTGTTCGATGACGTCAAAGTACCGCGAGAGCGATTCGAAATTAGACCTCTACGTGTGATTTCTCAACTCGCTCTCGCAGTACCTTGACATCATCGGCCTGACGGTTCTTGCAGCGCCGCATGAAGTTGAACACGCGTAAAATTGCTGACCTCCGAGCACTCTGCTTCTCAACATAATGGAGCAGCTGTATTTACAAATACGAACACACAAAACGAGTTTGCACGAACATAAATGTGATCATAGAAGCGCTCAGAGTAGCAGTCACATGTAAACATAGGTCGTACTTTTGACGTAGGTGCGAGCTCTGGTGCATACTGTGACGTTGGCCGCCTTAACATCTGTTTGTCTCAGTTTACATGCAAACGAAGGTCTTAAATATCCACTTTGGCCAGAGTTTTTGGAAAGAATCGGTTTCAGAGGCGAAATCTACGTTTACGTGTAAACGAAGGGAAATGTCTCCATTTTTCAAAATAACCATGTACATGTAAACATAGCCTGAGATTGTATGAAGCTGCGTTGAAACTGAAATTTTAAAATGCATTGATACTGTAAACTGTTGAGGGCCAATAAAGTCTATTAAAATAAGAAAAATCCTAGAATGTTTTCCTCAAAAAACGTAGTTTCTTCTCGACTGAACAACATTTTGGATGACGGGGGTGAGTAAATTATCTAGATTTTTTTAAAGAAAATTGAGTAATCCTTAATCTTACAGTACAAAGCATTTCTAAAAATGTTCTTCTGTGCAATGCTTGTTGACTGTAAAGGCTTTTAACTGTGTCTATCACAGCGTCCTGTCACATCCCATAAGCTGCGTATCATATCCAGTGGTAAAATGTTGTTATTAGTCTGTCTTCAGTCTTTTAGCACAAATTAAACTAGTTTATCTTCACTCACGGTCACGGCCCTGTGGCGATGCATCAGTCAGACAAGTAGCTTCTGCATTTAAAACCATCAACTCCATGAACATGCAGTCGAGTGAATGAATGATCGTCCCAAAGGACTTTTCTTCAAAAATAGCAATGACGAGTGTGCATATCCAACTCGTCTCCGCTTAGAGAGACCAAAAAAGAGTAAGTGTCGTGCAAGGAGAGACAAATTTTGCAAGTCAGCAAATAAGTAATGTGTGTCTGAACTGTATTTGTTAGAGAAATGCTCTTATAATGTGCAAAAAAATGAAGTCGATGTTAAATTTACACAATAAAGAATTCACAGTAAAAGCTGTGTTGGTGAAGAACTTTGCATAATGGTGGTTTTAAGTGAGTACAACTCCCAGGAGCCAAATAAAATCCCAAAATTAGCTGAAAAATTGCTACGAAGATAAAGCACAGTTATATTCACCTGAGGAGGGTACCATTTATTGTGCTTAAAACATTTAAATCTTTTTGAAACCGTTTTGCAATCTTACTTATGACATGCATTAAAAACGATTTGCTAATATTCTATAGTATTTGAGATGTCTTCTTGGTTGCTCTGTAATTTGCAGATTTATTAAAAAACAGTGCTGCTGTGATACGTTTCACATGAACATTTTAAACCCACACCTAAACAGTCATTATGTTGTTTGCGAGGTACAGGAGAAAAGAGTTTCTCCCAAGAGGTTAATTGTGCAGCCTGGAGCTTTATTCACTTTTTGTTGGTTTAGCAAGGCTTTAGTAAATACGTTACCCCGTGCTGCTTTGATAATGACCTCCTGTTGGAGTTGTAGCATTTGTTTAGCTGTCACCGAGACAAATTAGCTGGCTTGATAATTGTTCGAAATTGTCTGAGATGTAAAAGCATAAGTGGGAGAACAAAGCCCCCGAGAAGATCTAAACAGGTGAACCGCAAGGCCATATTCAGTCTTCACATATATATTTCTTGTTAAACTTGTTAATGTGATGCAAACTTACCTATTTTTGCATAAAGCTTTACTAGCTTTCCATATTTGCAAATTTCTTTAGGATCTTTAGCCATAGCGCACAAGCCAGCGCAATAATTTCTTGGCTGTAATTTTTTGTTTTCTTTTTTTTGAGCCCAACCTTTTTTTTGGTGGAAGCATTAAGTAGGAAATAATGCAAAAGCAAATTGTAAGTGGTCATAAATTACTCATAAAATAATTAGCTGTTGATATTTACTGCAACATTTAGTTTTGTAAATTTTGTGTACTGGTAATGAAAATTGTTATTTATTATGAGAAGACAAGCTAAAGGTCAGTGATTTTTTTGCGCCTATATAGGGTCCACAGTAAGCATGACGCAATTTTCGTCATCTGAAGCGTGTATGGATCCGGCAAATTTTTAAAGGAACACGCCATCTTTTTGGGACTTTAGCTTATTCACTGTATACCCCGGGGTTGGATAAGTCCATTCATACCTTTTTTATCTCTGTGCGTCCCATAACTCTGTTTGACGCGCCCACCGGTAGCCTAGCTTAGCACAAAGACTGTAAGTAAATGGTTCCAGCTAGCATAGTGCTCCTATTATAACAAAATAATGCCAACATATTGTGATTTGTATAGTCACAGCGTGCACAAATAACAAGGTCACAGCCATCTTTTATGTACATGTGCGAACATGAGTATGTAGTATGTAGGCCACGGGAGGTATTGCAATTTGTCGCAATGCGCATGCGTTGAACGTCAGCACACATCTACACTCGCGTATATGTAACACACAGAATATACCTAGGAGTTTACATGAAAAAACATTTCCCATCATTCTCTATGCACTAAAAAGTTATTAATTTAACTAATTAATAGGTGAAATATAAGATACACACTCACCTAAAGAATGATTAGAAATGCCTGTTCAATTTCTCATTAATGCAATTATCTAATCAATCAATCACATGGCAGTTGCTTTAATGTATTTAGGGGTATGGTCCTGGTCAAGACAATCTCCTGAACTCCAAACTGAATGTCAGAATGGGAAAGAAAGGTGATTTAAGCAATTTTGAGCATGGCATGGTTGTTGGTGCCAGACGGGCCGGTCTGAGTATTTCACAATCTGCTCAGTTACTGGGATTTTCACGCACAACCATTTCTAGGGTTTACAAAGAATGGTGTGAAAAGAGAAAAACATCCAGTATGCGACAGTCCTGTGGGTGAAAATGCCTTGTTGATGCTAGAGGTCAGATGAGAATGGGCCGACTGATTCAAGCTGATAGAAGAGCAACTTTGACTGAAATAACCACTCGTTACAACCGAGGTATGCAGCAAAGCATTTGTGAAGCCACAACACGCACAACCTTGAGGCGAATGGGCTACAACAGCAGAAGACTGCACCAGGTACCACTCATCTCCACTACAAATAGGAAAAAGAGGCTACAATTTGCACAAGCTCACCAAAATTGGACAGTTGAAGACTGAAATAATGTTGCCTGGTCTGATGAGTCTCAATTTCTGTTGAGACATTGAGATGATAGTCAGAATTTGGTGTAAACAGAATGAGAACATGGATCCATCATGCCTTGTTACCACTGTGCAGGCTGCTGGTGGTGTGTAATGGTGTTGGAGATGTTTTTTGGCACACTTTATGCCCCTTAGTGCCAATTGGGCATCATTTAAATGCCACAGCCTACCTGAGCATTATTTCTGACCATGTCCATCCCTTTATGACCACCATGTACCCATCCTCTGATGGCCACTTCCAGCAGGATAATGCACCATGTCACAAAGCTCGAATCATTTCAAATTGGTTTCTTGAACATGACAATGAGTTCACTGTACTAAAATGGCCCCCACAGTCACCAGATCTCAACCCAATAGAGGATCTTTGGGATGTGGATGAACAGGAGCTTCGTTCCCTGGATGTGCATCCCACAGATCCCCATCAACTGCAAGATGCTATCCTATCAATATGGGCCAATATTTCTAAAGAATGCTTTCAGCACCTTGTTGAATCAATGCCACGTAGAATTAAGGCAGTTCTGAAGGCGAAAAGGGGTCAAACACAGTATTAGTATGGTGTTCCTAAACATTTCTTAGGTGAGTGTACATTAAGCAACCGTTTCTTATCTTCATGTTGTTGCACTCCCATCATGCTTCTTTATAGATCAGTGGTAGATCATTGTGTTAGCAGCTTAAAAGGTCGTAGGTTCGAACCCAGGGAACACACATACACATACTGATAAAAATACCTTGTCTGCCAAATGCATAAATGAAAATGTAAATGCCATAAAAAGCTATACAATTTTAAAAGCACGATGGACATGTTTTGTTCCAAGTTACCCAATGAAACAATTTACATTGCATTTACCACTTCTGATCTTGTAAGTACTGTAGGAATTTGCTAGGACTTTGAACATGTTTCAAACACATTGCGCCATAGTGATCATGCAGAAGATTTGGGTTCTAAAAAATGAACCCATTCCTCCTCTACAAAAATCCTGTTGCTTTACCGTCAGTAAAAACTGACAAAAAGGGCCCAAATAAAATAAGAAGAATCTTGTTATTTCCCGCCGCACCACACATCACCTGGTGGTACACGTGCTAATAAATTAGGTGGATGTTATTGACTGTGGGGAGTGCTCCTTCAAGACTTATGAAGGTTTGTTACTCTGCAGGACACTCCCATCTGCTACATATAGCTCTTCCTGGCCCTGCTGGGTCCGTTGCCTCAGCCTGTGCCCATGAATAGTGCCCAGCAGCCACCTCAGTGCCAGCTTGCCTTGTGATGTAACATGGGATGCGTCCCCTGCCAGCTCTCCATTCACTTCCTCTTACAATCGGTTTGCACATGGTGAGGTTTCATTGCTTAGAGTCATAGAGTGACATTTAGATGTTCTGTCTCTGTGGGCTAAAAGACTGCTTGAAGAGGCACGATATCAAGTGATTATTTATGCACTCACAAGCTGAATTGGTCAAGAGGAAGATTTTATTTCTGTGACATTATGGCAGTTGTTTGTTTTTAAAGCAACAGACGGTGGGAAGATAATATTTGTCTGAAAGTGAGTCATTGTATAATGCTTCTTTATTTACCTGAGCATGCTTGTTCATAGATGAATGTTTCTTTTATATTACTAGACTGATCAATGAGTGTAGTTTTGATGTGGTTGACTATGGCAATGGAAACTAACCGCAGATCTTCCATAAATTGAACCTCTATTCTGATACCCATTTGAAATTCTAGACAGAAACTGTAACAAATTTCTTCTGGATTTTATGACTACAAAGTAAAAGCTCTACGGGCTTGTTAAGTCTGACATCATGCACCGCTTGAATCACGCTAATATACACTTGTATAATAATCCAAAACTACCAGAAACATGCGTTGTTTCTTCTATTTGTGTCACCAGCGGGCACCCTGGGGCGGAGCAGAGCGAGACCTTCAGTCTGTGTGCCTGGGCTCAGCCTCCTCCCAATTTAAACCCTGAGTATCATTAACTTACCTGAACATGCTTTTTTCAGACAGGGATTTTGGGCAAACACAGCTAACACTGCATAATACAGATATTGCCTTTCTTGCACTTGTAGTCGAAGTGGTAACTTAAATATGGCCAGGGATTTCTTTCATAAGAATAATGCCCTGTTTACACGAGAACGCTCGAGGGTGAAAACGTAAAAATATTGTATCGGATGTGCCTTTTGTTTACACGGCGACGGCGTTTTTGGGACTTAAAAACGCAAAAAAGTAAAACCACCTCCAGAGTGGAAATCTTAAAGTAACACGAGTAAATGTAATTCGTTACTGTCCACCTCTGGATATGATACAGTGCTTACATGATACAATGTTGATGCAGAAAGGGTGAAGCTGATTGGTTGGTTCTTGTCACATGAGCTGCGGTGTGGATGCGGCATTCTAGAAAGTTAAAATATTTTAAACTTGGATATAGCGTGTTGCACCACATGCATGTTGCAACTGCATTTTAGCCTGCAACTTGCGCACACACATACAACGCGAAATGTGACTGGCCCCTTACTTTAAAGGGGACAAAGAATGAAAATACGTTTTTACCTTGTCTTAGTTGATTAACGGTAGACTACCGGCTTTCACGAACATAAAAAAGTGCTAGACATCTCTGTTTCATAGAAATTCGTTCTTTAGAAATGTCCGCCAGAAAATGGCCCAATCTGAACAATGGATACATGTTACGTAAAATGCATCTCACTACCCAAACCAGGCCTCAAAATAAACTTTTTTATTTGGTAGCACTGGTGCTCCCAACTTTAAAGAGTTAGGAGCACCAGCAAAAATTTAGGCGCATCCATCAAAAAATTTAAAAGCACCACAACTACAATGTAAATGTTAATAGATTTATTTTATTAAAAATAAAACACCACCACCGGGCTTTACACGTCCTATGGCCAGCATTTAAAAGTTGGTCTTCTATTTTATTTTATTTTATTTTTTGCTGCATAAATTCCTAAATTAATACCCAAATGCTGTTGAAATAGTATTGCAGCAATAATAATTTAACAATTACAGGTAACATGATTAAGATTACATAGAAAATCTAGCAAACACGTAAAACACTGATTAATTGTGACATTACAAAAGTGACCCTAATATAGAAGGCTAATATATATTGGTATTGATAACTGCATTACCAGGATGCTTTTACTACTAAAGAGGCAATGTTTTAAAAAATACAACAAAAACATACCATCAGCATTGTCGTATTCCACAGCAACATGGACCACAAGGATGTTTGTCGAATGTCCATTCACCAGCGCATGCGCACATACACCATCAAACACACTGACAGACAGCTCGGTGTCTCCATCAATAATAAACACATTTGTCATGACACGTCTTGTATTTTTGGCACTTTCGCCATGTTTAAGCAAGGTACGTCTGGCGCTTAAAATGTTTTGATTCCGCCATCAACGCCGTTTTACAGGATTTACAGTAAACACAGTGAGTTACATTTTCAAAGCGGAGACACTCGAAATCTTTAAGCCACTCTCTCTGAAAGGTTTAACGTCAACTCGTATTTTCCGGTGGTGGAGTTACATTTGAATCCGGATCGTCGTCAAAAAATACAGTAATAACCTTGGCTGTATTCGGGTCGCTCTTGTCATGCTCGCGACGCGTTCGTCTTTTCACATTTCCGCGCTTCACGGCAACAAGGAATGACTGACGCTCATATTAGCCAATCTGCGGTCTTCATTAAAGGCAAGAACTTAATGGTGAAATTTGATTGGTTATGTATCGTTGGAGAGAACACTGAACCTGGGACAGCGCCAGCCGCCAGCACGCAGGATCACAATCAACTCGCGTCACAACAAAATGGGCAGTCGCACAAATGCTCCCAAATATATTTTAAGGTCGCACAGATTAAATTTCGGTCGCATATGCGACCAAAATGGTCGCAATTTCGAGTCCTGCAAACTCTTATTCAATTCCCTCCCGTTTAAAATAATTTACATACATCCGGCCTCTTGCCTTCAACGGGAAGTAAATTGCAGCATTGTTTGCGAAGTTTAAGGCGAAATGTCGATTCGCATTCCGAGGTGTGCTCTTCTATCTGTAAAATTTTTGTCTGTCCTTGTTCTGAAGAAGGCGAAGTTTACATTCTTTTGAGTGGCAGCAAAGGCAGCCAATCAGCATCAAGTGCTTGCATTTCATATTGAGGTTGCCAGTTAAGCCCAAAGGAATGACAAATAGGTGCAAAACCACATGTTTAAAATCCCCCACCCTAATATAGCTTTCTGAGAGAGGTTTTTAGGAAGCTTTTAAGGCAGTGTTCTTCAACCCGGTCCTTGAGGACCCCCTTCCAGAATGTTTTAGATGTCTCCTTAATTAGCACACCTGATTTAACTCATTAGCTTGTTATGGTGAAATTCTGGAAGGAGGCTGATGAGTTGGTTCAGGGGTTTTAAATAAGGAGAAATCTAAAACTTTCTGAAAGGGGGTCCTCGAGGACCAGGGTTGAAAAACACTGTTCTAAGGCATTAAAGACCCAACCAGAATGTTGTTGTCTGCATGTCACATCACAGAACAAGGATAAATACCCCGTTCAATCATTCTATGTCACCTTGAAGTTAAAGAAGTAAGTTTAAAGGCTTGTTCGACTTCATGCAGTGCCGCAAGAAACGACAGGCGAATGACGTCGAGTACCGCAAGAGCGATTCGAGAAATCATAAGAAGTCTAATTTCGATTCGCTCTCACAGTACTTTGACATCATCCGGCTGTCAGTTTTTGCGGCGCCGCATGAAGTCGAACACACCTTAAGACTTTGTCACAGCTTAGTGAAAATAATGGCCTGCGTGATGTCATATTTCGGTTTTCTTTTTTTTACAAATTGACAAAATGTAATCCCGCCCTACATGTTTTTCTCTTTTTAATTGTTTCAAAAAGTTAAAATGGCTTGTGAATACCGTTTCATGTTGACTTTGTGCTTTTTCAAAGGTATCACAACAAACAAGGTTATTCAATATAAAGAAGAATCAGGAGTCTGTGCAGATTTAAATTCTTCATCTCTTCAGTCTATAACTTAATTTAGTTCAAGTAAAGGAGGACTCAAATCTGAGGGGATTGTTCTTTCAAAACAAAGCTAAATGAATGTGAGCGAGTGTTTGAATTTAAATTGATTGAGGGTGGAGAAAAGCCAGGACAAATAACTGAATGTAGGTTCTGCATCTTTATAAATGGAGGCTGCTCTCAGGACCAACGAGGTCAATTGCTCAGCCGATGATGGAGGACATCGTGAGCTGAGATGAATTATCTGAAAGGAAAAAGTCATTGTGGGTCAGACTCAGGATTTTGCAGACAAAACAGAAGACTGCAATGCAGATGGACTTGATGTTTGTGTAGGCTGGCAGTGCCAGCGTCTAAATGATGAGAGATATTTTGTCCACTCTTAAAGGTCGACCATTGGCCCGAGCAACCCCAGGGATGGCCCGTCAGGGTCTTCTTATCTATGGTGCATTGAGCTGTCGGTATTCCCAGTGGCTAGAACCTGCTGACTGCACATCATCGAGACAGTCTGTGGGCAAGCTGGTGCGTTTCAGCACTGATAAAGTCAGATCAAGTTTGTTTCAGACTGGCATTGCTCTCATGGGCTTGCAGCTGAAAGCTGTGAGATCACCTCAATATGGCATAAAGATGGATGAAGTCTTACCAGCAGAAGTGAAGAGACTTGCCAGGCATAGGCAGCTGTCATCATAGCATTCAGTCATCATTGTGACTGAAATGTTGTCTTAATAAGTGCTTAAATAAGCATCTCAGCACGAAATGATGGCACATTACAAAGTATACTGGCTCAGCTCACTATAGAGGGTATGCATCGACGTCACTTTGAACATCACGTGAACACGCAGGAAGATGCCCCTGCCCTGAAAGAATGAGTGGCAAAGCATTAAACAAAATGGCTGGGTTTTTAAAGAAAACTGCAGTATAACGAACAATTATTAAATTGAATTTAGTTGGCCTTGACAGCGACCCTAATAACTTGCCATACAACCATTAGTCCGGGGACCTTGGCATGTGACCAGACATCTCTTTTCCCAATATTGTCTTGTTGAATATGTTTGCACAGTCGATCACACCCCTACTGAAAAATCCAGCTAAAACCTGCATAAGCTGGTAGCTGGTTTTAGCTGGTTTAAGGTGGTTTACGCTGGTCCTCCCAGCCTGACAAAGCTGGTCATGCTGGTGGGCCAGCTGGCATTCCAGAATGACCAGCTAAGTCCAGCTAGACCAGCTTAAAATGTGACCAAAACACACCTAGACCAGCTTGCTACACCAGCAAAACCAGCTTCCTACACCAGCAAAACCAGCTAAAACCAAGCTGGGGACCAGCTGGAACCAGCTCACCAGCTTGTGCTGGTCTTGGCTGGATTTTTCAGTAGGGACAACAACTTTCCCCATATTAGATGTGTTTTTCACGTTACAATGCTAATGCTAATGGTGTCGCACAAACTTTGGTGCCACTCAGGGGGCGTAACTGCATTCACTTTTGCCAAAGGTGACGTCACGTGCATACCCTTTATAGATTTCAATGTAGTTGATGTTAGCATGTTGCTAAGCTAACAACTTTATATCACACACACATTTGAGGAGCTCTTATGACTGTACATTCACACCGCCGCCGACTTGAGCTACCAAGGAAGCTCAGGTCGCCCGGTTAAGGACGCTTGTCAAAAAGTACGGGAAGTTTGTTGATGCTTTGGCCGCTCTGAAGTCTGTTTTCTCGAAACTAATGTTTTGGTAGGAACGAAAGTTTCCACGTATGTTTCTAAGAACGTCTAAACTATATTCCGATTGGTTGCTGGCATTTTGCCACTCCTTGCCGCTGAACCGTGTCATAGCTCATTACCATAAAGTTCAGCTTCTTTCAACTTTCCGATCGCTCAAAGCTTGAAGCGGATGAATTTGACGCTCCTTGCAGCTGAGAGAAACCAGCTTCCATTGTAAATGAATGACTTCTGGTAACTTTGAAAGCTCAAGTCGGTGGCAGTGTTGAACGTACAGTAATGATATTAACCTGAATGCTCTCGGCAGGTATTATACATTCATCAAATAGTTTCACTTCAAATCTGCCTAATCCTGGCCTCAGGTCATTTAAAAATACATTTGTTTGCAGAATCCATTAAGTCTGATGTAAAAATGATAATTTACATGTCAGACACATTTATAGGTTTTTGCATTTGAGCTCTTAATTTGCAGTTTTATTTAAAGTGACATATAGCCTAGTGCATTTAATTTATATGTTGTTTTAATATATGCAGTACTGTATCAGTGTGTTTCCTTTGATCGAATCTGTGACCTTTGCATTGTTGACATAGTGAATAGGACTGGACATTATACACAACGTTAGGGCTGCATGACATTGAAATTATCCAAATATTGCAAATTAGAATACTGTGATATGCATATTGCAATAGTTTGCAATAACTAAATGATTAAAAGATAAAGTTAATCTTTTTCCAGATAGAATGTGAAATGTATGATTGTTATTTAATTTTCAATGTTTAAATACACATTTTAATCATTTAAATTGACTTTATAAACCTAAAGAATTATTTAACAAGATAGTGCAACCCACAGAATACATAAATATTGTGTATTATAATATATCATTTCAAATAATAATTTGATTGATTTTTTTGTCATTTTATCTAAGTAATTCATGTATATATTTTGTTTAAAAACTAATGTGCGTTATGGTTCACTTCCACTGAGGTCTTCACTGAGCTTGTCACGTGTAAAAATATTCACTAAATCTAAACCTCCGGTAATTTCTTTTGTTTTCGGCTGGTAGGCCTACAATAGCCAATAACACGCTTCTGGGCACAAATACCTGTCTGACTGTGCGATTTCACCCCCGCACTTCCCTTAACACACATGAAGCTCCTGGACTCCTACAGTATTTGCTTCTGTTTTCGTGGGAATTCACCATTCCGGAAAGAATCCCATTTGGAGCCAAAATACCTGTTGGCAACATGTATCCCATCAATCGACTGTGTATCAAGCAAGCCAGAATCTTTAAAAAGGTTATGTGAGGTCATCCAAAACCCCAAATTCTGTCATAATTTACTGTCTGTAGTCTGTTCAAACCCACGTCTTGTCTGGAACACAATAGATTTTTTGTCTAAGCTGTTTTTTTTTTTTTTTTAGAAAATGTATTAATACATTTCTAAGATAGCTAGGCTATATGAGGGCATATGATTTTAATTTTTTCACGCAAATCTATTACACGATTATTGATGTGTCATTTTTAATTCAAGTGAGCTTTGAGAATTGAGAGATTACTTTATTCATTTTAACAAAGAAATGTGGATTTGGGATGGGATGATTTTTCCGTGCAAAAGTTTACATGAAATTCTGTTGTTTTATATTTAGACACCTGTGGATTCTGTAATTGACATATTATTATGTTTTATGTCACTGTCGTCTTATCTGCTTCGACTAAATTCATCCTTGAGTAGTAAAAAAAAAACCTTTCCCCAAACCCTTGGGACTGTTACATCACTGATACTTTGATTTTCCCTCGTAAAGTAAAGAAAAGTGAGCTGTATAGCACCTCGGCGTATAAAGCCTTTGCTAAACATGGTCCTTTTGACTGTTTCACAAATGAGTTGTAGACAGAGATGGAAAGAGAGATAAAAAGAGACAGCCATTCCCCACAAGCGGCCTTTAAAATTCAGCTGTTTGCCTCCGGAGACACCGAGTGGTTTAATGTAGTGTATCACTAGTGTGTTGCAACATTAGGGACTTCAATTCAATTCCATCCAAACCTGTTGCCTCAGTGTGGATTCAGATCACATCATGATTCAGAAACAAAAAACATTTTGTCACCTTGACTTTCCATGCAAGATCAACTGTGAAAGAATCCCAGGAGGAAAATGAAAGACAAAGTCAAGCCACAAGTGAAAATTTGTTTGGTAGGCAGACTATAACACTTTCCATCAATATGATGCGTTGACCCATGAATTTTTTAAAGCGCTAGACGCACAAGTCCCGTGTTTGTTTTGAGAACTATAAGATATGTTGGATATTACATAATAAATAATATATGAAAATATATATTACATCTATTATGCTCAATATTATCTAGCATGAAGATGACCCTGCATGAAAACTAAACAGTTTGTCAACAGTATAAAACATGCATTCAAAATGTGCAACCTACAGTAGGAAGTATTATTTTTATTACTACAGTGAGGCAGGATGACAAACAAATAATCTCATTCCATTTTCATAATTTTAAGACAAATTCAAGCACTAAATGGACTTGTCAAATACATCAATAATTACAATCTTAAAGTTAATCCATAAAATAGCAAACCTTTACAGAGTTATGGCTTAGTTTTGTTTAGTTTTATATTTGCCTGTTAACATTACCTGTTGCACGTTTTGGACTTTTATATTCAGTATTTGGGGCACTTTCCCGAACAGAGTTTAGATTCAATTAGGACTAGGCCTTAGTTATTAGGACATTTAAAGGCGCTCTAAGCGAATTGAAGCGTTTTAAACCATAAAACATTTTTTGTTTTATACCGGAAACATCTCCTCACTATCTGCTTGCTGCCTGTCCGCTGATCAAACTGTAAAAAAACGCGATCTCTGTAGACAGCCCAGGCTTCACAAACGGCAATATCAACAAGTGGCCAAACCTAGCATCACATAACAAAACAAAGTATTCCAGCCAATAAACGACAAAAAGGATTTGGGGGTGGGGGTTGGGCGCGTTCATGAAAGCACGGAAGGGAGGGGGAGGGGGAGGTGTTAGCTTCGCTCCGTCTGTTTGAAAACACTTTCAAACGTCAACAATAACTAACGTCTCGCCTATTCGCTTAGAGAGCCTTTAAAGGGGCATTCCACTTTTTTGAAAATATGCTCATTTTCCAGCTTCCCTAGAGTTAAACATTTGATTTTTACCGTTTTGGAATCCATTCAGCCGATCTCCAGATCTGGCGTAATAATCAGTGACTTTGCTGATGTATGCATCATGGCTGCATGAGGCGTAGTGAGGTTACGCACTGCCCGAAAATAGTCCCCTTGGTTACTTTCAATAGCAGGGGACAATTTTTGGGCAGTGCGTAATATCACAATATCAGAGTGTAGTCCTAGACATATCGGCCTAGAAAATCGCAACGTTTCTGTTGAGAGTCAAGTTTTAAATAGGAAAAATATCGAAACTCTTTTTAGCGCGATGCTAATGGTCTAATCAGATTTAATGGATTGTGCTAAGCTATGCTAAAAGTGGAAGCGCCAGACCCAGAGATCAGCTGAATGGATTCCAAAACGGTAAAAATCAAATGTTACGCCCCATTCAGACAGCCAACGACAAGCAGTAGCAGAGCGACGCAATCTCATTCATTTCAATGGAAACCTGGCGACTTCCGGCGACACGAGTGAAAGTGACCGTTGGCAACCGTATGGGCGTGTCCAGCGACATGAGAAAGTTAAGAAAACTTTTACTTTATGCAAATGTCGAGCGACTTTCGGGAGCGACTACCAATGAGAACGCAGCAGTGGAGTTCACGTCATCCTTCTCTCGTCAGTTATTGGCGTGGATGGTACTCATTTGTTTATGACAAGCAGATTTAGAAACGCCTCATTGAAAGAGACAAGCGACACACAGCGATAATGTCGCTGGCTGTCTGAACGAGGGGTTAGACTCTAGGGGAGCTGGAAAATGAGGATCTCCACTTAAGTAGTTTTTACAAACAAAACATTACTGGTGTGCATTTTGAGACAAAACAACAGCACTGATATACTTTAGGAAATGCCAGTGCAAGTTTTTTTCAGTTAAGACAGCTCAAAAATGCATTTTAGTCTAGGACTAGTCTGAAGCTTTGGCCGGTAAACTGCCCCATAATGTTTATCTAATACTTATTGCTGTAAAGTCAAACTATTCGTATACATTATTTTAACATGACTTATTTTGTTACAGAGTTTTAACTTCCTAAAGTTAATGATCAACATTAACCTCAGTTTTAGCACTTTAGCGCCTCCTTTGCGCTTTTGTAGGTGTACCGTCTCCAAAATTTGTCTGTCACTGACAGGCTGTGTGGACAGCCAGCCTGATTTCACGAGAATTTGTACGGATTTTACGAGTTGGCTAATTCGTATGAATTTGTACAAAAACATGCGATTATCATAAAAAAAAAGAATAAACCCCTCCCCTAACCTCAACGTCACAGGAACAAAAGCAAATAATTCAACAATGTACGAATGTGGTTGTACGAATTAGTCACCTCGTAAATTAGCGCTCGGATGGCCCTCGGACCGTCACGTGCCACGTGCGAACTTTGATGGTAAAAGTATAGTTTGGGTTTAGAGATGCGCGGATGGGCTATTAAATCACAAAACTCATCATCCGTCCGCCATCCATCCGCACCAACGTTTCTGACCAGTTTTCAAAACCGCACCCGCCCGCCATCCGCTGACTGGGCGATGCAAGGCGCTGCTGATGACAGCCGCGAGACTAGAAAGCTCTAGAATATCAGCAGTGAACTCAGTCTCCGATCGGCGTACATGGGACAAAAATAAATAAATAAATAACCTAAATTAAAACTTTTTCCTGTCACTGTTTTAGTATTATAAGTTATGTTTTGTGTTAATATTATTCGGTTTATGTTGCATATATTTCTAAGGTTGATTATTTGATATACTGTTGAATAGTTTAATCTACATCAATGTGTCATATTTTCTAAAATAAATAAAAAATTTTCTGATTACATATTTATTTTAATCCGCTGTAAATCCGGCTGTAACCGCCAACCGCGCATCTCTATTTGGGTTTGAGTTTGGTGTGTGTGTGTTGCACTCTCTCTATCTCTCTATCAATAAGTTTGGTGCGGTGCACATTAGAGCTGTAACGATTAGTCGTGCAAATGCGCGTTTTCTCAATTAATTAATTTAAATGAATTACGGTTAAATCCCGGCACAGGGCGCTCTCACAAAACTATATCACAGAAGAAATACCATTGCAAACACTATTCCAGGAAATATGAGTCTATAAGAGTATTTATATCACTGTTCTTCAATTTGTTTCAAGTATTTTCATGATAATAAAGAATATTTTGAATGATTTAGTTTTAATGTGTTGCTTTTTTAAATGCACTTTATAAACGACTCAGACTCATAATGATTTTAGATTGATAAGGACTTCTAAAGGGCTCATTATAGTCCTACGGCGTACCCGCGACGGCATAGTATACTCGCCGATTTTTTGTATATACTTCCGCATCGTGGTCTGCGTCGACGTGCAAACACGCATGCAGACTGCTGGTAGGCAGTATCCACCTGTGTTACCACAGTAGCAGCGTGACCGTCAATGAAGAAGCAGCTTTGTCAGTTTATCCCACAAACGAAGAAGAAACAGCAGCTTGTTGTGTACTTTTTAGAAGACCAGCAGTGATGGAAGTAAATAAACAGCAACTTTTGTAGCAGTTTGAGTTAGATCATTCCTCAACTTGGCCTATCTATCAAAGTGGAAATACCTATGATGCAGTTTTTTTACCTGATGGGAGGGGTTCTAGTGGACCAATCACAGCTCTTGTGGCCCACGTAGAACTGACGCACTGTTAAAAATTTGGTGAGGTGCACGTCAGGCTACGCAAAGGGCTACGGATAACCTACGGCGTTGGCCATGGCTTAGCCTTGACGCATGACTATAAATTGGATTTTACTAACCAAAACACCGTAGTACACGCAACTTGCGAATGAAACACAAAATCGCAGCCTTGCGATTCACAATCGATTTCAGACAGGTCTTTTTAATGGGACATGCGATTTATCATCACAGCCCCAGTGCACATGCAAAAAAAGACGAGCTGCGTTTAAAAGTGTATTATCCCATATTTCTGAACTTGAGCTTTGTTGTTGTTTTCTTGGGGGAAATTACTTCTTTTTCCACCAGCTACTACTGCAAGTACATTTCAGATGTATGGGAAGCACTTTTAACTATTTAAAATTAAAATATAAGAATGACTTACTCTTTAAACCTGCAGGTCTTACCTTGTTTCTTATTCATGAATAGGGCCGAGAGCTTTCAGAGCTGTCATTTTACAATCGTTGCATCAGATGTGACAGTTCATAATGAAGACTGCACAGGCAGGATAAACAGAAGGCATCTTGGGATGTGACTCTGTCTCTGAAGACCAGCTGGGATTGGTTGGGAATGACACGAACTCGCACATAGAGGACGAATGAATGAAGTGTGCAGGCTGAGACTTTCAAGACTGTGACAGATGTGGTGGGGTAGCGGTCCTTAAATACACTTTTATTGCATTTATATCCCTGTCAGACCAGCTTTAGTAAAATGCTGTATGTTGTGAGTTTGCTCACTATCATAAAAGCGAAATTGAATGCTTTCGCTCTGTAAAGTTTGACATCACATAGCTTTTAAATATGATGTGTGCAATATTTTCAGCGTTAAAATACTTTTTTCCTGAGTTAGCTTAAAAGGCAGTGGCAATTATAAGTAAGCCTTTTGTAGGCTGATTTCCCCAAACAGCCCTATATACGTAACAGCGTCATTTTTTACTTGTGAAGGTTAAAAGAGGCAAACAACTGCATACAGTAGAATTGACAAAACAAGCAAACAGGACAGGATTATGGGATCTTCTATGGCAAGGGCGTTAGTTTGTTGGCCGAGATAAGAGGGACACCAGTTACTGCGTGGGTGCGGATGGCACTACCCCGCGTTGCCGTGGGAACAGTGTGTCAGCCAATATGCGTAGCTCCTATCTCTGGCCTGGCCCGAGGACTGCCCCATCTCACAACCCAGCATGACCTCTTAGCAGGCTGCCCTTTGGCTTCTATAGATCTTGGCTTCTCACAGGGCATGACTCGGCCGTGGGTGTTTGTAACAGGTGATGAAGCGTAATGGGTGGATGGTTCATTTTAATCCCACCCTTCACCATTTAACCATTAGATGAATCACCATCTAAGGTGTGAACACTGTGGTGAGGTCTGGTCAAGCCTCCATGACTCACATAACACTAATGTCAGCATCTACTGCCTGTTTAAAACTTTTGTGAATCGTCAGCAGTTTATTTATTAATGCTGTTAGGTTACAATGCAATTGCTTTAGTTTTGCTTTATGGTTGCTGGAGTAATCTGGGTGATTTCTGGAAGTAATGAGTGGTTACATTGTGGTGGCTTTCTTGCTCACCCAAAGTCGCAATGATAATATGACATAGACCTGTGTTTTAGACGTATGTTTTTTCAAATTCATAGCATCTTGTATTACTTTGTATTATAAACCTTATCAAAAGACAAACTGTTGATTTAAAAACATTAAGGGGCATTCCACTTTTTTTGGAAATATGCTCATTTTTCAGCTCCCATAGAGTTAAATATTTGATTTTTACTGTTTTGGAATCCATTCAGCCGATCTCCTGGTCTGGTGTTAGCACTTTTAGCATAGCTTATCACAATCCATTGAATCGGATTAGACCATTAGCATCGCACTAAAAAATATATCCAAAGAGTTTCGATATTTTTCCTATTTAAAACTTGACTCTTCTGTAGTTACATCGTGTACTAAGACTGATGGAAAATTTAAAGTTCCAGTTTTCTAGGCAGATATGGTTAGGACTATACTCTCATTCTGGCGTAATAATCAAGGACTTTGCTGTCGTAACATGGCTGCAGCAGGTGTAGTGATATTACGCACTGCCCGGAAAAATATCTAAACTCTTTGGCTATTTTTTTTGCGCGATGCTAATGGTCCAATCAGATTCAATGGACCGTGCCAAGCCATGCCAAAAGTGCTAGCGCCAGACCCGGAGATCAACTGAATGGATTCCAAAATGGTAAGAATCAAATGTTTAACGTGGAATGTCCCTTTAAACAAAAGGCACGAAATGCAATGCAGTTCTGATGGATTAGACTCCAGAGAAATCAGCTGACCTTGTCTTGTGTGGCACTGTGTCATGGTCATGTTTTCATGTAATGGTGTCATTGGCCATGACTCGACACACTATTAATCGCCGTCTTGTTCTTTTGACAGTGGTGGTTTCTCACTCCCAATCAAGTTGCTGTTTGTGACTTATTGATGCGTTCTTTAAAAAACCCACAGTGAAGACGTTGATGGACGCTTTGATGTTTTCAATGAATTCTCCATATCAGCTCTGTGATTTGACATTTGCCGACAATTACGTCATTTTTTCTTCTCACTTCAGTTTTGAGTGCTTTGAACAAAAAATATAACTAAGCAGCTGTCAGGTCTGCTCTGCACTGTACACTTGTCTTGGCCTGCATCATGCTGCCCTGTCTTAGTGGACTTCTGTAATGGCGCTCAGATGCTGTAACGCGGCCATTCCCAAACTGTGGTCCGCGGACCACATAACGGCTACCGTAGTTGCAACACGCATTTGGAAAGGGGATGGGCTAGAGAGCACTGTTCGTTTGAATGCAAAATACAATTCCACCACTAGATGGGGGTAAATCCTACTTATTGCCCCTTCAATGCTATATTTTAACGTTTAGGCTTAAGTTCTACTTTTGACGTTACAGGGTTGGGGTTACGGTCAGGTCCATACTGAAAAAATCACAAACTTACCACTCGGAAACGTCAATTAACAATATCCAAACTATTTATTATTACTCAAATTCTGTATCTTTCTCTGATACAGGCTTAAACATAAGGTCTGTTTACACACTGAACTGAACTGCTCTGTGAAACAGCCAATCAGAGCAGAGCTCAACATTATTATTAATAACCCTTTCAAATAAGGTAATAATAGATTTCATTTCAATTTCATTTTAACCTCTCGACGCGCACTAATTCGTGGGCATCCCACGTCAGTTTTGAAAAGTAGGCGGGAGTATAATACATAATCTCCAACCAGCGCTGTCAAAAATCGTGACGTCATCTGACTCGTTCGTTCCTCCAATGACTTCATGGAAAATATTGATAGACAGAAGTAATAGATAGCGAATCCAACGATCTTTGTGTGATGTTTTATTTCCTGTTTTGGAAACTACATTTTATATGCTAACATAAGGATAAATAATAATAAGAACGAACGTGTATGCATGTAAACAAAGACTTTTAGTTTGGGGCTGACTCGCACTTAGAAAAGGCACTAGTCTTACAAAAACCTCATTTTTGGTCCTATTGACCTCAAACGTGAAACATAACTTCTTTAGACTTGTAGCTTTGGGATCATTGCATTTCTAGCTTTCACACACATATTTATCATTAAGATTTTTAGTAAGTAAAAATTAAAATAAAATTATTCAAATGTACTTCAGCCTCTTTTTTTTTTTTTTACTTAAAATAATCTCGAAACCTGGAAAATGAAGCTCAAATTGTCTTCTTTCTAATGATACCATAGTTATGCTTATGGTTTAGTAAAAACAACCCATGTAGGTCTTTTCATGGTTTGGACTAAAGTGGGGTGCTTTTCAAGAGGTTAAAGGCAAAACCTAAGGTTTTAAATGGGTGATTCTCACGAAAACTTGGTTTTAAAAATGTCAAGCATGAAAATGTAAAAATTGCTTAAATTTAATTTTTTCCCACCAGACATTGAAAAACAAAGTCTGGAGTAAATGGGAACATTAATTTAAAAACTTTTACTTATCATTTAACACTTTTTGTAACATAATTAAAAAAATTAGTCCTAAAAAATCTCATTACCGCAACAGTCAGAAAACATCAACACTGACATATTTTCAAAATGACATGACAAACCTGAAAGAACATAATTTGGAGATTCTGCACATGCATTTAAAATCAAAGCTTTAAGCTTCTATTAATTAAATTAACATTTAATAAGCATCTGTTGCGGTAATGATAATCAAAATGTCGTGTAAGCATTCTGACAAGACAATATTTCAAATTAACTGTAAAAAAATGATCTTACCTGGTAGCCATCTTGAAGTAACTGGTCCATGTGCTTGGTCACTCAAAATCAAACTTTATTAAAATTCTGTATGTGTGCTTAAACTGTTCTCAAAAAGTGTTGCGGAGGATGAGAACATCAGGCATGGACACATCATTTTCCTAATTTTTCTTCATTATTATTATTATACATCAATATTCAGTAAATATTTTTCTGTCATCTAAAGTAGTCTAGCAAAACATCCATTTATTTTTTTTCTTAATATTTTTGTGTTCATTTGATTAAATTACAACATAACGCATGTTCAAACACAGCCGGACACATTGCGGTAATGAGAATTTCAGCAGAAAATGAGATAAAATTTACAATTATAAATTCTTATGTTGAAATCACACATTGTGCAAGGTAGAACACAACTTGTGTTAATTCTGATGTTTTTTAATGTTACTATATTACACATTTTAAAGCTAAAATCATTAGTGCCGTGGTGTTTCAATGGTTTCGTTAGAATCACCCAAATGGACATGTAAAACCATCTCTGAATTATTTTTCCACAAACCTTCTATGTAGATATCAAAGAACAATTTAAAACATTATTTCAATGCATATTTTTGGCACCTTTAATGTTTATTCCCCTGTGAAACAGGAAGTCATGACTGGACAACATCATGTTTCTCGTCACATTGGTTTGCTTAGAAAATGTTAATATCAATGGGAATATACTTTTAAGAGTGCCAATATTTTTTTCCACAACTGTAGGAAGCTACTAATCACACAACTCACTGCTGCTGACTTTAGTGTACACACATGAACTGAGCAGCACTGCAGGGAATGCACACAGCACAGAGAGATCGGAAACCGAAGATGAAAATTTTTTTAGCTGCAACACCCATTTCAGTAGTTGTTCGTAGACCTTGGCTAAGTTTCGTTCTTGTGTTAGTTGCTTGTTTTGTAGGTCATTCGATGCCGTTACGGCAACCCACATAGTCCGATTATCATCCGACAGAAATGCAGTGGAGAATTCCCACACATCATGAATAACTTATGACTTACCAGCATGTAGGATAATAGGAAGATTAGCTCGGAAAAGGGAATGATCCATCTAAATGATCCATAAGCAGGGATGTTAGCATGAAACAAGAAGTGGCATACTGATGTAGCGATTACAGTACTGAGGTGCCAATTACACATGGCTCTGTATGTCCTTGTCATGCTCTTGTCGACTGGTAACCTTCACGCTGTGGGTTTCTATCTATAGGCAGAGGCTGCCATTAGAGGGGAAACATGGTTTGAACATTAGCATCAGTGGGTCATAAATGATGATGTGGAGGTTCTGTCCTTGAGGACGTTTTTTTGTGGCTAAGGCCCGCATGATCATATGGGATGGTGACCTTGCGTGTGCACTGTTTGGATGCTAATCTAAAGGTTCCACCAACGGCTTCAACCTCTTGACTATCTACAAGAAGTTGTGAAAAATGCACCTAGGGACATCATTATGAAACGAACTGCAACCGACCCATAATGTTTAATTAAATCATAATGGTTTGCAGATTTAATGATTTTTATGTGAAGGTAAACAATGACTAAAGCAACTCTTTTATTACTTTATATACAAAGAAAAAAATATTAAGCTATTTTTTAGAAGTGGGGCAATAACATGAAACGAGGTAGAGTGTACTCAAGAAATATCAACATTATCAAAGTATCACAACGTCAATATCGAATTTGCATTGGTTTAATAATTTAAAGTTATGTGTAGTCAATAAGGGTGTGACGAGATCTCACGCGACGAGCAATAATGTTCGTTTTGAGACACTTTCGCTGCGTCCGAAAACTCAAGGCAGTGACCCGTTGCCTCGCTGCCTCATGAGGAAATGACTTCGGAGGCATGAAGGTAGCTCAGAGAAAGACTTTCGGACACACTTCAAAGGCAGCGTGTTTGAAATGTAAACAGAGAGCGCCTTTGTGATAACTAATCACATTTTTGAAAACTACAATACTAATTTCTCTCTAGAAATGCAATTAAAAGGTGTAAAAAGTGAAAATCTACCTTTATTTACACTAAATTGGTGGTCCAGTCGAGTCTTTGGACGCCATTTTATTTTTTTCAAACTCGACCCGGCTCGACCAATCACATTCTTAATGTACGTCCACGCATAGGTATCTCAGGAGACAGGAAGTAAACCAAACATTGAATTCGGACATGCCTTTATGCCTTCCTGCCTTGGAAAGCTGCCTCAGAAGGCAGCAATTTAGAGTTTTCGGACGCAGCCTTTGTTTCTGTTGATCAGTTTCAAGTGTGAAGCGTCTCAGTAGATTAAACCCTCACTCTGAGTTTATATGATTTTATCTCTGCATGTTATTGCTCAAGAATAACAGTGGCTCACCGTTTCTATTGTAAATAATTGGACAAATATTAAAGATTTAAATGCATTTAAACGTTGTTCGGGCTAAAAATAAGCATCTAAACTGAAAGTAACAGAAGCGGGTATGTATGCGCCCACTGCAGGCATTTGTTAAAATAGTGTCGTGGTTGGATAGTGCAGATTAAGGGGCGGTATTTTCTGACATCACAAGGGGAGCCAAATTCCAATGACCTATTTTTTTTACATGCGTGCAGTGAATGGTAGGGATGCACCGAAATTTCGGCCGAAAATGTCATTATCAGTTTCGGGCCGAAATAAAAAATCCAGCCGAAAATATAAACCGAAAATGAATGTCAACCATGCCCCTCCCATCTGTGCGCTAGCGCTTGGGTTTCACTCACGGTGATCAGTCGTCTCCCACCCCTCTCCTTCGTGCTCAATAGTGCTGCAACGACGCGTCGACGTCATCGATTACGTCGACTACGCGACGCGTCACGCTGTTTACATTAATCTCGCGTAATGGCGGCTTCTGCTCCTGGCAGTGTTATCCATACATTTATTTGTTTGTGTGCGCCACAAAATCAACAATGGTCGCAACATTTACATTTTTATTTTTATTTAAAACGGCTTCATTTATTGTTGTGAGCGCTCGGTGGTGCCTCTCTTGTGCACGCTCTCTCTCTCTGTGCGTGAAGCCCCTAGACAGCGCCTCTCATACATGACACTGAGTGAAAGTATTAAAAGTTGGATGTGTATTCCATGCGGATTCCTCTGTGTACTTGCATTTTCACGTAAATGTCAGATGTTACTGACAAAGAAGACGACTGATTCGAGTTTATCATGAAAGGTTAGCAGTGTTTTCCTCCACACACTGGTTCTCAATGTGCTTGTGCGCGAGCTCTCTCTCTCCTATGCCCGCGCATGCCTTCTGTAGTAACTCTGTGTAATGTTAATTTTGTAATTTGCGCCGAATTGTCTGCGATGTCTCGTTTATAAATCAAGATTTTAGTAACTTAGTAGTTAAAGTTACAGCTGGTTGGATTAAACACAAGGTTATTGGGTCATGTTTAGTCACTATTTTAATAGTCCTTGGGGTGGTTTCCTGGACACAGATTAGCTTAAGCCAGAACTAGACCTTAGTTTAATTAGGAAATATAATTAGTTTAAACAAACATGCCTTACTAAAAACATTACTTGTGTGCATTTTGAGGACAAACTAAAGGCACTGATGTATTTAAAGATATGTCAGTGCAAGATGTTTTCAGTTTGGACAGCTCTTATATTTATTTTAGTCTAGGACTAGTCTAATCCCTGTCTGGGAAACGCCACTATATGTGTGACAACAGAACAGATAATATGTGAAAATAGCATTCCGTTGTGTTAAAATGCTAATTTCGGACCTTATTAATGTACAACTTTGTTCTTTTTTATAAATGTTTGCAATTTCTTTATTGTTTATTAGATTTTTCCCACCTTTTTGCTGATCCGAAAAATAATCTGATCTGTGCCTCAAAAACTGTAATGTGATCCGAACTGTGAGGTTTTTTTATTCGTCACACACCCCTAGTAAAGTTAGTACACAGTGATAGCCATAAATGTAATTGTACTAATAATTGGCATAATGATTTATTTCGGTTTCGGTTTTTCGGCCATGGTTTCCTTTTTTTGGTTTTCGGTTTCGGACAAGAATTTTCATTTCGGTGCATCCCTAGTGAATGGTTTACCAAAACTAAGTTACTGGGGTGATCCTTTTCACATTTTTTATGTTGATAGAAGCACTGGGGACCCAATTAAAGTCACGTTTTCATGATATGTCCCCTTTAAAGGTGTATGTCGGTTATGTAATTTTCAGCGTTTAAATATATTATAATTAGCAAGTTGCATTTTCCTTTTTTAATATTGTGCAGCCTTGCAGTTACAAAAACATGTTTTTTAATTTGTAATGAATAAATGCATCTGCTAAATGCATAAATGTATTCAAAGTGCTGTCACAGGGGCAGTGCCCTTTAAAAAGGTCATAATATGTACAATTTAGGTACAGATATGCATACATTATGTACCAGGTTGTACCTCTGAGGTACTAATATGAACTTTTTAGGGGAAAGGGTTAAAGCTGGACAAAATCATCAATAAAGCAAGCCGGTTCAGTGATTTGTAGTAAATCGACATCACCTGCTTTCAGATGGAGTGGCATTTACTACACAGATCGGGTTAATAATCATTTGAAATCGCCTTCGATAATGTATTCGATTTTGCCTAGCTTCCTGGTAAAATACGGCTCTGTGTAATAATGCTACTCCATCTAAGAACAGGTGATTGCGATTTATTACTAATCACCAAACCGGCTTTACTGATGAGATATGCATGAGAATCGCAGTTTTTTTTTTTTTTTGCCCAGCTCTAGGTAAGATATATTTTTGATAGTGTACCACCCATAGACTGTGAAAAAAGATGGACGACGCGACGTCGCCTCCCTCCATTGTAATGAATTGAAGCTAAAAATGTCCAACCATGGTCGCCGCCATGTTACGTTAAAACTTCTGTTTGGAGCCAAGGCATGCGGAGAAGGTATCGTCCGTGGAGCCAGAGGCGGAGCCGCGGTATCAAACTTCCGCCCAAACCATCGCGTGACCATCAGATTACTAGCTAAAATGAAACTTATCACAAAAATGAACACTTGAACATATATCAGCGTGATAACAACTACTTGTAAGGACCAAAACCATGTTTCGGAAACTTTTATTGGAAGTGTAAATATTTTTTTTATTTAGAGCAGAGTCTTTAGGTTTATGACTTGTACTGCAGCCAGCCACCAGGGGGCGATCAAAGAGTCAGAGGCTTTACTTTTCAAGACTAATGAGGCACACCCAATACCACCACAGTTACAGCTATAGACCTTTTTCCCTTTTTTCTGACAGTGTGGGCAGCCTTCACACATGGCACAGCAAAGCTTCGGGTGACCCAAGTTCATGTCTCCACTCGAGGTCCTTTACTGGTCCTTTTCCCCACACTGATTATTTCGTCCTCCGCTATATGCTTTCCAAAAATGCATAAATAATACAGATGAATAACATTAACCAAAGCTGAATAATAGATGATAAATATAATGGCATATTCTTGTGGTGTGACCTGTTGTGTACTCTCTCATATTATTAATTGTGTTTGCTGCCCATCTGACCTCTCTGATGCCAGCTAATATGAGGGTGACCTGGCTCTGCATGGATCCACCGATGCCCACAGCGACTGAGCACACGCAGGCCAATCAGGCCTGGGCACAGGCGTATGGCACAAGATCCACGCCAGCCTGCCTCTCTTAAAATAGCATGGAGAAAGTAGCCAGAGCGAAAATAAATGTCATGCCATCAAATCAGTCAATGTCCTGGAATCATTTAACTGGAATGTGAACTGCACAGAACCTATGTTGGTTGTATGATGACATACATTCATGTTGTTTGAACCCATGAATGGGTCAAATATGGACATTTTCAAGATTCATTAAAAGCAGTGGTTGAGTTTGTCCAAATTTTACCTAACCATGTGTTGAAACAATACAGTATTTTTAGAGTATACTGTAGGTGGATCCTATATGATTCTGCATTTGGGTCAGTGACAAAAACAGTTTGGCAAGATGAGAAATTCAAAAATCTTTTTAAAAAAACTTGTTTTAAAAGCATGCATCAATGCACATAGTGTATTTATGTTGATTTTATGCAATAAAAAATTACATTTGCACCATTTTTATAAAAGTTAAGACTGAATGGACCGAAAAATGTCAAATGGTGTAACCGCCAATTGCACCAAAGAATAAGAAATATAATATTTTATCCATCTTGATGGCATGTAAGCATAATCATAAAAAAATCATTTTAAAATATCACACGAAAATACATTTTATTAGTTATTTCTAAATGTAAATTTTAATGGGTTTTTGTAATATTTGTCATGGACATTTGATGAAAACAGCTCTGTTTTCTAAATAGTCTTTGACATGATATAAAATGTATGTTCAAAAAATAATATAACACTAAAGTAGATGATTATATATTAATCCACATTTTTATGAATATATTTATATTTTCATAAAAAATTATAGTTACACCAATTGACACTGACCGGTTACACCACAGACATTTTTGCAATTTTTCCCCAAATATTTTTTCAAAATGAAATAAAACCAGAAATTTTTGACTTAGTGCTCAAAAAATTAAAAAATCTGCAAATTTATTTTGAAATGTTAACCTTTTTATGTTTAATTGAACCATACGGACACAAAATAATTAACGTCACGTCATTGACCCATTTACATGTATGGATTTGACATGTATGCACAACTTACAGTGCCTTACAAGGTATACATTTTTAGCAGTATGTCTGTTCTCAAATTAAACATTTAAAATTTGTGCTGCTTGTGCAGTGGTCAAGCAATTGAGCAACAGGAACAGTGTTAGGTGTTGTTTTACAGACCAAATGATCCAAATAGTCAAAACAGCCCATCCTCATGTCACTACGATCATCTTTACAATCTTGTAAAGGTACAAAAGGTGTCACTGTCTGGGATGGTACCTTTTGAAAAAGGTCCTATTTTGGTACAGATGTGTACCTTTGAGGTACGAATGTGCACATACTTTTTGAAAAGGTACTGCCCCACCAGTGACAGCTTTTGTACCTACTTGTACCTTTTTTTTTTGAGAGAGTGTAATATTGGGATATGGCTTGGGTTCCTGCTGTATGTAGGAATATAGCATGTAAATGTTACAATCCTTGAAGTAATAATCATAAAACCAAAAGCTGAGAAAAGTAATTGCACACCTCTAATAACAATTTGTCCTCAGCCAGGTGCACAGTTTGATGTATCGTTCATATCTGTAGCACAAATGGTGCAGGACGAATTTACAAGTTTAACTTTAACACTACTTATTTCGTTCTAGTGTTAATGTATCAGGTTTTGGGAACATTTTCTTTGGAAACAACAAGTTCTTTTCTTTTCTTTTTATGGGAGAGGTTATCATACCACATTAATCCAATTAATAAAGGACTCCTATGTTATGTTGCACAGTGGCACGTTAAATGTTGCATATTTGTAATGAGGCCAATATATCACAATTAGACACCAAGCAGCGCCACCATCTCTCTGTACTACTGTCTGAGCTTTGAGTTTATGAAGGACATAGTAAGAGTTATTGAACATAAAGCGCAATTCTAAAGTCAAAATGTCACTAGAGCAGTTTCAGCCATCAGCGTTTCAAGATGTATATCACTGCAGTGAGTTACAAAATCCACTTAGATCAACTATCTATCACAACTGTGCAGTTTTCATGCTAAAAGTTATTGATGTAGTACTCGAGTCCGGTCTCAAGACTGATTTCTGCTTTCTCAGACTCGTCTCGGACTTGTTCCTTTAAAGACTCGGTCTTGACACATGTGCTATGTGTTTTTTTATATGAACATCTCGAGGACTCTGTCTAAATTTTACGAGTCCTTCTCCTCCCATTGTGGTCCAAGTCCTCGAGACCAACACATTTTTTTATGTTCATATAAAAAACCACATAGCACATAACAATAATAGTAAAATGCATTGTTGATGGGCATTATTTGAAAATGACATCCCATGGTGCAATGCAAAGATACTGCCATCAGAGCCATTTATTTATCTCTAGTAAAATAGGCAGAAGATGATGCATGTGGTAGGGATTTTTTTAATGATAGTAAAGCATAGTCCATATTAAGACGTTAAGACTGCTCCTCTAAACAATTCCCAATCTAGCTTAGTCTGTAGGCCTAACTGATTATTAACTGGGGTGATATTAAATCATGAATATGAAAACTGACATGTTTTTATGGTCTTGGTCTTGACTCGGTCTCGACTCCTAAAGGACTCGGTCTCGACTCAGACTTTCTTCCTCAAAGACTCGATCTTGACTCGGACTCGACTGTATTTGAAAACCAACGGACTCGGTCTCGACCCTTCTAAGGCCCTGTCCCAAATGGCACACTCTGGACTTGTGGTCCTCCTCAGAGTCCACACTTTGATGACATCATAGAGTGCAGACTTTAGGGACCCTTGATGCGAGTCCATGTGGGTGCACCAGAGTTGTGTTTTGGGACAGACTCGAGCGTCACGCCGGAAATAGGAAGGGAAGTTGCCCGTCAGTGTGAACTTCTCCCTTCCCTTGTCGGATTGGTCTGATTGCTCTTTCGCAAGGACTTCTGGGTTGTTAAAGTGCGCAAAGCCTGATGCAGTTGCTGGCTTCGCCGGAGACCGCATCAAGGGGGCAAAGGGGGCACTGATGAGCACACTTTAAAGCATAAAAATGACATGTATACGGACTTGTGGACTAAGGGGCTGGACACACCAAAACTTTTAAACGCAAGTGAAAACGCCTTGAGGACGCCAAATGCCAGCTGTTTTTCAGGTGAATGCCAACTTTCTTCAGCTGAGCGCTGTGGTAGCTGTGATACTTCAGCTGCGAGCTGGTTGGTTGCTGTGGTAATGTCCCGCCCCTCCTCCACTGTGATTGGGCGGCCGTGTGAGAACTGACATTGACGAGCGGAGCTTTTCTCCCAAAGTTGAATCTCTTTCAACTCTCCACGCTCAGCGCCGAGCGCGGAAAAAACGCAGAGCGCCGGTTTTCAGCGCGGAAAAAAACACTAGCTGCTGGCTTATTTGGAAAACGCTGAGTTCCATTGGAATCAATTGAAAACATGCGCCGGCCGCGGGCGTAAAAGCGTTGGTGTGCACGCCCCCTAAGCGAGCACGCACAATTTAAGGCCACAAGACCGAAAGTCCACATGAAGTGCGCCATTTGGGACGGGGCCAAAAACTCGGTCTTGACTCGGACTCTGCAAAGGTGGTCTCCTCTCCATCACTAAAAGCTGAACAGTGGACTTTATTTACAGTTTCCAGTTTTTGCTGTATTACATTTGCTCTTTCTGTCTCTGTCTAACCCTGTCTTTCTCAGCTAATTACAGATCACTTGCCATCCACACTAGTCCCAAAGTAGGTGATACCGACTGACGCCTCTATCTGCCCGCAAGTGTGTGTGTGTGTGCCAGGTCATGTGTGAGTGTGTTTGGCAGAGTCCGTGATCGTGTTTGAAGTGGTGCTTCACCGCTGTGGTGGCGTCCGTCTTCTGAAAGCAAGGCTGGCATGAATTATGGCTCACTTAGCGCGCAGCCACAGGAAAAGGCTAATTCACATCATCCATTATAAACTCTGATGCACACACTCTCTCTCTTCTACCTTGATGGTTTCTTCCTTCTTTTACTCTTTTTGGCACTGATGTACATTTCATTGTTTAAAGGTGAATGACTGCCCTCTTCTACTTTAAGGATTGTTAAGAGAAAAAATATTAACGTTGTCTTTCATTTTGAAGAATATTGATCAACTTTGAAATACCAGCGATCTGTGAGTCAGGGTATCATTTGTTTGTTAGTTTTTTCTGAAAATTTTAACGCCAATTAGTTACTTGGACATAAATCTCATAAAATTGAATCTGGCTTCACACTGTTGGCTTATGCATCTTGTTGCTGCTAATCAATTGGTTGATATATGGTAAAGTGAACGTGAAAAACTCTAGAGAGAGTTCCACCTCACTGCCTGAGACTCATGATTTATTGAACTCGGAATCCTCAGCTACAACTTGATCCCTGACAGATCCCTGTATCATGTTCCTAAAACCTTTAAGCTCAAAATGACTTTAGGATTTTAGGTGTTTGAAAAATAGTTGGGTTAGATGAGCAATGGGGTCACCAGTTTAAACTTTCTTACTAGTGACATTACAGTATGTTTGATTAGAGGGATTTGTTCTGATGAACATTATTAAGGCTTAAAGGGACATTCCAGTTTTTTTTAAATATGCTAATTTTCCAGCTCCAAAACTGGTGTAAAATTCAAGGACTTTGCTGATGTAACATGGCTGCAGCAGGCGTAGTGATATTGCGCAGTGCCCGGAAATAGTCCCCTGCTTTTGAAAGTAACCAATGGGAACAATTTTCGCGCAGTGCGTAATATCACTACGCCTGCTGCAGCCATGTTACATCAGCAAAGTCCTTGATTATTACGCCAGAATGTGAGTATAGCTCCTAGCCATATCTGCCTAGAAAATTGCAACTTTTAATTTCCCGTCGTTCTTAGTACACAGTGTAACTACCGAAGAGTCAAGTTTTAAATAGGAAAAATATCAAATCTCTGTTTATTTTTTAGCGCGGTGCTAATGGTCTGATCAGGTTCAATGGATTGTGCTGAGCTATGATATCCGAAAAACGGGATATTGATGGAAAGGCTCTGGCTGTGCATTAAAAATGTTTTAATTGGCTAACGCTGATATTTAAAGAGAAGCGTGTTGATTGCTGATGTAATGTTGATATACTGTACAGTATAAACAGGTCAAATTGAGTTTATAAAATATTTGTATGTACTTTCAGATTAGATGTATGCTGTTGGCAGATGTTTTTTTTTCCAAAGTGACTTACACAGTGCATTCAATCTATACATTTTTTAACACTATGGGCCCTATCTTGCACCCACCCAGCGCAATTGACTTTGTCAGTGACGCATGTATCATTCGTATTTTGCACCGGCGGGTTTTTCCCTCCACAGACGCACGTCGGCAAACTAGGGAATGAACTTGCGCTCTCTGGGCGGTTCAGCGCAAAAAGGAGGCGTGTTCCTGGCGCAAACCATCCCTGATGCTATTTTGCAGTTTAAAAAAACAATTGCGCCACTGAACAAAAAAAAATAGTCTAAAGTCAGTGGCGCGTTGCGCGTTGTTCATTATGCTATTTTAAGGGCGCATGCTTGACCATAATGTATAGCTGTATAACTTTGCTTATCTAATCTACACAGATGCAACAGTTATTTTTGCAAATCCCAAATTGTTACAATGAAAAATATTAACACATGAGATAAGGGAAATCATTGTGGTGAGCATTGTGGTGATAGTTTTTATTTATTGTGTGGCTGCGTTAAAAAATTCTCATGCAAATAATATTTAAAATATTTTCATAAGTTTGTTGTGTGGCTGTATTACGTTTATTTTATGTAAATAATAATTTAAATGTTTTCATAAGAAACCTTAATGTATATGAACTTGATTTGTAAGTGTACTTTGGGGTTGGACTGCGTGCGTTTCTTGCCTTTCAGCGGTGAGGGTGGACGCAGCGATGTCCTCTGCTGGCGTCAGGTCATGTGTAGAGGCAGATCCACCTCTCGTTACACGGTGTGCCCGATTTATGCTGGCAAGCTTGGGATTCCCCCATCTCCTGACATCATTGTAGCACTTGGCCCAACGATGAGGATGCCAGCTGATGAGACAATTGTGGCCTCTCACGCCTGTTTAACCGACGCTGAATTCGGCGGGTTTCTCCCATCCCCATACAAAACAACTTCTCTGTCTTTGACTGCTCTTACAAGAACGTCGGTCTCCTCAGCTGTGAACCACTCCTGGCGTGCGCCTGGTAAATCCGTCATAATAATAGCAACCCGCCATGGAAATTGCGCCCTTCCGTTTAAAGGGAATGTTGGATAGCGTTCTGATTGGTTTATTTGACGTTACGCCCAAACAACACCCATGAATAATGACCCTACTTCAGACCAACCCCTTATTGATTTGCGCCTGGCGCAAGAATTATTTCTCCCGCCGGGAAAATAGCAACAGCGCCCAAGATCCGCCCACAAAGTCACTTGCGCTTTGCGCTTCGCACTTGCGTTTCAAATCATTAAAATAGGGCCCTATGTGTTCCCTGGGAATTGGCTACCATCTGAATTATAGGAATATTTCAGAAATTAAACATTTTTAATGGAAGATCCCAAAATTCGAGCATTAAAAAAAAGAAAATGTTTTTGTAAATGTATGGAAAATGTAGTTTTGAATATAAATGGAGCATGATTACTGTTTAGTCAGTCAAGCCGGCACAATTGTTAGATATTAGATTGTTAGATTTGCCCAATTTATTGATATATTGATCTATTATAATCCAGAGACAGTTTATATGAAATATTATTATTGCTGTTTGATTCAGGGGGTTTCACACCTGATTGTTTGTTTCGGAACCTGGTGCATTCTCTTGCTTAATTCAGTTTATTTAGGCATATGAAAGTTGCCCAATTGTTGCCCAATTGTCGGCTTGGATCTGCTTTTTTGTTCTGGGGTCTTATTGCTTTATTAACCATGAACATAACCATCTACATTATCCCGCTTATTACACGGCTACTTGCCACATAAGAAAAAAACTGGACATGAATATGAATTTGAAACATTTTATTGGTTTATTTGTTTTAAATTAACATTTTTATCCTTCCGTGAAACTTTGCACAGATGCATAAAATGATCATAATACCTTAAGATCCTCTGCTTCAAACTTGTCTGTCTCCATTTTTTTCTCTTTTAGCCAGTCTTTGAGGAGTTTTAATGCCCATTCTGTATTTTTTGTGTGTTGGCTTCGTAGCTGTCATGTTCTATTTTGTCAAGTTCAGTCTCAGTAAGCTTTCTGTGTCTTGTCGTTGTTCGTTCTTCTATCCACTGTTTAAATGTTTTGTCCGTACATGTTAAAATTAATGTTAAAATTTTCCATTCTTAATTGTGGTTGTCCAGTGTTTGTCACAAGATGGCAGCAACAGTAATCTTTATTGGCACGGAGCGATTTCAATCGTACAAGTAGTACCGGCTATGCGTTATTACTTTGGAGCGGTTATTATTTGAAAAGAACGAACCTGTAAATGTCTCAACTGACCAATCAGAATCAAGCATTCCAGAGAGCCGTGTAATAAGCGCAAAATAAACAGTGCACTCTGACCAATAAAAATAGAGTTTATTTGGACGTGACCATGAATCTTGTCTCAGTCAGCTCGCTCACTCGTACCATTGTGTTTTAATGGAGCATGTACTTTTAAATAACCATAACTTGCTCGAAACGGTTTGGTTTGTTAGAGATGTACCTATGACACTGTATACTCATGAACAATGGCAGCCAGCAAAAAACGCAAGGTGTGCATAACACTCACAGAAACCATTTTTAAAAATGCCATGAAAGGGTTTGGTGTGATCGGCCCCTGGGTGTGGTTGTCGAGTGAGCTGAGTTGAATGCAACAATTTCAAGTTTATAAAAGAAAGTACTCATCCTGCTGAGATTAAAGTGTTATTTTGCTTAAATCATCTGTCTGTAATCTATGTACCTCACTTTCACACCCTCTCTTCACTACCCCAGCGGGAGACAAACACACATCATTCTTATGCTCCATCTGAGCTATTTTTTAAATGTTTATCTATGTACATATGCGTCAGACAGACATCTTTTGCAGTTGCATCACGACTCGCATGACTTTGCAGAGTCAAATTAAAAATAGTTCAACTTATGTTACGCATCATGGCACGTCAATGTCGTTTTTTAAAGAAAAGTAATGAGCCAATCAGATTAAGTTGCGGGCAGGACATGCAGATGAGCATATTGAGTGTTTACAGTGGTGGTGTTTGTTTTCCTTGAATTTTGTGACTTATGACATAGAAACAATTTTTTCCCATAATGTTCATGGAAAAAATCGTGGTGTGTATATTTCTTTGAACTCAGCATAGCATTGACGTCATCTCAGCTACAGTATATAGATCAATACAGTATGTAGCTGAGCAGTAGTGCTTTCTTTCTTCTATTCAGTGTGCTAGGAAGAAACTTACAGTTCAACAGTAACTCCCCGTATAGACCACCAGTTACTTTCTCGCTATGTGTCGCCTGTTTCTTTCAATGAGGTCGTTTTATTATTTTATTTGTTATTAACAATGAGCACCGTCCACTGCTTCTTTTTTCATTGGTAGTCACTCCTGAAAGTAGCTAATCAATTGCATCAAATTAAACTTTTCTCAACTTTGTCACATCGCTGGACACGCCCACTTTCTGTTGCAAACGGTCATTGTTGCTGAAAGTCACTTCCATAGCTTTCATAGAAATGAATGCAGAAGTAGTGGTCTGAACGGGTGCTTAGGTGAACCCAACTTCTCAGCACTCCATTACAGTGCACAGCATGTGCCTGAGAAGCTATAAACCCATCAAACTACTGTATGACAACGTTCTCCAGTTTTTGACTTTGTGGTGAGATTGAAAGTTTTAAGAAAGTCTTTCGCATGGGGGTAAAATAGTTCACCTAGCTGCATTCATGCTGAGCTCTCGAGGATGGGCCGATGACCTTTGACACCCCGGCACACACTGAGCAGCAGATGTGACCAGATACAGGAACATAAGAGGGACTTCATTAACCTCTGAGCACGCTTACCAGCTTTAATTAATACAGACCATTATCTGCTGGGAAAGTCTCTGCTTATTCTCACACATTCATATTGTTGGTCTAATAATTCGGGTGTGATGTTGGCCTTTTCCTCTAGAGACAGGTTTCCCAATTTGACCTCAAACCAAAACAGATCTGTAGTAAGAACACAAACTTGCGCCCAGTTAGAAGCCATAGTTTTATCTAAAAACATGCATGAGTAAACGCAAGGATATTGCATGTATAACAAGATGTGGCACTCCTTTGACTATAATTAAGGGACAATGCAATGCTCAATATGGTCGTGCTCTGGTGACTGAAGTCCCGCCTTCCAGTTAAAAGATCTAATAATTAATCAATAAAGAATGATTGATGATTCTCTGGGGGAGAATGATTCTCTTTAGAGAGTAGCGTGAGCTACATTTAAAAGCATCAGAATAGACCCGGCATGAACTGTTACATGAAAAACACAATGGCCTACACACATATTTCACCATTTGTGCCGCCTGGCAGTCAAGTGTTTCATTGCATGCATGAAACTTATAGTGTAGGTAAACCGTGACATTTTTTTCTACGTAATTACGCGCATGCGCAGAACAGATCATACAGGTGGCACGGATTGTGTACAGACAAGGCAAAAATGTTGTTCAACTTTGAAAAAGTCGAAAAGGTTTTTTTTTAGCGCAATTTGAGTTTAAAGCAATTTGACATGTCCATAGGGATGGGTATCGTTTGGGATTTTTCCGATACCAATGCCAATTCGATACTTTTAAAACGGTTCTGGTGCCTAAACCGATACTTTGACAAAAATAGTCACGGTAGATGAAAGTACAGCGAAAAAATAAGTAAAAACATAACGAAAATTCTTCTGTGTTTGTCATTTGGTCATAATTTACATTACCTAAAGTACCATCATCTTAATATAGTTTATAAAGTTTGAAATCTGGATATTTTTCTTTTTTAAAAAAATCACATGTTGGGGCGCTGTTAAAAAAATATTGCATTGATTACCCGCAGAAGACCTATATTAACACATTGGAGCCATGTGGATTACTTCGGTGAAGGATGGGTGCACTTTTTTTGGGGGGGGGGTTACAGTCAGAAGTTGTTCTCTGATCCCTGTTTCCTACCATTATGAAGCGTGGAAGAGCAAGGACATTAAAATAACTTCAAATGTGTTGTCTGAAATATATCTCGAATGGCTTGAGGGTGAGTAAATCATGGGGTTATTTTGATATTTGACTGGAGTATCCTTTTAAATGGGACATTTCACATGACTTTTTAAAGATGTAAAATAAATCTTTGTTGTCCACAGAGTATATATGTAAAGGTTAAGCTCAAAATACCATATAGTTAATTTATCATAACATGTTAAAATTGACACTTTGTAGGTGTGAGCAAAAATGTGCCGTTTTGGGTGCGTTCCTTTAAATGCAAATGAGCTGATCTCTGCACTAAATGGCAGTGCCGTGGTTGGATAGTGCAGATTAAGGGGCGGTATTATTATCCCCTTCTGACATCATAAGGGGAGCCAAAATTCAATAACCTATTTTTTCACATGCTTGCAGGGAATGGTTTACCAAAACTAAGTTACTGGGTTGATCTTTTTCACATTTTCTAGGTTGATAGAGGCACTGGGGGCCCAATTATAGCACTTAAACATAGAAAAAGTCAGATTTTCATGATATGTTCCCTTTAAGAAACAAACGTTATGGAACATTTGATGTCAGGTGTAATTGTTGGTGAGAAATATGTTGTTTAATTTTGCATTAAGCATGTGATATTAAAGATCACTGTCTTTACCATTAAACTACAAATAATTACTGTATTGCTTTTGATGGACTAACACAAGATTCATGTTTAATTGTTGTGCATTTTGAATACAATTGTTTATGAAGCAGTTGTTATAAGCTCTGTGAAGCTGTGGTTTAAAGTGAATTTGGACGGCTTAGAGATGCTGTTAGGCACAATGGGGAATGGAGTAAATTCACTGTAAACTCCAGCTTTATAGGGCCAGGGCCGGCACTTGGGGTTATGGGGCCCTAGGCGAGACCTTGAAAATGGGCCCCACTGGTATAAAAAAATTTCATAGCAATGCAATATGAGAAGTGAAATTAAAACAGACAAAAATGAAAATGTAGGGTGTAGAAGTTTTATTAAGTGAAACATATTAAGCAATGTTGTTAGTGCAACAACTGTAGTGCAACAGAACTATGTATCAATACAAATATCATGGATATTAATACAAAATAATTACTATAGGGTGATACAGTATTCTGTATACTGTTTTTGAACCCTACTTTAGTATAGTTTTAGTATCTAAAAATTTTACTATACAGTATACTGCAGTAAATTATATAGTATAATAGTCTTTTTTCATGTGGGTTAATTTAGAAAGAGCGATGGGTGACATTTTTCTAATGTTTTTAAATTAGCATAGGCATTAAACAATGTAAAGCAGAAAATACCTAACCTTGTGATTGCTTTTCTTTCTCTGCTTTCCTCTTTTTCTCTTCAGCTCCTAAAAGGTATCGTTTTAATGCTATAGTTTGTTAAAGCCTACCACCGCAACCTCACTAAAATAAGTCTTGTTTTTATCTTTATTGAATGATGCAACATAAACATTGGGTTGCTATACGATACTACATTACCCATAATCCAAAAGTTTCATTTCCAAGCATGCGCAATGAAACACACCCCCGCAAGCACCACTGTATCATTAACATTATGCAAATGAGACCACTTTGTTCTTATTTTGTAATGTTTTATGACTTTACTTATACTAAGGTTTTGTATTTATTATCATTTTACTGTAGATTGTTGTGTGGATAATTTATCCTGTTATTAAATCCCTGTGGGTTTTTTTCACCAACCGTCTTTGTGATCCCTATTTTAATCAATAAGGCCCATGCAGCACATACTGATCGCGTCTATGAGATTTGTGAAACAACAAAATAATTTGAATGCATGGAGGGCCCTCGTCTTGTCGCGGGGCCCCAGGCAATCGCCTGTATTGCCTGTCTGACGGGATGGCCTTTTATAGGGCTTATTGCTTTAATTAAACAGTTATTTTATTAACCTGACAAGTTTTTTTTAAACCTTTACCTGAAAAAGTTTTATAAACAAACATACACCAACACAACATAATATGTAAATGTTTCTTAAATACATACATGCATGTGTGTGTATTTATATGTGCAAAACAATTACACACAGTGCACACACATATATTATGCAAAAACAAACTTTTATTTTGTATGCGATTAATCACGATTAATCCTTTGACAGCTCTAATCAGAACTATCAGTTTTATAATTACAGACTGACCCCTGTCCAAAATACTACACAAATTATATCCCTTCTAAAAATTAAAAAATACCGTAGTACCACCACCATGTTATTATTAGAAGAGCTTTTAAAGCACCACGTGTATATTTATACACACTTCTGCATGTGTTTGCATTGCACTATTTATTTGATCTTTGACTAAAGCAGCATAGCCTGTCTGTGTCATTGACACCCGTCTGCGGTACTGTGTCAAAACAAAGGTCTAAACTTGAGCAGCATCATAAACACTGCCATACCGCAATGGCTCTGCAGTGCAACACACACTGCCTTTCAATCCTGCGACTAAACATAACCCCTGACAGCATGCATGTGTATTTGTAAGTCTTACTGCGAGACAATGCTTCTGTTTTGTGCTGCTCGCCAGAGAGAGAAAGAAAGAGTGATGAGCGAAGAAAAAACCGAGTCACTCCTTTCCTACAGCCTCATAAAATATTGCTTGGCCAAGGCAAATATTTGCACTGGGCTGAGAGAAAGAAGAACTGTTAGTGTGAGATAAATACAGCGCTGTTCTCCCCCGTGTCCTGAGTTCAGCCAACACCTGAGCAGAACCTACAGTCTGCTAGAGAAAAAGATGTTGGACCTTTTTGGGTACATTACTGTACCTTAAGGACCTATTGTGTACCTTTACTGTTAAATGTTTTGCACCCCTAACATTTAAATTGTACAAGATTGGTCCTTAAAGGTACACAATATGTCCTTTGGGCATATTATTGTACACCAAAATATTGTACCAAAAATAAACCATTCCAATGATAGAAAAGATAAGAAGTAAGATGGCATAACTATTCTTGCAGATATTTATGAATCGTGCTGGTTAAAATAGTTTGTTAAAGGAAACCATCAATAATACAAAGTGGGGAAAATAAGTATTTGAACACCCTGCTATTTTGCAAGTTCTCCCACTTAGAAATCATGGAGGGGTCTGAAATTGTCATCGTAGGTGCATGTCCACTGTAAGAGACATAAAAAACCCAGAAATCACAATATATGATTTTTTCAACTATTTATTTGTATGATACAGCTGCAAATAGGCATTTGAACACCTGTCTATCAGCTAGATATCTGACCCTCAAAGACCTGTTAGTCTGTCTTTAAAATGTCTACCTCCATTTATTATTCTAAATTAGATGCACCTGTTTGAGGTTGTTAGCTGCATAAAGACACCTGTCCACAACATACAATCAGTAAGAATCCAACTACTGACATGGCCAAGACCAAATAGCTTCCAAAGACACTAGAGACAAAATTGTACACCTCCACAAGGCTGGAAAGGGCTACGGGAAAATTGCCAAGAAGCTTGATAAAAAAAGGTCCACTGTTGGAGCAGTCATTAGAAAATGGAAGAAGCTAAACATGACTGTCAATCTCCCTCAGACTGGGGCTCCATGCAAGATCTTACCTCGTGGGGTCTCAATGATCCTAAGAAAGGTAAGAAGAACTACATGGGAGGAGCAATGACCCGAAAAGAGCTGGGACCACCATTTCCAAGGTTACTGGTGGTATAAGACTAAGACGTCATGCTTTGAAATCATGCATGGCACGGAAAGTTCCCCTGCTTAAACCAGCACAAGTCCAGGCCCGTCTTAAGTTTGCCAATGACCATTTGGATGATCCAGAGGAGTCATGGGAGAAAGTCATGTAGTCAGATAAGACCAAAATAGAACTTTTTGGTTATAATTCCACTAAACATGTTTGGAGGAAGAAAAATGAGTACCATCCCAAGAACACCATCCTTACTGTGAACCATTGGGGTGGTAGCATCATGCTTTGAGGGTGTTTTTCTGCACATGGGACAGGGCGAATGCACTGTATTAAGGAGAGGATGACCGGGGCAATGTATTGGGAGATATTGGGGAACAACCTCCTTCCCTCAGTTAGAGCATTGAAGATGGGTCGAGGCTGGGTCTTCCAACATGACAATCGCCCGAAGCACACAGCCAGGATAACCAAGGAGTGGCTCTGTAAGAAGCATATCAAGGTTCTGGCGTGGCCTAGCCAGTCTCCAGACCTAAACCCAAAAGAGAATTTTTGGAGGGAGCTCAAACTCCGTGTTTCTCAGCGACAGGACAGAAACCTGACTGATCTAGAGAAGATCTGTGTGGAGGAGTGGGCCAAAATCCTTCCTGCAGTGTGTGCAAACCTGCTGAAAAACTACAGGAAACCTTTGACCTCTGTAATTGCAATCAAAGGCTACTGTACCAAATATTAACATTGACTTTCTCAGGTGTTCAAATACTTATTTTCAGCTGTATCATACAAATAAATAAAATCATACATTGGGTTTTCACAGTGGACATGCACCTATGATGACAATTTTAGACGCCTCCATGATTTCTAAGTGGGAGAACTTGCAAAATAGCAGGGTGTTCAAATACTTATTTTCCTCAATGTAAATGCTCTTCAGTTATTTTTTTTAATTGGCTTGAGTCCCTTTTTCAATGTGTTTATGGAATATATGAGGAGCTTGGATAAAAATGCCACCTCAAAAACGAGATCCAAATGCACTCAGCACAAATTATACATTCATCAAATACTTTTGCTTCGAATCTGCATAATATCGCCCTCGGGCCATTCATAAGTACCAGTTTGTTGGCAGAATCCATTTAAAGTGTGTGATAAAAAATGCTAATTTACAAGAAAACATGTCAGACGCACTTAAAGGATTTTGCATCTGAGCTCTTTATATGTTTCTGAAACAAAACAAGAAGATCAAAGGGTGCCAATGACAGACCACCCTTAAATAAGTTAAAGTGCACCTATTACATTGCTAAAAACAACGTTATTTTGTGTATTTGGTATTACAATGTGTTCACGTGGTTTATGGTTAAAAAACACATTATTTTCACATATCGTACATTTTTGTAGCTCCAAATTTCACCCTCTTCCTGAAATGCATGGATTTATAAAGCTCTGTGTCCCTGATTGGCCAGCTAATCTGTACGTTGTGATTGGCCTGAATACCTCTGACGTCAGCCGGAAATGTGACGCTCCTTACCATGTTTGAAAGATTCGCTTACAATACAATGCTAACAGGAGTTAACTTACAGGCTATGAGTCTGAAATAGGAGGAATTATGATAATGTCGGTCTTGTCTACATCACCAATCTCAGGAAGTAAACTGTTGCCTACAATCCATGTGTTTGTTGTAGTCCAAAAAAAACGTTGGAGACGATAACTCGTGTCATCGTTTACTTTGCGGTATTTCTTTTTTGCATATCATTAACATGTACTAATACACACTTACACACCAAAGAAAATGTAAAAACGTGAATCGGACCACTTGTGCTCTTTAAACTGACATCTACAATGTTTTATGAAACCTGGGTTTATACACGTCTAACGGTTGTAAAAGTCTCGCTAACGTGCATTTGACAAAAATAGCAAGCTTTTGTCTTTTTGTAAGGGCGTGAGATCTCGCCTCTTACTCCCATCAAATGTCTCACGGGGTCTCTCTTTATGTGTCACATGTTCGAACAGGCACCGCACATCTCACGAAGGCTGTCTGAGGTTACGTCCCCTGTGCGTGAACTCGGCTGACATCCGAGTAATGTAATCTAAATCTCACACTGCTCCACGAAAGCCCAATGAGCCTGGGAATATCCATTGTTAAATGCATCAGCATCCAATGGCAAAGCAATCTGGAGAAATGGTGCTTATTATCGAATGACACCATGCTGATGCTCTTAACGTGCCACTATTTAGCATTAGCATTTAAAATGTGTCAAACTACACATTTTAGGATGAACTTAGTTGTCTGATCAAATAGTCAGTCGTAAAGTCAACATGAAGCTCTGTTTGCGATTTAATGTCCTATTTAGTGAGAATAAAATGTAGGCTGGCTACTTCACTAGAAATAGATTAAATTATGAAAGTGGGAATTAGTTATACATTTCTTTTATTAAAAAGAAAAGAAAACGCAGCCTTATGTAATGAGTGCAGGAACGTGGAGGTAATCAGGCTAATTTAGAGTCATGATTTATATCCATTAGACAATGATCAGACTCCTCTGTCTTAGATTAGTGCGATAAGTACAGCCTTTCAATAGGGTAACTGACAGATAGTCAACAAATAATCAGCTTGAATAACTCTACCCCGTTATTGCAACTATCAGAGTCCTCAGAACAAAATAGATTATGCAATAACAAAGAAAACATTGCTTACAGCAAATGGTATAAAGCTGGGCAGTAATTATCTCAAAATGTGTTGTTGTTGTTAAAGGTGGTGAATTGATTACAAAAGTGGTTCTTGATGGCTGTAGCTGTGGTACTTTAAAGTTGATGAATATACAGTGAATATAAAGCTATACAGTAAAATAAACGCGTTTGTATGCTTTTTAAGTAGAAACACTATGGACTATGCTTGCATTGGGTTGGCAGACGTATATTTGAAGGGAAGAATGCATGTAGCTGAAGGAAACATAAAGGCTAAAATCACATACAGTACAGCCTCTTCAAAAATTTCCCTGTAGTAAAGAATTTATCAGTTAAAACTCATCTTTGAGCATCATTATAACTCAAACCACTGATCCACCCGTTCAAATGTGTTGATATGATTGGTTACATGTTTGTGAGTTTGGAAACCAAGGCGATTTTAAACCGTGGGAATGAGACTGTCTGCAATTTTATAGAGAAAATAATTAGCAATAGTCTTGAATGATGAATTTGCCCATGGCTTGTCTTAAAACATATTAAAAATACTGCATAGACACATAAACAAAAATAAAAACCTTATTTTTCCCCCAGTGGCACTTTAATAATCATCAGATTCCAGTTATGGATGTGATATTTGCAGTCAAAACTTAATATATAATTTTTTATACCTACAAATTTATAACCATGAATTTATAACCTTGCATTTATTACCAATATATTGAACCTAGATTTAATCTGTTTATATTTTCCTAAACCAGACATCAGGAAAATATCAGTCTTTAGTCATGTTTTCTATTTTAGATGAGAGAAATGTGTTATGGAAGTTTTTTGTAGACATACTTTGTATAGAATTCTGTAAATTAAAATGCACTAACCAGAAGCAATAATACTCAACAAATTGAGAAAGGATATCTCTTCAAAGATCATTTAATATTTAGTTTATTAAAATGTTTGTATGCACATTCATAAGGAAATTTCTTCATTATGGACCTAACCATTCTGAAAATGCACATACTTAACTATATTAAAAAAATGGCTTTAAAGGGACAATCCACTTATTTTAAAATATTCTAATTTTCCAGCTCCCCTAACATTTAAACATTTGATTTTTACAGTTTTGGAATCCATTCAGCTGATCTCTTTTTAGCATAGCTTAGCACAATCCATTGAATCTGATTAGACCATTAGCATCGCGCTCAAAAATAACAGAGTTTCGATATTTTTTATATTTTAAACTTGACTCTTCTGTAGTTACATCGTGTACTAAGATTGACAGAAAATTTTAAAGTTGAGATTTTCCAGGCAGATATGGCTAGGAACTAAACTCTCATTCTGGCGTCATAATCAAGGACTTTGCTGCCGTAACATGGCTGCAGGAGGCCCATTTTCAGCGCCTGAAAATAGTCCCCTTGGTAACTTTTAGTAGCAGGGAACTATTTTCAGGCACTGCGTAATATCATTATTACTCATGCAGCCATGGTCAGGCGAGTTTGCTGGCCAATTAAGAACAGGGATGCCATGGTCCTTAAACAAGGTACTGGCAGCTTTGGCACTGTGTGCAGGTGCCAAGTCCTGTTGAAAAATGAAATCTGCATCTCCATAAAATTGGTTAGCAGCAGGAAGCATGAAGTGCTCTAAAACTTCCTGGAATACGGCTGCGTTGACCTTGGATCTCAGAAAACACAGTGGACCAACACCAGCAGATGACAAGGCACCCCAAACCATCACTGACTGTGGAAACTTTACACTGGCCTCAAGCAACATGGATTGTGTGCCTCTCCTCTCTTCCTCCAGACTCTGGGACCCTAATTTTCCTCAGAAATACAAAATTTACTTTCATCAGAGAACATAACTTTAGACTACGTAGCAGCAATCCAGAAGCGAGACGCTTCTGACGCTGTCTGTTGTTCAAGAGTGGCTTGACGCAATGTATGTGACAGCTGAAACCCATGTCTTGCAAACGTCTTTGCATAGTGGTTCTTGAAGCACTGACTCCAGCTGCCTGTTTTATTTTTTTTGACAATCCTCTCCAGGGTGCGGTTATCCCTATTGCTTGTACACTTTTTTCTACCACATCTTTTCCTTCCCTTTGCTTCTGTGTTAATGTGCTTGGACGCAGAGCTCTGTGAACAGCCAGCCTCTTTTGCAATGACCTTTTGGGTCTTGCCCTCCTTGTACAGGGTGTCAATGGTCGTCTTTTTGACAACTATCAAGTCAGCAGTCTTCCCCATGATTGTGTAACCTAAAGAACTAAACTGAGAGACCATTTAAAGGCCTGTGTGTGTGTGTGTGTGTGTACATGATTATTATACACAGTGCACACACAAATATATATATAATGTAAACAGAAACTTTTATTTTGCAAACAATTAGTAACAATTAATCGTTATGCAGCCCTAAGTCAACAAAGCTAAAACATCAGTTTTACACAACTAAAGTATTTCTGTTTTTTTTCTTACAGTCTCATGAATCAACTACTATGAGGTGCAGCAGATCTTTGACTCTCCTCCCCTTCTTCAAACAAATTACCCACCATTGGTCACCTAACTGTCGACAGACTAATGCCCTTGCTGTGCCTCACACACTCCACCTTTTTAGGAACTTCTCCACCCCTCAGCCACGAATTAACGAGAACTCTGTCGAAGTTTTAGGCCATGTCTACCCGCGAGATGACATGACCAATGTGACAGCGAAGATCTTGTCCAAAGTTGGCTGCCAACTTCACAACCGTCCACACCACCCCTTGTGGCTTATTAAAGAACGCATCAAAGACCATTTCTACCGCTCCTACGTGGGTCGCACAGGAAACCCACGCTTTTCGGTACATGACAACCTCAGCCCAGTAGTGACGGTGGAGCAAAACTTCGACAGCTTGCTCATTCCGCCAGACCATCCCAGTCGAAAAAAAGGAGACAATTACTACCTGAACCGCACACACATGCTGCGGGCGCACACCTCCGCCCATCAGAAAGAGCTGGTGCGCTCGGGGCTTGACTGCTTTCTTTTGGCTGGAGATGTGTATAGGCGAGATGAGATAGACTCCAGTCACTATCCAGTTTTTCACCAGATGGAGGGAGTCCGGCTTTTCTCAAACCATGAGGTTAGGATCTTTATCTGGTGAAAGGAGGTTATTTAAAGCATCCCGATTTTAATGAATAGGTTGTTGAGGTGTTGCACCCAAAGATATGATGAAATCATAATGCAATTATACTGGGAATGCGGTTGAATGTGAAAATATGAAATCGCTTGTTTAAATGAATTAGAAGGCACAAAAATAAAGGTTCTGTCATCATTTCGTCACTTTTAATGTTGTTCCTATAACATAACTTCAACTTCAACTGTCAAGTTATAGAAATTAAAAAAACATACCATACATTTTTGTTTATACTGTATATGTTTTTTTTTTTAATTGTGTTAGCTTTTTGCCAAAGTAAAGAATGGTGAGGACCTGTCCCTGTTCGAGCGTGGTGGTCACCGTACGCCTCAGAAACAGGAAGCACACACGCTGGAGGCTGTCAAACTTGCGGAGTTCAATCTGAAACAGACACTCACGCGCCTCGTGCGACACCTTTTCGGTGAAGGTACCGTAGGAATCGTGCGCTATTCGCACTTTTTCTTCACTTTTTCTGTCCAGCTCTCTTCCATCTGTTTGTCTCGTCTTTCAGATTTAGAAATCCGCTGGGTTGACTGCTACTTTCCATTCACACACCCCTCCTTTGAGATGGAAGTGCGTTTCCAAGGCGACTGGTTGGAGGTGCTGGGCTGTGGGGTGATGGAGCAAGAACTGGTCAACTCAGGTTTGTGAACACACAAAATCATACGCAAACCCTACTTTAAAGCCTAGTGGGTTCACATAGATAACAAAGCATGAAGCAAATCGAAGCTAATTAAATTAATTTCTTTTCAATGCCGTTTTGAGGCAACTCGAGTGACTGCAGCATAGGCTGAAGTTTAGAGATCAAGTTTATGCAAATGTGCATGTTAGCTCAACTAGTAGAGCAGCACACTAGCAATGCAAAAGGTCATGGGTTTGATTTCCAGGAAACACACATACACAACCCATACCTTGAATGCACAGGAAGTCACTTTGGATGCCAAATGCATAAACATATACAGTAATTATAAATGCATTAGTCAGCAGTGATGTCATTCATTTTTGCAATTACATGCATGTTTTTATTTACATTTATGCATTTGAAAGATGCTTTTATCCACAGTGCAGTACAAGTGCATCTATTAACGGATTTGTATTGTTATAATTGTTTGCAGGCAGGGTATAAAATATGAATAGTTGGTAGATTATGAAAGCTCTTAGTCACGTAATGTAGACTTTTCTCTTGCCTCTCTGCTATAAAGACGTCTAATGTGTGATGAGTGATCAGTCTCATACCATGGCTTTACTATGCTATATGACTTTATCATGGCTCCATTAAAAGCTCATGAAGACGGCAGCGTATACCTTCAGCTCTGCACATAACAGCCCGAGCTATTGCCATTGAAATGAATGTCATTAATAACGAAAACTTCTCTCAATGTATATTAGATCCTCTCAAAATAGATGGGCAGCACACCGGGTAACCGAAAAAAAGTGCTGCAATTTTAGAAAACAGGACTGATATGCTTATATAATGTGCTTAGTGTGCAGATTAACACCAGTATACCTTCACATAAGCTAATATACCACCAGTTCAAATGGCCACACCTTTGAACCAGACTGAATGACATTCTGCCTCTGCCAGTAGATGGCGGTGTTGTTCAGTGCTGTGTGTGGCAACCAGACCTCATGAACTGAATGGGATCGTCCCACCCGAGGGACAGCTGGGCGTTCCAATAAAAGGGGGAGGGGAAGGGACGGACATGCGTGACTGCAGAGACATGTGTTTCGTCCCCACGGACAAGACCAGGATAACCACCCCTCCCTCTCTACTGGTCCACTTTTCACTGCCACTTTATTCTTCAATCTCATCTGCACTCTTCATCGATCCGGTCTATGTTAAACAGCACAGGTTCCCCAGCTGTCTGCACACCAGACATGTGGTACATGCTACGGCCAATTATTGACAGCACCACTCCAATACAAGTGATCTCTTTTTTTCTTTACTGCGCTGGTAATTTGGTGATTTTTTAAGCATAACATTTGACTTAATCGACACTGATTATTATGAACAAATTCTGATTCGTACCTTTGACTGGACGTTTTTTGAATGAAGGTGGAGCCATATAATAAAATAAAAAATAGTGTGTATATTAAAATGTATACAGAGACTGCGCATTGTTTTATTTTTATTGGATTGTTCTTTAAACTGTGGAACTCAACAAAACAATTTAAAATTTTGGTTGGGTTGGGTTGGGTTGGGTTGGGTTAGGGTTAGGGATAGGGTTAGGTTAGGTGAATGAAAGCCTTAATAGGCTGGCTCAGGCACAGGCACACTTTAAAACTTTGTTAGGGTTAGGGTTAGGGTTAGGGTTAGGGTTACTGACATCTTGGGTCTTGAGTCTGCGCAGTAGCGATTTCGGGATCAGTCCTGCAAAGTAGTGAGCAGGAAGTAAACCGCGAAATCAAGGCTCCGCCCTCGCTCTTGCAGAATGCACACAACCAGCTTCGGAAAAAAGATATTTGAAGTGTAATTAAATTGTTTAGTTGGTCTCAAGTCCCATTGAATTACATGGGGGATGCGGGGTTTATGACTTATACTGGGACCAGTCACTGGGGGGCGATCGAGACGTTTTGGCTTCACTTTTTCAGGGCTTGTGCGGCATTCTTGTGATAGGTAGGGGGGAATTAAAACACTAAAACATTGGGATTAGGGTGTTGGGTTTAGGAAAAGAATAGGGGTTAAAAGAGGATTTTGTGTTCTCTCACTCCTTTAAATTTTCCATTTGTGTTCTTTGTTCTCCCTCCCACCAAAACCAAAAAAATTGTCCCTACAAGTGCTTTTGAACTGGTTCGCCTAAATGCAATTCACATCTGATCATAAAGAAGTGCCAAAAAAGATCTCAAGGTTTTATATATTTTTAGCCTCCCATCCATCCTTTTCCTAAAACCTAACCTGGGGATCCCCATGTATTTTTTCCCAAACCCTTGGGATATTAACCACCTCAAATTTATTTTATCCGATCTACCACACCACCCCTTCCCAAAACCTAACATATGCTTAATACTAACACCAATTAAGAAAGGACCCTTATCTTTTACCCCGTTCGCTCTATTTGTTTGACTTTTCTTTGAGGACATTTCATTTTTATTACTGTGATTTGATTTTAAATCCTATTGTACATTTTATTTTTTATTTCATCCCAGAGGTGAAGTTTTAAAGTATGCCTGTGCCTGAGCCAGCCTATTAAGGCTTTTCATTCTCCTAACCTAACCATGCCCTTACTCCTAAACTTAACCATATTTCAAACTCATTAGCAGTGAATAGGGTGAATTTCCATAACAACATGTAGTTTCCCAGTAAATCCATAGTCTTGCAGGTATTTAATGTTAGGTACATTAGGCCACCATAGTGCCCTTCCATGACAAAGCATATCTTTCTCTGTCCTTTCCTCAGGTACTCTTGTTTGCTCTGGCATTTTGAGGATGTCAATAATTGAATACTTTTCTATCTAAAGGCTATTCTTAAGGAGCCTGCGTCTCTCTCACTTTATTTCTTATTCTTCATTCCACCCTTCCGGTCTCCCTTTTTCAAACCACTCACGGTCAAGCATATGTCCTCCGTTGCACTGGAACATTCTCAGTCGACTGCGTTATAGTGGCAACACACACAATTTCTTGTAAATAACTTTGTATTTATGGATCTCATGTCTTATACAGTTTGTACCTTATTGTGCGAATGTGGTCTCTATAACTGTGGACTGAGAGAAAAAACAACGTATTTTCTTTAAATTCAGTGGCTTATTAGTGTTCCTGTAGCGTGACTGGTTGAGCATTGCCGTGTTAGCAGTGCAAAGGTCATGGATTCAATTCTCAAGCAACACAGAAACTGAAAACATTGGTTGCTTGAATGCACTGTCAGTCGCTGATGAAAAGCATAAACAGAGTTTTCTTTTTTTGGTCCACTTTTTTCACGTTGGTCAAAACCTGGCTTGCGTTTCGTCACCGAAAGGACACCCGTAATCCTGATTTGATTGGCCCTCAGTGGAACTTGGTGTCTTTCACGGTGCCGCACTTGATAGGAGTACAGATTACCGAGTCTGCGACTCACTTCCTGTTCTTTCTGCCTGTACTCAATCACTGCTTTATCCCTGTGTACACCCACTCGAGTGGCAATGCATATTCACAACTGGGTAAACAAAGCCCTCATGTCTTCAGACAGCTGTCAGCAGGCCTTCCTTTCTCCTCAAGGTTTTGCTGCTCAGACAAATCTGCTTACGGGCGTCTTTTTTGGCAGCGTGCGCACGTACCTTTCCTTCCCGTTTAGGTTACAGGGCATGTTTAATCAAGTTTTGATTCTCAGAAGAGTTTATAATGGATTTCGACAAACCCACACAATCTGTGTCAACGATAATGTCTTATTAACCAAATAACTGTCAAAGCTTCTTAAATGAGCCCCGCTGTATCTTTAAAGACATTATTTTAATTTATTCTGTAATAAGATATCGGTATTAAAGGGCACCTATAATGTGTGTTGGCCGTGTGTGAACACAACCACCCTTCGGTGAAAAAAATCCACTCGCTACTTGTTTTTTAATTTTCATTAATCCAAAGCAGTCTCATTAGACATGCCGTTTTGATTCTCTTATCAATGTGATGTCACATTGATAAAGCCCCGCCCACTTACAGTCCTGCATTACCATCGTTTCCACCTTTAGCTTGTTGTACTCTGTCCACTAGATACTATTGTGTTAGACTGTATTAATCAGATTTATTTTAAGTAAAAGCGCTCACTTTCTGTTTGTAAGGATGTAAATAGCTCATTTGCATTTAAAGGGACAGACACTGCGTTTTTGCTCCCACCCAAATAGGAGCATTTTGGACATGCTATAATAAATTATCTGAGGGGTATTTTGAGCTGAAATTTCACAGACACATTCTGGGCACACTTGAGACTTATATTACATGGTGTAAAAAGCCCATAATAGGTGCCCTTTAAGTTGACGTGCAGATTATCTTGTTGTTGTTTAATGTCAGGTCCTACAGGAGGTCTATACTGTATCCAGTCTGATCTCACGAGAATTCACACATATTTTACAAGTTGGCTAATTCGTATGAAGTTTTTTACGCAAAAACAATTAACATAAAAAAACAATAACAAAACCCCACCCCTAACCCCACAGGGGTCAGGGCAAATCGTACAAAAATGTATGAATGTGGTCGTACAAATTTAAGGAGACCTATTTCATTGCTAAATAACAACGTTATTTTGTGTATTCAATATAATACAATACGTATGTTCGCGTGGTTTATGGTCAAAAAACACATTATTTTCCACATACCGTACATTTTTGTAGCTACAGATATCATGCCTTCCTCAAATGCTTTGATTTTGTACAAAACTCGTCGATTTGAAAAGCGCTGTGTCCCTGATTGGCCAGCTAATCTGTATGTTGTGATTTGGTCTGAATACCTCTGACATCAGCCGGAAATGTGACGCTCCTTACCGTGTTTTGAAAGATTCGCTCACAATGCAATGCTAACAGGAGTTAACTTGCAGGCTGAATCCGAAGCAGGAGGAGTTCTGATAATGTCGATTTTTTCTACGTCACTAATCTCATGAAGTAAACTGTTGCCTACAATCCGTGTGTTTGTTGTAGTCCAAGAAAAGAGATTTACATCGGAGACGATAACTCGCGTCATTATTTACTTTGGGGTTCGTACCTTTTGCATATCGTTAACATGTAGTAATACACACTTCTACATCGAAGGAAATGTAAAATCATGAATCGGACCATAGGTGCTCTTTAATACAAATTAACCATCTTGTAAAATGCGTATGAATTGCTATAAGATAGCATTAAATGTATCATAACCTGTGGGGGTACATACTGTATAGACATGATAGACATGATCAAAAGTACCTTTATGGTGCATTCCCACCAGCCGCGGTAGAGGCGGCAAAAACGCGCTATTCGCGGTAGTTGGACGCTTGAACATTTCAGTTCACTCGCTTCATTCGCGCGTGAAATTCTAGTCATTTAAGACATTCACGCGGAAATTCGCATCATGGGAGGGGCTTTTGCGACTCCGCTGAGACTCCGCCACTCTGCTCGCTTCCTGTAATCACATCACTACTTACAGCAAGGTCCTGATTGGTTAACGCGTGCGGATATCCGCCAAAGTTCAGATTTTTCAACTCGCGTGGAACGCTCAATTCGCGCGGAATGTGCCATCTGCTCCACACCATTCGACCAGCGCTTACCGCGTGTACCGTACCGCAGGATGCCTAATCGCGTCTTTGCATTGATCTGAGGGGGTATCTCAGTTACCCTGAGGTGGTATTTCAAAATAGAGATATTGTAGATTCATTCTGCATTCTGTTGCATCTTTTAAAGTCTCTGTAACAGCGGGATAACATCTTTATAAATGTTATTTGTTTTATATGTCAGACTCACAAACGTTACAACATTTACAACCCATCCTTTTCGCGTATCATAACATTTTGTAGAGAAAATTATATTCAGTGAGGCAAACGTTAGGGTTAGCTATTTGATTTTATCAACTAGGAATTAATTGGAAATTGGCAGTGTTCTACATATAATTACATTTATGCGTGGCACACGCCCTTATCCAAAATGACTTGCAGTACAGTGCATTACCAGCTATACTTGATTATATCCGTTTTTTGGCAGACAAAGAGAGCTATCTTATGTCATAAGGAAAAGAAAGTTGTTTCAAAGACAAAGCAAGTAATTACAATTTCATAAATGATTGCAAAGACTAAAATGTTTTTTGTTTTAAACTGTTCTTAACACTAGCCTAGGTATTAAAGTTATCAGTTGTTCATTTGGTTAAAAAAAGTTGTTTCTGCCTGCTGCAGTGGATTGGAGTTTTATCACAACTGACCGTCCTCTGCATCGGCTGTCGTCATACTTAAGCGAACGCAAACTTGTGTGCACTCAGTCTCCTCTTTGACTTCTCTCGATGTTCCAGCCCTCTCCTCCCTGTTTCCTCTCTGGACTGCAGGGATTCTGTCAATCCCCTCCACAGTTCTTCTTCACCCCCATTCTCATTTTCACTCTTACAAACTCTCTGTGCCTTTCTACACTGCGGCATAGCAGTGTGTCTCCGTTGCTATGGCAACTTCTCATTCAGTCCTCTCGCACACCCCTCCCTTTACGCACTCGTCCACACTCACACATTCCCTCTTTTCCCTTCAGAGTAGAGACAATAAAAAGCTGCCAGGAAGACGGCATTAAGCGCATGGCGGTCGGCGGGAGTACAGGGTCGAGCGAGAGAAAGAGAGAGAGAGAAAAGAAAGAACACCAGGCGTCCTGGGAAGTTAAAAGGTTATTTATTCGTCTCTGAGCGTGACCGCCATATGCTAAGCGTGCCGTAAGTGTGCCAGAGGTGGTGTGTTTGGTTTAGGGGTGGAGTTTGACTAATGAAAGGGGAGGAGGGGAACTAGTGCAGCACCAGGGTTTGGCAGTAGATCCACTTAGGTATTCATTAGAGCGCGGCGTGTAATCCCTGGACACATTGATTCCGAAGCGGGCCCAAAAGAGAGCCCTGTGGGACCTTGCCGGAGCTGTCCGCAGCATATGGGACCCGTGTTAATGATGGCACGCGTCTGCGGTGTGGGTGAGGTTTAGTCACGCCCCACAGGGCGGGGGGCCCGGGGAATGTGATTAAAGCCGTGTTTGGTGACAATTAACGGCCCTTCAAGTCACGCATTCGGGGGCCTCTGGGACAGTAGGGGAGCGGGAGGCGGCTGGTAGATGGGGAAGGTACCAGCTGAGCTCTCTTTCTGGTTCAGGTGGCACTTTCAATCTTAGTCTTAATCCTTAATACCCCCCACCCATCCGCACTGAATAAATCATGTGCCAGTTGTGACAGGCTCCCATTCAAGCGTTTGCTCTCAAACACACATGCGTCTTTGGCCTCATTACAGCGTTTCTGTCAGGATATGCTGGTTTTTTGACGAGCTGGCAGTTTTTTAATCAGTCAGCTTTTGCTCTTCTCAGGCTCTCATTCCTGTCTGTATTCTTTGTCTCTCTTCAGTTTATAGTGATGCTTTATTGGCTATAGATAAATAATGTACATTTGTACTAGCAGATCAGTTGAAGGTTCTAAAATAAATGTGATTCAAATAATGGTTAAATCTTATAAAAATAACCTGGATAAGGTTTAACCCTACATTTTTTTTGACAATTCAGCATTTTTTTATTAACCTGTCTGCCCGTCTGTCATCTATCACACACACACACACACACACACACACACACACACACACACACACACACACACACACCTGTTTATTTTTTCATAAAATAGGGAAACATACAGATTTACACCCAGTCACAGTTTCACACCTCACATCTGGTCTCTCAGGTTTGCACTGTTAGAGCAAACATTTGTTTGTGCACTGTTTTGTTCCAGACCCAACTGGAATACCATAGGGCCAAATAGAGTGGGATAATGCCATCGAAAAGAAAAAAAAGGAATGAAGGCAATAGACAAGGAGAGAAAAATAAGCGAACAAGATCTACTCGGTTTCCCTTCATCATGTTCTGCATTTCTCTGGCCTACTTTCTAAAATGAAGGCTTTGTCGTAGTGCCCCAGGCTTGCATTGTGTAATGAACAGTAAATTACATCCCATTTAGAAAAGCACCCACAGCTGCCTGGTGATATATACCATGTTCATTTTAGCTGAGATAATCAAGTTCATCTGACTCAGTCCTGTTTATCCGATGTGTGTTAAGTAACGTGTGGCTGTGTTTGTAACAGCATGTGGTCAGATGTAAGATCAAAGGAAAATGTATGGTAATCATAAAATACTAAAGACTATCTCAAGGGGTGATTATTATGTGATATCCCTGTTGCTATTCATAGCTGGTTTAGCTTGAAACAAATAAACCAGAATCTGTGTAGACCTGCATGATGGGTCAAATTAAAACGGCAATCATTTTAGGGTTGTCTAAAGGGAATTAAAATTCTGTCATCATTTACCCGCTCTCATGTTGTTACAAACCTGTATACATTTTTTTGTTCTGATGAACACGAAGGAAGATATTTTGAGAAATGTTTGTGACCAACCCCTTCGTGAGCCCCATTCACTTCCATAGTAGGAAAAAAGAGTACTATAGAGTGAATGGATTTCCAGTTTGTTCTCTTCAGGGGTTGATCGTCACATGTGGGGAATTGTGGAATTGACAGCATAGTGGAACAAGCACCGAAAGTCGGCAAAGTTGAAACTTTATTCAAAAACAGCAGGCAGTAGGCAGCCAATGTGAAGGGAACGAAATGACATTTGTCAAAATCTGCAGGTAGTGCCATTTTTTGTTTTTTAGTGGATTCAGTTTTTAAATAACTTAAAGGATTAGTCCATTTTCTTAAAAATCCAGATAGTTTACTCACCTCCATGTCATCCAGGATGTTGATGTCTTTCTTTGTTCAGTCGAGAAGAAATTGTGTTTTTTGCGGAGAAGGATCCAGGATTTTTCTCATTTTAATGGACCCCAACACTTAACAGTTTTAATGCAGTATAAAATTGCAGTTTTAACAGAGTTTCAAAATGATCCCAAACGAGGCATACGGGTCTTATCTAGAGAAAACAATTGTCATTTTTGGCGGGAAAAATAAAAAATATGCACTTTCAGACCACAACTTCTCGTTTTCTTTCGGTCCTGTGACGCGCCTGCGTGACCTCACATAATACATCATCACGTCAAGAGGTCAAGGATGACGAATAAGAAACTACGCATCAGTGTTTACAAGTGTGGAGAAAGAGGACCATTCCGACGTTGTTGTATGTTGAATGATACTAATTAATGTCTTTGTGTCAGTTTATTGTTTAAAATGGTCCACAAATGTGCATTTCACATATGTAACACGTGACCTTCCTACGTCACTACGCAATTACGTGAGGTCGCGCTTGCAGGTCACAGGACTGGAGGAATACGAGTAGTTGTGGTTTAAAAGTGCATGTTTTTTATTTTTCTTGCCAAAAATGACAATTGTTTCGCTAGATAAGACCCTTATGCCTCGTTTGGGATCGTTTAGAGTCCTTTGAAACTGCAATTTTAAACTACATTAAAACTGTTACATGTTGGGGTCCATTAAAATAAGAAAAATCCTGGAATGTTTTCCTCAAAAAACATAATTTCTTCTCGACTAAACAAAGAAAGACATCAACATTTTGGATGACATGGTGGTGAGTAAATTATCTGGATTTTTTTTTAAGAAAATGGACTAATCCTTTAATGTATTACGTGTATTCAGATTTTAAATGTATTAAATTGGCAATGTTTTTGTTTGGAAAATAGGTTTGCATATTAATTGTGACTAATAATTGACAGTCCACTACATCATTTATAAATCATACTAAAGAAATCCACACTTGCTTGCACATACCAGTCAGACACACCCTCCTGCCAGAAGACAGCTGGTGTTTCAAGTGTCAGGTATTATCATTGAACCATGAGAATTCTTCATAGTTTCTTTTCTGTAAACTCTAACACAATAATATGCTATTTTTGTGCTATTCTGTCACGTAAACGCATGTAAAGCTGTAACTTACAACCTGTTCAGCATCACTTAGCATCACTTCTTGCGTCTTTTGAGCGGCAATCAAATCATCTGTTACGTCCCTGCGGTTGCTATGTGTCTCTCCACATCTGAACTCGGTGTGTCGTCTTTGAGTGGGTGTGTGTGGGAGCTTGCACATGTTAGCGTAGCGAACGCAAGGATACTGAAATGCCTGACTCAGCAATCAATGAGGACGAGGCTGACGGAATGACAAACAGTTGTGTTAACCACTGGCCCAATGCCCACCTGCAGCCATCTTCAACCTGATGGCAAAACAACAGCACACTTGGGAAGGAAAATATCTTTTAGAGAGGAAGGTTATGTCAAAGATGGTTTAAAGAATCTCAAGGGAGTTGTCAGTAGGACACTTCTAATAGGAACCTAGTTGTTAGCTAGCAGACTATTGATATGCACCTTTGAAAGACTCCGAGTTAAACAAGGTGTTGATGGGGTGGTGTCAAGGCTAAAGCGCTGAATCGACAAATTCATGGTTCTCTGATATCTACTAATATTAACAAATATTAGTATATGTTATAATATTTACTAATATTTTGGTCACTAACATAACTTACCAAGTCAGCAAATCACTTAACTTTAACCATCATGTAAGGATCTCACCACACTTTGTCTGTGGTTAGCAAACAACTCATTACTGTTTTAAATGCACTACATAAAATCCTTCAGACATGAACACCCAACGTGCTAATTAGTTTCGTGAAAACTTTGTTTCACATGTCAGTAGTACAGGGTGTTTGTGATATCTACTGATGCAACAAACAAACCAGGTTTTGAAAGAGACTCCAAAAAAGTTTTGTGACCTGACTTGCTATAACTGTATGTAGATCTGTTGCCCGAAAGACACCAAAAAGCCTCATCTAACTGCAAGAAACCAGCCCAGCCTATATATCTTAGTCACAAAAAGGAATTAAAATGTCTATGTGTCAGACACCAAATTTAGGATAGTCCCAAATTCCACCCAGTACTCAGACAATTACACACACACATCTGCTCGACTTTAAGTGCCACTATAATACGCTAATTTATATATGCACTTACCTAAGCAACTATACAGGCTAGAATGAACATAGCTTTTTTAGTCTTGACAACTTCAGGGCCTTTGATTCAAATGAATTTTCATTTTTGGTTTGACAAAACTTGGCACAGTGGACATCATTTTTGTGTTCTTGAAAAATGCAACTGCTCAACTGAGGACGTTAAAATTTGGCACGTTTTGTCCAACATCCAATAAAACATTTTTGCCAGCCAGTAATTGCAATTCTGAATGGCTAAAGAGGCTTGGCAAATAACCTTTTTCCTCGATAAAGGTTGTCATTTTACAAATCCTCATCAATTTTTGTCCAGTTTACAAGTAATTCCAGCTTACAAGTTGTCCAGTTTTCATGGAATCCCAGTTTACATAGAATCCCAGTTTACATGGAATTCCAGTTTACAAGTCAACCGGTTTACATAAAATTCCAGTTTTACATGGAACTCCAGTTTTACATGGAATTCCAGTTTACAAGTTGTCAAGTTTACATGGAATTCCAGTTTACAAGTCGTCCAGTTTACATGGAATTCCAGTTTACAAGTTGTCCAGTTTACATGGAATTCCGGTTTACAAATTGTCCAGTTTACATGGAATTCCGGTTTACAAGTTGTCCAGTTTACATGGAATTCCAGTTTACAAGTTGTCCAGTTTAAATGGAATTCCAGTTTAGGAATCGTCCAGTTTACATGGAACTCCAGTTTTACATGGAATTCCAGTTTACAAGTTGTCAAGTTTACATGGAATTCCAGTTTACAAGTCGTCCAGTTTACATGGAATTCCAGTTTACAAGTTGTCCAGTTTACATGGAATTCCAGTTTACAAGTTGTCCAGTTTACATGGAATTCCAGTTTACAAGTTGTCCAGTTTAAATGGAATTCCAGTTTAGGAATCGTCCAGTTTACATGGTATTCCAGTTTACAAGTTGTCCAGTTTAAATGGAATTCCAGTTTAGGAATCGTCCAGTTTACATGGAATTCCAGTTTACAAGTTGTCCAGTTTACATGGAATTCCAGTTTACAAGTCGTCCAGTTTACATGGAATTCCAGTTTATGAATCGCCCAGTTTACATAGAATTCCAGTTTACGAATCGTCCAGTTAACATGGAATTCCAGTTTAAAAGGAATTTCATCTTACAAGTCCAGTTTAAATGGAATTTCATCTTACAAGTCATCCAGTTTATAATGGAATTCCAGTTTACAAGTTGTCCAGTTTACATGGAATTCCAGTTTACAAGGGATTTCTTCTTATGAGTCCAGTTTAAATGGAATATAATCTTACAAGTTATTCAGTTTATAATGGAATTCCAGTTTAAAAGTTGTCTAGTTTACAGGGAATTCCAGTTTACAAGTCGTCCAGTTTACATGGAATTCATCCAGTTTACATGGAATTACAGTTCTAAAAGGAATTACAGTTTATAATGGAATTCAAGTTTACAAGTTGTCATGTTTACAGGGAATTCCAGTTTACAAGTCATCCAGTTTACATAGAATTCCAGTTTACATGGATTTCCAGTTTGCATGGAATTTCAGTTTTACAAGGAATTCCAGTCTATAATGGAATTCCAGTTTACAAGTCGTCCAGTTTACAGGGATTTCAAGTTTACAAGTCATCCAGTTTACAAGTCGTCCAGTTAACATGGAATTCCAGTTTACAAGTCGTACAGTTTACAAGTCGTTCAGCTTACATGGAATTCCAGTTTGCAAGTCGTCCAGTTAACATGATATTCCAGTTTAAATGTCATCCAGTTTACATGGAATTCCAGTTTGTGGAATTGTCATGTATCATTTAGATACATGTCTTTTTTTTTTTTTGATACATACACATCATAGCATCTATTCATGTGAATCTTTTGCCATTGGAATACTGTACTGTATTCAAATTTTTCACAGCATTTATTGTTCAAAAGGTGGCAGTTGTGTTCATTTTCATCCCTTTTGTTCTGAACATACGGCTTTTTATTTGCGAACGACTTATATTAGTGTTTGGTCAATAATTTAGAGACAAATCAAGTGGGAATAATCATGAATAATTAATACATCTATTAGAAATATATGAGTGTAGGTAAGCAATGTTTGCTTATTTCTCCATTACTGTACAGTATCTATTGCACTCAGTGTATGTTTGTTTGCCTAAAATCATTTTCATTCTCTTCTGCTTTATAATTATAACAGCTATTGATAATCGGCTCTGCTGCATATTTATGAGCCGGGACTGTTTAACTAACAGACTGAACAAATCAATAATTTCCATCTCACTGCAATTTCTTCTATCAGTACAGCAAAATGCAAGTTTGGTTTCATAGCAACAGCTGAAGAACAAGCATATGCTTAGATTTTTGGTTATCGGAGCGCCAATTGTTTAGGAAAATGTGTTGCATTTCAATTATCTATTTTGTTTTAACACTTTAGAGAAGGTGTAAGTGTAGAAGGTGGCAGACTTTAGTTGCCTGTTTTTAGGAAGATCAGTCGACGCGTTAATTCCCTTCAAATCAGTTCAGAACATGCACACTAATACAGCTCCATCTGATATATTTAGGTGGCTACTACTGTTAACAACAAGAAATCTAAGTTGATAGACAATGCTGTCCTTAACTTTAATATTATAGTATGTTGTTTTACATTCATTTCACCTAAAAAATGAATATTCAGTCACATCACAACAGATTTAATTAAAATGTATATTCGCCATCCATCGCTGACTGCTGATTGCTGATTTTCATTTGACTGCAAATTCACGGTCAAGGGTCAAAAATGTTTTTGTGGTAGCCCACGCAACACAATATCTGTTATGCATCATTTGAAAAAGTATGAAACTATAGAAAAGCAATGCATTCCCGCATAATTAACAATTAGTTGTAGTTGTTAAAAAGAGCTACAAATGATATGCAAAGATGCCTTCAACTAGATTATGAGCATACATTTTAGATAGTACAAGCCTGGAGATTAAATTAATAAACATAATCACTTAACTTAAGCAGAAGTCTTATAATTGGGGTCTTTTAACACCCTTGTGCCCCCTTCTGACTTGCATTAAAGTGCAGAAACAAAAAACACACTGATTAGAACTAAGGCTAAAAAAAAGCCTTAACATATAGTTGAGTACATACTGGACTGTTGAACACCAAAGCATGTCTATATAATGAGATATATGTATGCATGTGAGCTGTGGACTGAGCTGACATGTCACTAAAAAACCCACACTGGACCCTTAGGATTTACAATCTTAAAGGGATAGTTCACCCAAAAATAAAAATTCTGTACTCATTTACTCACCCTCAAGTTGTTACAAACCTGTATCATTTCTTTGTTCTGATAAACACAACGATATTTTAAAGAATGTTTGTAACCAAAGAGGAGCACCATTGACTTCCATTGTATTTTTCTCCTACTATGAAAGTCAATAGTGCTCCAAAAAATCCTTTCCCTTTATGTTCAGCAGAACAAAGAAATTATACAGCTTTGAAACCATTTGAGGACTAGTAAATGAGGACTATGTGACATCACATTTGTAGGAATTTTATCAATCGAAAAGTGAACCAGTTGAACAGGTCAGGACCCTGACTGTGACCCAGTCTGAATGGTTCATTGCTTTTCTTCTGCTGAGGGTTGGTAATATGAAGGTTAATTGTGCAGAGCTGGAAGCGACAAACAGAATGAATATATCAATGTGAGTGTGGGGGTTTTATGGTCCCCAGGCAGCTGGTGCAGTGGGATCAGACTGCAGCCAGACAGAGCAATCGTTCCAGCATAGCCAATATACTCTAATTGAGATGTAATAAGTGTGTAAATGAATCTACAGTAACATGCTAATATACAGTGGGATTCAGATGTTCACATTGTAAATGAATATGGGATTCACTTTTGATTTAAGCCAAATGCATGTACAAATTTAAGGATATTAAAAAAACAAATAAATATTGTTTGTTACTAGTCAACTTATGAATAGTAAATTTGTGCAATAAACATGTTTACTCATTTGTCCACATACTGAATGCAGATTTCCTTGGTTTTATTAAAGTACAGAAAATGCTTTCAAAAATTCTTATTACGCAGCACTCTAAAATGCTTGATTCTGATTGGCCAGCCGCGACATTACAAAATATGTTATTACAAGACCACTACTGCCTAATACTACTAATAACCCACGGTAAATCAGATGCTGCAATTCATTTTGACAGGTACAGTTTAATATTACACAAAAATTGAATATAAATATGTATTTTAACATACATGACATTATATTTACAAATATGGTGTCTTATCTTAAAGGGCACCTATTTCATTGCTAAAAACAATGTTATTTTGTGTATTTGGTATAATACAATGTGTTAGTGTGGTTTATGGTTAAAAACACATTATTTTCCACATACCATACAGCCCCAGATATCAGCCTTCCTCAAACGCATTGGTTTTGTAAAAACTCATCGATCTGAAAAGCGCTGTGTCCCTGATTGGCCAGCTAATCTGTACGTTGTGATTGGCCTGAATACATCTGACGTCATCCGGGAATGTGACGCTCCTTACCATGTTTGAAAGAATCGCCAACAATGCAATTCTGACAGGAGTTAACTTACAGGCTGTGAGTCAGAAGCGGGATGAATTATGATAATGTCGGTCTTGTCTACATCAATCCCAGGAAGTAAACTGTTGCCTACAATCCGTGTGTTTGTTGTAGTCCAATAGTCCAGATTTACGTTGGAGACGATAACTCGCATCATCGTTTACTTTGGGGTATGTACGCTTTGCATATCGTTAACATGTACTAACACACACTTACACACTAAAGGAAATGTAAAATCGTGAATCGGACCATAGTTGCTCTTTAAAACAAAAGTAAACTGTTTTTTCTTGCGAAAGGTCTGCATTTGTTAAAAATGAACAAATAAAAATTAAATCTATAATTTGATTTTCAAAAATGTATTATAAAAATGGATTCTTTTTTTTTAAATGCAATAAATCCGTGATAAGTTTTTTTTCCAAAATGCTATAAATCTATTGAATCAAATATATAAATGTGCATTCATCTGTTCCATGTTATATTCATTTAGTTGACTAGTGGTATACACTGATTAAAAAAGAAGCATTAATGGCATTAATCAAAAAGACTTACTTTGTGATATTATGAACACTGTCATTGCTGCTGTTATACTTGACGTCGTCGCTGAACTTTTTTCGACAGCGATCAGCTGTAAAATGTTTTGGTCCTGCTCAATGTTCCTTGACTTTGAGTAAAATAATGGAAAGTTTTTCATAAGATCCTCTGGGGTCAATGTGTTAGCATGACAGAAGCTTGATGGTATTGTGTGAGAACAAGCAACAGTCTGCATTTTTCCTTCGCCTGAGTGGCTTATGTTTCTTCCCCGCCACAGAAAACCACCACAGGTTTATCAATGCTATTAAAAGTTTTATTTTGTTTTTGTTTGTTTGTTAATCACGAAGTACAAAGTAGATGAGGAAAACTAGGATTCTGTGTGTATTCAAAGCACTGTCATTGTTGTTTACAATGTGTGGAATGGTGCGCTGCGATTGGTTAAGCAGCTTTATTGCATTCTGCAGAGAAGGAGGACTGGCGTTCGTTGCGTTTTGAGAAAAAGGGAGAAAAGATGACAGAATAACACTGCAGATATTGGATTTTGCATAAATTAAGAATTTACCTTTTAATACTGATCTGATACAATACTGATTTTGGGGGTAATTCTTTTTTTATGGTGTTTATCGCATTTTGTAACCAAACTCTTCATTTATACCTCCATGGTGGCTCTAAAATACATATTGGTCCCTCAAAGGTACGGATTGACACCTACATGAAAGCTTTCTGACAGTGTACAGCAAAACCAATTACTAAGAAATTGTAAAATTCATGTTATTTTTTTGGCTTTTGCCTTAAAAATGCTCGTTTTGCTGGTAATATTTTTTTAAATGATTTGCCAGGCTCCTCACTCACTCTCCCGCAACAATCTGCATCTCCTGACAACAAATCGCCGTCACCCATTCACAATTACCTGTTCACAGTATAAAAGACTGCCACCCTTATTCATTTCCTGTCCGGTCTCGTTATTACACAATAGCCGTTTCTCAATATGGGTTCTTGTCTGTACTTGCGTTCTTGTGGACTTGTGAAACGTCATCAGTCGCGGCCCAAGTACTGTTCCAATTCAAAGTTCGCATCAAGCCCAAGTTCACATAAAATCCCCGGATGTGTTCTTGATCCGCCCATTTTATCGAGGATGCATCAGAGGAGATTTGTGTGGACTTATGACAGCGAAGTTTCCCATAATGCATTTCGCGTCCGGAGTTCGTTCTTCCGAGTCTGAACTTGCAAGTTCGAACTACGAAGGACACAAGTCCGAGTTTGGCGTACTTGGTATTGAGAAACGGCTAATATCTTTTTGGAGTCTATTGTTGCTACCTGTCTGAATGTTAAACCCTTTGTGAGGGTCATCGTCATCTCTATATTGTCTTTGCATCACCGTCCTTTGTCTACAGTGAAGTTAAAGGCGTGGTGCATGATTGGTAGTCGGGCCGACTACCAAAACACACTTGTAGCCAATCAGCAGTAAGGGGCGTGTCTACTAACCGACATCGTTGCCTGGGTTGTGTCTGTGTGGGGCGGGTCCATCAAAAGTAGGTCTAGATTCTATTGAGGTAGGGGCGTGTTTGTTAAGGTGATTTCAAATGTTAACATTGGCTTTCAGAGATCATGCACCCTGTCTTTAAGGAAAGTGTTTGTTGTTATCTGTCACTGTCAAGAGTTGCTTGTCTGTTTATCATCATCATCATCATCATCATCATCATCATCATTACAACTACATCCATTCATCTGCCTGTTGTTTGCTATATGTTTTAAAAAATACATTATTGGTTTCACTCCGTTGTCATCTCCATCTCTCTACCATAACACATAGTATATGTTTATCCATAAGTTTGGTTGTCATGTTATAAAGGTGCAACTATTAGTTAAGTGTAGAAAAACTACAATAATTTATGATTTAATATCATTGCATGTCGAGCGAATTTCTTTATTTGTGTGTGGTAAAGTGTCAGTCGCACACACAATGCCTAAAACCGGCTTTAATTTGGAGGGGATTAAAACCAAATGGCAGCGTGAGCCGAACGGAGGAAGTTTTCGCTAAAGTGGAACTCGACACAGCTTAGTTTTATCCGCCGTTTAGATGAGGTTAAGCCACATTGTCAACCTCTCATGAATAATTAGCTGTACTCGCCGCTGCGGTTTATAAAAGGAACCTGGTTGTCATCGTCCTCTGCACGGAGGACAAAATGAGCCTGGCACAACAAATAAGACTCCAGAGAACGGAGAAATGAGATTGAGATAAATGAGGACTCCATCAGCCAGGAGTTTAGTGCGGGTCAATGCTTGGAGTTCACGGGATACAGGGCAGCTTAACCGAATATAAATGGGTAACTTGGTCATTTTAGAGTTTACATGGTATGTACCACGGTTAATTTTTTCCTAATTTCCAGCATCATTTCCATTAAAGTTTCTGTATACCGGTTGCCCAATGCATGGCCATCTATGACTGCTTAGTCTCTGTAAGTGCCGCTGCACACATCCGGCCTGCTTTTCATTCTGGACGCCCAGTCTGTCATTTTTGTATTCAGTGTCACATATCACTGGTACTCTCATCACAAGCCGTCTGACCCTAAGACCAGCGGAGATCCTGGTGCTTTGTCTGCCGCTCCCCCAACCTCCTTTGGGTTTTTCTTGTGACCGCATCTCCTCAGCAAAAGCTATGACACTTCAAGTCACAGGAAAGGGCCGAATGCCACATCATTTGTATGAATAAAACAGGCGCTACAAAAGTTATTTGCCCTCAATCATATTGTTAGACCCTTCAATAATGCATGGAAGCGGCAGCCTTTCCTTCATCTCTGTTTCTGGTTGGCGATGGTCCGGGTTGATTTATTCCGCGCTGTGATAGAGCTCATATATAACCATAGAAGTATACCGCACCCTGGCAGATGCCAGCAGTAGAGATGAATGGAAATTTAAATACGTTTTGGTTGTTAGTGGAAAAAAATGGGAGGTATAGCAAAAACTAAAATTTTGTTGAGGTAAAATGGAAATATGCAATACATTTATTTTGTTTTATGTACTGTACATACCCTACATAGCCTGTACCTCAACCTAGCGCTGGACTCGTCTCTTTTTGACCCAACGCTTTTTTTGTGTACTCACTATCAATTCTGCTGGGTTATTTTTATAGAACACATGTTGGATTATAAATAAACCTATGCTGGGTTGTTGTTAACCCTACCATGAGTTGAAATAACCCAGCATTGCATGGAAACAACCCAGCATGGGTTTATTTATTAACCCAACAAAAATTGGACCTAGCATTGGGTTAAAAATAACAAAGCAGAATTGATAGTGAATACAATATGGGGGGAAAAAAAATTCTGTGGTTATTTTCAACCCAGCGTGGGGTCAAAAAGAGAAGAGTCCAGCGCTAGGTTGAAATTAACCCAGAAAGCGTTTATACTTGACCCAACAATGGGTTAAAGCAGGCCAAATGCGGCCCTCCAATCACCTTTATCCTGTCCATTTTTATCCTGCATCTTTGTCTGATTTAACCCTTTTAAGTCCCTTGGGGTCAATCTTACCCCCCCAAGCAACTTTTCTTTAGTTAAAAAAACATGGTTCCCTTCATCTCAGTGGAATAAGATTTTGTGACTTTTCTAGACTATCTGTCAATATTCGTATAAAAACTGGGCTTGATTCGGTTGTTCTAAAGAGGTGTAAAAAAATTTTTACCAAAAGAGGCCCTTTGGGGGTAAAAAATGACCCCAATTTAAAATGAATGGGAAATGCAAAAACTGCAATTCTTTTATGTTCTTTTCTAAACACCAAATGGCTGAATTCAACATATAACATCTAGATCAATATCTAAAAACAATTTAAATGATAATTTATGTGAATTTTTCACAAAAATTTGATATTTTACATGCAAGCTAAAGGTGTAGTTGAGGAATTGAGTGATAAACAGGTACAAAAGTACTTCATATTTCCGAAAAAACACAGCATTAACGTATAGATGGGAAGTAAACAAAAAAAAGATATATTATTTGTTTCATTAATTTTTTTTAAATATTTTTTGTAATGACTCTTTTCATTTCTGGGGTCATTTTTACCCCCTGCGGAACTATAAAGGGCTATTTATAGTCGTGTGTAGGTCATACGGCGTAGCCGCAACGGCGTAGGTTCCGCGTCGGTTTTCATTTATACTTTTGCTTCGTCGTCCGCTTCGATGTGCAAACACCCCCACAGGCCGCTGGTAGGCAGTAACCACGCGTGTAACCACAGTAGCAGCAGAAGAAGTCACAGAAGAAGCAGCTTGGCAAGTTAACCCACAAACGAAGAAGAAACAGCAACTTGTTGTGTATAATTTGAGAAGACCAGCAATGATGAAAGTAAATAAACAGCGACTTTTGATGCAGTTTGAGTTAAATCACTCCTCAACTTGGCTCATCTTTGTTTTCACCGTCACAAACGGAAATACATATGACGCAGTTTTTTTTAGCTGACGGAAGGGGTTCTGGTGGACCAATCACAGCGCTTGCGGTCAGCGTAGATCTGACGCGCTGTTAAAAATTTTATGAGGTGCGCGTCAGACTACGCAGAGCTAAGCACAGGCTACGGATACGCACAGGCTACGCACGACTATCAATCGCCCTTAATGTATACAGGAAAATATGGGCTTATGAGGGTTAAATCAGCGTGGTTACTTTTACCTTTCCTACTTTACATGACCAATGATGGCGGAAAAAATTGAAAGAGAGTTAGAAATGGGCTGCGTGGTAGGCCAGCCATCTGTGTGTGCGTAATTATCAGATCCAATTTGAGCTTTGGATGCATAAAATAATAAACTTATGTGACTAAACCGCGTGACACGCTGACCGGAAGTGATGTATATTAGTGTGTTCCAATCAAAAAACACTGTGCGCAAGGTGAAAATTATTCATCCTTTTTCAAAGTCAGTCCTTCCAGAAAAACGTGGAGTTTTTTTGTGATTGTTGCGGGCAAAAATCCTCGATTTTGCGGCACATTTTCTTAAAAAATGCGATGGAATATGCGGGATATTTATGCGATGAAATTGCGGGAATTTGCGAAAATTGTGGAACTTGCAAAAACTGCAATGATGTTCACGTCACACAATCACGTCAATTCATAACGTTCCCATGGCAACAGAGGACACGGCAGCATTTGTGTGAAGTAAATGCAACATTTTTCAACTTTCTGCTAATATATATGTGACTTTTTGCTACGAAAATGCGGGGATTATGAAATCATGCAAGCCCCGCATATTTTGTGCTGATTATGCAATAAATCGTGCGATCACACAATCGCGTTTTTCTGGAGGGACTGCAAAGTGCTTTTTAAATCTAGATTAAAACACATTTGTTTAACTGTGAACACTTACTACACCTCCTTTTTACTCTTTTATAAAATCAATTTATTTCCTTTTTATTATTGCAAATTCTTTTGTATCCTCATTTTTATTGTGGTTTTAAATATCTTTTTTTTATTAATATTTTTATGTAATTTCTTTCTCTTTGTACATTTTAAATCACTTTGAATTGTCTTTGTGTATGAAATGGGCTATTTAAATAAGCTTGCCTTGCCTCAAATTAACAACTTATGTTATTAATGTACAGTACATCATAAAACTGTGGCACATTTTGGTGTACCTTAGTGATTTTTATGTGCCTATGTCAATGTGCTACACATTAATGAATAATTAATAATGTAACTATGGTATTTTGCTGGATACCATGAATATAATATGTTGCCTGCTTCAATGTATTGCCCTGAATCTAACGAATGTTTCATTTACACCTTTAAACAGCTTTCAACATCTTTCACCTAATGTTAACTCTCCCAGTATTAAAATACACAAAGCACATCATCATTACTAGTCAAACTGCATTAGTTAATAACCTATAGTTTTAATATATGATGATGGTAGTAAAAGCAGCGTGAGCCCATATTCCCACTGCAAATCCATATTAATTTCACTATGTAAATGTGATTTTGTGTTCACGGGTGAAAAATAGGGTTTTCTGTTGTTAATGTTGACTGCAGGTGTCTGTGTTTTGGCTTAATCGAATCTTAACAGCATACCTGATGATCAAGTTTTTTAATCTCCTTATTTTCTCACTCTGAAATGAACGACTTTCAAAATTGAAGCATGCAGGCGGAGCGCTTTACACATGTAGCTTGTTATTCATTGTGATTTCTTATGATGTAGAGAGAATCAGCCAATTAGTGCAATGCGACAAAAATAATAAGATATGTTTATTTAAGCATTTCAATCCAGATTTTCCTTTATTATCATCAGCATAAGTGCTCTCCCCAACTATTTGCTCTCACTGGTTTGCAGCAGTGGATAAACAGTTTGGCTTGTTAGCCCAGTTAATGATTAAAAGCATTTGCTATGTGAATATTGAAGTGGACAGGATTAAAACAAAGAGATAAAAAACAAAAATACTCTAGAGAGGCTTATAACACCATCATCCCAATAAGTCAGTCCTCTGAAAGGAACTTTTTTTGAAAATGGTGTGCAGGTACAGTAAAATGTCAAGTATATATTTTATAGCAGGAGTAAAATGTTAAAATGCAGGCCAGTACCAATGTGTGACATTTGCACGCTATAAAGGTGATGCCTAAATCAAAGCGATATACAGTCCAGGAAGCTTTTATTTTCTCTCAAATTCATTTTTTAATGCATGGCATATACTGTCTGTAATGAAAGCTGCTTGGTCACAGCTTTGACTTTCTCAGTTCAAGACCCCCATGACTTTTTACTTTGTTAAAGTATTTCCTGTTGAAGCCGGATGTTATAGCCAACAGACTTTCGTTGTTTTCAGAGTCGTGAATTATGATTTGCTGCTTATCGATGACATGTTGTAATACACACTTGCGTCTCGCATTTCTCATTTTATTGAACTCTATAGAGTAAAGCCACAGCTACATCATAACTCATTTCAACCCAAGGATATTTAATATTAACAAGATGCATCACTGGTACATGAATTTGGGAGATTGCAACTGTCATAGTGGTCACTCTAACCAGAAGACCCTGAATTTAATTCTCATAAAAGCAACCTCTGGCTATATTTAAGCGACCACTACAAGTGCAAGAAAGGCAATAGCTTTGTTATGCAGTGTTAGCTGTGTTTGCCCAAGGTGACTGACCTTACATCTTATAAAAACTCGAAATCAAACCAGCCCAAGCATGTTTACATAAGTTAATGATACTCAGGGTTTAAATTTTGCGTGTGCACTGACGCCAAGCAAGTGTTTTCCTTAATTTCTATGATGGAATTGCCGACCAGGGTTTTACTGCTCATTTGCACAACACGGCAATGGTTTTTGAAGCCATACGCATTATCTTCCGAGGCCTACGAAATCGAACACAACATAAGGATGTCCTCGAGAATACGCAGGGTCATAAGAGCGAGAGAGAATAAAAGTCTTAAGGGGGTCAGTGCCGCGTCGAGTCGCGTCAAGGACAACTCATAGGTATCGTAAACCAGAAGTGCACGTTAAATAGCGCGAGCTAAGTCAGATAGCGTCTACTTCAAAAGGCAAAATATACATTAGCAGCCTAATGATTTGGGACAAATATGATGTTATTTAATGTTAAACTATGTGAGTGGCACTCTGTGGTGCGACAGGGATTTGAGCAACTTCCTGAGTCGTAGCTGGGTGCCGCGGACAGCCGCCACCTGTCGGCTCCGGTGTGCATATACTTATAAAAACAATGTGTTCGATTTTGTTTAGAACGGCGCTGAGCTGTGCGTCCGGTGTGCCCCCTTTAGACATCAGGTGTCCAGGTCAGGAGCTAGATAAACGTGTAAAGGATAAAAGTATACGGCACTCATCTCATTATATGCTCAATATGCTAATTTTGTATATATATATATATATATATATATATATATATATATATATATATATATATATATATATATATATATATATATATCACGTGTTTTGTCAAAATAAGTGCCTGCTGGAGACGTCAAATCCGTTTATGATAAAAGAGACGCTCACGTTCCCTAAATACACGCAAGACACTTCCTTAACAGTAAACTCTGATTACGCATGAGATTGTGCGAGTATCTGGCACACGCGAGCGTCTCCTATCAAGTTCAAGGCAGCAGGCACTTATTTTGGCAGGACACGTGATGCACACACAATCTCTCAAAGCGCAGAACACATATTTTGAAATGACGAACCACACACATGACAAGCTACATACATGTTGTGACGAACTTCGCATCATGCGCTTCAAAAAAAGACGTCACCAGCCGCCACTGATATATGCTATATATTTATTTATTATTTATTTATTTATTATATATATATATATATATATATATATATATATATATATATATACACACACACACACACACACACACACACACACACACACACACACATATATACGTATATAGTTGACTAAAATAATGTATGCTAACAGCAATAAATCAATTATAACCTAAGTGATTTAAGTATTTAATAGCTGCTGACCTAGGATCAGCATGGGGAATCTTTATGGCTTGTACCTTTTCTTGTAAATCTTTTAAAAGATTTTTCTTTGTGAAGGCACGGCTAAGCTTATTATCTTACTCTATTACTCATTTTGGAAAAAAGGTTAATTTTCCAGCTCCTCTGTAGTTTAACAATTGCTTTTTACTGTTTTGGGATCCATTCAGCTGATATCCGAGTCTAGCGATACCACTTTTAGCATAGCTTAGCATAATCCATTGAATCTGATTAGACCATTAGCATTGCGCTCAAATTATATTACGTCCCCAGCTCCCCTGCTGTATATGGCAGCAAAGTCCTTGATTATTACGGCAGAATGAGAGTATAGTTCCTAGCCATATCTGACTAGAAAATCACAACTTTTAATTTTCAGTCAGTCTTAGTACACGATGTAACTACAGAAGAGTCAAGTTTTATATGGGAAAAATATTGAAACTCTTTGGTTAATTTTGAGCGCAATGCTAATGGTCTAATCAGATTCAATGGATTATGCTAAGCTAAGCTAAAAGTGGTAGCGCCAGACCGGAGATCAGCTGAATAGATTCCAAAACGGTAAAACTCAATTGTTTAACTCTAGGGGAGCTGGAAAATAAGCCTATACTTAAAAAAAGTTGAGTGTCCCTTTAAGTGTCATATAAAATGAATGAAAATTGTCGAAGTACCTAAGCAAAATGTCATTAATGGTACTTTTACTTGATTAAAATATTTTATTACTATTTCCACCTCTGCGTAAACTCCACTCCCATTTGTAGTTGGACACGCCCACTTTCTTTCACATCTGTAGCTCGGGGCCGGCGAAAGTCAGAAAGCTTCCATTGAATTAATTAAACTTTGCTATTAGCTGCCTGTGTGTACGCAGCTTAGAAACGATGCATTGGTCAGACATCTATCGACTATCTCGGTTTGTGCCACCTGCACTGCAAAAAATGACTTTCTTACTTAGTATTTTTGTCTTGTTTTCATTAAAAACATAAAAAAATTAAATTAAGATGTATTTTCTTGATGAGCAAATTGACCTAGGAAAATAAGTCTAGTTTTTAGACAATAAATATAAAATGTAAGCGAATTTGTGCTTAAAACAAGTAACAAAAAAATCTGCCAATGGAATAAGAAAAATTTTCTTGAATTAAGTGTTTATGAAAAAAGCAAATTTATTTCAAGATTTTTTTTCTTGCTTGTTTTAAGAACTAATTTACTTAAAGTTTATATTTTATGTCTAAAAACTAGACTTATTTTCCAAGGTCATTTTGCTCATCAAGAAAATACATCTTAATTTAATAATTTTAATATATTTTTACTGAAAACAAGACAAAAATACTAAGTAAGAAAGTCATTTTTTGCAGAGTGTCTTTTTCAATACGTGTTTGGAGTTGTTTCACTGCTTCACTCTCATTGGTAGTCGCTCCCGAAGGTCGCTGATCATTTGGAAAAGGAAAACTTTTCCTAACTTTAGACACTCCTACTTCCTGTCGTCAAGCTTCTATTAAAATACATTAAATTGTGTCGCATTGCTAGTCGCTAGCGGTGTGCAGTATGTTGACAGGAACAGCATGGACCAAAACCTGATGAAGAAGATGCCCAAGTCAGGCTTAATTTATTCAAAAAGATTGGAATCCCATATTTATTTGAAACCGTTATAATTGTTTTATCACATTTGCGTGATCTTATCTACTCTTTGTTTCATGTGGCATTATGAAAGGGCCTGTTTCTTTAGTTATGTGCCTGTTGTTTACCTCTGTGTATGTTTGCTTATTGTTGATTTAGCAAGGGACAAAACAAGCTACAAATACTGAACTCTATTTATAAATAGTAGGTCAAACATTACGTTAAAAAAGTCTCAAAACAATCAAAACCTCTGAGCAACAAAGCAAACCAACGCTCTGGTTCTCAGATTGCCAGCGGCTTAAGAAAACTAGTCTGTTGTCAAACACAATTATTAATGCTGAATAAAGCAGGTGTGTTTGAAGCAGCAGGGACGACTAGTGCTACCTTAAATCAACACCGGGAAAGAAAAAAACGAGGAGGTGTTAGGAGACTCAAGAAGCAAGAGACAAAATAAACCTGTAGATAGAGAGAATGGGAGCCATAGGGACAGGTATGAAAGGGCGAGAGAGGGTAAGTTATAGAGATACATCGAAGGAGGATCTCAAAGAGATGTCAAGCTTTAAATGTCGGATCTGTTAGCACAGTCCTTGTCGTCACAAGGTGAATGCTGTTAAACACACCCCCCCACACTTTGCTCCGATTGGTTGATATTGAGATGGAAATCACAGACCTGAGGAGGAAGAGCTAAAGGATGGCGATTGGTTATTCAGCTGTGGTGTTCATCTGAGGTCATCGGTGACGGCTGCAATTCATGCCAGGTTTTGGCTGAGCTTTCTGGCATTCGTTTTGTGTGTGTTGGCGGCATCCACTTCACTCTTAACTGTCACACTGCTTTACGTCGCTCTTTTATCTTCCTAGATCTGGTCGTGATTTTCACTGACAGGCGAGTGATAGCAATCAGCCTTCCCATCAATCCGCAGCTCAGTGCCTAAGCAACTGTAGTGAAGTGTTGCCTCCAACTACCTCATCATCAGCTCCGTGTAGTTTTTTTCAAGGAAAGGTCCACTTAAAAAATCATGTTGTTTTAAAACTGTATGATTTGGAAAATGTATGGAATGTTAGGTGAAGTCAAAGCTGATCTCTTCAGTGTAAGGAAAGTGGTTGGAAACGGAAACACAAAAGACACATGAGACCAAACTTTTTTGGTTTTGGAGAAGAGCAGCTTTGACATTTTGCTGTGCAAAGGTTGTTTTGAATTCAAGGGTACAAGGAAAGTTATGAAGAGTCATTTTCTTTTTAAAAAGAAGAATCTCCTGAAATCAAATTTAAGCTCCCATTAGAATCAAATCATGCTCATTCAAGCTTAAAGACGAAAAGGGTTTTTTCATGAGCGTTTGAAACAAAAATTTAATTCCATGATCCTGAGACAAAGTCGAATCATTAATGCATACACGTGGGAGAGAAGGGGAATGCTGATTGATTCGTACATCTGAAGTTTTATTCCGAGATTTATTCCGATTTCTGTCCCGTCTGGCTGAACGCTTTGACCCCTGAGCATTTCCTTCATTTACATATAAAGCACATTTCCCTCGCATCTGAAGGACTGTCTCACTGCATTAAACAGAAATGGAGAAGGAAAGGCTGAGAGACTGAAAAGCAAGAAAAAGAAAAAAAATCTGTTTGTTCGCTCTTCTCTCCACTGTGGGTCAGTCAGGGGTTGCAAAGCAAATAAAAATTCGTAATGACTATAATCACATATCATTGATAGAAGTACGGCAGACTGCCCAAGTGTGACAACCACACCATTGCCTGCCAATCAACAGGAGCTGCCTGTGGGTCTTAAACTGCAATGAGAATTAAATATGCAGTCTGTGTGAAACACTGTTCGCAACCCAATTTGGTTCAGAAATCTGATAGATTTCCAAGAGAAATTAGTTTGTATGTTTGGAAAAAATGTTTTTGGTAGAAAGCATAGGGGCGAGGTTTTTGTCCATTAAGACGTTCAGGATGTCCCGCCCACCTGTGCTTTTTCACCAAATTTTCATAGAGAATTAATCTATTAAATGCATTTTTAAAGAAGTGTACATCTTCTGGACAAGTCAATACACGATGTGTGTTAACTTTACAGCTTTTAAAGGTGCATTGTGTAACTTTTAGAAGGATCTCTTGACATAAATGCAATATAATTTCTAAGTGGGCTATTGGGGCAAAATTTCCGCCAGATGTAGCCATTAAGCCAAATAATCAATTTATACAGTACAGTGAGGTCGGAGCATTTAAGTATACAAGTTGAGTCATAATAAATAAAGTGAAATGACACACGGAATAAGTAGGGATGCACCGAAAAAGCGAAAACCAAGGCCGAAAAACGGAAACACCGAAACAAATTATTATGCCAATTATTAGTACAAATGCATTTATGGCTATCACTGTGTACTAACTTTACTAGGGGTGTGTGACGTATCACAAAACTCACGGTTCGGATCACATTACAGTTTTTGAGGCATGGATCTGATTATTTTTCAGATCAGCAAAAAGGGGGTGGGGAAAATCTAATAACAAATAAAGAAATTGCACATTTTTATAAAAAAGAACAAAGTTGCACATTAATAAGGGCGTACATTAGCATTAGGTACAGAAATCGAATTAAATGAGTCATAACACTCTCTTTATTGTATAAATTAAATATATTATTATTTTTAGAGCTACAGAAGTTATTTTCCCTTTGATTAACATTAATGACACAAGTAGGTTAATTGAGGTTACTGTCTTTTTAAATAAGCAGAGACTGGTTTCTGACTGTAATCTATACATACACTTAAGACATAAACAAATGTTTTTATTAAAAAAAGAATACATTGGAGATAATTTTGCTTATATGTGCCCTGTCAATAACAGAAAGATTTTACGTTTGCTTGTTTGCGTCTCACTCGTGTGTGCCCTATTGAGGGCACTTAAACGCGTGCGCATACAGAGACCGAGGGCGAATCCCAAACAGCGCAGCATAAAAACGTTAAGTTGTTTTTCATTGTTTTATTCAGCAAATGTATGTTATGGACTACAGTATGAGACACATTTGCGCGACTCTCTCTTAAGTTTACACACCAAGAGTTCTGATCTTTGATCTGGACAGGACACATTCAACCGCATGTGCCTCTGTGCTTACCGACAACTGCTCACTTAAGCGCCTTTTTGCGGTTAAATACATCCACACCGCATACATGTTGCTTCAGACAAGCACGTGCAGGTCGCTGTTTCTGTTTGCGTCATCACAACATTTAGGCCGTATTGTTTCGGTGATAAAAAGTCTTTTGGAAAATTTTCGGTGGCCGAATATTCGGTGCATCCCTAGGAATAAGTATTGAACACATGAAGAGAACAAGGTCCAAAATGGCATAGAAAGCCAGGAGATCACCTGAAAACTGTCAGTATTAAGAGAGAAACCCTGCCCCCTATCAGTACTAATTGATATCAGCTGCTTTAGTCCTAATTGATTACCCAGGAGGGTATGAGAAGCCACTTAATTTATTATGACTCAACTTGTATACTTAAATGTTCTGATTTCTTTGTATGAATTCAATATTTCGCTTGATGGCTACATCTTTTGGATATTTTGTGTCAATAGCCCTCTTAGAAATTCCCTTACTGATAAAAATGCTGATGTGTCAAATACTTATTTTCCCCGCTGTAACTATATTATCAGTGGTGTATTAAGACCTTACAAAATGAAATTATATGTTTTGTTTACCTTAGAATGAGACGTTTTTATCTAAATAACCTGCAGGTCTCCTTACATGGTAGTCGGTGCCATGTTTCTACAGTAGCCCTAAACAGACAAACTGCAGAGCGTGTTTCATCCCATGCTGTCTTAAGCCCGGGATACACTGCGCGGTTATTGGCTGTCCCAGACGAAAGATTGCCATCGTGAAACAATCGTCGCGATTTCTGTGATCGTGGCTCTTCATCGGTGGTCCTATGTCGTACAGTGAGAGAGGTTCTAAGACGGCTGTTTTCCCGGTTTAGCATGATCTCCGCACAGTGTGTTGCTGCTACAACCTGTGTACTGGTATTTGTTTACCACTAGCGAATGCTGGTGACGTTGCGCTAACGTGTGATGCAGCCGCCGAAGCTTCCGTGTCATCATCGTACAGTCTACATGCCTGTCGTACCCGAGTTTAAACGATCCATGATCTTATAGGAGGGCAAAAATCCTGCAGTGTATTCCGGGCTTTAAATGACGACAAGTTTGTCCTGTGGCAGCTACCGTAGCTTCTCTTTGCTTGTTTTTTTTTAGCTAGATGCCACTAAAAAATCCACATTACACCTTTAACTCTTTCCCCACCATTGACAAGTTATCTTGTTACTTAAGAGAAAACATTTGCATAAAAAAAACTGTTCCTGATGAGTTTTTATGTTAATCTGTAATACCGCGAATATCTACTATGGCGGACTTACTCAATTTATAAAAAATATTTAGTAATTTTAAACTTTGTGTATGTTTTGATAATCATTCTGAATCTGATCTCTAACAAAATTCCTTCACAAAAAATGCAATTATTTCAGCTTTTTGCTAATTTTTATTTAAGAGTTTATAAGCAGAGAAAAAAAATAGATAGGATAAAATGTTTTTTCCCGTTTTGTTTGTTTGTTTGCTTGAAAGCAGAGTGTCTGTTCTTTCATTTAATATATTTGTATGTTACTATATTTCTAGAAAATTTTCCTGGAAGGCATTTTGTGAAACTTTTGTGAAAATCTCAGAAAATGCTAGCGGGCAACTTTCCAAAAAAATGGCTGGCGGGGAATGAGTTAATTTATACACTGAAAGATTCAAGAACATTGAAGAACGTCCAGGTTTTGGGTTAATGTAGATTTGTTTTGACTAGCTGCTGTCGTCCTCGTCTCATCCCTGAACGCCTGTTAATTACATAATGTCATACTCAGTGAAATGAATGATAAAATAGATTGCATATATAATTCAATTGTTCTTTCATCCCACAGCTGGTGCTTCTAATAAAATGGGCTGGGCTTTCGGTTTAGGCCTAGAGAGGCTCGCCATGGTTCTGTTCGGCATCCCGGATATCCGACTATTCTGGAGCGAGGACGAACGCTTCCTGAAGCAGTTCTGCCTGTCTGACATCTATCAGCCTGTCACCTTTCAGGTAGGATTTCTCACTAAGGCTTTATACCCTTCATACCCTGCCTTCACTGTGATCTTGCTATTAAGATTAATAATTAAATAAGTGCTGTACGAATGTCATTACTTAAGATAATATTAAAACAAGTGTGCAAGAAATCATTAACTCATTTTTTTCAAAGAAAATAGATTCAGTCAAGCAGATCTCATATCTGTGCTTCTTACCCATACACCTTCAGTTTAACATTTTACCCAGTGTGCATTTCTCTTGTCTCTACTGTTTTCTAGCAAAATCACATTGGCGACTACTAATGGCCGCAGGGCTTGTGTGTGGAATTTATACACTTTATTCCTCGTGTGCTTTTTCTGTTTGCGGCACCGGGTCAAAGCAACACGCGATACAATGCCCCTTAATATTAAGCCACCAGTGCACATGGACTGTGTCGGGCACAACATTGCAAGCTGTTTCTCAACAGCTGGTTTCACTGCTGTCACGAAAATTCAGTGAGTTCCGAATGAGAGAAATTATATTCACGCCAGCAACTTTTTTTGCTGCGTAGGTTAAAATCCTAAGGCTGATAAGACATAAGGGTGCATTCAATACATTACAAGTCTCTTTAACGCTTAAAAAGGCACTCGGGAGTGTCAGCAAGAAAGAAATGTGCAGATCACAGATGATTTTTTAAATACCACAATCGGTTTTGATCAAGAAACGACCCAACATTGAAGAAAATTCTCCACCACAGACCCTTAAAATTGTCATCAGGTGTTTTGCGCAGTGGCGGCTCGTGACTGCTCATCCGAGGGGCGCAAATTCAAAATAAGTGTGATGTGTGTTGCTTGCGTTTTCAAAATATGTTTGTTACATCATGTGCATCACGTGTTTTGTCAAAATAAGTGCCTGCTGCACACGCGTCAAAACGCTCACGTTCACAAAATACACGCAAGACGCTCCCTTAACAATAAACTCTGATTACGCATGAGATTATGGGAGTATCTGGCAAACTCAAGCATTTCTTTTATCATAAACCCGTTAGACGCGTCTGCAGCAGGCACTTATTTTGACAAGACACATGATGCACACAGGATCACTCGACTCGCAGAACACATATTTTAAAAAAAGGAATCACACACATGAGGGGTACATACATGTTGTGACAAACTTCGCATTGAGCGCCCTCGAAAAAAGAAGTCACCGGCCGCCACTGGTTTTGTGTCGCGAGTGGCGCTTCACTTCAACATGTACTGTAAACGAACAAATTACATCACAAGTTTCCTGTTAAATAAAGACAGAATTTGTCTGTTTGGTTGATCTGTTCCTTTAAGGACTGTATGTCATTGACAAATAAACCAGCTGTGTGCATAGACATGATATATGAATACTTGCAATACTCAGACAGTAAAGGCCAAAGTAAGGTTTATTTTTTATCCGAGGGTCCACGTACAGTGGCCATGACGCAATTTTTGAGTTTCCACCAACCCTGCATACATTCTACGTGTAGGTCACGTATGCACCTGCAGGAGAATGTAGTATGTAGCCCTGGAGATGCATTGCATTTTGTCGCAATGCGCATGTACACGTACGAGTCAAATTAAATATACTTTGCAAGGCTGTGTTTTCGACCGTTCGTGTACACATAAAAAACGACTATACTCCGGCGGCCGGGCTTAAGAGTGAGGTGTGTTGAGGACAGTTGGTAAGCTGTCCATCCATGGGCCTATATTTTATATACGTCCTATATTGTTGCATGACCTTTGTCCATTAAAGGACCAGATTTTACACCAAATGTGTTCCCCTATAGAGTGAGTGAGTGACTGTGTACTATACTGTCAGGTTTGATAGTGGTCCAGCAGGGGAGGTGTGTGTGAATGATTACCTGTGCTCTCTGGCTGCAGATCATTTCTCAGCCCATCTCCCTCGCTGCCCACTGTCCATTACTCAGAGAGAGAGAGAGAGAGAGAGAGAGATTTGCCTGTCAGTTACCTGATGTGCCACTGGTGTTATATATTACACATCTCTCTCTCTGTCTGTCTCTCTCTCTCTCTCTCTCTCTCTCTCTCTCTCTCTGTCTCGCTCACTCTCGCTCTCTCCTTCTCTGCTGGTAATGAGGTATGACCGTAAGGTCACTGCTCTTCTCCGCCCTTGTGTGTTTTGTTGTGTCCTTTGAGAGCAGCGTGAACAACTACACACTATATTTCACTACACACAAGACGATATACAGTATATTACACATACTGCTCACTTAAGGCACATTTAAACACACTGGAACAGGATACAGGTTGCCATAATACACTTCAGTAGTAGGAGTAGTAGTAGTAGTTTACTCTCATACTAACAACCTAACAGTCATAACCAGAAATTATGTGTTAATCCATCTTAAAGAGAAAAGGAGAAAACCCAGTGGGAAAAACTCCTAGAAGGACAAAAACCCTTGTGAGAAATAAATATATATATATATATATATATATATATATACACACTGAAAAAAATGATTCATTGAATTTAATAAATTTTTTTTAAGGTAAGTGGTTGCAATCAATTTATTTAAGCTACATTTAAACAAAAAAGATTAGTAACGTAAAATAAAATATAAATTTTTTGTTTAAATGTAGCTTAAATAAATTGATTGCAACCACTTACCTTAAAAAAATTGATTAAATTCAATGAATCATTTTTTTCAGTGTATATATATATATACACGGTAGGGATAAGAAGCGGGTAAGTGGATTAAACTGGTTCAGCCGGTGGTCGTTGGTCGCGCATCGGCTGGGCATCACGTTAAAGGACAGCCAGTAGATCAGTGGTGTGATGACCTTCACAGCAGCAGGAACTGGGTCTGTTTTTCTCATTGTCCTCGGGGTCGAAAAACAGAATCCTATTAGCCTAGGGGCGGTTCGCATTTAATGCAAGTGTCATACAGTATAGTGGTTTAAAATCCGCTCGGTTCCAGACAGGCTACCTATTGCGGCATAAGTATATTACCCATATGAGGTATGTGAGTGCTTTGTTCTAGACAAAATAACTTTTGCGGGATAAGTACATTTACTGGACATTTTATGTGAATGCTTTGTTAAAGAAGAATGTCTTAAGTTTAGATTTAAATTGATCGACTGTCTGATACTCGAACATTATTTGGTAAATCATTCCAGAGCTTAGGGGCTAAGTAGGAAAAGGATCTACCACCTTTAGACACTTTTGATATTCTAGGGATAATTAAGTGACCAGAATTTTGTGATCACAGTTTACCTAGAGTTCCCCTTTGATTTTTATCGATCTCTGGGTCTGGCGCTAGCACTTTTAGCATAGCTTAGCATAATCCATTGAATCTGATTAGACCATTAGCATCGCGCTCAAACATGACCAAAGAGTTTCAATATTTTTCCTATTTAAAACTTGACTTCTCTGTAGTTACATCGAGTACTAAGACAGACAGAAAATTAAAAAGTTGTGATTTTCCAGGCCGATATGACTAGGAACTATACTCTCATTCCGGCGTAATAATCAAGGACTTTTCGAGGCGCAATGATATTACACAGTGCCCGAAAATAGTCCCCTGCTATTGAAAGTTACTGAGGGGACTATTTGCTGGCGCTGCGTAATATCATTGCGATGTAACTACAGAAGAGTCAAGTTTTAAATAGGAAAAATATTGAAACTCTTTGGTCATTTTTAGCGCGATGCTAATGGTCTAATCAGATTCAATGGATTATGCTAAGCTATGCTAAAAGTGGTACCACCAAACCCGGAGATCAACGGAATGGATTCCAAAATGGTAAAAATCAAATATGTTCTCTAGGGGAGCTGGAAAATGAGCATATTTTGAAAAAAGTCTAGTGTCCCTTTAAACACATATATTTTCAGTGGGTTTGTAAGTAACTCAGCTAGTAGAAGGTAGTCAAATGTATAATTTTGACAGATTGTAATCCGCATTAAAAAAAGCATCTTTCAAATCCATATAAAAGAAATTTAGGTTCACCTTGGGGGTGTATCACCTTGTCCCAACTCTCATTTTATGTCCCATGTCACCCCCCAAACACAGACACACAAGTACAAACTGCTTTTGTTTAATCAATTTTATCTTTCAAACCTATTGATTTTATATGGACAAATCAGCACATCCTCCAACGTCTAGCAGACTGGCTGGTGTTTCATGCAAGTTTGAAGGTTTCTCACAGCTACAGTAGCAGCAGGGGCTCAGAGGCAGACTGTTGTAAGGATACAAGCCCCTGTAGGTACGACTGGCCTCAGGGTGTGACTGTAGATTTAACCTCAGGCTTAGATGTCGGGCTTACACCAGTACTTGTTGGTGTGTAGCTGCTGGAAAAGCTAAATCAGGAAACTTTGAAGTTTAACCATGATGTAAAAATCTTCTTTTCCCTTATGGATTGGTTTTTAAATATTGTATTCCTTACTGAAAGTAAGATTTTTTCTTTGGTTGCCACTCTGGTGAATTTTCTTTTTTTTATAGTATATCAGCAGTTACTGTAATTTCATTGAAGGCTACATAAAAGGGGCTATTTAGTGGACCCAAGACATTTTGGACCTTTATGAAACTTATAGCTGAACTTGAAATGTTTCAACTTCATTTTATATAGGAAGCAAAATATCAAACCAAGTGTCATACTAAATTAAAGGGGCATTTCAAAAGACTTTTTAAAGATGTCAAATATATCATTGGTGTTCTTAGAGTACGCATGTGAAGTTTTAGCTCAAAATGCTATATAGATAATTTATTATAACATGTTAAAGGTGCAGTGTTTTTTTTTTTAAACGGATCTCTTGACAGAAATGGAAAATAATATACAAAACTAAATTATCAGGGGTGTATAAAGACCTTTCATAATGAACCGTTATGTGTTTATTAGCTTAGAATGAGACGTTTTATCTACATACACAGAGGGTCCCTTACATGGAAGCCGCCATTTTGTGCCACCATGTTTCTACAGAAGCCCTTAATGGACAAACTTTTTTACTAAGTTGTCTCCGGTGGCGGCTACCGTAGCTTCTCTATGTGTTTCAAAAGCAAGAGGTGAGCAGTGGACTGAGCCGTCGGTTGCAATTCGCAACCTCACCACTAGATGCTGCTAAAATTTACACACTGCACCTTTAAAATTGTCACTTTGTAGGTGTAAGCAAAAATTAGCGTTTTTGTGTGTCCTTAAAATGCAAATGAGCTGATCTCTGCACTAAATGGCTGTGCTGTGGTTGGATTGTGCAGATTAAGGAGGCAGTATTATCCTCTTCTGACATCACAGGGGGAGCCAAATTTCAATGACCTATTTTTTCACATGTTTGCACAGAATGGTTTGCCAAAACTAAGTTACTTGTTTGATCTTTTTCACAGAAGCATTGGGGACACGATTACAGCACTTAATTTTTGATTTTCATGATAGGTCCCCTTTAACTTTTTCTATGCATGTGCACGTTTATCAGAATTGTACAGCTTTGTAAAAGTAAAATGTGATTTAAGTTATGGCAACAGTGTCAATACATTTACAGATTATAGATTAATGATCTATATTGATATATACAGTGTGTCAATATACTTAATGATTTAACTTTTGTATTCTTTATCTTATTGCTGTTATTTTGTGAAAGCAGTAAGCCACTCAAAGCTTTTCATTCAAATGATTTTGCTATGGATAAAGTTTGTTGTTAGGTAAAGCACAAAGCCTTATTGAGCTAATCTCCTTCATGTCTTTTAGTTGTTTATCTTTGTCATGCTTCACACACTTCAAATCAATCAATTCTTCTTCTCCTCATTGTAGGCTCTCAGTAAATATCCTCCGCTCTTCAATGACATCTCTTTCTGGCTGCCTTCAGACGGTTACACAGAAAATGACTTCTACGACCTGGTACGCAGTTTCGGAGGAGATCTAGTGGAGAAGGTCACACTGGTGGACAAGTTCACACATCCAAAGTAAGATATACAAACTCCTAACATCAATATACAGTATTCCTGTGTCAAGAACAAATTATGCTTGATCCCTCGAAAATGTGTAGTGATAAATGTTTTATTAAATATTTGGAGGATTACTCCATTTTCTTAAAAAAAATTCAGATAATTTACTCACCACCATGTCATCCAAAATGTTGATGTCTTTCTTTGTTCAGTCGAGAAGAAATTGTTTTTTGAGGAAAACAATCTAGGATTTTTCTCATTTTAATGGACTTTAATGAACCCCAACACTTAACAGTTTTAATGCAGTTTAAAATTGCAGTTTCAAAGGACTCTAAACGATCTCAAATGAGACATAAGGGTCGTATCTAGCTAAATGATTGTCATTTTTGACAAGAAAAAAATGCACTTTTAAACCACAACTTCTCTTCTTCCTCCGGCTGTGTGACCAGCCAGCGCGACCTAATGTAATTGCATAATGACGTCAAAAGGTCACGTGTTACATATATGAAACGCACATTTACGGACCATTTTAAACAATAAACTGACCCAAAGACATTAATTAGTATCATTCCACATACAACAATGTCAGAACGGTCTTCTTTCTCCACACTTGTAAACACTGGGGCGTAGTTTCGTATACATCATCCGTGACCTCTTGACGTATTACGTGAGGTCGCACTGGCGCCTCACACGACCGGAGGAAGACGAGAAGTTGTGGTTTAAAAGTGCATATTTTTTATTTTCCTTTAGATCGTTTAGAGTCCTTTGAAACCGCAATTTTAAACTGCATTAAAACTGTTAAAGGCGAAGTCCATGATGTTTGAAAGCCAATGTTGATATTTGAAATCACCTAAACAAACATGCCCCTACCCCAATAGAATCTGGACCTTCTGTTGATAGACCTGCCCCACACATACGCAACCAATTTGATTTTATTGGCTATAAGTGTGTTTTGGTAGTCGGCCCGTCTCCTTTTCCAATGCGTTTTTCAAACATCGTGGACCCCGCCTTTAAGTGTTGGGGTCCATTAAAGTCCATTAAAAATCCTAGAATGTTTTCCTCAAAAAACATAATTTCTTCTTGACTGAACAAAGAAATACATCAACATTTTGGATGACATGGTGGTGAGTAAATTATCTGGATTTTTTTTTAAAGAAAATTGACTAATCCTTTATTATCTAATAAAATAGAATATTTAAAAAATATTTAATTTAAAAAAAATATTGAAGAAAATTGCTCTATAGAAATGCAGTTTTAAAATTTCATTAAAGGTGCGGTTTACACAATAGTGTAAACAAATAATTTACATTTTTAAGTAATTTGCACACGGAAATATTAAAATATTTATTAAATGTAGCCGTGTGGCAAATGCAGTCATATAGAGAGCAACATGGTTGCAACGCGCTTTTTTTCCAGTTTGCTGAAATTTTTTCATTCATTGAAAATACTTCAACTTTTCAGAATGCCGCATCAGAAAGCACGTTGGAAAAGAGGAAAGTGGCGCTCGCGTTTCCGTATGGTTTGAGACGCGAAATGTGAAACGCCCCTTATAAAATAAAGTTGAATTAGCTTTATTTATTAAGTTACAGCAACTCATCACTATTCAAGATAGAAAATCAAAGTTGAAATTACTTGTAAAACCAAGTTGATTATACTTAAAAATGTAAGTGCAAAAAATTGCTGTATAATAGCATAAAGACAACAATATCCCCCAATTCCACAGACAAAGCTGAATGTTTGTTTGAGGGGTCTCAGCTGAGAATAATGCACACTGACAGATCTTAAAATATGCCAGTGCCATTGATTTGTCTCAAAATACACCAGTAACGTCTTTTCTAAGGAATGTTTATAAAAAATGCTTAAATAGCTTCATTTAACTGAAGCGTAGTATTGACTTCAGTTGAGACTTTTCTATTAAAACAAGGCTGAAAAAATGTACGATTCAGAATTTAACATATGTTTTGTTTTCCTACAAAGGACTTTCCTTTCCTAAATGCTTTTGTTTGTGTTTTGTTTTACTTGTGACTCTTTCTCAAGGCTAATGTTTTTTGGCAGGAGAGCATGCTAATGTTTTCGTTTCAGACTGTTTGGCAGTGTGGCTTTCGTCTATTGATGAAGCGAGCAAAGGTCAACGATGCCTAATGGCTTTGTTTTGAGCTCTCGAGCATTAAACTCCATTTCGCATTGGAAAGTGTTTGTAAGGCTCTTCAAACGCATTAGGTCTTTCCTCCACCATTCATTCACAAACACAAGCGCACTCACAAACCACACAAGTCCCTGTGTAATTTCTCTGAATGCAGTTCAGACGTACGACTCTCCTCTGAGCTTCCTGTAGAGGCCGGGCCGCACTCGGGTTGCCCTTTTACCGTTTCCTCGCCCCGTGACATCACCCCACTGATAATTTATTTTTAAAGAGGCTGTGAAGTTCAGCTGCAGGCGCAGCGGTTCGGCTGTCCCGGGCACCCTCTACTGGAGCAGACCGTCTGTCTGTGTGTGTGTGTGTGTGTGTGTGTGTGTGTGTGTGTGTGTGTGTGTGTGTGTGTTAAATGATAAAGTAAGAACCTGCAGTGCGTAAAATAAGCCGCAAACATTCATCTCTGTCCTCGCTCTTAATCTTTTTTAAATAGCAACCTTTTCCCTTCTCTGTCCCTAATGACATCCATAAATAAGATGACATCATGAGGTGCTGCAAGGCTATAATAGCCTGTACGAGAGCTAGAAATAGATTGTGTTTTTTTCCTCTCTGGTTAATTTGATTTGGCTCAGGCCTATGTTTGTGTACGTTTCATGCAAAACAAATATATTAGTAGAACAGTTTCCCGAATAACGCACAATCTGTCATGCTTAAAGTGTATTGCAGTTGCAGAAATACTTTTTGTGATAAATCTGTGTATGTGTATTCACCCCAGTGTCTCCTGCAGCTAATTTCCTCTTTATGATCATTTTGCTGCAGTCGCGTCAATGCTTCGCTTTTTACTTTTTTACTCCTAGAGAGAGGGAGGGAGGGAGGGAGGAGCAGGGCAAGGGAGACATCAATACTTACTTTACCTCCAACTTCAAAATACTAATTACAGCGAGAGGACGGCCAATCACAGCTCATATAGCCTCTAACCGTCTCCGTCGGTCAGAAATGTCACATTCACAATATTGTCCTAATCATTTTCTCGGTACTACTGCTGACTCGGACGGTTTCGAGAGCTGGTAATGTGATGAGATTGACAGTAAGTTTCCCATCATGCCCTTCCTCTGTAGGGTGAGGAATATTTTGGCAGTAGGCATGCCCTCAGAGCGCCTTCAGATGTAGTCTCTATTCTTACCATTTGTTGTTTTACTTAGAATGACAGGATGGCAATTCTTTCCCTCGCAAATGCTATTACTACATTTTTTCATTTTATTTTGAAATTGTGAGTGAAAGGGTGTTTGTGTACTGTGGATGGTTGCTAGGATGTCTCTAAGTGGTTGCTAAGGTGTTCTTAGTGCATCGTTAGATGGCCGGTATGTTCTTGGTGGATGCTAAGATGTTGGTAAAGTGGTTCCTAGGGTGTTCTGAGTGGTTGCCAGGGCGTTGCTATGCAGTTGCTTAGATTTAGAGTGGTTGAATGCATCGTTAGATGGCTGGTATGTTCTGGGTGGTTGCTAAGAGATGTTGGTAGGTGGTTGCTAAGGGGTTCTGAGTGGTTGCCATGAAGTTGCTATGCACATGTTAGGATTCACAGTACTTAAGTGCATTGTTAGATGTGTGGTATGTTCAGGGTGGTTGCTAAGATGTTGCTAGGTAGTTGCTTGGGTATTCTGAGTGGTTGCCATGGCGTTGCTATGCACATGTTAGGATTTAGAGTACTTGAGTGCATCATTTAATGGCTGGTATGTACTGGGTGGTTGCTACGACATTGGTTGGTAGTTGCTAGGGTATTCTGATTGGTTTCTAGGGATTGCTATGCACATGTTAGGATTCAGAGTACTTGAGTGCATTGTTAGATGGTTGTTATGTTCAGGGTGGTTGCTAAGATGTTGGTAGGTGGATGCTAGTTGTTCTGAGTGGTTGCCATGGAGTCGCTATGCATTGTAAATTTCAGAGTACTTGAGTGCATCATTTAATGGCTGTTATGTTTAGGGTGGTTGCTAAGATGTTGGTAGGTGGTTGCTAGAGTGTTCTAAGTGGTTGCCATGGAGTTGCTATGCAGTTGCTAAGATTTAGAGCAGTGGTTCTCAAACTTTTTCAGCGTGCGGCCACCTTTGTGTATGGCGCATTCCTTTGTGGCCCCCCCAAAGAAAATTTATGACAAAAAACTGTTCTAAAACTCAACTTTTAATTAAACAAAACAAATTGAATGATACAAAGTAGTGCTGTTGGTTAGTAGCCTTATTTTTTTTTGGTTTAATTCCATAGAATTTATGACAAATTCATTTATTTTATAAAATGTTACAAAGTTGGGGCCCCCCTGGCACCATCCCGCGGCCCCCAGTTTGAGAACCACTGATTTAGAGTACTTGAGTGCATCATTAGATGGCTGGTATGTTCTGGGTGGTTGCTAAGATGTTGGTAGGTGGTTCCTAGGGTGTTCTAAGTGGTTGTCAGGGCGTTGCTATGCAGTTGCTTAGATTTAAAGTGGTTGAGTGCAGTGTTAGATGGCTGGTATGTTCAGGGTGGTTGCTAAGATGTTGGTAGGTGGTTGCTAGGGTGTTCTGAGTGGTTGCAGGGTGTTGCTATGCAGTTGCTAAGATTCAGAGTACTTGAGTGCATTGTTAGATGGTTGTTATGTTGAGGGTGGTGGCTAAGATGTTGGTAGGTCGTTGCTAGGGTGTTCTGAGTGGTTGCCATGGAGTTGCTATGCACATTTTAGGATTCAGAGTACTTGAGTCCATCGTTAGATGGTTGTTATGTTCAGGTTGGTTGCTAAGATGTTGGTTGGTTGATGCTAGGGTGTTCTGAGTGGTTTCCAGGAAGTTGCTATGCACATGTTAGGATTCAGAGTACTTGACTGCATCATTAAATGGCTGTTATGTTCAGGGTGGTTGCTAAGATGTTGGTAGGTTCATGCTAGGGTGTTCTGAGTGGTTTCCAGGGAGTTGCTATGCGCATGTTAGGATTCAGGATACTTAGGTGCATCTTTAAATGGCTGTTATGTTCAGGGTGGTTGCTAGCATGATGGACGAAATTAAAAGGTTGTTCAGAGTGGTTGTCATGGAGTTGATATGCAGATGCTAAGATTTAGAGTGGTTGAGTGCATCGTTAGATGGTTGTTATGTTCAAGGTGGTTGCTAAGATGTTGGTAGGTGGTTGCTAGGGTGTTCTGAGTGGTTTCCAGGGAGTTGCTATGCACATGTTAAGATTCAGAGTACTTGAGTGCATCATTAAATGGCTGTTGTGTTCAGGGTGTTTGTTAAGATGTTGTGGGTGTTTCCTAGTTGGGTGCTTTCTGGTCAAAAAGTCACACTGAAGTTTAGTACTTGGGAGATAAATATGAAAAAATCTATTCGGCTTAGTATGAGCAAAAAGAGTAATACTTGCAGAATATGCCACCCATTTGTTTTCTCTATTCTCCATATTTGCAGTGTAAGCTGAGACAAAGGACCAAACAAAATGCAAAAAACATTGCATAAATCCATACACTATTGAACCACACCATGCATTTCTCAGCACATCAGTTATTTGTACCGTAATTCAATCAACAGCCCAGGGCCAAGCCATATCTGCTGACAGGAGGTATACCCTACTAGATATATGTTGCCTAAGAGTGTTTCTTGGATATCAGAGCCCTTTGAATTCAGAAACCGAAATGTTATATGGCAAAGGTGGAAAGTCATTTATAGTGTGCTGAGGTGTGTCAGTATATTTTAGAGATATTTGTGACAATCTTATCCTTAACTTCAGACAGCTTGAAGGAATCTGATGTGCTTGTCAATTGTAACGTTTCCAAAAATGTTGATGTGAAATTGTTTACAGAAGTTTTTCCAGAGAGAGTTGGTCCCCATCGACAAACACATTTTTTCCTGTTCCTACTTAGACAGTTAAAGAGATGAAGTGCATTTTTAGAAGAATATCTGCAGTCGCAGCTTGCGTTTGTGAAAGAGGCATCTGAATGTTTTAAAAGGCTAAATGTCACTCTCTAACTTGGCTGTTTTCAGCAGTTATATGATAGATATCTATATCCCTTAGAAATGTCAAGGCATTACAGCTAAGCTGTCCAATAGTAAGCATTTCTGATGATTTGTAGCATCTGACATTCAAAGCATCTCTGATTCTCCCAGACCTAACCACTCAACTGTATATTACCCAAATGTCACCAAAAATAGTAGAACTAAACTGAGAAACATAAAATGTTTAGTTTTTTTTTTAGTTTAGCTTAGCTTAGCTTAGTGTAATGTAGCTTAGTGTAGCGTAGCATAGTGTAGTGTAGTGTAGTTGTTTAAAGTTTAAACTATCCAGGGGTGCGTTTCCCAAAAGCATTCCCTGCTGAAAAAAACAGCATACCAGCAAGACCAGCATATGTTGTGTTTTGGTGCTGGTTTGCTAGTGGACACCAGCTAAACCAGCATCAAACCAGCATAGACCAGCATAATTCCCATGCTGGTCCATGCTGGTTTGATGCTGTTTTTTTCAGCAGGGTTGTTAGCTAACTATGGTCGTTGTTATCATTGAACTCTATTGGTAATGACAGAACTTGCAACCATAGTCGCTTTCGGGAAACGCACCCCAGGTGGTTAAGAAAAATCCCCCCTTTCATATGTAAAGCGCTTTGAGTGCTTCAGAAAAGCGCTATATAAATGTAACAAATTATAATTATTATATATTTTTGTTTAGCGTAGTGTAACATAGCTTAGCTTAGTAGTTTAGCTTAGCGTAGTTTAGTTTAGTTTTTAGTTTAGTTTAGCGTAGTTTAGCTTTGTTTATAAATAAACAGTATAAAAATTTGTATAAAAATAAACAGTCTATTATAAAATTGAAAGCCTAATAATTTCTTAAAAAATTGATGTATTAGTAACAGCATAAACAATTGTGTATGCCAAAATGTTTGAAATTATTGTTATAGACAAAAATATAATTATGCCAACATATTACTTTTCGTTGCAAAGCACGTGTTTCTGAAATAAATGACTTGGACCAAATAATGAAGAAAAAACACAAAATAAGAAATCAAATAGATCATTCTAGACCTCCATTATTGCTAATTCTAAGCAAAGGATGGCTACACTAAGTATATTTACATGCAACCAAATAATCCAATTGTAATCGCATTGATGGCTCAATCATATTGAAAAGCGTTCATGTAAACACTTTAATCAATATGATTGAGGTCAATCAGATGCAAATTTTGATCGTATTGTAAGGGGCGATCCGATCTGTGATCTGATCAGTAGGAGAAAAGTACGCATGTAAATGTGTGAATCGTAGTATTTTCTCAATCAGATGCAAAAATACATTATGCACAGGCACAGAACATTTGCGGTCAAGTTTACGTCTTATATTTACCTCTTATTTATGTATCGCATTATTCTCGTCGCAGAAACATGCTATAGCAAGCAATAGCAACACGCATTACTAAGGTAATGGGGTCACGCGCTGTACATTCTGCAGCGTTCATGTGTACTTTCATTTGAAAATTGTGTTTTCTTTGTCTATATTTGAAAACTTCCTAACAACAACTTTCTTCAGCTTAACTTTTACCCCGTTTACACAAAGGAAAGACCCAGATGTTTCCCTGTAGTTTGGCCTCTCATTTACATGAAAACCCCGTTTTATCACAGAAAACAATTATTTCTAAAACCTTCAGCCAAAGTGGAGATTTCTGATAACCCCGGAGAGACAGGGTTTTAGGTTCTGAAACGTCACATTATGCGCCAGAAAATGCTTAACGTTATGTGAGCACCCTAAATTTACAGTTGAAAGGAACAGGAAGTCGCTTGTGTTATTCGATTCTGAGAATTTTGATTGGCTTGGATGGCTTTATTCCTCTCCCTGAATTGCCGGCCATAGGTTTGCCATAGTTATTATGGCACTCGACAGCGTATTTTTGCGGGTTGATGTAAATGACACGTTTTTTGAAACCGATGTTGTGTGCACAATGTTATTATTGAAAACGGAGGCGGGAAAATATTCATTTCTCTAAATACCCGGCTGAGTGTAAATGTGGTCTTTGACTTACATTCATACAGAAAAAAAGCGTAAACTCTATTAGAGATGCTGTGCGCTGCGTTGCCAGGTCCTCTGCTTGTTCAGATTTGGGCTACTTTTAAAGATGAAAGGATTTTGTTGATAGTTATTGGTATTTGGGCTCTGAATAAGTCATTGAGATGCTTTTGGGCTAGTTTTGAATGTCAATTGGGCTATTTTAATACACAAATCTGCCCTTACAAAAATTAACCATGGTTTTATTGTGGTAAAAGTGTAGTAACCATGGTTTTTTGGTGTATTAATTACTATCAGCAAAACCATGGTTTTACTAAAGTAACCATGGTGTAACTATGGTTTTTGAAAATCATGGTTGTCAAAACCATGGTTTTTTGGTTTTAACTGTAGTAAAACCATGGTAAATTTTCGTAAGGGTGGCAACCCTAGCTTTGCACTTGTGCAGGATTATATAGAATGTACATGTAAGTGAACATTTTAATCAGATTGCAATGTTTTGGGTGCATGTAAACTGTACTGTCATAACCTGCAATCGATTAAATTCAGTTGAATAGCAAAAACATTTTGTGCATGTAAACATAACCACTAAAGATGCAAAAACAGTTTTGATATAATTCCTAAGTTACATTTGTGTTATTCCTTAGTTTTGATGAGTTTACTAATATTTAAAAATGTTGAAAACCATTTAATTAATTAAAGATACAATTTGTATTTATGCGCCGAAAGATGGCGCCAGATCAAACAAAAACAATGATGTTGTTTACTGACGCTCTGGAGCAGCGTGGAATTATGGGATTTGTAGTCTTTAACTTTAGCCATCAATCAGACGAGAACGATTAATCACGTTGATGGATAAGGTAATCAAGTCTTATAAATGTTGCGTTTGATGACATCGTTTATTTCATTATGTAAGTTTATATGTGATGTTCAAAACGAAATTGTTAGTCATATTGATATTACAGTATTAGTCCAAATTCGATGGTTAACACAGCACAGAATTACGTTTTCAACTTGCAATCTACAATGATTTTTCACATTATATATTGACAGTACAAATCTTATTGTAAAGTGTCTTAAAATGACCATTTATATTGCTGTACAATACCTCTTGATGTGCGTATCATCCGCGGGAAGACGCGCTGATTACAATCTACACACTAATGTTGTGATCAATATAATAGCAAAAGTTTTTTGAAGGGTTACAAATCAAAACAACTCACCCGTCGTGTAAAACACAAGCAAGATCAGCATCTCTGTCTGGTTAAATGTTGTCGTGAAGCTCTCTCTATCCAGATAATGCAACACCAAATTGATCCTCCCTCGTTTTGTTCCAAACTCTTCTTGGGTCGTTTGGTTGGCCCGTACGCTTACATGAGCTGACACAACCAGCGGCAGATGGTACAGAGATATCCATAAGTCCATAAGCAAGCGCATAGTTCCGCATTTGTCCACAACACTGGCTGCGTCCGAAAACTAAAGGCAGTGAGGACTTGCCTCGCTGCCTCATGAGGACATGACTTCGGACTCGGGGGCCTGAGGGCCGCTCAGCGCCAGGCTTTCCGACGCACTTCAAAGGCGGCGTGGTGGTCATATAAACAGAGAGCGCCTTTGTGATAACTAATCACATATTTGAAAACTACAATACTAATTTCTCGCTAGAAATGAAATTAAAATGCTTAAAAAGGGAAAATATACGTTTATTTTCACTAAATTTGTGCTCCAGCCGCTTCCTTGGCCGCCATTTTATTTTTTCGAGCTCGACCAGTGTGGTCATGTGGTTTACGTCAGTAAAGGCGGTGACAAAGGGTCACATGGATATTAACTTCATTGACAGGAGACTGCACTGCCCCGTGTCAATGTTTTGAATGGAAATTTTCTCACGATTTACAAGTAGTTGAAAACATTACAGATATTGATAGTAATCAGCTGGACAAAGTATATAACACTGGCCTAGTGGTTTTTGGAGATTTTACTGCAAATATCTTACAAATTGCACCTTTAAAGTGTCAGTGACCCAAAACTTTTGAATAGTGTATTTCACACCTAAAATTAACTAAATATATTTTATGACACAAAAAGTTGTTTTTGTGGTGGGGAAAAATGCTGCCAGAAGAGGTAGAATTTCTCTCTCTCTCTCTCTCTCTCTCTCTCTCATGGTGTTTGTAACCAACAACAAACAACAAATCTCTCCTGATGGGCAGTATAATCCAACACAAATCTGCATTTATTGGCCCGTAACGCTGTCAGGTGTAACTGCGCTGAATTAATTTGGAAAGTTGACAGAACTGTCAATAAATCTGACAGGACCGGACAGAAAGCTTGACAGAGTAGTGCCAGCTTTCACTTTACCACTTTGATGATTTACATTCACTGCAACATAATTTAGTGTGTTGTTTTTGTTGCATGGTGTGTTATTGTAAAGTTTGATTATGGGATGTATATCTGGCACAACACGGCCCGGGATGACAAGACTAAGAGTTTTCGCTAAGGCTGTTATGGTTATGTATTTGTATGTGTTGGATGTGTCAAATGAAAACATGCATTATCTGAAATCATGTTATTGCTGTGATTAACATTTGCATACAATTAAAAAGAAACACATTTTATATGTGCAAAAATGTAAATTAAATGCATAAACCCATGGGATCCCATGTACAATTCATTTGGCTTTACTTTTGCTTCCCACAAATTTACTCACTTTGTTTTATTCAGGGATTACATGAAATCTTAAAATGTATTTACTTACTTAAAAGCTACACTGAGTGGCCAAATTTTCATATTCCAAAAACAGTATGAAAAACATATATACTGTGAAATATACTGTTACCGTGAAATAAAATAAATTGATTTTTGGTTATACCGCCCACCTCTAATGTATATGTATATACACTAAGCAATGCCAGACATTTTGCTAACTTCTGCCAAAATGTTAACCCACCACCATACCTTTTACCTGCATGTCCTCTCTCTTAAACTCCAAAAACATGTCAGTATTTCAGTTTGGCTGTAAATGATTGGGCTCCTAAATACATGTAGCTGTCACAAAACCTGCTCTGATTTCCCAGGACACCTGCTTCAGTGATATCTGTCAGGTAATTGGGACATTTAAAGTGTGGTGTTCCATCGAATTTGGCACCTTTACTACACATTAACTGTTTTTACAAATACAGTATGTTATTACACATACACGCAATGAGTTTTCAACGAAATAGATCAACATTTATCTTTATATAATGAATATGTTTTTTTTTAATAGTTTAAAAGAAGGTGTGAAGTTTGCAGTGTGAATGACACGATGTGTGAGAGAGAGAAGCTCAGTGTCAAAATGTGTGAACTTACATGACTATAGTTGCATTTAAGCAGAAGCAGTCAGGTTTGAAAGACAGTGATAGCAGAAAGAGGATTTTCTCATAACAAATGGCCGTCCTCATCAGCAAGCTGCTGGAGGAGCTAGACTTGTTAAAAATCTGCCCTCTTTGTCGGAAGCCCGGGGGGATTCTTCCGGAAGGCGATACAAGCCAGCAGGCTAATGTCTGGTTTGTGTATGTGTGTGAGAAAGAGAGAGAGAAAGAGAGGGAGGGAGAGAGTGTATTTAATGGCCCATGGCTCAGAGATTGTCAGCCATTGGGTTGTGAATAATGGGGTGATGTTGACAATGCAAAACTGTGCAGGATAAGATGCTGTGCATCACATCACACCTCATGCACACATGTACTAGCTCATTTATATTTAACACGTACATTGTAAAAAAAAATGTGCTGCTTTACATTCACACATCTTTATACAGTGTAGGGAGCAAAACAAAGGCAATGATGATGTTAATGTTTCTTACTTTTTGACTAAATGTTACATTTAAACCTCATTCACACAGACCTTTGGTCCCAGAAAATACCCGTAAAAATTGCCAGACAAGAAGCCGAAACAATGCCGTAATGGGCGTGTCGTAGTGAGGACTCTGCCTTTAGAAATATATCAGTTCTTATGAAGTATTGGTCAAATAAAATGTTTTTCCCCCAATCAATAGTTGTATTTCTTTACAATGTTAAAATAAATTTGGATGTTTAGATGACTTTGGTCTTACAAAAGAATTACTGTAAGCCAATTAATTTAACAATGTGTATAAACCGTAAGCTATTGATTCACCCGTACACAACAAAATAAGCTCACTCCTTTCATAAGCACCCAGCCTCTGTTGTTTCTATTATTGGTGCGGAGACAGTTTTTTTCTCTTTATTTTATGCAAGTTCCTTTGAAGAAAAGTAGGATACAAAGTTATCCACGCATGTTACTGTTTGCTGAAATCTTCAATATACAAAAAACCAAAAACTTTAAAAATGAAGGTTATATGAAACTTTCTTAGCGCTCTGTAAAAAAAATAAAGCAGGAAGTTAAAACAACTTGGCTTTGCAAGTCAACCTACTATTTTAAAGGATTAGTCCATTTTCTTAAAATAAAAAATCCAGATAATTTACTCACGAAAATGTCATCCAAAATGTTGATGTCTTTCTTTGTTCAGTCGAGAAGAAATTATGTTTTTTGAGGAAAACATTCAGGATTTTTCTCATTTTAATGGACTTTAATGGAATCCAACACTTAACACTTAAAGGAACAGTATGTAGGATTGTGGCCAAAACTGGTATTGCAACAACAAAACTTGTGGCTAAAACTGGTACTGCAATCACCCAACTGGTGGCCAATACACAACATGACAACATAAACATCAGTTGAGGGCTGCAACTCCGCTTTTTAAATGACAATATCCTGGCCAGACCACTGTTGTCAGTGATATAAGTATTTGATATGAAAATTATTTCTTTAGTGACATATCAGGGTCATTTTATGATTAATTGATATACATTTCTTACATACTGTTCCTTTAACTCAACACTTAACCGTTTTTTTAACTGAGTTTCAAAGGACTCTAAAGGATCCCAAACAAGGCATAAGGGTCTTATCTAGCGAAACGATTGTCATTTTTGACAAGAAAAATAAAAAATATGCACTCTCCGGTCCTGTGAAGCGCCAGCGCGACCTCACATAATCGTGTAATGACTAACATAGTGAGGGCTTGTCCGGTATTAACAGTTTGATTAAACTACCCCACATTTTTAAATGGGTGTTGTTTTGCAATCCTCTCCAGGGTGCGGTTATCCCTTTTGCTTGTACACTTTTTTCTACCACATCTTTTTCTTCCCCTCGCCTCTCTTATTAATGTGCTTGGACACAGAGCTCTGTGAACTTCGAAATTTAAGGAAAAATAAACATTTGAAATGTATCAGTCTGTGTGTAATGAATGAATATTATATACAAGTTTCACTATTTGAATGGAATTAGTCAAATAAATAAACTTTTTGATGATATTCTAATTATATGACCAGCACCTGTATATATAAGTTAATCAATTTCAACTTGATTTTATAAGTTATGTCAACTATTCACAGGTCAAAACTTAAAATAGTGTCTTGAATTGACTTCATGCAGCATTTTTTTTCAGTGTGTGGCATTGCGTAGCACTTTTATTTTTAAACTTGTTCCATAGTATAATTTTCATAAAGGCTGTACTTTTTCTAATCAATAAGACTGAACTTAGAAAGGAGATGAGGTCGATTATGTAGACGTAAAGACTTTGCTGTCACTCCTGTAACAAAATCCTAAGAACATAATACAACCCTAAGGCGAATTAGATCAGACCATACTTTAAGTAACTAAACCAGAACCACAGTTGTCAAAGTAGTGACCAATAGGCCACCAAGAATTTGCAGAGTACAGGCTGACATGCCAGAAACTGTCCACATCAACAATCTCTTGAAAGGGTGGCCAGAAGGAAGACACTTCATACCAGGATATGTGACAAACTCTCAGAATGTGATTTTTAAAGAAAGCAAAGAAATTTAACAGACATGAACCATGTTAATACCATAAATATATGGTTTTGTAACAACGAAATCTGGAAGACTAAGAATTTTTTGTTTTGTGCAAAGCAAGTATTGCATTCACAGTGCTTCTGTGTTTTCAATTAGGCCAGACAGCCAACAGTAAATGTCTTGACATTTTCTTCAATGAGAGTCATTAACCTCTCGTATACAAATTTTACATCTCCTCGCTTTCAGTTTTTTGTCTTCAGAAGGCCTGACTCATCCTCTTCAGCAGACTATACACAAAGGCAGTGCTCGTAAAGTCAAAGTCTGTGCGTTCTCATTACAAACACTGATGCACAGCCAGTGAGTGAGCAATGAATGAATCTCTGACATTCTACTACAGATTCAAGGAAAGATGCTGACTCACTTCACTTTCAATGCTGGTTTGTCTGCTTTTACTCGGTGGTCAGTCTTAAATGAGGACTTTAAAAGGTCCAGATGCTCAACTCCGAGTTTTAATTAGATAGCACTTTACTGCAAATAGGTTTGTTGAGGAATCTGCAATAAAAAATGATGGGGCAATGAACTACATCTTGAAAAGCCACTTTGCGCTATGACATCACAAGTCATGTGTGTTGCTATACTGTACCAATGCCATACATTCAGAGTAGTAGTACTGTATTTTCCGGACTATAAGTCGCTCCGAAGTATAAGTTGCATCAGTCAAAAAATGCATCATGAAGAGGAAAAAACATATATAAGTCGCAATGGACTATAAGTCGCATTTATTTAGGAAATTATTTCACAAAATCCAAGCCCAAGAACAGACATTTGATATACGTCACTCGCATGACATATAACAAAGCGGCAAACCTTAACACAGTCGGTTTACATGGTGGATTTCAAGCAGGAATTTTCACAAAAATTTGAGGAAAAACAAGCGCCATTGCAGAAAATCCTGGTGGCGACGGAGAGAGTGACGATGCAACAATATTGATTACAAAAAAGCAAGGAAATAAGTTATCTCTGGCCGTTTTTCAATCCGAAGGCTGCAGCCTCTGGAGGTCGCATATGCAGGCTGCATACGTCATCGAGCCTGAGCAAAACATTCACAAGTCATAAACATATGACAACAATTTACGGTTAACTAAGAATAATAGTTAACTTTATAATTGTTAATATTCTGAAATAATTTGATGACGTATGCAGCTTAGAAACACGACCTCCGGAGGCTGCAGCCTTCAGATTGAGAAATGGGCTCTGTATTATCGTTGAGTGTTTTTAAAGTTTTAAGGTCAGTATGAATAAATTTTGACATATAAGTCGCACCTGATTATAAGTCGCAGGACCAGCCAAACTATGAAAAAAAGTGTGACTTGTAGTCCGGAAAATACGGTATTTACATTGATATTTGAGGAGTTCGGTAATTTTCCTTTAATGGCAATGAAACAGTTTTTAGTTTGTAATTGGAAAAAAACTAATGTCACATTAGTCATTTTATTGGTATTTAAGAAATTTAATTCCAAACCCTCTATGCTTTTTGGAAGAAAATCTCTCTCCAGTTACTCTTTCTTGTCCTTTCTGAATAAAGGTAAAAATTACCCAAAGCAATCCAACATTAGGTGATTTTCAACCTAGCGGTGTGTTCTGTCCATAAATATGGACGTAGTGTCCGTGACGTCACCCATAGGTTTGTGAAGAGTTTTTTTGAAACCAAGAGTAGGCGGGGCTTGCTGTCACCATCTTAGCATCGTGTCACTCACGGATAACCAAAGAAGGGTAAAGAGACAGGAAGCTGAAGTGGCTGGTTGCTGAAACCATGCCCACCTAGCTCGACTTGTGACAGCTATGGCAGTTCACCTGTCACTCAAGTGGCCACACCCTTAATTTTGCAGATTTTTAAGGCTTAATATAATTTAAATGGATGAGTTATAAAATAATTCACCCCCCTCACAGTTGTCATGAGGGGCAAAATTAACTAGACAAAAACACTTTTCGTACCAGGCTGTAAAAGTTGGGCATTTTAACATGGAGGTCTATGGGAATTGACTCCCTTTTGGAGCCAGTCAATGAGTGCGTTTACATGCACAGTCTTACACCAATTATGCTTAATAAACTAATTATACATTGGGTCATGTAAACGTGTAAAAGTTTTTCTTTTATCGGGAAAGCTCGTAAACGGCGTAAGCAAAAACCGATCGGCACAGGTAGTTTTTTTTTTGCTCATTACCTCGATTTTGCACAGCATGTAAACACCTTAACCGGCTTTCTCATGGTTTTGTTCATGTGCGCATGTCTCGTAAGCATAAAGTAGCGCATAAAAGTCTCGACTAAAGCAGTTGGCAGAGAAAAAGCTCGTAAACTCATGAAAACAGTTTTCTATAATAAAGATTTTTGATAGTTATCCGCTTTTTCTGTGCATGTAAACGCACTCAATGAATTGCAGTTTAAGTCACTTCTGTTTTGGCTACATCAGAGAGATCAGAAGGTAGCCCCTCGGTTCTTTCCAATATTTACCCAGGATGGGTTAAAAACAACCCAGAATATTTTTGAGTGTACTAATAAATAATTGTGCACCTTATTGTGTTTGTCAACCAATCAGAATTGAGCTTTCAACAGCTCTGTTATATGAGCTAATTTATACATCAGATCCCTGAACCACGGACTCTAATTGGGCAACACAGTCTTGACCTTAACAGTGAAAATGATGTCTTGAGGTGTCATGGCAAGATTTTACTTTGCAATTGTTTCAATTTTAGGTCGATTTTTCAACAAAACCAATCGTGTTGGAAAGCTGAGCTGCATACTTTAGCACTGACAGTTTTTGCATATTATATAAATGACACGAACATGTAGTGAATCATAAGTTAAAGGACAAATTTTACACTTAAAGCCCTGTTTTCAGATGGTTTATGATGAATTAGAATGGTTTTGACTGATATTTGGACATATGCGGGTGCCCCGAGAATTTTTGTGTGTTTGTGTTTCACCTTCCACCTTTACAATGGGTTTAATGGTGCACTGGAACAATCCTTCCTAAAATGCATTAAACTTTCGTTTACAAAGACGTGAAACTCACCGAGTGGTCAGGGGTGTTCACTGATATGCTCACACAAAAATCGCTGCAAAATACGCATTCCAACAGGTTTTATCGTAGTTTTTGCCAACTCCATTGACTTGTATTAGATGTGCTGTGAGGTGGTATTACTCCGCGACGGGAACTTTGTTTCTATTCTTGCAATTGGCAAAGGCGGATTAGCGCCACCAACTGGGCTGGAGTGTCTATTATTCATGCTCTAAGCGGAAGAATGTACGTGTGTGAGGCGTTTGGAAAAAAAGGTCCACAAGTTAACAACGAATGCTAAAACAGCTGTTGGAAAGCATCTTTTGCAGTGATTTTTTTGTGTGAGCATATCAGTGAACACCCCTGACCACTCAGTGAGTTTCACGTCTTTGTAAACGAAAGTTTAATGCATTTAAGGAAGGATTGTTCCAGTGCACCTATACACCCATTGTAGAGGTGGGAGGTGAAACAAAAAACACCCGAAAATTCTCAGGGCAGCCGCATTTGTCGAAATTTCAGTCAAAACCGTTCTATTTCATCTTAAACAATCTGAAAACAGGGCTTTAAGTGTAAAATACCAAACTTGCCCTTTAAATAGTGTTGTATATTGTTGCATGACTCATACTCGCTCCTCCCGCGGAAGTAACTCCTCCTTCTTCATTTTTTCGTACGTTATCGGAAAGATTCTGTAAAGCTAATCTTTCTTTTATAAATCTGATTAAACTAAAGACTCTATGGAGATATAAAGGATGTAATACTACTCGATAGGTACTCCAGATTAACATCAGAAATGCAGAAACAGCATGTGTTATGTTTTTCATACCTTTTTATAACCCAAAAAAAAATTTTCACTACAAAGTACATTTTTGAAGGAATTGTTCTTCTATGGCATCATAAAGTGTGGCTATTTTTAGAAGTGCAAATCTACAGATTAATCATTCAAAGGTTACTGCTTCAGTAGTAGCTTTACACATGAGGGCGAATCGTGTTCACAGACTTTGCATTTTTTCAGCTGTTACTTTAAAAAAAAAATGGCACATGCACATTACTAGTAATGTATTAATTAGCAGCAAAACACATCCACCCAGAGATTTCCTGTTTTTAGAGAGATGATGTTATTTGTCAGGTGTAGAAGAACATATTGGTCTTTCTTGAGCAGTAATGTGAGCAAAGCTCCATCTGCACCTCCCTCTTCCACTCACATACTCCGTCTGTCTCACCACGCCTGTCGACGTCTATATTAACTCGCGACTCCCTCCAGTGTGTATAGGAGCAGGCAGTGTTTAATGGCGTTAGCAGGCAGGAGTGAGCGTAATTGCGCCTGCTCTAAATTTATAGGGGCTGACAAGCCGGGCCGGGGTTGCTGGGTAATCTCTGTGTAATTGAGAGCAGAGGTCACCGGAGGGGAGCGGCTCTGCCCCACCAATTCCCACCGGCCCGAACGTGTTTGTAACTGCCGTGATACTGTATTTGCAATGATGTTCGTTTTACATGTTACAGTAATGCCATTAAAATGCTTTCAGGTCTCTGGACGTGTACCAAGAACCGATCTCATCGTATAAAGTGACATATTTACTATTGTACAGTAAATCCTTTTGCACTTTTACGTTGTGGTACTATATTTCATGTATGGTGGAAAGACATTTATCAAATTTTAACTCCAAACACTTTATCTCATAAGACATACTGTACACTTGTGTGCTTGCTCTATAAACTTTGTATGCCTAAATGGACGTTTTGTAGTACACAGAAGTTTTTAAAATCAACAAAATGGTGTAAATCTTGCTTGCTACACACCCACCACCTTGAGAGTCATAGGAAGTGGCACATCCTTTTCCACGGGTCCTTAAAATCCTTGAAAGTTTGTGAATCTGGGAAAAAAATTCAAGGCCCTGAGAAGTTTTTAAAAATCCACATACTAGATACATGTCATTGAAAGTGCTTGAATCTATTTTATGCAAGAAGTTTTCTGGAAAAAATTCATATTATTTTCTGTGTAGTGTAGGATAATATTATAAAATTTCTAGACTTTTTAAGCACACGTGCTAAACTGTTCACTTTAAATGCTTATATCTTCTGTATGCGAATCTTGATTCATACCAAAATGCTTTTTTGCATAGTTGTGTTTGGCACATGAAAACGTCTCGGGTTACGTATGTAACTGTTGTTCCCCGAGAAGGGAACGAGACGCTGCGTCTCTTACTGTGTCCCTGTAACGCCGTCTTTGGCAATATTTCAGATAGCGATATACTTCCTGGCTCCTGCGTAACCCTGTCTTTGTCGTTAAGCCTCACCATTGGTTGAATTTGATATACACATTCAGACGCACTTACCCCTGGAGGCGTCCCCAAAGTGTCACCACAGTGACGCAGCGCGAGTTCCCTCAAAAGGGAACTGTAATAATGTATCTTAAAAGGTAACACGATGTAAACTTGCTCTCACTTGAAATGTGTCCCCACATTTAGTCCTTTAATATGAGGGTATTAAATCTTAAAAGGTCCTTGAATTTGAAGTTAACTAAGGTGTGTATTAACCATTTTGCGCCATTAATATAGCCATAGATGCTGTAATGGCGTAAATAAATAAATAAAACTAGTCATTAAACATTTCCCAGAGAAATAAATGACAGGAAATAATGCGTTCATTCTGTTCTATCCATTGCATTACAACTAATCTGTTGGATTGGAAATGCTGATCCTGCTGCATGTTTACACCACCGTCCTGTCATGTCAGTCAGTGCGTCTATGCTCTGCTGTGCGCATGAATCAATACTAAGCATTCAAGCGTAGTATTTTGTTTCCCAAGGGGTTCGGTAATGAGAAAGTATTAACAATGTCTCAAACGTCACCTTTAAGGAATAGCTGCTGTGTTTTTTTTAAGATGCCATTACATCATTGCCGTCAACTCTGTTCCCCCGAGTATGTGGCAGTATTGAAACTAGCCGTGTTCCAGGTGTGTCGTTGTCATGCTACCTGAGACGCAGCAGTCCAACAGATGAAACAGGTGCGAGATCTCCCAGACAAGCAGTCAGCTCGGCAACAGTCGCCATACTGTCAGAGAAAGAAAGAGAGAAAGCGAGAGGGAGACGGTGTCCACCTGTCATAACCACGCATTACCATCACTACAGCGAAGTGGTGCTGATGAGCTGTAAATACACGGGTTAGGCTGGTGTTTTGACGCTGTATGTGATTCAAAGATTGTGGGGGTAGAGGAGAGAAAAATATCTCGCAGATTTCCTTGACTCATATGAGATGAATTCTAGGAAAGATGCAACAAGCTTTAGGGGTGACTTTCAGCTTTTACGGCCATGATATTGTCTCTGTTCATAAATAGACTGTAGTAGTGACTGCCCCCTTTTTTAGCAACCTTGCTGAATACTAACATTACAACATTTGAATATGAATATGTAAAGAATAAAAAAATATGTTAAACAAGACTGTGACTATGTACTTACAAGGGAATAAATGAACTGTACTGAAGCATAATGAATGCAGTAAAAAAATCACATTCACGTCCATTTTTATTATACTGTATGTATCCAGGTGTTTTATGCATTATAATAATAATAGCATTTACATTTATGCATTTGGATTACGCTTTTATCCAAAGGAACTTACCTTGCATCCAAACTATACATTTTTTCCTATCAGTATGTTTAATTCTGCACAGTATTTTAACTTTGAGAAAATTACCCACATCACCTGTTAAAATAAACTTAAATCTCATCGACTTGTGACTTATATACAAGGATATCCCAGTGGAGTTTCACTACTACCCATAATTCCATGCAGCTGCTGTTATGCATACCATTATCCCAATTCAGTATTTCAAACTTATGTAACCATACAAATGTGGATCAGGCTGTATTTCAGATGCTGTGAGCTTTCACAGACCTCGCACAGGCATCGGGTGGTATCTGTAACCCGGGAGAAGAAGAAGTGTAGTGGGGAATTTGATAAAAGCGCTTGGAGTGGGATCAATGATGTGCACTGGGGCTAAAGACTTTTACCTGGGCAGGAGGCAACTTATTCAATCCTAAATATCGATTCTTGTTTTCTTTTCGCTGTAATGAGCCTGTGCTGATTACTGAACTGAATGCATCTTAGAGGCAGGGAAGGAGAGCACTTAACCATATGGTGTAATGTTCTTTAATGCAGTCATAACACATTTAGGTGTTCTTTTGCTAATTATCAGTTCATTTCTGGTCTGAATAGCCAGGGTGGTGGTAATACATATGCAATATGTTTGAACTTTCTCCTTCACCCTTAAAAATAAAGGTGCTTTAAAGTTTCTTCACAGTGATCCCATACAAAAAACATTATTGGTTCCTCAAAGAAGATTTTTAAAGGTGCCATAGAATGTAAAACTGTATTTATCTAGACAAAGAAAACAGGCCAATCTCAACATAACATCTGTAAAATTACCCATTACAAAACACTAAGAACGCTTGACACAACATGAAACTTTTCTCGAAGTATCACCTGTGTCTCTACACGTGAACTCAAGCATTGAGAACATTGTTTGTGACTTGTAGTTTTGTAAAAATAGTGGTAGTTCGGTAGCAGCGGACAGCGGCTGGAAGAACGCATAAGGGATCAAGTAGGCATCACACCCTAACCAAGATATTTTTTTAAAGTAGCGTTTCTTTTCATGACAGTCGAGGTGCGTAATGCTGTCTTTCGTAGCCATTTTCCGTATCCGTAAAAATCATAGACAGTAAAAGATAAGAAATCCATTAATCGTAGCAAGCTAGCCAATGCTTGTCAGTAGCCTACTGGTACTCGTAGGTACTCAAGATGGCAGCAGGCAACTGGAATGATGTAAAAGGTCACATGACTGATATTCATCAATAGGCTCACATTTAGGCTGAAGTTCTAATATTGACGTTACAGTTACGTTTTGCAGGTCCATACTGAAAAAAATACAAACTTACCTTTGAGAAACGTCCATTAACAATCTCCAAACAATTGATTATTCATCAAAATCTGAATCTTCATCTGATACAGGCGCAAACATAAGGTCTGTTTACACACACACAGAGCTACTCAAATGAGCTGCTCTGAGAAACAGCCAATCAGAGCAGAGCTCAACATTATTATTCATGACCAAATAAGGTAATAATAGACCATTTAGCTCTGAGGGCAAATCCTAGGGTTGTAAATGGACATGCAAAATAAATATCACTTAATAAAATCACATATCTTCTATGTAGAGATCAGAGAACAATTTAACATATTATTTCAATGCAGTCTTTGGCACCTTTAAATTTTTTTTGCATAATCTTAATAACCTTTTTACAAACTTATAGGTGGGGTGCATGATTTATTAAAAACACGTTAGAAAAGGAAGTCGGATCAAATATCAAAACACACTTGTAGCCAATCAGCAGTAAGGGGCGTGTCTACTAACCAACATTGTTGCCTGGTTTGCGTATGTGTGGGGCGGGTCTATCAAACGAAGGTCCAGATTCTATTGGGGTAGGGGCGTGTTTGTTTAAGTGATTTCAAATGTCAACATTGACTTTCAGAGATCTTTTAAGAGCATTTTTTTCAAACAGAAAGGTTATTTGGTTGTTAAAGGTTCTTAATGGCACCATTCAGCCAGAAATGGTTCTTCCATGGCACTGTGATGCACTTTTTTAAAAAGTTTTTACTAAGGGTGTACTCTATTATGCGTATCGCATCCGAGTACGTTTGACCCTAAATTAAGTTTCGTTTGGCTAGTGTGATCGCTCCGTACTGTACCAGAGTGCAGTATGCTTTGCAGAGATGCTCTCGGGCACGGGGCATGCGTGCCAGAATGTGAACACTCTGATATGCGCAGCACAAATACATACAGCCGCGTGTCACTGCATCCCAAACGACCCCAGATAAAAGAGGTGTGTTTTACATCTTGCACCAATCGGTTTATGACAATCGCAAGAGAGATTTAAAAGCGTATTAGGAGCAGTCTGCAAGTGTGTTGCTTTAATGTCATTCCCCAATCGGTGCAGCGCGCATGATTTCAAACACACCTAATTAGCCATAAACTCATAATTACAATGAATTCCCTCGCGTATTTCTTCTAGTTTTTTTTTTTTCAAAACAATGCCTCTTTTAATGACGTAAGCATACTCTGGTTCGGATCATAAAGTGTAGGATGAATGCAGACGATCGCACTTGGGTACGGTTTGGTCCGGTTAAGTATAATATGAGCACGCCCAAACTTTACCCTTGTTTTTAAGAGATGTTCATGTTAAAAACATGCTTTTATGTAATACCATGGTTTTTATTTTACATAGCATTATTTTACTCATTTCAATGCAACCCAGCATAGGTTTATTGATTAACCCAACATGTGTTCTGCCCAATATTTATCCAGCATTGGGTTAAAAATAACCCAGAAGAATTTATAGTGTTTAAAATACCATGGTGCATATATATACCACATTACAACTGTAAATTATTACTATATATATATATATATATATATATATATATATATATATATATATATATATATATATATATATATATATATATATATATATATATATATATATATATATATATATATATATATATATATATATATATACATATATATATACATATATACATATATACATATATATGTATATAATAATAATTTACAGTTGTAATGTGGTGTGTATGTTTTAAAGTACCACAATATTACAATTTCCATACAGTACCATTGCTAAACGCCACATTTTCTGTGTGGGTCTTACTATATTGTGATGTCCATTTCAGCACAAAATATGTATTTGTTTTACTGTTCTTATTTGTGGTTTTAATAAGACAGTAAGTGAACTACCCATCAAAATAAAATAACTGCATAGTGTACTGTGTGCAGTACCATGATATTACAATCTGGCACCATCACTGTACCGTTATACTGGCATAGTGGGTTTTATGTTGGTAATACAGCATTGAAAAATCGGAACACAAAATTGTGTTTGTTCAGTCATTCTTCATTTATACTCTGATATCCTTTCATTGATTGTCATACCATGGTTTTACCATCTGATGCCATCACTGTACCATGGTAATTGGTAATAAAGCATAGACAAATCATTTTTTTCATTCTTCATTTATAATGTGACTAAATGTGCATAAACCCTCACGTCTAAGCTATTACTATTAGTTACCAATCTAGTACTAAAATAGTATTTGTCTCTTCACACCACCTGATAGCTAACACGGCTCATGATTCCCCAGCCACCTCTGAAAATACTTGACCGAAGAGGGGAAATATGTGAGGGAGACGTGCTGTTACCAATGAGTCACGGGCCAATATCTACTCTGATTGGATCAATAGAGTAATTAGAGCAGAGTCGTGGTGAAAAGCGTGTCCGGTCCTCACAGGAATACTACGCAAACACTTTGATGTCCTCTCTGAAGGTGTGCACGCGCCTGTTCAGACACGCCACCCCGAAAGCCCTTGGACTGTTTCGTGTCTCTGCCATTTGTTAGGTGGCAGTCTTTGTCTTGTCGCCAGGCGAGCGGTGAGGGGAAAGGTCGGGGAGTTAGACCCCTCTCCACATGTCATTTCCTCGGAAATATTAGCATCGTACGCCAATAATCCATCAGTCTGTACTCCCTACAGATATGGTACTGTTTTTTGTTAACAAATAACTCAAGAAAGTGTAAATGTGTGTGTGTACATGCAGACACGTACGGGCTATATTAGAGCATCACCTAAGAGCCACTGTTGATAGGAGCTAAACAAACAAGCGTTATATCACCAATGGCAGAGTCAAAGGTCAATGACTGACTGACAGCCTTGTTCTCAGGGGGTTTGAGAGAAAGGGACTTGGAGAGAAAATGGAGAGATACAATGCATGGAGATGCCCAAAACAAAACGTTTTTTACTCTTTCTTTCCCCAAAAAACTTTTTTATTAATTTGTAATAATAATAATTGGTAACATTGTTTCAAGCTGCTATGAGCGTAGTAGTTTTAGACTTCAGCAATATGTACAGCTTAAAAACTGCATTTTAAAATATTTTTACTTTTTGGCATTAAAGGGAAATTTCATCGATAGACACATTAATCTTTATTGAAAGTGGGTTATATTTGTAGTCGAAATGTAGTAGAAAAGACAGAACGTGACTTTAGGGTGCATTTGTATGGAAAACTACAACTCCCACAATGCACCACTATGCACAGCTCTGCAAGCCACTCCCATTTATCGGAACACCGCTCAGATATGCTATTGTGTACATAAATGCCACGTTAGTATAACAAAGAAAATAGAAACACTCACTTTATAGTCAGACGTCCGTTTATCCATGCAGGCTTTGACTGTCGCTTTCAGTTTAGGATTTTAAAATATGTATCCAGGACGCTGATGTCCATATACGGTACAAAGCTTGGGTAGGAGCAAGCTTCATTCAGTTTCATTCTGATATATTTTTGAGAGTGCTTCGCCAAACATGTTTATTCCCAAAGAAGAAAATGCCGCATCCTGCACAAACGTGTCCACCGCACAATATGTATACTCCACAGACACGCTGGCTCAGCGCTTGTGCTTGTAAGCCGAAACATGTCTGTGAAATAAACATGCGCAAATACCTCTTCTTGTCCGGGACCGTTCACCAAACAAACATCCGTATCCTGATCTGATGCGAAAATGTTATACAGAAAGCACACAGCTAGAGTACGGGCACTACTTGTCCGTCCAAGTTCAGTCCGGGCTTCTCTACGCAGCAGAGGCTGAGAGTTGCGGCGTCTTCGGGCTCCTCTACGCAGCCGAAGCCCAGGCTCCGGCCTACTCCTCTGGCTTCTGCTCCTCCATCTGCCTGAGCTCTTTGCTGTATTGTGGCTCATAACGGTGCATGAACAGCAGATTAGAGCATCACGCTTGCGAAATCACCCTCTTCTATATCATATCGATTACCTTCCGCTATTATTGTGACATGAAGTCTGGCTCGCTCCACGTCTGTTAGCTTAGCTTAGCATAAAGATTGCGGCTGATCGTTTTTCGTCTGTGTTCGTATATTTTCGTAAGTCTCAACCCACTGATCTGTAATAGGTCTGTAGCCTGAATTGGTCCCACCCATAGCCCCCATTTTGGAAAAATGAGGAATGAGTGTCTGTAGTCTTTCACACTCAACAGAGATACAGGATTTCCTTCTTTCAATGACGCAAAATGACGATTTTTACATCATTGAAATAAGGAAGTGCAACACTGAAATCTGTATTTTTTCCCGTCTCAGGGGAAACTGAGGGAATGATGCACGACCATTTAAAAACATGACTGAGGTTCTAACGATACAAAGCTTAATGCAAATGGGTAAAGTGTCCCTTTAACTAGATTTGAAATCTTGGTCAAAATGGTTTGAACTTGAACCAGCAGCAGACCACGTAAAGCTTATATAACTTGGTAGGGTGTTGTAAAAGCATCTTCTCCAGTGATGGAAAAGCAAAGAAATGAAATTAAGTTACCAAAGTGATGAATGAGAGATTATGGAAACAAGCATGGACAGTGAAGCAGATTGGAAAGGTGTAAGTTTACATCATAATGCTGGTAACAATGAATCCATAAACTTTAGTGAGTACACACCAGTGTGAGACGTTCGTACATTTTGATTGGGTCATTCTTTAATGCCCTGCGACACTAACTGCATTGAATCGGTAAGTTGTTTCTGTGCCGGACTCCCGTTAAAAAGCATTTGAGCTTTATTATACATGAATTGTGTAAAGAGGGAGGGGAGGGGGGATTTGTTATGTGCCGCCAGAGACGTCAAAGAAAGAAAAACATTGATGCTCCTGATTGTCCTCAGTTCACCTCTAAAAAAGAAAACCTCCATTGTTGTATCAAACACAATAGTCATTATATGAAATTTGATGGCACGCAAGCAAACTCTTTGCTCGAAGACAACAACCGCGCACAATTTAAATGTGAATACACAACTGTTCCTGGTAGAATTTGATTAATTTTCTTCTTGAAAGATGGAGGAAAACATGCGGAGTACTGCAAACAAAAGACCTAGTTGCTTATGAAAATGAGATTCTTCTCACACATCGAGTTCAATCATATTTGCCGTATTGTTCTGTTAAGACCGGAGACTTTTTGCAACCTCCAGGAGGTTTGGGTAGTGTTTTTATGAAAATAAGGCTGATCCCTTTGGAGGAACATTTCTTGAAAGCATTACAGATCATGTCCCAGTCTCAAGCGACAGCTATTAAAAATATCAAATAGAAATTGCTTTCGTTTTACCCGGTAGGTTGCTTGTCTTTCATCCCTACAGTAATTTACAGTACCAGTCCTTCTGCATAATAGGTTTTATTATTAAATAAACACAACACTTCCTAACAAACAGCCTTTATTTGCTTGAGTTTGATTCAAAGAAAATCGGTTCATTCCTGTGTTTTATATGTGCAGTGACTTTGAAAGGCCGATCTATTTTACAGGATCAAATCGCATTTGGTTCATGGGATGTGCTCTGCGTTTACAGCCTTGTTAATGTCTGAACAGACAGTTACCGTTTTTTTGTGCTCGAATTGCAGTGTAAAACAGAAGATGAGTTTGTTTATGATCCTCTATTTAAAATTTTTGTAGAAGGGGATATGCATCATATAATGGATGTCAAATGCGAGACCTGTCAATAGCCTCTTTCAAACAGTAATTCTGGTAAATTACCATGAATTTACCAGAATGAATTTACCAGTAAATACAAAAATGTGCTGTTCACACACGCAGTGGCGTTCCGTTATTTTACCAGTAAGACATCATTCACACCTCAGTATCAAAATACCGATAAATTCGTTGAGAAAGCGGAAGTACCTGTAGCACGCGGCGAGCTCAGTGTTGTATTTGTAAACAATCCACGTCGTTCATATCCACGGTCCGTATTTTGCTGTTTTCACGTCTGTGGTAAACAACCGCGAGGTTGCTCATGACCAAACAACATTGAATGAGACGACGTCAAACCGAAAATGCGTTTTTAACAACACTACTGTTTGCACGTTAGGCTTCACAGAGGGCGTGCTAAGGACGTCGGCAATTCGGCGGTAAGCTGTTTTAAACAACTTTTGTGAAGAAATGTGGACGTAAACTTCAGGTGTGCTCAACTTTCAAGCAGCATGTGTGTGGAAAGCGTCCGTAAACAGTGCGGGGGTAAACGCGTCATCTGTATTAAAGCGCTATGATTGGCCCGAAGCTGTCAGCACGGTCTGACGTCGTCCGTTCTAAATGCCGGTAATTCTATAATTTTCGTTCACACATAGCGCTTACCGGTAAATTACTGGTAATCTTACAACCTGTCTTACTGGTAAATTGGGAGCACTGATTTACCGGAAAGGTTCTGTTCACACATGACATGTTAACGGCAATTTACCAGTAAATTACCAGTAAAGACTGTATGTGTGAAAGGGACAAATGTCACTATTCTGCTGGTGACCTATTGTCTTTCAACACTGAGAATAAGTATCCCTTAAAAGGACATTCCACTTTTTTTGAAAATATGTTTATTTTTCAGCTCCCCTAGAGTTAAAGATTTGATTCTTACAGTTTTGGAATCCATTCAGCTGATCTCCGGGTCTGGCGCTAACACTTTTAGCATAGCTTAGCATAATCCATTGAATCTGATTAGACCATTAGCCTCGCGCTCAAAAATTAACCAAAGAGTTTTGATATTTTTCCTATTTAAAACTTGACTCTTCTGTAGTTACAACGTGTACTAAAAATTAAAAGTTGCGATTTTCTAGGCAGATATGGTTAGGACTACACTCTCAAACTGGCGTAATAATCAAGGACTTTGCCGCCGTGGTTGCAGCAGGCGTAGTGATATTACGCACTGCCCGAAAATAGTCCCCTTGGTTCTTTCAATAGCAGGGGACTATTTTCGGGCAGTGCGTAATATCACTACGCCTGCTCCAGCCATGTTACGGCAGCAAAGCCCTTGATTATTACGCCAGTTTGAGAGTGTAGTCCTAACCATATCTGCCTAGAAAAATCGCAACTTTTAATTATCCGTCGGTCTTAGTACACAGTGTAACTACAGAAGAGTCAAGTTTTAAATAGGAAAAATATCAAAACTCTTTGGTTATTTTTTAGCGTGATGCTAATGGTCTAATCAGATTCAATGGATTATGCTAAGCTATGCTAAAAGTGTTAGCACCAGACCCGGAGATTAGCTGAATGGATTCCAAAACAGCAAAAATCAAATGTTTAACTCTAGGGGAGCTGGAAAATGAGCATATTTTCGAAAAAAGTGGAGTGTCCCTTTAAATGTTGGTGCATGGCATCATGAGACAAACAATCAGTCAAGAAGCACCAAAAAAGACTTTTCTACCAGCAGTTTTCCTCTCTCTATTTTCCTCTTTCCGATGTAAACACTGCTTTTCAAAACAGTTTTCTGTGGTGTAGCACCACCATGTCACTGACAAAGCTCAAATCTAATTGGACGGCATGATACATTGCAGTGCGACAGGAAAAATCGGCATGCCAGCTCTCTTTCACATGGAGCAAATGATTTCATGCAGTGTAAAATCATTTTTATTTCATTGTATCATCGTGCCACACATTCACAATGTTTTATCGCACCCAATGTGAAAAGCCCATTAGAGTTTAGTTCTTTATGATTTTACCAAACTGTGTTGATCACCATTTATGCCAAGTCACAAGTTCACCAATCCAGTTATTCTCAATTGTGACGGTCTTGTAGATCCTGCACTTGTCTTTAGTGAGTGAATCTATTTTTACACTGTACTGTAATGCATGAGCTAGATTAACTTAACCCAGCATTACAGATATTGATCAGATCTCACAGAGCAGCCATCAGTAGCACAGCATTCTCACTTTGCCGGCCAAACTGCAATAAATCTGAAGTTATCATCACCTACTTCCACACCACACCGATGTCTGAACAGGACTTACATGACCTTTATTTTGTCATTAAGGAAGTCCCCATTTGGTCAGACCTTTATTATTGTGGTTAAGACTGACGGGCTAATCCTTCCGAGTCTTCTTTTAAGTGTCTCAAAGCCGTTCCTCCCTCTGCGTAAGCTTTATTGACCACCTGAAACACAGTAATTAGAAAGTTGTTTTCATCAATGATGGAGAGGAGTTTGCTTAATTTTCATTATTGCATTTAGTTTATTGGATTTGTTCAAGAAAGGCACTATTGTAAAAAAGAGATTGTTGGAAGCTAATAAAGTTTTATTTTAAAATGTTTGTTTATGCCACTGCAGTATTGCTGATATTTTAAAGGGCACCTATGATGCAAAATCCACTTTTTCAAGATGTTTGGACATAAATGTGTATTGGCAGTGTGTGAAGACAACCATCCTACAATGAAAAAATTCCCATTTAAGTCTCATTAGGGATGTTCTGACTCTCTTGTTATTGTGATGTCACACTGCAGGTTTCCCATGTGTCCTTGAAAACCTTAAAAGTTTGTGAATCTGGGGGGGAAATGTAAGGCCCTGGGAAGTTTTTAAAAATATACATACATAGATACAGGTCATTGAAAGTGCTTGAATCTATTTTATGCAAGAAGTTTTCTGGGAAAAATATCCATAATATTCCCTGTGTAGTGTAGGATAATATCATAAAAATTCTAGACTTTTTAAGGACACGTGCTAAACTGTTCGCTTTAAATGGTTATATCTTCTGTATGCGGATGTTGATTCATACCAAAATGCTTTTTTGCATAGTTGTGTTTGACAAATGAAAACGTCTCGGGTTATGGATGTAACTGTTGTTCCCTGAGAAGGGAATGAGACGCTGCGTCTCTTACTGTGTCCCTGTAACGCCGTCTTTGGCAATATTTCAGATAGCGATATACTTCCTGGCTCCTGCACCACCCTGTCTTTGTCGTTAAGCCTCACCATTGGTTGAATTTGATATACACATTCAGAAGCACTTACCCTTGGAGGTGTCCCAAAGTGTCACTGCAGTGATCCAGCGTGAGCTCCCTTGAAAGGGAACTGTAACAATGTATCTTAACTCTTTCCCCGCCATCGTTTTTTTAAAAAGTTGCCAGCCAGCGCCAGCATTTTTCATGATTTTCACAAAAGTTTAATGCCTTCCAGAAAATGTTCTTCTTTAAATATATAAACAAACAATATATCAGATAAAAGAACAGATCCTCTGCTTTCAAACAAAACAAAAAAAAAACGTTTCATCCTACCTTCATTAGTTCTCTTGTAATCACCTCTCAAACATGGGTAGGTTTCTTCAAAAACACCCAATTTTGAGCAAAAAGCTGAGATAATTAAATTTTGCGAAGGACTTCAGATCAGATGAAGAGCGATCTTTAAAACATACACGGAGTTCTTTCTCTTTCACGTGAGGCGCTACTTCCGGCTTGTATAAGTTGCGGAAGGTTGGTGGATAATAGCGGTATTGCGGAAAGTCTGAAAATCTCGTCATTGTCGTGGAAGCGTTTTCTCTTAATTGACGAGATCTCGTCAATGGCGGCGAAAGAGTTAAAAGGTAACACGATGTAACCTTGGTCTCACTTGAAATGTGTCCCCACATTTAGTCCTTGAATTTGAGGGTATTGGACCTGGAAAGTCCTTGAAAGGTGTGTGGGAACCCTGTTGAAAGCACTTATTACTTTTGCAATTACATTTGCCACCACTAGAGGTGCAACAGTTAGATATCGCAGATATTTTAGCACAGCTTTGGTTGCAAAATGGCTAGAAAACTTCAATATCTATGGCAAGGTGATCCTCAGAGGAGGATTCCTCATTTCACACAGTCAGACATACACACGCTGCAGGGCATTTGTCATCTCCCTGAGCTCGGGTCACCTTACAGAAGGTGCTTTCAGGGCACTCTGGCAGAATGTGTACAGTAATCCCTATCTCTGCACTTTGATCCCTACCTGGAGCCTCACCAGACCAGATCCGATCAATGTGGCTCCACTCTGCCAAACCGAGACCTTCAGAGGAAAAAGATGCAGGGCGCTGCTGTATTATGTATTATATTTACGATAACCGCTGTACTGCGTATGTTATATTAACAATCTCGGCTTGTAAGAGCTTAGGAGAAGTATGCAAGCAGAATTAATAGATTTTTAAATGCATACGAAAAGCGGGAAATGGATGAGTTTTAGAGTGGCCTTAATTAGCTGGGAGATGTATGGATGAATGGCCTCCGGCAGAATATCGCCCACAGCCCTCGGCGCCATGCCGTCTCTTGTGATTTTCTGTGTTTTTCTATTTGAGCCTTTTATAATTGACACGAATCTCGTGCCTGTTAGGCAGCACAGTAAAATAAAGTGCTAGAATTTACACTGGGGAATCTGTGGCAGCAAAACTCCACGGAAAGTTGAACAGATCCCAGTCGTTCCCAGTCATACGTCTTCTGTCGCTTGCATATTTGTTCATTAAATATTTATATGATACTTGTTTGAATGTTATTCCAGGCACATTTTGTTGAAACCCCTTGTGTAGAGATTCTCCCAACTTTGGTGGGACTGAATGACACGCCTTTATCACACAATCAAATAAATCTTGCTGTAGGCCCGAAACATGAAGGAATTAGTCATGCAAGTGCAATGTTTATTAAAAACTTGTGTTTTTATTCACTGTAAGTCACGGATATGAGCGTCTGCCAAATGCGTAAATGCTTCTTATTGTTTTACAGACGCCCAAGATGCTGTTAAATAGTTTAGGCAGTGGAGTCTTCATGTCCAGTTCCTTTTCCCATAGGATTTTGCGGGCAGTGGCGTAGTTTTGCTTACGGGAAAAATGTAACACTTTGTACATTTTTACAGTAATTAGTAATGGAGCTGGGTTGATGATTGGTTGAGAAGAGGTTGGTGATGGTTTTGCATCTTTGCTTATTGTTCTTCTCCTGTAACTTTGTCCTGCTTTTTCAGAAATGCTGAGTTTTGAAAATGTAAAAGGGCCTCATTGGGATTTGGGATGTATATTGGAAATGAAATGATACTATTTTATAATAATTGTTATTTATTTACCGGCTCGGGCTGTGCACTTTTTGTGGTGTCATCAACGTTGACATCAATTTTTTTGCGGCTCCAGAGTGATTCATCACATCCTATTTACTGTTTGAGTGTTCGGCACCAAAAAATTGTGCTGAAAAGAGTGCCCATAAAAATAAGGCAGTAAGGTAGGTCCTTGTATAAAAATGTTATCCTTGTATAATATAACAACTTTAAGACAATACAAACAATTTGACATTGCACAAATAAGTCGCAATCCCACTGTGGCTATCAACTACTTACATTCAGCAAATCAATACTGGCCAAAAATCACCCTATGTAACTTTCCTATACCCCTAAAACAAAAGCATTGGGTTTATTGAACAACTTCGAAGATTTCATCTTGATTACCTCATTTAAATATTTACACATATTATTTGTCCTTATATACTTGAAGTAAGCAAACGTATCATGTATACATTTTAAAGGTCCGGTTCTTTCTCTATTTTTGAAGCTTTGATTGTGTATACAGTGCGCAATATAAAATGTGTTCATGTTTCACGTGTAAAAACGTGGTATTTTATTTACTTATCTGTACAGTATAGCGCTGTTTTCACTGTCCGGGCTGATGTCTTCCTTGTTCAATAAAGTCCCTCCTTCAGAAATACGTATCGAGTTCTGATTGTGTAGTTTGTTTAGTCTGTGGTGATTCGATAGCATCTTGGCTTGCCGTTAGCTTAGCTGATGACTGACGTATTCCTGTGGGCGGAGTTTAGTCAAAAAACTGTTTCATTGATGACATTAAAGCAGGAAGTAGAGGGTTGTAGTCCAAACGAGCCGTTCGCTGTAGGCTTTGAAAGGCAAATCCTGTTTAAGAAAATATATCACCTGGCACTGAACTTTGAGCTTTATCATTTTACAGGAATTATTTATGCTATTATAGCAACATTAAACACTGATTAGGGTTTAAAAAATGGGAACGTGACCTTTAAAACGCTTAAAACGCTTTTGAGCATTCAGTCAACTTGACCTCTCTCTTGGAGGAGCAAATATTAAAGCGGATTATTACAAATCCATTATGGAGTATAACTGCAATACAAACCACAAATGCATAATTTCTTGTTTGTTCTTCTGATCAGCGGCAACACACTTTCCAAAAGTAAACCGTTTGAGATGAGACTCTTTTGGTAATTCGTCCTAAGCTTTACACGGCGTGTTTGCTCTTGAGGCATCTAATCGTGTATATTATCTTTTTCCTAGTGTAGGCCTACTGTCTACTCAGACATCTGCCGTCATGGGCTCTCATCGGAGACTGATTCAGAGCACACTAAATAGACGACATCCTCTCAAAAAGCGCGCATTACAGCTTGATCCCAAAAATTCTGCCTGTCGCTGAGCTAATGCCGTACTTATTAAAAATATTATCTCATGCAAATATTGAATACAGTACTTTGTATTATATTGAACATTTTATGATTGATTCATTTTATTCAACATTTCTTTTTACCTCCTCTGCAAATTTGAATAGATTATTTCACTAAGCTTGTCTTAAAATCTTCTGCCTGCTGCTGATAAAATAGCCCAAACCAATCGAAGTTGGTTTGGTGGTCTTTGCTGGTGTATCTTAAAGGGGTGCTTCAATGAGTGTGTTTTTGGATGTAAGGAGAAGAAAGTCAGCCTTATGCAAACAATGGATATAGTTTATTATCAGGGGTAGCAGCGCAGTTTTGCGTGTGTGTTTTTTTTAACGCTGGATTTTATTGAAAGTCCCAACTGAGTCATGAGTTGCATGCCGTAAGTAAGACTTCTGTCTTATGTTGGAAATAGGCGCGTGCATATTATATAAATGACACGAACATGTAGTGAATCATAAGTTAAACAGTGTTGTATACTGTAGTGTCGCATGACTCGTACTCGCTCCTCCCGCGGTAGTAACTCCTCCTCCTTCATTTTTTCGTACATTATCAGAAAGATTCCGTAAAGCTAATCTTTCTTTTATAAATCTAGAATGTAATAGATATAAAGGATGTAATACTACTCTATAGGTACTCTAGATTAACATCAGAAATGCAGAAACAGCGTGTGTTATGTGAGCTTTAAGACTGAAGTATGGTCATTTTTTGTGTACGCGAGGGTTCGCGTACAGTGCGCATGTCGCAGTTTTTGTCATCAGAACAGTGCGCGTACTGTACTGTACGTGCACCACCTGATTTTTGAAACCCCGTGTACATTGTACACGTAGGTCACGCATGCGCCTATAGGTGAATGTAGTATGTAGCCCAGGAGACACATTGCATTGTATTGCAACATTCATGCGTATGCATCAAACATCTGCGACATGTATGACTGAATTAAACTATGCTTTGCAAGGCTGTGCGTTCGACCGCGTGTGTACGTTCGTATACACGTAAAAAACAGACTGTACTCCGGGCTTTAGGGTGCACTCACACTATCCAAACAACGCCCAGGCGCGTTGTTTGACCCCAAATCCTAGTGTGAACGTTCTGTACCGTGCCGGGGTTAATCGCGTCCTGGCTGGCTTGCAGATGTGGCCTCAAGCGCGGCTCACTTAGGCTCAGAATGCGCAGTGTGATCACGAATCGCACCAGAGCGTGGGTCAAAAGGAGAGACGTCAATTGCATGACCACTTACCTGCATCTGCCATCCTAAAAAACTTCTGATGCGCCATTACCTGGAGGAGTTTTGGAGGAAGTAGAGAGAGGGACAATCACGCTGGGGCACGGTTTGGTTGGGTTAGCCCTAATGTAAGTGCACCCTTACGGTACGTTCACATGGGGCTTACGCGTTAACGTTTCCCATTCACTTTTAATGGGTGACGTCATGTTTTGCCGAACTGAATTGTGGATCTGTCTGCGCCACGTCAGTGCCATTGCTCGCGGCAGAAGTTGAACATTTCTCAACTTTTCAAGCGGCAGCGCGTGCGTTTGCCAATCAGATCGCCTTATGCAAATAACCTAGGCAGAACCAGCCAATTACATTTATAGAAGACCGGGCATGTGTTGCGGCCACTGTGATTGGCTGTTGGCCACACTTCAGACAAGCCTTCCATCAAGCGTTAACGCTTTCACCACGTGTGAACGCACCGTTAGTCTCACAAGCCAGACGTGCAGACTCACCCCAAAACGTTTGGATTCCAAAACAACTTTCATTGTCCAAGGACCATCCAAGAGGCCATCTGACTGACACCTAAAGCAACCAAAGTTCACTTTGTTTCCAGAGGGACTGTTAAAGCAGATAAAACATTTGTCCCCCAGAAATCTTGTAGAACTTAACCAATCAGATGACAATTACGAACTCTGCATTATGCATCAGTCATTCAGCCAATCTTCAGTGTACCCAGACTTTCAGAGTGAATAAATTGGGGTTTAGCTGGTTTTCCAGCTTGACCAATGGCAATAAACCCTCAAACCTGCTTAACAGACCAATAAAGAGCATTGGATTTAAGTTGTTGTTTTTATCAGGACAGCCTTTGTGTTGCGAGCATCTCTATTAAACATATAGTAAAAGTGTTATCTAGATGAAATGTTGAGTAGGTCTTTAAGCAAAGGTCTTGTTTTTCCGTTTTGTAAAAAACTGAACGTTTCACAGTCAGGAAATGTTTCTATACATTTGCATTAAATACTTTTGTTTTAGATTAACATTTTGTTCTGTACTTATCTTAGTTTGGTTTTTAATACAATGCCCAGCAAAACAAAGGTTGAAAATCATTATTTATTGATGCCATTGTGCTACTGTACAGATAAAGGTGACCAATTTTATTATTGCAGTACATATGGCCCGAAAGATGAAAACAGACTGCTGGCATCTGGTAGCCGGTCCAGTCCCACGCAATCGCTGTGATTGACCCATCAGATAATTGAGAAACACACATTAAAGCATGAGCCACAAACTCCTGTCTGACTGGCCTTTCAGTTGTTCATGCAAATGCGAGCAAGCTATCACCGGTTTTACTAGGCGGAAAAACAATCAGCTCACCCCCCAGTACCTGACACTGTCAGACTATTATAACTGCTACACTGCTCGCAGATTCTGCTGAGACTCGACAGCTTGCTGGCGATTATTGATTTGGTGCAAACGGCACAGTAGTATTAAACATTTATACCTACTGTATGAATACCGTCACTTTAGCTTCTCGTGGGGTTCAGTGGCACCTGCAGACTTGCAGTGCAAGCAGTCGATGGCTGATGTCAATGCAAATCTATGGAGAGTTTTTTGGCCGTAATTGCATAAACACCTGTTGTTGGGTGCTGATTACGCGAAAACAGCTGGAAGTGTAGCGGTTTGTCATAGTCAAGAAGTCAAAGAGCACTGCTGCAATAATCTGCTGATAAAAAACACATTTTTAAGAGTTTTATTATTAGTTTATGTGAGATTTTTATCACCTTCAAAAAAAAGGTCAAGTGGAACATATAACAAGCAATTAAGAGGAAATGCCATCTGGCAATCGGCAACTATAAAATAAATTGGCATAAATAATTAAGGGGAATAACGGGAAAGAGAATGGAATAAAACCCTGGCTAGATTGCTCGGCTAATGTCAAACTCTGCCACAGATCGGTGTCTGTCTCTCTTTCACCAGTGCTCAGAGTCATTCATTACTGAGAGAGGCTCGGCCACTAATGTGTGTGATAGCTCCCACTGAGAGCCTGAGCTCCCATGAGCCTCTTTCCTGCTGAAAATCTAACTGTAAGACAACCATCCCTTATGTATTGCACTCCGTCTTTTCTTCTGTTCTCTTTTCCCATTATCTTTCTTTCTTTTCGTTTTTCTATATTACTGTGGCCGATACATCGGACGATAAATCTTTTAGTTTGGCCGATTAATCTGTTCTCAAATGTGTTGTTTCTTAAGAGTAAAGTCACCGACTGACTTTATTCGCTTTTCAACATCATGTTTCGTTGAAACACAAAACAACACTTCAGCATGCAGCAAAGTTTCCAGCATAGGCTGTTTCCGAAATAGTCCCCTATCCCCTCATTCATTATTCCCTACATTAGTTCACTTATGGTGCTTTTCCATTGCATAGTACCACACGGGTTGGGTTATGTCAGCTCACTTTAATTTAGCTCGGATAGCTTTTCCATTGAGTTTAGTACCACTTCTGAGTGGGAGGGATTATAGGCGTGCCGTTATATTGGTTCTGCCTACTGCTGTGACATCATACAAAAAGTGGGAGTGAGCAACAGCGAGGGCATCGTTGGAATGCAGTGTTTCCCATACGTTCATTTATTTGTCAGTCCCCCACAAAATCAAAATTAACCATCTCCAATAGATGTTTGCACATCGCGCTGTGCCGTTCATCGAATGCGCGTCGTGGATGTGCCGCCAAAAACTGCAAGGAAAACACTGGTATGGTTTTCCTAATTCTTAGCCTGTTTTTTACAGCTAAGATATTATAGTTTCATTTTACGATCCAAAGTCACCTCACTTATGGTTATTTAAAACACTCCACTTCTGTTATAAAGTGAGTTTGTAGCAAAAACATGCTTTTAATACCACTATTTGTTGTGTTTTGTTGGTGTGCTAAGCTAAGCTAACGTGCACCTGCGTCGTGTTATGAAAAATAGGTTTTAGGAATGATTTCGAATGTTAAAGCTTTTGTTTTGGAAGAAAGGCATTTGAAACAAAGCCAAAGAAGATAAAGTGAGACGTTTAATCAAAGGAAAGAGAGATTAAAACGCAACCATCAGCCTCTGCTGGGTAGAGAAGCCCGGACTGGCTAGATCTTGGATGGCTAGTAGTGGCTGTTCTCTCGCTGTGTGCTTTCTGTATAACATTTCTGCATCAGGATATGGACGTTTGTATGGTGAATGGTCCCGGGCAAGAGAGGTACTTTCCGCGCGTTTTGGCATGTTTATTTCACAGACATGTTTCGGCTTACGAGCACAAGCGGTGAGCCAGAGCATCTGTGGGGTGCGGTGGACGCGTTTGTGTGCAGGATGCGGCATTTTCGTCTTTGGGAATATACATGTTTGGCCAAGCGCTCTTAAAAATATATCAGAAACTGAATGAATGTGCACTGTAAACCCTAATAAGTTGAGACTACTCAAATGATTTGAGGGGGAAATGATAACTCAGTTTAATTAAGTTGACCTAATGTGGTATTTTCATTGAATTAACTCAAATAATTTGAGTTGAGACTATTCACTTCATTTGAGGAAAGTGATTCTCAAAATTTAATTGGGAAAATAACTCAATTTTATTGAGTTGCCCTAATGTGGTCATTCGTTTAATTAACTTAAACATTAGAGTACAACTAAATTAAGGTGCATATAGACTAAACTCAAATTTCCCATTTGTACAGTTATTTTTCTCACTTCAGCAGCTTTATTTGTTTTACATCTGTAAATTGCATTACTAGATTATTTTGGGGACAATTTCAATTAGTTTTTCATAAAGATGTATCAATTTTTTTTAAAGTTATTAGAAATTTATTTTTTAGCCTTAATTAGTGTTTTCATTATCACAAAAAAATAATTCAGCCATTATAATAAACTTTGCTTTGAAATAAAACCAAACTTATGCGTTTAGTGCAAAAGCTTCATGAACTGAATCTAATTTTAGTTTGGGTATGACATTTTGGGGGGGGGGTACAAAAGAGGGGGTTGACAATTAACTGGTTGAACTAAAACACTAAAGTAATGGAGGAAATATTTCAGGGTTATTAAAGTGTTTATTTGTGTAAAACAAAATCACAGTTAACAGTGATGATGGTAACTAAGCCTGGAATAGAGATTTCTCCCTTTGTCAGTTTTATATTATTTTTACAAATAGAGAGACAAGCAAAAAATATACAGACTATTTATTATTCAAATAACATGCTTTCCACTTAATAAAAATAAAGCAACCTGTTTTTGGGTTTCTAGATAAAGAAAGTAACTAAAGAAAGCAGAATTAAAACTTTTATTTGTATAAATGTTATGTGAATATGTACTTAAGAAAAAACATTTATAAATAATATGATTCTCACGAAAACTTGGTTTTAAAAATGTCAAGCATGAAAATGTAAAAATTGCTTAAATTTACTTTTTTTCCCACCAGACATTGAAAAACAAAGTCTGGAGTAAATGGGAACATTAATTTAAAAACTTTTACTTATCATTTAACACTTTTTGTAACATAATTAAAAAAATTAGTCCTAAAAAATCTCATTACCGCAAGAGTCAGAAAACATCAACACTGACATATTTTCAAAATGACATGACAAACCTGAAAGAACATAATTTGGAGATTCTGCACATACATTTAAAATCAAAGTATTATGCTTCTATTAATTAAATTAACATTTAATAAGTATCTGTTGCGGTAATGATAATCAAAATGTTGTGTAAGCATTCTGACAAGACAATATTTCAAATTAACTGTAAAAAAATGATCTTACCTGGTAGCCATCTTGAAGTAACTGGTCCATGTGCTTGGTCACTCAAAATCAAACTTTATTAAAATTCTGTATGTGTGCTTAAACTGTTCTCAAAAAGTGTTGCGGAGGATGAGAACATCAGGCATGGACACATCATTTTCCTAATTTTTCTTCATTATTAGTATACATGAATATTCAGTAAATATTTTTTCTGTCATCTATAGTCTAGCAAAACATCCATTTAATTTTTTTCTTAATATTTTTGTGTTAATTTGATTAAATTACAACATAACGCATGTTCAAACACAGCCGGACACATTGCGGTAATGAGAAAATCAGAAAATGAGATAAAATTTCCAATTATAAATTCTTATGTTGAAATCACACATTGTGCAAGGTAGAACACAGTATTGTGTTAATTCTGATGCTTTTTAATGTTACTATATTACACATTTTAAAGCTAAAATCGTTAGTGCCGTGGTGTTTCAATGGTTTCGTGAGAATCACCCAAATAGTTTAGTTTCTTTACGTCTCTCATTTACTGTAATTACATTTATATCAGCCCCATATATTGATCAGTTGGCCACATTGTTTTTCTCAATTTCCCCAACGGCAACGCCATTAAAGAAACCCTTTTGGTAAACCGCTACTGTACTTTCTTGCTCTCTTTTTTTCTTTCCCTCCCTCCTTTCTCATGTTCGTCCTTTATTCTTTTAGTTCCTGTTTCTAGAATAAAAGAATTAAGTTTAAAAGGTGCAACTAAAATGTTTAAATAAGTGCTGGTGTTACCCAGACAGGGTTTAAGCATAGTCACATACTAACTTAAATGTTAGTGTTGTCTTGAAAACAACTTGATCTGACATATCTTAAAATATATCAGTGTTGTGTCTCAAAATGAACACCAGTAATGTTTATTTTTAAATTCTGCTTTTAAAAATTAGTTAAATATCTTAATTTAACTAAGGCCTAGACTCGGCTTAAACTGATCCATGTCTGGGAAACCGCCCCATTGTGAAAATTAACTTAAGAACTATATATTAACTTTTTTTTGCTCTGATTTTGAAAGATTTCATTTTGATTCAGTAGGTTGAACATGTTCTCACAACAAGTAAACATCTAATAATTTCATAATCGGCCCTACTGTGTAGAAATGAGACCTTTTTTAAATTGAGTTTTTTATTTTGGCCCAAATATCAGTGGTTTGTTAACCCTAAAATACCAATTGTGTCCCCCTGAGAGAAATAAGGTTAGATTATCAAAGGGTAATTGAACTAGATAGACAGAGTAACGGCAAGCAGATTTGTCAGCGTGTACCAACCATTAGCAGACAGTAAGGCCCACAGCACACATGGTGTTTTATGTCAGGGGCGATGACAGGCCAGTGTGTTTGATGGGAAGCAGACATGGTTCAAAAAATGAGCTTGAAGAAATACTCAAGTGAGCTGCACTTCACCGAGTCTGAGATCTCTCAGACCCCCCAAATGAAAGATATTAAAAAACAGTCACGATTTCTCCGGTACATCCTGCATCAACAATTAATTATGGAGCTCACGGTAAAGACCAACTCGCTCTCCTGCAACTCATCACCGTACATAGCAGACCTGTGAAAGGCTCATGTACATAATGTCTTTGAAATATTTATCATTCATGAAAAGTTAATGAAATGTGTGGTGATGGAAAATATGAATATTTGTATATGGATTTGAAGTTTGTATTTTTGTAATTCATCTCAAATCAGTTATATGATTAATGGAAGTGAATTTATTTATTTATGCATTTCATTTATTCATCATTTAGGGACTGAATCAGAGAGTGTCAATCGCAACTATTTTCCGATTTTGATTGATGGTCCTAATTATTATCCTACACTGTTTAGACTATGAGAAATATATGTGATTAAACACCTATCAAAATTACTGAGCATCTGATGCTGTCGCAGACATATTTGCATTGGTTTGAGCTTAGCACTGCATTATGGGAACACTGCCAAGAAAAAAACAGCAAAACTGTGTTTGTTAAAAATTCACCCTGCATCTCAATTTGCCTACTATGCCCTAAAAGTATGTACTGTTTTTGTTATGGGAAAGTATGGAAATTTAAGTCCAATAAAAGAGATGGGACAGACTAAATCTAATTTTGACTACTATTTAGTAAATAGTATTTGAATTGGAACAAAGGTTAGTCTCCGACACGCATTCATATGAACTCTGACCTCTTGCATCGGCACCACACATGCGCCATGAATGCCGGATCCTGCGTCGAGCACAATGTGCACATAATGCTTTTAATAGATAAACCAATGCTAGCTTATGGCAATTCGTACGTATTTTACGTCGGAACTAATTCGTATTAATTCGTACAACCCCATTCGTACATTTTTGTATGATTTGCTTGACCCTGTGACTTTGGGGTTAGGGGCGAGGTTTCGTTATAGTTTTTTTATGATAATCATACGCTTTTGCATGATTAACTTCATACGAATTTATACAACTTAAAATATGTACGAATTCTAGTGAGATCAGGTCGGAGAAACCGCACCTCACCCATTCACTTGTATGTGTTCACGGGGTGATCATGCCAATGTGGCGTCTTTCTTGATGCTGCCAAGAAAATGTGGAATATAGTCACTTAGAGAAAACGTTTACAATCATAACTATTTGGTTTGAAAAATAATACTGCAATTACATACTTCTAATCTCATTTTTAGATTATGGGTCCTATCATACATCTGGTGCAATTTACGACGCAAGGGTTTTGCTAGTTTGAGCCTGATGTTATCATAATTTTCACATCCAATGCCACGTTATTTAAATAGCAAACGCATTTGTGCCTATTTGTGCTCCCATGGGCATGCTGGCTTGAAAACGATGTGTGTTCAGGCAAATTGTTGGCGCTTTGCTATTTTGAGGCAACTAAATTAGACTACGCCATTGAGCAACTAGTCTAAAATCAATTGTGCATTGTTTTTGTTATTTGTAAAGGCTTTTAAAGGGGATGAGAGACAAGACTTTCATAGGTTTATTGTACGATACGTCCAAAACACACCCATTACTCATTATGAGAATAGGAACAACCCTTTTAGACTGTGTGCCAGGCGCATAGACCATTTTTCCTGTCGTTAAACTAGCAAAAGTGGATTTGGACACACCCCTAGTGCGATTTAGACCATATGCTTAGATCGGCTTTAGAATGAGACTTTAGCCTGGATTTCACAGACAGGATCACAATTTTACTTCTCAAGTAAACATGTCTTTTTTAAGAATAGTTATTCTTTTTTCTTGGAAAAGAAGTCAAAAGTGACTTTGACTTCACAGAGCAAAGACATAATATAAATGATGGAAGAAAGATACTTTAGATGCATGCAGTGGGTTTAGCTATTATTGTGTGTGTGAGTGCAGCTCTGGTGCAGTAATAAGGAGGCAGCGCATAGAGAGACTTTGGTGCATTAAGGGCAGACGGGTGGCTGTGACCCTGCTGGCGTCCGCTGACATCCAGTAATGCGTTTCACTCAGTGACTAAGAGAATTCAATCACATCCTACAGAAAGAACAAAGGCTTCAGTGGCCTGACACACAAACACACACACAGCTTTATGCTGTTGCATATTCACTTATGCCCATGGGATCTTTCTGGTCTGATCTTACTGGAGGGTTTGTTCACAGGTCTGAATATTTAGTTTAACAGCAGATGATTTTAATGTAGAAAGGTAAATGTTTTCTCCTGTTAGCATTATATGCAGAAACAACCATAGGTGGGACATTTGTAAATTGATTTCCCAAAAAGTGACAATGTTGTGTCAGAAATGGAGTGTTTTTGGGGCGGCACTATCTGTTGGGTTGACTAAAGGCAGGAATCATACTTTAAAACATTGATTATGTTTTACAATTTCATTCAATGATGCTAGTCACATAGAAATTTCAAACTTGTCACTTGACTAGGTATAAAGTCCCTTTGGATGTTCATTTCCCCACTTTAGATTTAGATTTGGAAATGCAAATCAGCAAGTGCTTCAGTAATATTTAGTCATGAACATTTTAAATCCATATTATCTCTCTTGATCCAGATTCTAGGAAGGAGACCCCCAAGAGGCCTGTCCTCAAAACAGGTTTACTCAAGAATATTTACTCTGGTATAGACGGTTTCAGCAGTAACAACATAAACAAGTGGCTTTCGTGGTCAACACGTAACTTCTGGTAAACTCAGCTAAGAATAAATAACAACAAAGACCTTTTAAAGTAGTTTGTTTATATAACAAGCAAAATAAACAACACATACACTCACTTAAAGGATTATTAGGAACACTTGTTCAATATTTCATTAATGTAATTATCTAATCAACGAATCACATGACAGTTGCTTCAATGCATTTAGGGGTGTGGTCCTGGTCAAGACAATCTCCTGAACTCAAAACTGAATGTCAGAATTGGAAAGAAAGATGATTTAAGCAATTTTGTGCGTGGCATGGTTGTTGGTGCCAGACCAACTGAGTATTTCACAATCTGCTCAGTTACTGGGATTTTCACGCACAACCATTTCTAGGGTTTACAAAGAATGGTGTGAAAAGGGAAAAATATCCAGTATGCGGCAGTCCTGTGGGCGAAAAATGCCTTGTTGATGCTAGAGGTCAGAGGAGAATGGGCCGACTGATTCAAGCTGATAGAAGAGCAACTTTGACTGAAATATCCACTCGTTACAACCGAGGTATGCAGCAAAGCATTTGTGAAGCCACAACACGCACAACCTTGAGGCGGATGAGCTACAACAACAGAAGACCCCAGCGGGTACCACTCATCTCCACTACAAATAAGAAAAAGAGGCTACAATTTGCACAAGCTCACCAAAATTGGACAGTTGAAGACTGGAAAAATGTTGCCTGGTCTGATGAGTCTAGATTTTTGTTGAGACATTCAGATGGTAGAGTCAGAATTTGGCGTAAACAGAATGAGAACATGGATCCATCATGCCTTGTTACCACTGTGCAGGCTGGTGGTGGTGGTGTAATGGTGTGGGGGATGTTTCCTGGGCACACTTTAGCCCCCTTAGTGCCAATTGGGCATTGTTTAAATGCCACGGCCTACCTGAGCATTGTTTCTGACCATGTCCATCCCTTTATGACCACCATGTACACATCCTCTGATGGCTACTTCCAGCAGGATAATGTACCATGTCACAAAGCTCGAATAATTTCAAATTGGTTTCTTGAACATGACAATGAGTTCACTGAACTAAAATGGCCCCCACAGTCACCAGATCTCAACTCAATAGAGCATCTTTAGGTTGTGGTGGTACAAGAGCCTCATGCCCTGGATGTGCATCCCACAAATCTCCATCAACTGCAAGATGCTATCCTATCAATATGGGCCAACATTTCTAAAGAATTACAAATTACAACCCAGCGGGCTGGGCTCGTCCCTTTTTGACCCAACACTGGGTTGAAAATAACCCAGCATTTTTTAGAGTGCAGGTTTCATTTGACAATGCATTACTTATGAAAATCCAATATTTTTTTTTTTTAGAAAACATGGAAAAAATAACAGAATAACAATAAGATGATGCTTTAGCATAACTATATAAGGCTCTCAGCAGCACTATCCCATAATGACCACCCAGTACTTACAGTCACATGATGAAGTGAAAAGACTCATCAGTCGCTGGCTGAGCAGATGGTGTGTAGGCGACTGCAATGAGCGCCATGAAAGTGCTTCACATTGACAAATAATAGATAGTCTTTGAGTGTGTAGCTGGTTAAAACGTCTTCACAGCTAAGTGTTAATACTGCTGGATGTGCACTCTTACCCATCTGGGACAGAACTGGCCTACGTTTATATGACCATGTTCCTGAATATACTGTAGTGCTAGATATTTGTGCCTGAGTGTTTCACAAAATTTAACAACATCTGTAGATAAACGCAAGATTTGCAAGTCTGGCCTAAGCTAAAATATTCAAGGTTTTGCTGTAAACAGTTGAACGTTTATATGTTTTAATGTAGAGATAGGATTTAAGCAATGTAAACTGGTGTTATAATAATAGTGTTCAATCAATGCTTTTATCCAAAGTTACTGAGAGTGCATTCAAGCTATATGTTTTAAATGTACATTAAGGCATTTAGCAGATGCTTGCATCCAAACAGTGACGAAAACCATAAAGCGATTCATTATAGGCGGGCAGTAATAATAAAAGTATTAGTTCATGTAATCCCTGGGAGTCAAGTCCATGATGTTGATCAGGAACATTGTTGCAGACATTGCCCAATAACCGAGTTTAGATAACTCCTTGGCAGTTCCAGACAAAAAAAAACATTTTGGTTTAGGCCTAGCAGTCCCCCTGCTGTGTGCTTATATCCATGTTAATGTTTCCCTTAGGCCAACAAAGAGTCTAGTCAGTCCATGCATTTTCTTTTAGCCAGCAAATAAACCTTTTGTTTCTCTGTTCCTTTGTTCATCTTGTCATAATTATTTATGATACAGTACAGCAGTTTTTACTTGTATCTGTATCATTCGGCTGAATATCTGTACCACTGGTAGCTAGTAACTGGTGCAAAGCCACAAATCACTTTTAGAGAAATGGACTGTAGCTGAAACTTAAATCTAAAGCAATGCTTCAGGGTTTTGTCTTTAAATTATTAAGTTCTTTAAAATCCGTGACTCTGCAGCATGCTAACATCAATAACAGAAAGGGTTTGTCTAAATGACACTCAAAGCAACCAATCACAGTTCATTTGTGTTTTTTAGGGGCGGGTTTATCTCAATAACATATTTTATATTATTTTATAATATGCAGAATTACACTACATTAATAATTTACGTGTTTTACAGACGTTTTCAGAAGAATCATTTTGATTAAAACTTTATCTGCCATAAGAAGTCAAATACAAAACTACATTTTAAACCATTTTTATTGGCTTTCATAATAATAAATTCTTAGTCCATGAGTATCCATTGTTAAATGGTGGTTAAATACTTTTGCTTTTGTTTTCGACCGTGTCTCAGGTGCATTGTGGTCCTTTTTTATAACTGAAATAATGACAGTTTGAAGTGTTCCCCATATTATGTTTGCAAATAAATTGAACAGAATTTAATTGAATAGCATTGTGACTCATTTAGGTTTATAAATAAAGTCCACATGTATCAATATTTGAATCTCAGTATCTCCGAGATGTTTGGTCTGCTTTATACAACCCCCCCCCCCCCCATTTTAAAGTTGTACTTTTTTCATTGAGACAGTAACTTTTTTTAACTTTTTTTCCCGTGTCATTTTATGTACTGGTTTCACCTTTTTTTCCCGATTTATTACCATTGTCGCTTGGGGTTACAACGACTTTCTATTACAGTTCAGGCATTCTAACCCCAACCCCATGCGAAAAGTTTCAAAATCGGAAGAAAAACATCTAGAAACCAATGCATTAAATGACATAACCCAAATCCCAAATCTAACCCAAACCCCAAATCTAACCCCAAGCGACAATGATTTAATAATTAAAAACATATTAAAAAAAAAATTAAAAAATACATAAAATGACATGCAAAAGACAGTTTAAGTTATTTATTAACCCTTTAATTTTCTTATTTTGTAAAGGTCCCCTTCTATTGCCCTGACCAACCCCAATCGCTAACCCCAATATTAAGTCAGTGGTGCTTGACCCTAAACCCAACTTTTTTCCCTATCTTTTTAAAAATGAATCCAAAACTGTACCCTACTCTAACCCCAATTAGGATATATATATATATATATATATATATATATATATATATATATATATATATATATATATATATATATATATATATATATATATATATATATATATATATATATATATATATATATATATATATATATATATATATATATATATATATTAGGGCAAATACATTTTAACGCCACTCATTTTATTAACGCGCGATTAACGCAATACGCAATTTCTGTTTGACTCATGGTCTAGCCCACAGCTGAATGAATTTAGACACAGCAAGTGACCTGCGCTGTCTAGAAGAGTCGGAGGTTTTCATAAAAAGAAGAACATTAAGCTCTCGTCTAGCAAATCCAATGCTCTAAATGGTCATTAAACATCAAAAATATTCTTTATCTGTACGTGTCCTGAGAGGTGTACCGTCCCAAATCCATAATCTAAAGCAAAGATGCGTCTTCTTTCACTTTTTGGTTTAGTTTTTAAAGCACACACAAATTATAGAAAACAGACTGCAGGACTTGCTTGATGTTAAAATAATTATTAAGAGAGATACAGTTCGGGTCCTGTTTTATGTTAAAAGAGTTATTAAGAGTGACAAGACTCAAAGGTGATGTCTGACGCAGACGTCTGAAACGCATGCATACAAACCCGTGAGTGCTCGACCCCGATATATATAGACATCTAACACAAAATAACAGTTTTAAAAATATCTGTTTTGACAAGAATTCATGCAGGTATGACCTATAATCTGTTATATCTGAAGTGAGTGTTTGGTTAACTGTTGAGGAAAAGTATCTGTTGTGTATCATTATATTAAACCCTTGCATTAGACTACAGTATCTTAAAGTGATCTGTCTCAATGTCAAAATTAAACAATAAAAGAAAGACATATTTAACATATATTGATATTGTTTTTGCTCTGTGTAAACAGGTGTAAACAGGTTCTGTCATGCTTTGTTAGATTCCAACAAATCATGCATTGTTTTGAAGTTTTTTAATAGAGAATATTAAAATATAAATAACTAATTTTTGAAAATTTGCTCATCCCAACTCAATTTGCCAGCACAGGTCACAAATAATCCAGCAGCAAACAGAAATGGAGAAAGAACAAGGTCTTCTAAAGGGAAAATCATAAATAAAACTATGACTGATGGTTCTGTTGAAAATTTAAACAGGCTGTTGTAAACATACATTTGCATATAGCATATATATATTTGTCCAAATCCACGCTGATTAGAGCATTAAAACCTTGAAAAGTGATACATTTAGGTAAATTTAGAGCAGATAAAAATGTGAGATTAATTTGCGATTAATCGCGAGTTAACTCATGAAATCATGCGATTAATCTAGATTAAATATTTTTGACAGCCCTAATATATTTAAGCAATATCGCTCGAGTAGGAGTGTGATATAGCTCTATATCATCACGGCTGTGATTAGGCCAGAGGCACGAGGCCTCAGGCCGAGTGCCGGAGGCAATCACAGCCGTGATGATATAGAGCTATATCACACTCCTACTCGAGCGATATTGCTTTTATACAACAGTTCGACGGCACACGTTTGAAAAACGAAAACTAGAAAACAACAACGGAGTTATTTTAAAAGCCTCTTTGTTTGAGAACTACTTCTTCCGCCACGGATTTGTGGGCGGCCAGAATGACAGGTAAAACTTTCGGCTGCTTTGAAGCTCATAACAACTCAATGGACGGAAAAGCCGTTTCTTTATATTACTGTTTCTTGGTCACAAAGTGTAGTTTTAAGATTAGTTCAGTCGAGAATGTATCTGTATTATATTTAAATCTGCAGTCGATTAGTAAAGATAGCGCCTGTTTGAACGTTTGCTTAGTGAGATTCGGTACAAATGAGAACCAAAGCATGAGCGGACATCAGTGTTCACTCGCCCGCTGACCACCGCCCTCTCTGGGCTACATTTCTGAAAGGTATTCCCTGGCTCTCATGTTGGCCTTGTTTGTTTATGATGATCGTCAAAATGAGATCAAATCAGCAGTATTTGGTGTCATGATCAAACTAGTACTTGTTTTTTTATTCATATTTAGTGTCTTTTGTGTTGTTAGTGTTTTGGCGCGAGGTAAAAGTTAATAAAACTACTTGTATAACGTTACTATTGCTTTCTCATTTATTCTTAACGCGATACGAGCACTCGATTATTATTATTAAACTTTGTTCTTGTCAGTACTATACAAAACGGTTTTTTATAAGTGTCAGAGAGATGTTTTTGCATGCTGCTTATAAATATACCAGTGGCGATATCTCATAACATGTTTTAATAGTCACGTCACGATAAAGTAAATGATCAATGTCCACATTTAAAAGCTGCGGGGCTTACCTGCAGTTCCACAGTGTTTTCGCGTTCTGATAAGAAATATAGCTCCAGAAAAAAAACGAGTGTTCATGTTCCTCTTTCCAAGTGTTAATAATCCACACGATGTGACAAGACATTTCTCCCATTAACTTTAACGTAACATCCAAGAGCGCTGATCTTTGACGGAATAATAACTTCCGATTGGGGATTCACAGATTTATGAGCTAGTAAACTAATGAGACACACACACGGAGAGTGATTCACACAGCGCGTCTGTGTTTTTCCATTCAGAGATGAGCCTGCTTAGGAACCCCATTCACTAGGTGGCGGAATAATACGAAAGGTGAAGCGGCTACAGTGCCGTTATCAGTACAATATCGTATAGCTCTTAGCCAATCAGATTCGAGAACCAGAGAGAACTGTTGTATAAATATATATATATATATATATATATATATATATATATATATATATATATATATATATATATATATATATATATATATATATATATATATATATATATATATATATATATATATATATATATATATATAATGCCCTGGGTTTAAACAGAAATCTTTTTATTGTCTTTGTTTTGTGTTTTTTGCAAAAAGGACCTTGAAATCTGATGGGATTATGCTGGAGACTGGAGGAAATCTGTCCCAGTGCATTCTCTGGGCACCTAGCACATAGTTTCATTCCCCTAACCCAACCCCAAGCGAAAATAGTTTAAAAATCAGAAGAAAAACATATAGATGCCAATACATAAAATTACATCCTAACCCAAACCCCAAATCTAACCTCAACCCCAAGCGACAATGATTTAAAAATTGGAAAAAAAACAAATGGAAAAAATATATAAAATGACACGAAAAAGACGGAAAATCAGAGAAAACGTACTGTAAATAAATAAAAAAAAATTCTGACTATACCACAAAATGCTTTGAGGTACGGTTGCCTAATACCTGTATGTACCATTTAGGTACAGATATGTACCTTTAAGGTGCCAGTATGTACCTTAAGTGTACTTTTTGAAAAGGTACCGCCCCACTGACAACTTTTGTACCTTCATGTACCTATTTTTGAGAGTGTAGGAGTAATGGGTTCAGGTTCTGATGAGTTAATTTCAGATGTACGTGAACTTTAAGCTTTCTTGGCATTTGTTCATTTACAGTATCATTATGTTTTCCATTACAGTCGGCCTGTGAAAACATTAAACTTCATACGCTGGGTTTTCGACAGCAGCACTGATGCTTTTTTTAGCCCTGCGCCAGGTGCATTGAAGAAGCCGTACTGTCAACCTTGCACGAGTTCCTCTATTGATAGAGGTGCTTTCCCGCTTTTATGACAGAGAGCTTAATAATTCAGTGACTCCATCTCTGCCTGTAGACTTCCCTCTCAGCTGGAATTTTAATTCGATCTCCCCAAAGTTTTTCTTCCCCTCTTCAGATCATTGGAGGCATTTTTCTTTTAATTAGCTTCATTATTTTCTCATGAACATTGTGTGATTTTTATTTGTCCCCTCTGATACTGAAATGGGATACAGATATTAGCCCTGAATTGGAGCAATCAGATTTGTGTGTTTCTTTGTCCTGGACGACTTGGGTTGGGAACCAGATCTTACTCTTTCAAAGGTCATCTTATCTAATGGGCATGTACTGTTTTAAGATTATATGTAGTTAGGTATGACTGCATAAAGAAATCGATTTTTAAACACTAATGTACACAAATGCACACTGTCACTGGGGTGGTAACCTTAAAGATTCACTTTTGTACCTTTATGGGTATACATCACAATGAAATGGTGTACCTCTATTAAAGGGATAGTTCGGCCAAAAATGATATTAAACCCATGATTTACTCACCCCCAAGCTGTCCGAGTTGCATATGTCCATCGTTTTTCAGACAAACACATTTTCAGGGAATTTTAGAAAATGTTTTAGATCTTTCAGTTGATTAAATGTTAAGTTACGGGGTCCACGACCTTCAAGTCCAAAAAAAGTGCGTCCATCTTTCACAAAATAAATCCAAACGGCTGAAAGATCTAAAACTTTTTCTAAAATATCCGAAAATGTGTTTGTCTGAAAAACGATGGACATATGCAACTCGGACAGCTTGGGGGTGAGTAAATCATGGGTTTAATATCATTTTTGGCCGAACTATCCCTTTAAGGACCTATTGTGTACCTTTAAGGAACAATTTTGTACCGGTTAATGTACAAAAGAGTTAACCGTACCTTTAAACATACACAACAGATCCTTAAGGTACAGTAATGTACCTCAAAAGGTAAAACATTGCATTATGTTTAGTATACCTGTAAAGGGACAAAACAGAACGTTAGGGTACCACCCCAGCGACAGAAAAGATAAAATTTTGTAACTTTTTTTTGACAGTATACATAAACCTTTTTGATGAGGTTTATAAGTTAGGATAAGCGGTAATATATGCTACGGTAGAAACCAAATAAAAAAACTTAAATAGCTAAATTCTCAGTAAAGAACTATGCTACCCATAATCTTAAAAAGAGAGATCCACCAATCAGAGAATTCGCTAAAGCGACCACTAACATGAAACCTGATCTCATGAAAAAATTTAAATATTGGCGGCGATTTTGTATAAATTCATATGGTGTGAATAATACAAAAAAATCCGGTTATGTGAAAAAGCATAAATGAAACCTCGTCTCTAACCCTAACGTCCAACCCAATCTCAAGGCAAGTCGTGTTATAGTCACAAAATATTTGATTAATTTATTTGAGTTCATGGACATGATTTTCAGTTTTTTTCATGCCATTGAGTGCGAATGTCTTTTTTGTGTCACTCAGCAGGAATTTCTATAAATATGTGGCACTACTTTCTTCATGTCATTTTATGTATTGTTTTTCCTATATTTTTACAATTGGCGCTTGGGTTGGGGTTAGAACGACTTTCTGTTAAATTTCAAACATCCTAACCCAAACCCCAACTCTAATAAAAAAAAGTTTTAAAATCGGAAGAAAAACATGTAGAAACCAATACATAAAATGACATCCTAACCCAAGCCCCAAATCTAACTCCAACCCTAAGCGACAATGATTTAAAAATATTTTAAAAAATTAATGAGAAAACAAAATACACTGAAAAAAAAGATTCATTGAATTTAATAAATTTTTTTAGGGTAAGTGGTTGCAATCAATTTACTTTTTTATAAAAAAGATTAGTCAAGTAAAATAAAATATAAAACTTTTGTTTAAATGTAGCTTAAATAAATTGATTGCAACCACTTACCTTAAAAAAATTGATTAAATTCAATGAATCATTTTTTTCAGTGTATAAAATGACACGAAAAAAGTAAAGTCGTGCCACGGACACGAAAAACTATTCATAGAAATTCCTGCTGAGTGACACAAAAATGACATTTGTGCTCAATGACACGAAAAAAGCGGAAAATCGTGTCAATGAACACAAATACATTAATCAAATATTTTGTGACTATAACACGACTTGCCTTGAGATTGTGTTGCAACATCACAGAGGCCAAAGCAGATCATAAAACGTACGAATGACATTGTACAAAATTATAAGTATTATCATGAGATTGTTTTATGGAATTGTTTTTTACATTGTAAAAATTGAAAAGTTGAATCAACTTAAAAAATTGCTTAAATTTGTAACACCTAAAAAAAATTTGTTGTTTCACTTAAAGTGAAAAATATACGTTGAAAAAAACAATTAAAGTATTTTTTAAGATTAATCAATTTTTGTACAGTGTATACACTTTCAGGCTACTTTTTTACTGAAAACATATCTAAATTTACAGTTGACTTGAAGAAATATAACAGAAGCTGTTGTTTATATCCCCATTTCTATGTCTATCAACTACATTTAAGTCTAAAGTTGTATTCTGTACTGTTGAGTCAATCAATTACATCATTACATCCCAGTTTCGATTTTGTTTACTTCTGGCTTCAAATAAAAGTTTATAATATGTCAGATTCTCATCTCAGAGCTGATTTTATTGTTTTTAAAATCCTATGAAAATATGAAATATCTCCACAACCAAGGCCACTAAAATATTTTGAAGTCAGTGTTGTGCTCTTATGCTTTCCACCGAGATGTACTTACATAGCATCCGACCAAACATGACCTCCGAAGAACCCTTGACATAGACCTTATCCATCCGTGCGTCCAGTTTCTCGGCACGGAGAACAAGAGGTGCTCTCGGTAACCCTCGTCGTTGTCAGGAATGATTAGAAAATAAATTAGTTGTCGGATTAATACAGACAAGAGGTTTGTCTGCAGTGAGTCAGAATGCCGAAGTCTGGAGCTCCTAATGGAATGCAAATTGATTTCTTCAGCTCCTTCCTTCCGTGCCGGTGGAGAGAAAGGCCGCCATGCCTTTGATGGGAAGAATGAATGTGTCTTTCATAGTCTGCCTTCTCATCAGAGGCTATGAAAGTCAATGCTAAATCATCTTAGCGGGTAAACTAGTTATGGTATTGCAATTATTGATGCATTACTAAAGGTGGGATCTTAGTAGTGATGTGTGCCACTTGATGTCATACTGTAGCTCAGACTTTTATTTTTAAACTTTTACATTTTGATCTTTTGTTAATTATCAGCAACAATTGATATTGTTACAGTGTGAATCATACAAAAACGTATGATTATTAGAAAATTAACAAACATAGGCCTGACCACATCCCTAAACCCAATGCCACTGGGATGATTGCATCCCGTACAAAATTGAGATCGTACAAATGTATTTCCGGATTAGCCACCTCATAAAATAGTTACGAATCGGCATGAGATTGTAAGGCGAGGTTCGTAATACACAACGCTGGCTCATTTAAGCAAATTATGTCTATTTCCGGAGGAAACGGCTTTGCTTGAGTGCAGGGGTTGTTAGTATTTTAGCACCACTTCCTGGTTGGAATCATTAGCAGCACATTGAGTGAATTTTCTGTCAGTCCCTTCACTTCCTTCTGGGAGATTCAACCAATAGGTTGGTGTCATGTTTCATAATCTCTTCCATTCTGAAAACCAAGCACTTATCTCGTCTGTAGAGCTCCTCCCATGAACGGCTTCAATGAATGAAACTCTACACCTACATGTGGTTGCCCATTACTTGAAATGAAATTCCAGGCTAAGATGTACAGCTTGTGTTTGTATCTATGGACTTTGATGACATTACTATTTCACAGCACAGATTTAATCGATATGTAATGCTTTTTGGACTGGCCATCTCAAATTGGGGGCACACAAGAAGATCTGTTTGGATCAGTGGTTCTCAAACGTTTCGGCGTGCACCCCTCATTGTGTAGCATGCATCCCTTCCTGGCCTCCCCAAAGAATATTCATGACGTAAAACATCTCCAACTTAGAATTTGGATTAAACTAAAACATATTAAATAAAACAATGTAGTGCTGTTGGTTGGTAGCCTTATTTGTTTGAGGTTTAATTACACAAAATTACAATATAAATTAATGTATTATAAAATTACATAAAAATGGGGACCCGGCAACCCAGTTTTAGCCGCTGCTTTAAATAATTCTTATTATTAATTCTGTTTTCTATTTTGTATCTTAATATGCAATTAGATTTTATTGTAGGTTGCCAAAAGGACATTAAAGACCATCTTCATAGTTAAGATTAGGATTTTTTGAGGACTGTGTGTCTTGGGTATGAACATTAACCCTTTGCTAGACCCCAATCTAGAAATTAAGCTCTGTTTTTTGCACAGGTCTACTGTGGGTTAAGGGTGCCACATGGTGATCACCAATAAAAATGACAAATTTTACCTCTTAGCAAAAGGAAAAAACGCCAACAATCAAGAATGCATGATAATAATGTGTCATGGTTCTGCAATCAAAAAATGTCGTTATAATGGAAGTCAATGGGGCAAAAAAAGCCACAAACAACTAATTAGGAAGAAAAAAATAAAAACTGATGCTGCACAAAAACTAAAAATGGATCAAAGCCAATGTTTTTACCACTCTTTGACCCAGCCCAAGACTGTGAAAAAGGTTTTAAAAAATCCAGTCCACAATCACTTTTTATATTGAAAATCTGTAATTTTGTGTTTGTATTTTTTTTATCAAATCAGTGACACCACTTATGAACTTGGCAATTTAAGAGTTAAAATCGTGGACATTTTTTAAGCATTTGGTAGTTTTGATCAGTACTGAGGGCGATTAACAGATTTATGAAAAAAATTTGATCTGATACATTTTTACAGCCGTTTAATTTAGTGGCTTTTTGTACACGAACAACCCGAAAGGGTAGTAAATTTGCCCACCTTATAGTGTTGAGTTTTTTTTTTATTTCAAAGCATTTTCTCAAAATATGTGTAAATATAAGATTTTTCACCAAAAATTATTCCATTTGCTGAAACACAGAGAAAGTTGTGGCCAAATTAAGACATAAAAAAAACAAAAATGGCCAAAATGGCCTAAACAACCCACAAGGGTTAAGTTTGTGTTGTAGTCTCGGTCTCAAGACCACTTTTTAAAGGTCTTGGTCTCGCCTTGGAATCGACCACATTTTTACTTGGTCTCGTCTCGGTCTCAGACAAAGAGGACTCGGAATTTTATTTCAAGACCACAACTGATGGCACACTGCAAAAAATGATTTTCAGGAAAAAAATTCTTAGTATTTTTGTCTTGTTTTCAGTAGAAATATCAAAGAATTCTTAAATGAGGATGCTTTTTCTTGATGAACAAAACAACCCAAGAAAATAACTGTAGTTTTTAGAGCAAAAATATCAAATTAAAATTATTTTGTGCATAAAAAAAGCAAAAAAATCTTCCAATGGGGTAAGCAATTTTTTCTTTAATTTTTCTTGAATTTAGTGTTTAAGAAAAAGGTTCAAGATTTTTTTTCTTACCCCATTGGCAGATTTTTTTGCTTGTTTTATTCACAAAATCACTTAAATTTAATATTTTTGCTCTAAAAACTAGACTTATTTTCTTGGCTCGTTTTGCTCATCAAGAAAAAGCATCTTAATTTAAGAATTTTTTAAAATATTTTTTACTGAAAACAAGACAAAAATACTGAGATTTTTTTTTCTTGAAAACCATTTTATGCAGTTTATTCAGGTTTGGCATATGATGTTGGCATTGTTTAAGTTTCTCCCAATGACAGTTTTTCTAATTTTATTACTAAAACACCTGCATTGTGTTAAGTGGATGGCAAGCCATGGAAAGACAGTTCAGATTAAATGGTTAAATTGATTTCAGCTCTTTAGTGTTTGTTCACCTTTGTTTGCTTATAGACAAAGATAAATTCCCACATATCTGCAATTTCTTTGATTATTTTATCAACTTCTCTGATGGCATGTGCACACACACACACACACACACACACACACACACACACACACACACACACACACACACACACACACAGACAAGAAGTGCCTAATTATATGCATATTCCACATTTTATCATAAGTGTTTTAATGCAGTGACTTGCACTGGTCTTGGTCTTGACTTGGTCTCGGCCTGTCGTGGTCTTGTCTCCGTCTCGGCCTGTCTTGGTCTTGGTCATGACTTGGTCTCGGTTTAGGTGGTCTTGACTACAACACTAGGTTAAGTCTTAAATTTGATCAGCTTATGGAGCATGTTGCCAGAACCAACCGTTCCTGTAGATTTATCCTCTACAACATTAGGAAAATTAGACCTTTCCTGCAATGCGTTACTGCCCAGACTCCCAGCCTGCACAACCAAACCCCTACATGATTCAGAATGCAGCGGCAGGAGTGGTCTTCAATGAGCCGAAAAGGATGCAAGTAACTCCTCTCTTTGTTAGGTTACACTGGCTTCCTATAGCGGCTCGCATCAAATTCAAAGATCTGCTCCTGGCCTTTAAAACCACCAATGGGTTAGCACCCACTTACTCTCACCCGCTTATACAGACTTATGTTCCCTTTAGATTCCTGCACTGGTGCCATCCAAAAAAGGGGAAAAAAATCACTATTGCATACCTTATCTGGTTCTGTTCTTCATTTGTGGAATGATCTGCCGGTTGCGACAAGATCTGCTGATTCTGTAGTCGTCTTTAAGTATTCCCCTAAAACCTATCTCTTCCGCCAACGCCTCTCATACTAATACAGAGCTTAATATCTTTTCTATTTTTTATCTTTATCTTTCTGTCCATAAAAAATGTAACTCTTGGCTATGTATGCTTTATTAGACTTGATAAGAATAGCTCTGGTGCACTTATTGCTGTTCTTGTGTTGCTCTAAATGCTTCTATTGTTACTTCATTTGTAAGTCGCTTTGGACAAAAGCATCTGACTAAATGTAAATGTAATTTTATATTAAAAATGTAAAAAAATGTAACACAATATGTAATTTGTGCTGCTAGAGGACGCTAAACAACAACAACAACGGCGTAGCTTGATGACAGTGCAAAAGAGCATGGAATTATGGGAGTTGTAGTCTTCACCTTCACCGTCGATAGAAATTGATCTGACACGACTACCAATTCATGTTCACAGATGACATACTGAAATAAAGTTTTACAACCATTATAACGCAAGTCAACAGTTTAGCTTGATTGAAGCATCACTACTATTGCTATGAATGGGGGATATGCCAATGGTTAATACGCACAACCGGCGCAACGTCATAGAATGTCTCTGAACAGGTTCACGCCCACTTTTGGGGGAAAACAAACCAGACTTCCCATTGACCTCCATACAAAATAGCGGAACAAAGCAACGTTCGCACACACCCGGCAGGCGTAAACAACCCAAGAAATCACTCAGAACAAACATGCTGAGCAATCATCTGTCCACCCTGCCCGCCATAGAGCACCAAAGAAACATTAACACATTTAATTTGGTCAATATAAAAACATGTCTCCTTCATTCTCACAACGTCAAGTCTGTGTAACAATGCTTCCCATTGGCCAGAGGTGTCTTACCCGGACATTTACTCGTACCTCTTCGAGTCAACAGGGAAGCCATTGAATAATTTTACTACTTATTTGAAAGTTACTTTGTATATTATGCCTTTATATTTAGAGTAATGAGTGCACTTTTCCGTCCAGCAATACAACTAGACTTAGTGATTTTCCAGCAATCACTGGATATCCTTGTTACACAAATTTGATGCTGTGGGAATGAAAGGGACATGTTTTTATATTGAGTAATCAGTGATAATCAGTGATTTCTTAAGTTATTTACGCCTGCCGGCTATGTACGAGCGTTGCTTTTTTTCGCTATTTTGTATGGAAGTCTATGAGAAGTGAAGTTAATTTTCCCCCAAAAAGGGGCGGTGACGAAATTTACAGTCAAGTTCCCGGTTGTGCCGGTAGTCCGTATATGGACGCCCGTCTTTCAGTAAAAATAGCCAATCGTCAACCGTTATGAATGACATTCTCTGGGGGAGGGGCTTTGCGCATGCACAGTGTCTGACCTGGAGGCGTTGCAAACATGGCAGCGCAGTGATGCGACTTCCTTAAAAAGACTTTGGTTCTACTTCTGCATATGGCACTGCGCAGATCGACTCGCGTATGACATCAAAATATTACAAGAGCAACACCGCAGTACTGCATTTAAATGACTTGTGTGATACTTTGATGTCATACACCAATCGGTCTACGCTGTGCACCATGCAGTCAAACACACCATTGACAAGCAACAACATGAATGGGGGGAGTGCTGGTTAAAACTGTACATTTTCTGAATTGAAACATTGTTGAAACATTTGGGATAATGTAAGTGCACATGTGAAGAAAATACACTCACCTAAATGATCATTAGGAACACCATACTAAGACTGTGTTTGCCCCCCTTTCGCCTTCAGAACTGCCTTAATTGTACGTGGCATTGATTCAACAAGGTGCTGAAAGCATTCTTTAGAAATGTTGGCCCATACTGATAGGATAGCATCTTGCAGTTGTTGGAGATTTGTGGGATGCACATCCAGGGCACTAAGCTCCCGTTCCACCACATCCCAACGATGCTCTATTGGGTTGAGATCTGGTGACTGTGGGGGCAATTTTAGTACAGTGAACTCATTGTCATGTTCAAGAAACCAATTTGAAATGATTTGAGCTTTGTGACATGGTGCATTATCCTGCTGGAAGTAGCCATCAGAGGATGGGTATATGGTGCTCATAAAGGGATGGACATGGTCAGAAACAATGCTCAGGTAGGCCGTGGCATTTAAACGATGCCCAGTTGGCACTAATAAAGTGTGCCAAGAAAACATCCCCTACCCCATTGCATTAATGAGAAATTGAACAGGTGTTCCTAATAATCCTTTAGGTGAGTGTATATAACACTGTGCTAGTGATTTTTGAATCTTTTAATTTAAAAAGATTCTTACATATTTTCCCTTTGAATCAGATGTTTGTTCCCAGTGTACAACAGATTGCTACATAAACTTACTTTAGAAAGGGCAGTAGTAGAAAAAAATATTTAAAGACAACAACTAAGCAAAAAAATAAAAAGAGGGCGCACAAATATGCAAATTCGAAACTTGGACTGAATCATTATTTTTCAAACTGTTGGTCTGAGACTACAGACGCTCCTAAACCAAATCCATTAAAATAAATTAGCAGCCTGCATTGCTAGGAAACAAAATACAGTTTGAGAAAAAAATTGATTGTTTCATAATTAGCAAAAGTAAACTTTAATATGACTTATGAGCTTATGTCTTACAAACGTTTCAGTCGTTTTCAAAGCTTAAAACAAATCTTAAAATAAAACCAATGTTATACTTGTCCTGTGTCTGTTAAATTACTCTGTAGGATCAGTAGTCCGTTCTGTTTTAAAATACTGCTACCAATTACTGCATGAAGAGGCAAAGGCCATGCTGAAGTCTCTGTTAAAACCGAGCCCTGACAGACCCTGTACGCACTGAAGACATGGAGAAACACTGTTCACTGTCACCATGGCCTTTACCATTGCGGCTGGGGTTCAGGAAAATTAAACATGTTTTTTACACAGTAGCGTGAATTTCATTGTGGCTCTGTTTTCACGCCCATTGTCAGTACAGCAGACATGGTGAAAGGTTACGTTTCTTAAACATTAAAATGACACCTCAGAAAGATTTTTCTTTTAAATTGATTTGGCTTTCTTTGTTTTGGATCTTAAGAGTTGCTACGTTGGTTTGTTGTTAGCCAATAATGGATCGAATTCCCATACTTGGTATGTGGAATCAATACAGTGAGTGTTTTTGTGATGACAATGGGGAAATTCTGCAAAGGAAATTTAAATGTGATACAGCGTTGTAAGCAAACCTGGGTGTAGTACAGACACACAGGCTGAAAGCATTAGCAATTCATCATAAATTAACAAATATGCAAGAAGGTTTAGTGTGAATAAAATGGATTTTGAAAGTAACAAATAAAGAGTTTGGTTCCAAAACGCAATAAATCCATTTTGAATAATTTCGGGAAAAATTGTGTTTTCTATACCAAGAAAGTGACGAGATAAAAACCACTATTTTCTGTTACAGACTTTCACATAGCATCTTTAGGTTATAAAAACATAAAAAATTCAAATCCATAATTTGATTTTCAAAGATTTATTGTAAAAACTGATTATTACTGATTTTTTCCACAAAATGCAATAAATCCATGACAAGTTTTTTTTTCCAAAATGCTATGAATCTATTGAATCAATATATAAATGCACATTCATCTTTGCCATGTTTTATTTATTTAGTTGACTAGTAGTATACACTGATTAAAAAATAAACATTAATGGCATTAATCAAAACACTTACTTTGTCATAATAACACTGTCATTGCTGCTGTTATACTTTGGACTTCGTCGCTTAACATTTTTCAAAGCGATCAGTTGTAAAATGTTTTGGTGCTGCTCGATTTTCGTTGGCTTTGCGTAAATGGAAAAAAATGGAAAGTTTTTTTAATAAGATCCTCTGGGGTCAATGTGTTAGCATGACAGAAGCTGTCAGGAGAACAAGCAATCTCCATTTCCATCTCCTGAGTGCCTCTCGTGTAAATTATTAGATGTTGATGGCTTACGTTTCTTTCCCATCGCAGAAAACCACCACAGATTTATCAATGCCATCAAAGTATTATTTTGTTTTTGTTTGTTTGTTGATCACGCAGTACAAGATAATGAAAACTTGGAGTCCGTGCATTTGACGCGCGGCCATTGGTGCGCTGTAATTTGTTGCATTCTGCAGAAAAGAAGAACTAGCGTTTATTGCGTTTTGGGAAAAAGGGAGAAAAGATGACAGAATAACATGGCGGATATTGCATTTTACGTAAAATTAAGAATTTACTTTTAAGTACTGACCTGATATAATACTGATTTTAGCAGTAACTATTTTTTTTTAAATGACGTTTATCGCGTTTTGGAACCAAACTCTTCAAATGGAGATGTAGAAGTGCAGAAAGGTCAAAAAACTGTGAAAGTTTTTCAATTCATATTATAATAAAATGTGACCTTAACTCATTCCCCGCCAGCCTTTTTTTTTTTAAAAGTTGCCCGCCAGCATTTCCTGTGATTTTCACAAAATGCCTTCCAGGAAAATTTTCTTCTAAAAATATATTAACCTACAAATATATCAAATGAAAGAACAGGCCCTTTGCCTTCAAACAAACAAACAAAATGAGAAAAAAAAGTTTCATCATATCTTCATTTGCTCTATTTTTATAACCTCTTAAATATGGGTTGGTTTCTTCAAAAATACTGAATTTTGAGCAAAAAGCTGAAATAATTGCATTTTTGTAAAGGATTTTTTTTAGAGATCAGACTCAGAGTGATGATCAAAACATACGCGGAGTTTAAAATTAATTAAATTGGTTTTTGCTTCAGTTTTGTATAAATTGGGCATCTGGTGGATAATAGCGGAAGTACAGATTACAGTAAAACTCGCGTAATTGGCAGGGAAATATTTATCTTAATTGACGAGATAACTTGTCAATGGTGGGGAAAGAGTTAATATGTGATTGTGGAGTGTATGATAAACAAGGTACTGTACGTATTAGGGGTGTAACGGTACGCAAAAATCACGGTTCGGTGCGAACCCCGGTTTTGAAGCCACGGTTCGGTTCATTTTCGGTACAGTAAGGGAGAAATGCAAACATTAAACTGCAGGTTGTTTATTACTATAAACTTTTTTTTACAATTTGTTTACACTTTTTTAAACACTTTTTATTAAAATATAACATATAAAATATATATAAAATGAAAAAATAATAAATAAAATACTACTGCAAAGTTCTTTTTTTACATTATTTTATAACAGAAGGTAACTCTTTTCTTAACCTTCTCTTAAACTTTTTCTACTAAAACCTTGAACTAACAAATTCAATTCCTGAATACATTTATGAACTATTAGCCTACATTTTTGCCACCAAAAATTTTCTGTTTTGATTTATTTTGGATTGTTTAACTCGCAGTATTGAATTGGCTATGTACCATCTCTGTATAAAAATAATATTACTGCTCTATGTGTAACTGCATAGCAAGCAACATGATGATATACTTATTATACACTCATTTTGAGATTAGTGAGTTGCATACCTAGCCATCTTTGATCTTTTGCATGTTTCTCCTAATCTTTGCTTGTGTCGTCAATGTAAGCTGTAACGAACCCCTCCGCAGCTGAGCGATAGCTGAGTAAGCCCGGGTTACAGCTCTTCTCTGTCCCGACCAGCTGATCGCATTGGCACAATGATATGATTGACGTGAGGTGCAGATGAAAAATCTGATCACGCATTCCTTATTCTCGCTGTCACAGAAGGCGCGTCTCATGAATGCGTAGCAACGAAAGACGCGCATCCTCTCACGCACTTTTGAAAGAACAAAGCAGCGCGTTGACACGCGTTTAACATGCACTTTTAGATACGACACGTAAACGTTTACATCAATAATCAAACGTATATACAACTAAGTAAATAAAAATCTTTCTGCGGGCCGAATTATGTTATATGTTTGACAGAAGACTTGCGCTGAACGCGGAGACTTCCGCCACTTAATATGTTCGTGCGGAAACGCACGTATTAGGGGAGACCGGGGCTGATTGTCTCACGGGTTGGTTGTCACACTGCTTATTCCAGACATACTACATGGCGCTGTGGTACAATTTTGATATCTATTTGTTAGCCTTTAATAGCTTACTCATTTGCACTTGAAATTTTGCTGAGCAGACACAAAACATTGAGGTTAGGAGACATTTTTTTATTTTTATGGGTCAGAGTAAATTTTCATGTTGGTGTTGTTTTTGTGTTGAGATCTTGTAGGATATTAGTCATTCAAAAACAAAACACTCATTAAAAAGCCAAAAGTATTAGCTTTATTTTGAGTCATCTTTTAGCGATCAAGTTAAAGCCGTGTGGCAGCTAGCTTATCATGTTTGTCAAGAAGTCAGTTGGGGATGGTTGTCACATAGCTTGCGGGGTTGGTTGTCACATAAGAATATTGGACATTTAGACATTTTAAGACTGTTTGTCTGTTTGTTTGTTTTTGTTTTCTGTTAAAATAAAATAAATAAAGCATTAAATAAAGAGGTTTTAACACAAAAAATTATTTATTTCTATTTCTCAACACAGTAGACAATAGGCTTTATGCCCAGCTGCACTACTTCCTGAACTTCGGCCGGCTTCTTGTTTCCTGTCTGCCATTGTTGGACGGGCTGATTAGTCCAGGCGTGCCTGACCTCAGTAGTCACAACAACAATAATCAGACACACCTGGATCAATCAGCCCGTCCGACAATGACAGACAGGAAACAAGGAGCCGGCCGAAGCCCATCGTGCAGCTGGGCATAAAGCCCATTCAAGTAACTGATCACCCACTTTAATCCCATTGTTTAAACATAAGGGGCATTAATAACAACTATCATAGGGGTGGATTCATATTAAAACTTATTTGCAGTTTCTAGCTTAAAAAAATAAAAAGTTACACATTATCTTTTCAGATCCCAATTTATCATTGAAATCCTATAGAACCTCTATAGGGACAACCAACCCCATACCCTGTGACAACCAACCCCGTGATGGGGTTGGTTGTCACATTGTGTCAGAGTGTCTTTGATGGTTAATTACTTCCTGTTACAATACAATCGAAAAGTAAAAAGTATACACATTTAAAGCCAAGACTCCAAAGTTTCATTTCATGTAGTAATTACTGCTGAAAGATTTTTTGAAGATGAGCAATTCATGCATGAGTAAAAATTGTGACAACCAACCCCGGTCTCCCCTATGTTCCGCACAGGCGCACACAAAATGCATTCGGCCTTTCGGTGCACGTGTGCACCGTGCCGAAAGCCCTGAACCGAAACGGTCCGGTTCGAATACACGTACCGTTACACCCCTAGTACGTATACATACAGTATGTGTCCCTGTCTGTGAAATTTACTAGGCTAAAGTCTTATAATCTAATGATGAGATTAGGAGCAATCAAGGGCTGCACCATAATCGAAAAACTAATCGGGATTACAATTACGGGTGAAAGAATTACGTAATCGACAAAAATCTCAATTACAGCTGTCCATTTGTGCTCATTTCTCCAGTAGCGCCTCACTGCAGAACATGACATCCAGGGGGCGTGGTTGGATTCAGATCTAGTCGGCAGTTTTACCACAAGACACGTCATACACTTGTTGTTGCGTTACCATTTCCGCATTGAGTTGTAACTAAATGAAGTTATTCTTTTGACGGAAAAGCAAACTTTACTTATGACTACAATAAAAGTAGTGCCTTTAAGGTGAAATGTAAGGGATACATCCTATAATGTTTTGGAGTAAAACATTTAGGGTACTACGAGTAATCTTGCACTCGCAGTTAAATACCTATAAATGTATACAGTATAAAAATATGCATAATTATTAACATATATGGCACGTTATTAAGAAATTAATAAATTGAATGTTTATCTTGTATGGACTTTGAACTTGTTTTATCGCGTCTTACAACCATTAGGAAACTTTTCTTACAAATGTGCTAATAAAAGATATCAAATAAAATAGTTTTTTATTTTTGGGATAATGTACAGCCAACTGGGTCACAAATAAATCCCTTCAGTGATATCACCCCCTCGGGAACGTGTACCTTACCTCCCTTACACCTAACTGTGATCATTACTTAATACATTAAAAATCTTTCTCGACTTTGTTATTAATCAAACGTTGACTTAAATTGATAAGAGCAAACATTGGCGACTGCAGGCTGCAACAACGCAAATATACTGCTTCATTTGGCGGAGCAAAGTATATAAAGTGGGAGGAGTTGGATCTAGATACATCCTCGCCCCCTGGATGTCATGTTCTGCAATGAGGACCATCACTCAGTCAATATTAAACATATTAAGGTTTTATTTCTTTACATTATGTAGGATGATTTCATGTAGAAAACAGTGACGTGCCTTGCAAATGTTTAGTTATAGCTGACATATGCTAGAATACATCACAGAAAAAGCTAAATGTGGTACGGTATGTTTATTTGCACATTAATACTGTGGGCTGCTATAACTGAAAGAGCCCATGGTTAATTTATTACATTACTGAAGCTTTTTATGAATCTCAGTAGCATCATGGGATGTTTTGCTGGGTTTATTAACATCCTTAATACCAGGGTGTAAAAAGCAGCCTGTGTCTTGTAAAAGACTAAAATATACTGTAATAATAAACCAAAAATATATAATGAATTTGGGCTTAGACTGGATCAGCTTAAAGAATAAATAGTGTTCAGTCGAAATCTTTACATACAGTAACATAAATCTACACCCATGTCATATTAATCAAGGAAATACAAATATATTGTTAGCAATGTATGAATAAAGTACGATAAAGCTAGCTCGCAGTCATGATGGTGTCTTATTCCTAAAATTTGATTTTAAACATCTAACAAACTTCTTTTGTAGAGCACAAGCCTGCTATCTCCAAGGTACAGTTTCTTCTTTGTCTCACCGAATGAATTTCATATTTGTACACAGTGGGGTTTTTTCTCTTATGTGCCTCATTGCAGTTTATCACACACACACCTTTCCATTCGAGGCAAAGCCTGTATGAATAACTGCACCTGCCGACTCCCACACCAAATTTTGCCAAGCAATAAAACCGAGTCGGCTCCAATAAAGTGGAATTGTTGTCTGTGTTTGGATCACTGTTCGCCTTCTGTGGCCACTGAATTATTGAACACCTGTGTGTTCACTGGAAATGTCAGCTGTTTCTTTTTACCGAGGCAGACAGAGACGAAGGAAGACCAGAAAAATGAATAGAAACGACATGCTTACTCGAAACTTATCGTTACTTATTTTGATGTATTGACGATTGAAAGTTGGTAGTTTGTAAAGTGATGGTTGGTGAAATTTTCAATATGGTTAGTTGTCTTTCATCTCAAAACATTTTGCTAGCTTTGCTAGCCATATAGCATAGTGGTATTATTAACTTACACTCACCTAAAGGATTAGTAGGAACACTTGTTCAATATTTCATTGATGTAATTATCTAATCAACCAATCACATGGCAGTTGCTTCAATGCATTTAGGGGTGTGGTCCTGGTCAAGACAATCTCCTGAACTCCAAACTGAATGTCAAAATGGGAAAGAAATGTGTTTAAGCAATTTTGAGCGTGTCATGGTTGTTGGTTCCAGACAGGCCGGTCTGAGTATTTCACAATCTGCTCAGTTACTGGGATTTTCACACACAACCATTTCTAGGGTTTTACAAAGAATGGTGTGAAAAAGGAAAAACATCCAGTATGCGGCAGTCCTGTAAGCGTAAATGCCTTGTTGATGCTCGAGGTCAGAGGAGAATGAGCCGACTGATTCAAGCTGATAGAAGAGCAACTTTGACTGAAATAACCACTCGTTACAACCGAGGTGTGCAGCAAAGCATTTGTGAAGCCACAACACGCACAACCTTGAGGCAGATGGGCTACAACAGCAGAAGACCCCACCAGGTACCACTCATCTCCACTACAAATAGGAAAAAGAGGCTACAATTTGCACAAGCTCACTGAAATTGGACAGTTGAAGACTGGAAAAATGTGGCCTGGTCTGATGAATCTCCATTTCTGTTGAGACATTCAGATGGTGGTCTAAATTTGGCATAAACAGAATGAGAACATGGATTCATCATGCTTTGTTACCACTGTGCAGGCTGGTGGTGGTGGTATAATGGTGTGGGGATGTTTCTTGGCACACTTTAGGCCCCTTAGTGCCAATTAGGCATCGTTTAAATGCCACGGCCTACCTGAGCATCGTTTCTGACCAAGTCCATCTCTTTATAACCAACATGTACTCATCATCTGATGGCTACTTCCAGCATGATAATTCACCATGTCACAAAGCTCAAATCATTTCAAATTGGTTTCTTGAACATGACAATGAGTTCACTGTACTAAAATGGCCCCCACAGTCACCAGATCTCAACCCAATAGAGCATCTTTGGGATGTGGTGGAACAGGAGCTTCATCCCACAAATCTCCATCAACTGCAAGATCCTATCCTATCAATATGGGCCAACATTTCTAAAGAATGCCTTCAGCACCTTGTTGAATCAATGCCATGTAAAATTAAGGCAGTTCTGAAGGCGAAAGGGGGTCAAACACAGTATTAGTATGGTGTTCCTAATAATCCTTTAGGTGAGTGTATATACATTATTAGGCAGTGTGATATAATGCAATAATCGTCTAGAGGGAAGTACCAAATTGATTTCACACAATTTTTTGCAATAATTTTTGGCACTTTTTCATAAAAGGACTTTGCACAACAAAATGTATGACTTCCATGTGTGATGTGTAAAATGACTATAACTGCACTAAAGCAGAAGTAAGGAGGGAAATGTTTCTAAAAAGGAAACTTTAGTTCTGGATGAAAACCACTTTATCCAATTAGCTAGTTTGGCTTTTCGGGATGCGTGAAAACATACATGTCCCAGCGGCAGCCTGTGATAGCCTAAAATTGTCAGGATTCACATTTGTGGAGCTCACGGGGTTGTTGTCTGGCTGGGAAAGGGAGCCTGCGCGCCAGTCGAAAATTCCACAAGTTCGCAGATACGCTTTCCCGCAGCCTGTGTGGGTAGAAAGCCGACACGTTTCACAGATATATTCATAGCCGTCTATTTTTACGGATAGCTATTTATGTCGCCGTTTTTCCTGTCATACTGGGGTTTACTTTAATTGCTTTACCCTTTTACTTTACTCACGTAAACTGTATCGCATTCGTTTTCAATCCCTCCACAGTGCCAGGTATGATCTTTCGGTATGTGTCAATCAGTTACGGATGAGCTTCCCCGGGGGATCACACTCATCTGTTGGTTATTTTTAGCAGCTTGACTGTGAGGATGCTGGTTTTCCCTGTGGGGAGAGAGAAGCTTTATTGATACAGAGATGCTGGATTGCCACAGCACTTATGATTCAGCGTACATCCACTTTATATGGAGAATAAATCATCACAGATTTATAAAAGCAGACAATTGTGACAAACAAAAGAATTCTGGATGTCTTCATGACTTCGGGGCTTTAAAGGGACGTCCCAGGTTCAATACAAATTTAGCCCGGTGGACTAATATTGATTTGCACCGAAAATCATTTCAACTCATGCCTTATTGTTTTTTTAAAGCTAAAATTGCACTTACATTGGAAGCAAACTGGGTCAGCGTTCAGTGGAAATGTGTATTTTTGTTGAAGCACTTACATGCATAATTCAAAAATATTTCATGTAATATTTGAGCTGTGCGCTTTCTAAATAGTCTATTTAAAGTGAATCCACGTTTCTAGCTGGATAAACATCTGGTTATGTATTACAGAAGTAATTTCACTGAGTTGAGTTCGCCTCGTGTTAAACAAAGGTTTGCTGATGGTTACGTCATGTGCTGGTCTGGTATCTGTGCATGCGGGCTGTGAAAACATATTGGCTTTAATGGTATTGTTGTCATGGCAACAAAGTTGAAAGATTCTGACTTTTATCACACTAGTCATGTTAATACACGTGCAATATAATGTTTAAGTAGGCTGGCTATAGTTTTAAAATAGCATGTTTTTAAAGGGCACCTATTATGCAAAATCTACTTTGGACATAAATGTGTGTTGGCAGGGTGTGAACACAACCACCATACAATGAACAAAATCCACCCACTTCTCCTTTCTTTAATCCCAATTAAACCAAAGCAGTCTCATTAGAAATGCTGTTTTGATACTCTTGTTAATGTGATGTCACACTGACAAAGCCCCGCCCATGACCACTGACTGCTTGGCTACCCGAAAGCTTTTCTAAATGTGTTTGGTAGCACTAATGCAGCTAAACTATTGTCTACTATTGTCCCAGATTTATTTTTAACCAAAAACAGGAACTCGTATGAAAACAGCAAGTTTTTGCTCCCGCCCCAAATTGGGACATTTTGGACATGCTATAAATGATCTGTGGGTTATTTTGAGCTAATATTTCACATTCTATGCACATCTGAGATAGTACATCTGTTGAAATAGGCATAATATTGGCCCTTTAATGTTTGATACACATTGCAAGTGACTTACTGAGCAATTTGTTTTTATTATTATTATTATTATTATTATTATTATGTGTGATATTCATCAATATGCTATAATTGCCATAGCTCGTATTAACCCAAAAAACTGAGGTAAGGTGCAATTTCATAAGCAGATCTGTCACACATAGTCCCACTCCAAACCCCATTGGGTTGGTTGAATCAGTTTTGTTTTTGTCCGGTTTGTAAATATGCATTAAACATATAGAACTTTGTTTATATAAAACATAGCGAGACTCTAAGGTTTGTTATTCCCAGATAACAACTGCCTAAACTGATAACGCATCTGGGTACTGTGAGTCATTTTGGCACGTGCAGTTTAATGCATATAAATAAAATATTAATTTACATATTTAATACAACTTATCCTCCAACCCATATTATTGTTTAGGTCATTTGTCCATTCTCCCAAATACGACCCACAGATGTGTTTACTACCTCTACTGTTTATTAATCAATGTAAACAAAAACACCTGTGACTGTACTTTTACTTGCGTGTTGTGTTTTAAATGGTTGAGAAGTGGTTGGGTTTAGGTTAGGGGTGTGGTAAGGTTGTAATAACCTGCTGGCCCCTAGAGGGCGCTTACCCCTAAAACGTTGCTGTACATTGCTATAAGCTACTTGCACAAACGAACCATGAGGTTGTTATTTTTGTAGGACAGTCTCCTTGTCTTAAAGCAGAATTTTTTTTTTCGTCACAGAATTGCTTTTGTAACAAATAAGCTAATAATATATATCAAATTAATATTTTCTGTCCAACTATTTATTCATATGGCATGTAGCCACACTCTTCAGTGTTAGTTTAGGGACAACACACTAAATGCGTTGTCCCAGAATAAACGGATCTTTGTGTTGTTATTGTAACAACACATTTTGTGTTACTTTGAACCATTCTTGTGTTATTTAACACAAAATGACATATAATGGGCCCGACAGTGCTCCAGACTGCCACCAAAATTTGAGAGTGTGCCACTGAATTTTACATCCAGTCACACATGTGCGACCAGTAAATTTGACTTTTTTGTGATGTGACACTGAATGAAACAGCAGATTTTTACTTTCTGCATGTGGCATTAAAGTATACAACGGTGGAAATTAGTAGAAATGTGAATATTTGGTTAGCATGTTGATTTACGGTGTGTGCCCCTATATTTTCTGGTTGCGCCCCTAAAAATTTCAGTTGGGGGCCACTGTGCTCTAGGGGTGTGCAAAAAAATCAATTCACATTTGAATCGCGATTCAAGCTTTGCCGATTCAGAATCGATTCATAGAATTCCAAAAATCGATTCATAATTTTTTTTTGTAATGCGTGTTACTATTGTCCTGAAATGAGTTCATCTCAGTATTCCTATAAATGGCGCTGCGTCGTATTCACACTGACGCCCGCAGTCTTTCCCACACATTGCTGCTGCAGCGCTGCCCAGTTATATTAACAAGTGCCCAAGTATATCTGGCGTCAGATTTTGTCTTTTTTGTTTTTACGTGATGATGACACGCTTTAATAATGACATTTTGTGTGCGACATGATGAGTTCGGTATGCGTTCACGTGCTCTTTGTTTCTCAATGAATTGGGATGCGACGCGAACAAGCTTGTGTCACATTGTATCCTTCATGTTTCTGAACTTGAGCAGAGTTTTAACATTAGAGAACTTGACGGAGCACCCGCGGTCCGTATGGTTCCGGGTTTGTATTTGAAATGGTCAGTCGGGTCCGGGTCAGTCATAGTTAAATTACTTCGGGTCCAAAGTCTGATTAATATTATGTATAAAACCTGAGTCGATCGGAGAATGACCGTGAGCGCTACCGCGCTAAAGCTCGCGTGCAGTTTCAGCATGCCGACGGTTTCTATGGCGATAAAACTGGCTCTTTTCTATTATTATTAATAAACCATATATTCTCTAAATCTATTGAACTGAACGAGCAAAGCTCAAGCTGACTCAATATTTACAAAACGCAAAGCTGTAATGTAAAGTCCCCTGTCAGTGGGACAGCAAGTAGACTTTTGAATCTAAAATAATGAGTGGATTAAAGAGAGACACTTTTCCTGCTTCTGCTCTATCTAATAGAAATAATAACCATTATAACACCAGTCACATTTATAATCTATAGACCTGCACTGTCTATCATTAATATACTATATTATTGTATTTAATACAGTTTGATTAAAGGGGTCATCTAATTGCTTCATAACAGTTTTTATTTTTCCATAAAGACATAAAGTAATATCAAACTACATTTAATTTGTTGTGTTTCTTTCTTTAAAATTGTATATCTACTACAATAAGTCACATAGGAAAAAGTAAACTACATTTACATACTGTGAATCGTTTTTTAAAATCGAGAATCGTTTTTGAATCGAAAATCGATTTTGAATCGAATCTCAAGCCTAAAAATCGGAATCGAATCGAATCGTGTAATTTTCTGAATCGTGAACCCCTACTGTGCTCCTAGTGAAAAAAGTTAGTCTGGAGCTCTGCCCTATCATACATCCGGCGCAATGTAGCGAAATGTGCGACCCATGTGTCTTTTGCTAGTTTGAACCCGGCGCAATTCTCATTTTCACGTTTAGCGGCAAGTTGTTTAAATAGCAAATGCATTTGCGCACAATTTTGCACCCATGGGCGTTCTGGTCTGAAAACAAGGTTTGTTTAGGCGCATTGTTGGTAAGTTGCTATTTTGAGTCAGCTAAAACCTAGTCAAAAGTCAATGGCGCAATATTGTTTTTGTTATTTAATGAGCCTGTAGCCTGGCAAGTAATTAAACATTTTGCTTTAAACAAATGCAAATATAGAATTTTTTTAATTGTTTTTTTTTAATGCTACCCCACAGATTTATTGTATATGATGACTTTGTACCTGTCGATATGATGAGATGAGAACCTTTATATAGCAATGCTTTTCAAAACACCCACGGTGCTGTCCGAGCGCTGAAACCTTTCGGCTCTCCACGCGTTTGTAAATTCCTAAACTCGTGTTTGTTACAAATACAGTATTTTTAAAGTGCAAACCTTTTCTTGCATATTTGTAAATTATTTTTTGAGATAACACAGATCATGTAGGCTATCCGTCCATTTACAGCAATTAAAAGCCTGTTAATTTTACTTCCATGACTAAAAGAAAACCACTTTAAAGGATTTAATAATAACATTAAAAGTTTTAATACAAATACAAACACACAAACTCTTAAACTAGTGGTCTTCTTCCTTCTCTTTGTTTTTCAGTTGACAAATTCCGCCGTCTAAATAGGAAATCGGCATGGTGTGAGCGCAACTGGCTTTTAAAGGGGATGAGAGCTGAGACTCGCATTGGTTTATTGCATGTTACGCCCAAAACACTCTCATTACTCATTACGAGAATAGGAACAACCCTTTTTTCCCGTCGTTAAATTAGCAAAAGTGGATTCGGACACGCCCGTTTAAACTGTGCGCTGTGCATTTTAGACAATGCGTTTAGATTATTAAGATATGGCCCATTATGTGTTAAAAGCATAACACAAAAATGTGTAAAAAATAACACATCCTTTCTTCTAGAGTGTATATACTAAGTGGGATGATGTAAAACCAGTCAGTTTTTTTTCTCAAATCTAGATCTGGGTCATCCTGTCATCCTTTATGTAAAGTTATTATATGCCATGTTATAACAATGAATACGTCAGCTTTAAGTTCCAGTTTTTATGCATTAGGATGTCACTGTACATCTGATGGGCATCAGCAGGGCCTTGTTGCCTCTAAATCCAATATCAGCAAAGTGAATCCGATGTAGCTTTGCAACTCCCCGTTGATTTGCACTGGAAACCCAGCAGCTGTTTTTCTTCTGTTGGCTGTCAACCATCTTGTTTCACTCGGTTGCCCCATGAAGATTTGTTCGAGTCCAGCCGCTTCGTTTCTTCCTCTGTATTCTGCAGTCTTGCGTACATGCAGGCTGCACATTTAAGAGAATCATGCCTGACTTTACTGCTCTCCCCGGAGAGCTCTCTGTAAGTGAAAACTTTGTAGTTTCTTGTCTTTGTTAATCCAAATCGCTACTCTCCTGAGACGAAGCACACTTCTGTGTGTGTGTGTGTGTGTGTGTGTGAGAGAGAGAGAGAGCGAGAGAGAGAGAGAGAAAGTTCATGTAGAGATCTCCCTGAATGGTTTTCTTCCACGGACTAGGTTGACCTTATATACGCTCTTATATAACTTACGCATGCAGAAATATCCCTGCCCTTCGCCAACTAAACTTGCATTTGAAGAATAGTTGAAAATTGTGTTATTGTTTATTCGCACTTGTTGTTTTCTGTGTGTTGTTTCAAACCCCTCTCAAGTTCAGCTTAATGACTCAACCACCAGGTCGCAGCAGTTAACAGATAAAGAACTTTAAAATGATATGTCGTCTTTCTTTTCATACCGTTTCAGGACGAAGAGATCGAGCCATTGTTACCGCATCGTGTACCGTCACATGGAGAGAACTCTGACCCAGGAGGAAGTGAAGATTATTCATAGTGCCATTGAGCAGGCGGCTGAAAAAGAGCTTGGTGTGCAAGGAAGATACTGAGCTGATCTTTAAGAAATGTCCACCTTCTCTGTAGGATTTACAGATATAGCATCATCTCTCTGTTATCTAATAAAATACTTTTTTAAATCAGTTAAAACTGTGCTTATTTGTGGTCTCCATCTGCATTAGTTTGTCTCAAAAGTGTAACGTATTCATTTTTTAAAGAGCCACACAGATCCTAAATTGAAACTGTAGCCGTTTCTCAATACCAAGTACGCCAAACTCGGACTTGTGTCCTTCGTAGTTCGAACTTGCAAGTTCAGACTCGGAAGAACGAACTCCTGACGCGAAATGCATTATGGGAAACTTCGCTGTCATAAGTCCACACAAGTCTCCTCTGATGCATCCTCGATAAAATGGGCGGATCAAGAACACATCCGGGGATTTTATGTGAACTTGGGCTTGATGCGAACTTTGAATTGGAACAGTACTTGGGCCGCGACTGATGACGTTTCACAAGTCCACAAGAAAGCAAGTACAGACAAGAACGCATATTGAGAAACGGCTTGTGTCATGTAGCTGTCCATCAATGTAAACAATGTGCAAAGTAGTTGAACCAAAAAGTGCACGATTAATAAAGTTATTGGCTTCTAAAGTAGGGAGTTGACTCTGAATCGCTGAAACGAGTCGTCATATGGATTGAATCTCCTGCCTGTCTTTACCACGTAATACCAGCACTTTGCATAATAATCTCCGCCTACAACCTTGCCCGGGAGAAATGAAAACTATGACCTGAGCGCTTTGGTAGCTGTGATACTTTAGCTGTGAGCCGGTTGGTTGCTGTGGTAATGTCCCCCCCCTCCTCCACTGTGATTGGACAGCTGTGTGAGAACTGACATTGACGAGCGGAGCTTTTCTCCCAAAGTTGAATATTTTTCAACTCTCGTCGCTCAGCACTAAGCGCGGAAAAATCGCTGAGCGCCGGTTTTTAGCACGGAAGAAAACCGCTAGCTGTTGGCTTATTTGAAAAACACAGATTTGAAACATGCGCCGGCCATGGGCGTAAAAGCTTTGGTGTGCACGCCCCCTTAGTGTGTAAACATCATATCATGCTGTATTTTCAGTTTGTGTTGTTTTCACTACCAAGGACGAAGATACATGAAGAATCTGTGGTTAAAATTACTTTTTCAAGGAGGGATTTACTAGACGTTTGACAATTAAAGATGGTTCAGTTCCCACTTTATTTGAAACAACATGCGTCTCCTAACTACAATCTGTAAGTATGATTATAGCTACTTAAATTAGTGTAAAAATTTTAATGTCTGTCGTCATTTTTATAACCTGGACTAATGATGAATGTTGTGTATTGATGTTCTTGTTTAAACTCTTAATATACTGTCAGAGATTCACGTTAGCAAGCGGTTAATGCATGTTCACTTATGGTTTTGCTATGACCCGGTTGGTTTACATAAATGCTTAAATGAGTGTAAAATGTTAGTTTCTACCGTCGTTTTTATTGCTTGAATTAATGATGAATGATGTTGTTGTTTTAACTCTTAATATACTGTTAGAGAGTCACGTTAGCAAGCGGTTAACGCATGCTCACTTACAGTTTTGCTATGACCCAGTTAGCTTACATAAATGTTTAAATGAGTGTAAAATGTTAGTTTCTATCGTCGTTTTTATTTGAATTATTAATTATGAATAATATGTATTGATGTCGATAATGTCTTCTTAGTGATCATGTTAGCCCTAGGTCAATACATGTTGCACTATTGTTGGTCTGTGCCACTGATCTGTGATCTGTGAGGAGACTCAGGGAACAACTTCCGACTTTAAACCAAAAAATTACATCCATCTTTCACAGAAGTAATCCACACGGCTCTAATGGGTTCTTTTGCAGGTAATCGATGTGATTTTGTAAGAAAAATATCCATATTTGAAACTTGATAAACTATACACTGCAAAAAATGGTTTTCAAGAAAGAAATGTCTTAGTGTTTTTGTCTCGTTTTCAGTAGAAATATCTAAAAATTCTTAAATTGGGAGGCTTTTCTTGATGAGCAAAACGACCCAAGAAAATAAGTCTAGTTTTTAGACCAAAAATATCAAATTTAAATGATTTTGTGGTTAAAACAAGCAAAAAAATCTGCCAATGGGGTAAGCAAAAAAATCTTGAACATTTTTCTTAAACTCTAAATTCAAGAAAAATTCAAGAAAATTTGCTTACCCCATTGGCAGATTTTTTTTGCATGTTTTATGCACAAAATCACTTAAATTTGACATTTTTGGTCTGAAAACTAGACTTATTTTCTTGGGTTGAAAAAGCATCTTAATTTAAAAGATATTTTTGCTGAAAGTAGGACAGAAGTACTACGATTTTTTTTTAATAATTTTTTTGCAGTGTAATAACTAGCTTCCGGTAATGACGCCATCTTGGACTGACACTATTCACTATTCAGAGTCACCGTACCCATGGCAACCAACGCTCATTACGCTAAAACTCTCTTGTAAATCACAAAAAGTCCAAGATGACACATATGTATATCAGATGGCTTTAGGGTGAGTAAATCATGGGGTAATTTTGATATTTGACTGGAGTATCCCTTCAAAAAAACATTTAATGCTTTGTTCAACTTAAAAAAAAAAAACATGCATAAAGATTTCTCAGTTTTGTTACAACATTTACTTAAACTCGAGATATAGGCACTATAACTTCCTCGTAGCACGAACATGCACATTTTAAAAATAGTCTTTATACATATACAGATCTCTGACAGCTGCAGGTGTGTCAGTATGGTTGTTATTTCTATATTTGTATTACCCTGAAGAAGATGTGAGGTAGCGTAATGAGCTGCAGAAATTAGTTAGATAATGAAACCCTTTTTCAAAGTCAAAGCTAATAGGTTTTCTCATGTGTGTAGAAAATAAACAATGTAATTTCAAGGTGTAAATGTGTTTGCTGCGCATGCATTTTGATTGGCTCTTTATGTTTCCATACGGTAAAGAAATCACAGATGAGATCTCTTTAATATCTCAATTATCTTTCTTAATGGAAAGCAAATGGAAATGTTTGCTTAAAGGGGACATATAAATTTTCATGTTTAAGTGCTATAATTGGGTTTCCCAATGCTTCTATCTACCTAGAAAATGTGAAAAAGAAAAACCCAGTAACTTATTTTTGGTAAACCATTCTCTGTAAGCATGTGAAAAATAGCTCATTGTAATTTTGCTCCCCTTGCGATGTCAGAAGGGGATAATGCCATCCCTTAATCCACAGTCTACAAAGTCCAGAAATCAGAATTATTGAAGATTTTAATATGAACCCAAATCCAGACCCCAACTCTTTACAATCAACAACAATTTTACAGCTCCTACTCATTTTATGCATTTGAACTTTGTCTTAGCATTTTCGAGAAAACAGAGACTCTCTGAGCTGTAAAAGAGAAATCTCTGACCAATAATCTTTACCTCCGGGTTAGTATATTATCATTCTATATAAAGTGGACAAGACCAAAAATGTTGATCTTATTGATCTTAAATCTTGCCTCCTTACCAACTTAACTCGAAAGAATCCACAGTGACACAGGTGATGATCTGGAAAGGTCCTTTTAAAGCTGTCTCCCTGATTTTTACCCAGGAAGACCTTAAGTGACACCTACGGGACATCTCAGTTAGGTCATGTGACACCTTGGGATTTTTGTGTTGCCATGACAACATTTTCAATATGGCTGTCTTCCTGGCTGTCATGTGTGTGAATGTCAGCAACTTCTAATTAGGCTTGTTTTTGTTTCTAAAGGGACGTTTTAATGCTTTTAAAAATTGTAATGTTGTAATAACATGTCTCGATTTATGTTAAAACATTTTTGAACAAATTGATAAAAACAAGTTATGTAAATATTATGGTGACATATGTCATATCAGGCTTTAAACTGCAAAATAGTAGGATACATTTTGATGTGACATTAAGTAAAATGGTAATGAGCAACTTAATTAAACTCATTTAGTTATTTTGAAGTGATATAGGGGAGAGCGGGGGCGAAACTACCATTTTTCGGAAAAACTTCATTTTAAAAGATAATGTTATAGACAGAGATGTATATAACTCACAAGTGTGGTCTATCAATATCAGGTGGAATTTTGTGAAAATGTAAAACAACTTTAGTATAATTTCACTTTAAACATAAGTAGTGAACTGTTACTTTTACCCGACCTGCAGGGACGAAAGTAACACATAGGTGGGTCAAAAGTAACACAACAAAACAAGATAGATTTTTGTGTTAAACGTGTTTTTATTAAATATGTAAGGAATAATTGACGACGGGCCATTGAGTTGTAAGAAAGTAATGCACACCCAAGGTGCAATGCACCGCGGGTGTGCATTGTTTTCAAATAGTTCAGGGGTCCGGAGTCAATTGTTCCTCTTATACCATGGTTGCCACGGGCATTGCTCTGGTGCCTATTTTTAAGACATTTGACAAGTTAGGTGTGCGGTTATCTGAAAATAATGCATACCCATGGAACATTCTCAGCCAATCAGAATACAGCATTCAACAGTCCCGTGGTAAAAACATGACTATGACCTTGTTTATATGTACATATTTTGTAATTTATCTTTGTCAAAAATAATGAAATTATTTTCATTTTAAATTTCACTTTTATCAAATGTTTCAGAAGCAACCAACAGTACAAACTTAAATTGTTGAGAATAAAACATTTTATAACAGTTTGAACACTATGAAAATGAAATTAAATCAAATTAGAATAATATACATTTTCAACATATACAACACTATTAGCAGCAGGACAAAAGAAACAAGTGTTACTTTCGTCCTCACATTTAAACCCGATTTACTTTTATTTTGAAAAACTCTGAGAAGTGAAACTTCAGGATGTGTTAGAGCACTAAATAACCTGTAGATTGATCAGTACTTTAAGTCATGAAACCAGAAACACAACGCGTTATAAGAAAAAAATGACCACTTTAGGAATTTACTTTTCATGGTTAAAAACACCTTTTTGGATCTACACACGGAAAACGGTGAGTAAATAAAGTGACATTTGTCAGCAATGTCAAGGGTTGTGTGTCTAAGATGCTGTCATAGTTTGGGATGCAAATGTTATCAGGGATAGGAGAAAATTGCTTTGTTACTTTCTTCCCGCATTACTTTTGCCCCGGTTCCACTGTAAAAAAAATCAGTAGAAATTACAATGTTATTGCAGCTGGGTTGCCGGTAATTTACTGTAGATTTAAATTTATGTTATTTTCTGGAAAGAGCTTGTTCAAGGTTAAATTAATTTTAAATATTAACAAGTCTTTATCTTTACAGAATAAAACTATACAATAACAGCCTCATGCAAAGCATTCTGGGAACCAGAAATCATCATCAACCTTTTTTTGTTTTTTGCTTCAGATTTTGTTACCCAGAATGTTTTGCTTGGTGTTTTTTTTTTAGTTTTACTCTGTAAAGACAAAGACTTTTAAATGTTAAATGGTTATTTAACTTTGAACAAAATGTTGCCAGTAAATAACATAAATTTAAATCTACGGTAAGTTACCGGCAACCCAGCTGCAATTTTTTTTTACATTTGATCATCTGCCTATACCCTTACGAAAAATAACCATGGTTTTATTGTGGTAATAGTGTAGTAACCATGGTGCATTTTTTGGTGCATTGATTACTATCAGCAAAACCATGGTTATTTTGTGGTTATCATGTGTTTACTACACTTATCGTGGTTTTTTGGTTTTAACTGTAGTAAAACCATGGTTAATTTTCATAAGGGTAGACATCACTTGTATTGCTTTTCAATTATTCATTCTTTTGTTTGTTAGATGCCATATTTGTTTTTTTTAGATAGTGCCATATTATTCATCTCAAGATCGCCCTTTTGGATCCAGCAAGAACAATACATTCCCATTACCCATGCTGTGCTTTATATTTATTCTGAGACAGATTGGAAAAACTGACCCTGACCAGTATGGCATTTGTAGGAACAGGCCAAAATGTCCTCTGCATTTTAATGAGCCCTTATGGTGCGACCCACATGTGTCGCTTCTGCTTTCGAAGAGTGGCTAAAGAACACAGGGATCTTCCTTTGGGGAGCGAGCTCAATTAGAATCCAACTAATGAATTTTTGATGCGATGCAATCAGAAACTGAATGAATGGGACAGTCGTGAGGCGGGCCCGGTGGGGCTACTTCTCATGCGTTAATGTATTTTTTTTATTTATGCAAGGTAGGATTTGATCATTCATTTTAATGACCTTTTTAGAGAACAAAAGAGTAAAAGAGATGAAAATCCTGATTACATAACTAAAAACATTCATTCAAGTAATTACTATATATATCAGGGTTGTTGACATGGACATTAAAGACCCACTAAAGTGCCTTGAAATACACCAAATTGTTCTATACATTAATGTAATTTTTAATGTAAGTTACAGTGGCTCCTCCCCTTTTAAATATATTAATTTATGCGTCATTTTGATACATCACGTGACATACACGCACCTAAAGGATTATTAGGAACACCATACTAATACTGGGTTTGACCCCCTTTCACCTTCAGAACTGCTTTAATTCTACATGGCATTGATTCAACAAGGTGCTGAAAGCATTCTTTAGAAATGTTGGCTCATATTGATAGGATAGCATCTTGCAGTTGATGGAGATTTGTGGGATGCATGAAGCTCCCGTTCCACCACATCCCAAAGATGCTCTATTGGGTTGAGATCTGGTGACTGTGGGGGCCATTTTAGTACAGTGAACTCATTGTCATGTTCAAGAAACCAATTTGAAATGATTCGAGCTTTGTGACATGGTGCATTATCCTGCTGGAAGTAGCCATCAGAGGATGGGTACATGGTGGTCATAAAGGGATAGACATGATCAGAAACAATGCTCAGGTAAGCCGTGGCATTTAAATGATGCCCAATTGGCACTAACGGGCCTAAAGTGTGCCAAGAAAACATCCACCACACCATTACACCACCACCAGCAACCTGCGCAGTGGTAACAAGGCATGATGGATCCATGTTCTCATTCTGTTTACGCCAAATTTTGACTCTACCATCTGAATGTCTCAACAGAAATCGAGACTCCATTCCTATTTGTAGTGGAGATAAGTGGTACCTAGTGGGGTCTTCTGCTGTTGTAGCCCATCCGCCTCAAGGTTGTGCGTGTTGTGGCTTCACAAGTGCTTTGCTGCATACCTCGGTTGTAACGAGCAGTTATTTCAGTCAAAGTTGCTCTTCTATCAGCTTGAATCAGTCGGTTCATTCTCCTCTGACCTCTAGCATTAAAAAGGCATTTACGCTTACAGGACTGCCGCATACTGGATGTTTTTCCCTTTTCACACCATTCTTTGTAAACCCTAGAAATGGTTGTGCGTGAAAATCCCAGTAACTTAGCAGATTGTGAAATACTCAGACCGGCCCGTCTGGAACCAACAACCATGCCACGCTCAAAATTGCTTAAACACATTTCTTTCCCATTCTGAAATTCAGGAGATTGTCTTGACCAGGACCACACCCCTAAATGCATTGAAACAACTGCCATGTGATTGGTTGATTAGATAATTGCATTAATGAGAAATTGAACAGGTGTTCCTAATAATACTTTAGGTGAGTGTACGTCTCATAGCAACAAGTGAGTTGTTAATTTGGATGCTGTTAAACCAGCACAATTTAACCACGAGGAACAACTGTTTTACTTGTGTATTTACATTTAATAAAGCAGCGTTACCTTTTTTCGATATTTTTAAATATGACAAGCCTCTCCTCCTTTATCATTGGGTGACTCCGCTCCCGGGGGCTAATGGGATAGTAAAGGGTCCATCGATTGCACACTTTAAAATCTTACCGAAAGGATAGTAGGTCATCCAGGTACTTTTTACTGACTTTTTTTCGAGCACGGCTCGAACATGCCTCGGTTACTATAAAGGAAGTAGGCGGTTTCGGACAAAGAAATGCTGATGTCATAAAAATCATTGCTATCTATTGGTGGAATTGAGAGACTGTAAGTTTGAATCACACAATATCTTTTACATGAGAATTTTGTCAATGGTTGCCAGTACACTCTCTTATAGATATTCTTAAGGCAAACCAAATGCAAAAACATTTCAATTTTGATTTTATGGGGATTGAACAGTGCCCATAACATTTCCCCAAGATGTCTGTTTTTAGTAAATATTTTATGTAACCTGTAAACTAAAAAGAGGTCATAAAAGTAACATGCAAAATACTTTGTATAGTTTTAGGAAAAAGTACAGCACACTGCAAAACTGCAAAATGTATTCTTTCTAATGAAATACAGTAAGATTCCTGCAATAGTTTCAGTTAGATAAAATTTTGAAAGAATGAAAATGAACAATACAAAGATATGTTTGTACTGTACTAGGTTCCTAGGGATATTTTCATCCCAATAAGTGGGTTCCCCTCACAGCAATATGATGTGATTGAAGTTAATATTAAGTCCATCAGCTCTACAGGGGTTTGTAGAAATAAAAATTGAACCTGGACATCTTTCATGTGTTCTGCTCTGAAAATGAGCAACTGGATTCTGAAGAAATTTCGGATTTTTCGGGATGTTCTAGACAGATCAATACTCAGACCAGAGGCTGGTAAACACTACAGAGAAACAGACGATCAAGGGAATTAAAGAAAGAAAAGAAAATGCAATCTATGACCTTTTGTTGTGAAAATATTGCAAGTAAGGGGTCAGAGTATCACATCCATGTGCGTTGGAGAGATGTGGAGGAATATCACATTTGACTTGGGTCAGATTTTGCATTTATGATCAATGCATTTTTTTAAATAGATCAAAAGTTTGGCCTTTCTATTGCTTGTGAGCGAACTGACATATCTGCACTATGACCTCATTTCTAGAAGTAGAATGCAGAGTTAAAGGAAAGCACCACCGTTTTTTCAATGTTTTACTATGTTCTTACCTCAACTTAGACAAATTAATACATAACTATATTTTTTCAATGCGTGCACTTAATCTTTGTACAGCGCGTCGTGAATGTGTTAGCATTTAGCCTAGCCCCATTCATTCCTTAGGATCCAAACAGGGATGAATTTTAAAACCACCAAACACCAAGTGCTGCAAACTAAGTGCTCTTCCACCAATATAGTTCTCATTTTTATCTGCTTTTTTCCTTTAACATTATGGTCTTTCAGGAAACATGCATAGATATTTTAATATTCAAGCTACAATCTATCAGATGTGTTACCCAGTGATCACTTAAGTGGCGCTGTCCCGTGACTGGGACACCTAAGTTTACTTCAATATTTTCCATATAAATTTTATGTTTATCACAACAAACTATATATTGTTGGAAACGTCTAAGCCTCTAGAATACATATTTCAACAGTGTTTTATAAAATAAATTATATAGGGAGAGTAATTGATTCAATTATAAAGAGAGTGCGCCTCAAAACATTTATATCCTGCTAAATGTCACTGTCCCACTGGCGGGACGCCTACTTTTACTTCAGTGTTTTGCATGTGAATTCTTATCTTTTTTTTTTGGGCCATTTTGCCTTTTATTGATAGACAGTAGTTTTTGAGAGACGAGAGGGAAGTAGAGGGTGGAGAGAGGGGTATGGGATCGGCAAAGGACCTCGAGCCGGGATTCGAACTCGGGTCGCCGGAAGTGCGTTTGCACCATATGTCGGAGCGCTGCCCACTACACCATTAGCTCCGACAGTGAATTCTTATCTAATCATGACAAACTATATATCATTTGAAAGCTCTACAAGTGTAGATTTCATTTATTATCACCATTTTGGTAAAGGAATGACATAGTGGGAGCCATTTTCTAAAATGCCACAGGTATACAGGTGGGCCCACGTTGCTGTTATATATTTGTAACACTAATACCCTGTTCCAAACCTAAACAATCATGACAAACTATATATAATTGGAAAGCTCTAAGAGTGTAGTTTTCATATTGCATCACCATTTTGGAGAAAATTATGTCGTAGTGAGAGTCAGTTTCTAAAATGTCACACGGACACATGTGGACCCAATTTGTTTTTACATATTTATAGCAGTAATACCCTGTTCTAAACCTAAACAATCTTGACAAACTATATATCGTTGGAAAGCTCAAAGTGTAAAGTGTGTAGTTTTCATATTTCATTGCCATTTTGGGAGAATTATGACGTAGTGAGAGTCAATTTCTAAAATGTCACGGGGCCAGAGGTAGGCCCAACTCTAAACCTAAAAAATCATGACAAACTATATATCACTGGAAAGCTCTCAGAATGTAGTTTTCATATTTCAAGGTCATCTGTTGATAGAAATTATATAGTGACAGTTGTTTTATTACATGACCCCCTACCCCCTATATGAATGCATATTTATTATTATATATGCATAAAACTATATCCTATTATAAATATTCGAAAATGTTGACAAACTATATATTGTTGGTAAGCTCTAAGAATCTAGTTTTCATATTTTAAAACCTTATTGCAGTTATAATAATGCAGTGATAGTAATTTAATAATGTGTGACAAGAGTATGCTGCAAACCGTGGACACCTAGTGGCCGCTGTTGGTAAAACCACTAAAAGTGTGACACAAACTTCATTTTTTGTGATTTTAACTTGAAATTTGGATCAGGACTATAGACTTATGGCTTTATGTTTGCATTATTACTTATGTGAAACATTTATATTTTTATACTTTTATTTATAAAATGATTATGTTATGGAATTATTTTTATTTATTAAAATAAATGTAAACTGCTATATCAATTTATTTATTTAATATAACAGGCAGAATGGTTACTTCTGGGGATCAAGGTTTAAGTTTGACCTGATCCTATTTCCCTTTCTATCTCTCAAATTTTAAATGTTTTATATAATATAGTTTATGGTTTAAAAGCAGCCAGAAATAAAAATACTAAAGCCAGAAAAATGTTAAACTAAAGTCCTCTCGTATATTTCTTGCTAGTTAGTATATTAAGAGATGGGCACAAATACAGCAAATCTGTCATTATGAATGTTAAATCCCTTTTTATTGTTTCCTCTCAGGTAAAGTGCACGTAAACAAACCTCAGCTGGAACTTCTGTTGGAATTCTTTCAGACAATTTTCTACAAGATAAAATGTATTTGCTCAACCTTACGATCTTCCGGAGTCAAGTCAAAAAATAATTAAATGAGCATGGAGACACAAAAAAGAAATGCTTCTCTGTTTAGCAATCATTTATAATGATGATACACACACAGCATTGGTAGATTTGTTTATTGACCAGTAGCATTGATTTTCGAAAATCAAAAGTGACCCTTGTCATTGTAGTCTTAACAAGCAATCTTTATTTACAATATTCCTGTCAACATATACTAGTACATCTTTATCTAAATTGACATGTATGTGCTTTATTTACTCAATTCAGTGTCTAAATAAGTGACCTAGATCTGTTTTAAATATCCAGTCAAATTAACATTTGCCATTAAGTTCCCGGCATCATGATTGTTTTTGAAATGCATTAATATTAATATGAACTACACAGGCCCATCAAGGTGCTTAATGTTTGACATGATTTACAATATTAATAATTCATCTTTAGACAATTTTGTGAATGCATAAAAAACAGCATTACTGTCATTTAGCAACCTAATTTGATGTGACCGAGTATGTAAAAACCCAATTGAAGATATTTTTTGCTATTTATCTTTTTTTTACATACAATCATCCTACATAATGTAAAAAATATATAACCTTGATATTTTTAATCAATGACTGAAATTAAATTTTTTTACAGACACACATATGGACAAAGCCCAATATCCAAGGGTCTCCAAATATTGCAAAAGATGCTGGAATCACGTTTTCTCTTGTAAAAGTTAAGTCTATTTATTTTGTTACTCTTTGTCGGTATGTAAAGGGTTACTAACGTAGCTATATTGTGTCATACATCAAGCTTGTGTCTCATGGAGTCAGTAAGAATGTCTGGTGCTTGTGAAAAAGGGTTAATAATGACATTAAAGTGTGGGCCGCAGGCGATGTGGAGGACACATTAAGCCGAGAGGTTATTCAGATCGGATCCGGTTATGAGACGCAATGGTGCTCCCAGGCCTACTCACCAGGTGACACCTATATTAATCACAGCAGCCCTGCTGGAAACTCCATTCATACACTCTCATCCTCAAAGAAAGCTCCGGGGATTGAAAGAAGAGAGAAGTCGGCAGTCTTCTGGAGTGATGGTCAAGAGCTCCTCTAAAATATAAAGATCAAGATCAGCTTTCCAACTTTATTTTAATATTTAATTTAATGGACACTAGAATAGCAACTCGCCACAAATCCATGCACCTGAAATGGAAAAATGTGCTTCGCCTTGTTTTAACCTAGGATGCAGACTACCTGGAAAATCGTTTGGGTGAAACAAAACTTCTGTTGTATCAAAATTTATTTACAGACTGCAAAAAAACGCCAAGAAGGGAAGTAAATGGGTCGTCCATGCCAACTTCCACTGACCACAGGTGAGTTGACACTTGATAGGGTCACTATCAAGTCCAACTAAATAAACATTTTCACCTGTGGCCGGCGTATGTTTATTAATTATTTCCAATAGAAGCACCACACTTTTCAAAAATGAAAACAGTTGCCGGGTTTTGTCCATTTTTTCCACGTTCAACGCTATACGCCCAGTGTTGAAAAATTTTCATCTCTGGGTGAAATGCTCATCAGTGTCACTTTTTACTCAGCCACCTAATCACGGTAAAGGAAGGGCGGGACAAATATCACACCAATTCAGTTGAGGTAGTAGTATATTAATCATTAAACATGATTCTGTTGAGGGAAGTAGTTTTTGATTCAATGAACATGATTCGGTTGAGGGGAGTAGTTTTTGATTCATTGATTCATTGAACTTGATTCAGTTGAGGGGAAGAGAATTTGATTGATTGAATATGATTCAGTTGAGGGAGTAGTATATTAATCATTAAACATGATTCAGTTGAGGGGAGTAGTATTTTAATCATTGGACATGATGTAGTTGATTCAGTTGAGGGAAGTACTTTTTGAATCAATAAACATGATTCGGTTGAGGGGAGTCGTTTTTGAACAAATAAACATAATGCAGTTGAGGGGAGTAGGATTTAAATCATTAAACATGATTCAGTTGAGGGGAGTAGTTTTTGAATCAATAAACATGATTCAGTTTAGGGGTGTAGTTTTTGAACAAATGAACATAATGCAGTTGAGGGGAGTAGTAATGAATGAATTGAACATGATTCAGTTGAGGGGAGTATGATTTAAATCATTAAACATGATTCAGTTGAGGGGAGTAGTTTTTGATTCATTGAACATGATTCAGTTGAGTAGTATTTGAATCATTAAACATGATTCAGTTGAGGGAAGTACTTTTTGAATCAATAAACATGATTCAGTTTAGGGGTGTAGTTTTTGAACAAATGAACATAATGCAGTTGAGGGGAGTAGTAATGAATGAATTGAACATGATTCAGTTGAGGGGAGTATGATTTAAATCATTAAACATGATTCAGTTGAGGGGAGTAGTTTTTGATTCATTGAACATGATTCAGTTGAGTTGTATTTGAATCATTAAACATGATTCAGTCGAGGGAAGTAGTTTTTGAATCAATAAACATGATTCAGTTTAGGGGTGTCGTTTTTAAATAAATGAACATAATGCAGTTGAGGTGAGTAGCAATTAATGAATTGAACCTGATTCAGTTGAGGGGAGTAGGATTTAAATCATTGAACATGATTCAGTTAAGTAATATTTGAATCATTAAACATGATTCAGTTGAGGGAAGTACTTTTTGAATCAATAAACATGATTCAGTTTAGGGGTGTAGTTTTTGAACAAATTAACATAATGCAGTTGAGGGGAGTAGTAATGAATTAATTGAACATGATTCAGTTGAGGGGAGTAGGGTTTAAATCATTAAACATGATTCAGTTGAGGGGAGTAGAATTTAAATCATTAAACATGATTCAGTTGAGGGGAGTAGGATTTAAATCATTAAACATGATTCAGTTGAGGGGAGTAGGATTTAAATCATTAAACATGATTCAGTTGAGTAGTATCTGAATCATTAAACATGATTCAGTTGAGGGAAGTACTTTTTGATTCAATAAATGTGATTCAGTTGAGGGAAGTACTTTTTGATTCATTAAACATGATTCATTTGAGGGAAGTATTTTGTGAATCAGTAAACATGATTCAGTTGAGGGGAGTAGTTTTTGAATAAATTAACATAATGCAGTTGTGCGCCCAGTGTTGAAAAATGTTCTTCTTTGGGTGAAACACTCATCAGTGTCACTTTTCACTCAGCCGCCCAATCACGGTAGAGGAGGGGTGGGACAAATACCACAACAATCAACATCCCGCCTCCCATCCCACCTACCAGTTAAAAGAGCCAATCATCAATTGATAAAAACTGAGGATTCTCTGTGGGAGGGGCTGGCCAACCTGTGCACATGTGCCAGTAGATAAAACAACCTCGAACAAAAGTAAAAAAAAGTAATGGTACAGTTGAAATCCGGTTTAATTGTTGGACAGAAATATGTCATTTCGTTATGATTTTAGCACATGATTTTAGAAATAGCTGTCTTTCCCCATTCAAGTAGATAGGAATGTGACTTTAATACACCACTGACAGTAAGGAGCAGTGGCGGCCGCCGGCCGGGACTTCTTTTTTCGAGGATGCTCGATGCGAAGTTCATCACAACATGTATGTAGCCCATCATGTGTGTGGTTACTTTTTTTTAAATATGTGTTCTGCGCATCGAGAGATCCTGTGTGCATCACGTGTCTTGTCAAAATAAGTCACTTCTGCAGTTGCGTCTAAAGGGTTTATGATAAAAGAGACCCTCGCGTTTGCCAGAATCTCATGCATAATCAAAGTTTACTGTTAAGGGAGTGTCTTGCGTGTATTTTGTGAATGAGAGCGTCTCTTTTATCATAAACAGTTTTGACGCGTGTGCAGCAGGCACTTATTTTGACAAAACACCTGATGCACATGGTTCACATGATGCAACAAAGACATATTTTGAAAAAGCAAGCAACACACCGAACACACCGAACACTTATTTTGAATTAGCGCCCCTCAGATGAGCAGTCACGAGCCGCCACTGGTAAGGGGGGATGTTACACTTGTTAATATTGCAAATTTCTTTGCATTCAAACATTGCTAGAAACATTTAGGGTAACGTACAGTAAGTTCACAAGTGAACAAAATATATAACACAGTTGTTTTACTTTTATTGTGCTTTAAAATCTTTTGCACTAAGGGCCCTATCTAAATGGGTGTGTCAGATGCCACTTTAGCTAATTTAATGATGAGAAAAATGGTTTGTGCGCTGAGCGCAGGGTCAAAAAGGGTTGTTCCTATTCTCGTAATGAGTAATGGCTGTGTTTTGGGCGTAACATGCAATAAACCAATGAGAGTCGTATCTCTCATCCCCTTTAAAAGCCAGTAGTGCTGGCACTATGTCTAATCCCTATTTAGATGACGGACTTTGTAAACTGAAAAACTAAGTAGAGGAAGAAGACCACCAGTTTAAAAAATGTGTTGTTTTCATTTTTATTGAAATTTTAATTTTTTGGATTAAAAGCCTTTTTCTTTTAGTCATAGAAGTACAAATAGCAGGCTTTTAATTGCTGTAAATGTATTGATAATCATTGTAATCTCATAAAATAATTTGCAAAAATGCAAGAAAAGGTTTGTACTCTAAAAATACAAACAAGAGATAAAGAATTTACAGACGTGCGGAGAGCCGAAGCGTTTCAGCACCGGAACAGCGCCATGGGATTTTTACAAAGCATTACTTAAAATGTTTCTCATCTCATCATATCCACAGGTACAGTGTCATCGTGTACAATAAATCCGTAGGGTAGCATTTAAAAACATTTAAAAATAGATGCATTTGTTTAAAACAAAGCATTTATTCACTTAGGTTAAAGGTGAAGCAGCTCTTTACTTCTAACGTCCTCATTTATGTCCAAGAGACTCAATAATAATCTTTTACATTCAATCCTTTAATCTTTCATATTTAAAAGCGTTTTTGTGCTGCTGCGCATTCATGTATGTGATAAGCAAACCCGCGTTGTCGTCCCGTTTATAGGCGCATATTACTAACGTGCTCTTTAATAAACAAAAAACAATATTGCGCCATTGACTTTAGACTTTAGAGCAGGTTTTTGTCGGTCAATAGCGTAGTCTATTATAGTTGCCTCAAAATAGCAATGCGCCAGCAATGCGCCTGAACACACCTCGTTTTCAGACCAGAACGCCCATGGGCGCAACATTGGGTGCAAATGCATTTGCTATTTAAACAACGTGGCGCTAAACGTGAAAATTATCATTGGACCGGGTTGAAACTAGCCAAAATTGAAAATTAGCTCAATGATGATTTAAAAACAACTAAGAAAGATAAAAAATATTGTTTCTTTCAACTATAAGTAAGATTACCATCGTTTAATATAGAAAATATTTATTTCATTATACTCTCATTACCATCATGGTCCCCAGGGATTATAGAGGTCGGAAACCTCAGGTCCATGGTGATTTAACATCTAACTTTAGGCTATTGGCTCTTCTGTACAACAATCCAGCTTTTGTGAAAGAGAGCTCCATTTACCTCTATGAAACTGGATGTAATAGCACTTCAGGTGTGTGAGGTGGGCCTTTGAGAATTGTAGCCCCGATCTTCCAAATAGTTGATGCGTCACACTGTGTGCATGTCACAAAGTTATTTCTCAGTGCTCTCCGAGTGCTCTCTTGTTATATTTCATTCTCTGGTACTCCTGGGCTATTTGTATTGTGCTTGTGTCATCTGGAAAACAAGAGCTGAAGTAGAGAAATGGAGAAGGGTCCAAAAAATTAAAGTCTGTCGTTGAGACGAAAGATTTATTGAACCGGTTTCTCAGAGACTTGAAAGTCACACACTACTGCAGAAGCATTTAGGACTTTAAGGACAGCAGCCCTATTAGTTTTGCAGAAACGCATCCTACACCTGATATGCCACTAAAAGGATTCTGAGAGCTTCTGTCCAGAGGTAAAAGCAGCAAAACTGAAGTGTAATATAATTACCAACACGTTTTCAAGCGCTTCCCACAAACCTGGCAGTGAACTGTTCATTTTGGTGTTACTGTATGCTATCACTTCCAGTACCTGTGTGACCTACAGTTGCCCCTAAACATATCAGGATATTTAAACTACACTTTAATATGTCTGTCATGCATTAGAAAATATATATAATGTATAAAGTCTCATGTTCCCACAGGTGTCAGTCATCGCATTACCTGGCAATGTTGAACGTTTCTCAAACAGGTAAAATATTCTGGGTTATTTTCAACCCAGCGTTGAGTCAAAAGGGGATGATCCCAGCAGCTGGGTTAAAATTAACACAGAAAATGTTTATATTTGACCCAACAATGGATTAAAACCACTCAGTATTTTGGGATGAAAAATCCCAGCATGGGTTAAATTACTGGGATCATCCCTTTTTGACAAAATGCTTTTTTAGGGTGTAGTGTCCAAATCAGTTTTGTCCTTGAACAGCGCATCAATGTTTTTTTATTTAAAATTTAAATACTTCTTGTAAATGCTTTTCTTGAAAAGTGGGCTTTTGTTTGCTGGGTTTTGAATTTATGCAACTTCATGTGACACCTTGTTGTCTATTGCAATAACATTTATGCATTATTAAGTATTGATTAAAGGCTCATACATTATTAAGTCATTTTTAGGTAATTAAGTTCAACCACATCATTTTTGTAGCTCAGCAAGAGCACTGTAATGCCAAGATCATGGGTTTGATTCCTGCCAAATAACTTAATGCAAATATAAGTGTCTAAATACTTCTCAGTACCACTGCATACACTCACCTAAAGGATTATTAGGAACACCATACTACTACTATGTTTGACCCCCTTTCACCTTCAGAACTGCCTTAATTCTACGTGGCATTGATTCAACAAGGTGCTGAAAGCATTCTTTAGAAATGTTGGCCCATATTGATAGGGTAGCATCTTGCAGTTGAAGATTTGTGGGATGTACATCCAGGGCACGAAGCTCCCGTTCCACCACATCTCAAAGATGCTCTATTGGGTTGAGATCTGGTGACTGTGGGGGTCATTTTAGTACAGTGAACTCATTTTCATATTCAAGAAACCAATTTGAAATGATTCGAGCTTTGTGACATGGTGCATTATCCTGCTGAAAGAAGCCATCAGAGGATGAGTACATGGTGGTCATAAAGAGATGGACATGGTCAGAAACAATTCTCAGGTAGGCCGTGGCATTTAAACGATGCCCAATTGGCACTAAGGGGCCTAAAGTGAGCCAAGAAAACATCCCCCTAGCATCAACAAGGCATTTTCACCCACAGGACTGCTGTATACTGGATGTTTTTCCCTTTGTTATTCTTTGTAAAGCCTAGAAATGGTTCCCAGTAACTGAGCAGATTGTGAAGTACTCAGACCGGCCCGTCTGGCACCAACCACCATGCCACGCTCAAAAATGCTTAAATCACCTTTCTTTCCCATTCTGACATTCAGTTTGGAGTTCAGGAGATTGTCTTGACCAGGACCACACCCCTAAATGCACTGAAGTAACTGCCATGTGATTGGTTGATTGGAATAGTCCTTTAGGTGAGATTATATGCTAGTTGATTTTGGTGTCAAGCTGAATATTATGAATACTTCCCATAATCCCTGTGTGTATCGGTTATGCCGTTGTATCTGGTTTGTAGTAGAGCGTTTATAAACCAAGCTGTGGAGCAAGGTCTGTGAATATGTATGGAAAACAAATCAAACAACTTTCAAACCTTGAAGTCAAAAAATCAGTTTCTTGTCATTTTAAGCAAATTGTATTTTATGAGTCCACAACTGCTTGGTTGCACAAGTGAGAGCTGTGGATCTGCTCCTGTCATTTCTAATAATACACTGTTATAAGACACTGCATCTTGTTATAGGAGCAGGACTGTTAGATAGAAATATAAATTTATATAATTTAACATGATTCAGTTAGGGGAAGTGGTATTTGAATCATTGAAAATGATTCAGTTGAGGAAAGTAGCATATGAGACATTAAACTTGATTCAGTTCAGGTAAGTAGTTTTTGATTCATTGAACACGATTTAGTTGAGGGTGTAGTATTTGATTCACTGAATATGATTCAGTTCAGGAAGTAGTATATAAATCATTAAACACGATTCATTTAAACGAAGTTGTTTTGATTAATTGAACACGATTCAGTTGAGGGGAGTAGTATTTGATTCATTGAACTTTATTTAGTTGAGGTAAGTAGTTTTTGATTCATTGAACATGATTCAGTTAAGGGGAGTAGTTTTTGATTAATTGAACTTGATTTAGTTGAGGGTGTAGTATTTGATTCACTGAATATGATTCAGTTGAGGAAGTAGTATAAATCATTAAACATGATTCATTTAAACGAAGTTGTTTTGATTAATTGAACACGATTCAGTTGAGGGGAGTAGTATTTGATTCATTGAAATTTATTTAGTTGAGGTAAGTAGTTTTTGATTCATTGAACATGATTCAGTTAAGGGGAGTAGTTTTTGATTAACTGAACATGATTCAGTTGAGGAAGTAGTATAAATCATTAAACATGATTCATTTAAACGAAGTTGTTTTGATTAATTGAACACGATTCAGTTGAGGGGAGTAGTATTTGATTCATTGAAATTTATTTAGTTGAGGTAAGTAGTTTTTGATTCATTGAACATGATTCAGTTAAGGGGAGTAGTTTTTGATTAATTGAACTTGATTTAATTGAGGGTGTAGTATTTGATTCACTGAATATGATTCAGTTGAGGAAGTAGTATATAAATCATTAAACATGATTCATTTAAACGAAGTTGTTTTGATTCATTGAACACGATTTAGTTGAGGGGAGTAGTATTTGATTAATTGAACTTTATTTAGTTGAGGGAAGTAGTTTTTGATTCATTGAACTTGATTCAGTTGAGAGAAATAGTTTTTGATTAATTGAACATGATTCATTTGAGGGGAATGGTATTTGATATTATGTAAACAGGAGAGATTTTAACCATTTCACTTATTTCTTATATCTAAACTACAGCAATATTACTGAACGTAAAAAAGAATTGAATCATTGAATTGACAATTTAGTTTCTGAAAGCAAGTAAATAGAGAAAGAATCAAGAGTTACGATTAATATTCAAATCACTTAATATGATTCAGATAGAAACAGTATATGAATGACTGACCATGATTCAGTTTTCAGTTTTTGCAGTACATACCGTTTGACTCATTAACATGTTTCAAACTGTGGGTGTAGTATTTGAATCATTGTGCAATGATTCAGACAGAAGAGTCATGCAAGCAAGTCTTGTTCAACTCAAAATCAAGCTGCTCTCCAGGTAGGTTGTAGTGAAACCATAAAATCTGCTGAACATTCACTGTTTGGAGCATGCAAGGACAAGATGCAATATCAGCCAGCATACATGGAACTCAAACAGATTTGAGCAACCGAGGTGGTTGCCATGGAAATGCAGCTCAAGTCCAATCTGGCTAGGTTGCCAGAAAGAAACACAGCTCGCATTTATATCTCGAACAGATGTTACACGCCTCCTAGTGTATGAAATTTAACCCCACCTATCAGTTGTGTGTTTTTTCCACTTTAGCAAAATCACAGTTGCTCAAGCTCAGTATACAAACCAGTGAAAATATATGCATCAGATAGCCAATGACATCCCATCTGACATTTTGATGTGCAAACAGCATTATGACGCAGCAGTAAGTGTTAAACTAATATTTAAATTCTTCTTGAACGAACATGATGGGGTTAAAGTTATATTGTTTTAAACCACTGATGCAACAGCACCTTGAAGCAAGTGAACCAAAGGCGTACCACTCATTCCCAAGGGTTTTAAGTAATGCAAATGTATTCAGATATTTACCAGACTGGCAGAGAATAGGAGCTTGTAGATCATAGCATGAATAATGCATTTTTGTTTTTATTGGTTCAGTCATTTTTTCCCTGAATTAGGCTAATGTTAAAGTATTGTTGGGTCCACAGTGTGTTTTTACAAGGCACTGTATGCTTAACTTTTTCCTCTCGAGACGACTTTACGCTTATTTAATGAAAAAGCTGTAAATGTTCCACTTCTTGATCTTGTTGTTTTTGTGTAACGACAGGTTTAATAGGACAGTGAGTATTCATAAAATGCTGCTCTTGGTAATTTCACTGGACTCAAACATGGTTAAAAACATTCATATTTTTGTAAGGAAAAAGCCCCAGGAATCACTGATGGTACCTCATTTGATAAGCAACAAGCTCTATTCAAGACTTCTGTGTGTTTCCGTTTGGGGTTGGGAAATTTAGGACAGGTTTTTTTAGAAGGTGGTGCAACACTCTCTTCAGCTCCAGTCTCCTCATTGGGGAAAGACTCACATCTGATAGAAAGTGATGAAGACATTTCTCTCTGTACAACCACAGAATTTTAGATCAGAAAAAACTAATGTGAGGAAATCTAGTTATCGCTGTAAAATGGTGTAGAGAGACGAGAGAGTGAGAGAGAGAGAGAGAAAATGAGGAGAGAGAGAGAAAAGAGAGAGAGAGAAAGAGATGTGTGAGTGAAAAGCTGTGAAAGAGATGATGTCATTGTAAGATAATACCGCTGAAAAATGCTTGAGCCTTTTACACCAAATAGTTATACAACTCTCTTTCTGTTTTTCCTTTTCTATCTGTCTTTCTGTCCATCTGTATCTCATTTTATTCTGTCTGTCTATTCCTTCTTTTCTGTCTACCTGTCATCTGTCTATCTGTCTGTCTATTCCTTATTTATTATGTGTCTGTCTGTCTGTCGGTCTGTCAAATCCTTCCTTATTATCTGCCTGTCTGTCTATTCCATCTTTTATATGTCTGTCTATATGTCTGTCTATTCCTTCTTTATTATCTGTCTGTCTATTCCTTCTTTTCTATCTATCTATCTATCTATCTATCTATCTATCTATCTATCTATCTATCTATCTATCTATCTATCTATCTATCTATCTATCTATCTATCTATCTATCTATCTGTCGTCTGTCTGTCTGTCTGTCTGTCTGTCTGTCTGTCTGTCTGTCTGTCTGTCTGTTCCTTTCTTATTCTGTCTGTCTATTCCATATTTTCTATCTATCTGTCTGTCTGTCTGTCTGTCTGTCTGTCTGTCTGTCTGTCTGTCTGTCTGTCTGTCTGTCTATTCCTCCTTTTCTATCTGTCTGTCTGTCTATCTGTCTACTCCTTCTTTTTCGTCTGTCTGTTTGTCTATTCCTACTTTTATATCTGTCTGTCTGTCTGTCTGTCTGTCTGTCTGTCTGTCTAGTCCATCTTTTCTGTCTGTCTGTCTGTCTGTCTGTCTGTCTGTCTGTCTGTCTGTCTGTCTGTCTATTCCTCTTTTTCTATCTGTCTGTCTGTCTATCTGTCTACTCCTTCTTTTTCGTCTGTCTGTTTGTCTATTCCTACTTTTATATCTGTCTGTCTGTCTGTCTGTCTGTCTAGTCCATCTTTTCTGTCTGTCTGTCTGTCTGTCTGTCTGTCTGTCTGTCTGTCTATTCCTCATTTTCTGTATTTTCTGTATCTGTATTTCCTTTTCTATCTGTCTATCTGACTTCTCTGTTTGTATCTCCTTTTTTATCTGTCTGTCTATTCATTCTTATCTGTCTGTCTATTCATTCTTATCTGTCTGTCTGTCTGTCTGTCTGTCTGTCTGTCTGTCTGTCTGTCTGTCTGTCTGTCTGTCTGTCTGTCTGTCTGTCTGTCTCCTTTTTATCTGTCTGTCTATTCCTTCTTATCTTTCTGTCTGTTCTTCCTTTTCTATCTATCTATCTGTCTGTCTGTCTGTCTGTCTGTCTGTCTGTCTGTCTGTCTGTCTGTCTGTCTGTCTGTCTGTCTGTCTGTCTCTTACTTCTTTTGTATCTGTCTGTCTGTTCCTCCTTTTCTATCTGTTTGTCTGTCTGTTCTTTCTTTTCTATCTGTCTGTCTGTCTATTACCTCTTTTGTATCTGTCTGTCTGTTCCTCCTTTTCTATCTGTCTTTCTATCTGTCTGTATCTAATTTTTTTTCTGTCTGTATATTCCTTCTTATCTATTTGTCTGTCTGTCTGTCTATCTGTCAATTCCATCTTTTCTGTCTCTCTGTCTGTCTGTCTGTCTGTCTATTCCTCCTTTTCTATACATCTCTCTGTTTGCCTATCTGTCTGTCAATTCCATCTTTTCTCTCTGTCTGTCTGTCTGTCTGTCTGTCTGTCGATTCCTCCTTTTCTATACATCTCTCTCTGTTTGCCTATCTGTCTGTCTGTCTGTCTGTCTGTCTGTTTGTCTGTCTGTCTTTCTATTACTTCTTTTGTATCTGTCTGTCTGTTCTTTCTTTTCTATCTGTCTGTCTGTTCCTCCTTTTCTTTTTTTCTTTCTTTCTTTCTATCTATCGATCTATCGATCTATCGATCTATCGGTCTATCTATCGGTCTGTCTGTGTCTGGCTGTCTGACTGTCTGTTCCTCCTTTTCTATCTCTCTGTCTGTCTGTCTGTCTGTCTGTCTGTCTGTCTGTCTGTCTGTCTGTCTGTCTATTCCTTTCTTATTATCTGTCTGTCTGTCTGTCTGTCTGTCTGTCTATTCCTCCTTTTCTATGTGTCTGTCTGTCTGTCTGTCTGTCTGTCTGTCTACTCCTTCTTTTTCGTCTGTCTGTTTGTCTATTCCTACTTTTGTGTCTGTCTGTCTGTCTGTCTAGTCCATCTTTTCTGTTTGTTTGTTTGTCTGTCTGTCTGTCTGTCTGTCTGTCTGTCTGTCTATTCCTCATTTTCTGTCTATCTGTATTTCCTTTTCTATCTGTCTTTATATCTATCTGACTTCTCTGTTTGTATCTCCTTTTTATCTATCTGTCTGTCTATTCATTCTTATCTGTCTGCCTGTCTGTCTGTCTGTCTGTCTGTCTGCCTGTCTATTCCTCCAGTTCTATACATCTCTCTGTTTGCCTATCTGTCTGTCTGTCTGTCTTTCTATTACTTCTTTTGTATCTGACTGTCTGTTCCTCCTTTTCTATCTATCTATCTATCTATCTATCTATCTATCTATCTATCTATCTATCTATCTATCTATCTATCTATCTATCTATCTATCTATCTATCTATCTATCTATCTATCTATCTATATATCATGTAATCTCTGTTTTGAGGTCAAGATTTGGGGTGGTTTTGTGCTTGTGGGGGAGTTAGGAATAAATTGCATATGTGTTAGAAAGAAACAGAGAGAGAATGTGGTGGTAGGGGTTTAATGGTTAAGGCTCTGTGCTGGTTTGGTCCCAGATGGGACTGATCTGTAAACTGAATTAGTAAGCGGGGCCCTGCATCACCGTGCCCTCCAGCAAGGCAATTCAGCACAGCTTACTCCAGGGAGACTGTCTGTATAATTACTGTACTGTAAGTCGCTCTGGATGATAAGCATTTGGTAAATAATATATAACCAAAAGGCTGATAGGATTATGAAGGTAATCGGACGCAGATGACTTTTGTTCTGGGGTTGCAAAGAAGAATGTGTGAAAAATGTCATGCCAGCAACCCAATGTTTCTCTAATGGAAAAGACAAGTCAATGGATATGTATGGATGTAGATATTTCCATCTATTGGTCTGTCTGTCTGTCTCTCTGTCTTCAATATAACTCCCAAGCCCATGAGCACAACACAAAACTAATTCTTCTTCTGTCAGAATGAACATTTTCTCAGAGACGTTTTTCTCTCTCACACACACATTTAAAGGGCTTCAGCGTTGACCCGGTGTCCCCTGCAGCAACATCTCCTGTATTTCAGGCTCTGGCTGGCTTGATCTCTTTGCAACACCACAGGTGAACCACAGCAGAAAAGAAATCAATTTTAATGTCACTAGGGGGCATCTGACAGGTGCAAATCTGAGACTGAGGCAATTAGTCTGACTTCCTCTCTTTCCTCTGTCTGTCCTTTGTTCTTTCATTTTCTCTCTTTCTCTCTCTCGCACCTTTTCAAAACTTATTCATTCCCTTCTTTGTCTCTGTTTTATCCGCTTTCACTCTCTAAGATGCTGTCTGTCATTTGTCCTATCTCTCTTATTGTCCTCTCTCTCCCCTTCTTCATGACATCTCTCTCGCCCCTTCAATATGTGCTACTTCAAACCCGCTGGACTGTATTGTCTTAAAAAAATGGCTGCTTTATTTTCCTTGTGTTTTCGTTACTTGTATGTGAATTGTGTGGGCATTTTGTCAGCTCAAAACGTTATGAGTGCTGTTAAGCTTTTCTTTACTGTGTGAAACCAGGCAAAAAAATATTTGATATATCGGCTGCCCACAGAAGTCTTGAAAGGGATACTAAATAATGCTCAGTTGATCCTACAACAGTAGACAGGCGGATGTTGCCCAAAGGCCCTAAACTCCAGAATAGCAGACAGGTGAGGTAGTCGATTTGTGTATTATAAGTAACCAAGCTGTAAAGCGTCTCCAACCAAATGAGACAATAGCATAATAGAGTTTGCATTTAGGTCATCATTACGAGTTATAAAATTGACATATTTATGATATGCACTCCATATGCTGAAATCTATTCTTTATACACCATATAAAATTGGGCCCAAAGCCAATCGGCTTTGGTGCAAATTTCCAGTTTAACACAGAATATTTTTGCAATCCTTTGCATTAAGGTTGTCTTAAGGTTTGTAATTATTGAACTCTTACAAAATCTATGGTGGAGGTACAAACATAACTTAACTAACATAACGGTTAACTAACATAATTGCTTACATGAGTGTAAAATGTTACTTCCTATCGTCGTTTTTATTGCTTAGAAAAATGATTAATGATGTCGTTGTTTAAACTCTTAATATACTGTCAGAAAGTCACGTTAGCAAGCGGCTACACTCAAAAAAATGATACTTTAAACGAACACAATTTTATTGTGGACAGTGGTTCCACACAACCCAGTTAGTTTTTATTAACATTTAAGGGTTGTTTTCAGTCAATGCCAAACCCTTCTGTTGCAGCAACACAATTGAATAATAAATAACTAATGTGACGTGGTAACTTTCAACAAAATTATCTTAGTTACTTATCCATAACTTAAGATTGTTACGTTTTCTGAACATGTGTTTAACTTGTACAAACTAATCAAATATTTTTTGCTTGTCCAACTCAAGAGTAGTTTATTCATACAACTCATTTACATTGTGGACAGTGGTTCCATCCAATTACTTTTAGTTACTTTAACATAACAATTTCTATTTCAAGTACATCACACACAATAATATACTTTTTGTAATAAACTCTATATAGCATTCATTTTATTCATAAAAGAATCTCAGACACCAGTTCTTCAAGCCATGTTTATTGCACTTAAACTACAGATACAGTATAAACGTTAACATTCCATGACAAATTAGATGCAGCACCATTTACGTACAGCCAAAGCTTTAAACAACTCTACATTAATCTAATTAAATAAAAACACACTGCAAAACTATCAAAATAAATTGACGACACTGCTTACTTCCCGAATGTTACTGTACTGCCATTTCAAAAACATGGCATTTACATATGAAATATTAAAACATTCCTTTCTCAAAACATCTGCAAAAGTCTTGGTCTTCAGCGTCTGAACTTTATGAGATAGTTACTTCCCATCTAGCTCCAGAAACAACAACTGCAATACTTCAAAAGTGTACCTGAATTCAGGAAAGTGGCTCAAGTTCAGTGCATATATCAGTCCCATCAGCATGGTTGTTGCATACACAATGTTGATGAGGTCCAAGAACTCTTAATCCCTCCAATAACACTCCAACATCTGCTGGGCTGTCTTCGATGTCTGAACCTACAAGCACTCCCATCACCATCTTCTGGAACGCCTCCTGGGTACTGGGTGCATCTGTATCCTGCAGGTGAGAATGACAATGAAACAATTATTTTATGTTTATTAATAAGTTCAGAAAACTCTCTTACTTACCATTTAATGTTATTCAAAACCACATTACTTGATTCTGTAAAACTGAAGTATTTTAAGAACAGTCTCATATTCCATAATGTACAACAGCCAAAAAGTCAAAGAGGGCAAGTATTGTTTGCTTACCAACATTATTTAAAATATCTTGTTTTCTGCATTAGAAAGAAACTCGTAGGTTTGAAATACCATGAGTGGAGATGAGATAAAATAAAAAGTTATCCCAAATGAAAAAGTATACGTCCATAATGTACTTAAGGTGCTCTATTTTCATGCACTAATTCTGTACGTGATATACTAAGAGTTATTGTTTTGCGCTTCTCAGGATGATCTTGAGAGCATCTTGTACATTGTTCACAATGTCAGTCTAGATTAGATTTTAGGGCATATCCGATTTGACAAACTCGTCCATATTGTGGATCACAACTGTTCTGTGTGTGCTGTAGCGTTCTGCTGTTTTCCGGATTATCTGCAATGTTTCTATGGCAATGACGTTGCGCTGGCACGACAATCTGCCTCAACATCTGATGTGTTTACGTTTTATGTGACGCAACAGCATGACATAACCGAAAAGCTACACAAACGCGATCAGTGCAGTCAGACTGACTTGGATTTGAAAAGGATTTTAAACCACCCATGGATGTAGCCCGAAACAGATTTGAAAAAACACTGATTTCATGTGGTTTTTGGCCGTTCACACGTTCTAAATGTGACTGAATTGGAATCGATGGATTCGAATATGCACCAAAATCAGATTTAGGCTGACAGTGTGAACAAGGTATAATTGTACTTCCCTGTTCTATTTTTGAGACACCATGAATATGAACTGAAATGTGCTAAAAATGTATTTTAAAAATGTATTTAGGTACCACTCGTAGTAAACTTGAGCCCATCTTTGTATGAAAGTTGGGTTCAAGTTTACAAGTTTTAACTAAATACATTTTTAATACAGAGATACAGTAGTATATTCAAAGCACATTTTAGTTCATAATCATGTTGTCTCAAAACAGCACAAATAAGTACACTTAGATAATCTTAAGAACATCTTAAAAAGTACTAAAGAATCATTTTTAGTATATAAAGTATAAATTAGTTTAAAAATAGAGCACTGTAAGTACAATATAGAAGTGTACTACTTTTTCACCTGGGATACCACAACATTTCTATTCCTTGATAATACAGCAAAGTATATATATGCACATATACTTACCAAATACTCTTTAATTAGACTGGTCAGGTCTTCATTCAGGTAGACAAAGAAAGATTGGAGTCTGATCAATGTGTCAGTCAGTCTAAATATGTAAATATCAAAATTTTATTAATTGTAGCATTCACAATATCAGGTAAACATTTACCTTTATTTTTAGATTATTATGCAAAATACAGCATGTAAGTGGAAAACAACAACAGAAAAGGGACACCTTAAACTGTACCTTTGTTTCTTTTTTACAAGTTCCAGAAACTTTCTAATTCCAATTTCACCAGTGCAAAAATAAGTTTTATTATAAGGTTTTAATGAGTGCAGTTCTTCATACCTGTGTTGTGGAGACCAGCAGGTTTTTAATTATCTGACGACTCCTCATTTTGCATAGATCCTTATAAGCTTTGCAGAATATTGATCCATCTTCGCCAAGTATGTAGACACCAATGGGGCTGTTGCGATTCTTTTAAACTCTGCACAAATCTACAAAACACAATAAATTATTGTTACCACAAAGCCAATAAAGTTAAACATAAATGACTCAAAAACTTTTCACTCACCTCTTCCCTTCTGAAAAGAGCAGGCCATCTAGTTTTGAAATCTGCTATTGAAGGCGATTCCTTGACAACCTCATGTCTCCTGATAGAAAAGGTCTTGTCCATCAGCATTCAAAATGTTTTCTCATTGTTCTTTTTAATTTCAGACAGAAGTATTACACTGACTACTTCCAGTGTATTGGATGTCTCCGTTTGTGGATGGTAAGGGCAGTAGTTGACCAAAGCGTTGCATGTTTTTTTTATATGGTAAGCAGCACTGGAAATTCCAGCTGGTTTGGGCTTGAGTAAATTTAATTTCACTTCAGTACAGCCAATTTTTCTCAGTTTTGTTATATATTTGGCAAGACACACTTTTGCAACACAGTCAGAGCTTAATGAAGTAGATGGGGTTGACAAAACTACTGTGTCACAGGATGAAAGTGAAAGAGCTGGTGATGAGCAGGTACTCCTTTGAAAACTGTTCAGTTGTGGTGGGGGCGAGTTGTCACAATCACTTGGTGTTGTCAGAAATACCACCTTTAGTGTACTTTTGTCTTGAATTTCAGATGTGTACATGAGATTTAAAAACTAGATTTAATTGCCCAAGTCAGAATCCATGAACTGCAGCCTTAAATGTCCTTGTAGATTACATTGTTTTTCTATTTCCTTTGACAGGTCACTCACAGAAGTAGAAATGGCATACTGAAGGATCACCTTTTGTAACTTTTAGCCAGACTGGAGAAGTCTTTGTGGTATGACTGTGGAAAACAAATAAAATTTAGTTAATTATTTTTTTTAAATCAATTGTAAGTATGATTAAAAAACATTAACTTATGAATTGTCCATTTAACAAAATAAAAGCATATTTTACAACATATGCGTGGACTTGTCTTTTCAAAGTCACCAAACAAAGCACCAACCATATAACAATGTAGCAATGGATAATCAATTATCAGCTAACTAAAATAGGCACTGACAGACTTTAACATACAATGCAGTTTACCTAAAAAAGTGTGATATGCTCTAGTTTAAATAATCTGTTTTAATAAAACACATCTGGCTTCAGTCATGAACAAAAGCATCACTTGCCTCATCACTATAAAAACTTTTGGCCTCCTGTAATACTTCAGCAATGGAAACTACACCAGGCTTAAAATCACTCAGTGAATGCTGGTTGTGTTTTCTGTTTTTGTGTGATATAAAAGTCCCTTTGACATTTGATTGGAAATCACAACCTGATAACATGCAAAATACCGTTTTACTTTTCTTTATGTGAGCAAAGTATTCTTTTTCTGATGACAGTTCACTGCATGCCATGCACACAAATTACAAGTGAAAGTGGGCCTTTGTCGTCATGCAATATTACATCTGTAGCATAATTCCTACTTAATGAACAAGTAGAGCATAACATGTCTTGAATATATCAATTTGAATATGTACAATGATATCTATGATAACCCCACAACGCACGTGCAGCAGTCTTTAATGTTTTAGTAATTTAGATCACAAATTTTACATTTCAACATAACTTTAAGTAAATATTCATTCAGAGTAACAACAAAAAATAAACTTTAAGAACCCCTTGAGAAAATGCTCTGACTAAACACAGGAAAATACGTTTCAAAAACTAGTATTATCACCAGTAAAACAAGTTCAATGGCTAACGTTACCACCGGAACACGACAGAAAATCGAAGTTCAACTCACCACGAACACGTGAAGCAATCCATTCATTCATATTGAAACGCACAAATCACACAGTTTACAACACTGCTGCTATCATAAAACACTACCAAGGACCCGAAATTGAACAACACGTTTAATACCGTTTAAACACAAGTACATCACGTTTAATACGGTTTAAACACGTCACACGACAGATCGCGTGAAGCACTCCATTACATTTGAAACGCACAAATCACACACTTTACCTCACCGCTGCACAAATGACGTGAAATCATCACCATCGAACACAAACACCATCGACTTCAACATAAAATAAAGTTGCCTCAACAATGTTTTAAGATAGATTGAAGAAAAAACGTATTGAGTTCACTTACCGGAAAAACCATCACCTGCGCGCCAGAGCTCCGCGCCGTCTTCGTGGAAGTCGTTAAATGACGTCACATCCGGTAGTTTGAATCGCAAAAGTAAACCAATTACTTTAGTTTAAAGATAGGTAGTTAGGTAAACTAGAGTGAATAACAAATTGATTTAGCATAACACATTACACTTGTATTTTGTCTTAAAAATAAATGTGTATGTTTTAATGTAACTAAATATATTTGTGTATAATGAACAGTGCTACAAAACCCATTTTTTGAGTGTAACGCATGCTGATTTACAGTTTTGCTAAAACCCGGTTAGCTTACATAAATGCTTAAATGAGTGTAAAATGTTAGTTTCTATCGTCGTTTTTATTGCTTGGATTAATGATGAATGATGTAGTTGTTTAAACTCTTAATATATACTGTCAGAGAGTTACGTTAGCAAACGTCTAACACATGCTCACTTATGGTTTTGCTATGACCCGTTGTCAGGATCCTGCCTAGTCTTGTTTAGTATTAATATCTAGTTCAGTATGGCAGGGTTCTGACAGTACAATGTTTTGTGTGGGAAAGTGCTGTCTTAGTATTGTTATATTAGACCACGTTTTTCCCGTGTCTCGTCACTTTTACCCCGCTCCCTTGTCATTCTCTCATTATTGTTTGATTCATATCACCTGTTCCCCTCTTGATTTGCTTCCCTATTTAATGCCATTGTGTTTGCTGTCCTGTGCTCGTTCGTTTTGTACCAGTCCTGTTGGAAGCGTTTGCTATTTTTAAGTCTTAGTCAAGTGTATTGTTAAGTCTAGTTTGTTTAGTGTTTTGTTTAGCTAGTGTCTTTTGTCCCCTCGTGGGTTTTGTTTTCTTGTTTTTTACATTAAAATTTTCTGTTTAATTGTCTGCACCTGGGTTCGTGTTCATTTCCTGACACCCGGTTAGCCTACATAAATGCTTAAATGAGTGTAAAATGTTAGTTTCTATCTTCATTTTTATTGCTTGGATTAATGGTGTGTATTGATGTCGATAATGTCTTCTCAGTAAGTCATGTTAGCACTATCAATACATGTTGCACTATTGTTGGTCTGTGTCACTGATCTGTGGTTGTGCGGAGACTCTGTCAGTTGACCAATCAGAGCAGAGTAGGCTACTGAAAGGTGGGGTTTATGCAGACTGAGTCGTTGAACAGCTTCACACAAATTGTTTGGGGATCTCTGAGAAATGGGGTAATTTTAAATTTATATTTTGAGAAAATTACAGTGTTTTTTTACCTTGCATGCATTTACCTGTTGTCTGAGACTTATAAAAAGTGATAGGACGCTTATAATTGGCATCTTACCGGCTCTTTAACCAAAATCGCTCACTTTGTGATGTAAGGAAGTGAGGGCCGTAGCTCATTTGCATTTAAAGGTACACACACGAAAATAGCACTTTCTCGCTCACACCCAAATAGAGGCATTTTTGACATGCTATAACAAATGATATATTTTTAGCTGAAACTTCACAGACACATTCTAGGCACACAGATATTATATCTTGTAAAAATGCGCATAATATTTGCCCTTTACATAAACTCAGTATCTAGCTGTATAAGTGTAAAGGTTATGCAATACACATTTTTATACCTTAGGTAATACTTTTACACTATGTAGTAACATGATATCACACTCCGCCTAGTTGATAATGTACATCCAGCAAGTCATCATAAAATAAACCCTTTTGGATCCTGATCACCCTGTTGGGGTTTATTGTGCAATAATAGCCAGATAGATATACATTATTTTTTCATAGTGTCTTTTTTCCTCACATTTACAATCTCACATTCAGGACAAAAGGCAGCAGCTAATATATAACACGGATGTCCCTTTTGTAGAACATTGGTAAGTGTTAAAGACTGCATGATGCTTTGATTTAGCAAAGAATTAAGAAATCGCCATTTGCTAAACTGCCCGAGGTTTTATACCTTTTATTGCTTGTCTGTGATAGAGAAGATGAGAGGATAAAATAAATGAGGTGAAGTCCTGTCTGGACAATTTTTCTGCTAAAATGCTGGCACAGCTCATCTCAGAGAGCTCATGTTTGAATAAAACCATCAACGAGCAGCTACACGTTTGTGACAAAGACAAAGAGTTTACAATAGAAATAGGTAATGGTCGAATTTTAATCTGCGTTTTAAGAAAATGTGGGTTATAAAGAAATCTAGAAAATGTAAAGCTTTAGCTGATTGATATTTTTAATTACTCCTTGATGAGCAAACCCTTACCACCATCCTGAAGAACGAACAATGTGCTCAAGTAGTCCCTACAGCTGATATCGTCCCTAATTCAATTTTCACCTCTGCATGATCCAATTTTGTCCCATTAAAGCTGAAATCCATGTGGTGCATTATACGAGCCCATCATATGAGTCTGGGTGTCAACCAATCCATCTTCACCAAACAGCATCAAATTGACACATGCGTTGAGATGGCAACAAACAACGACATTTTATCCTGATTCACTCCAGCATAACACCCTCTGAAAAGTGATTCATATAAGAAAGCATATATATGATATTCTAGCAGGTTTACTTTTTTGTGTTTGAAAGGATCTAATACGATTCATTACATTTTTATTGGTTGACATTAATAGGTAGTGTTGAATGACCCAGGAAGTGTAATTACATTAGATGTCTTTGTTTCCCAGATGTGGCTATATGGCCGGCTTGGACATATGCTACATGCTACTAACTTGCTTTATGCTTACAGTTTGATGGGATGATAAAGTATGCATACTATTAAAATGCCTTCCATCAACAGTAATTAGATTGATTTGTTCATTTATTTGCTGAAGACTTTAAAGTCATTAGTAACCTCAGGCTTTCAACTGGGATTGAAAACTGCAGCATCTGAGGTCACGCATAATCTCTCCCGTCCCGTGGAGCAGTAATATTACAGATATAAATATGACTTCTCTGTTAAAAGACTTCTGATTTTTGTTGAAGACTAATGTTACAAGAACTAAAGTTTTTTTGCGTTACTTCTTTTGTATTACTCAATGGTCTCATATAGGATTACCACAGCAACCATTAATGTGATTTGCAGTTATTCAGTTTCACCTGTTTGTCTTAAACTTTTTTATAATGTATTAAATTAAAATTTTTAAAAAATTGTGTTTTTCGATAATGAAACCTTCTGCAAAAATCACCCAAATCTGAATAAATATGTCTAAAATCACAGAGTACGTTTACAGTACACTAAACAATTTACTAAAAGCTAAAATTTGCACCTTTGCATTTTTATAAAGTTATGCGGACGATGTTGTCAAAATGATCCCCATTCACACAGATCCCCAAAACAACAAAACACTGCAGCTGGGTCCCAATTCACCCACTTATACTATGCCTTAAAGGGGACATATCACGAAAATCTGACTTTTTCCATGTTTAAGTGCTATAATTGGGTCCCCAGTGATTCTTCCAACCTAGAAAATGTGAAAAAGATCAACGCAGTAGCTTAGTTTTGGTAAACCATTCTCTGCAAGCATGTGAAAAAATAGGTAATTGAAATTTGGCTCCCCTTGTGATGTCAGAAGGGGATAATACCGCCCCTTAATCTGCACTATCCAACCACGCCAATGCCATTACGTGCAGATATCAGTTTATTTGCATTTTAAAGTACACACACAAGAATGGCACATTTTTGCTCACACCTAAAAAGTGTCAATTTTAACATGCTATAATAAATTATCTATATGACATTTTGAGCTAAAACTCACATATGCACTCTGGGGACACCAAAGACTTATATGATGTAGGGATGCACAGATAGGATTTTTTTTGGGCCGATACCGATACCGATTTAAACAGACAACTTCTGGCCGATACCGATATTAAACACTTGTATAAAATACTATACAGTTGGTCTATTAGCTAGTTTATTTCTGCATCAAATTATTTTTACTGAACATGGATTGGATCTAATTAACATTCAACTGACCAACATAATAAGAGAGGCACAAATTAAGCTAAAACAATTATAATAAGACAGCATGACAACCTTCAAAGGTGGTTTTAGCTATTCAGCATTTATTTTATTAACAACATTAACTCATTTTTTACATATAATGGATTTCTTTATGCAGTTAATTAATAAACAATCGGTATCGGCCTTTCTCGTGCTATTGCCGATATTCCGATGGTTTCAAATTCATCAAATATCGGCCGATTAATATCGGCGGCCGATACATCGGTGCATCACTAATATGATGTCTTAAAAATAGTCTTATGAAATGTCTCCTTTAATAGTTTGTACTGTTTTTGTGAGTGCACATAAAAGATGCGCACACTGGGACGTACTACCATGAAACAGAAGTGAGAACTGTTGCCTGTTTTCTTACGAAACACAAAAACATCAAAACCCTTATCTTTGTACTTAATCATTTCTTTATTCATTATTTGTCATGTAGTGTTTACTGTATAGCTTAATTTTTTGATTCAGTGATGCATCGTTTAAATTGTTAATTCTGCATAGCGCAACTAAACTCCACCCTCACAATGAGTTGTGTCTAATATCTGCCATGTGCATGAATTTACACTTTAAATTTACACGTAGACCATTCTGGAACTTTATAGGTACTCATGGGTGTAAGTTTCTTTTTTTTAAGTATGAGGGGGCAATAAACATAAAATTTTTCTGCAGCAATGACGCAAATAATATAGCCAAAATTGTACTGTAGGGACAGAGAAAATCTTAAAATTCTTTTTTAAATCATTTATTTAAATGTTTTTGAAGATGTTTACAATCAAGCCACCAATGAAAGTGAACTTAATTTGAAATGTAATAGTACGTTATAATCAGTAACATATCAGGCTCATGGAAAATCTGTTATCATAATGTTTTATCATGATTAAAGAGTTCACACTTACAAATAAGTCAGATAGAATTAATGATATGCGTATTTGGCGTGCTGTCCGAGGAGAGGGCTCTGAGCTCGGCATTTGGCCCGAGCCCGGAGCACTCCTCAACAAAGAAAGGGGTCCGGGGTCTGTATTAGGCCCGAACCCAGAACACCCCCCCGTATTCAGGTTAGGAAGTAACCAAGTAAGTGTGAGGAGACGGGGTGGTGGAGGGATGCTAAGAACTATCGAAGAACGTAGGTGAGTTGGCTGCATGTTTATATATGCTTCCACTGATGCCGATCAGGTGGACGCCTGATTGCTGATTGTTGACAGCTGGTCGTAATTACTAGATCGATTGGCAGATTATTTGAACGTGCTCCTCTCTAACTTTGTTAATAAAACATCATTTAAATTAATAGTGAATCAGCATCTTTTGTATTAAAGAGATCGACCAATCACATTCACCGACATAAAATTGTGGGACAAGATGATCAAGGTATCCCATGAGACAGTAAGTGAACCAAACATTGGATTCGAGGGTGGATTTATGTCTTTATGCCTCGGAAAGCTGCCTTCGAGGGCAACATTTTAGAGCTTTCGGACACAGCCTTAGAAAATGTGCAGGACTAGTGATCCTCCAGGACCGGTTTGAGAAGCCCTGATTTAAATAAACACTAAACGTTTTCAATTTAAAGTTGAAAATGGTCTCATGCTAAAAGGAAAAAATTGATAGAAAAAAAAACATTTATCTATTAAATTGTCTGTCTACTGTGATGGTTGATTGATTGATTGATTGATTGATTGATTGATGGGTCGATTGATTGATTGATTGATTGATTGATTGATTGAAAGGTGTTTACAATGCTAACTGCTCAATGGATCAGTCCATGGCAGCTGACTCGGTTACTGAGGGAAAAACCCAACCTCCCATGATGCACTGCTTAAATGCAATGCCCTGCCTTTGTGTTCACAGCACTGTGAGAAAAGGCACCACTAAGCAAGCAATGCCACGTCCGCCTGGCACTGGCAAGGGCACATTGATCAAGTCTGCCAGCCCTGAAAAATGGCCATGCATAGTCTGTTGTGAAGCAGCGGTAGGGGAGCCAGCCATCTCAGTGTGAATGAGTATGTTTGTGTGTGTGCCTCTGTGTGTGTTTCCTCCACTTTTGGTTAAAGATTAAATGTCACAATGGGTGCTGCCTCTTTTTATAACGTTAGGAACTTCTCCAATGAGTGTTGCAATATTGTATGAAGAAAAAAATAAAAGAAATGAAAAATCTGTAACACTATGCACTACGCAGAGATGTGGGCAGGGTAGCATGTGCAGTGCCAGCAACAGAATAGCATGCATTTTAATGAGATTACAAATGTAGTCGTCATCCGCTTCCAGCGACAGCAGGAATTGAATCCAATTTCATTTTCTAAACCATAAAGGGGCATAAAACGAGGCTTGATGTTCCAGGACTTTCATTCATGCAGTCTCACACCTCCAGTGAGAAAACTAGTGCTCATTTTGCCACTGCACTGGTATAACTAGTGTGATTCAGAATGTATCTATCTTTTGTAGACTGTTAAAGGATTAGTCCATTTTCTTAAAAAAAAAAATCCAGATAATTTACTCACCACCATGTCATCCAAAATGTTGATGTCCCTCCTCGATCAGTCGAGAAGAAATTATGTTTTTTGAGGAAAACATTCCAGGATTTTTCTTTTTTAATGGACTTTAATGGACCCCAACACTTAACAGTTTTAATGCAGTTTAAAATTGCAGTTTTAAAGGACTCTAAATGATCTCAAACGAGGCATAAGGGTCTTATCTAGCAAAACGATTGTCATCTTTGGCAAGAAAAATAAAAAATATGCGCTTTTAAACCACAACTTAAACCACAACCCTCCAGTCATCTGACGCGCCAGCGCGACCTCACGTAATACGTCATCACGTCAAGAGGTCACGGATGACGTATGCGAAACTCCGCCCCAGTGTTCACAAGTGTGGAAAAAGAGACCGTTCCGACATTGTTGTATGTGGAATGATACTAATTAATGTCTTTGTTTCAGTTTATTGTTTAAAATGCTCCGCAAATGTGTGTTAATTACGCGAGGTCGCGCTGGCGCGTCACAGGACTGGAGATAGACGAGGAGTTGTGGTTTAAAAGTGCATTTTTTTTTTTCTTGCCTCGTTTGAAATTGTTTAGAGTCATTTAAAACTGCAATTTTAAACTGCATTAAAACTGTTAAGTGTTGGGGTCCATTACAGTCCATTAAAATAAGAAAAATCCTGGAATGTTTTCCTCAAAAAAACATAATTTCTTTTCGACTGAATAAAGAAAGACATCAACATTTTGGATGACATGGTGGTGAGTAAATTATCTGGATTTTATTTTAAGAAAATGGACTAATCCTTTAAAAATAAATGTGTTTTTTTTTTCGGGCTGTATGGTTCCATAAACATCCTTTAACATCCACAGAACCTTTCTGTTTCACAAAAGAAACCTCTCCTTTATTTTTAAGAATATATTAGATTTATATTGATTTTAGAAAAGCTATAATACTAAATAATTAAGCTTTAAAAATCACTTGAATTTAGTTTGATGTAAAAATGTTAGCATTAACCCATTCATTGCATTACAAATAGCATTTAATACCAAAATATGTTTTTACCAATTTTATATTATTTCACATTTTTTATATTGCCTAGTATAGATAACAATTTTGAGGCCTGTATTTAGGCAATCACATTGGGGTGGAGGGAAATTCCGGCATATATGCATGTATATTAAAAAAATCTAACATTTCGAATGGGGATAATTTGGCAGATTTTTAGGGGGGTCGCCTACATGTCCCCCTTAATGTCTATTGTGGTAAATGCCCTGCCACATATCATTTAAAACACACCCCTCTACAATGCCAGTTGGTTATTGGTTGGATAACGTTTTATAATGTCTTAAGTCATGCTATTGAATGCCTTTAAAATAAATACTCGACTATCATTTTTCAATCTCTTCGCCGTCATACCGGTGGCTGTTTTCGTGCAGTATGTGTTTATAAATGCGCTGAGTGTGGGGGAATCAATATGAAACGACTCTCTTTCTCTCTCTCTTTGCCACCATATTAATAATGAAACTATACGTCTTCACTCGACAGACTTTCGCCTGCGCTCGCGCCTGCGTGCTCGTGTTCAACCTGAATGATGTAGCGCTCATTCTAACACATTTATTTTTTATATGTTTGATAAACGTTTGCTAAAACAAACTTGATATATTAGGGGATAAATTGGATATATGAGTTATAAATAATATTAGATATAAAGGACAGATGCAAACCACCATAAAGACTAAATCAGTGAAAACAACACAAATCTCTTTTAAACAGTAACTGTTTTTATTTAATACTCTTTAAATACTGTTTTAGCAGTCTATTTTATATACCTGTATAATCAATCTGTTTTTAAAACTGATAAAGTATCTCTCTTTTTCATTTCACATACTTATTTACTTATGGTATTCAGGTATTTCATATGCAACATCCCCAGAAACGAACAAACGAACGAACAAACAAAATACACATCTTTTGAAGGCAGTGAAACGTGGTCTATGCCTTGGCAACATCAAATAAAGCTAGCAAAATTCACTTCATCCAACTAGTAATGTCAAGGTCCGGATACTGTCGTGCTACGATACTGTCGGGCCACGCTTTACATTGCAGTGTTATTACGTAAGTACTGCGTCATAATAATGAACTACGTGTACTTAATGTGTAATTATTTCTGAAGCTGCTCGCAATTACACATTGTTATACTGTATGTAAGGGATAACACTGCCACTGTAATGTAAAGTGTTACCTTTATACTTTTATAAGTCCTACACATAAAGAGACAGATATTTTTTTTGAAATGCAATGGAATAGATTTTCTTTTCTAAATAGAATAGGAATCTGAAAAATAATGACAACAGTCAACTCATCTCACACCCTTTTCCTGGCTACATACAGTATGACATGCTCAAGTTAAAATTTTCCTTATTAAAATCCTCTAAAAGCTCATTTTCCTTATAAGTTGTCTCTGTCCTTCTTGTATACCACTAAATAGATGCCTGTAGTCATTCCTGAGGTTTCTTTATTGTTATTATTATTATATATTGTTATTATTAGCATCGTGATTATTAGAGATGTTCCCTATATATTTCTGAACTGGTGGGTTAGCAAAATATCCAACCCCCTCACACATCCAAATACTTGGCTTGACTAAAATAAATGTAATTTATGCAAACTAAATATTGACAAAATGAGAATATGACTGATGGCAGAATATTTCCTATCTTTCTATATGCATGATGACCATTGAGAATGTGAAAAGCCTACAGTAATAATTCATTCATAACAGACATGTTATAAAATGCTGCTATTCTAACCAGGACCTTTCATAAATCCAGGCCGTCATTTCAACTCAATATCTGATAAATATTTCATGAAATCGACCCAGAGTCAGGCAAATGTGCTTGAGCATTCCCAGAAGACCTCTGCTTGCCATTGTCTCTTGCAAAAATTGTCTTTTCTCCACATGAAATATATAAATCCATTTGTGTAAGGATGAATGTTGACCTTCGTTATTCTTTTTTATTTTATTTTTGTATTCTCGCGTTGATGGTTGTTCTTGTTTTTTTCTCGTCTCTTCTCTTGTTTTTTTGTGTTGTGTTGTGTTGTGTTTTCTTGCTTTCCCGTGGGTTAAAACTGAAGCCACGTCACGAGCGTAGACAGTGCAGTCAGGATGAGTGTTAAGCCGAACGGAACAGCAGACCGGCTCGACCCGTTTCCACCAGCACACAGTTCAAACAAGCTGCCGCGGAAGTCCAGATTTCTGGACTCTTTTTTCAGCTTCTCCCACAGATCTGTGGCTCCTTCCTGACAGTCTGCCAGTGCAGTGGTCGCACATGAATGAAAATCATCCCAGTAAGTGCAAATCAAACATTAAACAAACTGAGTTTGGGGCGCATTTATAAGCAATAATGTTACTAAATAAATAATCGTTTATTATAGACCACTATAAATGCACTGTAATTTAAAGTGTGAGCCTAGATTGTACAATATAATAATTTTAAATAGCAAAAGATGTGGTTTCGATGTTATTGGAAATTATATTAATATTTATATATTTTTTCTATAACATAAAAAACATAAAATAATGTAAATTAAACGACTTACTGGAATTCGTGGTTTCAAATGCATTTTTGTATTTAACTGGTATTCATCTCTGTTTCTGTTTATGCACACATTAATATATAATGTAAATAAAGACTACTTTTAAATAAATACTTTAAGATTTCGTTAAAAAATTATTTAAGTAAAGATGAAAAATGTTATATTTATTTCGAAAAATACAAAAAATATTCTAATTTAAATTTGAATAGGCCTACGTTCAAATTCCCGTATTTCCTAAAAAAATAAAATAATATGTTTAAAGATATATCTCATACGACGAAAAAATTGTATTCTAAATATATACAGTCATTACTTCATTCAGGATGTATGAATTCTTCTGGCTACTGCATGTCCTCATGAGTAGAGAGGGCACGAGGGAAACCCGAGTTGTAATGCGGCTCCAAAGGGAAAGTCTGCATATCACGTGTTTTCTAGTGCCCTCCCCATCTCTTTCTCTCACTTTCTCTTTCTTGCTCTCTTTTTCTCTCCTCATCTCTCTCTCTCTTTCAACTCCCCTCCTGCGCCCCACCCCCTTTCGCTATCCCACTCTGAAGCCCATTATTTATTAATTTATTTCAGGAACACACGCACATATATATAAGCCCTACATTTACAAATAGACATACACACGACCACAGTCGCCTATTATCATGGGTGGAATAAAATAAAATCAAGATTTGCATTTTAATGGAAGAAGTAAAATTGCGAAATGAATTAAATAAATATTTTGACATTTTGTAAGTGTATAGATGAAATGTTGCATTTTATAGGCCTACAGCACTTTTCTGTTTGCTGTGCACTGCCAGTAATATGCGACACGATTCCTGCTATAGATATTTATTGCTTCATAAAGAATATAGACGGTTAGTAGAGGCGAAATAGTTATCCGGTATTTTAATAAATGCAGATAGACCAGACACCATCCGAACATTATTAGATTTGATTCTGATAACGTTGTGCTTTCTTAAGTTAATTCCAACAAAAATGTATAGCATACTAAAGAATAAAATTATTTGTAATCATTTTGAACTCAAGTAAGGTTTAATTGCAGATAATTCTTGGGAAAAAAAATTCACGACATGCTGCACGTGTCACTTTAATGCGACACGGTTCCGTTCAATCACGGCTGTAAATGAACCCGTTATTTGAGAGGGCGTATCGCTTACAATAATCGTGCTCTACCTTCCTATCTGATCCAATTACTCATGTTGACCTTTGGCCATGTCGTGTAGAGACGCTTCATCTGATTGTAATTAACTGGTGAAAATGTGAATAGTGTAGCATCGCATTAACGCCATACTGGATATGCGGCTCTATTTATGTTCATGGAGTCGAATTAAACAGGGGGGCCCTCGTGCCATCTGGCTCCTTTTGGTCTCTCACTCGCTCACACGTATACATTATATTCTGTTGTGTGTTTGCACTTTTCCCTTACGTGCAGATGGTCTTGAGGTTTTCATTCTCTTCCAGCTCCTGTGGATAGTTGGCCATGTTCTCTCCCAGTCGAAGCAGACAGTTTGAGAAACCTTTAAACACTGTATCACATTTCCCAGCCGCTCGAACCGCCTGCAGCAAATAGGCTGGAGAAAAAGAGATGACCATTACACCTTTTATTTTAAATGACTGTATCAACTAGTGGTTGTTATTGTTGTTTTAATGTTCGATATTAATTTATTTAATTATATTTGGTTTATTTTTCTTCTTTTAGTTGTATGTTAATTTTGTTTTGTTTTTATAGTTTTAAAAATAGAATAATAATACTTATATTACATAAATAACTAAAAATAAGTAATCGAATAATACAAAATCGAAACGAAGCGATTATAAGACACTGAACGCTTTTACAGAATAATGTGCGTGTTGAGCTTGAGGGTGGCGCGTGGACAAACGATGATGTAATGGTTTACATGAGGGGGTGGGGCTACGTGGGCTTATGTGTGGTGAGATGAGTGATTTGTATTCCCCCTCCCTTTTTACACATCTAGTCTCTTTTCCTCGTGACAGATCTATTAGGGGAAACGAAAAGATTTGGACATGGATGCTTTTCCTGACCAAATTACTGACAGAATGTGAAAGGTTACAATTTGATCAATTTTCCAGATTCCTTTGCCTAACCAACCATGAAGCCACTTGCTTAAGCAACTGGATCTTGTCAATTGAGCAAGTATTGGAATTGGTTGGGGCGAACTTGCGCTTAGTGGTCACGGTATATATGAGCAACCATGAACTCCATGTACATACTGTACCTTCCCTACATTGCTATGCTATATTTATTTACATTTTTACACGCAATATGCTAATAAATATGTCTCTCTGTGTGCGAAATTATTAAATCCATTATACGCTATAAGAAAACAAAAATGGAAATAAATTCTCCAAAGCTTTCTGCTGAAACACATAACTGAAGCACATTTATTTTGTTTTTCCTTCATTGCCCACGGATTAAACATCAAACAAATATATATCACAACACACATGGAAAACACAATCGATATATTTTAGTTATATTATAGGTTTTATGTTTATGTAAAAATATGTTTTATATTATATTATACGATTTATATATATTGAAAGCAGGCACACGAGCTTGTTACTGTATAATGCCGCAATAATGAAGGCTTACATAACGAAATACCCATCTACAATTATGCTATCACGAACAGATCGCCCTTTTCTACACAAGGAGCGTATTATCAACATATTTCAACCATATTAAAACTCATTCCCACTACAAATCCCACCAACTAAAATTAATTTCGTAGATGCGCTACCTTGTATTAGAGTCTGTAGCTTATGTCGCGCCCAACATTTCCGGACAAAATAATGTTAATGTTCAGACTTCAACATGGCGGATATGAGGATGCGAAATGCAACGATGCTCTTCACAAAATCGTATACGCAGCAAACAAAAACCGCATTCTATAAAAGCGGATGGTTTCGTATTAGAAATAAAGATAAATCATCCATGCAATGTTTTAAATGGTGCAAAAAGCATAAATCTGATCGAACAGTAACTTGTTATTATATATATTTTTTTATTTAAGCACGATGTATGATCTATATTTAGAAACAACTGAGCATCTAAGATAGAGTCACCTATCTACTGTACTAGTGGTCACGACCACCTTACAAGACCCTGTCAGCGTTACTGGTGTCAACCTGGCACCGCATAATATGTTCAATGAAGTCAGGAGGGGGTTATGGCAAATTAATAGAGTTCAACTAGGTTACGAATAGCTACCAGCGGGTATTTTTTTACTAACATACTTAATATATTGGTTTTATCCGAATGATTTGTAAATATTTAGTTAAAGTGCAACCCTTTCAAACACAATAAAATGCATGCAATAAAAAACGGGCATGACTCGATATCTTTTGCAAATTTTAAAACAATCGTATTTGAATAGATTGTTATAAAATTATAGGTAGGTTAAATTATATTTTAGGTTATTCCGTATAGCGGACTGCGTGCTTGTAAATGACCTTAACACACGGGACCGTAAAAAACTTGTCACATAGGCTAAAAAACTCACTCTTCGGGAAAAACAACAGCAACTCCCACCTATTAATGCACTTAATGCCAAAACACATTAGTCATATTTTCTGTTCACTGTATCATTTTTCTGAATTGGATTTTGAATAATTTATTGCGGAGAGGATCGGGCGGTCCCACACTTCCCGCAAATTGTTCCATTAAGATTTAGAGCCGCTTTATTTTTCGTGAATCTCCAAAAATAAATAAAGCAGTGTGATTTGACTAGCTAGCCGCAGTGTTAGGCTAAGTGACTTTAAAAAACGTAAATGTACTTTGTTTCATTTCAAGTCCTTGCTCTGTAGCCATTTGCACGGCTTTTAACCTTAATTCGGACAATAAAACGTCACAATTAAATATGCATTCTTACACCAACATGCGCTCTACAATTACAACGTTATAGTTTATAATGTTCCCCTTTTTTCCAAAGCATCAATATGACCTTAATTACGAAATATTCGTTTTCAATAAAATGCATATGTAATGGCTCAGACAACAGCATCTTAAAAAACAAAGTCACCCCATCTCAACATATAGCTACTACTTTAATAAATCGACTTACCTATTTGAACAGCAAGAAACAATGAAATATATCTTCCGGTCAAAGTTAATCCCATCCTACGTCCGGTAAAACCATTGGAGTGTATGCCAATTTTAGATAGTTTTGATGGGAAAAGATTGCCAGATCTGAGCGTTGAACATCGCCGTTTAGTTCGAGCAGCTATTCAGAAACTCTGTGTGATTTTCCCGTGCGGTGAGGCGCAGAGGAGTGAAATGGTGCACCCCGTTAAGAATAGGCGGTAATGCCTCGTGTTTTTTCTCTCCCTGCTTCACGCCCACATCTCATGCTTGACGTAAAATTCACCGTCGGACTCCCCACTTCTCTATTTTCTCATTTGCTAGACCGGGCTGCGCCCCTTCTCTCCCTTTTCACAGTGTACTGGCATTTCAGGGATTGCGGAGATGTCCGCATATGTGCTCTCCGGTGGTCTCACCTATTCACCCTAATGCAAAGAAGTTTACACGTGTACCAGTGTGACCCATATATGGACACAGATTTCATCGCATGAGGTCTGAGGTTGCGTGAATTTGATTGAAATTGCACAATTCGGTTGCATTAAATTGCTAAAAGTGAAATTAAAATTATGTTGGTGAAATTTGGTACACTGAGGATGCATGAATGTGGTTAGAATGAGTCTGGTAGTCTCTGACGTCAGCATCACGATTGTATGGAGCAGTAAAATATGGATTTGTGAAATAAATAATGGATTGACGTAGGCCTACCCATATTTTAAGTACCTATATTTTATATTGAGACTTACTGCAGCATTAACCCGCAAGGGCCTTTACAAGGTGACTTAAATTATGCAAAGTAAAGAGAACTGTGCGTATAGGAGTTACATGTTTTCTACCTGTTTATGCCCAAAACAATATCTTCACAATACCATTAAACAAACTTCTTGACCTGGGTTTAAGAAGTGAACAGAGATAATGGTTATTGGAAAACAGGCGTCTGTAGCCTATAACCAGGGAAGATGCTATAACAGGAAGATTTTAAGAAATTATACAATTACAAATAATACAGTTGAAGAAGTAAAACAAATAGGCGAATTATATGCCTTTACTATTATTTTGTAAAATTTGCAGAATAAATCTAATATTCTGGAAAATAATTTAAACTACCTCTGGAAAACTACTGGATGACGAGTCATGTCATATCGGTTGAAATAAGGTTGCCTTAAGAAGAAAGGTAGTGATGTGTCAATGAAAAAACTTCTTACCCTGCTGACGTCAGCAGAACTTGTAGCCAACCAATGGGTGCTGAGTATTAATGCACGCACCATTTTTGTCAGAGACTTCAGGAGGAGAATACTAAAAAGTTACATAGGACATACTGGCTGAAGGAGAATCCGATCAATGAGGAGAAAGCGTGTTTTGAGTAATTAGATCCATCGACTGTTCATTTAGAGTCCAGATACTGAAACCCAAGAGACTGATGCCCCTAGGACTCCTCACTAATCGACATTTTTGGTCACTGACGGAATAATTCACGTATTTAAGGTTTTAAGTTATTAAAGGGATAGTTTCCCCTAAAATGAAAATTCTGTCATAATTTAACAAGGAAGATATTTTGAGGAATGTTTGTAACCCAACCGTTCGTGAACCCCCTTCACTTCCATAGTAGGAGAAAATAATACAATAGACGTGAATGGGGCTCACAAGGGTTTGGTTAAAAACATTTTTCAAAATATCTTCTTTCGTGTTCATCAGAACAAAGAAATGCAGGCTTGTAACAACACGAGAGTGAGTAAACGATGACACAATTATGGAAGTAAAAAACTTCAGATATAGGCTTATTTTTCCGTGTGTAGTCTTCGTATTATAATACACAAATATTAGCAAATTCAGTATTTAGTTTTACTGACCGTTCACACAAATACATACAATTTAAAAAATCGTTTCAAGCTTAAGAATAGCGATTGAGTCCATATGAAATAATACTATTTTAGTAAAAACTGCGTACGTAATATGTGGAATACTGCATGTGTACATTGTTGTATATATATAGGAATTTTACTGCATAAAAGTATTAACCATAGTAAAAATCTTTGACGTGTTCGTATAACTGCAATATTGAGGAAAGCCCGCGTGTTGTATGGGGCTGCAATATGTTGAATTTAATTACGAGTTTTGACTTAGGCATTTTTTCCCCGGGTGTTGTCGCCATCTCTCGGCGGAAGAAAGCAACAACACCATAATAATCTGGGTGTGTGATCATTTTGATAAATCAGAAGCTATATTTAGCCCCGAAGTCTTGGAGAAATCTTAAAATCTCAAATTAAGTGGTGTGTCAGCACGTATTAAACATAGACAGTGATTTCAAACGAACAGCAAGAAAAAGATGCTGGTGCATCAGGGAATCCCTTTAAATGTTGTTTGTCCCAATCCTACCCACCAATTATACAGTAGCTAGCTAGAGAGGATTTCCGTGGTGACTCATTCAGGTGGGTAAGGGGAGGGCTTGAGGAAAGACTGAAAGAGAGAGGGGGGTTTCCAGCAGCATTGATGCAGTAAAGTGGGCTGTCTAAACCATGGCATGTCTCATTAATATGGATGGAGTGAACGGAATGAGGTTGCCTGAGGAAAAGCAGGAAAACACTGTTGACGCAAAAATCGGTTAGGTGATGTGGACAAGAAATATACAGAAAATACAGCAGAGCATCAGTTGATATGTTTACAATGTGCAATGTTTTACATTAATTTCACATTTAATAAAATTTATGAACATAAATTGATCTTTAACATTTTATGCATTTGGCAAATGCTTTATTCCTAAGCGACTTGAAGTTCATTATAATGTAGGCTATGCATTTCATCACTACTGGGGATGAGTCTGATGTCTGTAAAAGCCAGCTGATCTGAAAATCGAATATATTGGAGGAACTATATTTTATGGCGTAATAGCACTTTTGGGAGTACTTAGACTCGCCTGAAAAGTCCGCTCCCCTTCTCACTCTCATAATGGGAGAGGGAGGGTGTTACTGCGCCGAGTCCAAGTACTCTCAAAAGTGCTATTACGCCATAAAATATAGCTCCTCTTTTAAATCCGCTTAGAAAAGCGCTACGTTTTATTTTGTACCACCAAACCTGCTCGTATAAATACTCGTCTTAAATAGGAAAAAACGTTGATGTGTTTGGTCACTTCTAACTTTATCTCTAAATGGTACAATTGAATGAATGGGGCTAAGCTAAATGCTATCGAAGCGTCGCAGCGCGCTCCAGCGCTTACGTGCACGCACACAGATGATAGAGGGATGTATCAACAATTCTTAGTTAAGGTAATAACATATTTTAATATTGAAAATGAGTAGACTATTCCTTTAACTCTTGCTTTTGAAACACATAGAGAAGTTACGGTAGCCGCCACCGGACAAACATGTCATCGTGGGAGACATCGTGGGCTATTGCAGAAACATGGTGGCACAAAATGTTGACTTCCATGTAAGGGGACCTTCAGTGTATGTAGATAAAAAGGTCTCATTTCAAGGTAATAATCACATAACGGTTTATTATGAAAGATCTTTATACACCCCTGATAATATTGTTTTGTATATTATTCAAGTCAAGAGATGCTTCTAAAAATTACACAGTGCACCTTTAAAATGTAAGGTATGTGTTGAAGTAAAACTGAAAACGTCCATGATTGTGCTTTTTTGTTAAACCTTTATTGTTAATTTGCATGAGTAAAACTTGGCATTATAGCAGAGAAAATCAACATAATGTTATGATTATTACTATATGTTAGTTTAAAAGACTTCCTGATCCTCACCTAAGCAACAACAACAAATGTAATGCCACAAGATTCCACAAATTCATGTTATTCCAGTGGACATCTACTAGACATTTCTCACTTCTTGCTAATGTAACTTCTCAGGCCTTTCTTTCTTAACCCTGCTGAGGTCAGGAGTTTTTACAAAAGACATTTAAATCTGTATTTCAAATAAACATAAGTGAAGCAAGCAAAGCATAATAAATGGTAAGTATTCTTTTTTTCATTTCTGTTCTCTTGTTCTCTCTTTGTCTCTTTTAGCGGTCAGTCGTCTTACATTACGTTGATTTCCAGCTGATTGGTGACCTGTCTCAGTTCAGCACAGTCCAGACATGCTATCAGCACCTTCTTACCAGAATACATAGGGGTGATCGACTCTATATCTTGCACAAAGTCACCAGGTAAAATTTTGCTGCAAGCAGAAACACGCACACAGTTAGTTATCTAAATGGGGAATATAATACAACTTTGAATATAAAGTAAATGATAATTACGAATATAGATCAAACAGAGGTGTATTATTTTTCATATTGAGGGCATGCAACTTCTCCAGCAAAGATGTATTCAGACTATAGCTTAGTTCATCTATATACATAAGGGGTGGTCTCCTGGAAAGGGTTTAGGTTAATTCAGGACTATATTTAAGTAGTTTTTACAAAAAAACATTACTGGTGTGCATCTTTAAACAAAACAATGGTACTGATGTATGTAAAGATATTTTAGGACTATATGTTTTTAAATTAAGGCAGCTCAAACATGCACTTTAGTCAGAGACTATAAACCCTGTCCGGGAAACCTCTTAATAGTGTTAAACATCTGGTATTGTATTGTGCCATTAGTTAATGCATTAGCTAACATGAACTAACAGTAAACAATAAGCATTTATTGATAGTTCATGTTAACTTAAGCATTTATTAATACATTTATATAAAGTTTTAACATGAACAGTTGTATTGTTGTCTTAAACAGCCTGATTTCACAAGAATTTGTACATATTTTACAAGTTGGCAAATTAAAAAAAGTACAATTATCATAAAAAATAACCTCATCCCTAACTCCCTAACAGCAAAAATTGACCAATGAGGTTGTACCAATTAATACGAATTAGCCACCTTGTAAAATATTACAAATTGCCTTGAGATGGCATTGGCATGAACAAACATTCTGAATGAATGAATAAATGCTAGTTCATGTTAGCTATTGCATTTATCATTGTTAACATTATAAAGTGTTACTAACATATTGTGCATATATTCATCTATCCGCTTACATTTACTGCTTCATTTCATCTGCTTATAATTAATATCTATGTATATATACTAAATTAGGGCTGTCACGGTTATGAAATTTTGCTGACCGTTAATTGCCTAATAAATTGTGACGATTATGCCGATTTATTGTCTGTTTTATTGATGTATTGTTGTGTATTAATATTTACTGCCAGGTAAACCTGGCAAAATATTTAATAAAAAATGAAATGATAAATAATTTCATGAACAAACAAAAAAAGGTTTGAGAATTAAATGCCAAATGCCTTTTTTGTTTGTTCATGAAATAATTTATTGTTTCATTTTTTTATCAAATATTTTGCCAGGTTTACTTGGCAGTAAATAATAATACACAACACATATTTAAAAGCAATTATTTAATGAATATAACTTTTAAAAACTGAAATTCTTAATAAGAAATAAACACAATAAAGTCTCTAAAAAATAACTGAAAATTAAAATGAGCATTTTTCATTTCCCTAAATTTGGAATTGCTGTTTTGGAAATGTATGTTTTACCTGGCAGTTCATACTGCTTATCAAAGTTTTGCAGCATTTCTTTAATCAAAGTTTTGCAGCATTTCTACTGTATTGAATGGCTTTGCAATGTATCATGTTGTCTGACCCTGTCTCATTTATACAGGCGCAGCAGCACCCCCTTGTGTTTTTTAGAGAGATGTGCAATCATTGCAGTAATCTGAAATCATCTCGATGAGGTCAAACAATTGCGATGAGACGATTATTTCATCATTGTGACAGCCCTATACTAAATGTAAGGTAGTTTATTTCTCTTAGACCAGCATACTTGTAGGTTTTGATTATGGTCTGTATCAGACCAGGTGAATCAAGGCGGAGTTGAACGTTGCTCAGGGCAAAACTGTAGGGATTCCGGAATTCCAAAGTGACGGTGAAAACATTGCCAACACGTGGATATCCACTCACCTGTAGATTAAATTTAGCATGTGTAATTATGCACATATAATAACAAGCGCGTAAGTAAAATATAAAATCGGTGGTTTTAACAAGTTATACGGGGACTTATACCCGTATAGTCAGCTCAGGAGGGCGAAGAGTGACAACTCTCATTACGGAGAGGGACGCGCCAGTTTCTGCAACCTGCCCAGACACAACAAATTGCAGATTGGATTGCTCCACCAGGTAGGACATGTACTCCACAGCTCGGACGTCAATCATCATTGTCTGAGCTGTAAATTTTGATTGGATTGAGTAAAAACGTTAAGAATTCAGAAAATAAATGTTTAAACAAAAATGATTGTTATCATCATCTTACTATTCCAGGCCTCCAAAACAGCAGTTCTGTTTTCAGATTTGATCTTGGTGCCGGTGACCCCTGTGTAAAACACCACACTGCCAGTAATGGTGGTATTGACGGTACAGCGTTGACCACCCTGGTTCTTAATGTTCATGGTCAGCCTAAAGTCATCACCCATTTTGATGGTATCAACCTGGAGCTCAATGCTCACATTAGCTGCAGCAGGTGGCACATAACCCCTGGAAGGAACACCACGGCTCGCTGCCGTCTGCATGGTCTGCTTGTCCTGTTCGCTTCCTGGAGTCAGGAACAATAGGAAGATACAGAGGAAATGGGAACAGTGTGGAAACGTGTGATAGTACATTTTGACTGCTTTCATTAACAAACCAATGTTGTTTGAGACACAGATATGGAGAGATATTGAGTTCATCAAACAAATGAAAGTTATGGAAAGTCACCAAATTATCACTGCAATCAATTCAAAAGAAGATTTGAAGAATTTTCTGTTTTCATGGTTTCTCTTAGCGGTCAGATATCTGGACAGTTCACAAAAGAATCTCACCTCAGTTCGCATGAATTTGCACGATCTGATTTGTACGATTTGGCATGATCTGCTTTTGTCCCAATGATGCTAGGTTTAGGGGTGGAATTATATTTGGATCACTTGAACAATGTAGTCTAAATGTGGCCTGAATGTTCAAGTATTTTGATTAAGGCGTCATAATTGTCCTATTTGCTAGCTCAAGGTATTTGAGCTTATTGTATACTCCTGGTATGATTTTGTCCTCACTTAGCTCCTTAAGGGATACTTCACCCAAAAATTAAAATTCTTCATCAGTTTCTCACTCTCATGTTGTTACAAACCTGTATAAATGTCTTTGTTCTGATAAACACAAAGAAAGATATTTTGAGGAATGTTTGTAACCAAACCAATCATGGGCCCCATTCACTTCCATAGTAGGAAAGCTAAAATAGACAATTATGCGAGCTAAGTGAATAAATCCAGATTCACTTACCCTCTGGATACTTATAGTTAGAAGTGATATCCTCGTATCCGTTACCGTTAACACTTTTGGTCACGACGAGTTTTCCCACATACTCAGTGTCCACCTGGAGGGTCTTCATGTTTCCATACTTATCACACTGATGGTAGATCACATCACTGTTCAGCTGAAAACAGTAGAAGACATTTTTTTAAAGAATCAGTGGAATATGCAGTTAGCATATAGAGATAGTAGTGATGTAGTACTCGAGGACCGGTCTCGTCCCCATCACTACCGATTTCTGCTTTCTCAGACTCGTATTGGACTTGTGCCTTCAAAGACTCGGTCTTGACTCAGACTCAGCTGTATTTGAAAACCAATGGACTCAGTCTCGACCATTCAAAGACTCTGTCTTTACTCGGACTCGACATAGGCGGTCTTGTCCCCATCACTACCCATTTCTGCTTTCTTGGACTCATCTCAGACTTGTTCCTTTAAAGACTCTGTCTTGACTCGGACTGGACTGTATTTGAAAACCAACGGACTCGGTCTAGACTCGGTCTCAACCCTTCAAAGACTCTATCTTTACTTGGACTCGGCATATGCGATCTCATCCCCATCACTACCAATTTCTGCTTTCTCGGACTCGTCTCGGATTTGTTCCTTCAAAGACTCATTCTTGACTCGGACTTGACTGTATTTGAAAACCAATGGACTCGGTCTCCACTCGGTCTCTACTCGGTCTCGACTCGGTCTTGACCCTTCAAAGACTCGGCCTTTACTCAGACTCGGCACAGGCGGTATCATTCTTGACTCGGACTCGACTGTATTTGAAAACCAACGGACTCGGTCTTGACTCGGTCTCGACCCTTCAAAGACTCGGCCTTTACTCGGACTCTGCATAGGCCATCACGTCCCCATCACTACCAATTTCTGCTTTCTCGGACTCGTCTCAGATTTGTTCCTTCAAAGACTCATTCTTGACTCGGACTCGACTGTATTTGAAAACCAATGGACTCGGTCTCGACTCGGTCTCGACTTGGTCTCGACTCGGTCTCTACTCGGTCTCGACTCGGTCTTGACCCTTCAAAGACTCGGCCTTTACTCAGACTCGGCACAGGCGGTATCATTCTTGACTCGGACTCGACTGTATTTGAAAACCAACGGACTCGGTCTCGAATCGGTCTCGACCCTTCAAAGACTCTGCCTTTACTCGGACTCTGCATAGGCCATCACGTCCCCATCACTACTAATTTCTGCTTTCTCGGACTCGTCTTGGACTTGTTCTTTCAAAAGACTTGGTCTTGACTCGGACTCAACTGTATTTGAAAACCAAAGGACTCGGTCTCGACTCGGCCTCGACCCTTTAAAGACTCGGTCTTGACTCGGACTTGGCATAGGCGGTCTCATCGCCATCACTAACAGATAGTCAGCCTGTCTGAAACCGAACGGATATTAAACCACAAGACTGTATGACACTTGCAGTACATGCGAATGGGCCCTACGTTAAAATGACTTGTTTGTCTTTCCGTGTCTCGTCCTCTATCCCGAGGACAATGAGACTAACAGACCCAGTTCCGGCCGCCGTCAGGGTCATCACACATCTGATCTACTGGCCTTTCTTTAAAGTGATGCCCAGCCGATGTCTGACCAATTATTTTAAGTGTTTAATTCCCATAAAATTTTATATAATCATACCTATTACATAATATATATTTTATAGAATCAGCTATGTCTGGCTCTCCTAGGACTTTTCCCTACCTGACTAAAAAAGTCCGGAGTTTTTTCTCCTAGGGGTTTTTTTCAACCCCTGGGGAGTCAGCTGACATTGGCTTAACTTAGCACCCTCTTCTATACATTACATTATTACTTCGCTCGCTAGTAGGGTTTAATCTTAGCCGCTGTATTTTGATGCTTATGTTGTCCATGTGTTTTTTCCTGTCTCTATTGATGTAAAGCTGCTCTGAAACAATTAAACAATTGTGAAAAGCACTATATAAATCAAATTGAATTGAATGTTTAAATACTGTAAATGTGGTTTGCTTACCTCTGCAAACACAAACCTTGCATCAAATGGGTAGCTGAGCTCACCTGCTTTTATAGCATTGACCGATGTTGGACCGCATCGATAAAGACCTAAACGACACAGAAAGCAGATAACGTAATTTTAGGAAGCATGGATGAATGCTTTAGTTGTTCAGAAGCCAATGTTCAGAAGCCGGTTAATGCTAATTATACGAAAAGCGATGCAAGCAGTTCAAAGGCATCAGCATCCATGTTTTTGGGATATGGTGACATCATAATACTACGTATGTCATGGTTTATCCTTTGCTGTACACTTTTAGAAAAAAGGTACAAAAGTTGTCCCTGGAGTGGTACCTTTTTGAAAAGTACACTTTTGTACCTAAAGGGTGTATATTGGTATATCAGAAGTTCACATTGGTACTTAGAGATACATGGTCCCTCAAAGATACAGTACATATAGGGGGGAAAATAAGTATTTGACACATCAGCATTTTTATCAGTTAAGGGGATTTCTAACTGGGCTATTGACACAAAATTTCCACCAGATGAAGCCATCAAGCCAAATATTGAATTCATATAAAGAAATTAGAACGTTTAAGTATACAAGTTGAGTCATAATAAATAAAGTGATATGACACAGGGAAAAAGTATTGAACACATGCAAAATGGCACAGAAAGCCAGGAGATCACCTGAAATCTGTCAGTATTGAGAGAGAAACCCCTTATTTTCCCCGCTGTATCTGTACCAAAATGGTAAATTATAGGACCTTTTTAAAGGTATCGTCCCAGTGATAACTTTTGTACTTTTTTCCTGAGAGTGTACCAAGGTACCAATGCTTAATTATCTATTATCACAAGATTCCTTGTAGTATATGACAAAAAATGGATTAAACACTTGCAAAACATGAGGTCAGAGCATATGTTAATGGACCAGAGATGGTAAAACAGACAAACCCTTAGACATTTCTCAAATCTCCAAACAGATGGAGAGTCTAAATGTGGCTCTTTGGAAACATTGCTAGCAACAGAGATTGTAACAGGGATGCCAGATTTCGTTCAAAAAGAGCTGCTGGGTTGGGGTTAGAAACTGTAACAAAACTACAAACCCGCTAAAATGCATAAATTATTAATCAAGTCAATCTTTCAATGAGTAGTAGGACTATTTATTTATGCATACTTAATGGTTTAGCAACCTATCTGATTCACTTCAAAATACAGATTTAACTTAGGCAGGAACATGATCAAAAAAGTTTGAAGTCTCTTTGGGAATATTTAGGATTGTAGGAATCTTTAAAAAAAACTCAAAATTTGTTACAGAGAGTAAAATCATGGCCACTCGGCTTTAAGTAGTAAATTTATATTAATATATTGAGTCTTATTGTTATATTCTCATTAACCCAATTAAAAAAAGTTTAATCTTTGGGCCCTTATGACAATAGATGATCATACCACTACTGGTCTCCTGTGGGGTGCTGTCAGCAACCTGCCATCCAGAGTATTGTGAGGGCAGATCAGGTCTCTTCATGTACACCTCATTCCAGCAGTGATAGTTCCTGTAAAAACACAGCATCATTGTCGCATAACTATTTAAAGACGTCCGATAAAACTGTTTAAAAACAAATGCGAATTAAGATAAAAGTCAATTGTACCAATAAAACAAAACTAAAGCAATGACTTTGATGATCAAGCACACTATCAAACTTGTTTTCCAAGCGTTCTCACCAGACTGAATCTCTTGTATTCCTTCTGTCCAGTGCGCCAGTTTCGTCCAGCACAATGTCTGTCTTCAAGTTGCCCCCGTTGTCGTGAGCGGAGCAGTAGTTTGTGATGACTCTCGCAGGTATCCCAAGACAGCGCAAAACTGGGTTTAAGATTGAAAAATGAATGTAAAGTTTGCCACAAATTGTCCCTTAAAGTTTTCTATAATACCAGTTTTGATTCATATTGATCCACTTACAAAACTTAAAAAGTTTTACACCATTTAGAATATGTGACCCTGGACCACAAAACCACGCTATAAAAAAATTATACGCCGAATTTACAAAAAACAAAATTACATTTATCAAAAATATATATAAAATATTTTTCTGTAAATTCAGCGTATTATTTTTTGAGATATATACATAATCTGAAAATTTAAATAAATAAGCTTTCCATTGCTGTATGGTTTGTTAAAATAGGAGAATATTTGGCCGAGATATAACTATTTGAAAATCTGGAATTTGAGGGTGCAAAAATTTAAATATTGAGAAAATCTAAAGTTGTCCAAATGAAGTCCTTACCAAATGCATTTACTCACAAATATAGTTTTTATACACTAAACCCTTAAGGATTATTAGGAACACCATACTTACAATGTGTTTGACCCCCTTTCGCCTTCAGAACTGCCTTAATTCTACGTGGCATTGATTCAACAAATATATATTATCCTGCTGGAAGTAGCCATCAGAGGATGGGTTCATGGTGGCCATAAAGGGTTGGACATTAGGGCTGAACGATACATCGAATTTTCATCGTCATCGCGATATGAACTCACGCAATGAATACATCGCAACAGACAGCCTTATTAAACAATGTCATCGCACATCGCAACTTTTCCTCACATTGTTCAGCCCTATTGGACATGGTCAGAAACAATGCTCAGGTAGGTCGTGGCATTTAAACGATGCCCATTTAACACTAAGGGGTCTAAAGTGTGCCAAGAAAACATCCCCCACACCATTACACCACCACCAGCAGCCTGCACAGTGGTAACAAGGCATGATGGATACATGTTCTCATTCTGTTTACGCCAAATTCTGGCTCTACCATCTGAATGTCTCAACAGAAATCGAGGCGACCAACCTGATCTCACGAATTTCCGTGGCATAGTCACGGAATTTTGTGCTCATTTTTCCGTGGCATTCTCACGGATCTCCGCATTTTTCCGTGGCCCTGCTACGGACTGTCTTTTCCGTGGCATTCTCACAGATTGGTTACTCAACTGTTTTGTCCTATTTTCTTACCATTTTCGCTTCGGTTTAGGGTTAGATTTACATGAAATGACATCCCTACCCAAACTCAACTCTAACCCCAACGCCAGGCGACAATTGTTTAAAGTTTAGAAAATATAAAAGAATAAATCAGAAAAATAGTATAAACCAATATTTAAAGTGACATACTAACGCAAACACCAAATCTAACCCTAAACCGAAGCGAAAATGGTTTGAAAATAGGAAAAAGCAGTTGAGTAACCAATCCGTGAGAATGCCACGGAAAAGACAGTCCGTAGCAGGGCCAAGGAAAAATGCGGAGATCCGTGAGAATGCCACGGAAAAATGAGCACAAAATTCCGTGACTATCCCACGGAACTTTGTGAGATCATGTTGGAGACGACTCAGACCAGGTAACATTTTTACAGTCTTCAACTGTCCAATTTTGTTGAGCTTGTGCAAATTGTAGCCTCTTTTTCCTATTTGTAGTGGAGATGATTGGTGGGGTTTTCTGCTGTTGTAGCCCATCTGCCTCAAGGTTGTGCGTGTTGTGGCTTCACAAATGCTTTGCTGCATACCTCGGTTGTAACGAGTGGTTATTTCAGTCAAAGTTGAATCAGTCGGCACATTCTCCTCTGACCTCTAGCATCAACAAGGCATTTACGCCCACACCTTTCTTTCCCATTCTGACATTCAGATTGGAGTTCAGGAGATTGTCTTGACCAGGACCACACCCCTAAATCCATTGAAGCAACTGCCATATGATTGGTTGATTAGATAATTGCATTAATGAGAAATTGAACACGTGTTCTTAATTATCCTTTATGTGAGTGTATAGGTACTGTATGGGAAATGTACAAAATATCTTTATGGAACATGATATTTACATAATAACTTAATGATTTTCAGTATGAAAGGAAAATAGATAATTTCGGCTTTTGCTACAAATATATCCGTTCTACTTCAGACTTCAGGTTTTGTGGTGCAGGGTCAAATATATATCTCAAAGTGTCATAGTGTGACTCTTTCAAACCTTCACTTAAACAAAACCACTGTGCAGTTACAATTATATCTTCTTCATGATTCTGAAAACCTTTAAAAAATAATTGTTCGTTGCTATACTCACATGTGTTCAGCACACCGGCATACACCCAGCACTGAGCAAAGCAAACAGGCACGCAATTTCCTCTGGCATATTTCAGCAGGATTTCAGGACTTCCAGTCCAGGCAGTGGGTGCCGTGCCGGTGGAGTAATCAGTACTCCAGTTTCCAACCAGAACACCATCATCGTCATTAGAGTTTATCTGTTTTCAAATAATAACAAATAGTTTGTAAAAAGTATCTTAAGAAGTATTCCTGGAAGTATGTCAACAGCATACCAGAGCTGAGCCTTGCCGGACGACTTCAGTGGCATTTCCGCGATATATCAGCGGTACTTTGCCAGCATCCATAACCGTAAGGCAGGCATCCAGAACTCCTTGTTCAAACTACAAGAAAGCACATATATGCTGAATGTAGTCAGATTTTAGCTTGTAGAGGCCCATTAGGTTAGACATTTAGTTAGTAGAAAAACATTTGTATGTATTTGATGTAAAGAGATCCATTAATAGTATAAAGCAGGGGTTCTCAAAGTGGGACCCCTGCTGGTCCTCAATTCTTAGCCAGGGGTCCGTGAAATAATTTGTTATAAATTATATAATTGTGTTGTATCATTAAAAAGATGATGTTTACATATGGCGACCATCTAAAAACCATATCAGACTTGCTACTGTTAATTTGATGAAAGCTACGATAAAAAGTATGACTGTCGAGTCCAAATGTAATTAAAGAACCCTAAATTAACTTGATTCAGGAGATTGTGTTTTGTTTATCACTATGAAACAAGTTTAAAATATGCTTTGAGAATATGCTTAGGAAATGTTCGAATTTTAAGGGGGTCCTTCGAAATGTTGCTCCCCTCTAAGAGGTCCCTGGCTGCAAAAAGTTTGAGAACCCCAGACATAGAGAATTCTGCTGACCTGCCCGTAGTTCCATGAACGGGATGTTATATTGTTAAATTCTCCGTTGAAGATGACCCCCACATCATTCAGAACATATTCCTGTCTGTCACTGTCTCTGGGCATGTACACCTGATCCGCTGTGTGGCGACACCAACAATATAAATCAGAAGTGGGACACGTACATGTGGCCTCCTGGGAGCTGTCATCCTGCTCGCGAAGCAATTTATAAATGTATGAAATACTGTATCATTGTGTTTGAGTTACGATTTTGGTCCAAAATGAGTCTTTGATGAAATATGATCAAAATATATCCATAAGATGATGCGAGTCTGCAGTGCAGTTTAATTCAAATACTGCTGCTGTCCTGACATGAATGAGTGAAAAACACCAGCACAGCAACAAAAGAGGAAGATAACCTCTGAATGTCACATTTAACAAAGAATGGAGAGCAAAATACTATAAACAGGCAGAATGTGTGATTTACCAAAAAAGTAATGTGGTTTTAATAGACTACATCTATATATAAACTTGTTCATACTGTAAGATTATAAGATTTATAGATAGATTTAGTTTGTACTCACCAGGGTCCCAAGGATTAAACAGCACATAAAAATCAGTGTTGGGGTTCCTCTGTGTGCGCTGTTTTCCAAAGTTACTCAACACACCCACAAAAGTTTGGAAACGGCCCACGATGCAGTTGGAGTCTGGTGTGATGCCCACTGCCACATCATTGTCTTGTGTGTTCACCACACGACACTTCCAGCTGACGTCACTTGTCACCTTTCCAAAGGACACAATGATGTAGGTGCCCTTGTTTACGTCAGGTGAGTTGCCTGTAAGATGAGCAGAACAGATATTAACCCAGAAAACGTTCATACACTGTAAAAAGTGAAAGTTGAATCTACTTAAAAATTAATTAAATTAGTAACACTTAAAAAAAAATTTTGTCAACTTAAAATTGTCATTTAAATTGAGAAGAATAAGGTGAAAAAACTTAAAAATTACTTAAATTGGTAACATTTAAAAATAAGTTTTGTCAATTTAAATTTTTTTATTTAAAGTGAGAAAATTTAGGGTGAAAAAATTTTTACAAAAACCTAAATTGGTAACACTAAAAAAAATAAGTTTTGTCAATTTAAAATTATTATTTAAAGTGAGAAATTTAAAGGTGAACAATTTTTACAAATACTTAAATTAGTAACCCTTAAAAATAAGTTTTGTCAATTTAAAATTATTATTTAAAGTGAGAAAATTTAAGGTGAAATTTTTTTACAAATAATTAAATTGGTAACTTTTAAAAAAATATGTTTTGTCCATTTTAAATTATTATTTAAAGTGAGAAAATTTAAGGTGAAAAAAGTTACAAATACTTAAATTGGTAACACTTAAAAATATGTTTTGTCAATTTAAAATTATTATTTAAAATGAGAAAATTTAAGGTGAAAAAATGTTACAAATAGCCTACTTAAATTGGTAACACTTAAAAATATGTTTTGTCAATTTTAAATTATACTTTAAAGTGAGAAAATTTAAGGTGAAAAAATGTTACAAATACTTAAATTGGTAACACTTAAAAAATAAGTTTTGTCAATTTTAAATTATTATTTAAAGTGAGAAAATTTAAGGTGAAAAAATGTTACAAATACTTAAATTGGTAACACTTAAAAAAATATGTTTTGTCAATTTTAAATTATTATTTAAAGTGAGAAAATTTAAGGTGAAAATTTTTTACAAATACTTAAATTGGTAACACTTAAAAATATGTTTTGTCAATTTAAAATTATTATTTAAAGTGAGAAATTGAAAGGTGAAAAAATGTTACAAATACTTAAATTGGTAACACTTAAAAAAATTATTTTTGTCTACTTAAAAGTATTATTTATAAAAAAAATACTTAAATTGGTAACACTTAAAAAATTTAGCTTTGTCAACTTAAAATAGTAATTTAAAGTGAAAAAAGTGAAAAAGGCACCAATAGCCCTGTGGTTAGTGCACTGACACATAGCACCAATTTGCTCACGCCGATCCGATTTGATTCTAGTCTCTGAGGTCCTTTGCTGATCTTGCTCCCCTATCTCCACACAACACTTTCCTGTCTATTCTCCACCATACTTAAAAAAATAAGTTTTGTCAACTTAAAATTGACATATAAACTGAGAAAAATTAAGGTGACTTTTTTTTATTAAATTACTTTATTAGTAACACAAAAGCTTTTTCAACTTAAATTTTTCACTTACCATTTGATTTTTTTTTTAAGTTAATCCAACTTATACTTTTTACAGTGCATTTGACCCAACAATAGGTTAAAACAATTCAAAATTGTGGGTTAAAATAACCGAGTATAGTTTAAATTACAACCGAGCAGGTTGAAAATAACCCAGAATTGATAAAGTGCCGTCTAAGGGATTTGACAATAGCATAAAATGTAATTAAATATAGTTTAAAGCATTTTATTTCAAATGAATTTAATTCAAATGGCTTCCATTACAACACCATTACCATCAGCAGCTGTTTACCATTAAAATCATTACAAATCTCGTTTGTGTGTAATGGATTTTATTCCTAGGATTTTAATGGTGCTCTATAAGGTTACTGTATTCAACAGGTAACATGTCACTAATTGAACCTGACATATACATTAAATATATATCAAAGATTGTTATACTTTCTTTACTAAAACTAATACAATTCCTATTATAACCAGAATTTCTCCCATGGTTTCTATTGTTTTTTCAGCAGGGCTCTTTGCAAACCTAAAAAAATCACTTTTTGAATGATAATTTAAGTTTTCAAAAAGAAGCTCACCAATCGAAAATTCAATTTCCACAGTGTCTTCCTGTGTATTGAATGGGCGGTTAAATCTGATGATGATGTAGAACTCTGTGTTCCGGCGCACAATCAAGTTGGAGTTTTTGTACTTGCTGGTGTTGTGAAATGTCTTGTTTTCTGCCACATGCATGTCAACAGCCAATACTGAGAAAGATGGCGCCACTAAAACAAAAAGCCAAAGACGTGATGTTTTAGGATGATGAGAAAGGTTTTGATGAAGTCTTAATAATAATAATAATAATAATTTGTTACATTTATCCATATATCCATTTATTATCTTAAGTGCCAAGGGTCTTTAGCTTAATCTTATAAAAATAATTAGCCAATGGTTCACCTTAACTGCTTTATAAGAAAGTACACCAGCTAACCTTTGTGTAAAAAGTTACTCTAGTAAACAGCAAAATTTATAAATGAAGTTTTTCAAAAAGTATTTTGTATGAATATGTACACACACACACACACACACACACACACACATAAATATCCTACTCTAAATAAATTCAAATATAACATTACTAGGTGCTCTTGGTGCCATATGATCAAACAGTTCAAGCTCAGGAGGAATAAACTCTTCAGAGTTCGATTTGTCAATGGAAACCCGGCCACGGGGAATCTGGTCAGGAACTGACATGATGTACACAAGTTGTCCTCACGTTAGCCTGAAGGACAGATGAGATATATAATTATAGACATAAACATTTAAAACATGTCTGATCTGTATTTTATTTAGTTATGAGGCATAACTGGTGCAGAAGAAATACAGTATGAGCGTGCATTATGTGTATTGGTCGCAGGTGGCGCGTGTTTGAGTGAACTACAAGATTTTGTCTCTTTCATTCTGTCCTGCCCCATGGGAAGATAGTGATGTAATATAGTGCTAAACTATTTTGAGATTGGGTCTGTGTGAATCATAAGACACTGATGAAATATCATTCTCAACTGAGCAATGCACTGCCAGTAGTAGTAGCAAGAGCCTTCGTATTACAAAAGCAGTAACATTTTTTAACATCGGAAAGGTTGTTGTGTTTATACAGCGGCAGAGATTTGCTTAATTGAAAAGTACAAAAATGTCACATTATAAGTGTCAGAAAGGGCAGATTATAACTAAATTATAAAAATCATCTATAACAACTCATCTCTAGTCAAGATAAATAATTGGAAGTTGAAATGACTTGTAAATTCCAGTTGATTCAATAAAAAAATGTAAGGCAGCAAAGAATTTTTTTACACTACATGTTTTTTTTTCAGCCCAGTCTCACGAAACTACGTACCAACACTGCAAAAAAATGATTTTCAAGAAAATACATTTCTTAGAATTTTTGTCTTGTTTTCATTAAAAAATTCTTAAATTAAGATGCTTTTTCTTGATGAGCAAAATGACCCAAGAAATAAGTCTAGTTTTTAGACCAAAAATATCAAATTTAATTTTTTTTCTGTGCATAAAACAAGCAAAAAATCTGCCAATGAGGTAAGCAAATTTTTCTTGAATTTTTCTTGAATTAGTTTTTAAGAAAAATGTTTAAGATTTTTTGCTTACCCCATTGGCAGATTATTATTATTTTATTTTAATTTTTTTTTGCTTGTTTTATGCACAAAATCACTTAAATTTAATATTTTTGGTTTAAAAACTAGACTTATTTTCTTGGGGTGTTTGCTCATTAAAAAAAGCATCTTCATTTTTAAGAATTTTTAGATATTTGAAAATAAAGATAAAATTACTAAGAAACTGTTTTCTTGACAATCATTTTTTGCAGTGTATAGTTAAATATTTTTTTTTATTCTTTTTCGTGATACTTTCACGAATTTCCACGTTTTTTGTGATTGTATCACTCATTTCTGTTTATGTGTCATTGTCAAGTTTTTGTTACTCAACTGTTTTGTCCTATTTTCTTACCATTGTCGCTTCGGTTTAGGGTTAGATTTACATAAAATAACATCCTTACCTAAACCCATCTCTAACCCTAACGCCAGGCGACAATGGTTTAAATATCAGAAAATATTTAAAAAATCTGAAAAATTTCTTATAAACCAATACTTTTAAAATCCTAACTCAAACACCAAATCTATGCCTAAACCGAAGCGACAATGGTTATAAAATAGGAAAAAGCAGTTGAGTAACCAATACGTGACAATGACACATAAACAGACATTTTTGATATGATCACGAAAAAATGCAGAAATTCATGACAATATCACGAAAAAAATTTCACAAATCAAAAATTTACGTGACTATAGATACATAATTTCGTGAGACTGGGTAGGTTTTTTGTCTTAACCATAGCAAATGAATAACCATTGATAATTTCCGTAAAGGAGTTCATGTATGAAAGAGATAGTTCACCCAAAAATGAAATATCTGTCATCATTTACTTACTTTCATGTTGTTACAAACCTGATAAAATTATGAACACAAGAGAAAATAATTTGATGAATGTCTGTAACCAAATCGATCAAAAGCCCCATTGACTTCCATAGTATTATTTTTTCTTACTATGGAAGTCAATGGGACATCTGATTGGTTTGGTTACAGACATTCCTCAAAACATTTTCTTTTGTGTTTTTCAGAACAGAAAAAAAATATAAAAGTTTGTAACAAGATGAAAGTGAGAAAATTATGACAGAATTTTAATTTTGGGTATACTATCCCTTCAAATGTGTCAAGCCTTCATAAAAATGATGTCAGTTAATAGTTACAAATGCAGTTACTCTGCAAAAACATTGTTGCTGCCTTGTAATGAGGGTTTTAAATGTTTCTGTTTACCTTAGTTAAGAAATGCTAGAAGAATGATTAAAAACACACAGGTAAAACTCAATTTGAAACTGAATAACTATAAAAAGCTAAAGAGTTCAAGTTATGTTACTCACAGTCTGTGTTGAAGAGTTGATGCGTCAGCTGTGGAAGCAGGCAGATGTGTTTTTATGAAGATGTTCATACAGATTAATATAGTGTCTGAACTTCCTCATCCTCTGGGGATAAACACCTCCATGGAACCAAAACATCTAATGCTGAGTCAAGATGATCCCAAGATCAAGTCAGTCTGACATACAAAGAATAATCTGATTCCTAATGACAACAACAAATTCCTAACAACTGTTAGCACTGATGACACATGTGTATGTTTTATTTGTATAATTTTGACTATCAAAGCAGACTTGGGTTAAACAAAGATTTTTGGACTTTTTGATGACAGTCAATTAAAAAAGTGCATTTAAATATTAAATTTTTATTTCGGTCAAATGTAAAATTGGTTCATTTTAAACTAAAAATGTGTTACTTTCTGATTAAAATAATACTGGTTACACTTTATTTTGATAGTCCAGATTACACTGTAAAAAGTGAAAAGTTAATTCATCTTAAAAAGTTACTTCAATTAGTAACACATAAAATGTAAGTTTATTCCTAATTTTTTAGGCGTTACCAATTTAAGATTTTTTTTTAGTTGATCCAACTTTTTACAGTGTAATCCAGTTTTGAAATATATATAAGCAGTGGCGGGCGGTGACTTCTCTTCCGAGGGGCGGAAATTCCAAAGATGTGTTCGGAGTATCATGTGTGTTTCTCGTCATTTTGGTGCGTCACGTGAATCATTTGCATCACGGTCATGTCAAAATAAGTGCCTGCTGCAAATACGTCGAAACGGTTTTATGATAAATAGATGCTCACATTCACAAAATACTCGCAAGACACTCACTTAACACTAAATTCTGATTAAACATGAGATTAAGCGAGTATCTGGCAAACGTGAGCGTCTCTTTTATCACAAACCCCTTCGAAGCGTTTGCAGCAGGCACCTATTTTGAAATGACACATGATGCACATAGGTTAACATGACGCGCCAAATGCATATTTTGAGCCACACACATGGCGGGCTACATATGTTTTGACGAGCTTTGCATCGTGTGCCCTTATATGCATATATGCAGCTATATGTCAACTAACTCTCATTGGAGTATTAGTAGACTGTTATACAGTAGGGTTAGGGAGGGGGTTAGGGTTAATACGTTGACACGTAGTTGTAATTTTTGAAAGTCTGTTGGGGATCATCACAAAAAAGTATTAGAAGATATTAAGCAGACAGTCTATTAATACATTAGTGATTGACAGATCCCAAATGTTGCAAAATTACTTGTAGTCAGTATATAAATTGTCTACAGTAGACCTTTAAAATAAAGTGTTACCATAATATTAATAAAATAACTTAAACTGACATACTGTAAGGTTTCTAAAACCTGGACAATCATGCAAAAAATTGAAAGACAAATACAAAAGTCTATAATAATAAAACCATAAAATAAGCTGGAAGGATTTCCAGTAAAACTACAAACTCATTTGCAGCATTGATGCAAGATATTTATGTTTTTTAAAAGTGATAAATATCTAACTGACTTTATTTGGCAAACAGATACCTTAACCTATTAAAAATAAGGAAGAGCTATTATGGCAGGTCAATAAGTCATTGTTAGTAAACAGAGGGAAGTAAAACTTGCTGACATTATCGTATGTGGTTGACCCATATGAAAAGTTATGTCGCCCCGTTCCACATGTATGCATTCAAGATCATGATGTATCTGTATAATAATATTATATGTGGACACCGACTAAGCATTCCCCTATTGTATCAAACAACAAGACAAAAGGTTGTATTTGGTAACATTAGTAATGCATTAGTTAACATGAACCTACAGTGACTGCAGAAGTATTTTTTATTGTTAAATCATGTTAGCTAATATATTAGGCTTTGAGTATATGTGTTAGTCTGAAGGATATATAATCCAGTGTGCTCAAAAACACTGACAGAATTTATATTTAGAACATATGAGCATTGAAAGCATACACAGTGTGTCGAAATGGCATAGTACTTATGAGCTTTTCTTTGCCATTTTCAGGTGCTGTCCAAGCAAAGTTTACCTTCAGACACAACAATTACATTTCAGTCTGATGGTCACTAAGGTCATGTAGGGAAAAACAAATAACACTGCAGTTATTTGTTTGTGTACAATGTATTAAAGAAGTTCTTACGTTATGGATGCACATTCAAAGCTTGAAATATAAATTCTAAGAGAATGTATTTATTACTAATGTATTGGATTGTTTGTTTATATGGTCCGATGTATTATATACATGTTTTTTATATTAGATGAGAAAAATATGCATGTGTACAAAAATAGAAATAAAGTTGTCATTGGATGCCATGTTTGTTATTTGTAGCAATAATCTGAAATTTATTTAATCTTGAACAGATTAATTAGCAGTGGCGGCCGGTGACTTCTTTTTTTGAGGGCGCACTATACCGACCTCAAGACCACATTTTAAAGGTCTTGGTCTCATCTTGGAATTGACCGCTGAGACCGTCTCGTCTCGGTCTCAGACAAAGAGGATTCGGAATTTTATCATTAATTTTATGCAGTTTATTCAGGTTTGGCATATGATGTTGGCATTGTTTAAGCATTGTTTAAGTTTCTCCCAAAGACAATTTTTCTAATCTTATTACTATAAAAACCTGCATTGTGTTAAGTGGATGGCAAGCCATGGAAAGATTAAATGGTTAAGTTGATTTCAGCTCTTTAGTGTTTGTTCACTTATATTTGCTTATAGACAAAGATAAATTCCCACATATCTGCAATGCCTTTGATTATTTTATCAACTTTACTGATGGCATACAAACACACACACACACACACGCACACACACACACAGACAAGAAGTGCCTAATCATATGCATATTCCACATTTTATCAAGTGTTAAGGGTTTTAATGCAGTGACTTGCATTGGTCTTGGTCTTGACTTGGTCTCGGCCTGTCTTGGTCTTTGTCTTGACTTGGTCTCCACACTTTAAAGTCTTGGTCTTGTCTCGGCCTGTCTTGGTCTTGGGCATGACTTGGTCTCGGTTTAAGTGGTCTTGACTATAGGGTGCACAATGTGAAGTTCGTCACCCCTCATGTGTGTGGTTTGTAATTTCAAAATATGTGTTTGCCGCGTCGAGTGAACTTATGTGCATCACATGTTATGTCAAAATAAGTGCCTGCTGCAGAGGCGTCTAAAGGGTTTATGATAAAAAATAGATGCTCACGTTTGCCAGATACTCACATAATCTCATGCGTAATCAGAGTTTAGTGTTAAGGGAGTGTCTTTCGTGTATTTTGTGAGACGTGAGCATCTCTTTTATCATAAACGGTTTTGTTTTGACAAAACACGTGATGCACATAGTTCACATGACTCAATAAACACATATTGAAAACACCAGCAACACACATGACACTGAATTTGCGCCCCTCAGAAGACCAGTCACCAGCCACAACTGTTAATTAGTAGACCACTCAATATGTCCCATCATAACTTTATTTTTCAGTAAAAATACAATGAACAGTCAAAAATTTGAACAGTCAAATGCTATGTTTTTGGGCAAAGAATAAGGCATATCAACCGAGCCCCTAAGGTGAAATTGGAGTAAAAAAAATCTAAAGTTTAGTTTCATGTGCTCATGTGAAACTTTCATGTGCTAATGCGAAACCTTCATGTGCAAAATTATTTTTCAAGGTTTGGTTTCGCACGTGAAACTAAACTTTATTTAATTTTTGCTCCATGTCCCCTTAGGGGCTCTGTACATATCTAAACCTCAAGAATTTTATGTTTTTTTTTTTTGACAACCATATGAAAGCCTGCTTTGGTTGAAATGCACTGGTGTTTCTATAAGATGTAGTCTTCACGAGTTCACACTTACAAATAATTCAGAACAGAGTTATTAATATGCGTATTTGGCGTGCTGTTCGAGGAGAGGGCTCCGAGCTCGTTAATGGACTGAGTCCGGAGCGCTTCCTGGCGGGGAGAGGGTTCCGGGCTCAGCCTTAGGCCCGAACCCAGAACAATCCCCCCTGTTCTGGTTAGTAAGGTGACTTAAGCAATCGTGCGGAGAAGGGGAGGTGGAGGGATGCTGAAACTATCGAGGAATGAGGGTGAGTTGGTTTCCAGTCTATATAGGTTTCTGTTGATGCCAATCAGGTGGATACCTGATTGCTGATTGTCAACAGCTGGTCATAGTTGAGGTGATTAGGTTGATTATCCGTGTGTCTCAATCAGCTCCCTTGTTCAGTAGTCAGGGCACTGATCAGGGAGTCGGCCATTTTAAGGGCTGTCTCAATCGCAAAATCCATTCAGTGCACTGGAACGTTCGTTCCCTAAAAATTCCCACAATGCAACGCAAAAAGCAGTGAGCATCGATGTCCCTATGTTCCCTAACCGGAAATCACGTGACCTTTTCTGAAACTCGCCAAACGAACATCACGTGATCCAACTCAATAAACTTTAGGTGTGTTCGACTTCATGCGGCGCTGCGCAGACCGATCGGCGGCTGACTTGAAGCAGTGCATTCCGGTTAGTATTTTTGTCTGACTTCAGCTGGCGCTGCAGGCACGTGATTGTGTCATATGGCTTTTAAGTACCGCGAGAGCGGTTCGAGATCAGCCGCCTGAGTTAGCCAGCGCAGTTCGCGAAGAGGAGCTGCACGGGCTGTAATGACGACACAGCTGTTTCACGATTGGTCCGATTCACCACATGACAACAATCACGTGTATTTCGTGTTTATTTTCACGCCCTCAGTTCCACAAATGCTCACAAATCTGTATTTTTATAACAGTTAAAGCTCTTTTCATGTAGTCGCGATGTTGTGTCATCTTCATCAAAATAAAATGGATAAAAAACGTAGACCCCACAACATTGGTATTTAAATAATATATGCTTATGTTGAACTCTTTATTCTTGTAAAAACACTGCTGTAAGCCTCTTCAGTTCCACTCATGCTCATACACGGACATTCAAAACAGTATAATTCACTTTTTATGTAGTTTACATCTTACAAATCATGTTTAATGCGATTAAGCAACAAACGGCACGTGATCAGCCATGCCTGACGTAAATGTAGCAAGCTATGGGAACCACAGCGCGTCCGACTTCACGTCTCCATTTTCAGCTCCTCCCCGCCTGCACGCGGCTAATCCACGGAAATATGCGGAGATCCGTGAGAATGTCACGGAAAAATGAGCAAAAAATTCCGTGACTATCCCACGGAACTTTGTGAGATCATGTTGCGCCGATCGGTTACATCCAGCCACAGCCGATGTCGAACACACGTACCTTTTAAGAAATGTTACAGATCTTTTATAAAGACAAAGCTTTGTTTTAGTTGTAAATATAAACACACATTGCTACACAGTAAGGGACCACAATCTACTCAATATTTAAATTAATAATATTTATTTGAATATTGTAAATATATTTATTACATTTAAAATGTAATTATATACCTCCAATTTTATGCACAGATATGTAAGAGAATAATGACAGCATTTTTCACAATGTACTGTTTTTAAAATTAAGTCAGAGATATGTTGCTTTTGCCGTTTGTTGATGAGTAACAGCTGTGAGTGATTACAATGCGCTTAAGCAGCCACGTGACAGAAAAATAAGTGAACATTGTCCCAATGTGAAGTGAGTTAGGGTCCTTACCAGTGCCCAAACCTGTGTACACGATATACTGATTCACGACCTCGGGAGCTAGGGAACGAATTGAGACACACGGAATTTGAACGTGTTCCTAAGTATTCAAGACACCTGATGGCAGAATGACATTTTTTCCAGGACATTAATACCTTCTCAGATTTTTATAGAACTCAATGCAATTGCTCCAGTGAGAACCTGCTGAATAATTATGGAATCTCTCTTCCTGGTATCTCAGAAGATTAAATGCTCCTTTTACTAAAGAAGAAATATGTGGTAAAGCTCCCAATCCAGACGGGTTTCCGTTTAAATTTTATAAACAGTTCTGGGCTTGAGGTTCGTTTGATAATAAATAATCTTTCAGAATCCAACTCTGTGGCCTTTTATTTATGCGATGCTTGAAAAAGTTGAATCAGTACAGTATAACTTTATTCTTGCCCTGTGGCCCAAGTTGACACTAACTGCTATCTAACATATTCTCAGTAAGCAGAGGCTGTCGACAAAGATTCTCACTTACGCCATTATTATTTTCATGGTTATTGAACCATTGGCTATTTCCATAAGAATTAACACTGCTATTTGTTGTGTTAAAATAGGCATATAGAGGAACATTGAAAATCTCTTTATGTAGATGTAATGTTGTTGCTAAGAAAGCAGTCAGAGGCAGAGGATCCAAGTGCAGTATTTAAAGTGATACCATGTAATTTTTCAACCTTCATAATACATTTTCAAGACCCTTGTGATAGTACATCGACTTTAAATAGGTTGAATGACATGTCTACCATAGCCTGACGGGGTCTGTATCACTTTTACTCGTATTTTAAAACTTAGGGTTTGTGGTAGTAACCAGAGCACAAAAAAAACTACAAAATTCGACTGCTTTACGGCATACGTCACTTCCTCCACACAATTTGTTTTTAACGAGAATTTTGCTGGAGGCTACTTAAGGAGTGTAGAGAGCAGTTTCTATTATGTGACTCTGTGGCACAGTCTTTAGTGTCACGGACCTATGACACGGGCGACCCGGGTTCGATTCCCCTTTAAGGCAATTTTTTATATAAACTGTTGATTCATACATAAATGCGATGTTCTTTATAAATTACGGCGATTATATTGCATATAGTTCCCTGTATTCAGATGCTGTGTTCACGTATTTACCTTTCTTTTTACTGTGTCTATGATATTTACATTACAATCCAGGATGCTATAGCACTCAAACTTGCTCACAGTGTAAAACCAAACCCTATTCATTCACCAATCAGATCCGAGCGTTTCTCTCTTCTCTCTTCCTCATTTGCTGCGTTCCGCTGTCACTCGCGTGACGTATTACAAAGCGGCAGACCTAAACGCATCGGTTTACTTGGATTTGGAGCGATTTTCACACAAAAAAGAGGAATAACGAGCGCCATTGCGGAAAATCCTTGTGGCGAGGGAGAGAGAGAGGATGCAACAATATTTGTTTGGAAAAAGGCAAGGAAATACGTCTGGTCGTTTCTGAATTAGAAGGCTGCAGCCTCCGGAGGTCAAATATGCAGGCTGCACACGTCATCAAGCCTGGGTTATTAAGGTAAACTGAGCACTACATTCGCAAGTCATAAGCATACTGCAACAATTTACGATTAACTAAGTATAATAGTCAACTTTGTAATTGTTAATATTGTGAAATAAGACAGTCTTGATGACGTATTAGAAATACGACATCCGGAGGCTGCAACCTTCAGATTGAGAAATGGCTTCTGCCACGACGAGTTCCTCATCAGAAAGTTGTAACATGACTGCGTTTCTCCCTGTTGTCTCAAAATGTTGATCGTTTAGCATTTTAAATGTTTAGTTTTTAGTTTAGTTTTAAGGTTGGCCAGTTCCTTTCCTTTGCGACAGTGCTGCGGCGCTTGTGGGCTCTAGGGGCGCTAGAAGTGAAAAATACGTGTCTAGCACCCCCTAGTGGCCAAAAGTTTCATGGTGTCCCTTTAATATATTAAATTAAATCCATACGAACGACCAGGTACAAAACTTTATTCAGAAACAGACACAGGTGAACACAGGAGAACATTACATTTAAACAACGACCAGCATCGGACTATGCAAACACTGGGATTAAATACACAGAGTAAACAGAGAAGACAAGAAACACCTGGGGACAGGGCCGGCGCCACGAGGGGGCGTGAGGGGGCGTCGCCCCCTCACCGGCACTTTCCCGCCCCCTTATATCACCATTAATGTGAATGGGATTTTAATGATACAATTTTATTTAAAAATCACATTTGCCTTGTGTATTGTCTTCCTAAAGTGAATTTAATAGTCTAATTATTTAACAAAACAAAAAAAATCAAGTGTGCATGTATTCTGTTGTCTACCGTGACATTAATAAATACACGCCCACTCCATGGCTTGTTACACTTCAAGCGGCGCCACTAGAACTGTGAGGCGATGACGTCAAAGCGCCGCGGGAGCGAGATGAAATTACACTTTGCATGATTTCTCGAATCGTTCTCGCGGTACTTTGACGTCATCCGGCTGTCGGTTCTTGCAGCGCCGCATGGAGTTGAACAAGCCTTTTGTGTTTACGGGTTGACCCACGTCGACAATGACCCCGCGTTCTCAGTCTCAGCGGGAAATCAAGAAGTCGAAGTGCGAAAGTATATCAAAAGTTACAGAAAGGAGTGGGAGAGTGACCCGGTCCTGCCCTGTAGCAATGGATATATGGAAAATAGCACTGCAAATTCTGCAAACCGGACTCCGGATTATCACACATCAATTAATGCCGTGAGCATTTCAGATGCACAGAACCAAATGTTCGGCTGTCATGTCAATTCTGGCATTAACTTCAGCAGACTGTACATAGTTTTGAAAAGTTGAGATGTTTGTTCTTCAGCATCCTTGCAAGTTAAAGTACAACCAACCTTGTTCTGCATTTAACGTTAAAGGTAAGCATCTCTCTCACACACACTTGTTTATCAGAAGTAAAATACATGTATTAATATTAATAGATAAAAAACAGACATTGAATTTATAATTAACGAATAGGTATTTGAATTAGCCTATCCTAAAGCATAGCCAGAGCCGGATTAACCCAAAGGCAAACTAGGCACGTGCCTAGGGCCCGATTGGCGGGATGGGGCCCAGACAGAGGGGGAATTTTTTTTTTTTTTTTTACAAATGTCCCATCTACAATTTCACCGCTGTCGGCCGGGATCCCCGTATCTCCAAAACCATTATTTTTCAGGAAGTTAAAAAAACGCCGTATTTTTTAAGTTATTAAACATTATTTCAATTAAAGACGAGCTTTATGACTCGGGAGCAGAGAGATACGAACTTATGCTCTCATTGATAAAAATGGTACGGACACGGACGTCGCCGCTGCCAGCAGTGTTCAACAAATACTGCGGTCACATTGAGCCTTAAAGACGATGCTTCAATAGTTCACCAAAGCTGACTGTAGTATACATCTTACTAAACTCGATTTTAAAGGTTTACGATCTTATAGATGCAATACAAAACACGATGAGCGGACTGCTGTCTAATAAGTGGAAATGAATCTGCTCGCAAACTTACCTTCGTGGCTCACGGGCTTCCTTCTGCACAGAAGCATTACAGCTATCGAGTTTTAATAAATGTACTTAAACCTAACTATTTTCACTTGTTAGTGCCTAACAAACAGAAGTATTATATTAATTAAACAGCCATTTTATTTCCAATAAATAAAACATTTACTTGTGTTTAACATTCACAAAATAATTTAATGGTGGTATGCAAAACATTCAATTTAATTCAAAATTGAATTCAATAAAAACATTGCTACTTGTGTTTTACATGCACAAAATAATTTAATGGTGGTATCCAAAACATTCAATTTAATTAAAGTACTATATTAGATACATTTTAAAACTTCAATGCATGTATGAGCCTAGTAATACGTAAATATTTAAAATACATCAATAACTGATATCATAGGTTAACACAGATAAAATCACTTTCTTTATTAAGCCCATTACTGAGTGTATTTGTGTTTGTGAGTTTATGACTGTTGTTGTCTGAGGTGGTGACTCGGATGGGGACGTCAGTCATCAGAATGGTTGATTTTAAAGTTCATCGTTCCACTCTGTACCTGACAGAGTTCCTTTAAGGACACAGACATGGTTGCTGCAAAAAATAAATAAATAAAGGACAAACGATAATTTCCCTACGTTATATAAGGCATGTTTACGTATAATAACGAGCCAAAAAAAAAAAAACAGTTCCTTGCATAATAATTCATGACTGCAATGGCAGAACTAGCGGGGTCAAGATTTTTTTTCTTTAAGCCCCACAAAAATCACGTTAGATACCAAACATGATAACAAAACCAATGGATAGTGGCTAACTAAGTCAAATGCAAGCAATATGTGCTTTAAATTCACTTCACAAACGTGAATAGCGTAAAGAAAAATCTAGCAGCCTCAGAAACGATACATTAGAGTTTAGCACTACCATTACTTCGAGATAAAACTGTTATACATAATATAAAAACTGTTATTATATAATTCATATAACTGAAACATAAATAACCAGTGTTTTGAGGACATTTACCTCAGTGGACGTGTTGGTCGATGAGGATTTCGTTGCGATTCTCAATCTTGAAGAGAAATATGCAGCGAAGCTCTCCCGCGGATTACTGACACCTATTGGTTATTTACTTGTACTACTGCCTTAACAATGACACTCCCAATGGATAAGGTGAGGATAATTTAATAGCATTTAGAGCCGTGTAATGACGTATAAATAATAAATTTAGCAAAAAATTGTCTGATAGACTGGTTAATATACAACACATGACTTAATTTGGTATACAAACAACCAATTTGTAAGCAAAGACTAGGCTATGTAAAATGTGAATTCACTTTAATTAGTAACTTTGGTAAGTTTCAGATTTCAATTCATAAATAACCTTGATGGGGGGGGGCCCAAAAAATGCAGCCTGCCTAGTGTAGTCCATTTATTTAATCCGGCTCTGAGCATAGCTAAATGTGTAAACGAGTTATTGTCATTTTGCTATTGTGGTTCTCTATCTGCTGGTGTTTCGCTAGCTTATGGTGACTTACTTGTGGCAGTTAAAAACAACTACGTTAAATGATCAAATTGAACCAAAATTTAGATAAAATGTTGCGTTTGGACCGTTTTTGCGCTAGAAACACTGTCCCCCCACCATTACGTGAAAATTATTTGCACTACGGAAAGCAAACACAAAGTATTATATTGCATTAACTAATTTCACCATGGACATTCGAAATGGATTAAAAAGAAACTACCTCTGGCTGGGTCTGAACTTCAAATGAGCAGTGTTGTGCTGTTAAGTAACGTTAGGTAGGCTATGCTTTTTTGTTGTTTTATATAGTAAAAGTGTTCAGATCATGTACGTTGCTCACTATAGCTGTAGTTTTTGTGGTTGTATCCCAGAGATGTTTGTTTATAACACGTTAAAGCTTAAGGGACGTACCAAAGCTACATGTATTTTCTAGCTTGGGGAATTAAATGCATTTTGTGTGATCGCCCCCTCTGGTATTTAAGACGCCCCCTTATCAGCGCTCGGCTGGCGCCGGCACTGCCTGGGGAAACAATCAGCACACCGACAGATGAAACAAAAGAACTACACAGAACTACAACATGGCAGACACAAACAGAACTTCAAAATAAAAGACATGACAAGGGAAACAGGACAGACTCCTGACAGTAGACAATGTTTTGCTCTATCTCAAATATCCAGACACCTCTACAGATGCAATTCCTGCTGTAATTGATAAATATATTTGTCTGGATATAAGATTAAAAATCTCCATATGTCTGCATATTTCCTCCTTTGGATTAGCATCTTTTGGTTTTTAATATTTGGGAATTAATATCACTCCTAATTTGGAAATCAGTTTAAAGCCACTATCCACATTTGATCACAAAGATTAATTAAATTCAATTTTATTTATATAGCACTTTACATTTACAGTACATCAGCACTTTACATGAATAAAAACCAGAGAAAACACAGAAAAATCAGAGGACAACAAAACTACACTGTAAAAAAATGTCTGTAGAAATTACAGTATTACTGGGTATTACTGGCAACTAGCTGCCAGTAACTTACTGTAGATTTTACATTTATGTTATTAACTGGCAACAGTTTGTTTAAAATTAAATGAACATGAAACATTTTCAGTCTTTAACTTCTACAGTAAGTTACTGGCAACCAGCTGCATAATTACAGCAAGTTTTTTACAGTAAGTACAGCGGGTAATAAACCATACCAGTGAACCTTTATTATAGCCAATATTCTGTGTGGGGTTTCTGCATGTTCTCCCTGTGTCAGTGTCACAAGTCGGGGTGGACCCAGATGTAAATAAGGTCACGCCCCTTTTTTCACCTCGAGGAGATTCCCAAAGCCACCCCAATGACCAGACACACAAGGTAGGCATAAATTAAAATGTATTTTATTTAATTTACTTAAAAATATTAAATAGGGCAGGGAAAAGGGGAACTTAAAATAACGGCCCCTCTAGGCTCTCTCCACAGCTCGGCTTCTCAGGGTTCACGCTGGTTCTCTCTCTCTTCCTCCACAGACGGCAGCTGGGACACAAAGGCACAGTGAATCGTTCTTAGTTAGTTCTCTCACCTCGTCGCTGATTACAGCTTCTGGTACGTATAGTTCTCCTTCACAACGGGTCTCCTTAGAGCTCACACTGTTTCTCTCTCTCTTTCTCCACAGACGACAGCTGGGACACAAAGGCACAGTGAATCGTTCTTAGTTAGTTCTCTCACCTCGTCGCTGATTACAGCTTCTGGTACGTATGGTTCTCCTTCACAACGGGTCTCCTTAGAGCTCACACTGTTTCTCTCTCTCTTTCTCCACAGACGACAGCTGGGACACAAAGGCACAGTGAATCGTTCTTAGTTAGTTCTCTCACCTCGTCGCTGAATACAGCTTCTGGTACGTATGGTTCTCCTTCACAACGGGTCTCCTTAGAGCTCACACTGTTTCTCTCAAGGTGGCGGACTCACGAATACGGCTAGGCGTACTGCATCGACCGGCAGTGGTTTCCAAGATAGCGCCGGGGACCAAAACCCTCTCGGCTGACTCGTTGATTCAACAGAGGGGCGGAAGTGTCACGCCGTCACACCCGGGTCGAGCGCTGCCCTTTCCTCGACGCCTGTTGGCAATCGACAACCGGACCGGGGCGCCCCTTTGTAGAGACCTCGGGGCAGCGGATCTCCTTCGCCTCTGACTCTGTGATGATAGACAACACACAGGTAAAGTAGCAATGCAACTGGTAATACTCACACCGCCAGCCGTACAGATCTTCACCGCCACTCCTAACACAAGTCCGCCAAGCGTCTGGCTACGAAAATACTTCAGGAACTACTCCAAAATTCCAATGCTGAAACACACTCACAGCATAATCATACACAGGGTTATTCTAGGGTCCGTCTTCCTCTTCAGCGCCCCTAGCGAGTGACTGGAGGCGGGGTACGTCTGACACGACACAGCAATCTCACTGCAATATACACAGCACCACTTCAAAGTGAAATTTCTACATCCAAGACTCACCCACCACGCTCAGTGCACACAATAGACGCCCGTCTTCCTTCGCCTCGCTCTGGGCAAGAATGTGGAGATGGTAACACGGCCTAGCAGTTGGTTTCCGTCGCTGTGGCTGTCTCACACAAAGATCCCGTGGCTCACCCACCACGCTGACTCAGGGGCAGGGCCACTCGCTCTCGCTGGAAAGCACTTAAAAGATATCCAGGAAAAATACATGCAAGGTATATTCAATGAATGAGTTCGTTTACTCACAACTGCGGTGCTTCTGTTATCTCACGCTTCCTTAGGTTGACTTCTCCTACGATAATTCCAGCTACACCAATGGGTACTCACGATAGCACGTTCCTTCTTCCTTCACTTCGTTTATACAAGGTCAGTCTCCACTTACTTTCCAACCCGTAAGGTCTTTAATATCTGCCTCCGCCGAAATCCCACGATGCACAAAGAGAGAGAGAGAGTTCGATAATTCAACTGGCGTACCCGGTGAGTTTAACTCAGCGCTACAGCACACACCAACACTGGTCATAACAACAACGACTTCGGGGTGCTCCTTTTTAAAGATCCACGGCCTGCCTTCCTTTCGCCTCCTGTGGCTCTGTCCTCTTTCCAGTCGCTTAGCGATCCCCGGATCAGCAGAGCCTTCGGGCTCTTCAAAAGGTGCGTGTCTTTGTTTGCCTTTGGCAAAGGAGCTTCCCCCGTGTCAGCCGCCGCTCGTGTACATCGCTCTCGTGTCAATCGCTTCTCCTCTCTGTGTTCCAACAGAGCTATTTAAATGCTTCATCTTTCTGCAACCTCCAATCACACTTCGTTTCATTTATGCTTCACACCTGTGGCTCGTAAAGCCCTGATAGCGTTTCCCTGGAAACCAGGAAGTAAAAAGGTCCGTCTTCGTATGTGGCCCGGTGGGGAAACCTTCCGGGCGGAACCAAACTTCCCTAACTTTGGTTCCGCCCTTGGAAAGATCGTCACCTTGTGACATCCTCCCCCGCCAATCCGTTCTCGTCCCGAGAACGCGTTGTTTGGGGACTAATATTGTGTTGATGGGAGCTTTTACTTTTTAAAAAAACTTGGTAGGTCATTGGGGGACCTTGGTCTCAACCCGAGGTGGACTGCCGACTACGCCAAATCTGTCACAAGTCGGGGTGGACCCAGATGTAAATAAGGCCACGCCCCTTTTTCCACCTCGAGGAGATTCCCAAAGCCACCCCAATGACCAGACACACAAGGTAGGCATAAATTAAAATGTATTTTATTTAATTTACTTAAAAATATTAAATAGGGCAGGGAAAAGGGGAACTTAAAATAACGGCCCCTCTAGGCTCTCTCCACAGCTCGGCTTCTCAGGGTTCACGCTGGTTCTCTCTCTCTTCCTCCACAGACGACAGCTGGGACACAAAGGCACAGTGAATCGTTCTTAGTTAGTTCTCTCACCTCGTCGCTGATTACAGCTTCTGGTACGTATAGTTCTCCTTCACAACGGGTCTCCTTAGAGCTCACACTGTTTCTCTCTCTCTTTCTCCACAGACGACAGCTGGGACACAAAGGCACAGTGAATCGTTCTTAGTTAGTTCTCTCACCTCGTCGCTGATTACAGCTTCTGGTACGTATGGTTCTCCTTCACAACGGGTCTCCTTAGAGCTCACACTGTTTTTCTCTCTCTTCCTCCACAGACGACAGCTCGTCGCTGAATACAGCTTCTGGTACGTATGGTTCTCCTTCACAACGGGTCTCCTTAGAGCTCACACTGTTTCTCTCAAGGTGGCGGACTCACGAATACGGCTAGGCGTACTGCATCGACCGGCAGTGGTTTCCAAGATAGCGCCGGGGACCAAAACCCTCTCGGCTGACTCGTTGATTCAACAGAGGGGCGGAAGTGTCACGCCGTCACACCCGGGTCGAGCGCTGCCCTTTCCTCGACGCCTGTTGGCAATCGACAACCGGACCGGGGCGCCCCTTTGTAGAGACCTCGGGGCAGCGGATCTCCTTCGCCTCTGACTCTGTGATGATAGACAACACACAGGTAAAGTAGCAATGCAACTGGTAATACTCACACCGCCAGCCGTACAGATCTTCACCGCCACTCCTAACACAAGTCCGCCAAGCGTCTGGCTACGAAAATACTTCAGGAACTACTCCAAAATTCCAATGCTGAAACACACTCACAGCATAATCATACACAAGGTTATTCTAGGGTCCGTCTTCCTCTTCAGCGCCCCTAGCGAGTGACTGGAGGCGGGGTACGTCTGACACGACACAGCAATCTCACTGCAATATACACAGCACCACTTCAAAGTGAAATTTCTACATCCAAGACTCACCCACCACGCTCAGTGCACACAATAGACGCCCGTCTTCCTTCGCCTCGCATTGGGCAAGAATGTGAAGATGGTAACACGGCCTAGCAGTTGGTTTCCGTCGCTGTGGCTGTCTCACACAAAGATCCCGTGGCTCACCCACCACGCTGACTCAGGGGCAGGGCCACTCGCTCTCGCTGGAAAGCACTTAAAAGATGTCCAGGTCAAATACATGCAAGGTATATTCAATGAATGAGTTCGTTTACTCACAACTGCGGTGCTTCTGTTATCTCACGCTTCCTTAGGTTGACTTCTCCTACGATAATTCCAGCTACAGAGATGGGTACTCACGATAGCACGTTCCTTCTTCCTTCACTTCGTTTATACAAGGTCAGTCTCCACTTACTTTCCAACCCGTAAGGTCTTTAATATCTGCCTCCGCCGAAATCCCACGATGCACAAAGAGAGAGAGAGAGAGTCCAATAATCCGACTGGCGTACCCGGTGAGTTTAACTCGGCGCTACAGCACACACCAACACTGGTCATAACAACAACGACTTCGGGGTGCTCCTTTTTAAAGATCCACGGCCTGCCTTCCTTTCGCTTCCTGTGGCTCTGTCCTCTTTCCAGTCGCTTAGCGATCCCCGGATCAGCAGAGCCTTCGGGCTCTTCAAAAGGTGCGTGTCTTTGTTTGCCTTTGGCAAAGGAGCTTCCCCCGTGTCAGCCGCCGCTCGTGTACATCGCTCTCGTGTCAATCGCTTCTCCTCTCTGTGTTCCAACAGAGCTATTTAAATGCTTCATCTTTCTGCAACCTCCAATCACACTTCGTTTCATTTATGCTTCACACCTGTGGCTCGTAAAGCCCTGATAGCGTTTCCCTGGAAACCAGGAAGTAAAAAGGTCCGTCTTCGTATGTGGCCCGGTGGGGAAACCTTCCGGGCGGAACCAAACTTCCCTAACTTTGGTTCCGCCCTTGGAAAGATCGTCACCTTGTGACATCAGCATTGGTTTACTCCGGGTACTCCGGTTTCCTCCCACAGGCCAAAAACATGCAAGTTAGGGAGACTGGAGATGCCAGATTGTCCTTCCCCCAACCTGTCTGAATAAAACTTGTGTACGGATTAATGAATATAGCCGTAGATGCTGGAATGCCATAAAAACATAAAGGAAGAAGAAGATAACCAATATTCTGAATTTTTGACTAACCTTTTCATGATCTTTTCAATCCATAAGATAGGAATTCAACCTGCCTAGTAAATGATTTTCATACATTTCTTTAATTATAACACTTCTTAGAGTCTTGCTTAAAAGAGGTAATATACAATCTGGTATTTTAATTCACTCTCAAAAAGAAGATTTCTGACTTTTATGTATTGTCTGATGCCTGTTTATTAACTTTTGTCTCTTTCAAGGTGATTTGAAAAAAAGGATTTTGGTTCAACTTTAGTGATGAGGAATGTTCATTCATCAGCAAAGGTGCTTCAATTTTGGCCCATGAACAAAATTACAATTTTACTTATTTAACTCCAGTTCGGCTACATAAAATATTTTCCAGTTTCTCTTAATTAAGTTTTAAATTTGTAATGCATGTGTTTTGGGATTGTGACAAAATCAAAGGTTACTGGAAAGAGATCCACAAAATCAAAAGATTGTTGGAAAGACGTTTGCATCTCCATATGAAGAGTTTCGTTGCAAAACGAGATAACCACCGTTTTTTTAATTGTTCAGAAATCTCGTTTTTTGGTTGTGCATTCCAATTAATTTCAATGCAACTGCAGTTGGTTTGTTTTGATTTAAACCTTCATAACTTAAAAAATACAGCTAGCACCATGAAACAAAATAATAACATGATAACATAATAATAAACAAAAATGTTAAAACATGGATTTATCTCGTTTTGCAACAAAACTCTTCATATGTACACTCACCTAAAGGATTATTAGGAACACATGTTAAATTTCTCATTAATGCAATTATCTTATCAACCAATAACATGACAGTTGCTTCAATGCATTTAGGGGTGTGGTTCTGGTCAAGACAATCTCCTGAACTCCAAACAGAATGTCAGAATGGGAAAGAAAGGTGTTTAAGCCATTTTGAGTGTAGCACTAAAAAAAATGGGTTGTTTTTAATCCAGGGTTGGGTAACTATAGGACAGAACACATTTATGGGTTTAAATGACCCAAATAATGGGTTGTTTTAACTCAACTGCTGGGTTGTTTCAACATGGTTGATTAACAATAACCCAGCAGTTGGGTTAAAACAACCCATTATTTGAGTCATTTTAACCCAGAAATGTGTTCTGTCCTTTAGTTACCCAGCCCTGGATTAAATATTTTTTAGAGTGTGGTTGTTGGTGCCAGATGGGCTCAGTTACTGGGATTTTCACACACAACCATTTCTAGAGTTTACAAAGAATGGTGTGAAAAGGGAAAAACATCCAGTATGCGGCAGTTCTGTGGGTGAAAATGTCTTGTTGATGCTAGAGGTCAGAGGAGAATGGGCCAACTGATTCAAACTGATAGAAGAGCAACTTTGACTGAAATAACCACTCGTTACAACTGAGGTATGCAGCAAAGCATTTGTGAAGCCACAACACGCACAACCTTGAGGCAGATGGGCTACAACAGCAGAAGACCCCACCGGGTACAAAAATGCAGCATTTTTACACTGCACTCTGTCTCTTGATCATGACAAAGAATCAGAGGTGGAAAGTAACGAATTACATTTACTCACTTTACTGTAATTGAGTAGTTTTTTGTGTCCTTTTACTTTTTTGAGTAGTTTTTAAAAACTGTACTTTTACTTCTATTTAAGTATGTTTTATTTAAAGTATTGTACTTCGCTACATTTTAAATCATATCCGTTACTGAGTAAAGAAAATATTTAAAAAGCAAGGTGAAAATATTTAAGACACGCAACGGATGATTGATGGGCGGGGGAACGCGCAAAAAGAACCATGGAGACGGACAAGACAGGCGCGCGCTAATACAGACTCGCCTCAGTTTAAATCTTATGAAAGAAAGAAAACTTTCCACTGACGCGAAGCGAGTGTTTCATTCCTATGAAAGGTAGGATTCATGCCCTTCAGTACGAAATTGCCGCCCGGGTTTTACCGCTCATTTGCACGACGCGTTTTTAATAACATGCGGATTATCTTTGGTCTAGCAGCTTTGCATCAAGTCAAACACAACTACAGAACGTGACGTCCTCGACAATGCGCAGGTCATTAGACATTGCAGAGAGAGAGAGAGAGAGAGAGAGAGAGAATAAAGGTCTGACATCAGGTCAGGGAAGCTAGAAGACAATAACGTGTCAAATGTATATAGACATGGCACTCATCTCATTATATGCTCATTTAAACTAGATATATAGTTTAATAAAATAATGTATGTTACCAGCAATACATCAATTACAACCTTACTAGTGATTGTATTTACTAGCTGCTGACTATTTTCAAAAGTGCATAACTCACATGTAAAAATCATTAAACAATTCCATAATTGTTTCTTAGTTTAAAAAATCTTTTTATTTTATTAACTTTTTGTTATTGCACTTTAATTGTAAAGATGTTCCTACAATTAAAAACAACTAGTTTGAGATGTATATTCCCTTGTCGTTTTTGAACTATACTAGAATCCTCCACTTCTCCCGCTGTAAAAAAAGTAACGTTTACTCTGAGTAAAGTTAAAATGACTTACTTTTTACTTTTACTTGAGTAGATTTTTAGACAAGTAACTTTACTTTCACTTAAGTAAAATATTATTAAAGTAACTTTAATTTTACTTGAGTACAATATACTCTTTCCACCTCTGCAAAGAATATATACTGAACTTTTGTATATATTTAGCAAAAAAAAATGTATACTATTACTGGGGTAAACTCCTCAGATATACCCTCAGTCAATATGTGGATGATGAGCCAAGCAGCTCCTCTTTTACCTCTGGAAAAAATTACTTTTGATGCATAAGACCTCATGTTTTCTCATTTGATTTAGATATGCCCTGTTGTATTTTATTCTTGTATGTTATTCTTTTTTATTTCTTCTTTTTTATTATTTCACATACAAACAGTTTATCTGTATACATCTATACGCATATATATACATATAACAATAGTAAGTTAATATTTAGCTAAACATGCTGTAACACTGTTATGATATTGTTATATACAATAAAAATTGGGGGATGCGACATTTTAAAGGCTTTTCAAACGTACACAAAATCCAATACCATACTATAACATCAATAATTTATTCTGACTTCTCCTTACTAACAGTAACTATCATTCTAGCATTCTTATTTAAATAAAACATTAATTCTATTATTCCTGATATCTCCAATAGACATGAGCTGATCTATGAATATTTTTTGATTATAGTGTTTAATATTGAATTTTGATTACGAAAAAGTGACGGCATGTTTGCTATCAGTATATTTCCAGTATAAATACATTTTCTGTATAAATAAGTCAATCAGTCAGAATGAGTTCTGCTTGATGTTTATTAGTAGTTTGCATTAAACAGTCCATTGCATTATAGCACAAAAAAAACAATATATTGTGATTACTATGACAGTATGTTAATCGACAGATTACCTGAGCCCCCAATTACCTCCACACCCATCTCCCAAACAAAAAATCATGTATAGATCATCACTCAATTTCAGACATTTAAAATTTGTTCATTATTTTTAGAAGGTCATAAAGAAATGTAAATATAAATTGTAATTTAATTTTTTTTATTATCTTTCATAAAATCAGTAAGCAAAGTAAAATAACAAAAAATGTGTTAATATTCTCATTTGCTGCTTCCCATGTTTTCTTTCTCTTGTTTGTCCAGTACTTTGATTTCGATCTTATTGGTGACCTGCCTCAGTGTGTTGCAATCCAGACATGCCATCAGTGTTTTCTTCCCAGAAGCCTTGGGGATGATGGACTCTTTATATTTTATTGTGCCACCAGGAAAAATCTGCCTGTAAGTGAAAACACACACAGGCATATATTGTAAGAAAAAATACAATATGAAGATAGCGACTTTGATCAATCTAATGGCATTAATGCAGAGAGAGGACAAAATGTATGTAACCGTGAATGTATAGGTGTTTGTGCATTTGTGTATGCTGCTTGTTTGTCAAACTCCTACCGAGCCTCTAAGGTGACATTGGAGTAAAAAAAATCTAAAGTTTAGTTTCATGTGCTCATGTGAAACTTTTGCGTGCTCACGTGAAACTTTCGCGTGCTCACATGAAAACGGGACATGGAGAAAAAATTGTGAAAAAAAGTGAAACTATCACGTGCTCACGTGAAACTTTCATGTGCAGAATTTTTTAAAAAAATATTAAGTTTCGCGTGCGCACATGAAACTTTCGCTTTCGGGTGCGCACGGGATAGTTTCGCGTGCGCACGCGATAGTTTCACTTTTTTTCACAATTTTTTCTCCATGTCCCCCTAGGGGCTCCATAAACTCCTACTATGTTATGTGCTTTAAGATTTTGATTTATTCTTTTGTGTTTATTTTACTTGCTGGTGTGTAACATTTAAATATTTCACCTGTATTTTTTCATCTTGGTCTGTATCAGATCAGGTCCATCAAGGCGGAGCTGCACATTTTCCAGCGTGTAATTAAAAGGATTTAGGAATTCCACAGTTATCATGAGATCTTTGCCAACCTGGGGAGTTCCAGTCACCTGTAGATAACGGCATAAAGACGTGCCTTTTAAACTTTACTGTCACATCGTGGATCTACACAGCTGCAAATGTTTCAACAACTGGGGAAGTATACCCGCAAAGTCAGGTCAGGAGGGAGAAGGGTGACAACTTTCATTTTGGAAAGAGACACGTCCTTATCATCAATTTGCCCATACACAACAAACATCAGATTGGATTGTTCCACCAGGTAGGGCATGTACTCCATAGCTCGGACATCTATTTTTAGCGTCTCAGCTGTAAATTAATCATTTAACAGAAACTTTTATTTATTTAAAGAAACCAAGAAATGTGGGTGCATTTAATGATACTAAGACATTTTATAATCGCCCTATGGATCAACGGTCAGTGTTCTGATAACTTTTTACAGTTTTAATTTAATTTAAATAACATTTTATACTGGAAAATATTTCACGCTTGTGCAATATTATGCTTATTCAAAAAGTCTTACTCTGTAACGACTCCACGGTTACATCTCCATTTTCAAACTTGAAAAAAGAGCTGATGACACCTGTGTAATACACCACACAGCCAGTAAGGGTGGTATGGATGGTGCATTTTTTGGTGGTCTCGTTCTTTACGTTCATAGTCAGCTTGAGGTTATCACCCATTTTGACGACATCGGCCTGGAGCTCAATAGCCAGACCAGATGCAGCTGGGGCCAAGTTATTCCTAGTAGGAACACCACGACTTTCTGCCATCTCCATGGCCTCCCTCTCCTTCAGAGTTCCTAGAATCAGGAATGTTGAAGGGAAAATAATGGGAAAAAATCATTAAAACAGCAGGAATGTGTAAATCTTTACAAAAGACTTTTAACAATTTAAATTACTTAAAGGGGATATTTCACAAGACTTTTTAAAAATGTAAAATAAATCTTTGGTGTCCCCAGAGTATGTATGTGAAGTTTTAGCTCAAAATATCATATAGATAATTTATTATAACATGTAAAATTGACACTTTGTAGTGCCATTTTGGGTGTGCCTTTAAATTACTGTAGTTGATCTCTGCACTAAATGGCAGTGCCTTCTGACATCACAAGGGGAGCCAAATTTCAATAAGCTATTTTTTCACATGCTTGAAGAGAATGGTTTACCAAAACTAAGTTACTGGGTTGATCTTTTCACATTTTCTAGATTAATAGAAGCACTGGGGACCCAATTATAGCACTTAAACATGAAAAAAGTCAAATTTGCATGATATGTCTACTTTAAAAGAAATTCAAGTTAAAGTTTGAATTGTTAATGTGTCTAAACTTACCCTCTGGATACTTATAGTTAGAAGTGATATCCTCATATTCACTGCTATTCAGCTTTTTGGTCAAAACGAGTTTTCCCACATACGTAGGGTCCACATGGATGACCTTCCTTTTTCCATACTTATCAGACTGATAGTAGATCATATCGCTGTTTAGCTAAACACACACATTTTCCCATGTTAATCATGCAAACCCAATAAACGAGATTTTATCTATTCAAAGATAAAGTAAATATAGCCACTATAAGTGTTGTGTTATTTACCTCGGCAAAGACGAATCTTGCATCGAACTGGTAGCTGATTTCTCCCTCTCTTATAGCATTGACAGATGTCGGGCCACATCGATAGAGACCTCAGTGAGAGATACCAAATAACCGTCATTCTTTCCATTTAGCGTAACAGGAAGCATGTATACATTTTTATATGGTCTGTCAAAAGACTAATCGTGATTAATCGCATACACAAACTATTTTTTATGTTTGTACTGTGTAGTCATTATGTTTAAATAAATATGCAAACATTCATGCATATATATGCTAAATGCTAAAGCCAGTCCTAGGCCTTACTTAAATTAAGACTTTTAAGCATCTTTAATAAACATGCTTACAAAAAAGACGTTACATGTGTGTATTTTGAGACAAATCAATGGCACAGGAATATTTTAAGATCAGTCAATGCAAGTTAATTTTAGTTCAGACAGCTCAAACATGTGTTTTAGTCTAAGGCTAGGCTTTAGCACTAAGGGCCAGATTTACAAACAGCTTGCGCTAGCGCAAACCATAATTTTGGTGTTAAAGGGCGAATGTGTGACGTCCCATCTTGTTGACGTTCAAAGTGTTGTCAAACAAAACAGTGCGTAGTTACCTCCTCCCCTCCCTTCCGTGCTTTCTGAAAGAGTCATGAATGCGCCCAATCCCCACTCCCAAATCCTTCTTGTCGTTTATTGGCTGGAAAACGTTGTTATGTTTCGTGGTGGTAGGTTTGACCACTTTGTTTTTGTTGCAGTTTGCGAAGCCTGGGCTGTCTACAAAGACTGCGTTTTTTACAGTGTGTTCAGAGGACAGGCAGCTAGCAGATAGTGAGGAGATGTTTACTGTATGGAACTAAAAATTTGTTATGGCCTAAAACGCGTGAATTCGTTTAGAGCACCTTTAAATAACGACTGTCGGGATTTACTAAGGACGCACAGTGGAAAATTAGCGCTGAAAAGTTGTAGTCTAGAACAGCAGAGCTACAACAGAGAATGTACTTCTTAAAGAAATTATTGATTTTTAATGTCAATAATAGAATACTGTTGATGTTTTATGAAGCTTTTTTTGAAAGTATTGTGTCATTCTGTGTGATCTGCTGGTATGGTAACGCCTCTGAGGCCCAGAAAAGATTATTGGGGAAGGTGGTAGTTACTGCAAGTAAATTATTAGGAATAAAGTTAGAGAGTATAGATAGTATATATAAAGGAAGAGTGTTAAATAAGGCAATTGTCATTGTGAATGATAAGAGGCACCCTCTATCCGATTCTTTTAAACTGCTACCATCAGGTCGACGATATTGTGTTCCCAAATGCTCAAAAAACAGGTTTAAATTCTCTTTTATACCCCAAGCAATTAAGTTTTTAAATTCCTCTCCTCCTAGTGGAAGTTGATAAATAGTCCCCAGACTACATGCTATAATTAGGTTTTTACTATTTATTATTAATCTTTATTTTTTTTATATATGTGTATGTGTGCGTATACATGTATATCTGTACATACGTATGCAAATGTGAAAATCGACAAATGTCTGAGTGAGTGTTTCGCTGCAACCCAAATTTCCCTACGGGGATAAATAAATACTGAACTGAACTGAACTGAACTAGTCTAGTTATTTTTCAACTGACCTTATTGCATATGGATTTCTAGGAGCTTCCCTTTCAGACGCAAAATTTATGGGAGGATATTTAAATAATTCAAGCAACGTGATTTACTAATGTTTGTGCGCGTGTTATGTCTAGTATTTGTGCCATTATTTAACAGCAAAAAAGCATGTCTTAAAACTACATTGCGCTTGAAATGGCTGTAATTATTGCTATGAAAAAGAAGCTTTTGTTTTAACACGTAACAGTTTATTGCAACATGATCTGATGAAAAGTCGTGTTATAGTAAAAATTTTTATTATAATTTATTCGTGTCCATGGCACAACATTCATCTTTTTTTCGTGCCTAGAGCAAATGTGTATCAATAGTTTTTCGTGTGTGGCACGACTTTCTTTTTCATGTCATTATATGTATTGTTTTCTCATTTTTTCCTATTTTTAAATCATTGTTTAAATATAGCATTTTCCAAGTCGTATTATTTTTTATTCACCGAAGTAGCTAAAATTGACTCATTAGGAGAAGTCACACAATACCAGACGTTCAAAGCTTCCTGTAAACCTTAATTTTTTGTCCTCCAGTTCTATTCAGTGTACTTTATGGCTTTGTTAGCTGAAATTAGACCCCCCAAATTTTCCGCAGTGATTTCCGTGCTGCTAAACTCAAGATCAGCCCTGCTTATTTGCGACCCTGAACTAATTTGCGCTGCTCTTAGTAGATTGCATTGGTCATTATGGAAATCAGCTGTTGTGCCCGAGTTATTTAATTTGTGCGTTTTTAGTAAATAACCTGCAGATATTACAACTCCCATCAACACTTTTTTGCAATTGTGCTATCGGGGTAATTTGCCCCGTTTAGTAAATCTGGCCCTTAGTCTGTGAATTCACTTGAAATATAGGATCATACCATCACTGGTCTCCTGAGGGGTGGAGTCAATCACCTGCCAGCCAGAGTATTGTGAGGGCAAATCAAGTCTCTTCATGTACACCTCATTCCAGCAGTGATAGTTCCTGTAGAAACACAGCATCATTGTCTGTAAAGTAACACTAAGAATAAAAGAGTCAAGCCCAGCCGTTAGGTTAAATTAAATCCCACGAGTAACCCACCCAATGGTGGGAAATAACCCACCATTTTTACTGTGGGTTTTCACCAAACGTAAAGCATGCAATCGCATCGCATTACCCGCTCTAGATTACTCGCGGGATTTAACTTCATGTCATGCAAATTTTTTGCTCGAGTTGAATATTTTCAACTTGGGCGAAGACGCGTTTGAGGCAAATAGGGCATGTTTTCACGGCAAACGCGCCGGCCATATCACATCATTCGCATCGCCCCACGCAAGGACGCGTCTGATCGCATCTTTGCATTGACTTTGTATGTAATCTACTCGCGCAAATCGTTGAACTCACATCTGGTGTAAACCCACAGTTAGACTGTACAACAAGACAAAGAACCTTTTATGAACTTTAAGAGTTCACTTTCGAGGGGCGCAAATTCAAAATATGTGTTCAGAGTGTCATGTGTTGCTCGTCATGTCAAAATATATGGGTATCACACGTCATGTTAAAATACGTGCCTGCTGCACATGCATCTAAGAGGTTTATGTCTCTTTTATCTTTTTACATACATGTTTTGACGAGCTTCGCATCGTGTACAGCTTTGTTAATGGACTCTTACCACACTGAATCTGTTGTCTTCCTTTTGTCCACTCTACCAGCTTCGTCCAGCACAATGTCTGTCATCAAGTTGCCTGTGTTGTCATGAGCTGAGCAGTAGTTGGTGATGACCCTCACTGGTATCCCAAGACAGCGCACAACTGGTTGAACAGGTATTATATATTATTAACTAACAAACACCAAGCTGTTGACATACTGCCACTTTGCATTTAAATCTGGTTGTAACTCCTAAGCTTTACGGCAGGGGTCTCCAACCATTTTGTGAGCAAGGGCTACAACAATGGATAAAACGATCTGAAGGCCTACTTTTTGATATTTATACTAAAAACATTTTTGTTTTACTTGTTGATTTTATTCTAGAATGTGCTTTGGCGGCCACCTCACAAACTGTAATGGCCATACTCACATGTGTTCAGGACACCGGCGAACACCCAACACTGGCCGTAGCAAACAGGGGTGCCACCTGTTTTTGCGTATTTCAGCAGGATTTCAGGACTTCCAGTCCAGGCAGTGGGTGCTGTGCCACCTGAGTAATCACTACTCCAGTTACCAACCAGAACACCATTATCATCCTGAGCATTTATCTGAAAATATCCCACCAGGTAGCCAAAATTAACACCATGTATTATATGTGTTGTTCATGTAATGTTATAAAATGGTTAGTTTCAATTCTCGCTTCTAATTGGTCAATAACTGTGTTTAAGTAAGGAATAATTGATGACAGGCTGTTGAATTATAAGTAAATAATGCACACCCAAAGTGACTATGTGGCACGACGTGAAACGGAGTGCCTTTACATTGTAGGTGTGCATTATTTTCAAATAATTCATAGGACCAGGGTCAATTATTGAGCTTATACCACGGTTACTACAAACATTGCTCTGGTGCCTATTTTTAAGACATGTCCAAGGTTAGGTGTGAAAAATAAGTCATATTTGTCGACCACATAGGTCATTGAGGTTTATTATTTCAGGTTCTATTTCAGAAAAGCAACCATTACATTTTAAGGTAAGAAATAAACTAAGATTGTATATCTTATGTTTTTAACGGAAATATGAGAACCTTGATGACGTGTGCGGTCGACAAATACAACTTCCGGAAGAGGCCCTCGAAATCCTTGCCAGGACGCATCCAGGAAGAATAAGTTATGACTACTGCACCCAATTATTCTGTGCATAACTGTGCAGCATTCTATTACTGTTCAGAGTCATTCAGGGACCGGGTTGAATAAAGGACTTTAGTGATGTTCCAATCTTATGAGCTATAAGGGCAATCGAAACTTTGTAGATTATTTTGTGGGAGATGATGCACAAGTATGTGTCAATTTCAAATCATACCAAAGCTGCAGCCTGCCGGGCTACTTGAGTGCCGTTTCCACGGAATACCAGCGGCACTTTACCAACATCCATAACTAGAAGGCATGCATCCAAAACTCCTTGTTCAAACTACAAAAATCACATAAAACATTTGAGTTATACGAGCAGTAAACATTTGAACTATTTGACTATTTGATCTTTATTGAATGCACTTAGAAATCTACCGACCTGCCCATAGTTCCATGAACGGGACGTCACATTGTCATGGTCTCCATTATAAATGATCCCAACATCATTCAAAACATACTCCTGCCTGTCTTCATCTTTCTCCATGTACACCTGATCCGCTGTGTAGTGTCACAAAAGCATGAATACATCATCTGCAAGAAAATTATTCTCCTATGCTAAACTCAAGAAGCATATCAAACGCTGTCATGTTGATTTATGTTAAAGCACTTTTTAAAAATATGCTCATTTTCCAGCTCCCCTAGAGTTAAACATTTGATTTTTACAGTTTTGGAATCCATTCAGCTGGCGCTAACACTTTTAGCATAGCTTAGCACAATCCATTCAATCTCATTAGACCATTAGCATCACGCTCAAAAATAACCAAAGAGTTTCGATATTACGCAGCAGCTGAAAATAGTCCTCTTAGTAACTTTCAATAGCAGAGGACTATTTTCGGTCGCTGCGTGATATCACTACGCCTGCTGCAACCATGTTACAACTAGTGATGTTAGGTTCTTGAACAAATCGTTCTTTTGAGCCGGTTCTCAGGAAGTAACCGGTCGAGCCGGTTCGCAAATCGAACTAAATCGAACTTTAGTTTTAGGCATAGGTTCCGGGTTGATGACGCAGGACGCACAGCCGAAATAGCACGTCGGACTCATAGAACCGAACGAAGTTTGTCGATGATTGCCGAGGCGAGGATTGCCGACGATTCTCATGAATGAGTTGCTGACACTGCGTGTGAATCACCAAGGATTTGAACGAGCCTGATTCGCGAAGTTTTTTGTTTTATTAGTTTCTTGATATGCTTGTTTTATTGGTCGTGATACGATTTATTTTGCATGCAAATCATATTGTAGTTGTTTAAGGAAGACCAATGAGTTTAACACACAAGTTTATTTATTATTTATACTTACACACATCCGCAATAGTGCATCAGTGTCAGGAATCTTATTCAAGTTGTAGGCTTGTCAAAACTGGTCAGTTATATCTGGCATTTAATATTTATTGATTATTTACGATCCGCGATTTAAACTGTGACCACAAACATTACTAACTTGTGAATGCAATGCAATAAATCACCTATGCCTTCACAAAAGCAACTGTTTATTTAAATGTTTTAATGTGTTGACACAAACGATTTTATTTGAATGTTTCATGATACAATAAATGCGTATAGTCATTTCTTGATGACGTCAGGAACCGGTGAATCGGCTTTTTGAACCGGTTCAATGAGCCGAACTGTCCGAAAAGAGCCGGTTTGCAAAAATGAATCGGACTTTGCATCACTAGTTACAACTGCAAAGTCCTGATTATTACGCCGGAAAGAGAGTTTAGTAATATCTGCCTGGAAAATCGCAACTTTCAATTTTCTGTTGGTCTTAGTACACAATGTAAATACAGAAGAGTCAAGTTTTAAATAGGAAATATATCGAAACTCTTTGGTTATTTTTTAGCGCAATGCTAATGGTCTAATAAGATTCAATGGATTATGCTAAGCTATGCTAAAAGTGGTAGCGCCAGACCAGGAGATCAGCTGAATGAATTCCAAAACAGTAAAAATCAAATGTTTAACTCTTCGGGAGCTGGAAAATTAGTATATTTTTTTAAAAAGTGAAGTGTCCCTTTAAATCAAGATTGTTGCCAACCACATTTGTGCCTTAAAGGGATAGTTCGCCCAAGAATGAAAATTCTGTCATCATTTTCTTATTCTCAACCTGTATGAATTTTTTTTCTGATGAACACAAAAGAAGATATTTTGATAAAATGATGACAGAATTTTCATTTTTGTGTGAACTATCCCTTTAATTATGCAATACAAAGTGTTATATACCAGGATCCCAAGGATTAAACAGCACGTAAACATCAGTGTCAGGATTCCTTTGGGTGCGCTGTTTTCCCATATCACTCACTACAACCACGAAAGTGCGAAAACGGCCCACGATACAGCTGGAGTCCGGCGTGATGCCCACTGCCACCTCGTTGTCGTGTGTGTTCACCACACGACACTTCCAGCTGCCATCACGTTTCTCTTTTCCGATGGACACGATGTTGTAGGTGCCCTTGTTTACATCAGGTGTGGTACCTGTAAAATAGGAACAGATATTTGCATTTTGGTGAACTAAATGTAAGTTGATTATTTATTTTGATTCATCCATATTAAGCAACAATGGTAAGTTTACAAAGATCTGAGGTTGAATGTAATCAGGGTTTTTATTAAAAATAAATGCTGAAATTTGAATGTAATAACATTAACCCTATAGGTTTCACAAATAATGCTTAAAGGGGCCATGGCACAAGATTTTTTTAAGATGTCAAATAAATCTTTGGTGTCCCCAGAGTACCTATGTGAAGTTTTAGCTCGAAATACCATATAGATAATTTATTATAACATGTTAAAATTGACACTTTGTAGGTGTGAGCAAAAATGTACCGTTTTGGGTGTGTCCTTTAAAATGCAAATGAGCGGATGAAATTCAAACCTTGATCACAATGATGGTGGTTTGTTGCAATTAAAACTCAATTTATTCCAACGTTTTTCGCTTTTAAAAAACATACTATATTGTGGCTAATTCAGGTACAAAATTGCTCTCATATTTAGTTTTTATACTGCTCTTTTTGTATTTAATTTAAACTGGTTCTTACTTCACTTTTAATAATGTTGGTCTGTATTTCTTTTTTTCGTTTCTCTCTTTTTTTCTTCTTTTTTAACTAAAAGCCCCTCTAGGGACAAGTGTTGTAAACTAGCTTCGGCTAAAAACACTATGATACATACATCAAATGACTGTTTACAGTGTATTTATGTCTCTTCTTTGTATCTGTCCCTACTAAAATAAACATAAATAAATAATAATTGTGCTTTTCTCTGCACTAAATGGCAGTGCTGTGGTTGGATAGTGCAGATTAAGGGGTGGTATTATTATAATAAGAGCTCCTTATGACATCATAAGGGGAGCCATATTTTAACGACCTATTTTTTTCACATGCTTGTAGAGAATGGTTTACTGGGTTGATCTTTTTCACATTTTCTAGGTTGATAGAAGCACTGGGGACCCAATTATAGCACTTAAACATGGAAAGAGTCAGATTTTCATGCCATGGCCCCTTTAAGGCTAGATTAAGACTGACAATAACGCATACAGATCTTAAAATTTTTTTTTTTTTAATTATTTTATATTTATATAATTATTTGTTTATGTGAAGCTGCTTTGGTACAATTAACAATTGTGGGAAGCCCAATATAAATCAAATTAAACTAAATTGAATTAAAACATGCTATAGTGGGTGAAGCATCAAATTGCTGATGTTTCGTCTGTGTTTTTTGTTGTTGATGTAGATCTAAAAATAAACAGCTATGCCGTTTTGATGGATTGAATTGTGTCGTACACATCAGTGGAAGTCAGTTTAGGAAAAACATTAAAGGACAACCGCTCACCAATGAGAAACTCCACCTGCACGTTGTCCTGATGTTCTTTGAAGGGGCGGTTAAATTTGATGACGATGGTGAATTCCTGATTCCTGCGTACGATGAGGTTGGAGTTCTTGTATTTGTTCGTGTTGTGGTCTTTCTTGTTCTCAGTCGCATGCATGTCAACGCTCACCACTGACAGACCAGCAGCTTGTGTTAAAAGAGAAAGAAAACTCAATGGGATGAAATATTCATAACTGTTTTAATCCCTGAATTAAAATGGGTGAATACACTCTTAACAATGAAGGTGCTAGATGATGCCATAGAAAAAGAAGTTTTAACAGAACCAAACATGTTTTTTTTTTTATTGCGAATAACCTTTGGTTGCAACTTTATTTTTTAACAGTCATTACCTTCACCTGGGGTTCCTCTTGCCACCAAACCATCGATACGTTCAGTTGCAGGAGGGTTACACTCAACAGAGTTTGATTTGTCAATAGGAATCCGGCCACCTTGGGGACCTGAGTAGGAGCACGGGTCATCGAAAAACATGATGAACCCAAGTTGATCTAACAGTAATCTGGAGGACAAATCAGATGTTAATGTTAGAAAAATAAAGGGAGATTTTGTTAATACTATGTTTACATTTAGCACACATGTTTGATATCATATTATATGGTGTGGTTTGTTTTTTATTCTTAACACCATTCCAGCATCTATGGCTATATTTATGGCCAGAACCGATTAATCCATACACAAGCTGATCCACACTAGTTATCCATACACAGGTTGGGAAGTGGGCAATTTGGCATTTCCAAATCACCATGTTTTTGGCCTGTGAAAGGTACTGGAGTAAACCCACACTGACACACTAAGAAAATATAAACTACACCTGACCAAGCCGGGGCTTGAATCGGGTACCTTCTTGCTATGAATTAACAGTGCTACCCACAGATTTTTATAATAGAAAGACTGTTATGCAATGTAACATTAGGCTATTTTAAGAAATCAAACGTTCACCACAAACTGAGAAGCAATGATGAAATATCATACTCGACTTTGCAATACAATATCAGAGGTAGACAGCACACATTGTCACATAACAACAATAACTAACATGTAATTGTGTTATTATATATACAGTTTACCTTTCAAGACAAAAATAATGGAAATTTGCAAGTAGATATTGTTTCAAATTTAGTAAGGCTAAAGAAATATTAACAAAACAATAAATAAATACTGTTTTGATGCATTAAGAGTATTTTACTCACAGTCTTTGTTGAAGAGTTGATGGGTCTGCTGTGGATGCTCCAGGCAGATATGTTCATGAAGACCTCCATACAAATTAATATAGTGTCTGAACTTCCTCATCCTATGAGGATAAACACCTCCATGGAACCAAAACATCTAATGCTGAGTCAAGATGATCCCAAGGTCAAGTCAGACTGACATATACAGTACAAAGATGGATTGCACGCCTGTGACATTTCTAATTCTTGATGTCAACATATTACTGAAAGTTGTACGGTGAAATAAAAAAAAAACAAGATTTTTTTCATAATTAATATGCAACCCTTGAGCTATATAAAATTGTACGTTTTTTTTTTTCATTAAAATTAAAACAGGAATGTTCCTCTTTAATGGCATAAAGAGAACTGTTTGCTCGGTCTGTTTGCTAAAGAAGTGTAAAATAAAAACTAAAATAAAAATGTATGTGGCAATTTTGGGAACACTTACTATATACCATATAGAGGCGGTTTCTCGGTCAGGGTTTATCCTAGTCCCAAACTAAAATGCATGTTTTGCTGCCTTCATTTCAAAACACCTTGCACTGACAAATTTTAACATATATCAGTACCATTGTTTTGTCTCAAGATTCACATCAGTATTATTTTTTGTAAGGTTTGTTTGTAAAAACTACTAAAATGTTCTAATATAACTAAGGTCTAGTCCTGGATTAATCTAAACCCTGTCTGGGAAACCGCCCCATAAAGTCTATTGAGATGACAATATCTCTTTATTCTATGGGATTTTTTATTAAAATTGTATGTAAGTCAATAATTTGTTATATCTAAAGCTTAAATAACCTTTAGAAAGTGATTTAGACAAAAACAGCCTAGTGTGCGGGGGGGGGGGGGGGTAATGATGGGACAGTTTCCTGGACAGGGTTTAGATTAATCCAGGACTAGGCTTTAGTTATACTTTATACACTGTAAAACCTAAAAGTTAGCACAACTATGACCATTTAAGTGAACCGGTTGCATTAGTTTTAAAACGCATACATTTGAGTACTCTGAACTCAAACAAATTGAGTCATATGCAGTTATGCACTTATATTTAAGTTCACACTACTTAAATATAAGTGCATAATTGCACATGACTCAAGTTTACAGTACTTAAATTTATGTGTAAGTTAACTGTTAGGTTTTACAGTGTATATAACTAATTTAATTACTTTTTACAGATATACCTTTAAAAAAACAATACTGGTGTGCGTCTTGAGGCAAAACAATGGCACTGATATATGTAAAAATATGTCAATACAAGGCAGCTCAAACACGCAATTTAGTCTAGGACTATAAACCCTGTCCAGGAAACCGCCCCAAAATGTTTATATGGATACATACATGCCATTAAAGGTTTGAAAAGCAGTGCTTATCTAAAACCACAGTGAGTTTATACAGAAATGGAGTTACCAGAACTCATATAATATTCAATTCAATTTTATTTATATAGCGTTTTTCACAATTGGTAATTGTTTCAAAGCAGCTTTACATTAATCGAAGCAGTGAAAAGCACAGAAAATCGACAGATAGCATAACATAATACAGATAGCATAAGCAGCTAAATTTGCAGCGGCTATGAATCAACATTAAGCAAACGTATTACTAATCTAACGTATAGAAGAAGGTGCTAAGTTCGCCAATGAAGGCTGCCTCCCCGGGTTGAAAAACCCCCTAGGAAAAAAAATATATGTATGTGTTTACAATACCATTGACAGATTGACAGCTGGCCCGCCCAATCAGAAATGTAAAAAATACTACTCTGTATAGTTAGACATGTATACTACTTTATGTGGTGTAATTTATCTATTGCATGTTATGTTAATAACAGTAAAATTATAAGTAAGCCTGATAACTATTTAAAAACTATTAAAGCAGTTGAATGTTGCGTTATAATGAAATATTCCAAAGCAGCTTTCAGCCATGATCACTTTTGAGAACTTTTTTTGCAAGCAAGTAGAAAACGTATTTTGAATAACAACACGTTATAAATATGTGCTGCGCGCTTTCCTCTCAATAACATAAACACACAACAAATATGACAGCGGGGTAAAAAATAGAAAGAAAACATCTGATCATAGTGATGTTGTTTGAAATAGCGATATAGCAGCACTATAAAGTCACGCCACGTTTATTGCTACACTTTATACAATCTAGCCTATTGCTTTTACGCAACAAACAGCCTATCATAACAACCTATAAGCCTACTGTGTAATTGAGACATTAAGAAATGCATTAAAGCAGAAAGACGTGTAGGCTGCGGAAATATAGTGGGTTCACTTCAATCCACACCACAGACGTTCTTGGTTTGCTTCCTATTTATTAAATCGAGGCAATTGTTTGATCAAACATTGATTAATATTAAGATACAATTTATACAAAACGAAATTCACTTTAAAGAGAGTCTTTCTACAAAACAAACCTCGCAAAATCGCTTGCCCGACGTCCATTACGGGCTATGGCGAATTCCTGTCGGGCTAAAAAAAATGATGCGCCTTGGCCGTCGGGCGGAGGAAAAAATATTGTAATGTGTTTGCATTCTCTCAGATTTAGTTAGGTAATTATGTTGTATGTAATTCGGCGTCATCTTGTTAGCCATAACTATCCTCACTAACAAGTGAAACTGCCAGGAAATGAAGTGAAAGCATTAAATCCATTAATCCTTTTCGTTCACGTCTGATATGCGCGCTCCTCGGCTCCGCTCTTCACGAGTAGGCTTGCTCTTGTGCTCATCAAAAAGTATATTAAATGTTTATTTATTTGTCATTTCGTTTAACCCCAGAGTCTAACATTATTCTAGCAATTCCCTTTTTCTTTCTTTATTTAGTAAGTTAACTTAAATATGTGAGAACGAAAATATATTTTTTAGTGATTTGCATGAAGAGAATATGATGTTAGAAGCTTCATTTTAAGCATTTAGTAGCCGTATTTATTTAAACACTTTAATAGGTTATTTAAAAAAGTATAAGGTTTTTTTGGGATCATTTATTTTTCCTGTCACTGTGTGCAGGTTCTTTTTTGTAGGCTATGAGAGCCCAATATTTTTTTTTACCAAAAAGGCTTAATAAATGTCAAATTGCATTACAATTTAAAGTATCAATAATGTCAAAAATGTGACGTGCAGTTCGGGTGTGTGTGTATGCTGTTTAAATTAGTGTTCTGAGGTTTTGACGAATTTTATAGACTTGTTATAGTTTCTTATTCAAAAGTGACACCCATAGATTCAGGCCCACCCGGACTTAATCCATGCCCACCCATATGTCACGTTCTGTATCCGCCACTGCCTGTATCACGAAATTATTTACCTGTTGTCATGTAAATTTGTGACACAGTTTTCCACCTTTTTGTGAACATGTCACGCATTTCTTTTTACGTGTCATGTATTTGTTACTCAACAGTTTTGTCCTATTTTCAAACCATTGATACTTCGGTTTAGGGTTCGGTTTGGTGTTTGCATTAGGATGTTACTTTAAGTATTGGTTTATACCTTTTATTCATGATTTATTTTTTTATATTTTATGATTTTTAAACCATTGTCACCTGGCATTAGGGTTAGAGTTGGGTTTGGGTAAGGATGTCATTTTATGTAAATCTAACCCTAAACCGAAGCAACAATTGTAAGAAAATAGGACAAAACAGTTAAGCAACAATAGTTACGCAACACATAAACAGAAATGCGTGACATGTTCATGCAAAAAGACGGAAAACCGTGTCAGTGTCACCCAAAAGACGAACAAATTTACGTGACTATAGGTACGTAATTTCGTGATACTGGGTTGTGATACAATTTCGTGATACTGTGTACGTAATTTTTTGGGCCGTGTGTGATGGTATTGTGAGACTATATTAAAACACATACATATTATATGAGTTCTAGTAACTAAATTTCCGTAAAAACTCACTGTGGTTTTAGATAAGCACTGTTTTTCAAACCTTTAATGGCATGTATCCATATCTAGTATTGGTTTATACCTTTTATTCATGATTTATTTTTTTATATTTTATGATTTTTAAACCATTGTCACCTGGCATTAGGGTTAGAGTTGGGTTTGGGTAAGGATGTCATTTTATGTAAATCTAACCCTTAACCGAAGCAACAATTGTAAGAAAATAGGACAAAACAGTTAAGCAACAATAGTTAAGCAACACATAAACAGAAATGCGTGACATGTTCATGCAAAAAGACGGAAAACCGTGTCAGTGTCACCCATAAGACGAACAAATTTTACGTGACTACGTAATTTCGTGATACTGGGTTGTGAAAAACATAAACAGCTAGGAAGATTTTTTGTTGAATCTATGAACTTAAGGGGGCGGTTTCCCGGACAGAGATTAGACTAGTCCTATCCTAAAATAAATGTAAGAGCTGTCCAAACTGAAAACAACTTGCACTGACATATCTTAAAATACATCCGTGCCCTTTGTTTTGCCTCAAAATACACACAAGTAATGTTTTTAGTAAGGCGTGTTTGTTAAAACTAGTTATATTTCATAATTAAACTAATGCCTAGTCCTGGCTTAAAGGTGGTGTGCATGATCTCTGAAAGCCAGTGTTGACATTTGAATCACCTAAACAAACACGCCCCTACTTCAATAGAATCTGGAACTTCTTTTGATAGACCCGCCCCACACATACGCAACCCAGGCAACGATGTCTGTTAGTAGACACGCCCCTTATTGGCTACAAGTCTGTTTTGGTACTCGGCCTGAATCCCTTTTGTTTTTCAAAAATCATGCACCTCGCCTTTAAACTAATCCCTGTCTGGGAAATCACCCCTATATGTAACTTAATTTTCTCTCCAATGCGCCATCTAATGGTAAGATTGTGAATTGCAACCAATGGCTCAGTCTAATCACCTCTTCCTTTTGAAATTGAAAATCAATTGTAGTGACAAAACACACTCTATAGAGCAGTTTGTCCATCGCTACTGTAAAAACGTAACAGTACAAAATGGCGACTCCCATCTTAATGAACCCGCGATGTACAGTATAAAAACGTCTCATTCTAAAGGTAATAAAAACAATACAGTTCATTATTTAAGGTCTTTATACACCATTGATAATATAGTTATGTAGATTATATTGCAATTCTATCAAGACATTCTTTTAAAAATTACACAATGCACCTTTAAAAGGCCCTTTGAGAAACCAAAAATGGTTTCTTTATGCTTTTTCAGATGAGTGAGTTTCACAGCGCTGTACTGTAAACCGTTTGAACTCAAATGTATCATAAAGATAACGTGCCCTGTTAGATGCCTCTAAAGGCATGTCAATAAACTATTGTTAGTAATTAAAGGGAAGTAAAACTTGTGTCATGATGATGTGTTTGACCTCAGTGAGAAGTTGTTTTGTCACCTCGTTCCCATGTTTCGATTTCTGTTCATGAGAAGCTGGACGGACTCGTAAAGACTATGGCGACATGTTTGTGCAGTAACACTTTAGTTCTGGTTCTATTCATTATTTCGGTGCATTGGGTTTACTGTCAGGATGTCCAGTGGCCTCTTCACACAGTGTGCAACTCAGATACACTTACAGTGTCCTACAGGAGCTGTGGTGAGAAACATCTTAACTTTGTTAAAAATGCATAACTGTAAATCTTTGTATTTCTTTATATATATATTTCTATTGTTTGCTTATATCAAATAATGTTAATTCAAACAACCTATGTGTTGTTTTAATAATCCTACATCATTCTCTTAGACATTTTGCAGGATGTGGGCTTCACTTTCCTCCCTTGCCCTAACAAATTAACAGATCCGGCAAATTTGAGATTGGCTTTATTACTGAGTGAGTTTTTATATATTTTTCATTAACATGACTAATATTTCAGATGAATGTAAATAATGCATGAGGAAGTAACTCTGTGTGTTCTCTACAGGACAGCCCATCGATGAGTTGTACCTATCAGCTGTGCTGTTGCTGGGGGGCATAGAAGTCTTCAGAAGGAACGAAGCCCTCTGTCCTCCTCATTTTCCCCGTTTCACATTTTGTGGAAGCAGGAGAGGAGGTGAGGGTTAAAAAGACCTTCTGCTGAGATTTGAAAATCAATAAGTGTCATTTCAAAATGTTTAATATGTTTAATCCAACACTGTAAAGAATATACATTTGGCATAACTTTAGCATTTTAAGTGCTATAGCTGAGTTATGGTCATGTCAAAGTATATATATATATATATATATATATATATGACAAAAAGAATACAATGTTATACTTATTATGAGTAATTTCATGATTGTTTTTTATTATATATATATATATATATATATATATATATATATATATATATATATATATATATATATATATATATATATATATATATATATATATATATATATATATATATATATATATATGACAAAAAGAATACAATGTTATACTTATTATGAGTAATTTCATGATTGTTTTTTATTATTTCTTCAGAACTGATCACCATCGATTCAAAATTGAATTCAATAACAGAGCTTCCTCTTAATGTTTGCTTTAAACTTATAATATTTTCATTTACACAGTTATGCTTTAAGTTAATGTTACTATTAATATAAAATGGCTTTATTGCATAATGTGTCATTTCTTTTGGTCACAGGGTGACTTTACATTTCGGGTGACTGTAGTAAATCAAGATAATTTTCAGATTGCCTGTGTGAATGCAACTCTCAGCATCATGTGACGTCATAAGATTGGAGGACCTGTTGTTAAACAGATGAGAACACGACCCCTTTTTTCTTTGAATTAAAAATTTAAGCATATTTTGTCAAATCTGTTGAGTAAATAATAAATCTGTTTTGCATTGTTAACCACTTTGTGGACAGTTTTGAAACAACTTTAACATAAAGATAATTTAGATAATATGGATATGTCATATAACTTGGTTAGGATTGGACAATATTTGGTCGAGATGCAATTATTTGAAAATCTGGAGTGTGGTGGTGCAAAAAATAAAAATTAAATATTGAGAAAATTGCCTAAAGTTGTCCAAATTAAGTCCTTAGCAACACATATTACTTTTTTATTTTTTAAATTACCAAATATCTTAATCTCAATATACCAATGATTTTTGGCATAAAATAAAATCGATAATTCTGACCAATGTACAATGTACTGTTGGGTATTGTCACAAATACAATATACCCGTGCTACTTGACTGGTTTTGTGAGTCACATATTATAATACCAATATCTATCAAGGGTTTTAAAAGAGCAAACAGGTTATTTAAATTTTATGAATAGCCCTAGGTTCTGGACAAAATAATAGTTTTTCATTGTGCTAGATAACTATTAAATAATTGCTATTATATTTAGAATTGCTAAACAGACCAATTTTAATTAAATAATAATAAAAAAGAAATAATGATAACATTTCAATATATTAATTCCACAAAATAATGTTTAAGAATCAGTGTAAAAATAGCAATCATCATTGTATAAAATGTATAATAAATACAATATTCCATAATACATAAATAAATAAAATTATTGCCTAAACATATATATGGAATAGTGCAGGATGTTTACATTATTATGATACATATGACTAAGCAAAGTCTAAAAGGCTGTGAATTGTGCATTAAAATTGTTCATTTGAGTTATATGTTGAGACAATATGTTAACGCCTTAAGGGGCGGTTTCCCGGACAGGGATTAGCTTAATCCAGGACTAGGCCTTAGTTTAATTAGGAAAAATATCTAGTTTTGACAAATATGCCTTACTTAAAAACATTACCTGTGTGCATTTTGAGGTAAAACAAAGGGCCCTGATGTATTTTAAGATATGTCAGTGCAAACTGTTTTTAGTTTGGACAGCTCTTAAAAATGTTTTAGTCTAGGACTAGTCTAATCCCTGTCCGGGAAACCACCCCTAGATGCTTTTAGAAACATGCAAAAATTGTATTCGCAGGCTTTTATCTTAATGTGTCTCCATACAGGAAAAATCCTATGGAATAAACACATTGACCAGCGCCGATCTGCTCTTCACCAATAGATGGAGCCATTCACTTTTCCCATCACTGTAACTCTGTCCTGTTTCCTCTTTTCAGACAGACACATCCTCACACCATTGATGAGAATCAAAGATGACATTTATCATTTTAATATCCTCAAATTAAAAGATATACATCATTGATTGAATTTTATTTGTAAAGTGTTAATGTGTAGAAACAATTCAATAATATTTTCAGAAATATCAACATCAGTTTAATTTGTAAAGAACACAAGCAACATTTTTATCATATTAACAGATAATATACCATCCATATGAATTGATTAGAGCTGATAATCTAGACATACAGACCTAACATGAAATATTAGAAAGGTAAATCTAGTTAAAGTTGTCTTCTCATATCCTCTGCTTCCTTCTTTAACCTAAATACATTGACTTCATTTTAAAAAGACCAAAACATTCATCACACAAACCTCAGACGAGTGTTGCAATACAAGCTGGGTATTACATGTTTGTATTTTCTGTGATTTAGTGAGTAAATTGTTCACTTAATTGTTTACATACGTAATATATATATATATATATATATATATATATATATATATATATATATATATATATATATATATATATATATATATATATATATATATATATATATATATATATATATATATAAAATCCCAAGCTTGAGATTGTTTCGCAATGAAGAAGAACAGTAGATGCTTGAGTGGTTGGTTGATTCATAAACATTATATATTTTTGTCAGTGCTGTGTTGATTATCATTATAGGTAATAAACCAATACTGGATATAACTTGTTTGTGCCCAAGTAGATAACCAAGTACGGCAACATCAAGGGATATACTAGACAAACATGGTTTTACAGTCATCTGTCACCAAGTAAAACCAGTTTTTTTACTTCTCGCACCACTATCTTTGAAGAACCCGTACCATCTGTTATAAATGCAATGCATTAGCATTTGATTATTTTTGATGTGCGGTGCATGCTTGATGTTGAGAATGTATAAGAAGATGCAGAGAAGAAATGCTTAGAAGTTTTACTATGTTTACAAGTGATCTTACTCAATATGCAATCATATAATATTTGTTGTTTTGTCAACTTTTTAAATATACTTAATTCGTCTCCAAACTAGAAGCAGCCATCTGCTGGCCAGAAGAAACAACTACCTGATGATTAAGTTTTTCAAACAACAAAAATGATCAATTAGGGATTCCTTTTGATTAATTGACAAACTTTTGTACATAACATGTTGCATCTGATGAGATGGTTTTGCATCTCTGTAAAGTGTAAAGTTAGTTGGTTGGTGTCTGTGGTGCTCTGAGGTATTCTTTCAGCCTTGTTCACAGAGGATAAAGGAAACCTTTTGTTGCCGTGAAAGGTTGTTCCTTAGCAACAGGGTTGCATTTGGAAGCCTTGGTAACGGTCAATAAATAACATCACTCTCAAGTTTCGGCTAGTTTGAAGATGGAGGTCTCACTACATCTTGTCTTACTTTGCCGGCTGCATTCACTCAGAGGATCATGGGCCATCTCGACATTTTAAACTAGCTGTGCTGCTAGTTTACATACAGGTTGATATGTTTTTAGGTTAATGATAATCAAACAAACTTTTAAATCACTTTAAATGTTAATGTACACTTTGCAAAAACTTGCTGCTTGGATGTGAGCAGCCAACCATCTTGAATACTTTGGGAGGAAATCATAAACTACTCAAACAAGTTATTCATTGACCCATATCATGCCTGACCAGACCCAGTCTACCCTTCAAGATTCTGCTAGGAGAACCCACACCACATGTGTTAGGGCCTACATCAAAAACTTTAGCTGGAGATAAATGCATAAAACTATCAATTTTTATTTAGCAACTTCTTTACATATGGATGTAAGACTATAAATTAAGTTCTGCCGTTGCTTTTCATTTTATATATCTAAAGCTAACTTAAAATTGATCAGAATTTTAAAATGAACTCTATGTGTCATTTACGAATGATAGAGTCGTCTGTAGTCAATCAATTATATTATCCAGTATCACAATGGAGTGAGATGGTTGGTTGAAAGTGTAATGGGGGCAGGTTTGGCCTGTCTGTCTAATCAGTCTGTGTGCTGCAGGAGGGGGAGGATGGGGAGGGTCTCATATCCTGCTATCAGTACAAGTAGGAATTTGCAGCTTTAACCACCAACAACAGACAAAACGCTACATATGATAAAACATGTAAAAGTAATGCATCTCTCAAAGTACCGTAGTTCAACGCCTACCTTAAAAGTTTACTAAAAGTTTCCAGATTTTTTGAGGGGACCTGTTGCACGCTGACCAAACTTTTACTCATTTTATATTTTTATGGTTGTACTTTATTTTTACTTTTTAAATCTCTTTTATCATTCTTTTGTAACACTTAAAGTTAACATCTCATTTGGTTTATATATTTGTTCCTGTTGTTTAACCCTCATGTGCGGTTTGGGGCATTTTTATGCAAAAAAAAAAAAACTTTTGTATCAGATTGATACATCATTACTTATGAGAAGTTTTACTTTTGATACTTTTTGGCTACTTTATGATAAAAAAGAGGATAAATTATTTAATACCATCCGTCAATAGGCATAGATTGGGTTAGGGTACCATATTAAAAGGATGTGAGGGGAAAATAAGAGGTTAATTTTTTTGTGTTTTTTGCACAGAGTAACTTTTGTCTGTGGGATGCTTGTCTTAACTGCAGCTTCAGTAACACGCGTCCCCTTGGAGACTGGAGTATAAGCAACACGTGATACTCCGCCTTACTTATCAGCTTTAGAGAGAGAGAGAGAGAGAGAGAGAGAGAGAGAGAGAGAGAGAGAGAGAGACGCAGTGGGAGGAAAACGAAATAAGCGTTTTCCTCTCCTCCCTAAAGCATCTCGGCGTGGGGGGAATTGGGAGAGTGGGGACACTCAAAGGCAAAGTTGACGAACTTTGCTCATCTTTTTATAAACGCCATTTTGATTCCTGTCCGGAACAACTTTTGCAGCTTCTTTTTCTTTTTTCTTACTCTCTCTCCTCAGTTCATCATCACCATCATCATGTCTCGGCGTAAGCAACCCAACCCCAACAAAGTCAAACGTAAGTAACTCAGCTCTTCTAAAACACTTTCTTGGCCTGCCGTTTCTATGTTTTGTGTTTATTTGATGTCTTTTATTTGGGTTTGTGTTGGGAGTCAGTTGGAAAGTTAATGCGGAGCAACAGGAGACTTTTCTTCCCAACTTCAGCTTCCTCGTTGCGCGAGACCTGATGCTCACGCGCACAGCCCAAACCTGCCTCAAACAACAGCGTTTCGTGTCTCGTCGTTTTTCTGATACGGCGACGTTTAACTTTAAAGTTAATCTTTGGTAACTTTTTCAAACACCATATGGAAGTTGTTGCGTGTGGTGATGGGGTTCAAAGTCTGTTGCTGTTAGCTAGCGGTAGCTAACGCGCTGTTGCTGCTGCTGTCGCGCGGAGCATCACACGCTCATCTCGCGTGCACTTTGATCGCCTCGGCTCGAGGCGCTTCTGCCACGTTTCCATATAGCTATCGATTAAATAAATCCTCGTTTTTAAAGGTAAACTATTTGGTATAGTTGCGCTGTTTTGGTTTGTGTTTGCTTGGTGTACTCCGAAAACAACCTGTTGCATCACAAAGTTTGTTTATCTATTTCGGGATGGCCTAAATTCGGAGATTAGACCGTTCAGGTGGTGCCTGAGGTAAATGAAGTTTGAAAAACGGTCTGCTGGGTTTGTTGTCAGAATTTTGTGTTTTTTAAAACATTTCTTTATAACAGTCGTATGTGAATCGTCAAGGTGAACGTGTTTGACGTGTTCATGTGTGATGTTAAGAAAGTTTTGTGCAAGTTTTTCTCAAGTTTTCTTCGAGCGAACTGAAGGAATGGATGAGTCTGTCTCTCGGGAGACAGCAGCCGAGCTCGCGCTGGTTAGATAATGGTTGCTAGGCATTTTTGTTCCGTCTCTTTTCCGCCCCTCCTCGGTGAGGCAGAAACTTTAGGAGGCAGAAGGTAAACGTGGCAAATCCACTCGCCAACATCACCGACGTTGTTTTTTAATGTGCTTTTAGGAACTTTTTACATCTTTGTGTTAAACTCACGCGATAAAATACGCAGTTGTGAGCGATCGTTGGGGGTTGTGGCAAATGAGGATGTCGCGTTGCCTCTTTTTTTTTTTTTGAGGTAGGGAGGAGAGGACGGATCCGGATGAGCAGTTCACATTCCATTACGAAATTCAACACTGTAGACGAGCAGGGCCTCGAGCTGCTGCTGCACTATCACTACACAGACATCATGGCTTCTCTCATCTCTAAATATAAGATCTTACGTGTCCATAAATAAAAGCCCCACGTGATCTGTCTTTAGTTTCATTGTAAAGATGATGTTATGCAAGTTCTTGGAGACATATTGTTTTAATGACAGGGCCTATTGATATCAAAGTTTCAGTCATGTTTTGTATGACCATGTGTTTGAGGCCTTGTAGCCAGTATTAAAGGATCAGCTTGATGATGTTGTGGCTAAAGGAGGAGGATGTTTCCATTAAGTTTTGGTTTGTTTCCCTTTTGGCTAAAACTAAGGAAAAAGTTAGGAAATGTTTTATGTTTTTGTTGTTTTTAATAGAATTAAGTTAATAGAATTTGTTAAGTACAAGTTGCTGTTTAGCGATGTCTGCTGACAAACTACCGAATAATAGCCGGTTTCAGTACGAGCTTAACTAATGGTTCATGAAGTGTCTAGTGTTTTCAACAAACATACACACGATGTAGTAAATGAGATCCCCGAGGAAAATGGGAAAGGATGTTGAACAGTCAGGAAGTGTTTTACATTTATTATGCTGGTTAGTCTACCTCATGCATGTTGCCATATTTTGTTACTAGCAAAATGTTTTTTATATAGTGTTGTGTGAAATGCATTAATGGATATTGCTTTTTTTCATTGAAATATTGTTCAATTTGCATTCTCAATGATCTACTGTCAAGTCATGGCATTTTTATCTAAGGATAATTAAAAGGATCTTCCTCCCTTGAGTCTATGAAAGCGTCCTGGGTATTGCTATTATATCTAAATTCATTATAGCAATTCCCAAGATGCCTTCTGTACAGGAGCCAAACTCTTTAACCATTTTACAACTCACAAAATATAACCTGGTAAATTGTTGTATTTTTATCAAGATTTAAATCAAGTAAAATTGATTTTAAATAGTTTACGGCCCACGTCTCCATATTTGTATAGTTTTTGGTATCTTTGATAATGCTTCAACATTGTCACATGGTATGGTAGTCTAATTTTGTGGTCTTGCAATTACGTAATAAAGAAGGTCCTGTTATCCTGATGGAGAGGGACCTGCTTTTGGCCTAGAAGTTTGACTGGCTGGCTCTTTGGCTCACGGGCTATATTTATCCTGCCTTTTTTAGATAAGATTATATTCCATCCCTCCGTGTGGCGTGGAACGGAGGCAGGGAAAAATTTTGATGGCGTGAGAGATGGAGGAAAATGAGCTCCAATGTGCATTTGGAGGTGACACACTTTAAGCTGTATTGTTGTATACACGCTAGATTAAGCAGTTGCTAGCAATTGGGTGAACCTGTTTTAGGATTTGTTTTGTTGGGATAAGCACGCAAATAAACTGGTGTTTTAGTCCGACGAAGGGTTCATTTTAGAATAGACTTGCATACACATGCTTGTTTCGATGTAGGTGCCTACAAGAATAGTTTTGGGCGCTGACACTTCAGCCCTGGCTATATTTGTGGTTGTCTCGGTTGAAGTCCATCTCTGCCTATACTTTGTTAATGCAGTGAGAAGAATGCAGACATTTCATGAATGCTGTCTCATTATAGTTCAGCAGTCTAGATGTGTCATATATGGGATTGAGGGCCTAACAACAAACCATGGTCTTGTCATGGTCTACACAAGCAGCATTTATCTTTACTTGTGAAAACATGTTTAGTTCTGCAAAACCCAGCAGCAAAAAAGGTATATTTCAAAACAACATGATAATGTACTGGTCCAATGACTTGACCAATACACTTTTGCTAAAAAAGCATCATTATTACTGTTTCTATTGCTTAGGATGAAAGGTTTAGACTAAAATACTATAGACATAATTGGTACCTCAGATTATGGACCTGGTGGATAATTCAGTTGGTGTAAAAATCCCAAGGAGTTACAATGAGGGAAAGACTATTAAAGTCATGAATATCATAGAGACTTGAAGTGGTTTCTGTTGACTTGCGCTAGGAACCAACCATCAAGAAGAACCTTGCATCAAGGTGGTGAGTGTTGTACCAACACTAATGCTCTTTATTAAAATGATGCATTGCATATTGCCTTCTTTCTTTATGCTGTTGTAGTTGTTTGCTGTTGTCGAATAGTCAGTAACTATAGGATTGTGTGGCAAAACCTTTTAATCAGAGCACTGACCCAATCATCTGGTGTGTTAAGCAGTCATCAGGCTAATGGGCCATCATGGGCCTTTTGACGAATAGCTAAAAAAACATCTGAAGCTCTGTTGCGGTTGCCTGCCTTATCACCTCTCCCCGCTTCTCCCCCGAGTTGCTTCAACCAGCAAATAAAGTTGGTATTTGCTGAGAGTTCAAAGTCTAACCCAATGTCTATCACCGATGTGAAAGAATGTCACAATGGAGGAGAGGACAGGATAGGGAGGCAGGGCAGAGAGAGAGAGAAAAAAAAGAGTTTCCAGCAAGAGGAGATGAGAGGAAAGACAGGAAGTGAAACTTGCCTCTTCTCTGAGGTGGAGGGGGAAGAGATGAAGGAAGTGTACGAACAATAGTTAGTTAGCCGCTTGGCTGTCTTCCTTTCATTGAAATTCATAGCTTGATGACCCTAATGAATTTTTCACATTCAACAGTAGCATATTATCCTCCTCAAAACTTTGTCCTGCTTGTTCGTAAAGCGACACGACAGTTCATACGAGTGGAAAAGTGCGATCATAGCATGGAGCGAGTGATGTTCGACTCTTTTTCTGTCTCGGCTCTCGTTCTAAAGCCTGTAGCTTGCTTTCTCCCTCCCTGCCTGGCTCTCTCTTGCTGACTAAACAGTTTTGTCAGCTGGCAGTTGCTTGCAGGATTTGCGATAGCTTCTGGAGGCTGGGACGAGGGGGAGGGGTGGTACTCACAGGCAGCACTTGTTGCTTAGTGGAGCTGGCTGAGGGAGGGAGCGGGAGCGGGGAGGGAGGAGAGGGTGGAACAGACAGACCGAGGGTGGTTGTAGAAAGGGAAGAAAAAGAGCAACAGCATCGCCCAACCAGTTTTTGCATGAGAGGGAATGCAAAAAATACAGTTGCAAGTTTTACATAATCATGCTGTTTTTCTAAAAAATGATAAATGCAAAAGCATTAATTCTGAATCTAATGCGACTCGCTGCATGCGTCGCGTACAGTTTGATAGGTTTAGGAAGCCATGAGCTCTCTCCTTTCCCAAGAAGGGTATTTATGCTTAGTTAACAATACGCAATTGCGTGTATTTTCCACATTGGAGGACTTGCAGAAAGGCCTTGGTGTAAACGGTGCAAATCTGGTCTTATGTCAGATTGTAATCGAAAGCCAAGGGGAGTCTGTTTGCTTCTGTTCGCTCTGCAACACTGCCACTAGACCGACAACAAATATAGCCTGCAAGGATGAGCTGCCTTAATGACATCTTACCTTAGAGCTGCAGTGCATGCTGGGAAAAGATGTAATCCTGCGGTGCAGCTCAGCTAACATAAGATGTTGACAGCATCTGTTGTTGACATTTATGGTCATTGTTTTGCAAGTACCTTAGCATGTATTGTATGTTTATGATAATAATTAGTGGTAATTGCTTGGCCAAGTAAAAACAGGCATAGACATCATGTTGACGGGAGCAGGACTTCATATGCTTAGTAGTACCGTCTTGACACGCTAGCATAGTAAAAATTTCATCCAATTTTCTTTTTGCATGTCCCCTAAATGCAATACAATGGAGAGTTGTAGTGAAAGTTGTGCTGTACTGCTTCCTATTTGAAGTTGGCTCGTCTAGAACTAGTAATTAAAACTTCCCCCTAGCTGTTTATCCAGCGATGGATAAGGAACAGATAATTCAAGTGCATAACAACCTTCCCTGTCATCCTTGTCTTCTAAACCGAACCATACACGTAACCCATCCACACCCACACGCATAATGTCCTCCTGCCTGCGCTGAAAAGGTACTGTTGTTTATTCTGCAAACAGAGGACACGCCTCGTATCCACAGAGAATGAAGCGCATGCCCCTAGTCCTGCTGTTCCTCGGGCTTGTAAAGAAGTAGGCCACACACCTTCTTGCAGCTCTTGTGCAAACACATGGGCCTCTTTACCTGAGAGCATCCCTTTGCACAGCTGCTGGGAGCGTAGGGGGATGGGAGGATGAGATTACTGGACTGGCCTTGGGACGAAGGCGGAGACAGGGAGTGAGTGAAGGAGGGGGGGTCTGAGAACATCGAGTGAGGTTTGGGGAAGGGAGGCAGGAACTCGTGGCTTTGAAACTTCACTCGTGTTCCTTTTTTGTTACCCTTACTGAGGCCTTGACTAGTGATGGAATGAGGATCTGACAAACTTTTTGTCTTTATTTTAAAAACTTGTTTCTGCGAGTTTAGACGAAGTAGTTGGATGCGCTTTAGTACTTATTTCACACACATTCAGAACTACTTGAGATTCCAGTCAACACGGTCTGACTAAGAAGAATCATAAAGGCATGAATGGTTCCTAAAAGCCACACCTAAGCCAAAACTTAACTCCCATAATTCACCACAAAACTGTGACGTGCATGAAGTCATGTGCTTGCATCACACATTAGTGGTCAGAAGGAGAATCACACTACATGATGAGAGGTGATTTATTTTGAAACTGACTCGGCCACACTCATGCTGTTTACGGACATCAGCATTAGAAAAGATAGCAGATGTTGATAAGCTCGCTACTGTTTCCAAAATAAAAGCGTCTCACTGATGGAGCCGTGGTGCGAGGGTTGAATGGGTTTCTGAGGTGGGTGTTCGATTCCAGTTTAGAGCTGTGAATTTGAACGGCCAGGTGAAAAGGTAAAGGTGTGTCTGCCTCTGGTCTGGGGTTAATGGTACACTGTCAAGCTCCCATGGGAAACGTGGAGTCAATGGGGCAGGCTCTCCTGACGCGCCCCTGAGGAGAATGCACAAAAGATAGCGAGCATGGTTCTTTCTTCTCCTGAAACTGGGCCTTTCTCATCAGGGGCCGTGTACACAATGAGCAGACAGAAACGCTGCCCTCCTTCAACACCTACTTTACAGCAAGCCCGCACGTTTAGATATTTCTGAGGGAACCACCCAGAAGACATCTCAAAATGGTTAAATCTGTGAAGTAGTGTAAACTAAAAATAGGGTGAGTCTGGTGAAGCAGCATCTGGATTATATTTCACATCTACCCAAATGTTCTCAACACTGCAAAGTCTATTTTTTATTGCTTTACAAGAAAGTACATCATTCTCTCATGACATACAATAATACAAAATTACTTGAATTGGCAACACTAAAAAAAATTTCAACTTAAACTTTCACTTTAGTTTCACATTAGGTGAAAAGTTTTATGGAATTTTTTGTATTTTTTACGGTCAAACTTAAAGTAAAAATGTAGTGTACCAAATATTTTGATGATTTTAATTGTAATTTAAATAATATTTTATATAATAGTTATTTGGGTCAATGACGTGAAGTTAATTATTTTGTGTCCATATGGTTCAATTAAATGTAAAAGGGTTAAAATCTACAAATAAATTTGCAGATTACTTGCATACATTATCTTTTTTTTAAATTTCATTTTTATTTTAATTTGACAGAATATTTGGGGAATAATTGCAAACATGTCAATGTGGTGTAACCGGTCTGTGTCAATTGGTGTAACTAGTATTTTTTTAATTAAAATATAAATATATATTAATAAAAATGTGGAATAAAGTATAATAATCTAGTTTAGTGTAATATTATTTTTTACATACATTTTTACATCATTTGTCAAAGATTATTTAGAAAACAGAGCTGTTTTTAGCATATTTTAGGACAAATATTACAAAAATGCATTAAAATTTACATTTAGAAATAACTAATAAGATAATATTTTTAAAATATTATATGATTATGCTTACATGCCATCAAGGTGGATAAAATATTTAATATTTCTCATTCTTTGGCGGTTACACCATTTTAAATTTTCAGGTTCATTCAGTCTTAACTTTCAGAAAAATGTAATTTTTTATTGCATAAAATTAACATAAATATACTATGTGCATTGAAATAAACTTGATGCATGCTTTTAAACAAGTTTTTTTTAAAGATTTTTGAATTTCTCATTTTGGCAAACCATTTTTGTAACTAACCCATTTACATTTGTTCATTTAGCTTAACAAATTAAGTTAAACAATTTCAACTTGTTTTTTGAAAGTTAGGTCAACCTATCACAAGTAAAAACCTAAACTAGTAGGTTGAATTGACTTGTAAAACCAAGTTGTTTTAACTTCACGCTGCATTTTTGCAGTGTAGAATGAGAGAGCATTTAACATGTTGTCAGCATGCAAACAATAAGATTAGTCTACTTTTTCTTTGCATTGAGTGAAATGGGAGTGAACTTTGATCCAGATTATGACCTTGAAAGGTTTCGTTAGATCTACACCAGGTCAACAACAAATAAGACCAATTTATATAAATATAAAAAAGCAAGGCATGTTTCACCATTTCTTTACTAGACCAGACTCCCATGCATCACTTGTATTAAACAAATGTCACTAGTTTTGCTGGTAGGATTTCACTTTGTGGTTAAAAACAACAGCGTGTTTAATGTAGCCAACCTGTCTCTACCTGCTAACAAGATTACAAGTATGGATGAACAGTAACGGCCACATTTCAAAACATCTTTATCACAGTTAGTCATCAGAAAATGCTGTAGATGCTGTTAATTTCTTCCCTCAGCATCACTTACGACACTTCTGTCAAAGGAGTATTATCATTAACCAGAGGGTTTGATCTCTGCTTGTGAACTTTGTTACCGAATGATTCAGAAAAGGTAATAATAAACTTAATCAGAGAGAAGAAAAGATAAACCCCACTGTTGATTGGCTCCCAAGAAAACCAGATCAAGGGTCTATCTAAAAAGACTTTAACGTTTGCCGGCAACTCAGACAAAATGGCTGCTTTGCTCATCTTTGCTCCAACCACAAAATACTGTCTAGTAAAATTTAACTTATGATCTTCATAAAACCCATAAAAAATTTATTCAGGATCTACTGCACAGGCTTTAAAACTAGGCACTTATACTTTTGGATGATGAATCTTTCTTGATGTTTGAAGTTTGTTAATTTTTTATTTAACTATCACTTCACCTGTCTGATTGGTGTCTTAATGATAGTTGGCTTCGTTTGTGCTCTTTTGCATTGTTTTTGCCTTTCAAAACACCATAGATTTTATTAATTCACCTGATAAAATGGTTGTGTTTGAGCCTCTTGTCTGTATTTGTGATTCAACCGCCTGTTTCTTGCCTTTCTAAGGAAATGGCCTATCCCACAAGACTGAGTGTGAGCATGTTAGACTTCTGCTGAACAGGAAATGGTGGATACTGGATGTTTTTTCAGGTTTTCAAAATTATGATACGTTTTGTGTTTATGAATTGTAGGTAAATAAGAGGTTTCAGTCATTTTGCCAGGGAAAGAATGCTTGGTGACCCTATAGCTCCCAATCTCATCCTTTGTTACTGGTGGTAAACATTAAATACTTAAACAGGTCGTTGTCTTATAATCTCAAGCCAAATGAAAAAGTGTTTGGTGCTCTTCAAAATCATTAGAGGAAACCAGAACATTTTCCATTGTTGAACAATGCAACGGTTTCAGCTAAGCTTGTTTGCCTTTGTTTGAAAGTTGTAATTGTCCCTTCTTGCGTGTTTTAACCCCTTTTCATCCTTTGAGAACCTCAGTGGTTAAAGCTGTCACCCACCCACCAATCTGTACCCACTCTGGTGCCGGCTTACATCTGATGGGACCTTCTTTATCAGTCTGTGGGCAAACATTAAAGGGGGGCTATAGAGATGGAAATTAGGCCTTTGCGGCAACTGTAGCCAAAATGCTGGTGCCCTAACGCCTCTACAGAGTGTCAAGGAATTACAAAAGAGATTGGTTTGTAATGACCACCCCTCCTTTGAATGCTGCCATGCTTAAACTTGCTTTCATTTATGTATTAGCTGATGTCAGTCGGATCTGTCAATGAAGATGGGTTGAGTTGAATTGACTCTTAAAGGACAATGCACTGATGTTGAACTGTACGGACACTATTGTCATACAACGGATGCATTTGTGCACATTTGTCCATATTGTTGCAAATGGTCTGAGGAACACAAATATTGATAAAAAGTATATCTTATAGCAAGTTGCGTTGAATAAAAGTTTCTGTCAAATGCATGAATGTAAATGTAATGCATTTGGTTATACGGTTGAGCTACTTTTCCAGTTTGCCATTTGGTTTACAGGACAAACTGAATCAATCAAGTTTGGATTTAAAGTGAGAAATGAATTATCGTGCATCAGTTTCTTTGTTTACAGACGTTTGTAGGATGGTCAGCCTGATGCTAAACACCACATTTGAGAAAAAAAGCACTCAGGACTTTAACACTCTCAGCCTTCGAATTCTCTGAAGTTTCAACGCCTCAACCACCCCCTGTTCTACATGAATCGCTTCCTTGTAGGAGCGTGTCCTCAGGCAGCAGCCTATGTAGAGAGACCCTGCAAAGCAACTCTGGAGCTGTACGAAAGAAAAAAACAATGTGACTCTTATTTCACGCAGGGGAGGAGGGGGGAGGCAGTACGTGATGCGATGCTAGGGAGTCGCTTCAGCGTAGCCGAAAAGCCCTCCGCGTCAGCATGCGCTGGAGTGTGATGGATGACCCCTGCTGCAACCGCCGGCCTGGTTGTCACTCAGGCGGACGGCAATAGCCAACAGCTGGCAGGCCGGGCTGCGATTGGCTGAAGGGAGTCACACGGGCTGGGTTTTTGGGGGCGGGGTGGGGGGCTGCCGCTACGGCTTGATGTTTTGGCCTTGTACATCCCTGGTTTGGAGTTTAGGCCATGCAACGTTAGGCAAAAGCCAAGAGAGGACCAGAAGGGAGGGGATGTGCACAACCGATAAAGTGATTGAGCGAAAGAAAAGGGAGTGAGGGAATGACTGAAGATAGCATCAGAGCTCAGTACTAGGCTTTCACAACTAACTTTCTTCTTTGGGGAAGGAAAAAAATGAACAGCCACAAATCATGCATGGTCACCACATGCCTGAATATGTGTAGTGTGTGCACATATGAGCAGCAAGAGATAGTCTCAGCATCAGCTCCATGAAGGCTGTATTCTTCTTGGCTTTACAAAGAGCTCCATTATAGTATGCTGAAAAGGCATATTTGCCTAGTTCGACATCAGTCTCCCCTCCAGTCGTTTTACTTTTCGTAGTCTTCCAAACATATGATGGAAAACCTAGAGTGGCAGCTCGCCAGCCTCCAAACCTGACTGACTAGCACGTTATTTCGCAGCAGATCGCAATCTCGTGCAACTTTGTCTGTCTCTGTTAAAAGTAGCTTTAGACAATAACTGTGGAGCATTTGCGTTAGTAGTGTTTGTTTATTCGGTTTCGTTCACTTTGAACTTGGGAACAATTGCGAGGGAATCCCTTTGGGGAGTGTTGGTGCATTCATTGTGAAGTAGATACAGGATGTGTGTGCAACAGCATCGCGGGTCTCATTCAGGATGACTTGTAGGAGCTTGCTGGATTAGCAGGCCTGAAAGGCCTGGAGGTACCCTCACCCCACCTTCTCCTTTTCTCCACCTCGTCTCTTTGTGTTCTCAGGTGTATAGAGATTTTGGAGCGTATTTTATGAAACCTGCAACCACACCTACACCTCAACGGTGCGTAAAACAGAGATGTTATCAGCAGCATCTCTTCACTTGTATTGTGAGATTTGTTTTTTATGGTGAGGCACAGCGCGCTTAGTTTCTTAGCAAAGCCTTTATGTTGTGTTTTTTAGATTTTATTTGCTTTAAATCTTGCATTAACATTCATATCCATCTTTCACTTGCTTTGTGCCATAAATAAGATTTCATTGTAAAACAGGATTTCGGACCAGTGAGATTCGGATGCACTCGTCGTGATGATGTACTCGTGGCTGTTGAGATAGAAACCCATTAACATGAATTTAAATAAATTTAGTGCTTTCTCATATAGGGCCTGGTTAGGATGCTGTGCTATATAGGTTAAAAGTTCTGCATTTCTGAAGTTGGTCTACATCAGAAGTTGTGTAATGTTAGGGATGCAGTGATTAACCAGTTTCATTATTAACCGCGCTTTAAAATGTTACGGTTAAGAAATCATAAAGGTTTCGCAACACCACGTGTTTTTGGTTAACACACAAACCAGATCCACAAACCACCAAACGGCGCATGTGTCTTGGTGCAGGATGGTTGGCGCACTGTGTGACAAACTTAGGCAAGAGCATTTTGAAAGAATATGCACGCATCTTTTGGTTGTTCTTGAATTGGTTGCCTATGTGCGTGAAACAGAGCTACACTCCAATCAGGCGGTGCAGCATTAAAAAACTCCTGCCCACGGCTCGCGGATCAAGCCCGGGCGTGGTTCTGGTTGTCTGACTGACTTCAAATAAATACATTATTTTAGATATTTTAATGCAATTAATGAATTAATAGCATGAGTAGAGCTGCATGATTCTGTATAAAATGAGAATCACGATTCTTTTCCTTAAAATAAAGATCACGATTTTCAAGAACTTTTTTTATTTTAAAGATTTACAATCCCTGAACATTAGGTTAATAAACAAGATGGCAATAAAAAGCCCACACTCCAGAATAAGACCCTCTTTTTGGTACTAAAACAATGTAGGGTTCTTGTCAGACGTACCTGTGCATTGCTCTGCCTCACTTCTCTTTAGTTTTTTTTTGTTTCTTTCTGTCTAACTTCTCGGCAAAGCATCCACTGTATCGGTGGAGCGAGCACAAGCACATCTGGCTTGCGCAACACCCGATGTGACGTCAAGACGTCATTGCAGACACGGTTAGTAATTGCGTGTTGTCGCGAGAACTGCAGAGACTTTCCACTTTTGTAGAAATGCTGGATTAAGATTGTTTGGGTGATAGAAATGAGATCACAATCTTTTTACGATTAATTGTGCAACTCTAAGCATGTGTTAGCATGTTAACATTGCCAACCCTAATATTTACATTTTATTTATGTGTAATATTAAGCTGTCAAGATGACTCGCAGAACATGGTCCAGGATGAACCTGTATTATTATTCGTTTATTATCATTTTTACTAAAAAAAAAAATAATAGTAGATGTATTTTCATATTATTAAAAACATCACTAAAATGGATACATATGCACTTATTTTTGTTTCAAAAGGCAGCTATACTGTTTAGGTCAAAGCCAGCTAGGTTATTTTTTCCACCATGTTCCAAGTTCTCTACTTGCGTATAGGGCTGCATAACAACTAATCCCAACTAATCGTTTGCAGAATAAAAGTTTTTCTTTACATCATATATGTGTGTGTACTGTGTATAATAATTATGTATGTATAAATACACACACATGCATGCATAATTTTAAGAAAAAATGTTTTGTGTATATTAATTTTCATATTTATATATATATAATATAAATTATATATAAATATAAAAATGTATATACACATGCAAATATTTCTTAAATATATAAATGCATGTGTGTAAATGTATAACATTTTTATACACAGTACAAACACATATATGATGTAAACAAAAACTTTTATTCTGCAAGTAGTTGCGATTAGTTGTTATTCAGCCCTACTTGCGTCCAAAAGAATTGTAGAAAAAGTACACAAACTGAAAATACAAAAGACTTTAACAATTGTTTAAAAGTATGTTCATGTTATTTTTGTACATTAATTTTGTCAAATTAAAGGTATTGTTCACCCATAAATAAAAATTATGTCATCATTTATTCTCTCTCATATGTATTATCATGTTTATTTTTATAAACACAAAAGAAGCTCTTTTGATGATGGTAGACAACAGCTGATTAAACCATTGACTTCCATAGTAGGAAAACAAATATTAGTATAAATATTAAGAAGTATTGTGATAAATAATGAAAATATTATTTTGATAAATGATGTTAAGCACAGTTGACGGTACCCGAAGTCAATGGTTACAATCGGTGTGCTTGCCGTCGGTTGTCAGGGTATCTTCTTTTGTGTCGATCAGAAATAAAAATTCATACAGATTTAGAACAACATAAGGATGAGTAAATGATGACAGAATTTTCATTTTTGGGTGAACTATCTCTTTAATGAATGCATACTAATCTTACATAATCTTTAATAGTTGCATCCCTAGTTAGATGTGACTTTCAGATGTACAGGCCACAAAGATGTTTAACTTGTGCTAGTTACTGATGCTTAGCTGTGGCATCCAAGCTGTGTGCAGCATGAGGTTTGGAGAGCCCGCTGTGAGCCCCTGGATTTATGGAGCGAGCTGTCACTGTTGCCCCTCAATGAATGTTCCATTTGTTGCACAGATAGACAACTGTCAAAGGACAACGGCATGGGCCCGCTGTGTCCTTTCTGCCATAAATGTGCCACCCCAACCAGCACTGCTCACAGAGAGAGAAGGAATAAGTGAAAGTGGACTGTGACGGAATTTTTTTCCATGGATGAATCAAAAATTCCGAAACTCCCTTAAAAAAAGGCGCGTATTAGAAAATTGCATCCGGGTATAAATGTACACCTTTGTTTTGCTATTATCCCCATTCGGTGAGCATTACTTCAAGTGAGCCAGGCCATGCAAAACAAAAGTTGTCTGGAGGATCCTGCACGAACACGTCGACTAAATAAAGGAACGATCACCAGAAGAACAACAGGCGGGAAGGAAATTAGATGCCCTGAGACTCCTTTCACCCCATACATTACACCGTTTAACCACAGTAAGCCTGAGAACGACTGTATTCTCGCATCATTGTGATTCTTTTCATTCTAGGGTCTCGTTTCTCCCTCAAGGAAACATCTTAAAATGGCCGCCCTGTTTTGGACAGAGATATTCTGTGAGAGGGAGAGAGCTTGTGTTCACACACACACCATCTGTAATGAGGGGTGGACAGTGTATGCTTTTTCCAGGCAGCTGTCAATGGCACACTGATCTTTCAGCATGGACCCTGCATCTGCAGTCCTGCGTAACTCACACCACAGCTCTCCGCAGAAGGAAAACGAGTGCCAGTGTCTGTCTTGGCTTACAAGAACCCTTTCCAATGCTCTCCCTGTCAGTAAAACCAGTCTGTCTTTTGTGACACAGCGCTGTTCATGAGTATTTGCATGGATATGGAGATGAGTCGAGACTGTGCCGTCCTTTAACATCAGTCAGTCGCTCTCGCAGTACCCCACTGTGAAGTCCGCACCAAACCAAATTACCATATGTGCCATTTAGGCCCAAATAAAGGCGAGGAAGAGGGGTAAAGACTCATCCCTGTCGCAGGCACCTGTGAGGTGTGACAGCTGACTTGTCTGTTGCCAAGGACCCCTCATTTTGCATGCCTGTTTACATCATCTCTTAACCTCTGAAGAGCCAGGAACTACAGTGCCTGCACCACAGCTGGGGTTCCCCATCCCCCCTAAAACACCACGTGTGCAGCGAGAACCAGATCACACTTTGCATCTTTCCTATTTTACTATGCCCTTCTGAAAACCCTGCAAAGATTATACGTTTTTGTGTTCAGTTTAGAAACTGTTTTGGGTTGCATCTGAGATGTTCGCACAGATACAGAGCTGGTTTGCATAAAGCGAGCTCGGCCCCAGGGAGACGCAGCCAGAGTTGATTCGAAAATGAAAGCCACTTCCTGTGCAGCGCAACGCGGTGCCTGTTGACGTATGCTCATCTCAGGTGTTGAATGATATTTTGAAGTGATACAGTCAACCTCACAGGATGACGGCGATACGTACAACAGATACGGATGGTTTTAACCCGTCGCATGCCCAGAGCTCCGCAAAAGTTGCACTCATCATGTTTTCCATTTCATTAGTCACGTTACTGTGAAAAAGAACTCTGAAAACTGGATGTGGCGGCTCCTTATCGTCATTGCCAATATACAAGGCCAAAGTTGCATGGGAAGTAAAAAATTCTGAGTAAGGACTCGTTGAGAAAACAACCTGGGTTTGATGTGCAAACACTATTTTGTACTAATCCGAGCCCTCGGCTGTAAAAGGAACTCGAGCCTTACTGGAGTTTCCACATGTTGCCGCACACTAGACAGTCAGATGATTTTAGTTTTCTGCATCTTTTATATTTTTGTCACATTGCAGCCACTTCTGCTGTATGATTGAGGAATCTACATGCTTTTTTAAAATATAAGATGCCATCTCAAAAAGTACCATGGATGTTTTTTGGATATGGAACCATTGTAATAGAATGGTTTAATGATATTGCATAGTGCACAATATTGGTGCGATATTGCGATAGGAGAAATACTGGATGACTTAAAAAACCCTGACTTGCATTTCTTTCTGTCATTTAAAATCATTCTCGTATAACACAGGAAAAGGCATCCAAATTAGTTTAACTTTGGAAAAAATTGTTCTGCGACGTGACTATTGTAAATGCGCACATTGTGCTGTCGATGCTGAAACGATAAATCGTGCAGCCCTAGTACATGTGAATAATAATCAGAAAGTACTGTGCTATAAGGAATAGGGGTGTCACGGTTCTCCGAATCTTTGATTCGATTTCGATTCTAATGTCACGGTTCGATTCTCGGGGGGGGGGGGTACTTTTTTTGAAAGACAAAAAATGCTATGACATTATTATTTATTATTTATTTATTTATTATTATTATTATTATTATAATTATGATAGTTTCACATTAACATGCACATTGCGGGGTTTTCCTCACATGGGGGTTTGTGGGCTTCACTTTACGCGAGAGAGCTTGTACAGAGAGGATTCCTTCTTGCACGCACATGTACTTAATGCGCAAGTCTTGGACTCCTGGCACCTGAAATAAATCCAGCACGTCATAAGCAGCTGCGCTTCTCTCTGTCTCACGTGCACGCGCTCTCGCATTTGTTTGAAGTTCGAGGTTGTGACTTAATTTCGATCGATTTCGATTAGTGCTGCACAATTAATCGCATCGCAATCGCGATGTCAGCCTGTGCAATTATATGACAGCAAAATGTTGCAATTATATTAAATAAATCCATGTGTGGACTTGTTAACACAAACTTTCTGATAACAGTTTGATGATTTTCCTTGCTGTTTAAAAAAAGGCAGTGCATGTGTGGCATGGACGTTTGTGGCGTGCGTCGTCCGAGCGAAGATGGATGCAGAGGAGGTTGACAGTGATCTGGTAGCTAAAAAAAAACTCTACGTCTGTTGTATGGCAGTATTTTGGATTTAGGATTACTGACACCGAGCAGTTGCTACATCACGTGGCAATACGAAAACATTTCTAGTTTTACAAATTGGATTTTCCTTAAAACCCATCAAGTTGACTCATGATACCATTTATTATAATCGCACATCACAATATTAGCATGAATAACCGCAATGGGAAAAATTACCCAAATCGTGCAGCCCTAATTTCGATTTCAAAGCGAAATCGTGACACCCTTAATAAGGAATACAAATAAGCAATGGTTGCTTCATCGTACATTTATTGTAAGTCGAAAGAAACTTGTGCAGCTACTGTATGCGAATCAGCACTGCACGTTTTTTTTTATATGCGATAACTTGCTAAACAGTGTTATATACGATATGCAGTGCGATAATGCCTTAAAGCAACACTATGTAGTTTCCATGTTAAAATGACTTAGAGCTCCCCCATGTGGTTGAAAAGCGCAACAGTGCCTGGTATCAGACACTCTTCTGCAGGCAGGGGGAGGGGCGGGGCTGTGTGCTCCACCCTCCACCGCCACTTTCAGAGTGTGCTTGAAGCAGCTAGGAGGCTGCTCAGGTTGCAGCAACAGTACAATTTGTCCAGTTAAAAGTTGTTCTATCACTGAAAAAATTTTAGAGACATTATTTAAAGGTAAAAAAACTACATGGTGTTGCTTTAAGTTGTTTAAATTAAATAAAATTAATACACATTTAAAAACTAGAAGGCTGGATATACAAATACGTTTCACTTTTTTTCTGGGAAAAGAAAACAATTGCAAGTGCGCACTTTGCGATTTCGATGCTCAAATTATGTATTTTGCAGCTCTAGTACATGTGAGTGCGATAATACTTTTAAGTTTTTAAAATCGAATTAAATTATTATACATTTAAAATCTGAAAGCTTGATAAATAAGTTTTACATTTTTTCTGGGAAAAGAAATCATCACACTGTCTCGCCGGTCGGTCTGCTATCTACATTCATCTAAACCTTTGATTATACATATTGTTTTGAAATATTATAATAATATAATAACATTTGGTTATTGCAAACAATATGCACATTTGCGATTATTTCTAAACTTTCAAATGCAATATTCACTCTGTAAAAAATCCTTGTTACACATTTTTAAATTTTTTTATTTTTTGAATTAGCATAAGTCATTTCAAATAAAGTTACTTTAAAAGTTTAAGTGCAACAAGGATTTTTTACAGTGCACTTATGCATGTTGTGCATGCTCTGAAATATAGATTTGAACCTCTGGCCTAAAATTAAATATAAACTTAAATGACTATAACTAGAAAAAAAGTAGTAAGGTTGGCAGTGCTCTTGTGTGTGGCAGTCTAACTCCAGTAACTAATATCAGTCCTTCTGTAGTGTTTTGTGGGTGTACGGTCTGCATTGATAAAGATACCTCAGGGTGGTGCAGGTCCTAATACGTCCCCCCGCCCGTACCCCACCCCCCTCCCTCCCCCTCATTGTCCCTGGTGGTGTTTAGTAGAAACAAAGCCTGGGAGTGGGCAGTTAACACAGCCCAGTTCTTCAAGCAGCAAACACGGAAACTGGCCCGTCCCGTTTGTCTAGATTCTCATCTCTTTCTGCACCACCTCGCCTCCTGCTCTCATTCATCACTTTTCTTTTTCTACTTTTTCTTTTAAGCCCCGCGCCTCTCGTTCACTCTGTTCTTTCTCTGGGTTTTATCTCCTTGGTCTCTCGGTGTTGAAACTGATATTGCCGGGTGATGTGCTAGGCAGAAAACAGCGATATCTCAGAGCGCCAACACGTCGGTTCCTGCACTTGTCCGTGCCTGTCATCCGGCCCTGAAACAGAGCAGCAGCATTCTTTCACACACACACATTGAAATGCTAGTGCACACACACACACACACGGAGGTGGAGGTAATCACATGGTGTGCCTACACAAACAGGTTTAACCCTAATATGGATGCAGTATACCTGCGCTTACTAAATTGTTTTCTGGCATGCAGCTAATGGGTTGTACTTCTGACATGGTTTTCGCATCATTCAGCTGTTTAAACTCTTTTAAATATGTATTTAATTTTAACTAAAAAAGGGAATGGTATAGATTTTGGGTTGGCATGATGGTGTGTAAATGATGAGTATGGGTGATTCTCACGAAATCCAGACTTAAAAGGTGTCACATTTTTTAAAAAGCCCTTGAAGCCAATTTTTTTTTGCACATATAAGATTAAAGTCTGAACGTAGTACATCCATTATTTTTAGAGGATTTAAAAAATATTTCTTATAGAATTATAAAATTTTTTAGATTATCATTATCAAAAACTATCATTACCGCAACATGATATTACATTAAATATATGATTTACAAATTCATGTTTCGGTAATGATAACTAAAAAGTTGTGTAGGTACCATGACAAACAAAATTTTAACTTTTATCTGGAGAGGAAAAATAAGAACTGCTTACATGGTAGCCATCTTGAGTGTCACAGTCAATTATGTCCCTTCCAACAATTTTTTTGAAATGTTAGTTCGTTGAAGGCTTAAACAATGATTGAAAATTGTTGCGGAGGATGATAAAATTGGTCTTGGACACATTTATATTCATTATTATTGTCTCTAGATTTACCAATGATCATCAAATACCACATGTTTCTTTACTGTAAATGTTTAGAGTATAACATGCACTGAAGCTTTTTATTTTTGTCAAAGAACCCAAATCCAGTCATGGACATGTTGCGGTAATGAAAATTTTCCCCTTAAATTTGGAAAAACAACAAAATTGGTTCGTATGATGTCATTTGAAATCATGTGCAAAATAGTACATGAAGAGATGTTTGTAACATTTGTAACATTGTTTGTTGCATTTACTTTCTTATCAAAATGCTTCATGACACCTTATAAGTCTAATTTCGCTAGATCACCCGTATTCATATTTGGCTGAGCTATTCCCTTAAACAGTGGATTCGTATTTCGTGTCTTCACTTCATCTCTCTTTGTTTTTATCTTTACTGTGACTGTTGTAAATCCAGTAATAGTCGGTGAAGTCAGTATCATGTCATCATTACCAGAGCAATGTAACGTGGGGGATGACACACAAACTGGGTGTGTTTCATTGGGACATAGCTTAACATACACAATCACACACACACACATACACACACTGGTATGGGTAAAGACCACAGCAACCTAAAATGTGTGTCCTCCACCCAGGCCATTATACCTGCCTCTTTGCCTTTCAATTAGACAGTCTTACCAGCCATTAATCTGATAATCTCTGTCCTGTGTCTCTCATCCCTTCCTCCATCTCTCTCACATCTCTCCTCCGTCTCCGTCGCTTGTCTCTCCATCATTTTTCCATCCCCCATCGCCATTCAGGTTTGCTGTGAACTTTTTATGGTCATCTGTTTTGAGCTAGTTAAGTCTCTCTTGCGCTCTCTCTCTGTCTCTCTCTCTCTCTCTCTCTCTCTCCCGCATTTAAACTGACACACACTCCATCACCCACTCGTGCACGTTTCCTCTTCCTTTGAAAATCTCCTTCACAAAGAGGATAACTGTGCATGCTTAACTCTCCTCTTCATCTGTCTCTGTATCCATCTTGTCTGTGGCCAGCTAATCAATGTTAAATATGCCGAAAGTGGTTATATATGTGTGGTGCATTCATACATTTCATTATGTGTACTGGTGGGACGTTTGCATTGCTAGCCCAGTGCTTTGCCAAGATTTTAATTATCATCAAATTAACCAAAGTATTTAATAAGCATGCAATGTGTAAACTCTGAATGATGTCCGTCTGTTTTGATAACTAACTTGGGGAGAGTTCGGCTTGAAGTAAACTGCTGTACCATGAGCGCAGGTCAAACTCCAGTCATTGGAATTGAAACCGGAGGGATGGGCCGTTTCATAGGATTATGATTCAACACAGCAAGTTTTGCAATGGTTTTATTACTTTATAACAGATTTGAAGGTCAAAAGTCTGTGCCTCACTGTTTTGTAGTCCCGAAGGAAGTGTGTGTTTATAGCCATGCATATTAAACTTTTTCTCTGTGGTCTCCCTGCAGTGTGAGCACTGGTGTTGACACACGAGGCGCGCTGTCGTCCATCCTCAGCCACGAGCACCAGCAGCGTAATACAACCTCGTCTGAGGACGGGTAAATATTCCTTAACGTCCAATCCGATTCTGCCTTTACACGTAAACACCTCATAGCATCTTCGCCGCTTGCACGTGCAGCATGGATGACTGGCCTGCTTATAAACCTTGCTTTTATTTACTTCATCCTTTCATTCATAATACATAATTGCTGGTTTAGTCACAGCTTTAATGTTACGTCACACATTATACGTCTTTGGCTCGCATTCGTTCCCTTTGTCATTCATCGAAATGCAACCACCTCACTTTCGTACCGTGCATGCGGTCTGTTACAGCAAAAAAAGTATGGAAGCGTACTTTTAATTTAGGCAAATGCTGCCCATGTACAGCTCTCGGTTTTGTCAGGTTACACTTTATTACTGTTATAAACAAGCATGAAGACCTTAATCTGCTTTAGCTCATGAGATGCTTCGAAACGTTACCTGCACTTCGTTTAGGTATTGTAAGTGTACATATTTTCTGCATGAAGCTGGAATTTACTTTTGATTTACTCTTGTTTTATAATGTTGTAAACACGGGATGACTTGTGTTCAGGTGGGGAAGTAATGTACGTGTTTTTCCATCAAGATACAGGATGGAATTCGAAAAATGTATTTGTGATTGTTGCTATAAAGGAAAAGAATTTAAATAGATGTAAAGACAAAATACCAGACGAAGGCCGATCTTTACACTAAATGACTTCAATGAATTGTATTTTCTTTTACGCACTGACTATAGAAAAAGATAGCAGCTAAGATTACAAAACAACTATTTAGAGACCACTAAGCATGATTTTTTGCTAATAAACAACAAAAACATATTAGCATTAACATTCCTAGTAAGGATGGCTGCGTGCCGGTGAAAAGTCCATATATTATCATTAAGTTAGATGTCAGAGATAGAAAATGAAATGAAATAAAAAATAAAGTAATGAGAAAATAAAATGAATATAATATAAAATAAAAATAATATTAAATATTAAATAATGAAACCTCAATGTTTTATTTGCTAAATTAAATTAAAATAAAATAAATAAATAATGAGAAAATAAAATAATGAGAAGATAAAATGAGAAAATAAAATAATGAGAAAATAAAATAAAATAATGGAGAAAATAAAATAAAATAATGGAGAAAATAAAATAAAATAATGGAGAAAATAAAATAAAATAATGAGAAAATAAAATAAAATAATGAGAAAATAAAATAAAATAATGAGAAAATAAAATGAATATAATATAAAATAAAATAATATAAATTGTTATAAAAATAAAATATTATATAATGAAACCTCAATGTTTTATTTGCTAAATTAAATTAAAATAAAATAAATTAAAAAATATATATATAATTAAACGTTAAAAACATTGTGACACAATATCAGCACATTACAATTTAGTGTCTTATAGGAACACTAACAGCGCATTCACACGGGGCGTAAGCGTTGACGTTTCCCATTCACTTTTAATGGGTGACGTCAAGCGTTGGTGAACTGAATTGTGGATCCGTCTGCGCCCCATCATTGCCGTTGCTCGCGGCAGAAGTTGAACATTTCTCAATTTTTCGAACGGCAACACGAGCGTCAGCCAATCAGATTGCCTTATGCAAATAACCTAGGCAGAGCCACCCAATTATGTTTATGGAAGACCGGAGCATGTGCTGCGGCCACTGTGATTGGCTGTTGGCCACGCTTCAGCCAAGCCTTCCGTCAAGAGTTAACGCTTTCGCCCCGTGTGAATGCGGCGTAATTGTGCTGATTCATAAAAAATTTAATATTGGGTTATTTTGTAACTGTAGTACTAATTTGTAGAATCAGGACTTTAATATTTGGTTCAGTTCCCTGGTCTGAAACCAAACCCGATTGTTCCACCTGACCCCCCTTTACTCTCCTGTTTACATTATTTGTTCTGGACCGCGATACACTTGCCTCATCAAGCCGGGTACCAATGTGTCTTCTTTATAAAAATCTTTGATTTTGTTATAAAAAAAAAATAAGTACAGAAACCCACTTACATCTGCTGGCTGAAAAAGAACTTAAAATGTACCAAAAAAGCATGCTGTCCTCCGAAGTTTTAAGGTGGACTCGAGTGTGGTTCGCGGTTGCCCACTTGAGAAAACTGTGTTCACATCTTTACAAATTAAACTGTAAATCGGTAGAAAATTGAGCAAGTTATCGTCATTTTAAAATTACCTGCACCATTAAAACACAATGCTACGAGTGAGCGAGCTCCCTGTGGTAAGATGGCCGCCAGTGATGATGTTAGAGGCTCCGCAGTAACACATCTAGGCTTTATTATTCATATCTATGGTTTCTCCTGCCTGTTTTAAAGTGTTCTTAGGTAGCGAGGTCAAAGGTCAACAACGGTCTCTTGGGCAAAACAGCTGTGTTATCTAGGTGAAGGTATGATGGTGCCAAAAAGGCATTCTTTCATTTTCCTAAATTCTGTTTTTGATTTATCACGCCTTCATGTAAAGCAAGCAGACTTTAATCGCCATTGCCAATTTTTTCACCAATAGGGTTTGAAATTTCTAAAGCTATCACATCATTTATTATTAGCAAAACTAAACCAAAGAGGTAATGTGCACATACTAATTTCTATTTATGGGTCTATGTTTGGTTTTTAGATAACTCTGATTTGATCTACCTGTGGTGACTTTCAGGACTCGTATGAGTCACGTCCTATTGCTCAAACAACGTCTTCGAGCGCCTTCACTCCCCATGCTCAGACTTGTGGCGCATCTGTTGAAAAGTCACAGAACAGGACTCGGCTATTTATCTTGTACTGGTAGGGTATAGAGCTTAAGTGATTTAGTTGTTGAGAAGATAGAAGTAATAGTAACGCAGCACACCAACAGATATCAAAGGTGTTGATCTTTTCTGCTCTGTGAAACTTTGTCCATCATTAAATTAAATAAGTTGCGCATTCTGACATTTCGGATGTTGATCTAACGCATAATACGGTGGTTGGGCCCGAGGCTGCTTTGAAAGATGAGGCAGTCTGTCATCCAACAAGAACCTGTTTGAGTGACTGCAGGCCTGAGATGAAAGAGATCTCGCTACATACAACAGCCGCACAAAAGATGGTTTAACTAAACGTACGTTACATCAAAACAAAAGTGCGAGATTTGCAATGGGAAAAATTATTGTGATAACTAATTTTATATAAAGACTAGCATGTTTTTCCACAATGATGTTCACGAGGTTCAACTGACAAATCAGATGAAGGTTTAAGCACTTCTTATATCTCATTGTGAACTTTCGAATCATGCTTTTATGCTTGGCCACCAATTTTTCCTTTATCGCTGAGCATATGTTGTTTCTGTTCTGCTCCTGAGGCATTGAACTGATTTTGTAGAGGGAAGTATTTCATTTTTCTCACACTCATAGTGGTCATGTGTGACTGATGCTTGAATCGTGGAGTTTTTTCGTTAGGCCAATTCATTTCGCTCTCTCAACACCCCGTACAACCCCAGAGGCTACTTCTATCCATCACATCTCTGAAAAATATCAAGACCTTTCTCTTTTGGATGCCTGAACATGTCCCCAAAATTCATGTTTTTATTCAAGTATTCGCCCACCTCCTTTTGCTGCTTTTGAGCTATTTTATTTAATTTTTCTTGTTGTTTGTACGAAGGTCAGATGCAGATGGTTTTTTTTAGTTAAACTAAAATGTTTAAATAAAATAGCTCACCCTTGTCATGCAGTGTCATCAATGTCAGGTTCAAAATGGGCTAATAAAAAGTAAAGGGATGGGTACAGCATCTTCATTGTGGTGTTTTACCATTTGGAACTAGTTGTTCTAGTTATTTTTCTATGTTTGACTAAATGTCTCAATAATAAGTAGCTGACAAGCCTGGGTAATCTCAACCAATGATACCTCATGGCAATTCGTACGTATTTTACGGGGTGGCTAATTCGTATTATTTGTACGACCACATTTGTAAAAATTGTTATGATTCATTTTTGCCCCTGTGTTGTTGGGATTAGGGGTAGGGTTTCATAATTTTTTTTTTATGATTATCATACGTTTTTGTACGACTCACTTCGTATAAATTCTTACAAATTAGCCACCTCGTAAAATACTTACGAATTCTCGTGATATCCTAACCTGGGAAAACCCAGACAACTTCCAGCAAATTTAGAAAGTCTGATATCTGCAAAAGTCATCTCCATCATCGCTCTGATTGGTTTTAGGTCTATCCAATTGCACCCAGAGACATTTGAGCGACGTCCGTTGGTGACGCCCCTTTGGAAATGATTTGTCTATGAAGCTTTGCCAGATCATAACTCGGTTACTACTGAGAATGGTCTAGTAATGGTCTAGGCTAGTGAGATCTTGCTGTTTCAACAAATCTTGAGATGTGTGCCTACTAAAGCTATATTTACACGGAAATGATCTGAAAAGAAAACGCAAAAGTGGCGTTGCGTTATCACTTTTTATTCTGCGTTTATATGAGCGTTTTGAGGGGGAAATCTGAATGCATATGGTGATGCAAAAGTGTGTGATATTCGATGTAGTATGCACTCCAGGCGGCTAGGTGGTCTGGTTTGCCTCAGACGAATTGGCGCATCAATAATTTGATGGAGGTAATTAATGCGCCTTCTCTGATCAGAAATACTAGCTGTAAATATTTCGTACAACTGCTGGAAAGACTGCTATAGAAACTTGAAGGTCCGACATATGGAAATAATCCGACAGGTTTGTTGTTATTTTCCTGAACTGGCATATGCCTGTGACATAAACGCGTACGCGACAAGAGCCACCGTGAGCAGACTTTTGCGTTTTTAACCTTTAGACAGGAACGAGTGGGTAGATAGTTTTTTAAATTTCCACTCTGGAGGGTGGTTTCACTTTTTTTGCGTTTTTAAGCCCCAAAAATGCCATCACCGTGTAAACAAAAGGCGCATCCGATAAAATATTTTTACGTTTTCACCCTCGAGCGTTCTCGTGTAAACAGGCCCTAAGATCACATAATTTCCAAAAGTAATTGTACCCATGAAAACAAGTTGCCAGATCTTCATATTTTAAACCTCAATTAATAGCTTAATAGAGTACAAATTTGCTGCTCGATTAGACCTTTTATTTGTCTTGGAAATTCACCTTTTGTCCAGATCAGATTACAGGATTTGCCAAGTTGCAGTCGGTTTTTTGGCTGGGTTGCCGCACAATACATGCTGATGAAGACGGTTTTCTGCTGCAGGAAGTTTCCTTTATGAGTTTGGATGCAGTTTATAAAGTCCCATTGTGTTTTTGCCTCAAACACAAAGCTAGTTCAAAAGGCTGTTACATAAAGATCAGAGGCTTATTCCCTATTGAGCTATCTCGAAGCAAGAAGAGGCTTGCGAAATAGTCGACTCGAGGGCGACTTGCACAATGAGATGCTGAGGAAGAAGAGTTTGATTTATGCGTGTCCTAGTTTGGTCCTTTCTTGATGTATCTGTAAACATAGTGCTTTACTGATACCCTGATCTTTGCCCTCGAGTGCAAGACAAAAAAATGCGAAGAGTTGTGAGAATGCGTCACAGTCTGTTAAAAAAAACGTAAAGTGAAACGAAAGTTGTAAAGGTGTGCGTCGATGTAGGTGACTCGGTGAGACTTGTTTTTCATTGGACGTTCAGTGTGTGTGAAAGGGTTTGTGTAGCTCAGTTTGGCAAGTCGGGGCAGGATGCTGACTGAATGGGCGGAGAATGGGCCGCTCTGTATCACTCACACATGCAATTGGTGGAGAAGATAAATGGGGGAGTGAAAAGGGGGAGCGATTAAGTTTTACTCTTCTTCACGCACTTCTTTTTCACCAAGAGCTTTAGACATTCAGTTCCTGTAAGGGGTACGGGAGTGTAGCTTCCTTCCTCTACAGCCTCATTTATCTGTGTTAGCTAATACTTATTATTTTACACAAGAGAGAATCTGGATTTCGCCTGTTTCCTGTTAAGCGCTGTGATGTCAGGAGAGGCTGTAATAAATAGCCAACATATGGTCACTGGATTTGCCATTGTTATAACCCACATTTGTGGACTTTTCTAACTTTTTGAGTAAACTCAATGTCCTGGCCCGTTGTATATTCTCTGCTGCTGTTCTACATCCTATCTCCTTTCCTTTTATATATATTCTTCCTGACAGGTAACAACAATACACAGTCATGAAGGCACCAGGGTTGCTCCATAAAGCATCTGTTTGCTTTTGAAGTGCACGTGTCACTTTTGGCAGTTTGGTTTGGAGCTATTGTCTGGCAGCCATCCTTGGAATGCCCAACCCACCCCAGCTCTGTCATTTGCATCCCAGGAGTGAGGCCAATTACTTGAATAGGGGCTCCGATTGAATTCAGGGCAGACCTATTGAGCACCTTTCCTGATAGGGAAAAGTCTTGTACGGCAAAGGGCTGACTATATAGAAAGTTGAGTGCTCGGCTTTGCGGCTGGAGAGGGATGCTTTGGCTTCTTGCCCAAATTTAAAGGTATATTTAGATTAGGAATGCTTCTATAATAAATAGTCAGGTGCTATTTGGACTTTGAAGAGTCACATGTGTATCTTGTGGTAATGTAGAAGGAAAAAACAAGTTGATGACGCCCCTGATTGGTCATCACAAATTAGACGTAAATATGTTTCTGAACTTTTTCTTGTCAACCTTTGGTAGGGGCTCGTTTTCTTTCTGAAGAATGGTTGAAAATAATTTAAATAGACCTGAGAGTACCACACAGTCATTGGTAGGTAAAAGCACTTATGGCAAAATATTGAATGAATAAATAAATAGGATTGGGAAGGTGTTTGCGAATGATGGGTTCGTTTTGTGTTAAAATCACAAGGCAGATGCAGATTCCCTGTAAGCCTGTGTGGAATGTGCGCATGCAGAATTTAAATGCTCGTCTTTCCAGTTTTACACATCCCCCACCTCCAGTGTGTTCATAGGTAAATATTTTGGCTAATTTGCCAATGTTTTCTGCTAACAAAATAGCGTAGCATTTTCACCCCAGTTTAACACCATTATACAGAATCAGTTCTAGGTTTTTACCATAGTCAGTGCAAAATTTAAAAAAATGCAACTTCTTTATGAACCTACCTTTGATCTCAAAGGGACATTCCACTTTAAAAAATATATATATATATAAAATATATGCTCATTTGCCAGCTCCCCTAGAGTTAAACAATTGATTTTTACCGCTTTAGAATTCATTCAGCTGATCTCCGGGTCTGGGTCTAACACTTTTAGCATAGCTTAGAACAATCCATTGAATCTGATTAGACCATTAGCATCGCGCTAAAAAATAACCAAAGAGTTTCTATATTTTTCCTATTTAAAACTTGACTCTTCTGTAGTTACATTGTGTATTAAGACCGACAGAAAATGAAAAGTTTTTTGCGATTACTAGGTAGATATGGCTAGGAACTATACTCTCATTCTGGCGTAATAATCAAGGACTTTGCTGCTGTAACATGGCTGCAGCAGGCGTAGTGATATTACGCAGCGCCCGAAAGTAGTCCCCTTGGAAACTTTCAATAGCAGGGGACTATTTTCGGGCAGTATTTTCAAAAAAGTGGAATGTCCCTTTAAAGGTGTGTGATGATGGAGGAGATTCCCATTCCCATTATCCCCTCAATAGGCTCCTCACACACCAGAGACCCTAAAAAGGGCTCAAACACATGGCAGTGTTTCACCACAAACACACAAACGCAAGATGCGTCTCACATTTACCTTAATATCTTCTACAATAACTAGAATAAGCCACCAGCATCGCACTCAGTCACTCGGTAAACAAGATTTTCCTCATTAAAAAATTCAATACTACTGGTATCTTTTCCACTACCATTTTGTGATGTCATCATAGTGATGCGAGTCAACCGAAAGTCTCTTGGTAAAGTTTGCCTTAATTCTGCCTAATTCAGGTTTTTAATTGTGTGATATTTAAAATAATATAGACTTTTCCAGCCGACACCCTTTATGATAAAATGTAAAAAAATATGACTAGTGAGGTTTTGTGTCAACCTTGCATTTCAATGCTCCAATTACTTGACTTTCATCATTGCCATAGTTTTGATTTCCAGGGAACAGGCATTCCGATGAAGTGCAAATCTTCGTTTGCCAAATCTGTAAACATCCCTTAGTGTCACCTTTTGTGGGTTGTTCACAATTTCAAAGAGTTGTGATGATATATTTATGACCAAAAAGAGAAGGGAAAGAGGCAGTGAGGGAGAGATGGAAGATGAAACAAGAGAGAAAGCAAATGGGGAGGGAGAGCAAATGGGGAGAGAGACAGGCAGCAGCGGCATTCTTGCATGCTCGGTTTGGCACTGCGTGAAGACTCTTTTACCCTGCGAACGAATAAACACCCAAAGCTTGCGCGCTTTCATGCATACGCGCATGCACGCGCAAACACATGCTCGGCACAAAGTCTCTCAAAAGGCACTACTGCTCCCCCCATAATTTACGTTTGACTTTTTTTAAAACTGGGATGTGCAAGAACCTTCCACTGTCGAGCGTGTGTGTGTTGGAAAGTGAGACTGATGGTTGGGAACAGATGTAGTAACAGCAGCCCCCATAGCACCCTCCACCCCCACTATCTCTCGGCAAGAGAGCGAGAATCTTATAACAAGTGCAACTCGTTCTCTCTCTCCCTCTCTCTCCCCCCTCGAACCCCCACCCCAAATCCTTGCACAACTCTAAACCTGCCTCGCTGTTGTGTAATCCCCTGTCTTTCTACCTCTAATCATCAACAGAACCCAACAGTATCTTCCTTGACGTTCCACACCCATCTTTACTAATACAGGTTTTCCATCTTCTGTTTACCATTGAGCTATTCATTTTCTTTCCTTTTTTGTTATTCCTTTTATTCATCCTGCTCATTTGCAACCCCCCCAAACACCAATCATCAACCGTTTTTCATTTCTCCGTGAATAAACGTGCCGCCCATCATCCAGTCATCCTATGAAAGGAGCGGCTCTACTTCGGCTAATGAGGGGAAACAGATCTGTTCCCAGAGTTGTTAGGCTATGCCTTTCATCATCCTAAAACAGTTTCAACTTTTTTGGTTTTGGTTTGATAGACACTAGCAAAATGATAAAGTCGTACAGAGTTTAACAGTAGTGATTTAACTAGGGTTAGTAGGTTAAGAGGGGGAAGGCTGTAAATGCAATAATAAAAACTGCGTAAACAGGCAAGCATTACAGTTGCACAGGATCATTGATGATTCCTCTTTTTTTTTACAGACTGTTGAGGAAAGGTGTGCCATTTTGCCTAAAGTGTGGTCTGTTATTTTGCATGTACACAAACGTACGTGCACGGTAGAATGCACAGCCTTGCACATTTTTGTTTTATACTGTACGTTTACACAACTGATCGACTCAAGCGAATTGTGATAAAATGCAATGCTACCCTGGGCTACATGCTATAATATTCCTTCAGGTACATGTGCAACCTAGGTGTACAATGTACGTGGGTTTTATTTTTTAAATCCAGTGGTGCACATACAGTATGGGCGCACCCTTCTGATGATAAAAATTGCATCATGCGCACTGCACTGTACATGGACCCCTGCATACACGTAAAAAATAGACTATAGTTTGGCCTTAAGAGAGAACAATTAAAACACGTTCACACCAAGAATGATAAACCATTAACATAACTATAAAGTAGTTTCCGCACCTTTATATAATCTGCCCTGATCATCGGCTGTTTGCATACAATCGGCCCGATGCCCAGTATTGGGAATAAATGCCAAAACCCGATTATAGGTCAATATACTGTATCTGGGCATCCCTACCATAAAGATAATATTAGCATCCACAGCAGGGTTGTGCCGATAGAAGATACTATCATGTATCGACGATCGTCAAACATATCACCAGTAGCAGGCTTTCATGACGATAGTTGGCGATGGTTACTGTTATCATCATAGTTTCACATTAACACATAACATGTGCATTGCATGCTATTCCTCACATGATAGGATGTGTGGGTTTTACTTTGCGCGAGAGAGCTTGTAACACAGTGCGCATTCAGGTCCGTGCAAGAGTCCAAGATGTGCGCATTAAGTCCAGGTGCGTGCGAGAAGGAATCCGGTGTCTTGGACTCTTACACGGACCTGAATGCGTGCAGAATGTACTCTTTCTGTAATGCGCATGATTCGGACTCTTCCTCGCACATGAGCTTGTAATATGCGCGGCTTTGGCGATTTCAAAATGGGGCATATCGCCCAACACTAATACACAGCAATTGCCGATAATTTTTTTTTTTCTAAGCTTGCACGCTGCTTTAATTCTTATAGATTTAGATTTTTTGGCAGTGTTTTATTGTTCATCAGCCAGAAAAAATCTCAGAAAGTTTACAACGACATTAATCTTTATCATTATATTTGTGACGTGTACTATTCACTTAAATTTGGGGGAAATTTCAATACTTAATCTTCATAGTTATTATCCATCATAGTTATCGTTCTTGATGTAAACTGGCCGTTACAGATAATAAATGATTGTTAAAAAACACTCAATCAGAGGGACCAATCCATGTCTTTGACTCGGGTCAGTTGTGAACATCTCAAACACACCAGCAGCTGCATAACAACTGCTATAGCCTATAAAGCAGGGTTCCCCAAATCTTACCCTGGAGGGCCAGAGCACTACAGAGTTTGGGTCCAACCCTGATCAAAATTACCCACCTGTGATGTTCTAGTGATCATGAAGACCTTGATTAGCTTGCTCGTGTGTGTTTGGTCGGGGTTGGAGCTGGGCTCTGCGGTTCTCTGGCACTCCAGGGTAGGATTTGGGGAACCCTGCTATAAAGGTTCGACCATGCCCATATTGTTGAGTTGGATCAACGATTAAATGCTTGGAGTTCGGTTCACCTCCATTTGGTTGCAAGACACGTGCGAATTTACTTGTTGCTGCTGAGTTTGACCCCCCCCCCAATCTAGCACTTTATGGCAGCCCAGCCAACATCAGATCCTGTAATCCGTCTGCCTCCTCACACACCCAAACGCATACACCCACTTGCATTCCCTTATCCTCTCTCCGAAGGAGGAAACGGCCTAGACCACAGAGCAGTTTCCTGTGAGGCTGTGGATGGGAAATGACAATTAGTGAAACGAAAGTCCATCAATTTGTCTTTCTCCTTCTTACTCTGGCAAGCATTCCCATTTCTCGCTTTAGCACATAAGCCATCTCTCAACACATTTAGCAAATTTGTTTACACACAGTGCTGGGTTTTGCTCATCTATGCTAGTACTAGTTCAAGCATCTCTCTTCATCCCTTCAGTTTTGGTAATGAACCTCATATCCCCCTCCCAAAGTACAGCTTACACCCCATTCTCATCCAGATTAGCATCTACAGCCATCTGCCCGGCTTGCCCTGTGTGATCATGTGCTATTACGAAAACTGGGAGAAGGGCAACCGCAGCTTCCGGTTTCCTTTATCTGAGCCATTTAATCCTATTGGTCCACATGCATATGATGCTGCTGATTGGTCCAGCAAATCAGAAATGTGGTTTGTAATAAATTTGTCTAGAAGGTTTACATGTGTGCTTGTTTCAAAAATATAGGAATATAGAAGATTGGACTTTTTGATCGTTTAAGACTTTGTCTTACACACTTTTGGCATTTGTCATCATCATGCAGTCAGTAGATATATAGATACGCTTGTGCTCTACAGACAGGTGCTGGAGCCATAAACCACAGACAGGGCTAAGAGAATGTGTGTGCAATGTCTCATCCATCTGTGGTACATTATTTTCCAGTGACTGGGCAAGTACTCCGTGTAGTGTATACACTGAACCGTTTTCCATTTTGAAATTGTTCCTGAGGTTTAGCCCCCATGCTGAGGATCTTTTGTGATTTTTAAGAGTGAAAAATTTACCATGCTGCTTTATGGCATCGCTGCACTTCTTTTCTGTATAAATAAGCTACATTTCCATCTCTCTTTTGTTATAGTTATGGAAAATTCAACAGAAGAGATGAGAACAAAATCGGCACATTGCATCTCCGCTGGGGAGGAGGAGGCGGAGCAAAGCGAGGACAGACAGAGCCCCGCCCCCACAGAGACACAAACGACACGTACAGGTACCAGTAAATAACTTTGTCTTAATTAATTCTGCCTATAGAATCGCATTTTAATAAGGTACCCTTAACATATTGTCTTAAATGTAGAAGAGGAAAGAAATGACTGGGAAAATGGAGCGGACGTAGAGATGGAGGTGGCCGACGGGGTGGACTTATCTCCTATTAACTCTATGATGAGCAATGTGATGAATGCAGCCCAGCTTAATGGTGGAGTAGACTCCGCCCACACCACACCTAATAAGGTGCCTGTCAAAAGCCCCGGCACCAACCGCAGTGGAAGAAAGACCCAGGTACGACTTTAAAAGAATGAGCATTGGCTGTACACCCAATAGGTCCATTTGGTTGTTTAATATTAGGAGTCTTAATTTTGACTTTAATTTTCATTTTTTCACCAGACATATCGGTTCAAAATATCGGTTATCGGTCTACTTTATCAGTAATTATAACTTTTTACCTCAGGATAAACTTAATGACTTTGCATCGCACTAGTAGATATTTTTGAACTATAGACGGTTTCAGCAGTAACAACATAAACAAGCGGCTGTTGCGATCCGCACGTAACTTTCGGTAAACTCCGCTAAGAATAAATAACAACAAAGTTCTTTAAACGTAGTTTGTTTATATAACAAGCACAAAAAACAACACATAGATTACATAGGAAACAAAAACATTTGTTATTTTCGATAAAAACAGGAAACCGGAAGTAAGGTTCGGATCCAGACGTGTATCACGTGCGTCCGATGAAACCGTCTATGGAAAAAAGTAAAAAAACTATTAAGTATTAAAAAAAGTTAATGGTAGTATCACAATAGTGTGTTTTATGCAATGATTTCTAGTCTTTTATAGCATTAATGATAAAAGTGGTCTTCAAGGGAGTGATGCTGGGATGACATTTTTGTAGGCTAACCTGGAACTTAGTGGGATACTGGTTCCCTCGCAAAAAAGCCCATAAATTTACATAAACTTTAACATAAACTCTTTGATTTTCGCAAAAATAAGCTCCGTGTTAGTCTTCATAGACAAACACAATTTTTTTTGTAAAAGCATTTACACTTCAAAATTAATCAAATTTCTGTTTAGATTAACTTGTTGGACAAAAAGCGTACGTAATTTTTGTTAAACACAGAGCTTATTTTTTGCGATAATCCAAAAGTCTGTAAGAAAAATGATTGGCTTTCTGGTGAGAGAACCAGTGTCCCGCTTACTTCTGGGTTGTACTACAAAAATACGTCATCCCTGCGGCACTCTATAGCTGGTGGTGTTTCATATACATGTGTTTTTGTGGTTAGATAGTGATACAGGTGGAGGGGGGGATTTTATGGATGCAGCATCCTGGCTTTAAACGGAAAACGACAAATGGTTGTTGGGCATCTCAATCCACCTTTTGTCCACACTGCTGCATCACATGGCTCCCATTAAAGCATGCAATTCATCCCTTAACACTCCCGTGTGCGGAGAACAGGTGTCACTTTTGACCCCTTAACACTCTGGTGGAACTGGAAAAAAGTTTTGCCTGTGAAGTTTTGGGGTCCAAACCACCCACCCCCCTATGGTGTTAGTTTTCCCACTCCTCCCTTTTTTCACCGCTAACCAATCACAGTTTGGTTTCTGTAACTCATTTACATAAACTGTATTTATTGTTTTGTTCTTAACATTGTTAACCTCGAATTGGATGTGAGATTATAGCGTTTTGGTGGTTTATGCGCACATATCTAATACTAGTGCCTGATCTGTGCTTTTTCTTATTTAAATATATTTTTATGTTTTTTTATTTATCTGTGTGTGAACTTTTCATAGTGTTTCAGCTAAAAAAACATTACAGCTTAGTTTACAGACCTTTTTCACACTTTTGTGAAGTAAAAAGGCTTACATTGAGTTATATAATTTTCCAGATTAACTGAACATTAAAGGATTATTCCAAAAAATCCAGATAATTTACTCACCATCATGTCATCCAAAATGTTGATGTCTTTCTTTGTTCAGTCGAGAAGAAATTATGTGTTTTGAGGAAAACATTCCAGGATTTTTCTCATTTTAATGGACCTCAATGGACCCCAATACTCAACTGTTTTAATGCAGTTTAAAATTGCAGTTTAAAAGGACTCTAAACGATCCCAAACGAGGCATAAGGGTCTTATCTAGCGAAACGATTGTCATTTTTGACAAAAAAATAAAAAATGCACTTTTAAACCACAACTTCTCGTCTTCCTCTGGTCTTGTGATGCGCCAGCGCGACCTCACATAATACGTCATCACATCAAGAGGTCACGGATGACGTATGCGAAACTACGCCCCAGTGTTTACAAGTGTGGAGAAAGACGACCGTTCCGACGTTGTTGTATGTGGAATGATACTATTTAATGTCTTTGTGTCAGTTTATTGTTTAAAATGGTCCGCAAATGTGCATTTCATATATGTAACATGTGACCTTTCTACGGCATTACGCAATTACGTGAGGAAGACGAGAATTTGTGGTTTAAAAGTGCATATTTTTTTCTTGCCAAAATGACAATCGTTTCGCTGGATTGGACCCTTGTGCCTCGTTTGGGATCGTTTGGAGTCCTTTGAATAAGTGTTGGGGTCCATTAAAGTCCATTAAAATGAGGAAAATCCTGGAATGTTGTCCTCAAAAAACATAATTTCATCTCGACTGAACAAAGAAAAACATTAACATTTTGGATGACATGGTGGTGAGTAAATTATCTGGATTTTTTTTAAGAAAATTGATTGATCCTTTAAGAAAAACACCAAATGTACAGTTCCTTGCAGACATGCATCGCTAATAGCTCAGGCAAAGTGTGCTGCAAAAAAATAATATGTTAGCGCAAGTGCATCTCTAAAAGTTAAAACAAACACTATAGTACACATAATTTTATATGCTATTTCCTTAATCAAATTGTAAACTTGAAAGTCCTTGTTGAAGTTTGATAACACAAGAAATGACCTATGGACTTTTAAAGTAGGTCAGTATGATTCAGTAAATTTGGATCGAAAGAGACTTCACTTTTTAAAGACACCCTCGCTCCCACTTAAGGCCAAAAAATCTTTCCGCAGATGACACTTCCTCTCATATCCATGTAACATGCTGAATGGTTAGGTAAACATGGTCAGCTGGTCAGTCGAGTCTCGTCGGTCCTGAATCAAAGCCAAAAGAGTCCTAGAAGGAAAACAAGGCGTACGCCGGCGTTCCATTAGAGGAAAAGGAAGTGCTGTTGTCTTAAAGATGTTTTTGAGGATTTCAGTGTGGGTTTAACTGCTTATGGTGACTCATTCACATTCCTGTTTTTATTTCATATTTTTATATTGTACTTCTATCATAAAATCAATAAGGAATTCTGTCATGTGACTGCACCGCTGTCTCACTGCGCTCCAGAACAGGAGCAGTGCTGCTATGTTCAACTCTCGAGTTAATGATCTGCCGTACTGTCAACAGCGACGAGAGGACGGCAATGCGCGTGGTGTCGGTTTACACAGATTTGCAACTCAAGATGGAAGAAACGCAGTTCTCGCTTCTCTGCGATTTTCTTTATGAGCACCCAAACTTGCTTACTGAATCACTGAATAAAAACGCTGAGTGCATCGTCACTGTACAACCAAATCCTTCAGATGCATACATAAATAGATGCATTGTGGTCTATATTCCCACAACTCCACTTAAGGGCATAAACGACAACTGTATTCCCGCAGTACAATACAGTAGTTGTATTTGGTAGTAGTGCAGTTATGACTGATGTAACTCCTAAAGTCGAAGTGTGTTACCCTGTAGCAAGTGTTTGTTTAACCGAATGGTTTTAGCTCAGTATCTCTCACACACAACATGTTCTGACAAGACGTCCAAGGTCGGCAGGCAAAGCCTTATTCCCTGTATCCTGCATATGGATATTTACCCACGCTCCCTAAATCCTTAATAACTGACCATAGATTAGGGATTACACACATACTTTGATGTTCAACAGGTTTTTTAAATTGAATTTTATTGCCAAAGTTGGCATTTTTTGCAACACTTTTTGCATCATTCGCCATTCTGCTATAAAGGCACACATTATTAAATTTTCAACTTTTTTTTAAATCACTGCTACAATAGTAATATGGTTTCAGTATTCCTAAATTGTAAAAAATTGCAATTGTCATTCTGTACAGTTTTCATTGTGTGGTTTTGCTAAGTGACCGTGACGCATCTGTCTTATGATCTTATATGTGATGCAATATGTAAGCTGTAAAAATCTATAATTACTTTTGCCTTCGTGTATATTTCAGGAAGCCAAAGATGACAGTGGGACTCTTGTCTGTCCGCTGTGTGATAAGGGCTTTCAGACCCAACACCAGCTCACCATGCACATTCGCCAGGTAACACATCTTTAGCACCTTGACTTGTCACCAGTCTTCATCTCACATACTACAAAGTTGGCCACATGTAAATAAAAATGTAGCTGTGATAGATAAAATTACAGTCCAAAATGTTGCATACATTAGTGTCGGTCATTTAGCAAACCGAATATTGACAACATATAGCATTAATTTCTGGAATGACATATTGGATATAAGTTTAATTATTTTTGTATATATAGACGGTCTGTTTCATAATTCTTACCAAACAAAGACCTGTCTCTCAAGGACCTCTTTTTTTTCTCTCATTAAGCAAATGTTGCGCCTACTGTAACCGTGGGTTCACACTAGCCACGTTTGAGGCATCAAATTCGCGTCTACTGCGTCTAGTTTGACGCTTGAACATTTTGAGTTTACTCGCTTCATTTGCGCGTGAAATTCTAGTCATTGAGACATTTGTGAGGAAATGGGAGGGGCTTCTGCGACTCCGTTGAGACTCCGCTCGACTTCCTGTAATTACATCACTACTAAGGCAAGCTCCTGATTCAACTTGCGCCTTTGCCGCCGCAACCCTCAATTCTGACGAACTAGATGCGCAAATGAGGCAAAATCGCTAAATGCCTCATTCGCGCCAGGAGAGCTCCAGCCGCACGTCAACGCGTCTTCACATTGACTTTACATTGAAATCACTCGCGCTTGATGTCTCTACCGCGGCTGGTGTGAACGCAGCATAAGTAATTCTGTTTTTAATTCATTTTATTTTTTTAACCTGATTTTTTCTCCTCCAGCACAACACTGATAGCGGGACAGCGGACCACTCTTGCAGTATCTGCGGGAAGGCACTAAGCTCAGCTAGTTCTCTGGACCGTCACATGCTGGTGCACAGCGGAGAAAGACCGTACAAATGCAATGTGTGCGGCCAGACTTTCACCACCAATGGCAACATGCACAGGTCAGTCCTGGTTACACTTATTCACAAAATAACACATGATGTGTGTCTAAAGGGCTCGTTATAGTTGTGTGTAGGTCCTACGGCATAGGTTCGATCTGTTTTCATTTATATTTTGGCGTCCACGGCAACGTGCAAACACACGCGCAGACCGCTGGTAGGCAGTATCCACGCGTGTAACCAGCAGCGCGACCGTCAAAGAAGAAGAAGATTGGCAAGTTAACCCACAAACAAAGAAGAAACAGCAATGATGGAAGTAAATAAACAGCGACTTTTGTTGCAGTTTGAGTTAAATCACTCCTCAACTTGGCTCATCTTTGTTTTCACCGTCACAAACGGAAATACCTATGACGCAGTTTTTTACCTGACGGGAGGGGTTCTGGTGGACCAATCACAGCGCTTGCGGTCCGCGTAGAACTGACGCTCTGTAAAAAAATTGGCAAGGTGCACGTCAGGCTATGCACAGGTTACGGATAACCTACGGCGTAGCTACTGCGTAGACCTTATGCACGACTATAAATCGGGCTTAAGGATGCAGATTTGACAACATGAAATGGCAGTTGCAACCAATACATTTTCAAGGAAATAATGCAGGTGACTTAATTTGCATATTTGAAAAGATGGATACTAATAAATGAAAAAAAAATATTTAAAGCTTTTTATTTTTGAGATTTCTGGACAGTTTTTAAAGCAAAGAGAAAGTTGATATTGGTTAAAGATAATGGAATTACAAAATAAAAGTTTGACAACCGCATTTACAGAAACTCTGCATAGTGTGTACATAACCGAACTGAACAACTAGTAGTTAATAAAGTGTTTAAACGTGCATCATGAAAAAGTCTTCTGTATGCGTGGTGCAGAAAATGACAGAGGCACGAGCGTTGGCTGACTAGTGTTGCCAGATCTTGCATGTTCACACTTTAATAACACCAAAAACTTGATTGCTTCATGAGCCAAAAGCCATAAACGGTTAAGCACCAAAACGGTTTATGAGTACAACAATATACGAGGTCCTGTCAACACTGCAAGATAGCGTGCTGAGGAGCAGCCTTACAAATGCGTGCAATACACAATGCCAAGACGGAGGTTTATTGCAAAACATAACACTGTTAAATTATTTTGGTCAAAGCTGTGAGTGATAAGCACGCAAGACGGCAGAACGTTGCTATTATTTTAGTTATCTCTGTGCGAATCATCATATTTTCGGGATTGAGTCTTGTTCCGTACAGACATGAAACGAACATTTAAGGGATTCACTCCCGCATTTAAATGCGGTTGTCACTCCCAAAAGTTTGCAGTGTGTATGAGGCCTGTAAAAAGTTAAAATGTTTAAGTTTAATCAAATTAAACTATTGAGGAATTGTTATCAATAAAGTTGAAATAACTAATGACAATTCAACTTTATTTTCATAATTTATAGCAACTTGTCACTAGTTAAAAACGTTAAAATTAATTGTAAATAAAATCAAGTTGATTAAACTTAAAAATTTAAGTGCAACTAGGAACTTAGTACAGTGCACTGAACATACTGTGAATATATAAGACATCATTGCACATGTGTGATTTGAGAGAATACGAGCATGCACATTACATCATACCGTCTGCTTAACTACTCAACAATGAGCTCTAATCCCAAGCTTATCATTGACTGTCCAAGTGTCCTGATAGATTTATATATAAAATGTGTGCAAAAAGAGAAAAATAAGTGCATTTTAGTTATTCCTTAAAGTTCATCAAAAAGTATTAACAATTAAAGAATTGGTTATGTTTTATAAAAAAAAGTGGCCATCCAAAACCTGTTGCACTGATTCTTGCCTTAGCGAGTATTAGATGTTGAAATGCATTTTTAAAAAAGCGTCAATCTGAAACTTGTGTTTGTCAGATGCATCTTAGTTGTGTTTTAGAGAAGTGAAAGCTTGTCGAACGATTACATCCTTCAGGCCTATCGTTTGCCTTTAAGTTGAAGAGTTGCCCAGAGGACGAGTGCTCCACAAAGATAAATGAATAGGCGTTGGTTTGTTTGTGTATGTAGGTGTGTTAGCCGGGGTTGGTGAACAGGATAGCTGCACTCTTGTTAAAGCAGCGTGAGGTTGACAGGAAGTGAATGGTGACTTGAAACACCTCCCCCCATCTTTCGGGCATGGTATCTTCTCCCAGCAGGCCTTTGCTGATGGAGGGGGTAAACACGAACTTCCTTCCAAAGTTGCGAAGGCTGATGGTGATGGCTGTTGTATAAGTGCATAAGGGGGCTCTGTAGGCTGAGGACTCTAAACTGTTGCCCCAGGCAAAGATGGCTTGAATAGACATTTTGTAAATTGCTGTTATCGTGTAGAAAGCAGAAGTTAAGTGAAATTATGGGGAGGAATTGGAAAGAGTACACCAACTTTGATTTGCATGGAATGTGCGGCTGTGACGGATGTGAAGGGAATCTGGTTTTACTACATCGCCTGCTGCTGACCTGATAACACGTCCTAATTGTTTCCATAGTCTTTTCTATCTGCCGATACTTGTATTTAGTATGTAGTATTTAGTATACTCATCGACACTGGATGTTCTGGGTGGTTGCTAGTGTGCTCAAGTGTGGCAAAATAACCCCCATTTCTCAATTATATTCTGTATGTTCCAATAGCTCACTTGCATTAGTAGAAGAAAGGTCATGAGTTTGAGTCGCTTTAAATAAAACCATTTGTCAAATGCATGTAAATGATCTCCAGATTTAACATGCATGTTGTTCTTCTTAAGTGTATGCATCAGACTGTTTAAGGCCATCAGTGTAGTTGGCAATGAGGCAGCCATCTTGTTGCCAAAGCATCACATGGAGTAGAAAAAGGAGGCAGGGAGGAGGGAGTCAATGTTGTCATGGAGAGATTGCTTTACAGAGGAGAGTTCTGATTGGCTGCTTTTATTTGCTTTAACCTCTTCAACCTTTACACCAGTGAACGGCGACAGGTTTAAAGGAGGTGCCCTTGGTGTGACATTGCTTTGAGAAGGGAAAACGTTCTGACACCACAGCGCCCCCTGTCTCTGCTCAACGTGAATGCGATGGAATGCTTGGATCAGATGGAATGGACCTGGCTATGCATGAACAAGTTTTATGATCATTTACAGATTAGCCAGCCGTCCACATTGACATGCTTCGTTCAAGGACATGAAACTTTACTTGCTGCCACACTATTACTTATTACATTTTTAATGAATTCTCAATTTAAATGAATTATAGCCATGCATAAAAAAGTTAGGATTTTACTGTTACCCTCCTGTATGACCCTGAGGTGATGATGGTTTTCATCCAATCACAGTTTGCTGACTTGGCAGTGCATGTTTACTGTGATTGGTCAGAGGCGAGGTCAGAGTCCAGAGCAGAAAGATATAACAGCCTGTCAGGTCCCCACACGGGCGTCCAACATGCCGCCTGCTATTAATAAACCACTGAGTGCAGAGTGAAACTGAGACCCGCAGGGCCAGGGATGTCTGACCTTTTTTCACACTTGCGCACACACAAGAACTTTTATGAAATAAACTTTTATAGGTACACACAGCCTATAAATCCTCAGTGAGAGACCTTTATGAACCTATATATATATAAGAAATATCATATAAAAACTTATGTGATCTTGACTGACTTAAATCAGTTTTAATTCATTCCTCTGTTTCTTTAAGCCCCCGCTTCCTACTGTTCCCTGATTTCCTCAAGATCTCTTTAGGGGGAAAAAAAGGATGATTTCTGGACTTCTCCTTGCGACATTAGCACTGCTTCCGCTGATCTCTCCCCGCCATCTTGAACTCCACATATGCACATGTAGAGACTGAGGGATAATTGCAGGAGTTTCAGCCCATTAAGAGTCATTTCTTTTAGATCCCAATGGGTTACATAGGGGTTCCTCTACCCGGCATTACCAGAGTATTATACATAAATTACTCCTGTCAAACAAATAGGGGTTAGCCAAATACTAATCCTCCGTAAGCACTTCCCAAATTCAGTCCTGAGGAGGAACTCTTATAGGAGCGCTTAGTTCAAAAGCATTAACATTGGATTTATACTAATGCTTTATTTAATTGGCTGTGTTGTTGTAAAAGATTTTTAGTGGTCACAAATTATTTGAGAATATTTTTGCTAGACACAGTAATGTAACACAAATTAAGGGATTCATTTAAAATCTTTATCATGTGACTCTTTAAAGAATGCAGTGATCACATAAGCATATTTATCGTAGATAAGCATAACAAGAATTCCCAGAATAAAGGTTCGTTATTAGGGGTGTCACGATTCTCCAAATCCTTGATTCGATTACTTTTTTTTTTCGGTTCTAAGGTCACGACTCGGTTATCGATTTTTACTTTATTTTTTAAGCACAAAAAAATGCTATGGCATTTTTAGACTAGACTTTTATAAAATATAATATCTGACCTTGAACCCGGAGATGCCCTGCCATGTTAGTCGTGCTGCCAGTGGAAAAATATGGTACATGCACATTCATGATAAAACGAAACTTCCTGTCAGATAAACATTCCTGTCGTACTTTGCACCTTAAAAATGTGTTTTTATTACCGTCAGACGAGATTTTGAGACTATACCCTAATTAGTGTTTAAATGTCACAAGCAACTGAAATAAGTTGTTGTGAAACTTAAACAGATCTCGGTTCAGAGAAACGACCGGTCCTGGCACAGACGCTGTTCTGCTGCTCTGTTCTGATTGAGTTCAGCTGAAGGCGGGAGGTGCTTGCTGTTTTTTTGTTTCCCATGTAAAGAGCAGCTCGCGTGGTGTCTCCTGCATCTGCCATGCTATCTTTTAACTGGCTGTAGCTATCTAAGTTAGAGGAGGTTGACTCGCAGCACTCAACACGTGTTTTTTTTCCCACTTGGCAAGCAGACCGGACGTGGCAGCATCGACGATTCCATTTAATTCGAAGTTCGAGGTTGTGACTTAATTTTGATCGATTTAAAATTGAAATCGTAACACCCTTATTCATTATAGTTCTGCATGGGACCTACAGCACAGCCTCAAAACCGAAGGCTACGCATCGGTTTTCATTCATACTTCTGCGTCGTTGTTTGCGTCGACATGCACTTACACATGTGGAACGCTAGTAGGCAATATTCACACCAAGCATGGTATTCACAGTTGCAGCTTGAGTTAAATTTTACTTCTCAACTCATGTTTGTTTTTACCGTCGCTTTTGGAAATGCAAATGAGGATTTTTTTGACCTGACGTGAGGTGTTGTAGCGGACCAATCACAGTGCTTGCAGTCCGCGTAGAACTGACACATTGTTACATTTCTGAAGAGGTGCACGTCAGGCTACGCATAGCCTATGGCAGGGGTAGGCAACGTCGGTCCTGAAGTGCCGATGTCCTGCAGATTTTAGCTCCAACCCTGATAAAACCTTGCTTACCTGTAGTTTTCAGGTGACTCTTAGATCTTGATTAGCTATTTCAGGGATGCTTGATTGCAGCTGGAGCTAAACTCTGCAGGACATCGGCACTACAGGACCGACGTTGCCTACCCCTGGCCTATGGCATAGGTCCTACGCGAGACCATAAATTGCACTAAAATGTTTGCGTCGGTTTACACAGCAAAGACATCCTGTGGTATTAATGGGATTCTTTTATTTGTTTTCAGGCACATGAAGATCCACGAGAAAGACAACGCCACATCCATCCCCAACAGCCCCACCCTCCAGTCGCCAGGAAAACGAAGACGTTCCTCGGCCGCCAAACGCAAACTAAGTCAAGATGAGGACAGTGAGCGGACAGATGAGCCTTCTGGCAAAAAGGTAAGAGCGATCTCTACCATCCTACCCACTGCTATCTGTGACCCAAGTGGGTACTCTCATAGTGGCATTCATGTAGCTGACACTGACCTGTTTGCAGGTCCTGGAGGATAGTGGGGCAGACAAACAGGTTTTGAAAGGAGGGCAGGAGGAAGTGTTGTCCTGTCCTGTCTGCTTCGAGACCCTCACCTCCAAAAATGACCTAGATGCCCACATGGAGACTCATCCTGACACTACACTGAGGTACAAACATACACCCATTGTGAGATTTTATTCATAAAACTGAGAAGATGGGGAAACATGAGTGTTAAAGGGTTATTAAGGGGGAAAGTTTTCCATTCGGTGCTGGGGTTTCAGTTCAGTATATTATAGCTGTCTATTACGCTCAGACTGGAATGTTGTCTCTTTGTCTCATGAGGTGGGACCTATATTACATGGGGACGCCAGTAACTGGGGCTTTAGTCTGGATCCCTGCAGTTGCTGGGAGATATAGTGGCATGCTTTGTGTCGTAAAACGGTCATAATTTAACACATCCGAATAAAAAGGGGCTTTTGTTTCAAAGGGATTTGACTTTAATTTGTGCTATATGTATATTGTTTGTTTGGTTCTGATTAAATCTGTCAACTATATCTTTATTCATGTTTTACAGATTTGCCACGTCAACTTAAAGTAGTCCACCTTAATGAAGCTATATGCAGTTTTGCACCCGCCATTAGTTTATACTCCGCTTTGTGGAGAATAATCATACCTACATAACTATAATCGTGTCTCTGTGGCCCCTCCTAGTCGTAATGGCTCCTAGAGTTCCCTTCCCCCCGCTTGCGGCCCCCAGGCTTAGGGCAGGGAGTGGCACAGAGAGGGAGCAGGGAATAAAGGAGGGGGCTGTAATGAGACACAGAAGGAGACTTCTGCATCAGATGCATCTCTGTAGTATTGCACATATGCATGCATAGATGCATGCGTGCATCTGAGGTGGTAGTCGTTACCTTGGAGATGTCTCCAAAGTCTTTTCACTGACGATTAGCTTGTCTGACTGTAGTTAATGGGTAGCTACACGGGATGAAGGAAGTTGGCAGGGCTTGCCTGATTGAGTTTCAGAGCAGCGTTATTGCTGTATGGAAGTGCTGCAAATTTAGCACTAATCCTTTGTAATCACAGGAGGTAAGAGCGCTAGTTAAGAGGATCTACAATGCTGTGAATTGGGTTTCGCTGTTAAAAGGAACAGGCACACATATGTGCACAAGCAGAATGATGCTTATAAGATATAGACATGTTATCTCTTTTACCCAACTTAGCCCTTTCAAGTTAGACAGACACTCCCATACATGCAGTACATGCTATAATATAACGGATAGTTTCAGCTCTGAAATCTGATTGGACGAGCCATGTTTAAAACTGTTGCAAAATATCCAATAGAAAAGCAACGGCAGCCTGAAGAGAGAGAATGCTTGGGGTAATTATAAATAAAGGAGAATGTAATTGCTTGTCTGTAAATGTAAAAAAATGTGTAATTGTTTTTCAGCATGAGAAAGATAGTCATGAAAGCATGGCAGAATTATATATCTCATTAACATGTTATCGGTTTTGCACATTTCGTGTCTCAGACAAACACAGATGCAGGGTGAATGCACTCCTATGTTGCCCCTTGCGTGGCATTCTGTATGTCTGCTGAGATAAAAGCAGCTTACAGTCCCTATACACCCATCGTCACCATGATCAGAGTTAGGGCACATGATAAGAGCCGTGCACAGCGTAACTGACGTTAGCCAGCTGTCTCTCGCAACACCCGACAAACACAAAAAGCAAGCTGTTAGGCTAGGGTGTGGTTGTCATCTAACCCTTAGTTAACTCGCTAAGAAAAAACCTCTGCTATATTATATCCTGTGTGGATGTCTGGGATACATGCATCCTTATAACACCATATAGATAGGACACTATTTCTGAACCGTCTGGAGTCATTTCAAATCAAATTTAAAGTTAGTTTGCTATGATGAACTTTACATGCTTATTGTTTTAACAAAGTTCTAAAGGCAACATCTCACATAAGTATTATTATTATTTTCTAGATGTGATTTATGCTGTATCTCGTTCCGGACGCACCGTAGTTTGCTCCGCCACAACGCAGCTACCCATAAGCAACTTCCCACAGACCCCAACGGGCGACCCTATATTCAGAACAACCCCTCCATCCCTCTTGGCTTTAATGATCTGGCTTTCATTGACTTTTCATGTCACAAGTTCCCTCGCATTGCCCAAGTAAGTAACCACTGTCAACAATGGAACACAATTTCCTTGAATAATCTACACCGGTCATTGTGTAGCTAGAGTATTTTATTTTTCTAATTTATTTAAATCTACAGGTTTGGTGTGAAACGAACCTTCGCAGATGCACCGGCAAATTCCATCGTTTTGTATGTGACTCCTGTGACAAGGCGTTTCCTCTGTGCTCAGCTCTGGACCTGCACAAAGCCTCACATGAAAGTTCAAGTGACGCCCAAAAGACAACTTCACCAGCAGTTGTAAAAGATGAGACTTCTACACCTGAGAAAAGCAACTTCATGGACTTCCTGGGCTTGCAGCACATCTCTCAAGTCAAGCCTGTCCCATCAGAAGAGGAAACCCAGCAGGCTGTGCTAGACAGCATCCGGGTTATTCATGTGGAGCCTAATCAGTCCACTGTACCTCAGGAGCCTGGCCTTGTTGGAGGGGCTAGCCTGTCTCTTGTAGACCCAATGACTCTTCATGGTCTGTCCCATCAAGAGGCTCTCAAACTACTGTCCCTTCAGCCCTTCCAAGTGCAGCCCTTCCTGATGCAGCCAGATGGTGGTGTGGTGGTGAAGCCTGTTTGTGGCGAATCCACTATGGAGTTTGCTGATATACAGCAGATTCTTAAAGTAGCTTCAGCTGCTCCTAACCAGATTGCGCTCCCACCCTTATCGAAGGCACCTTGTAGTGCTGTGCAGTCAGGCTACAAGCAGATGCCTCCACTTAAGCCAAAGCCCATGGTGGCTCCCAGAACCAATATGATAGCATCAACCCCACCACCCCTCTTGAACACGCAGCAAGCATCACTGGGTTGCATTAGCCCCAGCCTTCCTCCCCTTGCAAGTCACCCTCTTAAAACTGCCAGGAACCAAGCTAGCAACCATGGTTCCACAGAGAGGATACAAATGGAGGCCGAATGCATGGGAGATGCCCATACCCCAATGGATATGGATGAAAGGCATATCAAGCAGGAAATTGGCAAGTTGGAGGAAAACACTGGTAAGAAGGGAAATCAAAAAGGCTCATACCCATGCCGATTTTGTGATCAGGTTTTTACAATCTCTAGTGCACTGCAGGCACACATGCGCTATCATTTGGGCATCCTACCCCACCAATGCAACATCTGTGACTATGTTGCCCCAGACAAAGCTACACTGATTCGTCACTTGAGAACACACAGTGGTGAACGGCCCTACGTCTGCCGACTTTGTCATTACCCGTTCACCGTCAAGGCTAACTGTGAGCGCCACCTACGCAAGAAGCACATGAAAAACAATCGCAAGGAGATTGAGAAAAACATTAAGTACGTTACCTCATCCACATCCACTGCAGATATTTTTGAGCAGGGCGGGTCTGGTGAAACTACCTGCCGCTATTGTGGGGAAGACCTGAAGACCTTTCGGGATCTACAGATTCATTTGCGAACTCACAATGGGTGCCAACGAAAGCCATTTGAATGCAAGTGCTGTGGAGCGGCCTTCCTCGCTAAGCGTAACTGTATTCATCATCTTCTGAAACAACATCTAGATGTCCAGGAACAGGATATTGAGGATCACATCATCACCCTAGTAGCTACATCAACCCAAAATAGCCCAAACCCATGTAATCTCAATGGGGTTTCTCCTAGCATGTTAGTGCAGTCTGTCAAAGTGGAGGACCTCAACTACTACAATGCAGATATGGATCAACCTCTGGACTTCTCTAACAAAAGTCGTGGGGGTAGTAGTGCTGGAAGTGTGAGTGGATCACCTGGGCTTAAAGCTGAACCTGTTTCTTATGACTCTTCTATGGAACCTATTGATCTCTCTATTCCTAAAAATCCCATAAAGAAGCTTAAACAAGACATCAATGCTGCATTGCCCAGAGAGGTTAAGAAAGAACAGTCATCTATTAGCATCCTTGCACAGGCTCTTCAGGCTGATAGACCCATTGATGAGAAGTCTCAGCAGCTTGGCTGCTACCAGCTCCCCGTAGCCTTAACCACCTCTCTAACTGGTGGCACTGTTACAGGACGGGCGATGCGTCTAAAGCCCCTGCTTCCTAAACCCTCATCTGCAGCAGTGAAGGAACTTCCACCACTAGCGTCAATTGCTCAAATCATCTCTTCTGTTTCTGGTGCTACTGACCTCCTTAAACGGGAAAACACTAACACCCCTCAAGTGGATTCTGATAAAACTGGCAAGCAAGAATCCCCAGAGACCTTGATAGATGAGCGCCCCCTAAACAATTCAAAGAGAAAGTCCAGGAAGAGGCCTTCCAACAGTGCAACAAGAGAGAAACCTCTGATGAATGCCACAGATTCGAGTATTGATTTGGAGTCTAGTGGGGAGTTCGCTAGTGTTGAAAGGATGTTGGCCACCACTGATGCCAACAAGTTTAGCGCCTATCTTCAGACCAACACAATGGAGTTAGCAAGAAAAGGAGGGCCGCAACAGAGGGTTGGTGATGAGGAAGAGGTGAAAGAAGAGAAACACTCGCCAGCTCAACAGCGTGCTCACTCCCAGCAGTCCAAAGGGAAGAAGAATGCGTACTCAAATTCTGTGCAAAAGATGACGTGTCCATTTTGTCCCAGAGTTTTCCCATGGGCCAGTTCACTCCAGCGCCACATGTTAACACACACAGGTGCTAGTTCAGTTCAAATATATTAATATATCACTTTGCACAGAACATTTTTGCACAAAATAGTTTTAAGTTACTGTATATGTATATTATGTAACATCATGTTAAGTTTAACAGACCAAATCACTACAATATTGAGTAGCAATTTATATTTGTGTGTTTCTTTTTCATTTTGCACACAGGCCAGAAGCCATATCCTTGTCCGCAGTGTGATGCCTTTTTCTCAACCAAGTCCAATTGCGAGCGGCATCTTTTACGCAAGCATGGCGTTTCCAACAGAGTCCTAAGGCGCAACGGTGTGCTGCCAAAGTCTAAGGAAACAGAGGAAGGCTCACAAGAGAGTGCAGGTACTAACAGAAAAATAAAATAAACAATTATTGTTTTTCAAATGTCTGTATTAAATGAATGATATATTTTAATAAAGAATGAGAGAACACATTGACACGAAATAGACGATTTCATCGAACGCACGCGCATTGTCATGGTTATGCGCCTGGCCCGAAGTTAACTTGTGGTCCATGTTTTTTTTTTGATCTGGCTAATGGCTAAACTGACCTGTTAACACGTTTAAAGCTTAAACAGTAACTATATGACAATGTATTCTATATTCTAGAAAGCACATCAGAGGCGGAGCTTCCTGTGAACGAGGCAATGGATCTCAGTTCAGACCCCGAGAAGCCCGTTGCATCTGATGCCGAGAAACCCTCACCGGCTAAGCCGACAGAGGCGGCTGTGGCAGATATGCTCCCTCAAAACGAGATGGAGGAACCACAAGGTCTTGAGCCCTTGAAGGACAATGACTCAGAAACAGAAAATGAGGATTCCCATAGCAATACAAAACTCGACTTGACCTTTGCCTCCAAACCAGTGGACATCAAGTTCACAGAGAATGACCAATTACAGTGCTCCCCTGCGGCGGAAGCCGACACGTCTGCCAAAGCGACACTGCAGGACGAGTCCAAATTTACCTGCAAGAGTTGCAACAAAAGCTTCCGCTACGCCGCCACCCTGACCAGACATGAGAAAGTTCACCAGCTGGACATAGCGTCAGACTGTACTAACGTACCTTCAAAAGCAGATGATCCGACTGTGCCTTGCGAAGCTAAGAACGAAGCAGAGGAGGTAGCGGAGAAATGTTTCAAAAAGAACACAGCCGAGATCGAAGGAACGGGCAGCGTGGCGGAGAGCGGCTCAGAGGACGATAAAGAGGAGAGAAGTGACGAAGAGGGAACCCCAACTGAACCAAAGAGTGCTGAGGGAGAGGCCAGGGAACCTGGCAGCAAGCCGGACAAGAGGAAAAAGGTGTGCAGTATATGTAACAAACGTTTCTGGAGCCTTCAAGACCTCACCAGACACATGCGCTCTCACACAGGTAATGACATTATTGAAACGTAGTACTACACCATTATATGCTCCATTTCGTATGAATTAAAGGTGAATGTTTTGTTTATACCAGGTGAGAGGCCTTACAAGTGCCAGACGTGTGAGCGCACCTTCACCCTAAAGCACAGTCTGGTCCGGCACCAGCGAATCCACCAGAAACCTCGTGGGACGGACGAAGAGGGGTTCAGTGGGCGCTCAGCCAGCGAAAGTGAATGCACGCCTACCAGCACCAATCCACCCTCTGAAAACGAGAGTGAGATAACAGAGACTATGAACGGCGATTCATCCACACAGATGAGAGACGAGGATTGTGCATCTACCGATAAGGTTGTGGGGAACAAAAGTGAGGACTCACCCACCATAGATCCACCAGAGAGACTCCTCAAAGGTTTACTGGAGATCCACACCAAGCCCACTACTGAGCACATTTCGGCCACCTCGGAGCCGCCGCTTCTTGGCGTGGAGTGAGGAGCGACTCCTGTTGTGCGGTGCCATATAACAAAAGACTGTTTTCAAGTGCCTTTCTACTTTTTTGCTATATCTTTATCAGCATTTATCTTGATCTAAAGTTGATTTTTATAGTATTTTACGATGATTATTATGAATTTTTCTTTTGTGGAATCCTGAGAGAACTACTTTAAGCAATATATGAACAAATTAGTATATTTTGTACAGCAAAACTGTCCTATAAGAAGCAGGTTTATTGAGCATAAGCCGAGAGTAGCAAAAGGACTTATTTCTACGGAGAGCTTGCATAACTGGAATATAAGAAGACTTTTAATTTCCCCTTTAATTCCTTCCAGAGTAATGGCAATAATGAACTCTGTGGATTTTTAGGGAACGGCCAAGCAAAGGGGTCTAATAAAGTTGCAGTCTTATAAAGTATATGGGCAATGTTTGTCCAAAATAAATCATTAATGTCCAGTTATGCTGATGGGATGGGATGCAGTATTTTTAACTTAGGAGCTTATGAAATGCTTTCCGTCGATCCCACTCTCAGCTACTTCAAACACAGCGAGGTAGCCTGCAAGTATGAAATCTTGTGTACTTGATTGAAAAATGTACCTGCGTCCAGGGTTAACGTCTTCCAAAAACATACTTTGTTTAAGCCTTACTCTCATTCGGAGCTTCAGGCTGGTGTCTCGCTTTCCGAACCAGAATTCATGGAGTACTTGAACACTGTCGCCCTGCTGCCTCCTGTCAGGATGTGGTCCTGCAGTGCTCCCGTATCAATCACACATTCTTTTGTAGTGTTGGATATCTCATTGACCTCTCTCAGTTTTATGAACTTGTGTTGTGAAGAAACCTCAGAAACAAAGCAAACCTCAAAGGACATGGAGACTGTTTGTAATCACATGGACCGGTCTTCTATCAAACCGATGACCGAACGTCAAGTGCTGTAATGAAAGTGAGTTTCTTTAATGGGGATAGAGAGGGAGCTTGCCTCTGATTGGATGCCATCGAACATCAGGCCCTGTTCACCCCCTAGTGGTGAAAATCTGGCATCTCTGCTCAGGCACGAGACTTATAGTATTGGATGAACTTGAATGCAATTGCAATCGCTTTCTCGATCTGTTTTCCAGGACTCCCCGATGCCTTTTCCTGGGTTCAAGCGAGCGTGTTATGTGTGCGAAAGTGGTCGGTTACTCACAGACTGTTTTTAATGTATTTATTGTGACCCAGAGCGGGTGAATGTGGAGAAGCCATGTATTAAAACAATTATGCTGCGTAAGAAATGATTCAATACATAGCAGCCCATCTTTGATTTGGGTCTTCGATAACAATAATCATTTTCGATCCAAAAGCTTTACGTAGACGTTTGTATGCATTTTATAGAACGAGTGATCTGTTATCTTTATTATTATTATTATTAATTATTATAATTGATGATTTCAGTTTGAGAGATACAAGTTGTTTTCATTGATATATTCTTGGCATATAAACTGTGAAATGTGTTATTCTGCTATGGGTGAATCTGTAGGGTAGTTTTGCATGTTGTTCATTTATAGATTATTATTTTCTTTTCTTTCGGTTTTTGACCCACCTGCCACCCCACTGTCTCACTCTCAGGGTTCTTACATAAAGGATTTCTCAAATCATAATTTGCAAAACATTTTATTAATCTTTTTCCACCTTTGATTTTTGAAGATGTTGATCCATCAATCACTACTTTTAGCACTTGACTGTGAATTCAGATGAACAGGGTGGAGTTCAAATCCACATTCCTCTCATGGGGTTTTCTACGAGATTTGTTCTTTTCCTCTCTTTTTTTATTTTTATTTCTATCCTCCCTGTTCGGACAAATGGAGGTCTGTCACTCTTTGACGTGCCGACTGATGTAAAAGGGAGCTTTGCTGCTACATCCCCAAAAATAAATCTACTGGACTTGAATGGAAACAGAATCACCAGAACATTTTGGTACACTACTCTTGTTCCTCGAATAAGTGCTTCAGAATCTGTTCTGTATCAAAACTATTCAAGCAATAAAGATATACATGAGAGGTGCTTGGGTGAATTGAGTTTTTTGCATTAAATGTATAACATGTAATTATATGAATGGATTGATAACCAACAAAGTTAAATCTTTAATATAGAGAGAGTAAATGTACAGAGATTCACATCATTCATTTTATCATGGATGTCATTTATAAAAGTGAATGATGATGCTGGACTGGATGGATCGGAAGAAAGCGTAACAGTCTTCATATCATCCATTACATCCTCAGATTTGATTTAATATTCTTCAAAAACATACCAATGTAGTTACATTGCAAGCAGTGGCAAACACTGGATTAATAATTTGACGTTTATGAGTCATATTTTTGTGTCTGGGGCATTATTTATTATAAAAATAACTTGATAAATTTATGATGTGTCACTTTATTCTATAAAACATATTTAGTTTAAATACACTTTCAGCATTTTTTAATAATAAGTTTTTTTGGGGTTTTGGTATCTCAAACTTGTAAAATGTCAGGCAGGGCAACTGTATAAAGGAGTCAACTTTTTAAAATGGTGTTTTAAATTATAAAAAATTAAAAATAAAATATTTCGGCATTATCTTATGTTCTAAAACCTTTTCATGTTTTTGGAAAATTTCATGAATATCACTTTTAAAAAAACTTTTGTCCAACAATTTGGATGTTCTCAAATGTCAAGGCTGTACAACCGCAATCATTGGCCTTTTATGAAGAAGTTAACAAGTATACTAACAGTAAACATGATATTATATCATCCATTTAACCACAGGTGGTCTTAATGAGGGAATAAAAAGTTTGATTTCTCTTAAATACTGAAAAAATGGCTACTTTAATAGGTAGGCTGGTTGACTTTCTGCGTCAGGTGGTACAACTAAAACCAGAAAAAAACGCTATTTTATTAAACCCATTTTAATTTTAATTAAAATTAGATATTACAGGCAAAAGCATCCACAAAGAAGTCTGTTAAATGTAAATTCATTGCGGAGGTCAGGTGGTGCAACTCTTATGAATGCAATAATAATGATGTTATGAAATAATTTTAATAACATAATAATTTAGCTAATAATTTTAGTATTAATAAATCCAAACTGTCTATAATTATACGGGCTCTAAAAAGATTAATGGCGATTAATTGCATACAAAATAAAACGTTTTTTGCATATAATTTATGTGTGCACTGTGTAATTATTTTATATATATATATTAATACACACACATCAATCTTTGTATTTAAGAAACATTTACATGCACTGTAAAAAATTTCTGTAGAAATTACAGTATTACTGGGTATTACTGGCAACTAGCTGCCAGTAACTTACTGTAGATTTTACATTTATGTTATTTACTGGCAACATTTTGTTCAAAGTTAAATGAACATGAAACATTTTTAGACTTTATCTTCTACAGTAAGTTACTGGCAACCAGCTGCATAATTACAGCAAATTTTTTACAGTGTGTATATTTATATATATATTGATATATTTTATATTATAAATATAAATAAAAAATATACCTAAATAAAATATTAATTCATAGATGTATTTATACAGTACAGACCAAAAGTTTGGACACACTCACTCGTTCTTTATTTATACATTTGTACACATAACAAAATAATAATAAACTCGTTCAAACTATGGCACAACACAAACGCAACTGTGGAAATTATGTTGGTTACTGAAAGCATCCAAAATAAATCAAAATTCTGTTATATTTTATCATCTGAAGTGCAGTCACCCTTTGCCTAGAAATTGCAAAACCACTCGTGTCATTTTATCAAGAAGCTTCTTGAAGTTTTATTTTTGACTGAATTTTAAAGAATATTGAAGGACTTCACATTTAATCTGGGCTCTTATTGACAGTTTTTTCTTTAATATTCAGTGCAAGTCATCTATTTAAAAAACAATATTTTAAAATAAAATTTTAGTTTTCTAATAACAGAAATTAATCTGTTTGGCACAGGTATAGTTTTTTCTACAAACCTAATTTCATGCATTTAACCATACACCTTCAGATTAAAAGACTTTTAAAATCATAGATAACATTTTAGTCAAGCGTGTCCAAACTTTTGGCCTGTACTGTATATAATATATACACACAGTACACACACACATATATTATGCAAACACAAACTTTTATTTTGTATGTGATTAATCGCGCTTAAACGTTTGACAGCCCTAATAATTATATATATATATATTTTTTTTTTTCATAAATTATTGTTCTTAAATTTATAGTCTGTTTTATGGTAAAGTTGTTTTACATTTCCAAACTATTTTCAGGATTATAATTTTAAATGACACTATTGAATAAACACAAAGCTATCTCATGGCAATTCATACATATTTTACGATGTGGATAATTCCTATTAATTCGTATGGCCACATTTGTAAATTTTTCTACGATTTTCCTTTGCCCCTGTGACGTTGGGGTTAGAGATGGGGTTCATATTGTTTTTTATAATAATCATACGTTTTTTGCACAATTAACATTCTTGGCTGAATAAACAAATAATCGGCATGACACTGGGAGCGCATTAAAACTTATCTGGAAAATAGAAAATTATTGGTTGTACCACCTGACATTTTTTATGGGGATATCAAAAACATTTAAAACTTTTTAAACACATTGTTCAAAAATATGCATAACATCCATTTTAGCAGCTTGTTTTGTTATTGACCGCTACACAAAACAGATGCATAAATTTACAGACACTTTTATTAGGCAGTTTGTGAAATTCATAACATGGAAATTAATGAAATGTGAATACCAAAAATTAAATACACACACTTATTAGTTTGTTATACATTATAAGTACACCTTTTACTATTTTGGTTACAGCAAAATTCATTATTCCATATTTGCTACTAGCCTGTATAAATGTTTTCCATTAACAAACAGAGAGTTGAGTTAAAATCTTTTTCTGTAACAATCGACAACCGTGTGATTTATAAACGTTGAAGTGGACATAACCAGAAAAAATTATTTTAAGCTACAACTTGATGGTTACAGATAATCGCAGAATAAATATCCGAGGTTTCAAAAGTGAATGAATTATATATCATCTATGCTATAGCACAACAAGAAAAACAACTGACGTTAAACAAGTACACAATGCATTTTCTGTGTGATTAACATGATGTGTTTTGCACGATGTTTATTATTGGAATGAAGTGTTTGATCATGCCGTGTATATTACATTCAGTTCTTTCATTGTCTCTATGCAGCAGCTAAACCAAATCAAAACCGCAGGACATCCATCGTGTTTACGAGTACTTTAGTATAGATGTGTAAAACGTCCATTGAGTAGAACAAGCTATTACTGTCACACCCAGAAATATAACAGTATATATTAGATAGATGAAAATGTAAAGCTTGAATATGATGGCATTCCTCTTTAAACGTGATTCTTGGTATAAGCTGAAAATTTGAAGAAGATGCCGGTGGATAATCTCATTCACCTATTTAAGAAAAAAAACGCATGACATAAATTTAAACTTCTGCTGAAAATAATAATAATAATAATGTAAGCTATACGTACCATATTCATCATCAGAGTCTGGTTCCTGTTTTACTTCTACAGCTTTCCTAGACGGGCCTACGCCAACAGTGATCTTCACAATTTTCTTCATTATGGGTGAATCCTTATCCTCTGAAAACATACGTTTTAAATATCAAACTGTTACAAACCACACTTACGCAAGGATTTGGTCAATGTGGGTTTACACAAGACGTGACTTCAACGATTTGCGCGAGTAGATTACATACAAAGTCAATGCAAAGACGCGATCAGACGCGTCCTCGCGTGAGGTGATGCAGATGATGCGATATGGGCGGCGGGTTTAACATGAAAACATGCGCTATTCGCCTCAAAGCGTTTTTGCCCAAGTTAATAAGCGAAGAATTCACATGACACGAAGTTAAATCCCACGAGTAATCTAGAGAGAGTACTGCGATGCCCCGCAGTTTGGGTGTGTACGTAGCATTATGCTGAGTTCACACCAGCCGCGGTAGAGGTATCAAGCGCGAGTGATTTCAATGTTAAGTCAATGTGAAGATGCGTTGACGCGCGTCTAGAGGTCTTGCGGCATGAATGAGGCGTTTAGTGCGGTGCGGTAGACGCGATTCTGCCTCATACACGCGTCTAGTTTGCGCAATGGCGCAAATTGAACGTTGCCGCAGCAAACACGCGAGTTAAAAAATGTGAACTTTGGCAAAAAAAAACAATCAGGAGCTTGCTGTAGTAGTGACGTGATTACAAGATGCGAGCGGGGTCGCAGAAGCCCCTCCCATGACACGAATTTCCGCGATGACTAGAATTTCACACGCGGCTTTAATATTAATAATATTTAATATTTTAGTTAGGGATGGGCACGGATATTCGAATATTCGATCGGCAATAATAATTCGAATTTAAAAAATGCTATTCGAATATTTGTTTGTTTTTAATGTGCCACCAAAGGGTTACGACTTATTTAATGCTTTTTCACTTCATCTATACTGTCTTTTACATACTTAAATGTAAGATATACATGAACATTAATCGTATGTATTTCTGATTTTTTGGCAATGCAGATTGCAGACGAATTTAAGTTTTTCCATTTATCTCCGGGTTTGTCGGCAGCGCGCCGTATTTGGCCACTGGCTCACGTGAGGGCTCACGTGTTATTAAACGTGCTTCTCCGCCGCCCGCATCAACACATCATGAGAGATTTGTAAGCTTTCTGTTATAAAGTCTACTTTAGTTTGTTAATAACGAGACAGACACGGAGAACGAAATGAAACGGAGAACATTTATTATATGCGGTGCTCTTTCGAAAATGAACCGGATAACTGCACATGGCAGTTTAAAAGCAAAGCTCCGTCTTTGTGAAATGTTGTTAAATTAAGCTAACGTTAGAAACTTTGCACAGTCAACAATAATGTATCGAGCCAGCTTACGTTATTTGTAAAATAATGTTAATACAGATATTCAATCTTGTTCAATCCGTCTGTTGTTTTTATCGGATAACCATCATCACGAGGAAGAGTTTTCTCCGCAGCACCGGCATTATTGTATCTAGTCAGAAGAACGGGCTTTCACTGAAGCAGGTAGGATAAATGGGGTTTTCTTTATTCACAAATACATGTCAAACTAAACTGAGAAGATATTTATATGGCGACTGAGCAGTCGGTTATGTAGATGTGTTTTTTCGTTTTCTCCGGGCTCTTATTTGGAGTCTGTTTAAGGGTTTAAATGATGATAGCCTACTTTGTCAAGTCCTCAAACTTTAAACTTCGCAAGTCCTCAAACTGCGCTTAGATTTGGGGTTAGTGTATAATATGGTATGATATAATGTATGTAAGATCAAACAGTAATGAATTCATACTAACGACCGGATTGAAACTAAGGGTTTGACTGACTCAGACTTCGCTCCGCATGGGGTTTTAACGCCTTTTTTCTGTAGGATATTTTTTAAGAAGAATTTAAAATATATATATATTTTACAATGTTTTCAACTTAAAAATACATACATACATATTAGGGCTGTCAAAAGATTAATCATGATTAATCACATACAAAATAAAAGTTTGTTTTTGCATAATATACATGTATGCACTGTGTGTAATTATTTTGTATATATAAATACACACACATGCGTATATGTATTTAACAAACATTTACATGTATATAAATAATTATTCAGATTTTAATATATTTATATATGTATAATATATATACATATATACATAAACAACATTTTTCATAAAGTGTATACATGTATGTGTGTATTTATATACAGATGATAATTACACACAATACACACACAAATATATTAAGCGCAAACAAACTTTTATTTTGTAGACGATTAATCGCGATTAATCTTTTGACAGCCCTAATACATATACATACAGAATATAAGTTTAGCTTGTTGTGGATATTTCCTAATTATAAGCCTTCTTTGGTACTTCGACTCGCCTGAAAAGTCCGCTCCCCTTCTCACTCTCATAATGGAAGAGGGAGGGTGTTACTGCGCCGAGTCGAAGTACTCCCAAAAGTGCTATTACGCCATAAAATATAGTTCCTCTTTTAAATCCGCTTAGAAAAGCGCTACGTTTTATTGTGTACCACCAAACTTGCTCGTATAACTACTCGTCTTAAATAGGAAAAACGTTGATGTGTTTGGTCACTTCTAACTTTATCTCTAAATGGTACAATTGAATGAATGGGGCTAAGCTAAATGCTATCGAAGCGTCGCAGCGCGCTCCAGCGCTTACGTGCACACACACAAATGATATAGGGATGTATCAACAGTTCTTAGTTAAGGTAATAACATATTTTAATATTGAAAATGAGTAGACTATTCCTTTAATTAATCTAAATTGAGGTAAGAACATACTAAAATATTGAAAAACGGTGGTGCTATCCTTTAAAGAAACACCTTACTTACCTCCATGCATAACACGCAGGTGTTTTTTCATGGACGACGAATGCGCGAAAAATTTAAGACATAACGGGCACTGGTAAGGCTTTTCTCCCGTGTGACTCCGCAGATGCACGGACAGATGAGCGAACTGCCGATAACTCTTCTTGCACTGCGGGCACTGGTACGGTTTCTCTCCAGTGTGAACCCTCTGGTGAACCGCCAGATCTTTGGCTTGGCCAAAGGTCTTGCCGCATTCGGGGCACTCGTACTTGGGTTTGTTGTCTTTGGTGTGAGTACGCAGGTGCACCTTGAGGTGTCCGCCCTGACTGAAGATCTTACTACATATGGGGCACTCGTGCTTTTCCTCCGTGTGAGTCCTGCGATGGAGCACCAGACTGCTGGGCTGACTGAAGCTTCGTTCGCACTGTGAGCATTGAAAGAGTTCGTTGCCCTTGGCGTAGTGATGGCGGCGCTGATGACGTGCGAGATCGGCGACTTTGACGAATCCTCTGTCGCACTCGGGGCACTTGTGAGGCCTTTCTCCTTCGTGAACGTAGCGCACGTGTTTGCGGAGACCTGACGCTTGAGTGAACGTCTTCAAACATAGACCGCAAGTATGAGCGAGCCCTGAAGAAGAGGATATTGGTTACGATACAATACAGTACGAATATCATTATTACGACAGCTTACGTTTTACCTGTATGAAAGGCATCTTGATGGTTTTTCAGATTTGTCTCGGAGGTGAACGTATCGTCGCACATCGAACACTGGATGGGGTTACCGCCCGGGTGGCTGCTCTGATGGGCTAACAGGTTTCTCCTCCAGCGAAAGCTCAGTCCACACTGAGAGCACTTGTAAGGTCTCTCTCCCGTGTGGATGCGCTGGTGAATTTTTAACATGCAGTGCTGACTGAATCTCTTTCCACAGTGAGAGCATTCGAACGGTTTGTCTGGATAGTCGGGGTTTGGACCGTCTGTTGATCCGTCGCCTTCTTTCTTCGTGAAGCCTTGTGGAAAATAACGAGATGTTAATGATTCATACTATGAAAAGATTACTCTTTAAACAAATTGTTCTTTGAAACTCACTTTCATGGACTCGCATGTGAGCTCGTAAGAAACTGGGGCGGCCGAAACCCTTAAAGCATATAGGGCAGTTGTGCGGTCGCACTCCGGTGTGAATTTCCAGATGCTTCTTCAGGTCTCCAGGGGTATAAAAGCTTTTATTGCACACAAAGCACAGGAAAGACTTCTCTCCCGTATGAGTCCTGATGTGCACGACCAGGGCAGATCGCTGGCGAAAGCTTTTGTTGCAGGTGGGGCAGTTGTACGGCCTTTCACCTGTGTGAATTCGCTCGTGCTGTAACAAACCCTGACGGCGACCGAACTTCCTCCCGCAGTAAGAGCAGGGGTAAACCTTCCCCTCTGTGTCAGCATGCTCATCTGTTGAAGAAACAGATATTATCAACTAAAAACATAAAGCCTGTTTATATAAAGAAGATCTGTAAATATGATTTCAACAATAATGCTGCGTTCACACCAGCCGCGATAGAGGCGTCAAGCGCTTGTGAAGACGCGTTGACGTGCGTCTGGAGGTCTTGCGGCACGTATGAGGCGTTTAGTGCGGCGCGGTAGACGCGATTCGGCCTCATATGCGTGCCTAGTTCGCGCAGATGTCGCGAATTGAACGTTGCCGCGGGAAACTCACGAGTTGAAAAATTTGAACTTTGGTGGAAAACCGTGCCGCGTTAACCAATCAGGAGCTTGCTCTAGTAGTGATGTGATTACAGGAAGCAAGTGGAGTCGCAGAAGCCCCTCCCATGAAGCGAATTTCCGCGTGAATGTGTCGATGAGCGAATAAGCGAGTACACTCAAAATGTTCAAGCGGCAAACTAGACGTGGTACACGCGAATTTGATGCCTTAAACGCGGCTGGTGTGAACCCACAAGAATCTAATACCAATTTTTGGCTAAAGTGATGAGCATTTTTGTAAACACATTAATAAACAATACATTTAAAAACAAATGCTTTTGTTTTACTTTATTTTTTGACCTACTACTTTGACCTACAAAAATTTCTATTATTAAAATTTAAGTTATATTTTAGGGGCTTTTAAGTATAGTATAGTAGTAGAGAGCTGACAGGAAAGGGTTGAGTGGAGATAGGGGAGCAGGATTGGAAGACGGGAATCAAACTCGGATCGCCGTGAGCACAGTGGTGCTATATGTTGGTGCACTAAAGACAGGGCTAACGCCACTGACATACAATACAATTTTAAAATACATATATCTTGTGTTTATATTTCAGACTGAAGTTGACAAAAAAAACTGCACTATTATAAAGAATTACGTCTACATCTCCAAAAAAGCCCATATTTTACTCACCCTCAAACCATCCTAGTTGTATACGAGTTTCTTCTATCAGCTAAACAAAGAGTCTGAGTTATATTAAAAAATATTTTGTCTCTTTTCAGCTTTATAATGGCATTGGATAGTGTTCCAAATTCCAAATAATGCCTCTATCCATCAAAAACTAATCCATAGAGTTGTTAAATGTGACTCTGGACCTCAAAACCAATCATAAGTTACACAGGTGTATTTGTAGCAAAAGCTTAACATACATTGTATGGGTCAAAATTATAGATTTTTCTTTTATGCCAAAAATTTCCTAACATAAATATATTAAAGGGGACATTTCAAGACTTTTTAAGACGTCAAATAAATCTTTGGTGTCCCCAGAGTATGTATGTAAAGTTTTAGCTCAAAATATCATATAGATAATTTATTATAACATGTTGAAATTGCCACTTTGTAGGTGTGAGCAAAACATTTTTAGGTGCGTCCTTTTACTGTAAATGCAAATGAGCTGATCTCTGCACTAAATGGCAGTGTCGTGGTTGGATAGTGCAGATTAAGGGGCGATATTATCCCCTTCTGACATCACAAGGGGAGCAAAATTTCAATGACCTATTTTTTCACATGCTTGCAGTGAATGGTTTACCAAAACCTGGGTTGATGTTTTTCACATTTTGTAGGTTAATAGAAGCACTGGGGACCCAATTATAGCACTTAAACATGGAAAAAGTCAGATTTACATGATATGATTCCCCTTTAAACTTAAAGTGGATGCAGTTGCTAGAGACTTAATTTGGACAACTTTAAAGGCAATATTTTGATGCCTTTTGCAAATAGTTGCATCTCGACCAAATATAAATATAACAAACCATAAATCAATTAAAAGCTTATTTATTCAGCTTTAAGATGATATATAAATATCAATTGACCCTTATGACTGGTTTTGTGGTCCATGGTCCACAACTGTCTTCTTAGGTGACGTGATGGGTTTTTATAACGTAGCTATCTCATGAACACGTGCACGGCCATCGTTTATAAAGTTTCCTTACAAAAACCCATCACATTCTTTTCTATCATATTATCTAACATTTTGCTTTGCCTTTCAGCAAATGTCCTTTTTGCTAACTCCAATTTTGTTGCGACGCCATTAAAAACGGCAATGCAAAGGTGGCCGAAATGCTGCATCTTCACTTTCAGCAAGCTCATGTTTATAATGCATACAGGAAGCAGTCTTACCTGGATGAAATATGAGTTGATGTTTTTTCAGGGATATTAAAAGAGCGAAGGTTTTGTCGCAGATGGCACAACGGTATGGCTTGTAAAGACCTCTCGTGGATGAACTTGAACTCTGGTGGGCATCGTGGACATCACCACTGAGATTCAATGCGCTGTCAGTCTCCGAAGAGTGGGTTTGAGACTTTTCCAGATCGCTGGAGGTTTCTTCTGTGCTTATTTCTGTTAAAAATAATAATAAACATATCAGAAAAAAGATTTGCAATAAAAAATATAGGCTAGCAACCAAAGAAATCAGATTTCATGTTATGAAGATTAAGGTAATTTAGGATGAAACTCATATATATATATATCATAAAGTAAATGCTCAGGCTTTTTAAAGAAAAGGTAGCTGGTTTGTTGCCAGTATAAAATGATCTACCAGCTTTAACTACCTTGACCAAGGTGGTCTATCAGGTTAAGCCAGGTCCTACCATTTGGTGCCAGTCTAGAATAACCAATCTGAAGCTGATATTATTAGTTATGGTGATATAGCAGCAGCAGGGATTGTATTCATATTCAGTACAAAAAACATCTCCCTGCGTGTGCTTTGGTAATAATTCACCATGAGACGTAATGTCTTACTGTCTTCAGAAGCTCCAGGGTTTTCCGAAAGCATCTCTGATGGGTTTGATAAAGCAGATCCACCGCAGACTCCTTCCACATCATCCACTTCACCCTCCATATTAAATCCGCTTACATCTTCACCTTCCTTGTTCAGATGAGACTGCATGTGAGCCTGCAAGCTACTCGGACGAGGGAAGCTTTTGGAGCACAGGGGACAACTGTGCGGTCTCACCCCGGTATGAGTTCCCATGTGCGTTTTCAGATCTCCCGAACCGTAAAACCGTCTGAAGCACACGAAGCATTCGAAAGGCTTCTCTCCGGTGTGAATCTTTCTATGCACGATCAAAACCGAACGTTGCCTGAAGCTTTTATTGCAGACGTTGCACCGAAACGGTCTCTCTCCGGTGTGAATCCGCTTGTGCTGCTCCATATCTTGATGTCGTCCGAATATTTTCCCGCAGTAAGGACAGGTAAAGCGGTTGCGTTCGGCAACGCTCAAACGTTCTGTTTAAATAAATTCATAAACATGGACGATTTCAATGGTGAGGTAAACATTGAAACGATAACATACAACTCTACCAGCGATTTAACTATTTATTGTCGTAACCTCGGGAGGCTGTCACAAAGCTGTTCATAAATTAGAAACCTTTAGGGCAAACCCTGTCCATACTTTGGAAAGGTAATGCAGACTCTTGGGTACTCGACCACCTGGGCAAAAGTGAGCTTTAAAGGGCCGCACAGTGGCCTGAAACCTAAAATGGGACATCTTAAGTCCCGATTGCTATCCATAAGACTTCAAGTGCAGATCAAGGCCTCATATATGCAACTAAAATTGACTATTTTTATTGTTTAAGTATAAAAACTTATTTAATTCAGTTTGGTCAGGATAGGTTGAAGGAAAGTGTGTACCAAATTTGGTTAAGACCATCAGAGAAGTAGCCCAAAAACTTTTGAAGGTTTTAATTCAGACTATGATTCATTGATCTTACCTGGATGAGCGACTCGCTGATGCTTTATAAGAGAGAACGAGACAGAAAACGTCCTCTCGCAGTGTGTGCAACGGTACGGTCTCTCCTCCGTATGATGGGTACGATGATGTTTCTTAAGGTTCACCGCTTGACTGAAATGCTTTCCACACTGGGAGCAATGATAAGGTTTCTCTCCAGTGTGAACGCGCAGGTGGATTCGAAGCTTTGCTTGTTTGTAAAATCTCTTTCCGCAGTGAATGCACTGGTGTGGCTTTTCTTCATCGTGAACCGGCTGGTGAGCCGTAAGATCTTCCTCTTGAAGAGGAGTCGTTGTTTCTATGCCTAGAAAAGAAATTATACAAAAAGAAAACATAAATTGTCACGCAAAACCATCCTGGGAACACTTTTGTGAGTTAGTGAATAAATTAAAAACATTTTGATGATTTATTTTTACCAAATTGCCCAATTGATATTCATCAGTAGCTGCATTTCTATTACCCCAGTAAATTGCGCAAATTGAAAAAGCGAATAAAAATACATAAACATAGCAATTTCGCATAAATATCGCGCATGACAATCGCATGTGTTTTATCGTGCATCCCTAGTTTTTTAAACGACTTATCGCGAGACAACAAAATGACATTTTAAGGTGGTTTCATATTAGGTTTGATTGTCTGGTCCGAACCCAAGTTCGATTGCTCCCCCCTCCATTTTCCCCCGCTGGTCGCTGTTCGCATCATAATATTTTGTTCTGAACCGCGGTACACTTACGTCATTAAGCTGCAGATGTTAATCGATGTTGTAGGTAGCAGCTATGAAAGAGAAAGCGCCAAAATAGACAGTGTTGTTCAAATACTTACGTTGCTCTCGCACCCAGATATTAGCAAGCACTTGCCATCAATGTTAATGAGTACAAACACGCCTGTGCGCGTCATTAATAGCGGTTCACTTCCGCAATTTAATTCGATTGTGTTCATATCAGCAGCGAACCGTACCGCAGTCCACATGAACCGTACCCCAGACAACCCTTTTCAGGTGGACTCGGGTGGGGTTTGTGGTGCACACCGGAGTTCGGAATAGAGCTGCAACAACTAATTAGTGATGCTCCGATCAATGCCGATCTCCACTAAAAATACGTGGCCGATCACTATTCTGTATCGGACAGCCGATTTATTCACAGCTATTTCATGTACTACGGCTTTTATTCAGTAAGTCCTTATCGATCTAAAATCATTGTTAGTTTGAGTCGTTTATAACATGCATTTAAAAAAGCAACACTGGTCAAACATAATTATTATACATGTTCTTTATTATCATGAAAATACCTGAAAAGGTTTGAAGAACACCAATATAAATATATCCTTAAAACATTTCCTGGAGCTGCGTGTCATCATACCTGCGTGTGTATTGTTCTTCGTCTACATCGCATTTTGAGTTTATGCACGAGAGCGCCCCCTGGTTTTTGGATGTAGTGGCATTTCGCCGTAATTCATTGAAAAGCATAGCAAGCATTATCGGCCGATCGATCGGAGCATCCCTACAACTAATCGATAAAAATAGATTATGACATTTGTTGTCAACGTCAGGTGCTGTTTCTTCATACAGCGCGAGCGAGCTGTGCGCTTATAATTAAACTCAGGTGCTGTTTCTTAATCTTAAAACAGGGCGAGTTCACTTTTTCTTCATACAAGGCGAGCTGCACCTTTATTCAGGTTTATTCTTCTGACCAGCCGACCAGCTTGGTTTAAAGCATGGAAGCAAAAACACAAACCAACGCTAGTTAATAAAAGTTTAATTTCATCCTTTAATATAAGCGAGTTTGAATTTGTTTAATTGTTGGGTTTTAATAAAAATAGTAATGAACCACAAATCTGTTTTAAATTAAGGGGGAAATACAGGTTTTTATTGCTGTAACAACACATGTATCACTTTCATATGATAATGGCTTATTTATTTTGTTAATAATCTAAAGGTGCGTTCACACGACAAAATTTCAGGAGTGACAACCGTATTTACTTACAGGTGTGAGTCTGGAAGTGTCCTGTTCACACAGCAAATTAAGGACAGAAATAAAACACTGCCTGTATGAACGAGCAACCGACCTCAAACCCGTATGCCAGTTACACGCGGCGCCTGTAACCATAGTGACGGACGAAAATATTTAAAAAAGTATTATTTATGCAATGGGCAAAACTTTATTTATGTAATTAACCAAAACAGCTGGCTGGTGTAATGCTTACCATTGTGCAGAGAAAAATAAACAAGGGTGGTTCCTTATTAAAGTTTTAATTTCCAAAATACCTTTTACCAAAGCAGATATATCCAATACAAAAGCAATCATAATGACTTGTGAAGCAAATCGATCTGTTCCTGCAAGAAATTGAACTCTATTTAAAGCATTAACGCAGCCAAATAGGAAGTGCGCTTACGCTCCCGCTCTGTAGATGGCGCAGAGAGTATGGTTTACCAACAGCAGGCAAAACCAGCTTCTTAGCGCCACCTAGAGAGCGGGAGTGTAAAAAGTGCACTTTATATGTTGCCACAGTTCTGTATGGACTCTAATAATGTTGTAAATAACGTTTAATATCCTGCAAAAACCGACCGATTTGCTTCACAAGCAGCAAAAAATGTCACCAGGAGTCATGGAGATTACTTTTGTATTGGATATATCTGCTTTTTGACCTCTCAAAGTGACGCATCTTTTGCCTTGCATTATATGAATCACAGATGTTTTTTTTTTTTTGCAAAATATCTTCTTTATTGCTTCACTGAAGATGAAAGGTGAGTAAATAAACAGCTAATTTTTATATCCTTTTTATTTTACACTTAACATTATATTAATCGTCCACTTTTAAGGTTTAAACTTTATATATCTCACTTACTGGGCTGCACGTAATGCAATATGTTCTGTGGCATCTATGAAGGTAATATAATATCACATTAACCTTATGGAGCAATTCTGCTGTGTAGTTTGCAGTCATTTTCAGGCACTGTAACGTTATCTTAACACAAAGAGCAACTAATGACGTGACAGACAACTAGTTGTCCAGTGCGATTCCGTTCACATGCTACAGCTTCTCTGTATATACGGTTGTGAAACCAGAAAAGTTACGGGTGTGAGGTCGGTTATAAAATGCGGTTGTCAAACCCGTAAATAACCGAACTGCGTGTGAACGGAACCGTCTTAAGGACTCAAATATGGGTTTGACAACCGTATTTTGGTACCGTGTGAACGCAGATATTCATCAAGGTCTAAAGCTGAAGATTAAAATTAGTTTATCTGTGGCAAAATTCTCAGCACATCCCTGAAGACCCAATTCATTTTGTTAATTGATATTTTGACATTTAAAGATGTTTTACTATTTAAAAGCTTCACAAACTTTTTTATTTAAGCCTTAAAATATCGAAATCAAAAAGATTATATTAGTAAAACTCTGTAGTGTGGCTTTTCACTTTTAAAAGTACACTTCTACACGTGAATGCCCTAATTTAGTGCCTTCTTTACCTATAATACACGAAAACATCTAATTAAGTAAATATTTATATTTTATCCGATTAGTTGATTAATAAAAAAGCCCGATTAATCGATATGAAAATAATCGTTAGTTGCAGCCCTAGTTCGGAAAACAATGAACCGAACTCTGATGTAAAATAGACCTGGGTGTGCATCAAGAGTGCTAATGTGAAACCCTTGCAAAACATCGGTTAAAGGAATAGTCTACTCATTTTAAATATTAAAATATGTTATTACCTTAACTAAGAATTGTTGATACATCCCTCTATCATCTGTGTGCGTGCACGTAAGCGCTGGAGCGCGCTGCGACGCTTCGATAGCATTTAGCTTAGCCCCATTCATTCAATGGTACCAATCAGAGATAAAGTTAGAAGTGACCAAACACATCAACGTTTTTCCTATTTAAGACGAGTAGTTATACGAGCAAGTTTGGTGGTACAAAATAAAACGTAGCGCTTTTCTAAGCGGATTTAAAAGAGGAACTATATTTTATTGCGTAATAGCACTTTTGGGAATACTTCGACTCGCCTGAAAAGTCCGCTCCCCTTCTCCTTCTCATAATGGGAGAGGGAGGGTGTTACTGCTCCGAGTCGAAGTACTCCCAAAAGTGCTATTATGCCATAAAATATAGTTCATCTTTTAAATCCGCTTAGAAAAGCGCTACGTTTTATTTTGTAAGTGGTTTTTTTCAACATTCACATTTGGCTGGGTGGTTAATAACACTTTTTTCTGTGGTGTGACAAACTTAAAACATATTTAATATCTGACCTTACTGGGACTGGAAACGCAGCTAAGGTTAGCGTACTCCATTCCCATCTTGGAATAACATTAAATGTATTTTTTTATGGACATTATAGTTACCATGGTATATTTTTGTAAAAACCACACTCACCTTTTTCAACAGAGAGTGCTGAATCCTGGGACACAGATGGAGATGGAGATCTCTCGGTCAGTTCTTCTTGATTCTGTGCATCGTTTTCACAAGTCAGTTCATCACTGGGAATATTGTCTACAAGTTTAGGAGAAGGTGATTCGGTATCGTCTCTATTTGAGTCAATGTCCATTTGTTTCTGTGGATCTTCCACAGAACTGCAAGGCTTTTCAACATTAAGAGCATCCAAATGGTTCAAGTCATCTGATTCAGTAAAGGTCTGGTCAGGACACTGAGGTGTGGACAGATGAGCGTAGTTGTTGACACAGTCTGGGCAGCGATGGGAAATCTCTCCTGTGTGAGTCAACTCGTGTTCCTCCAATTGACATGTAAAATTTTTCCCACATTCAACGCAGATTAAGCATTTTCCCTCCGTATTGACATCTTGACCTGCAAACAAAAATGAGAGTTTAAGATCTATAGTGAATGAAATGCTGTGGCACCTGTTTCTATAGCTCACATGATAAAGCATTGGCACCAATACTGATAATCTACAAATAGCTTAAACGTGCAAATGTAAATAAGATGGTGCTTTGGCAATTATTTATTGAACACTGCTGTTGTATTATGTTGTAAACTTAGGTATGCATGCATGCACAGTCCCATTTTTACGAATACAGTGTGCATGACCCAAATTTCGTCACCAGAATAGTATGTTCACCACGTAACCTACTGTATTTTGTAGACGTAGGTTACGCAAAAGATGCATTGCATTTATTTATATTATTATTTTTAGCATAGTTATGAGGGTTACGACACTCCAGATAATGTTGTCCCTAACTGCGGTAAAATCTGTACCTGTATGAAATATATGAACTTTATACCTTGATGAAATGCACGCACATGTCTTCTCAAGGAAGACAAGAGAGCAAAGTTTTTAACACAGATCGTGCAGTGGAAAGCCTTTGAATCTGTATGGACGATCTGATGAGTCTTGAGGTCTCTCTCCCGGGTGAACGTCTTTCCACACTCCAAGCATTCGAAAGGCCTCTCGCCTGTGTGAATCCGTACGTGTTCGGACAGATGTTGTATGCGGGAGAAAGTCTTTCCACATTGAGAGCACTGATAGGGTCTTGCTTTGTCATAACACTGTTTCCTTGCCTGGTCATCTGTTTGAAGAGGAAAATAAAAACATGTTACCATCACAGTATCCCATCTACGGTTGCAAAATTCTGGGAATTTTCAAGGCTGGAAACTTTCCACTGGAATTAAAGGAAAAATATGAAGAGTTTAGTTCCAAAACAAGTTAAAACTGTTTTTTAAAGTCTTGTTTTTTGATCAATTAATATCAATCAAACTGCATTTGGTTTGTTTTGATTTGAAGGATTAGTCCATTTTCTAAAAAAAAAAAAAAAATCCAGATAATTTACTCACAACCATGTCATCCAACATGTTGATCTCTTTCTTTGTTCAGTCGAGAAGAAATTATGTTTTTTGAGGAAAACATTCCAAGATTTTTCTAATTTTAATGGACTTTGATGGACCCCAGCACTTGGCAGTTTTGGTGCAGTTTGGAATTGCAGTTTCAGCGAAACGATTGTCACCCTTGGCAAGAAAAATAAAAAATATGCACCTTTTATCACCAACTTCTCTTTTTCCTCCAGCTGTTTGACGAGCCAGCGCGACCTCACGTAATTGCGTAATGACGTGGAAAGGTCACGTGTTACATATATGAAACGCACATTTGCGCACCATTTTAAACAATAAACTGACACAAAGACATTAATTAGTATCATTCCACATATAACAACATCGGAACGGTCCTCTTTCTCCACACTTGTAAACACTGGAGTGTAGTTACGCACACGTCATCCGTGACCTCTTGACGTGATGACGTATTACGTGAGGTCACGCTGGCGCGTCGCAGGACCAGAGGATTAATCCTTTAGGCCTTCAAATAACTAGAGCTAAGTAGCACAATAAAATACAATAAAAACATAACAACATAATAATAAACATGTTTTGACAAAAAAATTAAACCAAACTCCTTATATGGAAGTGGAACTATATATGGGAATTAACAGGAATTAATGGGAATAAACTGGGAATTTGAAAAAAAAATTTGTTTAGGTGTTTGTTTAGGTGATTTCAATTGTCAACATTGGCTTTCAAAGGTCATGCACCCCACCTTTAAATGTAATAACAAAAATTTTGAAGCATATTTCTGTTTAAAACAACAATATTTAATGCAATTTCAGTTTAATATCTACCCTGCACATTCCTCAGTCACATGCACACTGCTTACTAAAAAAGGGTCAATGAGGCCACACCCCCTGCATGTACATGCATTCTTTCATAACATGCACAGATAATTTCTTGAATCCTGAAATAATGTAACACAAAATAATGTAAAAATGTCAATTTTTGCATGTATTTATGTAAATTACATAAGTTTGTTTAAAACTCATTTGTGCTGTGTGTAAGCTAGTGTGCAACAACATTATACCATTGTAAAGAAAAACCCAAAAACCTCCCAAAAGTTTGGACACATTACTATTTTTATTGTTTTTATAAGACAAGACCTCTCTTATGCACATCAGGTCTGCATTTATATAATCAAATATCTTTTGGAATTACTTCATATTAGAATGATTTCTAAAGGACTTTTGATCACATAAATCCAGGCTTGATGAGCGTAAGTATCAGGATTCTCCAAAATTTGTATTACCTTGGATGCATGTTTGCTTATGACCAAACCAAATGTTTATTTATGTTTGTGTATATGACATATTATTTGTAATTATTTGTACTGTCAAAAAAAAAAAACCATAAATTCCCGTTAAGTTTCCAATTTGGAATACTCCCCAAAAATTCCCCAGAGTAAGTTCCCATGGAAAGTTTTCGGAAATTTACCGGAAACTTTCCCCCCTTTGCAACAATAATCCCCTCACAGAATTTTAGATTACACATTAGTCTATCTTCCATTAAAAACTTTTGCAATATTGTTTACATGTTAATGACAGCATTTCCATTAAACAGTGCTTTGCATACTTTTTCGTAATCATTATTACACACTTATTATGATCCAGCAAACAGACCCAGAATATAAACACTACATCATTCATATAGTGCAGTGCAGAATAGTGTAGTGTACAGTGCAAAGGTTGATTGCCTAATCTTTTGAAGCTCCTGCATGCTCATCCAGTTCAAATGAAGGGTCTGATGGGTGTAGATCAAACCCCCTGTCCACCTCCACTAAATCACAGTCATGTTCTTCAGTGCTATGCCCAGCTGATGAATAAACACCCACATCCTCCGGGTCACCGTATGACTTCATACTCAGATCCATGATTACTGAAATTCTTAGTAAACATTAAAATTGACAGATTAGATTGTTGCAAATATTATTGCTTACAAACATTAGTGTAGTAGTTTTACATTTAAAATACACTATGGTAATGATTATGATGAACATATATTAATTCAGTGGTTCAACTGGTACTTCAATATTTATAATAGTTATTTATAATATTAACATAATAAAATTATTTATTTCTGTCTAGCTTATTTATCTACCAAGTATCCTGCAATATAATAGAATACAATGAAATCTAAAATAATAGTTAGATAAAATAATTTCATAAAATATAATGCAATATAATATTACACATCTCGATGGCCCTACACTGCACGTCAATAACAGCAATGCTAGATATTGATTAAACCCCCTTTAGCTGCATTAGCTGCAGTTATATGTCAGCACAAAGGGAATGGCGCATTGTTTCTCTTTTGGGCAGATGACAGGGGATAAATAAACACTAGTCACGTCAGTACATAGAAAACACATGTACAGTTTATGCAGAAGCGGACTCACCTTTCTGTGTCTGATTATAAAATCATCTTGCACGTCCACACGGACGGACTCACAATCCGGAAACGCTTGCTGTTATGATAATTTCAAAATAAAAGTCAGACGTGTTGGGGAAAAAGTTCGTTTTAAATTATATTACAGTATTAGAAAAAAAAGACATTACTGAATTTCCCATATTTTTATTATATACTTACATTTTAATGTCTGAGAAAAAACTGTAACTATTTTAAAAAGTACTATAAGAAATTAATTTGTTCCTGTTGCTCAACTAGTATCATCCCAGCATTATCAGAGCAAAGGTCATGGGTTTAAACCCCGGGGAACACACAAACAGATCAAATGGAAAGTTTAAATGCACTCTACGTCCCTGTGAATAAATGTGTCTGCCACATAAATGTGTTTTGGGGTGTCCTGCTGGATGTAAAATTAACTATGTGTATACAATGTTACTGTAAGAGAATTTGAAGTTTTGGTTTTACAGGGTATAGTTTGACATGTGTTGACAGTGGGAGGTCTTTGATCAAATGTAGATTTAAATAAATAGCATCAGACAGTGAGATCAGCTGAGAAATTGATTGTGTCTCTGCACACACACAAAAAACCTTGTAAATCACAAATTATCACGTTTTCTAATTTTGATGTTTTGCTTTATTCAATCCTACAGTCAGTTATACCAGATAACACTGCCACTATATAACATTTTGTATAATAGTTAATTTTTGCATTTGGACCCTCCAGTACAATATTTGTTTAATTATGTTGATCTAACGTTACCTGTACAAATACTAAAAGTTATATTTATAATAAAACTGTGATTTAACTCACCATATGACTTGTTTGGGCTAATTTGACATCTATTTTTAGACCATATCTTTGTTATTTTTTTAGTGGATCATGTTTACTGTTTAAAGGTGCAGTGTGTACATTTTAGCGGCATCTAGTGGTGAGGTAGTGAATTGCAACCAACGGTTCAGTCCACTGCTCAACCCCTCGCTTTTGAAACACATAGAGAAGCTACTGTAGCCACCACTGGACAAACATGTCATCATCGGAGACAACTTAGAAAAAAGTTTGTCCATTAAGGGCTTCTGTAGAAACATGGCGGCTCAAAATGGCGACTTCCATGTAAGGGGACCCTCGTTGTATGTAGATAAAAATGTCTCATTCTAATGTAATAAACACACAACGGTTCATAATAAAAGATCTTTATACACCCCTGATAATATAGTTTTATATTTTATTTTACATTTCTGTCCAAAGTTCCTTCTGAAAATTACACACTGCACATTTAAACTGTTTAAAGAAGATGAATTTTGTTAATTGAAATTACAAAAAGATAGATACACAAAGAATGCCTCTAAAAAAAGGCAAGGAAAATGTCATACTGTATAAAAGGCTGAGCATGGAAGAACTTACCCATCATGCATTGCAGCTTTGTTAGCTCAGTCCAAAATCTTACATTTTATGAGTCTAAGCATTTTCTGGGAATCGAACCCTTGATGTTAATGTTGCTAGCACCCTGATCAATTGAGCAACAGAAAAACTGATAGAAAACTTAACTCTTGCTTTTAGTTTCAAAATGAGTAAGTTGCCATAAGAGTTATTTCAATAACTAATATGGAAATTGAAAGTGATTTTAAGTTTAAAGTTTAGTTCCCTAAATGCTAGTATTGTTAGGCAGTGATGTTTCATAAACCTTGCTCAAAACTGTCTTCAATTAGAAATTTGTGAATTGTCACATTGTAGATGATGTCATTTGTTTTACATTTTGTAATTACATAGTTGTTTAATTACAATATCACTTGGCCTATCTGCCTTTAAGTTATTCTTTTATGTTATTTAAATATCCATAAATAATATATGAAAATGCACATCACACATTTGTGATGTGTGTTTTGTATAATCTAGGATGCCTGTACCTGCCTGCACTTTTTTGTGAAATAGTTACAAAAAAATCGTGTCTTTACAATACAGTACATTACATATGTTTACTTTTCTCATACTAAATACTGCAGAGCCCAAACAATTTCGCAAAAATGTAACGCGATGAGTAACGTGAGAGTTATGCTTTGATGATTTTAAACCCATAATGCCATCTCATCTCAGAACTCCACTCTATGTTCACGACTTATGTCCGCAGAGAGCCGCCGTACTTCCAGGTCAGACCACTAACTAAAGGGGGAGTCCTGTATCAACTCCGATATAATACAACCAGATATTTAATCCATAATATATCCTACTCCCACATACATTTTATTTTCAATAAAACACATTTATTATCCATTCTGTGTTTTTTAAAACGTAATAGTAGCGATAAACATATTTTAAAATGCCCCGCCCACCCCTCCAGCTGATACAGTGGTGCAGTCCGTGCGAGGCAATGGCAGAGGTGTAGAAGGAGAGAGAGGAATCAAGCGTTTCTGACAGGTTCACTTAAATCCCACAACGGTGACACAGTGACCCGAAGACAGCCCGTTTATACCCGACACAGCCGACCATCTGACAACCGGGACCCGCAGCCGAACAGGGCTTTCTCAATCTCAGGTGTGTGTGCTGGATCAGCGCTACTGTTAGCACAGACGTTAGCTTATGCTCTGTAACACTTGATGTCTGTCATAAACAATCCCCACACTATCACACACACTCGTTTTATGTTGTGTTTACATGAGTACACTGCTGTTACGCATTCACTCGTATTGATAACCTATCAGCCCTTTGTTTGCATTAAATCACAACATGGATTTGTGTTACTTACTAACGTTAGGCCTCTGCAGTTTAAAAAATACCTTCATTTAGTATAAACATTTATGATTGAAGATTATCGGTTGTTTGCAAACATTTGGTTAGACTAAGGTTATTTATTTTGGACGTGGTTATGGAGATATTTACGGGGATCAAGTTATATACATGCTGTAATGTGCCATGACAGGTATTTGGTATGTTGACAGGTATATTTTAATAGACTTGATTAATGATCTTTACTCTTTTATAATGATCCCTTACTTCTTGTTGCTTGGTTAGTTTGAATGCTTTATTAATGTAAATGCTCAGATTTGCTACACATGTCCTCTGACTTAATCTATTCTACACAGACCTGTCACATAATATTACTTTATTGTCATAGTTCATATACACAGATGCAGTTGCTGACCGATTTGTGTTTGTAAGGATACATGGAAAGCATGCTGTCTGATATACTACATAGTATACAAGCCTATATAATATAATTCAGTGACATGTACACAGCACTGCTTACATTAAATAAAACTTGTTTACATTTAAAATTCACTCAGAAATAACTAGATCAGAAAATATGCATTTATGTTGTACATATTGTATTGGAAATTTTATCGGTTTGTCGACTGTCATGATAAGTTATAATATGGAAAACAATCAGCCCGATACTGAATTATATTTACATTTATGCACTTGGCAAATGCTTTTATCCAAAGCAACTTACAATGCATTACAATGAATACGTTTTTAAACCCGATTTAATGGTTTATTAAACCCATGACCTTTTACGCCGCTAACTATATGCTTCACGTGTGAGCTATACAGGAGCGCTATTATTTATTTATTTATATATATATATATATATATATATATATATATATATATATATATATATATATATATATATATATATATATATATATATTTATTTATTTATTTATTTATTTATTGTTATATCAACCAATAGCCTAAACTATTATCTATAACTAATATGTTTACTGGCTAGAAAATGTTTTTGCGGGGGCATTCTCTATAATAGATTGTTATTGATTAGTTGGTCAAAAAGTGTGGGACTTTTGTTGAATGCATTGTCACCTGCTTTCTAACATCTTTCCCCCCAGTTGAAGCCGAAGCCACACCATGTCATTAAAACCACGGGTGGTGGATTTCGATGAGACATGGAACAAGCTCCTTACAACCATCAAAGCCGTTGTGATGCTTGACTACGTGGAGAGGGCGACATGGAACGACCGTTTCTCGTATCCTGTGTACATCTGTCCTGCTTTATATGTTAACACCTTAGCATTCCTGAAAAAGGCTTAAAAAAAACAAATTGTACCTACTGTGTTGATTGTACCTTAAAAGGGTTTACATCATTCGAATCACAAGATTCTCAGCTTTTCGTAGATATGTGACATGTTGAGGTTTATGTCATGAAGTTTTCTGTCAAATAATGCAGTGTTTTCCCACGGTACATTGGAACGCTAAGGGGTTAAGAAAAAGAGCATTAATTGATCTGTCCTTGTTCCTTTTATTTTTATAATCAGAGTTTGTTTTTCTATTTTAAGCTCTTATGTCATCTTAAAGGTATAGCGGAAGATTTTCCAAATTTTTTTAAAAGAACCGCCTCTCCAGTTTTAAAAAAAAAATGCACATGTGCAACACTCTACCTGCTCCCGAGAGGGTACGCCTATTACGTGTGCATGAGAGAGCATGCCCAAGCCTAGTTCTTCTCTTCGCTCTGTTTACAAGTTGCTGCCGGCATGACTCATACATTGAGATGTTTACCGTGTCTGCACGGCATCGCTAATCATAGCTTACATCAACTTTTACTAGCGGTGATTTTAAATGGATTTCTCCAAATAGCATGCCAAACTTTACCTGTCGAGTAGAAACTTCTACGCGAGCTTCTATGAATGGCTGAAACCGTAGCCCACCACACATATACAACTGAAAGTGCGCATGCGCAGAAACCGAACCTAGGGATGAGCATGCACGACGGCCTTACGTAAACATATCATCAGAATGATTGACAACTGGGATGACCAATAGTCTTGATGATCCACCCGGCAAAAGAAAATCTTCCGCTATACCTTTAATGGATTTACTCAATTCTTTGCTTATTTAATATCACTTTTCCTTATTATTTCACCTAATTGTATGAATTGATATGATTTATGGGTCTTTTCATTAGTTCTCCTTAACACAGTCTTCAGTGATATATATGCACTTTGTGTTGCATACCCTGAACCTCTGGGTGAAAGACTGTACACTGAGACGAAGGTGTTTTTGGAAAATCATGTCCAACAGTTGTATAAGGTAAGCATAGGCTTATTATGGCTCATGTCCCAGTGTGAATGACTTGTGTGTGGACATTGTGTCGTGTCTCTTTCAGAGAGTGCTGGAGTCGGAGGAAAAGGTTTTGGTGATGTATCACAGATACTGGGAAGAATACAGCAAAGGTGCTGAATACATGGATTGCTTATATAGGTACGTCCAGCTGCTCTTTTAAAGGAGTCATATGACCCGATTTATGTTTTCCTTTGTTTTTAGAATGTTAAATGATGTCTGTGCACATAAAAGATCTGTAAAGTTGCAAAAAATTAAAGTGAAGCCTCATCCACGCCTACCTAAAATAGGTCGTTCAAACAGGTCCATGCAGTTAGACGTCACACTGATTTAAACATTTGCATAACACCTCCCTAATGTACACGGGTGATTCTCACGAAAACTTGGTTTTAAAAATGTCAAGCATGAAAATGTAAAAATTGCTTAAATTGACTTTTTTTCCCACCAGACATTGAAAAACAAAGTCTGGAGTAAATGGGAACATTAATTTAAAAACTTTTACTTATCATTTAACACTTTTTGTAACATAATTTAAAAAATTAGTTCTAAAAAATCTCATTACCGCAACAGTCAGAAAACATCAACACTGACATATTTTCAAAATGACATGACAAACCTGAAAGAACATAATTTGGAGATTCTGCACATGCATTTAAAATCAAAGTATTATGCTTCTATTAATTAAATTAACATTTAATAAGCATCTGTTGCGGTAATGATAATCAAAATGTCGTGTAAGCATTCTGACAAGACAATATTTCAAATTAACTGTAAAAAAATGATCTTACCTGGTAGCCATCTTGAAGTAACTGGTCCATGTGCTTGGTCACTCAAAATCAAACTTTATTAAAATTCTGTATGTGTGCTTAACTGTTCTCAAAAAGTGTTGCGGAGGATGAGAACATCAGGCATGGACACATCATTTTCCTAATTTTTCTTCATTATTATTATACATGAATATTCAGTAAATATTTTTTCTGTCATCTAAAGTAGTCTAGCAAAACATCCATTTTTTTTTTCTTAATATTTTTGTGTTAATTTGATAAAATTACAACATAACGTATGTTCAAACACAGCCGGACACATTGCGGTAATGAGAATTTCAGCAGAAAATGAGATAAAATTTACAATTATAAATTCTTATGTTGAAATCACACATTGTGCAAGGTAGAACACAGTATTGTGTTTATTCTGATGCTTTTTAATGTTACTATATTACACATTTTAAAGCTAAAATCATTAGTGCCGTGGTGTTTCAATGGTTTCGTGAGAATCACCCACACACAAAGATAGAGGGTGTAACTTTCAATCACACCGTAGTATTGTGTGACTTAGAGGTGCTACAAAAATGTACAGCATGTGGAAAATAATGAGTTTTTTGAACCATAAACCACGTGAATACATTGTATTATACCAAATACACAATGTAATGTGCTTTTTAGCTACGAAATATGGGACCTTTAACAGCGTTTTGAGTAATGGACATTAAAGGGCAATTATTATGCCCATTTTTACAAGATGTAATATTAGTCTTAGGTGTGCCTAGAATGTGTCTGTGAAGTTTCAGCTCATGTTTCATGTGTGTACCTTTAAATGCAAATGAGCTACTGCCCTCATTCCCTAACCAACAGGCAGTGAGCACTATCGGTTAAAAATAGATCTGATTCTTGTGAATACAGTTTGAGGCAATAGTATATTTAGCAGCATAAGTGCTACAATGTGCTAACAAACACATTTAGAAAAGCTTTTCAGTGGCAGTGGGCGGTGCTTTGTTTTTGTGATGTCACAATGACAAGAGAATCAAAACAGCATGTGTAATGAGACAGCTTTGGTATAATGAGGATTAAAAAGAAGTAGTGGGTGGATTTTTTTAATTGTAGATTTTTTGTGTTCACACACTGCCAACCCACATTTCCAAACACCATGTAAAAGTGGATTTTCAGTTTATTATTGATTTTTTTTAAGTTTTATTTTGATCTGTCTATATTATATACTAAGCAACATGGAGAAGATGGGAAACAGGATTCAAACTCAACTTTTAGTTGCTCTATTAAATGGGTATCACAAAGGATATGTTTGCATTGCATCTGTTTCTTCTCATCACTGTCGAAGTAGTGGGTCTAGTTAACAGCACTGCATTGTGGGATAACTCGGATATAGTTTTCAGGACTGTGTGTTCTTATTTTGTGCAATTTATGCATGCAGATTTAGTAGATCTAGGTATTGCATGCATACAAAGTGCATACTATGCTCACAGTCTGCATTTCTATTAAGTTTTTTAATGTAATAATGTCACATCGAAGACTGAGGGACAGACGGTTGTGCAACAGCTAATTGTGTAAAAGGGAAGATGCATATTACAAGAAATCCGATTTTGTAATACTAGCTTTGTTTATAGTTCTACATCTTCTTTTCAGTTGTCTCCATACTTGTATTGCTGATTCTAATAGTTGAGTTTAACGTGCACAAGCTTTTGTTGTAAACCTCAGCCTTGCCAAGGTCCGTCTCTGTTCGATTTCATCACGCTGGACTTGCGCCTTCACTGTCCCGCTGATCGTGGTCAGCTGCGAAAACAAGCAGCTATTGATTTGACGTCACCCGTGCCTTGTGAATCCACATAAGCACACTTTCATCTAAAACAACAACAGCAGTGCTTGATTTGTTTGCACTTAATTAATGTTTTTTGTTTTGTTTACTGCAGATACCTTAACACACAGTTTATAAAGAAGAACAAGCTGACCGAAGCAGATCTGCAGTACGGTTATGGAGGGGTGGATATGAACGAGCCTTTAATGGAGATTGGAGAGGTATGCAGATTTCAGTAACCAAATGCAAAACTTTTCAGTGAACAATTACTTTTGATGTAGGTGGCACATGTAAAAATAGTTCATTCAAATATGAAAATGCACTCATATTTTACTCATCCTCATGTCATTCCAGAGGTACATGACATACAGATAATTTTACATTAAAGGAACACGCCCATATTTTAGGAATTTAGCTTATTCACCGTATCCCGAGAGTTAGATAAGTCCATACATACCTTTCTCATCTCCGTGCGTGCTGTATCTCTGTCTGACGCAGCCCCCGCTAGCTTAGCTTAGCACAAAGACCGGAAGCGAACGGGTCCAGCCAGCATTCTGCCCCCAATAAGTGACAAAACAACGCAGACATTTTCCTATTTATGTGTTGTGATTTGTATAGTCACACTGTGTAAAAATAACAAGGTCATATGAGACACAGCCATCTTTTAACAGTATACATACTGGGAACTATATTCTCAGAAGGCGAAGCATTGCTACTTGGGCGGAGTGATTTGCACTACTCTGACCGAACTCTCTGCTCCTCATCATGGGGCTTCTCGGGTGCTGTGAGCAAATCACTCCGCCCAAGTAGCAGTGCTTCGCCTTTATGTAGTTCCCTGTATGTATACTGTTAAAAGATGGCTGTGTCTCATATGACCTTGTTATTTTTACACGGTGTGACTATACAAATCACAACACATAAATAGGAAAATGTTTGCGTTGTTTTGTCAGTTATTGGGAGCAGTATGCTATCTGGAGCCATTCACTTCTAGTCTTTGTGCTAAGCTAAGCTAGCGGGGGCTGCTTCAGACAGAGTTACAGCACGCACAGAAATGAAAAAGGTATGTATGGACTTATCTAACTCTCGGGATACGGTGAATAAGCTAAATTCCCAAAATGTGGGCGTGTTCCTTCAAAATGCCTCTAAGGATGTCAACATAGGCAAGCTACTAAAAGCACTCCATCCATCATTCATCAAAGTAATCCAATTGACTCCTGTGGGTAAATATAATATGACTGTGAATTGATATGTTTGTGAGAGAAAACTTAATATTTTGAGCTTATTTAGCGATCGATAGAAATGACAACATACAGACCAGCATGGTAAAATATGGCGAATCGAACCTCTCATTGGTCTTGGGAAGAAAACACGTATATGATATTTAGTCACTAGACACACAAGAACCAATGAGATTCAACGTTATCGACGTGCCGCCATATTTGAATTTACCACATAGATGTATGTTTAAGCTTAAAATATTATTTGTTTTTATTCACAAATGTATAATTTTGCTTCAGAAGTGATATATATTACCCCATGGGAGTCATTTGGATTAATTTAAAGATGGATGTTCTCTAAGAAGCTGTTTACACCTGGTATTAAGATGTGTTTTCTTCAATCGTATCACAAGTAAACGAAAGAGACACATTTACACCTGGCATTTTAATTTAGGTGTAAAATTAATTTTTAATGCGCAGGCACTTCAGTTTTATCAATGAAAGCCTTTTATTTGTTTAGTTTGTTTATGCTAGAAGTCAGAAACAATGTAAAACATTGTGCTCGGTACATTACACATTGGGACGGAGAGTAGTTGATCTTTTGTGGCCGATCGAACGCATTCGACAACATGCGCGTATACACCACAAAGCAATTCGGTCGAATGAGCATTCGACTACCTCTAAATGTGGTCGAAAGTGGATGAGCTCAAAATGTTTTACACCTCATTTACTGTCTTTAGCATCGTCCTCTTGTGATTCGATCGACCAAAACGTTTCTTAATACCAGGTGTAAACGGCCTCTAGGTGATTTATGGAGCTTGGTGTTGGCCAATAAGATGGTGACATTTTAATATAAAATTACAGTTGACTCTTTCTTAAAACAGTTTATTGTGTTATCTCTTGTGATTGATTGTTTCTTGGTAAATTACTTGCATACGTGTTTATAGACAAGTATTTTGTTTTGTGTTGTACTTTAGCTTGCGCTTGACATGTGGAGGAAGATAATGATCGAGCCGCTTCAACAGATGCTGATTGGGATGCTATTAAAAGAGATCAAAAAGTAAGTGACAAGTCTTAAGGTTTAGTACAACTTGAACTCGATCATCTATAGTCTGCTGTCTGTTAACACAGAACATAAAAACTCAGACAAAACCATAAAGAAACATTTAAAATCTGTCTGTTTTTCTGCGAAATTCATGGTTGCACTTTATTTTACAGTTTATGCACTTACAGTGCACTTACCCGCCAAAATGCTAGTGCTGGGCAAAGATTAATCGCGATTAATCGCATACAAAATAAAAGTGATTTTTGGCATAATATATGAGTATGTGCTGTGTGTAATTATTATGTATAAATAAATACACACACATTCATGTATGTATTTAAGAAACATTTACATGTTTATATATATTTATTTATATTTTTATATATTCTATATTTAAAAAAAAAAAATTATATATAAGTAAAATAATTCTGAAATGAATATATGAATGTGTGTGCGTTTAAGTATACACAATAATTAGACACAGTACACACACATATATTATGCAAAAAATCACTTTTATTCTGTATGCGATTAATCGCGATTAATCTTTGCCCAGCACTACAAAATACATAAGGAATTATTGACGACAGGCCGTTGAATTATAAGAAAATAATGCACACTCAAGGTGTCGTGCCGTTACACGGTGGGTCTGCTTTATTTTTAAATAATTCAAAGAACCGGAGTCAATTATTAATCTTATACCATGGCTACCAAAAACATTGCTCTGGTGCCTCTTTTTAAGACATTTGACAAGTTAGGTGTCCTCTTTACAGAAAAATAATTAAGCATTCAACAGACCAATGGTATAGGCGGTATAGAGTTTCAGCAGTAACAACATAAACAAGCAGCTTTCGTGGTCATCACATAACTTCCGGTAAACTCCGCTAAGAATAAATAACAACAAAGTACGTTAAACGTAGTTTATTTATATAACAAGCAAAGTAAACAACACACAGATAACCTACGAAACCAAAACATTTGTTTTTTCGTCAAGGTATTTGTTCAAGAGTTCAGTTTAGCAACTAGTCAGACCATTAAAAAAAAACTGAAACCGGAAGTAAAGTTCGGACCAGACGCGTATCGCGTCACCGCACGTGCGTCCGATGAAACCGTCTATAATGATAAGTAAGTACTTAATGTGGGTTAGGATTAGGGTCAGGGTTGCTACCTAGTAATTACACAAAAGTACATACTGGACTGCAAAATAAAGTGCCACCTAAGTTATGTGCCCTACTGAAAAATCCATCTAAAACCAGCCTAAGCTATTTGCCTGGTTTTGGCTGGTCTTCCAGTCTGGGTTTCGCTGGTTAAGATGGATTTGGGTTTAGGTGATGTTTTGTCCACTTTTTACCTGGTCAGGATGGAAGACCAGCTGAGCCACCATCTTAAACCAGCTTGGCCAGGTTGGAAGCTGGTTAAGCTGGTCTTTCAGCCTTGACCAGCTTTATCAGGTAAAAAGCGGTCAAAACCTAGGGATGGGCGATAATTTGCTTGCAATATCATGCGTATCTCGTCAGTAAATCCCCATCAGCTGCTTTCAGATAGAGCGTCATTTACTACACAAAGCTGTAGTTCACTGACAAGCTGGGCCATATCGCAGGGGATATGTCCGCGATAATTAATGCGATTGTCAGTGAACTACGGCTTTGTGTAGTAAATGCCACTCCATCTGAAAGCAGCTGATGGCGATTTACTACTAATCACGGAACCGGATTTACTGACAAGATGCGCAATGACAATCACGTGCATATTATCGCCCATCTCTATTAAACCAGCGTGCTAAACACAGCTGGGAGGTAAGCTTAGGCCAGTTTTAGCTGGTCTTTTAAGTAGGGTAGACAAAATATAATTTAGCCCGTTCAGATCACATTGTAGTAGATATATAACTGTAAATGCATTTACAGCATCTATATTGTTTTTAAACTAAATTTATTGTCTGTGGTGTGGAGCATGCAAAAATTTTTATAGGCATTATATATATTTTATCATGTATAGTGATTGTATTCAAGATGAGATGGCACACAGCACATGCATTTTAGCCGCATTATAGCTAGCATTTTTGTTTTCAGGAGGCTGTGTGTTGTGTGTACATTTGCAGCTTTGTTCAGTTTTGATGTTGTTTCCATAGCGACCGATGTGGAGAGGACCCGAATCAGAAAGTAATCCATGGGGTTATCAACTCCTTTGTTCATGTTGAACAGTACAAGAAAAAGTTTCCTCTAAAGGTGAGTGTCCAACCAGCAGGCGTTATTGTATTGTAGACCTCAAAGGTTTTTGTTTCTTTGTTTTCAGTGTGGCTTGAGTTTATCATGCATCTTATTTGGAGACCTCTCCTTTCTTTCCAGTTTTATCAGGATATCTTCGAGGGGCAGTTTTTGACTAAAACCGGCGAGTATTACAAACAGGAAGCCTCCAATCTACTGCAAGAGTCCAACTGCTCTCAATATATGGAGAAGGTAAGATTATGCTATTTTACTTTAAACTGAAGATGGTATCTCTCCTCTTCTGGTCATATATGGACCATGGATGATATTTGGCTAAATTTACTCCACTGTTCGTGTTTCTGTGGCTTTAGGTTTTAGGTCGGTTGAAGGACGAGGAGGTGAGATGTCGGAAGTACCTTCACCCCAGCTCTTACGCCAAAGTCATTCATGAATGTCAGCAGAGGATGGTGGCCGATCACCTTCAGTTCCTGCACGGAGAGTGTCAAAATATCATCAGACAGGAGAAAAGAGAAGGTCAGCGGTTTCAAGTTTGTGCATGCGTTTGTATGTTTAATGATGCCTAAGCTGTGTTTATTATTCAGCCTGTTCATCTATTCTAGTAATTGCAAATGTATGCCGGCTTTGTAAAAAGTTGAAGTAGCTTAATTGGCAAACCACAGGGCTTGCAATGCCCATCTTGTGGGTTCGATAAACCAATAAAAAAGGCTTGTAAATCACTTTGGATAAAAGCATCGGTCAAAGCAGCAGTGGTTTGAATGTGTCTTGATGATATGTTTGCATTCAGACATGGCAAATATGTACACGCTACTGCGTGCCGTGTCCAGCGGCTTACCTCACATGATACAAGAGCTCCAGATTCACATCCATGATGAAGGAATCAGAGCCACCAGTAACCTCTCTCAGGAAAATGTAAGTGACTCAGGGGCTGTTTACACTTGGTATTAAGATTTGTTTTCATCAATCGGATCACAAGTGGACGAGAGAGACACATTACGTTTACACCTGGTATTTAAATCCGTCTCTTTTGTCCACTTTCGACCGCTTCTGTGATGAATACTATGAGGGGGTGGTCTGTGAGACGGTGGGCGAGTCTCTCTGCTGTCATTCAAACCCGAGCGGGAGTAATTATGAGTTTATATGGACGCAAACTAATATAATGTCGGAGTGCACTGCTTGTTTAGCAAGTAAACATGCTGCACAGTGTTTTGTACATGAGTATGTAAGAGCTTTCTTTGAATTTTCAGCGCAATAGGATTGCGCAACTTTCACACGCTTTCAAAACGAAACTATGGAGATCAGCCGCTTAGTTTTTATCAATGAAAGGCTAAAAATAGCGCTGTTCACCGAATGTTCACGCCAGAAGTCAAAAAAGACGTAAAACTTGTGTTTAATACCTCAGATTAGATAAATGGGCGGAGAGAAGGCGGTCGCGTGTGGCTGTTCGAACGCATTCAACCACATGCGTTCTGCAACTCCAAAGCGATCCGATCGAAAGTGGTTTCGACCACCTCTGGATGTGGTTGAAAGTGGTCGAAAGTGGACGAGCTCAAAACGTTTTGAACACCGTTTACACCTGGCATTAACGTCGTCCACTTGTGATCCGATCGACGAAAACGCATGTTAATACCAAGTGTAAACAGCCCCTAAGGGATATTGTTTGAATCAAACCATTATATATATATTTACATGCTATATGTTATTAAACAATGATCCATATTGTTATTTATTTTCAATTATTTATATTTTATTAAACCGTAACCCTATATTAAATAAGACATGGGCTATAAGACATTTATGTTCATTTCAAGTAAGCTTTTGCTTTCTTTATCCTGCAGATGCCAACCCAGTTTGTGGAGTCTGTTTTAGAGGTTCACAGTAAATTTGTCCAGTTGATTAACACAGTGTTGAATGGGGACCAACACTTCATGAGTGCACTTGATAAGGTAAGTTTCAAATATATAAATACTACAAGTCAAAGGTTTGGACAGACCAACCCATTTTTTTCTCATTTTTTCCACATTTTAAGTCATAAAAACAATTTAAAGTGGACGTATTATGACAATCTGACTTTTTCATGTGTAAGTGCTATAACTGAGTAATTAGTAGAGAAACATATCTCAACATTTAAAATGGTTGACTTGGACCAAATAATCCGTTAAGAGACAAGAAACTCTTTTAGTACTGATTTAAAACCATCTTATTTTGAGACGTCAAGATGCTTCTTAATAAAATGACAATGAAACGGTTCTGCAAATTCGAGGCAAAGGATGACAACACACAAGACATTAACGATTTAGAGATTTGGAATTTTACAGAAACATAATTATCATAGTTCCAATTGTGTTATTTTATACAGTGGTGCGAAAAAGTGTAGGACCCCTCCATATTTCTTATGTTATTGCATATTTGTCACACTTCAATGTTACAGATCATCAAACTCATTTAAATATTAATTAAAGATAACACAACATGCAGTTTTTAAATGAAGGTTTTTATTAAGAGAAAACAATTCCAAAACTACATGGCCCTGTGTGAAAAAGTGTTTGCCCCCCTGTTAAAACATAACTTAACTGTGGTTTATCACACCTGAGTTCAGTTTCTCTTGCCACACTCAGGCCTGATTACTGCCACACATGTTCACAATCAAGAAATCACTTAAATAAGAGCTGCCTGACAAGGTAAAGTAGACCAAAAGATCCTCAAAAGCTGTACATCATGCTGAGAGTTAAAGAGTAACTAAACCCTAAACCAACTTTTTTTAGTTAATGATCTGTAAGAATGATGCTTTATTAGTGCTGTTCATTGATATTAGTACGTTTTTTGACATTTGGATATAAAGTGTTTCAATACTACAATATATGGTGTAAAAACGTCTGAGTGCTGCCCTCTTCAGGTTGAACGTTGGCTACTGCATTTGAATTTTCCTATTGGATGTTGGGTCCAAAAGGTGACTCATGACGTAAGCAGGTTCAAGCTCACCACGCCCTTGTTACGATCTCACCACACACTTGGTACAAGCTTAGTCTGTCCCCTCTATCTCCGTTGGGATCTGCCCACTTTTCTTGCATTTTTCAAATATTGCCAGTGGGTGGAGTTAGGCTCTGACCAGGGGTTTAGTTACGCTTTGAAGATTTTCAGAAACAAAAGAAAAAAGAAAGTGAGATCTATCCGTCTGGAAAAGGTTATAAAGCCATTTTTAAAACTTTGGGACTCCAGCAAACCACAGTAAGAGTCATTATCCACAAATAGAGAAAATATGGAACAGTGTGAACCTTCCCAGAAGTGGCCGGCCGACCAAAATTACCCCAAGAAAGAGCGCAGTGACGACTCATCCAAAAGGTCACAAAAGACCCCACAACAACATCCAAAGAACTGCAGGTCTTACATGCCTCAGTTAAGGTCAGTGTTCATGACTCCACCATAAGAAAGAGACTGGGCAAAAATGGTCTGCATGGCACAGTTTCAAGACGAAAACCACTTCTGAGCAAAAAGAACATAAAGGCTTGTCTCAGTTTTGCTTGAAAACATCTTGATGATCCCCAAGACTTTGGGAAAATACTTTGTGGACTGATGAAACAAAAGTTGAACTTTTTGGAATGTGTGTGTACCATTACGTCTGGCGTAAAAGTAACACAGCATTACAGAAAAAGAACATCATACCGACAGTAAAATATGGTGGTCGTGCTAGTGTGATGTCTGGGGTTGTTTTGCTGCTTCAGGACCTGGAAGACTTGCTGTGATAAATGAAATCATGAATTCTGCGGTCTACCTAAAAATCCTGACAAAGAATGTCCGGCCATCTGTTCGTGACCTCAAGCTGAAACAAGCTTGGGTTCTGCAGCAGGACAATAATCCAAAACACACCAGTAAGTTCCCCTCTGAATGGCTGAAGAAAAACAAAATGAAGACTTTGGAGTGGTCCAGTCAAAGTCCTGACCTCAATCTTATTAAAATGTTGTGGCATGACCATAAAAATTTGATTCATGCTCGAAAACCCTCCAATGTGGCTGAATTACAACATTTTTGCAAAGATGAGTGGACCAAAATCCTCCACAGCGCTGTAACAGACTCATTGCAAGTTATCGCAGATGCTTGATTGCACTTTTTTGAAAATATGCTAATTTTCCAGCTCCCCTAGAGTTAAAAGGTTGATTTTTACAGTTTTGGAATCCATTCAGCTGATCTCCGGGTCTGGCGCTAGCACGTTTAGCATAGCTTAGCGCAATCCATTGAATCTGATTAGACCATTAGCATCGTGCTCAAAAATAAGCAAAGTGTTTTGATATTTTTCCCATTTAAAACTTGACTTTTCTGTAGTTACATTGTTTACTAAGACCGACGGAAAATTAAAAGTTGTGATTTTCTAGGCAGATATGGCTAGGAACTATACTCTCATTCTGGTGTAATAATCAAGGACTTTGCTGCCGTAACATGGCTGCAGGAGGCACAATGATTTTACGCAACAGCCGAAAATAGTGCCCTGCTATTGAAATATACTAGATGCTAATGGTCTAATCACATTCAATGGATTGTGCTAAGCTATGCTAAAAGTGGTACCGCCGGACCCGGAGGTCAGCTGAATGGATTCCAAAACGGTATCAAATGTTTAACTCTAGGGGAGCTGGAAAATTAGCATATTTTCAAAAAAGTGTGTCCCTTTAATAATAGAAACATTCATTTAAAAACTGCATGTTATGTTCACTTGTGTTATCTTTGACTAATATTTAATATGATTGGTGATCTGAAACATTAAAGTGTGACAAATATGCAAACACATAAGAAATCTGGAGTGGGGGTCACACCACTATAGTTTTGATGAGTTTAATATATTTTTAAACTGTAAAAAAAATAAAGAAAAAATAAGTACCATGGTAACAAAATGTAATAGCATTAAATTAAATAATTACCATATTCAGCACCATGGAATTTACATGGGACAAAGATTACTATGGAATTACCACAGCACATAGAATTTAAAGGCATTAAATCAGTACATTTAGCTTTGATGTTTTTAATGCTCTGTCTGACAGTGTAACGTTTGACATTTACTGCATTTGAAAGCTTGTAAGAAGCTACAATGCAGTGTCTGTAATGTTTGAAGGTGTGTCCGTACTAAATGTGTTTCGACTCGTCTTCTCAAACTCTTGCCTTATTTAAAAGAACAACACAAGAAAAACATAATGATAATCTGACAGCTCCTTCATGAATGCACACTTTAGTATCTCTGTGTTGTGTGTCCGGGTATTATATCTATATATGTTTCGCCTTATATAGGTTTATAGATTAGTTTAGTTAGTTATGCCAACACATGATTTTAGCCTGTTAAAATATAAAATGTATTTATTTTACATTAAAGGAACCAGTAAACATCTGTTTGTGTAAACTGATGTTTTAAAGTATCGATAACTTGATTTAGTAAAAGGAAAAAAACTATTTTAGGGGTTTTCCAGTAGGGGGCATCTGAAAGTCAGGATGCATTGCCCTTAGGTTCATATTGGCATTTCGAAACAGTTTGTGATTATTGCTCATTTCCCTTCCAGGCCTTGACTTCAGTAGTAAACTACAGAGAGCCCAAATCCATCTGCAAAGCGCCCGAGCTGGTGTGTATTTATTGTTTATCTACAGCAATTAACTCAGATTTATGACCCATGTTTTTTAGGAGTGATGTTTATTCCTTTGTTCGCTTTTGTATTTTCTTCATAGCTGGCAAAGTACTGTGACAATCTGCTAAAGAAATCTGCAAAGGGAATGACTGAGAATGAAGTGGAAGACAAACTGACCAGCTTCATCACAGTCTTCAAATACATCGACGACAAAGACGTGTTTCAAAAGGTGATACAGATCATTTTTGACCCTTTAGTTGCAGTTAACACGGGTATAGTAGAAAAGAAAACAAAAAAAATACAGGGGGAGCTTAAAATGTTGCGAGCTGGATTTAAACTTGCATAAACTGGATAAGCACAGATGTGCACATTAGCTGCAAAGGCTATCAAACAACCAAACCATCTGACTTCCTGTTTAAGCATGACATTGTATTTGTCGATCGCTCCTTTAAATTGCATATATGTTTTGGTTGGGTTACATAAGAAACCCCTAACTAATTTCTCGCTCGTTTCTCATTTATTTCTCAGTTTTATGCCAGAATGCTTGCAAAGCGGTTAATACACGGCCTCTCATTATCAATGGACTCAGAAGAGGCTATGATCAACAAGCTGAAGGTAAAACAGGACACGCACACACATCTCGGCCTGCATAATCGAGTCTTCTCTCACTTTGTACGCCACGGCTTTGTCATTATGTGTAACTGCACACAACCCTGATAAAGGGTTTGGTGTGATGAAAGCAAACAAACAGTTCATTCTTTGTTCTCGGTTTCTTTTCTTTGGCAGCAAGCGTGTGGCTATGAATTCACAAGCAAACTACACAGAATGTACACTGATATGAGCGTCAGCACGGACCTCAACAACAAATTCAACAACTTTATCAAAACCCAGGAGACCGTAGTGGACCTAGGCATCAGCTTTCAGATTTATGTATTACAGGTGAGAGAAACAGCACAGTTAAAAGGCTCAATGTGTCACTAGAAGAGGCAAAGAAACGTGAAATGATGGGAAAATCAATACAAGGGGACTCCAAAATCACGTTCATGGATGACGTAATAAAAAAAGTTTTGTAACCGTTATATATAACCGTTATTTTATTTATATATAAAATATATGAGCCAACAGAGTGGCTTGATACAAACCCCAGATTTGATATATATGGACCACAAAACCAGTTATAAGGGTCACATATTTGAAATAGAGATTTATACATCATTTAAAGGTGCAGTGTGTTAATTTTAGCGGCATCTAGTGGTGAGGTTGCAAATTGCAACCAATGGCTCAGTTCACTGCTCACTTCTTGCTTTTGAAATGCATAGAGAAGCTACGGTAGCCGCCACCGGACAAACATGTCATTGTCGGAGACAACTTAGTAAAAAAAAGTTTGTTTGTTAAAGGAACAGTATGTAGGATTGTGGCCAAAACTGGTATTGCAATCACAAAACTTGTGGCTAAAACTGGTACTGCAATCACACAACTGGTGGCCAATACACAAAATGACAACATAAACATCAGTTGAGGGCTGCAACTCCACTTTTTAAATGAGAATATCCTGGCCACACTGTTGTCAGTGATATAAGTATTTGAAATGAAAATGATTTCTTAATGTCTAGTGACATATCAGGGCCATTTTATGATTAATTGATATAAATTTCTTACATACTGTTCCTTTAAGGACTTCTGTAGAAAAATAGTGGCACAAAATGGCGACTTCCATGTAAGAGGACCCTCGGTTTGTAGATAAAAACGTCTCATTGTAAGGTAATAAACACATAACGGTTCATTATGAAAGGTCTTTATACACCCCTGATAATATAGTTTTGTATTTTATCGTGCATTTCTGTCAAGAGATCCTTCTAAAAATTACACACTGCACCTTTAAACATCAAAGCTGAATAAATAAGATTTTCATTGATTTATGGTTTGTTAAGATAGGAAAATATTTGGCCTAGATACAACTTTTTGAAAATATGAGGGTGCAAAAAATCTAAATATAAAAAAACTTTAAAGTTGTCCAAATGAAGTCATCAGCAACACATATTATTAATGATAAATACATTTTTATATATTTATGGAAGAAAGTGTACAAAATATCTGCATAGAGCATGATCTTTACTTAAAGGGATACTTCACCGATTTAGCATTCAGCTTTGTATCTGTAGAAACCCCGCAGTATTACTGAATGACCATGTTTCCCTCCCTCATTTCCCCCTGAGAGGAGAGATATCTGCATTTTGGTTCTGCAAAAAAGTCCTCCGATGATGTAATATGACGATTTTTGCATCATCGGAGGACTTTTTTGCAGAACCAAAATGCAGATATCTCTCCTCTCAGGGGGAAATGATGGAGGGAAACATGGTCATTCAGTAATACTGCCGGGTTTCTACAGATACAAAGCTGAATGCTAAATCGGTGAAGTATCCCTTTAATATCCTAATGATTTTTGGCATAAAAGAAAAATCGTTAATTTTGACCCATACAATGTATTTTTGGCTTTTGCTACAAATGATGAGTTTGGTTCCAAAACGCAATAAATCCATTTTGACTAATTTGGGTAAAATGTGTTTTTATATCAAGAAAGTGACGAGATGAAAATCACTATTTTCTGTTACAAAGTTACAAACATTCACACGGCATCTTTAGGTTATAAAAACATAAAAAATATAAATCCATAATTTGATTTTCAAAGATTTATTATTTCAAAGGATTATTTTTTCTGCAAAATGCAATAAATCTATTGAATCAATATATAAATATGCATGCATCTTGCCATGTTATATTCATTTAGTTGACTAGTTGTACACACTGATTAAAAAAAAAAACATTAATGGCATTAATCAAAACACTTTGTCATATTAAGAACACTGTCATTGGTGCTGTCATGCTTGGGACGTCATTGCTGAACTTTTTTGACAGCGATTACGATCAGCTGTAAATGTTTTGTTCTTGCTCAATTTTTGTACATTTTTCATAATTTCCCCTGGGGTCAATGTGTTAGCATGACAGAAGCTTGATGCTGCCGTGTGAGAACAAGAAACAGCGGGCATTTTTCCTTTGCCCGAGTGCCTCTCGTGTAAATTATTAGATTTTGAAGGCTAACGTTTCTTCCCCGTCACAGAAACCACCACAGGTTTATCAATGCCATCAAAAGTATTATTTTGTTTTTGTTTGTTTGTTGATCACGAAATACAAAGTAGATGAGGAAAACTAGGATTCCGTGTGTATTCGGCACCACCATTATTGTTTACAATGTGTGGAATGGTGCGCTGTGATTGGTTGAGTGGATTTATTGCATTTTGCAGAGAAGGACTGGCGTTTGTCGCGGTTTGGAAAAAAGGAGGAAAGATGACAGATAACATGGCAGATATCGGATTTTGTGTAAAATTAATAATTGACTTTTTGATACTGACCAGATACAACACTGATTTTTTTGGTAACTAATTAAAAAAAAGGCGTTATTGCGTTTTGGAACAGATCTCTTCAAATATACCCGTTTGACTGGTTTTGTGGACATATTTTTGCATTCATGTTTTCCTGTAGCTGAACAGGTAGAGCATTGCATTAGCAGCTCAAATGGGTTTCATGGGTTTTAATCCTAAAGAACACGCATACTGCTAAAATGTCGCTTATAAGATCTGTGAAAGGATTGAATATAATTGTGCTTGTATATTACAGGCGGGTGCGTGGCCCCTCACACATGTTCCCTCATCCACATTCGCCATCCCACAGGAGCTAGAGAAGAGCGTACAAATGGTGAGCTGTCATGGCAACGTGCCCCATAATCTTGTATGTCATGATTAGGAGCAAGAACTTAAGTTTTCATCATGCCCTGAGAGCCAAACAAGTAAAATCCTCTTTCATGTTATTAGAAAAGTAGGTGACACTGATGTTTATTTTTTCTTTCTGCAGTTCGAGTTGTTTTATAACCAGCACTTCAGTGGAAGAAAGTTAACGTGGCTACATTATCTTTGCACAGGTAATCTCACATCACGCAGGCATATCATTAAACATGCTTTCATAACTGGTCTTAATCCAAAAAATCTTTTCGAATATTTCACGTACATACAGTGCCGTCTGTTGTAATTTGATTTCCATTTACTGTACTTAAACCTGCCAAGTGCGTTTCTTTTTTTAGACCGAAGGCCGTAGGAACTGGTGGGTGAGATAATGTCTGTTGGCTGGTGTAGTAAAAATCAGATTAGCTGTACCTGGCATTCCCACTGAACACGACTGCGGTAAATCCTTAACACAGTTCAGCAGCAAGAGTCGGATTATCACAGAGATTATCACACTGAAGTGTGACAAAATACACGAAGCAGGAACAGCAAAATCCAGTCGCCCGCACTTACTGACTTACTGGCAAGCAGCGTATTATAAAAGAATCTGAACGCTTAAGACACAATTAAAAAATTATTGTCTAGATTTTATTGAATAATTACATTAGACCAGGGGTTTTTCGGATGACAGGGACCCCCACATATGATGAACCTTTAGCAAGGGACCCCTTTCCTAAAATATATATATACGGGTGATTCTCACGAAAACTTGGTTTTAAAAATGTCAAGCATGAAAATGTAAAAATTGCTTAAATTTACTTTTTTTCCCACCAGACATTGAAAAACAAAGTCTGGAGTAAATGGGAACATTAATTTAAAAACTTTTACTTATCATTTAACACTTTTTGTAACATAATTAAAAAAATTAGTCCTAAAAAATCTCATTACCGCAACAGTCAGAAAACATCAACACTGACATATTTTCAAAATGACATGACAAACCTGAAAGAACATAATTTGGAGATTCTGCACATGCATTGAAAATTTAAAGTATTATGCTTCTATTAATTAAATTAACATTTAATAAGCATCTGTTGCGGTAATGATAATCAAAATGTCGTGTAAGCATTCTGACAAGACAATATTTCAAATTAACTGTAAAAAAATGATCTTACCTGGTAGCCATCTTGAAGTAACTGGTCCATGTGCTTGGTCACTCAAAATCAAACTTTATTAAAATTCGATATGTGTGCTTAAACTGTTCTCAAAAAATGTTGCGGAGGATGAGAACATCAGGCATGGACACATCATTTTCCTAATTTTTCTTCATTATTATTATTATACATGAATATTCAGTAAATATTTTTTCTGTCATCTAAAGTAGTCTAGCAAAACATCCATTCATTTTTTTTTTCTTAATATTTTTGTGTTAATTTGATTAAATTACAACATAACGCATGTTCAAACACAGCCGGACACATTGCGGTAATGAGAATTTCAGCAGAAAATGAGATAAAATTTACAATTATAAATTCTTATGTTGAAATCACACATTGTGCAAGGTAGAACACAGTATTGTGTTAATCCTGATGCTTTTTAATATTACTATATTACACATTTTAAAGCTAAAATCATTAGTGCTGTGGTGTTTCAATGGTTTCGTGAGAATCACCCATACATATTTTCAATAAAGAAACTGTGTTAGATAAATAGTAATTGTAAAGACAGCAAATAGATTTCTCAGTTTATGCTTTGTCTTTTCTTTCTTTAAATTTTCCGGGGACTCCTTGAAACCTTTTGGGGGACACTTGGGATTCCCTGGACCACTTTGAAAACCCCTCCACTAGACGATTTGGCATATTCAGATATTCAAATAATGCTAGGCTTTGTAGGAATAACTTAACCATTTGTGGTTATTATTAACCAGCAACTTTATTTCAGTGGATATATGAAGTCTGTTCCCTGTAAGTTCGCACTGCTGTCTTATCAGATTGTTTGTTGGTATCTTTACGTTGAATATGGATAACAAGAAAATGGGCAAATTGTCCAAAAGTCAAGATATTGATTAATAATTTGCAGTCGTAGCTCACTTGGTAGAGCATTGTGTTAGCAGCACAAAGGTCATGGGTTCGATTCCACGCGACTTCACAATTTTCACATGGGGGGTCGAAGAAAAACAGACACACATAATAAAATAACGATAATAAAATCTCTGTAGATGTGAGAAACAATTGTTATCCAAATAGGGTTAAATATTGTATATTTCTCTCAATCTTTCTCTCTGTTTCAGGTGAAGTAAAGATGAATTATCTGTCCAAGCCCTATGTGGCTGTAGTTACCACCTATCAGATGGCTGTGTTGCTTGCGTTTAACAACGGCGAGACTGTCAGCTACAAAGAACTGCAGGACAGCACGCAGATGAATGAGAAAGAGCTACAGAAAACCATAAAGTCTCTACTGGATGTCAAGATGATCAACCACGACTCTGAAAAAGTAAGACGGGAGGATGGCAGATATTTCTGAATGATCTGCACTTTTGTGAAGATTGACGCTAGAACTGGCTTACATGGGAATTGATTTTTTTAAGCATTAAGCCATAAGAGTCCATGTTTTTACCACAGTGATCTAAGCTGCCTTAGAGCCTCTTTTTTGCTTTTTTTAAACGTATATGTAGCAGTCAGCATCAGCAATAGGATTAAAGTCATGAATGTTCAGTAAATATGTGACCCTCAACCATGTCATGTAGCACGAGTATATATGTAGCAATAACCAACAATACATTGTAGGGATGCACCGATTTGGTTTTTGGTGGGTTCGATACTGATTTACACAGACAGCTATTGGCCAATACCGATATTAAACACTTTTTGCAATTTTTGCGTTTTTTGGTCTTTCTGAGATTTTGAAAAAAGCCCAGACCGCAGACATTTTCCAAAAAAGTCTTACTCTGACCGCATGGTTCACGTAAATGAGCAATCTCTCTCTTGATTAACTACATGATTTACTATTTTTCCCCATCACACGTCTGATAAGCTATAATTTTTACAGATTTTATTTTGTTTTGTTTTGAGAAGAATTTAATTATTTTAATAATTATAAAAAACATTATAGTGCTATAATTGGGTCCCCAGTGCTTCTATCAACCTAAAAAATGTGTAAAAGATCAAACCAGTAACTTAGTTTTGGTAAACTATTCTCTGCAAGCATGTGAAAAAATTGCTCATTGAAATTTGGCTCTCCTTGTGATGTCAGAAGGGGGTTATACCGCCCCTTAATCTGCACTATTCAACCACGCCACACCTACAAAGTGGCAATTTTAACATGCTATAATTAATGATCTATATGATTTTTTGAGCTAGAACTTCACATATGTACTCTGGGGACACCAAAGATATATTTGACATCTTAAAAAAGTCTTGTGAAATGTCCCCTTTAAGTGAAGATCATATTCCACGTGAAGATATTTTGTAAATTTACCATTGTAAATATGTCTAAAGTGTATTTATCATTGTAAATATGTGTTTATGCTTTATCTGGACAACTTTAAAGGTGATATTAAATAGTTGTATCTATGCCAAATATTGTCCTATACAAACAAACCATACATCAATGGAACGCTTAATTATTCAGCTTTTAGATAACGAATAAATCTCAGTTTCAAATAAGTGACCCTTATGACTGGTTTTGTGGTCCCGGGTCACATTTTACTTTTACAAAAGGGATGCACCGATACTGGTATCGGGTATCAGCCTCGATACCACATTTTCTAAAGTACTCGTTAAAAGTCCCCCGGTACCGGTAAGGGGTAAATGCCTCTTGTGTTGTCCAAAGAGGCAGAGTTTACAACAAATTGGAAAACTAGTCCTTTGTTTTTTTGTTAAATTATATGAATAAATCTGTTACCTCTAAATTTAAATCATGTTTTTTTTTTATTAAGTACTTGGTATCGTTATCGGCAAGTACTAAATTGCAAGTACTCGTACTCATACTCGTATTCCAAAAAAGTGGTATCGGTGCATCCCTATTTTACAAATTATAATGTAAAGTAATATATCCACCATAATATACTGTAATATAGTCAAAGCTGTATCATGTTTTACAACACGTTTTAATATGGGTTGTCCGTTTGGATTTTAGACCCTCAAACAATCATTTTATATCTTTATGATTTTTTTGTAAATATACTCTCTTTACTTTTTTCAGGAGGAAATCGAACCCGAATCCACATTTTCCCTTATTATGAGTTTCACCAGTAAAAGAACAAAGTTCAAGATCACAACATCAATGCAGAGGGACACGCCGCAGGTACTGAGATCATATAAGATCTGGTTTGGATATAAGTTTGGATGCCAGTGATGTTCAGAAGCATGAATGTGATGTCATTTGTGTTTGTCAGGAAATGGAACAGACGAGAAGCGCCGTGGATGAAGACCGGAAAATGTATTTACAGGCTGCTATAGTGAGGATTATGAAAGCCAGGAAGATTTTGAGACACAACGCTCTTATACAGGAGGTGAGATGACATTATCTCGTGGGTTAATATTTGAGCATGTTCATTTCTAATCCTTAAGGTGTCTGCGAGGCTTTAGGCACACAGATAGATTAAAAGAGTTGGTGTGGTGTCTAATGCACAGGTTGGGAAAATCAGATGTGAGAATGACAGAAGGCCAAATACCTATGCAGTCAGATAAGAGCAGTCTGAAATGTGGGGTATGGGAGACGTTGTAATGAATGTTGTCAGGACATGTTTGAGATCGGAGTCTTTAACAGATGATCTATATATTCTCCATTTGCTCCACAACATGCATTACTGGTACAAAATCGCCTATACATGCAAGCATGTTTAATATAAGATATCAATTTCTTTTTAAGTATCTCTTCAACTGGAGAAACTTTGCTGTAAGTCCATTTGTGCTTGCGTTGGATCAAACAGCACCTCGAACAAATCTTCAGCCATAATACAGCTCATCATTGCAATCAATGTGTTGCTTTTTGCCACTAGACTTTTAAGGAATAATTGATGACAGACATTGAATTATAAGAAAATAATGCAAACCGAAAGTAAACTGCGGGTGTGCATTATTTTCAATTATACCACGGGTCTGTTGAATGCTGCATTCTGATTGGCTGAGAAATGTTCTATGTGTGTTGATTATTTTTCTGTAAACCGCACACCTACTTTTCAAATGTCTTAAAAATAGGCACCAGAGCAATGTTTGTGGTAACCGTGGTATAAGCGGATTGGAATAATTGACTCCGGTCCTTTGAATTATTTGAAAATAATGCACACCTGCGGTGTAACGGCACTCCGCATACCCACCTTGGTGTGCATTATTTTCTTATAATTCAATGGCCCGTCGTCAATTATTCCTTACATAATTTAAAGGACCGGAGTCAATTATTCCTCTTATACCACAATTACCACAAACATTGCTGTGGTGCCTATTTTTAAGACATTTGACAAGTTAGGTGTGCGGTTATCAGAAATTAATGCATACCCATGGAACATTTCTCAGCCAATCAGAATACAGCATTTAAAAGACCTGTGGTATAATAGGGCATAATGGACATTTTTTACTTGAAATAGTCCAGCATGCTAAACACTCAGTAGCTATGTTTACATGCAGCCAAATAATCCGTTTGTTTGGCTCAATCATATTGAAAAGTCTTTATGTAAACACCTATCAATACGAATGAGGTCGATCGGATGCGAATTTTGATTGTATTGAATGGAGTGGTGTACTCCGATCTGTGATCCGATCAGCAGGAAAAAAGTACGCATGTAAATGCATGAATCATAGTATTTTCTCAATTGGATGCAAAAATACATTTTGCACATGCGCAGAACATTTGTGCTCAAGTTTACGTCTTATATTGACGTCTCGCATAATTTTCGTCACAGAAACATGCAATAGCAAGGCAATAGCAATGCATTATTAAGGTAATGGGGACACGCGCTATACATTCTACAGCGGTCATGTGTACTTTCATAACATTAGGCTACATGAAGCAATAAAATAGCGTTGTGGCTTTTGAAAATTGTTTTCATTGCCTATATCTGAAAACTTCTTAAGAACAACTTTCTCCAACTCAGCTTTGTACATTTATCCAAAGATAAAGTGTAAACTCAACGACAGATGCTATGAGTTGGGTGGCGTTGCCAAGTCCTCTGCTTTTTTCGAGTTTCAGATTTGGGCTACTGTTTAAATGTCACCACAGGTTGTTTTTTTTCTGCAGGTTAAATATATGCTTTTGGGCTAGTTTTGAATATCCATTTGGGATGGTTTTGATACGCGAAACTGGCAACCCTGGCAGTGCGCTTGCGCAGACGTTCGGTTCAGATTCTATAGAATGTACATGTAAACTGACTTTTTAATCAGATTGCAATGTTTAGGGTGCATGTAAAGTGTATGTCGTAATCTTCCATCGGATTAAATTCAGTCGGATTGACAAAATTCTGTGCATGTAAACATAATCATTTAGTTATATTATTGTATCTTGATGCTGTCATTTGTTAATACCCACAAGTTGAATGTTTTCTCAAGCTTTGCTAAAAATAACTAAAATCAGTAATTTCTGGGTCAGCTATTACTCAAGACTGTTCTTGTTAACTCCCTAGAACATTTTATGACCAGAGATAAGTTTCTAATTCATCTTCTAAACAGCGCTTCAAAATCACACAGTCTGAATATTGTAGGGGTGGTTCAGTGGTATTTCAAGCATTCTGATTTATTAACACAGTTATAGAGTTGTTTCCTCATGCTAAACGTAGACAAAGTGTCAAAAAAGCAGTTGGGGGTCTTACAGAGTATTTCTGTGCCGAATGCACTTCGCCAGGGATTTAAGGTATTTTTCAATTAAACATTTGTTCTTTTTTGATCAATTTAAGTAATTTTAAGTTAATCCAACTTTTTACTTTTTAAAGTATATGTTACAAATGTGCTGTATGTAATGCCAAGTGTTTCAAATGGATGTGAACCACATTGTTGTCACATGACTTAACTTGGGCTGCAACAACTAATCGAATATCAGTAATAGTTGATAATATTCAATAATGAAAATAGGGTTCATTATTAATTAGTTTGGTCCCAACGCAACACTGCGAGCTTCTTGTTTATACAGCATTTTGAATTTGGCTTTCTGTCATTCTAACATTATCGACTATTTGAATAGTTGTTGCAGCCCTAGATTTCACTATGTTGCATAGTAAAATGAATGACTAGCAATTAGTTAGGAAGGTTGAGTGCATTGCATTTTGGGATTTAGTGTTCTGTACTTTGTGGTGTATAATAAAAAATTGCACACTGCTTTTACACACTATATACTACAGCAGGCATTTTTAAACTTTTTTTTACAGTCAAACCCCACTGACCTACAGTTTTTTACAGACACTAGGACACATTTCTCAATACTTAGGTCACTTTTGCAAAACTCTTCACACAGTGAGCACAACAGAAGTCTATGTGGGCTAAACTGAGGATCAATTATTATTGCTTTGGCACAAAATGCATTCAATGACTACATCTCTCAAATTTCATGAATCCTTTTCTCACTCAGACACAACAACTGCCAAAACTCTTTGTACGTACAGGCCAATTTGCACATGCTTACATACTGTTTTCAAAACTGTTAAACTTATGTTCAAAATAATAATATAATACAAAACTAAATAAGACAGCAATTTGCTACATTTCTACAGTAATATTTTAATGAAAAATATTTTAAATCTTAAAATTAAATGCTATAAAAACAATTGGACAATTGGACCAGCCACAGCTGTCCACAGCCGAGTAGATTAGTAGAATTGGTGTTTATACAAATTATTGTATTTTGGAATTATGCAATGCAAAAAAGTAAAAATAAATAAACGACATAAAATATTGAAGAATTCTGCATCATGTTTATTCCAGTAACATATATTGCAGTGAATTATAAACAGAGATGTGTCCTTGTTTTACACGAGAAAACATTGTATAATGCTATATGTTGTTAGTGTTTTTTAGGTCATTGTTTTGGGGGTGACAAAGTGTGTTTGTCAGCTGTCAACCTTTGCTAGTGTTCTGGAAGAATGAGTTGATTTGAGACCTGAATAAAGTGTTTTGGTAGTTGTAGTGCATTTTGAATGTGAAATGAACTGCTTTGCCAAACTGAAAGTTGGTTAGGAGAACTGTGTGAAGAGTTTAGCAAAAGTGACCTAAGTATTGAGAAATGTGTCCTAGGGTCTGTAAAAACTGTAAATGATTATTTACTAAGTTAATCTGTCCAGTTTTCTGATAATTACGCAAACAAAATATACATTTTTTCTTTAATTAAATTGTTTATATTTTTATGATTTATTTGTATTTAATTGTTTTTCATCAATTCACAAACCAAACCCTGTACTACCAATATAATACTAGTAGTTTGGTAATGTACATACAGAGATTAAGTGGCACATGTGGTTTATTCAACCTGTCACTAAATGTGAGGAAGACAAAGGAAATTATGATAGACTGACCACCTGACACTAACCATCCGTGCTAAACCAGAATAACCATAATTCTTTATGTATGTTTTTTTTTCAGGTAATCAATCAATCCAAAGCCAGATTCAACCCGAGTATCAGCATGATCAAGAAGTGCATTGAGGTTCTTATCGACAAGCAGTACATCGAGAGAAGCCAGAGCTCAGCGGACGAGTACAGCTACGTCGCATGAGAACATATTCATTTAAAAAGAAAATAAAAAACGCTGCCAAGCGTGAACAGTAAACATGTCTTTTATTTTCGGCTTTGGCACACAACCTTTGGATCGAATCGGGACTCGGTGCCTCCATCTTCTTTTAGAAAAGCGCCTGGAGTAGCTGGACGATCAACGAAAATGACACTGTCTCTCTTTTACCCCCATCCCTCCCCCTTTTTTGATTTTAAGCTGTTTACATCACCAGTGCCACGCCCAGCGCGTCAACAAAAAAATGCCTACAGTTACTCGAGCGTAAAAGGATAATACATTTTTAGACGTAATCGTAAACGAGAATGGAAAGCGAGCGAATGAATTGCATCACTTAGAGCATAACAAATGTTTGAGAAACAAGATAAAAACATCCGCGCTTTCTATTTCTCACATTGCAGTTGTTGTGTGTATTCTTTTTTTAATGTATCAAAGTAAGAAAAAAAATATTGTAATAAAACCGGTATACTGAATTGCATTTACTTTTAAAATATAAAAACAAATATGAGTTGACAAACATGATTCTGTTGCTTGTCAAATAAACAAATAAAACACACTTTTTGTAAATGTTTTAAGACAAATTACTTAAAAAGTCATTTGTTTATGTTTTGCTTGTTAATACAACAAAGGACTCCTTCAATCACTATTCTGTACATTGGATGCAATCACTTATGCAACATTTTTTAAAGCCAATCACTGTAAATGCCATGCAACTGGTTTCTTTTATATTTGAACTTCTTGCAGCAAATGGGAAACAAATATATAAATTACACTTTAAGGTCAAAGGTAATGCATCTACTATAATATATGATATATAGCAGATGGAGGTTATGAGAAGAAAGTTCTATTTGGTTTTAGTATAGACCTTTTCAATTTCAGTACTAGCTGAGGATTCACTTTTAATGAAACCCATGTGGAGATGCCTGACCAATTCAACATGTCTACAGTATGTGTTTCATCATCTAAGCATTTTGAATACATCATCTTGCACAAAGCCAAAGTGTTGCAGAATCACAGATGTCAAGTCTTTGAATGCTACGGAAAGCAATCTTTATTAATGGGATAAGTTTATTTATGTCATATATTCTCCATTAGTGGAAAATAATGAATTAATCTTCATTAATAGCGAAGATAATGATGAAAGGGCACATCCTTTTGCCACAAGGGGGCATTAAAAAATCATTGTGATGGGAATTAAAAGCTGATTATATATATATATTTTTATAAAAATGTGAAAATCTGTGTGATAGGCTACACATATGTGACCCTATATACTCTTTCAATGGTGTGCTGTCTTTATCTGACAACAATGGATATGATGTTTTTATGGTTACAGACACAAAACCGTATAAAGCCATAAGTGTAAATGTCTGTCTCCATGGAAACAACTTTCACCTTTTCTATGCCATCCGGCGTCTTTCTGAATTGAAACATTGTTAGACAACAATCAAGTTCAACCCAGCTCATAATTTTGATGTCTTTATTTCTCTTGCGGTCACTCGCAACATTCCTCCTATAAAGATTTATTAAAATAATAACTATGATCTTCGAGAAAGACTATAATTTTCTCTTTTGACACTGGATGTACTTTTTAAAAAATGCTTTTAAATGTACAAAAGTACAAGATCTGCCTCAGGTGGACCACCAAATGGAAAAAAGCAGATTATGTTAGTTAAATATTGAGACCAACTAATCTTTTCACAGAGAAATGAATGCATTTCACATGGCATGACATATTCTTAAGACCAATGGGCCATACAGTCTCAACAGCAAATTATGAAATTTGTCTGTGTCTTTATTAGAGAGCAGGGAAATAAACCCCAGTGTTTTTGCTGAAATGCAGATGTGGATAACCTTATGATTAAAAGTACTTTTCATTAAAAACTACTACTTTTTAGTTACTATAAAACATTGGTATATAAGCTATACTACTACAATTACCTAGTTAAAAGAAAAATGCTTTTGATATTAAGATATTGCTTATACAGTATTAGTAAAAATGAAAAAATATTGGTAATATCTGGATGATAAAGTACAAAGATATATACGTTAGCTAGTATGTAATAAAGAAATATTGGTAACCATTGGAATATACAGTATACTAGTTCCTAAAAAAAGAAGTCTAATAAAAAGTAAGTAAGTAAGTACTAAAGTACTTTTTACTATCAAGATATATATATTTCTAAATAATGAAGAAATATTGGTAACCAATGAACTATACTATATACTAATAACTAGATTATCATAATTCCTCACAGCCTGTAAGTTAACTCCTGTTAGCAACCGAATCTTTCAAAAATAGTAAAGAGCGTCACATTTCCATCTTAAGTCAGAGGTATTTAGACAAATCACAACGTACAGATTAGCTGGCCAACCAGGGACAGTTTTGTACAAAATCCATAAGTTTCAGGAAGACAGGAAAATCTGAAGCTACAAAGATGTACAGTATGTGGAAAATAATGTGCAAAGACATTATATCAGTAGCGGCCGATTACTTCTTTTTTCGAGGGCGCTGGATGCGAAGTTCGTCACAACATGTATGTAGCCCATCATATGTGTGGTTTGTAATTTCAAAATATGTGTTCTGCACGTCGAGTGATCCTATGTGCATCACGTGGTTTGTCAAAATAAGTGCCTGCTAAAGGCTTTATGATAAAAAAGACGCTCGCGTTTGCCAGATACTCGCATAATCTCATGCGTAATCAGAGTTTACTGTTAAGGGAGTGTCTTGCATGTATTTTGTGAACGTGAGCGTCTCTTTTATCATAAATGGTTTTGACGCATGTGCAGCAGGCACTTATTTTGACAAAACACGTAATGCACATGATTCACATGATGCAACAAACCCATATTTTGAAAACACAAGCAGCACACATGACACTTTGAACACTTAATTTGAATTTGTGCCCCTCGGATGAGCAGTCACGAGTCGCCACTGCATTGTATTATACCAAATACACAAAATAATGTTGTTTTTAGCAATGAAATAGGTGCACTTTAAGATTAGGTTGTTCTAGTAAAAACATGAAGAATTATTAGTAATCAGTGGAATATACTCTATAATAATATATATCCTGCACTAAAATGTTAAAGTCTAAAATGGGACATTCCACAAGACTTTTTTTTAAGATGTAAAATAAATCTTTGGTGTCCCCAGAGTACATATGTGAAGATTTAGCTCAAAATACCATATAGATAATTTATTATAACATGTTAAAATTTCCAATTTGTAGGTGTGAGCAAAAATCAGCTGTTTTTGGATGTGTCCTTTCCTTTTAAATGCAATGAGCTGATGAAATGCAAACACTGATCACCATAATGGTGTTTTTTTTATTGAAATTCAATTGTGCTGTCAATTATTTTTCTCTCTCTCTCTCTGCACTAAATGGCAGTGCCGTGGTTGGGTTGTGCAGATTAAGGGGCGGTATTATTATAATAAGATCCCCTTTTGACATCACAAGGGGAGACTGAGACAGAGAATGCTTTACATTGAAAAAGTCTGATTTTCATGATATGTCTCCTTTAATTCTAAAATATGTTGCACTGAAATATCTTCACACATATCAGTGCCATTGTTTTATCTTGTTTATTCGCAACTTAAGGTATGTTTATAAAAACTACTTAAATGTCCTAATACAACCAAGTACTACAGTAAACCCTGTCTGGGAAACTGCACCTATAAGTATGAGTTGTAAATTAAAATAAAACAGATAAAAGATATGAATTTATTTTTAGATTAATTTAATATATTAAGTTACTTTAATCAATTAATAAGTAACATTTTAATTACATATAAATTAAATAGATTAATTTACTTATTAATAAATTATTTTTACTTTTAAATTAATTTATTGAATCGCATAGCCTACATTATTTTACCTTTAAGATATAGCCTAGTAAATAATGAAGAGCATTGGTAACGAATGCAATACATACAGCATTTAATGACGTTGTGATTAAACAGTTAACCTGAAACAGTTAAGAGAAGGTGTTGCGAAGTTGAGAGACTTGTTTAATGGGATGAGTCAGTGTGTGAAAGAGGGAGAGAGAGCTCGTTTAAGCCCAACCCACGATCACTTCAGTCGAGATACACACCGAGACGAGCACACGCGCTGAACAGGTGGTCCAGTCCCACCTGGACAACAAAATATGAGGATTTATTCTTCTTTTAACATTTATGGATACAATGCTACCTGCGCTTTACTGATAGTGTCTGAAGAGTAACGCACTTCACGCGCTTCCCCGAGGAGTCACTGGGAATACTGGACGAATATGAAAGTGACAGTATGTTTCGGAAGGACCCGGGTGGTCGTTCCCTGTGGAGATGGGAATATCAAAATACACAGTCTTATTCAACAAGCGACAATGCGCTATAAAAAAGCCATAGCCAAGGTGAGTCGAGTTTTTTATGTTTTTATGCGTGTCAACTCCAGCTTCTCTCAACATGGCGCTTTTTCTGGAAGAAAGAAACAACAGGGAAGAGAGAGAGAGAATGAGAGAGAGAGAATGAGAGAGCGAGCGTCGATATTCACGATCAGTCTGACTGATTGATTTGTTTTTTATTTATTTCATTTACATTATAGACATTTATGGCGCCACATTGCATAACTCTGTAAAAAGCGTTATGGTGTTGCAACTTTGGCGCGTATGTGAGGCTGAAACTTAACTGCAAATCTTTCAAGATAATGTCGATTGTTTCTCTTACTGTATGGCACAGTAATATGTTTTATGTTTGCAAGTCAACAGGGAGTGAAATGATTTGACTGGAAACTTATTAGAAAGGTTTTTGCACGACTTTTTCACACGTGCCCTTCGAATGTCACACTATTTTACTGTTTAGTTTGTAGCATTCACAGTGAATGGTGCACGCATGACATTTACACCTTCGTTGGATTTACTTCTTTAAACAAATTGGTTAAAAATGAAAAGCTGCTGAATGGTTATAGCTTCAAACTCATACCTGTCACTATTGTGCAAGACACTTCATCTCAGGTTGTTCAAAGTGACCATCCTTGTTGTCAGTGGAGGAGAAAAACATCGTAAAACATCAATTGTGTAGTTTATTTGTTTGTAGAAAACCATTGGGGACAAACACTGAAAGTTAGGATGTATGGTCTTAATAGTGAAAAAAGATACATTGAATTAGCATACAATGTATGTAGTGTATTTCTTATTCATTGTAGGTTCAGGACTGATAATACATTTCAGGACTTTTGTCACAAACTTCACGTGCTTAGTGCTTACGAGCATGATTTGTGTAATTTTTTAAAAGCTTTGAGAAAAAACATTGCGGCCACTTGTAAAAAAAACCCAGCAAAAAATATAAATTATATATAGTGACAGGACAATATATCGCAAAGGTCGATATATCGGCAGATATTTGTTTTTTTTTCTTATTATTGGCATCGGACAATACATCTTTTAAAACGGCCAGTAAATTTCTCTATTACTTAAATTTGATACATACATTTTTTTAAATGTTGTAATAAAAATTACAATGATAAGCCGAAGTCTGACAGACAGTAAAATGACCAATTATTATTCACTTTTTAATTTGACATAATGTTGTGTCACACACAACAACACACTGGTTCAACACACTTATTCAAACAGTACCATAAGATGTCAGATCCACATTAATTACGTCTTATAAATATGCTTTATAGGGCTGGGTCTCGATTCAGATGTTCCAGATTCGATTTCGATTCACAAGCTATCAAATTGATTCGATTCTCGATTCAATTTTCGATTCCGGTTCTAGGGTTGGTTTTTGTACTCGATTCAACTCAATGAATATAGATTTAATACAAATACTATATTAATAAAAAAGAACAGTGAACAGCAGTTTACAAGTGGGTAATTAATAAAAAAAATTAAAAGCCACAACACTAACGTCGTTGCCTTGCTTGCGAAATCTAAAATGCTTTCATACCTCTGACTTTTTATGTGAAGGTGGCATCAACGTCGATGACGCACCTGAATGAATGAATGACAGGCTCGCTTTTCGCTTCTTGGTAACATCGCGCAAGGCAAAAAAGAGGGTGACATCTAGTGAATAACACTATTAATTAGATTAACATTAATCTTACGTTCAATGTTTGCGGAAATAAATATCAAATAAAAAACGATTCTGCTCTTTGAGAATCGATTTTGAATCAACCACGTAAAATAAAACGATTAATCGAAAAATAGATTTTTTTTGCCCAGCCCTAATGCTTTAAGTACTTTTTGAAAAGCTTTAAGATAAAACATTGCCGCCACTTGTAAAAAAAACCCCAAAAAAGATAAATTATATATAGTGATGGCACGATATATTGCAGAGCCCGATATATTGGCCGGTTTTTAAATTTTTTTTTTTATTATCGACATCGGCCGATAAATTTTTGAATCGGCCAGTAAATTTCTCTATTACTTAAATTTGATACATAAAAAATTATAATAAAAACTACAATGATAAGCCAAAGTCTGACAGACAGTAAAACGACCAATTATTATTCACTTTTTAACTTAACGTTAACTGTTTTGTCCTATTTTCTTACCATTGTCACTTCGTTTTAGAGTTAGATTTACATAAAATGACATCCTTACCCAAAACTTAACCCTAACCTCAACTCTAACCCTAACGCCAGGCGACAATGTTTTAAAATTTAGAAAATATAAAAAATCAGAAAAAATTGTATAAACCAATACTTAAAGTGACATCCTAATGCAAACATATATATAAATGTTATACATAACTAATGTTTTTTTTGTTTTACAAATTTTCTATTTACTGTGATAACATTTGTGTTATATCAGCCTCATATCGGCCAATCGGCCATAAAGCATTCATAAAATCTGCATCGGCCATAGTATACAGACAAATTTTATATTAGTTTGCATGGTTGGGCTTGGATAACAATTTGTGTGAGAGAGGAACTTGAGTTTTCTTCAGTGGACAGATGTCTGGCTGTTTACTTAATAAATTTGAGCATTGTCCATAGTTATGTAGACACTGCTACAAGCTGTATTGTGGTTTTTTAAAGGCTCAGTGGGTAGAATGGCAAGAAGGTCCCAATTTCGAGCGCTGGTTGGGTCGGGAATGTCTTTTGGTTTGGAGTTGTCAGCGTTGGTTTACTCAGAGTACTCTGGTTTCCTCCCACAGGCCAAAAACTTGCAGGTTAGGTGAATTGAACATGTCAAATTGCCTCTCCCGCAACCTGTATATTGATCAACTTGTGCAGATTAACTTGTGTGTAGATTAACCAGTTCTGGCCATGAATATAGCCATGGATGCTGGAATGACGCTAAGAATGCATAAATTAAATTAAAGACTTGTGTGCCTTTTTAAATATTTGGCATCAGTGCCCTTATTTCTGTCCAGACCTCAACAATCTTTGTTAACATTGGTGTCACGTTCGGTTCAAGTTCTTCGGTTTTCGAGGCCTTGAATAGTTTGGTGAACCAAAGCTGGAATTGCCAGAATATTTCCCTTTATAAAGAGAGGGCTTTAGCTTCGATTTTTTTTTGCTCTTTGCAATCTTGTGAATAGACTGCGTGAACTCTTTTTGTGTGACAAAGTATTTTGCTCTTTACCGAATGCTTGAGACACCAAGAGGACAACGAGTTTGTGGGTTGTGCATATATTAAAGGTGTATTAGTAGTAAAAACATTCCTCCTATTCCATCTCAACAGGCAGAGACATCCAGAAGTAATCCTTTTGTAGACTGAGTAACCCAAAAAGTAAACACATAGTGCTTTCAAAGCATTGCTCTGTTTGGTTGGAGAATCCCAATCAGCCAAACATAGCAACATAGAACCAGCGGCATGAGTTTAGGTTGGGACTGTTTGACCAATGGTAAATGAGGGGAGTGTCTGGGAAAACTGGAGAGTTTTTTATGATGCTAGTGGTGCTGAAAATACACACCTCACATGTGAAGTTTTTGGGAAACAGTTTGCAAACTCCACAAAACCGTGCAGTTAAAAACTTTGGAGTCTACAAATCCAAAGCATTGTATGAAAAACCAAAGTCGAGCTTCATCACCTTCGAAATACATTGCATTTTAATAAATTCCTCCAAGAAATGTGTTTGCTGCTTAAAGGGCCAAAGTATGGTCCACTTTTTAAGCATACGCGAGGGTCCGCAACTCCTCATACAGTGCCCGTGGTGCAATTTTTGTCATCAGAAGAGAGCGTACGCACCGCTGTATTTTTGAACCCCCCACATAATTGTATGCGTAGGTCACGCATATGCATACAAGAGAATATTTCCCAGGAGATGCATTGCATTTTGTCACAATGCATATGCTTCGAAACGTCTGTGTACACTTACGAGACAAACTATACTTTGCAAGTAAAATAGACTGTACTCCAGCATTAAGAGTCACTGTACTGTATAGTACATGTAGCAGACCTTACACTTTTACTTTACACACATACACCAACCACACACCAATTGTTGCATTGCTCAGCAGGCACACCGTGTACCTCCAGCTCAGCAGAATAACGACAGCCGGCTATTGATCCAAACTCGAGTAGGTTTCCCAGAGTACAGCTGCTGTTCACTCCTGAGGACACTTCATTCTGAGGACGGATCTAAGCAGGCTTTTTAGATCAGTGATGTGCTGTGTAAGCGTCACCAGGAGGATGCTGAATTAGCCTGTGATCTATAGAGAGACGTGACCCTGTAGACAATCTCTTCATCAATAACTCAAATAAATTAGCCTCTTTCCTCCAACTCAATCTTTTCTGTCTCCATCGCAAGACTACTGTCTTCAGCCTTTCCATTGACGTTCCTGAGTCGATATAAATCCAGTATACAGGAACTGAGTTTTGGGATGAATAATGATTGGAGTGAAGAGTGCTTGGTCTGGCTATTTGGTTGGTTAATTTTTTCAGCCAACAGATCATTTATATCTTCTTTCTTTAGTACATATTAAATTAGCAGCAATTTTGTGGAAATTATACAATTTGTGGGTAAAAAACTGTGTAACCAGTGGGATTTATTCATTTTGTTCATGTAATTGCTACATGGAAAAAAGCTTATGAAAATTAAATTTAGCAACGTAGACTCAAATTTTTCTAGGCGGGAAACTTGTACTTGAAAAAGTACATGATTCTGAAGAAGCAGATGTGCCATAGTACCACAGTTCGAAAATAAACGCCAGTTGTGTCTCAACAAGCTCAAGGTTAAATGTTTTTTGTTGCTTTGAACTTTGTGACCCCCTGTTGCTCTGAAATAACAGAAGCACATGTGATGGTCAACTAAGATCAGACATCACCCCTGCTGTTTAATCCTTTAAGACATAAGGCTGTAATGAAACACAGGTCCTCACAAACCATATTGTATTAATGAGAGTCATATACATCTGGATGTCTCTTACTGAGGGGAATTTAAATGCAGTTAAATAGATTACAATGACTTTAATTTCTGAAATGCACGGTATGTGAGGAGTTCAGATGCAAAAACATCTAAGTATGACATGTGTTCAGTTGTAAATGAGCATTTTTTATCAGGCTCTTTTGTTTAGATTTAGTAATTTTTCTTTAATGGCAACGAAAAGGTTATTAGTCAGTAATGGAAAAGCCTTATTTTCATTTTTCACAAATGTCACTTTAGTAATTGCATTGGTATTTAACCAATTTGATTGTCTTTGCTGTAAAACCCTCTAAGTTTTATAATCCATGGTAAAACTTTCTATGAAGCCCATGCTTTCACTTTACTTAAAGCCATCAATAATACATTTATAGAGGTAATAACTGTATTATTACTTACAACAAGTAACTCAAAACATGGCTATTAACAACAATGTAAAACAATTGAGTTATTTGACAAAGAACTAAATCTGCATTGCTAATATGTTGTAACTATAATATAATGACATTATAACAATGTAGGCTGTGTCTTTAAAAATACACTCATGGAAGTACAGGGTTCTACACCAACTTTTTGACTGCATTGCATTTTACAAGCACCCATGGTGGTTAAAGGTACAGAATATAAACTAACATGTATTTTATAATTTTCATGATGTGATTCTTTTTCCCATATAGCTTTTATGTTTGTTCTAAAATGTATCTCCTAAAAAATTAATTTTTTCATTGCTTTGTTCCCATCCTTCATTTTAGTTTTAATGTTGTGTGCAGGATTTGCCATTGCTGGTAACACAAAATAAGTATATATATATATATATATATATATATATATATATATATATATATATATATATATATATATATATATATATATAAATCACACAATGGATTTATTTAACTGATTTTGGCAATAGAGAATTCTGTATTAATGAGATATTAGTCAATATAGTGGTAATAGGTAAATGTGTTTTAGTGTTTCATGTGTAGGCTTCCTTCTCTTGCGCAGCCTCGCTCTGTTTTGAACATGTCTATATACATTGGCTCTGCATTAGATAATGAATATATCAATCTAAGTGATTTAGCAAAGCATCATTTTCAAGTGAAATTATTCAAAACAAGAAAATAAGAGGACAAGAAATATTTCATAGCTTTCTGGTTTTCAGAGGTTACTGAAACAGTAGTAACATCCATAAATGAAAACTTACTGTACATTAATATAGTAGACTACATGTGAACTGACATCCATATTATCTGGAAGCAGTAAAATAAAACATGTGTCCGAAAATTGATGTTAGTTAAAGCTTTAGCATCATTTGATATTTTGTTACTTGTGCTGTGGCATTCAGTGAATTTGTAAGTGTAGCTTAAGTGTCCAAACGTCTCTTTTCTGTCATCCCAGAGAGGCAAACAACAATGACAAATAACAGCAGCTATTTCTGCTTGTAGGTTCATGTTGGAAGGAAATCAGTCTATCATAGGAAATTGTATCATTATGCTAAATTACAAATTGACCCAAAACCCTTTGATCTGTTTTCAAGCAGCACATTATGAAACACGCTGTACTATCACAAGCAGCCGAGATGCTGATATGAATGAGAGATTATTGTGTTGATTTTGTATTTGTTACATAAATGAAACTAAACAACTAGAAGTGACTTTAAAATGCTTGTTTCTGCTTAAGCTGTAAGAAACAAATCAAATTAGCGAATGACAGTGACTTTAACGTCTATGTTTTCCTCAAGTGTTAATGTTTATTATTTTGTTCCTGGTTTCAGATCACTGTAATAGTATTGGATCGGTTACAGTGTTGGTCACATTGTATTGTATTGTGATGTCTTTTTTTACTTTGTCTTTTACAAGGTCTTTAATTTAATCATTCATCTTTTGTATAATCTGACAGCACAACATGTTTCGTATTAAAATAACTAGAGAGCAGAATCGGTCATTACTGATGTGATACAACACAAGAATACAATGTTAGTGAATGGGACGCACACATACTACAGTAAAATGAAATGAATATTGAAAATGCAGATATTGGCTGATTAAACAGCCTGGGCCGGGTTTCCCAAAAGCATCGTAAGGCTAAGTAGATCGTTAAAACGGTCGTACGAATCATCTTAGAATTACGGGCCGTTTCCCAGAAGCTTCGTAGCTTAAGTAGCACTTAAAAATAATTGTAGATCTACGAGTGCTCTGGAGTAATCGTTAATTCATAAGTGCATCGAAAGACAACAGTGTTACAAGGTCACCTGCAGGACAACCAGCAAATTACACTCCTGCAATGACGATAATGTAATGTTTTAAATGTAGGCTATATTTATTTATTGGGGTTTTCTTTGCTTATTTGTTTAAATTACTTTAATATAATATATTTAAAATTCAAATGAAAAATAAAATTTAAATGACTAAACATAAATGAACAATTTCAATTTTGGTAAAAGTTGGTACTAGCAAATTGATAATTGTTCCTACCAATTTCTGCTATAATTCATCTGGCTACAGTAAAAAAAATTTTTTTGAAGGGTTGGCATCTGATTAAAGAAACCAAATAAATATTTACGGTACAATGCAATACTCCATAATAATAAATAAACATAGATAATAAACAACAAATAATAATATTAATCTAAACTATAATATAAAATGCAGAAAGCATTTTGCAATGGGACAAGTCTTAACTATATACGGAAAAGAATATTTCATTATGAACAATTTTAAAACATTTAAAAAGTCATTGAACAATAATAAAAAATATTATTAAAATATTAGTGCACATCGGCTAAAGATCATTAGCCTAAACAAGCTTCTGCTACAAATTCGAGTCATTCCATAGGTGACATTTCAGCACTTGACAAACGGATAGCGACTCGTAAGTAGCACTTAAAACCCAGCTGCGAGCGATCGTTTCACGTGCATCTTTGGGAAACGCACCTAAATGAACAACGAATGTTCGTTAAGTAGCTCGTAGAAAGCGCTGTTAAGTGCTAAGTTCAATCGTTATCGGGAAACCCAGCCCTGGCCGATATATAGGTCTACTCTGTTTTTAATATATGAATCTTGCAAATAAATTTTCAGTGTACAGATATACACAATAAATAAATAAATAAATAAAATGGAATCATTATATAAGAATACAGGCATTAATTTAATTAATTCTTATGATTATAAACATAACCTGGAAGTTTTTCGGAAGATTCACTTATTATAACCTATAACCGGGTGTCGCACTCTTAGAAAAAGGTACGAGAAGGTAGGGCTGTCAAAAGATTAATCGCGATTAATCGCATACAAAATAAGAGTTGTTTTGCATAATATATGTGGGGTCACTGTGTGATTTTTTTTATATTACATATACATTTAAAAATCTATACATAAATAAAATTTTTCTTAAATTTGTACATATTTGTGTGTGTTTATTAGCGCTGGCAAAAAAAAGATTATTCTATTAATCGTGTTTTTTTACGTGGTCGATTCAAGATCGATTATCAAAGGCCACGAATCGATTTTATTTTCATATTTATTTCCGCAGACATTGAACGTAAGATAAACGTTAATCTAATTACTAGTCTTCTCCTCTAGACTGTTCTGACTTTTTTTAGCATACATTTTTCATCTTGCACCAAAATTGTATTGTATTTAACATAATTGTATGCATTTCAAAATTAGAGATGGGTTCTGTTTTAATGTACCCAAGTGTACCTAAAATAAAAGAGTTAAATATACAGGTTTGTGGCTCTTAATTTCTTTTATTAATTACCCTTGTAAACGTATGTTTACTGTTTTTTTTTATAAATATAGTATTTGTATTAAATCAATATTCATTGAGTTGAATCGAGAATCAAGTATAAAAACAGTCCGAGAATCGGAATTGAAAACCGAACCGAGAATCGGGCTTGTGAATCAAAATATCGGGCTTGTGAATATTTGTATATATATATATAAATAATAATTACACACAAATATATTATGCAAACACAAACTTTTAATTTGTATGCGATTAATTGCTATTAATTTTTTGACATTCCTACAAGAAGATACGAAAGTTGTCACTGGGGCTGTACCTTTTCATAAAGAACACTTTTGTAGCTAAAAGGTGCATATTGGTACCCAAAAGATACACATTGGTACCTTAAAGGCACATACTGGTGCATGTACCTCAAAGGTACATATCTGTACCTAAATGGTACATATTAGGACCTTTTTAAAAGGCTCAGTGACAATTTTTTCTGCACAAACAGAATTTACTTTTAGCAGTATTAATGGGTGTGATGTCTGGGAAAAAGCACAGCAAGTATTGTTAGGTCATCTGTCGATACAAGCAAACCAGACGGAGGGAATTTAAGTCTGTATAGAAGAGATTTCAAGTATGTTACATACATTCACCAATGGATTTAGTCTCAGATTGCACCAGATTAAGAGTTCATTCAGACATGACAAATATATTGCTAAAGTCATGAAAAGCCCTGCTTATAAAGTCATAAGAGACCAAGCCTATTTCCATCGACTGGATTTTGTCTGTATGCATAGAAAATTGGTTCTGCATCGGGACCTAAAACCTGCCGGTCTTGAATCTGGAGCCACTCATTTCAGATGCCAAGAGAGATAGTGTTCACCACAACACAACAAACCAGGTTAGCAAGACTGATATTAAATGCGCATTTTAATAAATAAAACTATCTACATTGTAAACGGCATATCTTGCAATGGAGAAACAGAGATATTGTTCCTCTGTATGTATACATTTATCCATCCACACTCTATAATGCTTAACCTTATATTTGGGATAGCAGTGAGTGCTGGAGCCTTGAACTTTATTTACAAAATATTGAAATAATTACTGACTGTGATTGCATGCATTGTAAAAGCTTATAAGACACATGCAACCATGAGACATTTGCACCATAGTCAGTGACATCATCATTCAGTGCTCAATCCTCATGTAATTGTCTGTGTAATTGTATTCACCAGAATGTCAAAGCTCACACAGTCTCAATGATTTATAGGCGATGTAAAGCCGATCGCTGTGTGGGGTCTGTGGATCTGTCGCATCGGACAGGCGTGACAAATCTCCTGCTATTTATATCTGCGCCCTCTGTTTGCCCAAACAATGAGGAGGTCCTCGTAGTGCCGCCCCATTCTGTGTCCACCCTATAGTCTCATAAAGCTCCATTTGTTCAAGAAAAAACCCACATCGCTCATACCTCCCTCTCTTGACAGGGTCTCCCCAGTGACCAATTATCACTTTCTGTCTCACTCGCTGCAGTGACCTTCGACCTTTTAGCTACTGAAATAAAGGAAGAGTTTTTGGTGGACTTAACCGAAGGACAGAGATCTAGCAAGGGTGAGGGATTTAAGTTATAGGACAGGAAGTCTTTATGTGTTATACCTCAGGGCTGTGCTAGATATCCCAAATATTCCCCTTGCATTGATTTAGCTATTGAAAATTAATTATTTAAGCAATTTTGTGAATGTTGCATACATGTAAAAGTCTGTCCAAACCTTGTTTCCAACTCTTTGCAGCCTGCAGGTATAAATTAAGGTTTGATTCATTTCTGTGAATCAGTTTACACTGTTCAAATGAATTGATTCAAATCTTGTATTACATAACTCCAAAATTAGTCTCATTAAAATGTTTTAATGAAAATGTATATTGCTACTCCATATTGTGTATTTATTGCATAGGGTGAATTGCCCTATGTGGGACATTTTTTTTATTTTAGACTATTTGATGATTGCTTCACCCTCATGTATGACAAGACATTAGAGAGGTCACATTAGGTATTTTTTGTGATTTATGTGATGCCATAGTTTCACTGGCATTTATGTATTTTTGGGGGACCTTCACTGGACCTTAGGTGTCCCACTTTAGGGCAATTCACCCTATAGAATAAATAATTACGTTTTTTTAGTAAATACAGAACAAAATATACTCACCTAAAGGATTATTAGGAACACCTGTTCAATTTCTCATTAATGCAGTTATTTAATTATGTCTCCTGTGGGCGAAAATGCCTTGTTGATGCTAGAGGTCAGAGGTGAATTGGCCGACTGATTCAAGCTGATAGAAGAGCAACTTTGACTGAAATAAACACTCGTTACAACGGAGGTATGCAGCAAAGCATTTGTGAAGCCACAACACACACAACCTTGAGGCGGATGGGCTACAATAGCAGAAGACTCCACTGGGTACCACTCATCTCCACTACGAATAATAAGAAGAGGCTACAATTTGCACGAGCTCACCGAAATTGGACAGTTGAAGACTGGAAAAATGTTGCCTGGTCTGATGAGTCTTGACTTCTGTTGAGACATTCAGATGGTAGAGTCAGAATTTGGCATAAACAGAATGAGAACATGGACCCATCATGCCTTGTTACCACTGTGAATGCTGCTGGTGGTGGTGTAATGGTGTGGGGGACGTTTTTTTGGCACACTTTAGGCCCCTTAGTGCCAATTGGGCATCGTTTAAATGCCACGGCCTACCTGAGCATTGTTTCTGACCATGTCCAACCCTTTATAACCACCATGTACCCATCCTCTGATGGCTACTTCCAGCAGGATAATGCATCATGTCACAAAGCTCGAATCATTTCAAATTGGTTTCTAGAACATGACATTGAGTTCACTGTACTAAAATGGCCCCCACAGTCACCAGATCTCAACCCCATAGAGCATCTTTGGGATGTGGTGGAACGGGGGCTTCGTGCCCTAGATGTGCATCCCACAAATCTCCATCAACTGCAAGATACTATCCTATCAATATGGGCCAACACTTCTAAAGAATTCTTTCAGCACCTTGTTGAATCAATGCCACGTAGAATTAAGGCAGTTCTGAAGGCGAAAGGGGGTCAAACATATTATTAGTATGGTGTTCCTTATAATCCTTTAGGTGAGTGTGTATATGTGTTTATGATTAATGTTTTTACGGTTTTTGCACCTTTTCAGCCCTTTCATAGCAAAGACATAAATATCGAGCTATATATTTGAGTGGATGCATTAAATATTGTAGATGCATAAAATCGTAATGATATTGGCAGAATATCCTAAGTGATCTGTGAATAATTATGGTTTGGTGGGGCAACTTTAACCAGAATTGTTGTGTACTGAGCAAGCACTGATTTTGCCCAGGGGAACTTAATGGGAAGCCACAAGTACAAACAGCATCAATGGAATCACAGTGTGTATGTGCCTTCAAAACCTCGGAGATTAATTGCATATCCGAAAGGCATTTTATATGACTCTACACTGCAAAGAGATTATTGACTGAAAATGAATTTGTTATAACTGATACTGACGGATAATGTTGTGAAGCTTAGAGAATTATAAATCAAACAGATCATTAAAGTCTGACGTGATAAACCTGAGTGTTATATGACATGAATTAAATAATAAGTGGCTTTGGGAATTCTGATGGACGCTGCATACAGTAGCGTATTCCCTCAGTCTTTATTTTGCAAAAATGTTTTAAAAGAATTATACTGATGATTGTCATGTCAAATGATTTTGGATCAGGGTTCTGTCTAAAGTGTTTGCCGTCTTCACTTTAGCAAAACTAAAAACTCGGTCAAACTTTCTATGGTATTATTGTAACAGTAAAGATTTGCACATGCTATTATTTATGATAAGCATTTAATGAGTTAAAATCAATCAATTGGCTGAACTCTTTTTGTATAATCTAACTTTGTTTTGAGGTTATGCTGCATGTTTGGATTGGTTCTCACACATAGTCAGCTGTAAACTCTGGTTTAAGAAATAGTGGGTATATTCAGTGTAACATTTACTCATGACATTGTTTTGAAAGTGCAGATATCAGGAATGGCCTTTATAAACAGATGCAAACTTTAATAATTTGACAAAAATCTTAGCCTAGTAATACGACCATCACTATTTCCTGCAAAAGATCACCTACAACATTTGCCAGAATTTGCAGGACACAACAAGAACATTGAGACTGCATCCCACAATGCATTGCAGTTGATATTGCATTTAAAATGAAACACATGAAGTGAGTTTGATTAGGCTGCTAAAATCTTATTTTTTTTAGCAAAATAATAACTACACATCATCACTCAAAATTTTTACATGTAACAGTAATTTTACTATATTTTAAAGTACCGTGATACAATAAAGAAACTGGATATAATAAGGGACAATGCAATGCTCAATATGGCCACTCTGGTGACAGAAGTCCTGCTTAACAGTTTAAAGAACCATTCTTTAATCGATAAAGATTGGGAGGGGCTCTATACAAAGTCATTTGAGGCACTTGCCAACCTGTGTGCATGCTCAGTAGCTGAACTGAAATCCAGAAAAGGTGTTTTTAAGTGCAATTTGAATTTAAGAATCAAAAGTTATGGTACAGTTGATGTCAGGGATTATTGTTGGTCAGAAATATGTTGTTTGATTGTGATTTTAGCAAGCGAGAAAGATCTGTCTTTTCTCATTCAAGTAGACTTTTGCATTGCATGACTGAAATATCTGCTTGTTGCAAACATGGCTGCCTACTGTTGCGACTTCCCTAAAGGGGCTATAATCCGTAAAAAGAAGATACTCATAGCTATAACTTGGAATAAAAATTAGGAATCGGTTTGCTGTCTTAGGACTGCTTCCCATTCACTTTCAATGGGTGACGTAATGCATTGCCGAACTGAATTGTGGATCCGTCGGCGCCGCTTCACCCCCCAGTCACATTAGCTACAAGAACAGAGACAGAGCGACAGGCTACCATTCATTTTCAATGGGAGTGGCCGTTTGCCAGCGACAAGCTCGCCACTGAGCGAGCAAGGCGGGGCCAAAATAGACAAGCAGGCTATTTCATGCAAATGCTGAGCGATGCGACAAAGCGACTGCCAATCGGAGTGAAGAAGCAGCGTGACGTAGGTCTGTGGTCGAGTCTGAGAAAATAATTCAAGATGGCGGAAAATGCGTATTTACGTATATCTGATAAGTTTGGCATTTTATCTCATATATTTTGTTACTTTTATCTAAAAATAAATACTTTTAAATCCAAAAACACCGTTCTTGTAACTTAACAATACCTCTAAAGTGACTTTTGATACCGCTTTTAAAAACTAGCCAAGGAACGCCCATCAAGCGAGTGCGTGTCGCTTGGTGTCGCTCACTTTTGTAGCTAATGTGACTGTAGGGTTACTGCCGTTGCTCGCGGCAAAAGTTTAACATTTCTCAACTTTTTAAGCGGCAACGTGTGCGTCACCCAATCAGATTGCCATTGCAAATAACCTAGGCAGAGCCAGCCAATTACATTTATGGAAGACCGGAGCATGTGTTACGGCCACTGTGATTGAGACTGTCAGACAAGTCTTCCATCAAGTGTTAACACTTACGCCCCGTGTGAATGTACAGTAAGTCTGGGATGTACAGGTAGCTGAGACTCAGTCATAGTCTTATATTTGCTTATTTTGAACTTTGGATACTTTTACAGTTTTTTAATTTAATGGTTTGTACACTGAAAAAAATGATTCATTGAATTTAATCAATTTTTTTTAAGGTAAGTGGCTGCAATCAATTTATTTAAGCTACATTTAAACAAAAAAGATTAGTAACGTAAAATAAAATGTAAAAATTTTGTTTAAATGTAGCTTAAATAAATTGATTGCAACCACTTACCTTAAAAAAATTGATTAAATTCAATGAATCATTTTTTCAGTGTATGTGCTATTGTATTCGTCAGGCCTTTATTTTAAATAGGACAAAAGAAGGAAAAATATTCAGGTATGCAACTAAGTAAAACAGAAAAACAATGTTGAAAAGTGCTTTTTTGTTGAAAAAGGTCTATCATGAATAGAAAAACACATCCAAAACATCATTAATTCAAAAGCTGGTACAGATTAGAGTTGATTGCTTTGCTTTAGAAGTGGATTGTTTTTTTTATTAAAGTTTTATTTCTAAAGTAGTTATTTAATGTTAATTTTTAATGCAGAATAAATCATCTAAAATGTTATAATAATAGTACAAAAACAGTAAAACAAACAGAAGTGTTGCATGTTTCCAAGTACACGTCATGTATTACAATAAAACACATACTATACCCAATGTCCTGTTTGTTTTGCAAAGAAGCCAACACAAAGCATCATGTTATAGAAACATGTTCACCTGTGTTTAACAGATTAGGGTTATCTTGAACTGGTGACAGCACAGCTTAGAAATCTGTGTAACCAGGTGAACAACCCAATAGGTTATCCTGTTGATGTGGGGCAGAGGTATTATGAGCAGAGGTAATAGATTTACCACGCTGTGATACGGTTGGTTGGATTATACCGTATTTAGGATTTGTTCATGTAGATTATGGTCTTATCCAGTGTGTTTCGTAAAGACCTATAATCTCGCCCGACTTTATATTATATATAATTTTTAATACAAATTAGAGACAGCTTAAAGGATAACAAATCTCTCCATTCTCACATTATTGCAATAACATCCACCTTTGCGAAAGGTTTCTGAACCACAGACATGGACTAAAAAAAATTCAGGCTGACCTTGAGTCACTCTTTCTTTTGTGACTCATTTATCGCACACATAGACTTTAATGCTAACTAGTATTGATTCATTGACTGTGTGTGTTTGTGGTTTATAGCTTTGTTCGAGGTACACAGCAAACACAACTCTTTTAAATGTGTAGTGATGCAAAGTATGTGGCCTTTGCTTATTAGTGACAGACAATCAATGTCCATCTTTCCCTAAAAATCCCGTTTTTGGTGGGAATGGCGGACCAATCAGCAAACAGCTTCCTTTTGGATTTTGTGTTAGCTGTGTTCGCACAGATAAGGTAGATCCCCACCAGGTTTGTTGGCACATGTGTATATTTGCAAAGGATTTAGTAATGACCGAAGCTGTCCTTTTCTCTCCCCCTGCGTCCTCTCATGGTTTCTATAAACAGAGGAAGTGTAGATATGTAAATAATGTACACGAAAGAGCCGGGAGCTTATTTTAGCTGTGGCTTTTTGGGGCCTATATTTTCTTTAGAAAACACCTACACTAAGCCACGCCCCCTGTGTGCTTAGGCACCGCCCATGATTGTGGTAACCCTGGTGACTTATCAACAGATACCATTCACATGTTTGTTTTAAAGTATTTCAGTTTTACACTGTTGCCCTCTGGAATGTAAATACATGAGTAACTAAGAAACCCTTGAGAGTTGGAGGCAAAAAATTTATTCCGTAATGCATCAGCATGTAGGGACTTTGCCTGCATTTCCAAAGCCTTGAGAGTCCCTGTACTATTTATCATAAAGACTTTTATGAATTCCTGTTTCACAGTGCCTCCGGTTATCCATTTACATTAATATGATCTTACTCGCCTTTAAAACCTCAAGTGCTTATCTCATAGGAGCATTTGATTTTGATTCATCGCTTCCTGTCCCGAGCAAAAAGAGAGCCGGCGAGCTGTTGTCAAAAATGTACCTACAGTAGTATTAAAGGGAAAAATGTATGTATTCAAATCTTTTAATTAGGGCTGGGAAAAGATTAGTCGCGATTAATCGCATACAAAATAAAAGTCACTGTTTTCATAATATATGTGTGTGTACTGTGTAACCATTGTGTACACCTAACCACACACACATACATATATTCATGTCAGATTTTTTATTTCTATATCTTTTTTATTTATTTATATATAATATAGAATATATAAAAATATAAATACATATATATACACATGTAAATGTTTCTTAAATACATACATGAAGGTGTGTGTATTTATATGTACATAATAATTACACACAGCACACACACATATATTATGCCAAAAATCACTTTTATTTTGTATGCTATTAATCGCGATTAATCTTTTCCCAGCCCTACTTTTAATGCAAAAATCTGTCCAAGTGTAGCTTTTTTTAACATGCGTTTGCTACACAAACTTGTACCTAATGAGAGATTCATTCATTTAATGTTAGGATTTAAAGGAAAACACCACAGTTTTTCAATATTTTACTATGTTCTTACCTTAACTTAGATGAATTAATACATACCTAAATTTTTTCAATGCGTGCACTTAATCTTTGTACAGCGCTTCTTGAATGTGTTAGCATTTAGCCTAGCCCCATTCATTCCTTTGGCTCCAAACAAGTTTTATTTTGTGTCACCATAGAAAATAATAAATATTAAGAGATTAATCACGATTAATTGCATACAAAATTAAAGTTTGTTTTTGCATAATATATGTGCATGCACCGTGTGAAATTATTTTGTATATATAAATACACACATGTATGTACATGTATGTGTGTATTTTACAGTATATATACAAAATAATTACACACAATAAACACACAAATATATTATGCAAATACAAACTTTTATTTTGTATGCGATTAATCGTGATTAATCTTTTGACCGCCTTATGCCGAGTTCAGACTGTATGATTTTCAAACTAGTTGGGTCACTTGTGGTTTCACACTGCGTGAAGTGTTAAGGGCCAATCCCATTTTTTTGTCTTACCCCTTCCCCTTCCCCTACCACTTCGTCTTACCCCTAGCCCTTGTCCCTCAAAACCAAGTGTTAAGCGCTAGGGGTGAAAACATACCCCTATGAAATGAGACACCGCTTGGTTACGGTTACGTCATCATACATCGTCGTTTGCTGGCTGCAACATCACCAGATGCGACAAATGTTGATCACAAACTTCCAAGATGCCGAGTGCAAGTGTAAGCGAAAGTGAATCAGCCGCAGAGTTTCTTCTGGCGTCCCTGTGTGATACAGGACGGTATACGTAAAGCACGTACCGATGTCTCCAAAGCAAGTAGTGTTATGCACTGATATCAAACGAAATTCGCTGCTAAAGTTAATGGAATTTAGTTAAAACTGTAGACAAGCATGCAGTCCATTTATGGCTAGTTAGAGAAATACGGGAATGTTGTGCAAATCAGCAAATACGGGAATGTTGTGCAAATCAGCAACGTAACATTAGCGTAGCAAACTAGCGAAATTTTAAAACATTTAAATTAAGAACATAATTCAAATATATATGAACAGGACTGTGTTGAGCACAAAACAAGACGTTAGTAATTTTTAAAAATAATTATTAAGCCGAAAATACTTACATTTATGGGACTCTCTGGACGCTCTGGCCGCCATTTTTGCCGGTTGCGCAGTGTATTCTGGGTACCCCTTGGTTTCAAGTAAGCTCGCGGAAATTCCTGGTTTTAAGGGGTATCTACCACTTGCCCTTAGCCCTACCCCTTGATCAAAACGAGAATTGGGATAGCCCTTACTCTCACGTGAACGTGCAAATTTAAGGGGTAGGGGTAAGGGGAAGGGGTAAGACAGAGAAATGGGATTGGCCCTAAGTCGCTGATGTTTCAGACTGCATGATGGATTAGCGACAGGGGTTCTCATACTAGATGACTTTACCATAAGAAGAATCGCCGATAACTTTGTCCCGGTCCGCAAACTACATCTCACAACCAAACGCACGCGAGAAGGTGACGCGAAAGAAACAACGTAAGGTCACGCATGCACGACCGGAGTTCTCACGTGAGACTGGAATTATTATTAAAAATGGTAGCTCGCAAGAAGCTTACCATACAAATTGCATGTGCACTCATTTGCAGCAGAAAGAAGAAGAAATAAAGATTATGAAGGAGGAAACGTTTGGAGAGACTCCTCCCTGAAATTCCAGCTGCCCTGTATTTTTCTCTATCATCGGCTGTTGGTCATCGCCGATGTTATTTTTAGTCAAAACACATTTCACACGTCATGATTTTGAATTGCCGACAGGTCCAGATATTTAGCATGCCAAATATCTCACGGGTGTCGGCGACTCGTCTGCGATTCTCTCAGAACGCGTCTTTTATAATTCACACTGTGTGATCACAGCGTGCACAAGCATTGATTTGCCTGTGATTTCGGGCATTTGACGGCGATTTCTCAAAACATGTCGGCGAGTCAAAATCAGGGCTAAAATCGCCGCATTAGTCAACAATGGGTTAAAACAACCCAGCATTTGGGTTGAAACAACACCAGCATAGGTTAAATTGCAACCCAAAAGGTTGGGTTTGTCCATTTTTGACCCAACGCTGGTGTAAGCATCTTATTTCTATGACCTTAACCTAAAAAAAACATTTGACTTTCAAACTTTTTTCACATAATTCATAGAGAGTGCCTGTAATACTCATTCATATCCTATAATACCACCATACATCCCATAATCTGTAGGAAAAGTCATTTCATGCTTGTCAATTGTCACCAGTAAGCTTTTAGAATAGACTCCAGTTTAATGTGTCAGACAGCGGCGTGTTTTTGATGAGTTTTTATTATGTACTTTCCACTTAATCTTATCCCAGAATCTGCTTTTCCATTTTATTCGATGTACACATTCCATTGCTGTTGCTACAGAGAAGACACTTTAACATTAGAGAGCCAAGATATTAACTGTATCATTCATTTTCTTTGAAAAACGCTGTGAGGTTCAAAGTCAAAAGAGTCTATGACTTAAGTAAATGGTATTCTGACACTTAGATGGCTAGGTTCCCTCTGTAGAGTAATACTGTTGTTGTTTTTTTTGCTCTTTTATTCTCAAACTGGCAAAAACTAACAAGTTTAATCGGTTATAGCTCACCCTTGTTGATTTAAAGGTATTTTGGTTTGTATAAGCAATAGAGATGAGTTGTTATACTGTATGTGTAGTGTAATATTTCATAATACTTACGAGTTATGGCACAATGTTAAGACTATTGCAAATTCAATAATTCTTAAAAGCACCAGAAATGTTGGCCAGCCCCACCACCCAGTTTTAAATACACTGGTAGAAAAAAATTTACCCCAGCTGTCACTGGCGCAGTACCCCTTAAAAGCGTCCCAATACGTACTATTATATGTATACATTTGGTACCAATGAGGTACTGTCATAAACTCTTTAGGTGCAAAGCTGTACTTTCTGAAAGGATACCGCTCCAGTGACAGCTGGAGCACATATTTTGACAATTTTTGATAATCTGAATAAAAATAATTTTTTTGTAGATTTGTGTGCAAACCTGCAAACAGCATGTGCTATCATAAACACAATTTTGAAGGGTTTCTTGGTTAGTCCATAATAAGTTTGTGCGTTTGTGCCAAATGTGAAAAAAGATGTTTTTCCGTTTTGGGTAAATGCGGGATTCTTACACACTGGTGTTTTGATTTCTAAGAGTTGCAAAATTATCTCTGTCGAAATGACAGGCCTGCGCCTACAGCAGGTTATGATGTGAACATGTTGTAGCAGAAGTGAAATATTTCACGAGCGCTGTTTCAGCATGTCGGGCGAGCCCTTGTGGGTGTGAGTTCATTACGTATTGTCAACAGCTTAACCTGCGGTCAGAGGTGCAGTTCTGAGGTATTTTTCACTTTTTTCAACAAGGAAAACCCTGTTTAACTGATCACCTCATTTTTACACCTTTCTTGAGTATCTGCTTCCTCAGGTGAAAGGTCACTTGAGTGAATAGACCAGCACAACCATGAAGGCTTAGCGAGGTCATCAACTACTGTTGATCTTGTTGAAAAAGTTTTTTTTTGCACCTGTTAAAGAGTAAATCTAGTACCTATTCAGGAGGGAACCCAAGTGGATCATTGCAAATTTGCAATAATGATAGTAAATAGTATTTAAAGCTGCAATGTGTCACTTTTAGATGTTACAATACTTTCTTTTATCTCAGCTTGATATGGGAAGTCAGTCAGCTGTACTGAAAAAAAATAAAATGTGTATGACTCAAAACATTGCTCTGTCGGCTCTGAGGATAATAACCAGTCCAATAAAGCAACATTAACTCATCCAGTGGTGTGACGGCTGGGACAACAAAAGAAAGCGCTACAATTTTTATTTTTTAGGTTTTTGGGTACTTCATAGACACAGTGGTACATTTTTGTATGGCTCATTGAGTTAGAGGTACTTTTCGTTAGAGGTAGACCGATTAATCGGTTTTTCTGATTAATCGGCACAGATAGTTCATTGGTGGAACAATTGACTATCGGCAAAAATCCATGCCAATAGTTTTTTCGAATGCGTTTATTGCTTCATATTATTATGAAAAAATTATTTTGCCTACTAGATGCTGCATTAGCAGAGAAACAATAATCTAAGTTTGTCGTCAAGGCTGAAAGGACCCCAATATTGGTGGTACCTCAAACAGTTACACAAAAATACAGATAAATCCAACCCAAATGTTTAATGTCATGATTATCACAATCCATTTGCATTAGTTTATATCCAGCTGGTTACTTGTATGGATGATGTAGCGGGCTAAGCTGCCTATTTTAAGTTAAGAAAGCGAACAATGTGCAGCTGTCAGCTACATTAACATATCCAACAAATAAAAGTCTTTTTTCAGTAAATTTTTTATCTTTTTTTATTATAACTGCAATAATTCAATTCAATTCCCTCAAATCCCTCAATCCCGAATATAATTAATATATTTTTATTTACACATTTATTTCATTTAGCACATTTTCATGGTTCAATTTTGTATTTAATTCACTTTGTGTTGTTTTTTTATGTGTCGATTAATCAGTTATCGGCATGTATGGACCCACCTAGTTTCAATATCGGTAAAATCCACTATCGGCCGATCTTTACTTTTTGTTCCATTAATATGCGTGCAAATGTGTCAGACCGAAAATGCAAGCTTGTGCGAAGATTTTTTTGCATTTCGCTGCATATCAAAATTCAAATCTGGTGAATTTGACCTGCAAACTCATATCATGTGGAGACAAGTGACCTGTAGAAAACCAGTACAAAAGCAAAGATGGACGTAGCCATATTCACAGCAATTTATGCAAAATATTTGCATGCTCAAAGTCTAGTGTGACTGCCCTTTATTCATTATCTTAGCAGCGCAAAAGGTCATGGGCTCGATCTCAGTAACATACATGATAATTAAATGTATTCCTTAAATATATACTTTTATAAGAGGCTTTAGATAAAAGCGTCTGCCAGATGCATACATGTGGTTGAATGGCATTAACTTATTTTTTATATAAGTTTTTTGGTTGTATTTGGCACAGTTTTTTTTAGCAAGACACAATAACATAACGCTTTTGGTATTTAAAACCAAATGTAACTTTGTGTGTTTTTGTGGCAAATGATAGTTAACATAACAGATATAAGGCCTGAAATCATCTGTTTGTATAGGGCTGTTTTATTATGCCCATGCATGTGGCAATGATAATTAAAGACCTGACTAACAATATAATTAATATAGAGAAACAAAACCAAGGTAATTACCTGGATCCAGTTGTTATTTAGTGTCTGAATCTGCTGATTTATGTGCATCAAACAAATGCAAAATATATGCAAATGGTTTGTTAAATGGATCCTGTATTTCCAGTTAGAGAGACCTTAAATCCTAAAAACATAATATTGCCTGTTCTGTGAATTCACTGTTAAATTTTCACATAATGGGAAGATCAATAGACCAATAACACTTTTCTTCTTTTGGGCTTCACATTGTCTTCTTAATTATGTGAAACGTTAAATCAATCCCTTTTAAGAAACAGCAAAATGTGTTTTTAAACCTTTCGTATCGACAGCTTAATGAAAGGGATATGGAAATAAACACTGATTGGACTTAAACCTGCTTCTTTGGATCAAATCCCTCAACCCTAACCCTAAATGAAACCAAAGAACTCTGGCATAAATTATCCCTGGTTTTGCTACAGTAACCAAGGTTTAACCATGGTTTTACAAATGTTAATCAGTATCCAAAAAAACGTGACTGTTACACATGTACTACAATAAAACCATGGTTAATATCTGTAAAGGAAATGCTAACCACTGCACCACATTTCTGGGTGTGTTTATAACACCAGAAAACATTTCAGGTTCATTCAAATTCTCATGCATTCAGCTCACTTGGCATGCACACACAATTGTAAGTTTTCATTGTGTGTTTAGCAAAGACCTGCATTCTGTAATAATGCATGCACTAATGATGTGTTTCTTATTAATGCACTTATTAGTGTGCACTTATTAATATGCAAAATGTTTCTGTTTGGTTGTGTGTTACAGAGATGTAAATTGAATCACCCTAATGCCAATGTTACTCATTAACCCAATGAATTAGATGCGTGTGTGTGTGTGTGTGTGTGTGGATGGAGAATACTGGGTAATATTTATAGTAGTGGCAATTGAAGGCAGCAGTATTTATTTTGCATACTAATCAGGCTAGATGTACATTTTTTCCAAGAATTTCTTTGAAATTGCTTAATTTTTATTATATATGCATTGTGTGCATTCTAGAGTTTTAATTTATTTTGGATGATTTTAGTCACCAACATCATTCCCACAGTTGTGTTATGCCATGGTTTGGACAAGTTTATTATTATTCTGTAATGTGGAAAAATATATACAGTGAGGAAAATAAGTATTTGAACACCCTGCTATTTTGCAAGTTCTCCCACTTAGAAATCATGGAGGGGTCTGAAATTGTCATCGTAGGAGTGGTTCTTACAGAGCCACTCCTTGGTTCCCTTTCGAGGAACTCGAGTTGCGTCGCCATAGCAGCGCTTTGGAAAACGCCTCGGCGTGACTGATCTGAAGCACGTGTTACACATAATCAGTAATTTGATGATTGGATATAGGCTGGATGCCATGCGGACCAGGGGTATAAGAAGGCATCCCACACAAACACTCGCTACCAAGTGCCGAAGCAAGTGCCTACAGGGATGCAGGGAGTATGCCTGGGAGACGCAGCGTCTCGTTCCCTTCTCAGGGAATCAGGGTTACCTACGTAACCCGAGACGTTATCCTGGCTGTGTGCCTCGGGTCATTGTCATGTTGAAAGACCCAGCCTCGACCCATCTTCAATGCTCTAACTGAGGGAAGGAGGTTGTTCCCCAAAATCTCGCAATACATGGCCCCGATCATCCGCTCCTAAATACAGTGCAGTCGCCCTGTGATCAGAAAAACACCCCCAAAGCATGATGCTACCACCCCCATGCTTCACAGTAGGGATGGTGTTTTTGGGATGGTACTCATCATTCTTCTTCCTCCAAACAAGTTTAGTGGAATTATGACCAAAAAGTTCTATTTTGGTTTCATCTGACCACATGACTTTCTCCCATGACTCCTCTGCATCATCCAAATGGTCATTGGCAAACTTAAGACGGGCCTGGACATGTGCTGATTTAAGCAGGGGAACCATCCGTGCCATGCATGATTTCAAACCATGACGTCTTAGTGTATTTCCGACAGTAACCTTGAAAACGGTGGCCCCAACTCTTTTTAGGTCATTGACCAGCTCCTCCTGTGTAGTTCTAGACTGATTTCTCACCTTTCTTAGGATCATTGAGACCCCACGAGGTGAGATCTTGCATGGAGCCCCAGTCCGAGGGAGATTGACAGTCAAGTTTAGCTTCTTCCATTTTCTAATGATTGCTCCAACAGTGGACCTTTTTTCACCAAGCTGCTTGGCAATTTTCCTGTAGGTGTACAGTTTTGTCTCTAGTGTCTTTGGACAGCTCTTTGGTCTTGGCCATGTTAGTAGTTGGATTCTTACTGATTGTATGGGGTGGACAGGTGTCTTTATGCAGCTAATGACCTCAAACAGGTGCATCTAATTTAGGATAATAAAGAGGAGGTGGACATTTTAAAGGCAGACTAACAGGTCTTTGAGGATCAGAATTCCAGCTGATAGACAGGTGTTCAAATACTTACTTTCAGCTTTATCATACAAATAAATAGTAAAAAAAATATGTCTCTCACAGTGGACATGCACCTACGATGACAATTTTAGACCCCTCCATGATTTCTAAGTGGGAGAACTTGCAAATTAGCAGGGTGTCCAAATACTTATCTTTTCTCACTGTAAATAAAGAACAAGTGAGTGTTTCAAAACTTTTGACTGGTAGTGTATACTCGTATAGCATCAGGACCTTATGTGTGTGGACACTTGTATCTGGAGAGCTGTGGGAATGTAGTATGTCTCAGCACCCACTTACACTTTGATGTTATTTCAAGAAGGACCTCAAGGCCACATCTCTTGTCACCAGAATTCCCTCTCCTGGAATTCTGGAAGTTACTTATGTACACCAAAATTAGATTTCTGATTGATTGACCCCTTTTGTTATTATACGCATGTCTTCACTTATTGATGTGTCTGCATGCCACTGTTAAGATATATTTCCAAAAAGTGTAAATACTGTGGGTCTGTGGTGCTATCAAAACATTTTTCTGTTTGTAAGAGTGTGTCAGCAGCATTGTCTCACTGTCTATCTGTTTATCCAACCAATGAAGGATGGGAGTGTTCAGGAAAACTGTTTAAAAACAACCATTACTCTTGCAATTCTGTTTGGCGATGCTAGTCATGCAGAAAATACAGATTTTAACTTTAAACAGTACCCATTTCTATTCATTTGTACATTGTTGGTTAGGCATGTAGATTATATTTCAAAAGTTGCCATGAAAGTTGTGGTATGCAGAGTATACATGCTAGTATGTAAGTTAAGCTTTTAGGACAGCTGTCAACGCTATGATTTCCATAATCTTAGTTTTTATGTGTATGAGTTAAAAAACCCAGCAGTCGACTCATGTTGTTTTCTCATCATAAAGAGTGATTGTTTGATTTTTTGCTTTGCTAGTGTTAATACTTTTCTGCTGGTCTGGATTGTATTCCCTCATCAAATGAAATCATTGTTATTGTGTCATGTTTAACTCATTGTGTAACTGATCCAAAACAGCTCACCTCATTATTTTGCCATTGGAGGATTCTTTTCTTTTTTATATCTGTTTTTTGTGTGCATGCAAGTTATTTTATTTGGGCAAGGCTACTTAACATTTTCTTTCATTTACTTATTTTCTCTTCTAAATGTCAGTTTGCTGCTAAACCAATGATCCAGTTGGACAGAAAATACTGAGGACAATGCCATATTTGCTCATCAGATATCTTGTGTGCACACCCGTCATTACATAACACAAGGTTAAACATTTCCACAGGTGACTGCTCCACTTTTCACGTTGGTGCTAATGAAGTTAAAGATATCAGACGGGGCTGAGAGATGTTTTACATTCTAGATGTCTATCTAGGTTTACTTTACTAGAAAGTCAGTGAAGTTGTAAGCCATGATAGAAATGACTTAACAAATGAGGCACAGTTGAAATTTGTGTAAAAAAATGAATGTGTGTAATGTACACACAACAATGTGAAATGGTTTAAGGATTATCTGTGAAGTTCATGTCTTATGTTTCTCATCGTGATTGTTAATATGCATTTATAACCCCCGTTTTGAGGAGCTGAACGATATATCTTGTTGGGATGACGTGCAGGCATTTTTGTTTATTATAAGCACGTGACACAATATTCTTTTATGCTGCTGAATGATCTCCGCTTCAGCGCGGTAAGTGACGAGCTAACTTACCTGATATCTGCTTCAGTCCAGTTTGTTGACATTTCTCATCGTTAATGTTAATCTGCATGTAAATCCCTGATTTTAAAGAGTTGAACCATAACTTCATGTTGCCATGACACACGCGTCCTCACTTCGGAACGCCCAACATTGTTTATGCGTTTCATTTATCATTTCCTGATAACTGCTTCATTCTAGTTTGCGATATTTCTTGTCGCGAATGTTGATGTGCATGTAAATCTCTCGTTTTAAAGAGCTGAACAATAACTTTTGTTGTGATGACGCGCGTGTCCTCACTACCACACGTCCATTTCGGCATTGTTTCGGCTTCTTGTTTCCGTGTATCTTACTAGGTCCTCTTTCCGCCAACGGTCCCAGATTTACGGGACTTGTTTGCGTTCACACAGAAGCTTGTCTGGCAATTTTACGGGTATTTTCTGGGACTGAATGGGGTTATAGTGACAAAATGCGCTCTATCAGGCAGTTTGTCCATTTAGGGCATCTGTAGAAACATGACGGCGACTTCCATGTAAGGTGGCCCACGGTGTATGTAGATAAAAACGGCTCATTCTAAGGTAATAAAAACAATACAGTTTATTATTTAAGGTTTATACACTGAAAATATAGTTATGTATATTATATTGCATTTATGTCAAGAGATCCTCTTAAAAGTTACACAGTGCATCTTTAATTCTGTGTTTAGGCACAAGTAAAAAAATGCAATGTGTGTATTTGAAAATTAACAAAAATAACCAATGACACCATTGTACAAAGTTTCCAACACAATTTTATTAAAATATTAATTAAAATATGAATTTAAAAAACACAAAATATATATATTTTCTTAAGGTAAAGGACGACGTCTATGCTACACACCGAAGCAGTTTTGTTATTTGTTATAACACGGCAGCCAACCCAGTCTCACCCCATGGCGTCAATATTTGACGACACTTGACCATGCGTCAATATGTTGACGCGGAGGGTATACCTTTCGCGTCATTTTTTGACGAACTGGGGACTTCAATACTATTAAGTCCGTTGCATTCTCTTTCCTATTTTCTTACCATTTTCGCGTCGGTTTAGGGTTAGATTTACACAATGACATCCCTACCCAAACCTAACCCTAACCCCAACGCCAGGTGACAACTGTTTAATTTCGCATACCTAATAGTATTGAAGTCCCCAGTTCGTCAAAAAATGTGACGCCATGGGGTGAGACTGTGTTGCAGCAACAGACGCATAGTTACTTTTCAATGCAGCCTTAGATAGTGTTCTAAGTAGTTTTGAACGTAAGTTTATTTAAAAAAGAGCAACTTTTGACGTTAATCTATTTCATATTCAAGAAGGATGTTTGCATATGGCAAGACATGATAACCACGGAGTTTTATAGGACCAACCTGCTAGGTATCGTTGTCGACAAAGTACAATTAACTTATAAAGGGTAAGTGGTATTTATTAATATCATATTGTCATTATGCCTGTACTGTGGTTGTCACAGTGCCACTAAGTGTTGCTTTTCAATACAATATACAGCTACCGGTTTCAGCTGTGTGCACACATACTGATAAAAGCTGTTTACATTTGAATTGATGTCGCTCTACATACGTCATCTGGTATAATTGAAACAATTGGCTATGAGCTACGTACAGACGCATTTCATAGACATTCGTAGTGCCCAATAAACGGCTTTGGGCATTCGTAAACCACGCCTCAAATACGGGAAAATGAGCATGTGGTTCCCAGACCACTTCTCATTCTCTAAGGGTGTTTTCACATATAGTTCATTTTAAAAGAACCAAACCCAGTTCACTTAAAGTGAACCAGAAAAGGAACTAGCTGAATGTGACCTCGGCCCTTTTGGTGTTCACAATATAGTGGACTCAAAAGAGGACCCAGTTCTTATTTTGGTCCTCTTCAGAACTGAAGTGATCTCAGACCTTTTCTTGTTCACATCACAACTTCATAAGAACTCAGATCCCAGCTTTCTGTGCAGCAGTTGATTTTGATACAATGTCCAAACGACACGCAAAGCGGACCGGGACCCCATTGATTTCACATATCAAAAAGAAATCGAACCACAAAAGAACCCAAAAGCGAACCGTACTCAGACCACCTCCTGACGTGGTCTGAGTTCGGTTCACTTCTGGGTCCTTTTACACCCTGAACTGATCTGAGAGCGTTTGGAGGGCTCAAACGAACTAGGTGTGAAAACACCCTATGAGACTGGTCTGGTGTTAGCCAGACTACATGGAATTTGAAATTTCAAGTAAAACTTACTTAAAAAAGTGGATGCAAAAACTATATTTTTAAGTAAATCCAGCGTATTATATTTTACAGTGTAGACACCACAGTTCTTTGGTAATTGTTCGGCACTATCTACATTGAAAAGGCAATTTATAAAACAGGTTAATGTTAGCCTGATCGCTTGCGTGCTAAAAACAAGTGTACAATTACATATTACAATTAACTAGTGTACTTTTATAATTTTATGCAGATCTTAAATAAAGAAAATATGGCCATAACCAGCATCTTATTTAAAAGAAACCAACACGTTCACTTTTCAGAGGGTGTTACCTTGTTTCTCTGTAGTATTCCCTGTAGTGAGAATGGGATATGCTAATTTGTTCGGTGAACCCTCAGTGGATCAGTGAAGAGTGTGTTAATTGATGTCTGCTCTGGTGTGCACAGCTGGGCCTGCGGTGGGAGGCTTGGGAAGAGCTTGTCACAGATAGAAGATGAGAGAACAAGAGAGAGATAGTGGGTGTTTTTCAGGAACAGGGTAGACCTCCCTGATAAGAAGTTTACTAGCTGGATGCTTCAAGGCATCAATCTGTGCACAATAAATGTCTTAAAGCTGCTTAAGGTTATGTTTGTGATGATTGTGGATATTTGCTCTTCTTCTTTTTGCTTTGTATTTCTCTTCAGTACGCCGAGGCTTAACTGTTGGAATTCCATAAATGCATTTATTTATTGTAACATCTCATTGTGTCACTTTGTTTGGCTATGGTTGCAAAAGTTTAGACTGAAGTACAGTATGTGAGCTGAAGTTGAATGCATACAGAGTGGGAAAGCTCCACTAACATACACTACCCAGTCTCACAAAGTTTCGTGATATAGTCACGTATTTTTTTATTCTTTTTTCGTGCTATTATCACACAAATTCCTGTTTTCGTGTGATTATCACGTATTGGTTACCCGACAGTTTTTTCCTATTTTTAAACCATTGTCGCTTCGGTTTAGGGTTAGATTTGGTGCTTGCGTTAGAATGTCACTTTATATATTGATCTATACTATTTTTTCGGATTAATTTTTTTATATGTCGCCTGGCGTTAGGGTTAGAGTTGGATTTGGTTAGGGATGTCATTTTATGTAAATCTAACCCTAAACCGAAGCGACAATGGTAAGAAAATAGGACAAAACAGTCGAGTAACCAATACGTGATAATCACACGAAGACAGGAATTCGTTATACGATCACGAAGAAACACGAAATTTCGTGATAATAGCACGAAAAAAGAATCAAAAAAATATGTGACTATATAACGAAATTTCGTGAGACTGGGCTGAACATACAATATGCTGTTTTACACTTTTGTTTGTGCGATGCTTCACAACATGCAAAGCTTTATGCTTTATCTTTCTTTGCAACTGGTTGGATATCTGCTTTGGTGGAGGTGGACTGCCAAAACTTCATCTGATACTCTATTTAAAAATCGAGTTGGTAACAGTAGTTAACAGTATTATATTGGATGAGTGCACATACAGTAAAAATAATGTGCAACCAGTTTTCTTCCATATTAACTTAAAATATAACTTTAATGCAATCTGATAACCAATCAGGATCACAGCATTGGATAAATCATGATCACAACATTGCCTTAAGCAGTAAGACATATAATAGTCATACCTGCTATACTGGCCTAGTCTTGTCTTGTGTAGTCTATTCTAATCTAATCTAGTCTGTTCTAGTCTAGTCTAGTCTAGTCAGGGGTTGAGAATTGAGGAAACACATTAAAGCAGTGATCATTTATCAAAATTTGTGGCCTTCCCACTGCGCAAAGTGACGTTGGAATGACGTCTTTTTCATGTAATTTTTGGACGTACGAATCCGGTCCATAAAAGGGGTTGTTTTGTAACGCCAGGCGACGTCTTTTTTTTTATGTCTTCTGCACGTCTAAAGGTTGACATCCGTAGGAACTCCGTGTAAGGAAAATAGACATGAAAAAAACGAAAAGAGATGATTGTCTCTGCAGTTCACCCATCCATTGCAACACCGAAACACTTAGTCATTTTGTGCCGGCCGTGGGATTCGAACTACAGATATCTGGGTTACAAGCAAGTCTCACTAACCACTCATATACTTTTAATATAACGAACTACACATTTAATTACAGATTTTTAATTGTACATTTAGATGAATTTGTATATAATTTAAGACAGCAGAAGAAACAGTACTGTATAAATAATATATACTATTCGTAAGTATTAATCATGTTGGTACAACAATCCTGATATTTGTAAATAAACACATTTTTATAGGCCTAATCATGTAATTTAGACATAGGCCTGTCATAGACGTCCAAATGACGTCCAAAAAATTACCCAGTTCAAACGTCAAATGTTGCCCGTAAATATGGCCTCCAAATGACGTCCAAAAAATTACCCAGTTCAAACGTCAAATGTTGCCCATAAATATGACGTCCAAGTAGGGTCATGGTTGGACGTCCAAATAGTAGACCTAGTTTGGACGTCAAATAAATGTCCAGAATTGGTCATGGACCGACGGACCCAATATAGACATGATCTGCACGTCTATCCGACGTCCTGTGTTTAGTGGGTTAGATTTGATCGTCAAACCTTGTTATGCACTGTAAGTCACTGTGAGCGTCTACCAAACACATAAAAATTGTATTAGTTATTTTATCTGAGTGTAGTATAGTTTCTTGAATTTTGTATTTATAGTGTACTAAAGCCTGCTAATACTACAAGATTTTAAAATCTTTGCGCATCACACACTACAAGATATTATTAAGATTATCGTGCCAGAGCGAGCATGTCACCTTATGTGGAAACGGATGTTAATGATTGGAGATTGTAACACATTTATTAATATTTTAATGTCTACGTTTGCTAGCTTGTTCTACACTAGTAGCTTTCTACGTTTACCCAGTGTGTTTAAAATCGAAACGATATTTTTTACACACTTCCAAAAGCCTTTCTCTGCCTCCACTGTCTACCGGACTCTTGAAGTAACTTGTTTGCGGTTGCTATTTTAAAAAAAGGTCTGTCATTCACCTAAAGTACTGATGTAATCTTCTCGATTAAGATCAAACATGTTTGATATGATTGGGGCAGCCCTGATTTACTTACAGGCACATCGGGAGGTGTGAAATTTGATCTATAAATGTCACACATTACATTGGAACAGCCAAACATTTTAACCGATGGAGTTTCAAAACCCGATTTTCTCTCGGATTCTCTCTCGGAATTTCTCTCGGTTTCTTCAATGAGGACCCGGGACCCGAAATGGGACCCGTACGGGTTCGAGTCTATATGGTCAGTCGGTCCCAGTTTAATTATTTCGGGTCCCAGGTCTGATTAACATTGTGTGTAATACCCAAGTCGATCAGAGAACACTCGGCCGTGATCAGTCAGTCAGCACCATCGCTCTAAAGCGCACGCTCCGGTTTCTGTGGTGCCTATACATGATTTTTTATAAAAATGTTATTGATGAACCGTCTTGTTATATTTATAAGGTTTGCTCAGAGAACACAGAGATGGTAGCAGCATTGGTAATCTCAAGCCCATTGCACTAAAAGAGTTTATTATGTAAACTGACTCACTGGAATAATTAGTGGATAAAGCTCTTTTAATCGGTAAGAGAGGAATAATAAGGATAAGCTATCAAATAATACATTGGTCTGCGTTGGGTATTACATTTATGGCATGCCTTGGTTCTGCACGGATCCAAGTCCAACTTCAAATATTTAGACGGGTCCGGGTCGGTTTTGGGTAGCACATCAATTCCTTTTTTGAGATAATAAGAGTATTCCTGGTCTGAAATTAGTTATTTTAATTTTTTCTCTGACAAAGTGTTTGACTTCTTGCGGCGCAGAGTACACATGGCATCAGTGTACCGCAAGAGCAATCCGAAAGCATACAGAGCACTCTACTCTTAAATTGCTCCCACTGTACTTTGATGTTACGCCTGACAGTTCTTGCGGCACCACATTAAGTTGAACACACCTATTATTGCCATGACATCCAGTGAGCATTTTCCTCAAGATGAATGGACAGAGAAGTATGCGTTCACTTTGCCCCAATCCAGCATGAAGCTGTTGTGTTTGATTTGCAACAAAACAGAGTTGTGAAGTGTCAGGCGCCCTTAAAAAACAAAACACTGACATTTTGAACAGCAATATCCACATAATACAATACACAGGTGATGAGGACAACAAAACTACAACAGAGCTTATTATATAAAGTGAGTTTGTAATATAAAGTTATTAGCATGTTTGTTAAAGTCGCCATGAAATGGAAGTAGCGATTGTTTTATTTTTCCTGTGGTGGTGTGAAATGGCTTGTATGCCGCAGATAAAAAAAAAATGCTGGTATTGGCAAGTACTGAACCCATGTCCTAGGTCCTAAAGGTCCCCGTTCTTTCTGTGTTTTTGAAGCTTTGATTGTGTTTACATTGTGCAATATAACATGTTCATGTTTTACGTGTAAAAAACTGAATATTTTTTACACAATTTTATCTGTATTGCGCTGTTTTCACTGTCCTTAAAACGGCTGATGTCTTTCTTGTTCTATGAAGTCCCTCTTTCAGAAATACGTATCGAGTTCTGATTGTGTAGTTTATTTAGTGTGTTGTGATTAGGGCTGTTCCGAATACCATTTTTTGAGCTTCGAAGCTCTAGTAGAAATTAAATCGAATATTCGAAGCTTCGGAAGGAGGGGCTGAACATATTTTTCTCTTTAATAAAGGCAGGAATCTCTGTGTGTGTATGTGTGTGTCTGTCTGTCTGTCTACAGTTTTATTATGTGGCGGATGTGTTGCTGCGGACCCAAGGGAGTGTAGTGCCTTTTTATTCGTGCAATATGGACATGTGACACGTTTAGAATTAATAAACTTTAAAAATACTACAGAACAGCGCAAGCCAGAAGCGGCGTGCCTGTCACGCGTCCTGCGAGAACAGCATTAGTGAAACAAAACACAAGAGCAATATTTTTAATAAGTTAGCCTAGCATTTTTCTAACAAACACTCCCGTATCAGAAATTAGCAGCAGCACAGTATATTACTGACAACGTAAAGGGTATGCAATTTAAATAAAACAACGAAAATAAATGAACGAAGTTCAACAAACTGTAATAAAACGGTAGCATACTTTCAAAATCAAGTTTATTTATAACACTTACACCATCCAATATGTTTATTTCATCAGCAGAACAATAAAGAAGATATTTTGCAGAAACTCCAGTGCTCCGTTATTCATGCTTTTATAGCAACATTACACACTAACTAAAGTTTGAAAAAAGAAATGATGAGGAACGTGACCTGTAATGCTAAAGCTAACGCTGCAAATAGATGGTAATGTCAAAAATACTAGAAAAAATTGTTTCAGAACAGCTAACTCAATATCTAGAAATGCATCAGTATATACACCCCCAACAGTATGGTTTTAGGCAGAACCATTCTACTGAATCAGCCATCTGTGCATTACTGGAAAATATTGTGCAGCCGCTTGATAAAGGAAACATCGTGGGTGTGCTATTCCTGGACTTAAAGAGGGCATTCGATACAGTAAATCATAGTCATCTTATTTCAAAACTGTCATCTTATAACATGTCACATCAGGCACTATCATGGTTCGAGTCTTACTTACAGGGCCGAGAACAATGTGTAGATATTGATCATGTAAAATCTGCCCCATGTAAAATTAAGACCGGAGTCCCTCAGGGAACCATACTGGGGCCTGTTCTCTTCAGCCTTTACGTGAACGAGCTGCCTGAAGTGTGTTCAAATGTATGCCGATGACACTGTGGTTTATGTGTCTGGCAAAAACCCTGTTGTTATCGGTAGTACACTAACTAGAAGTCTTGAGAAAGTGTCTAATTGGCTAAATAAATCCTGTTTAACACTTAATCTGAGGAAAACTAAATCTATGTGTTTTTTAACTTAACTGTTAAAAAGCCCTTCTAGGTATAGGTGTTGCGAATTAGCCATGGCTATATAAACACTGTGATACAGGCATCGGATTGTTCTTGATGTAATAATCGATGTTTTTTGTATCTGTCCCTATGCAAAAAAAACCAAAATAAAATAAATAAATAAATAAATCGAAACTCATCTCTTCTTCGCTGCTCTGAATGCAAACACAGGAAGTTGCCACAAGGAACCACTGTTTAGAGCAGCGAAGAAAAAATGAAAACACGCTAGCCGTATGTCCACTGTTTGGCAGAATTTCAGACTAGTAAAACGTTGACATGTCTCATATGTCATGCTGCAATTTCGATGGGTGGCAAAAGTTTTAAAACGAGTAACTTAATATAGCATTCAAAGACGCGTCACCCCGAAGAAAACACAATGGTTACACAAAGGCTAAGGCAGAGAAGAATGAGCTCTATTACACAAGTCTCTTATTTCACTACATTCTGGCTGCACTGATTTTAAAGGAATGCCTTTTATTTAACAAAATAGTTTCTGGTCTTTAAATTTTAAAGACAATATTTTCTTATATTATTATATAATATGTTTTATATTCCTAGATTTATTTGATGCACTGTTTTTTATACATTTATACTTTAAAACTCAAATACCCTTTCAGTTTACAGTGTTAGATTTGTTGCTGGATTTGAAGTTTTGAATAATATTACTGTCAAACGTATTTCAAATAATAAAAATACTCTAATTCACTGTATGTATTTGTTTATGTTTTATTAATGGGTAAATCTGACGTACACTGTAAAATAATTTGATCAATATTTTAATTCATACAGGGCTAGTAGTATACAGCTGAGCTGTATAGACCGTTTCAGCAGTAATCACATAAACAAGCGGCTTTCGTGGTCATCACGTAACTTCCTGTAAACTCAGCGAAGAATCAATAACAACAAAGTCCTTTTAAAGTAGTTTATTTATATAACAAGCAAAATAAACAACACGTAGATTACATAGGAACGCAAAACATTTGTTATTTTTGATGAGGTATTTGTTTAAGAGTTCAGTTTCAGCAACTAGTCAGACCATTAAACAAATAGAAACCGGAAGTAAAGCTCGGAACAGACGCTCATCGTGTCACCGCTAGGGTTGCCGCGGTGACAGAATTTTCCCACCGGTTAATCGGCGCGTCACAAACCCGGTAATCCCGGTTTCACCGTGTGGGAGGGGCTTATAAATGCGCATGCAGACGTGCACATTTTACTTTCACTTTTGAATTACGCAACTGTTTAAATGCAGTGCTTGCGTACGCTGCGTTAAATCGCATATGAATTTGCGTGCAATGTGAGCGCACCAGCTGGTTTAATTAAGTGCTTGAGTCAATGTGTGCAGGTAATTCTCACAGAACCCGCCAGTCCCAAGCAGAGCAACCGGCTACTTCGCCATATAGCGCTGCTTGAATGATGGGTTTATTATTTTTCTTGATGAAAAACACAAGAACAAAACGATCTCGGTTATATTAAACATCATATATGTATATTATAACAACAACGAGTAAGCACGCGGCTTCTGTCATCATCTAGTCAGTCAGCTTGCCTCGCACACTCTGACAGGAATAAATGAAATCTGACACCTGCTGCTCTGTGACGTGACACGCGTTCAGCTCCGCTGTCAGCATACACACTCAGTTGTAAGCGTTTGCTCTCTCTAACGAAACTAAATGATTTAATTACACGAAAATATCAAAACGACTGTGAAAGACGGTGTCGCGGTGGGCAAGTGATCTAACCGGTGAGAGGCTGAAACACCGGTTATCACCGTTTCACCGACCATCGCGGCAAGCCTAGTCACCGCACGTGCGCCCGATGAAACTGTCTATAACAGATACACAGCCAGGTATCGGACCAGTACTCGTTATCGGCTGATAACCTAAGCCCAGGTATCGGAATTGCTATCGGGAAAAGAAAAAGGTTATCGGAACATCTCTAATTATGTGGGCACTAGGGGTGGAACGGTACATGTATTCGTTTCGAACCGAATCAGTACGGGGGTCACGGTTCGGTGCATGAATATATACGGAGAATACACGGTATGAAAAAAAAACGTGTGTGCAAAATAATTAATGTAATGCGGAAGTACTGTTAGATACGCGGGTTCTTTAAGGACAGCTAATCTGTAGCCCCGCTTTAGCTCTGAAGCTCTGATTGGCGCAGATGCAGCCGAGCTCCGCCTATGTATGCGCTCTATCAGAGCCCGTCTACATTCTGGCACTCTGCAGTTTTTTGTCAGGTCGACGCCGGTCCAGTCAGTGAGTGAGCAGCGACAGCGAGTATGGCAAGTGGTGATGTTCCACCAGAGTTAGGAGATCCACCGGCTTCTTTAAGATCGCAAGTTTGGCAAAACTTCGGTTTCCCAGTCAGTTACAGTAGTACAGGCGAGAGAGTGGTGGAAAAGACGAAGACTGTGCGTCGGCGTTGTTCAGCTTGGGAATACATCTAATCAGGGCTCTCAAGTCTAACGCATTCACCTTGACACACACTCATTTCAGTCAGTTTACACGCTCACACGCCACACTTTGTATTTCTCACACTGAGAAGTAGGAGATAAATTGTCCTGCTATATACAATAAATAGACGAAGCGCAGGCATACACATGGCAGTTCTGTTCAGCTGCTTTTTTAAGTGTGCTCAACGCAGTGCCATCAGCAACAGAGTATCGCGAGAAATCTTGCGGAGGAGGCTGATTTCAAATCTCTCTGGCCTTACTCTGATGTCATCCACTGTCGTTTCTTGCAGCGCCTCGTGAAGTCGTACAAACCTATTAATTCATCCTACAAGCCTTTTTTTTGTTCTTTAGTACATTAATATAAAATAAGGCCAAAATGTAATTTTAAAATGTATTTAGGTAACACTTGTAATACATTTGAACCCATATTTGTATGAAAGATGAGTACAAGATTACTTAAAGTGGTATACATTTTTGTAATACGAGATAGTATGTTAAATGAATTTCAGTTCATATTCATGACATCTCAAAATAACACTGATAATGACACCTATGTTTTTAAGATTATCTTAATTACAAAAAAAATTTGCAATTTGCATTTTTGTTTAGCTTTTCCCTACATTGTACCGAAATTGGATCGAACCGTGACGCCTGAACCGAACCGGAACTTCTGTGTACCGTTCCACCCCTAGTGGGCACATACATAAAAAAATTTGCTCACAGTTAAATCAATTGTAAAATATACCACAATACTCTAAAACAAATTAAAGTTTTTCATTTCAATTTTAATGCGACTTTAAATAATCACACTGTAAAAAATGTTGCACTTAAAGTCATTTTAACTTTGTTGACTAGTGAGGAGTTGGTATATATATATATAAAAATAAAATAATAATGAAGTTTAATGGAAATTACTTTTAAGTGCAACAATGCACTGTAAAAATACTTTGCTGCCTTAAAATTTTTTGTTAAATCAACTCAGATTTACAAGTCGAGTCAACAGAGATGAGTTGTCACAACTTACAAAATTAAGTTGACTTAATATAGTTTCTCAACTATATTTTATAAGTTATAACAACTCACCTGTAGTTGTAACAACTCTAACTCAAGATAAATAATAGTAAGTTGAAATTAATTGTAAATCCGAGTTGATTAAACAAAATATTTTAAGGCAGCAAAGTATTTTTTACAGTGTTCAATTGTCCTTGGACCTTTGACGTTGATGAGAATTCAGATTAAAGACCCCATAGACATTACATCACATTATAGTACAGTACACTGTAAAAACTAAAACTTAAAAAATACTTCAATTGGTAACACCTAAAAAAGTAGTTTCAACTTTAAGTGAAAAATGTTTTACCAATTGAAGTAATTTTGTAGGTTGATCCAACTTTTCACTTTTTACTGTGATACCACAGCAGTGCAGTTGGTGTGGTCTTAGTACTGTGATAATATCAAACATGAATCAGCTTTAACAAGCCTAAGCAAAGCTCTAACCCACATTTACAGTGGTGAGGAAGTTCATTTAATCTCCATGATGTGAATGGTATAAAATGACACTGTAGTAAAAAGATAATGTAATGATTACACAAGTGTTTTCATTTCCTTTTGTACAGTCGGAGTGGTTTGAAGCTGTTGAGTCAGTGCATGAGTGAATCAATGTGCAGTTATTGACCTCAACATAGTGCCTGATTCATTTACCATCATGACATTTCATAATGAATCAGCAGGACATACAGTACTTACTCTTCCTTTGTTGAAAGAAACAAAATATATTGTACCCAGATTATTTGGCCTAAAATATCTGGATTGTATTGTTCATTAATAAGAGTGGCTCCTTCCCAATATCATAATGCCTGAAGGAATGCTGTGTTGAGGAACTTGTCATCATTTCTGTGATTGGGTCCAGAGAGACCTCCCAACAAAACAGTGGGCGCATTCCTCAACTCTGTTGGTGAATGAGCGAACGAGTTGAAAAAGTAACACATCTTAGCCTTCATGTCAGAGCAGCAGTGTGTTTGTACGCGAGTCCAGACCTGCTGCTTTTGTCCTCCACACTCCCACAAAATGACATACATCGTCTCTCTCCACGTCCCACTGCCAGTCACCTTGAATCAGGAACCGATTCTTTCCTTGTGCTGTCGTTTCCTCCTCTGTCCTTTTTTCACGGGGAACACATAACTTGCGGATCAGGTTACCTGATTTCCACTGAATAGTAATAACTGACAAATAAGTCACGATATGTTTGGCCACATGGGTACTCGGTGTGAAACGCTGCCTGTTACATCATCCACATATTGAAAACATCAGATATTTTAATCTATTTTCTGCAAGTTTCTAAAACCAGAATCATCCATTTTCTGTAAATTTGCTCTTCCTCGGCTGGGCCGCAGGAGCATTTTTCATCATAAATTTGCAATGAGTTTTTTTAATTATTTATAAGTCTCCTGTTCTTTCCAGTACTGATTCATTGGCAGCGGATGTGATTCATTTCACTTTTGTAGTGTGACAAAATTCTGAATGAAATTAAATATTTAGTAAGAAGAAAATGTAGGATGAGACTTTGTTTTATCAACTAGGAATTGATTTAGATGGTGATATGTGGTTTCTATATGATAAGTAGTAGTTGAAGGGGAGAAGTTGAAATATAAGGATTTATTTTACATTTGAATTGAAAGGTTTCTGCCAATGTTAATCTTGAGTACCTATAGAGTAGCATTGCATCCTTCATATCTCCATAGAGTCTTTAGTTTAATCAGATTATTAAAAGACAGATACAGCTTTACCACTTCCTTCTGAAAACAGTCGAGCTCTTGGAGTGCCGTGGGCGGAGCTAAAAGATTACATAGATGTTTAATGCAGTTTTATTTACTAGCTGCGTTTCCATTGCAGATTTGTGCAAAACTTTAGTGTTATTTTTTAAATGTCGAAAAACGACGTTTACATTAACCGATTATATGCGACTGAAGCGTTTTTCCTCTTGCTTGAAGTCATTCCAAACATCATGTCGACTGATGTTGGTAGGTTTACTAATGTCACATCCACTAGCCATTATTTTTAACTGAAGAAGCAAGAGTATCATCTAAACATTAATGCAAAGGAAAGCCCTTTATACGTGTTTCTTGGAGGTAAAAGTAAATTATTTCAAATCAAATGAGATGTAGGAGTATTATCCGAACATTATAGGCAAGGAAAGCCTCATATTCTTGGGAGCAGACACGTATTTCATTTTCGAATAATAATTCATTTTCAAATAATAATTATGTGACTTATTTGCATCAGGTAACCTGAAAATGCGGGAAAAAAATCATTTTTAAATGTAAAAACATGTTTATGATTATACGGGAGTTTTTGCTAAATTTATGTGTTTCCATTGGTCGTATTTTTAATTTGCAATGTCAATATGCGCAATTTAAGGTGTAATGGAAATGCAGCTACTGCCTGCCGTTCCAATCTGGCACGTTGATGGGCATGCCTTAGCTCCTCTGGGAGAAGTGCCTGTACAAGGAATTTTGCCCTTCATGACATGAATACATGGCCATGCTCGATATAAAATTCAAACCCTGACAGAATGTATTTGTCATTTATGAAATAGCATGCGACATTCCCTTTAAGCAGTTAGAAAAGTCATTTATCCATCGAGAGGTGTACCACCTTGTCCGATCGCTATGTTTCCATCCAAAGTTGCGTATTAGTGCGCATAAACGGGATATCACATGAAACATTTGCCAATAAAGCAGCATTTCCATCCAGTGAGCTGAAGAGAGGAAAATCATCACTTCATCCTGATAATCTGGAACAGATGAAACACTTTACACCTCTTATCTGCTTTTAAATGTGGATTCCTGCTGTTTGAGTTGACAGTCCTGTAAGAAAGTCCTATAAAGTAATATTACCAAACCATTGAGATGACAGACTTATTCATGTCAGATTTTCTAAAATGGTATTATAGATGCTGTGCAATGAGTTCTTTAAGCTAATTTGTTTAGTTATGCCATCCAACGCACAAAGACGTGACTTTTTGATGCACATCTGGGCATTTATTTGGTTAAAGTGTTTTCATCGTAGTTCATGCGCATAGATAAGAAATTTATCCGACTCAATTCAGTTCATAAGTTTTATTATGTACATTTATTTTAGAATTTTTCCATCGCGACCTTACGTATTGCATAATCGCGAATGGTCATGCGTCACATATGTGAAATTCGTTTTAAACAATAAATGAATTTAAAGACAATAATTGTAGTCATTCTACATACAACAACGTCGGAACGATCCTCTTTCTGGGGCAGTAGTTTCGCATACGTCATCCATGACCTTTCGACGTGATTACGCAATACGTAACGTCTCGCTAGCGCATCACATGGCTAATGCAAGACAAGAAGTTGTGGTTTAAAAGTGCATTTTTTTTCTTGCCAAAACTGACAGTCATTTTGCTAGATAAGACCCTTATGCCTTGTTCGGGATCGTTTAGTGTCTGTTGAAACTGCAATGAAATGGTACACTTTTGAGGTCCAGTAAAGTCTATTTAATTGAGAAAAATCCTGGAATGTTTTCCTCAAAAAATTAATAGATAAATAAATTATACTCAACTGAACAAAAAAAGTCATTAGCATGTTGGTTAACATGGGGGTGAGTAAATTATGGGGATTTTTAATGAAAGTGGAATATTTCTTTAAAACTCACTTTTGTCTGTGACTATAAAAACACAATATGAAGATGATTTGTGAACAGTAAACTCGTGTACATGCGTGTAAATGGGCTTTGGGATGTGAATGACAGGCAGGTAATAAGTGTGTGTTTTTGCTGGTATTCTAGTTACACCAGACTGAGTGTTGAATTTCAGCAGATGAGGGCCCTGTGAACTTAAACATGGAGAATTACCTGTTTGTTTGACACAGTGACCCAAACCTTACATTCAAGACCTTTAATGTGGCATACAAGACAGCTGAACTAACACTGGCTGACATTGTGAAGCATTACAGACCTTACAAAACCTTATTGTGTCACATTCAGTTTGTTTGTTACTGTACTCAAGTTCCCATAGTTTAAAGTTTTGGGATAGTACTGTGATATATAGCAGTTGATATTACTTGATATTATATTATATTAAGGTATAAATGGTACAAAATGATACTCAAACTTTTATGTACAGGGTCACAAATAATTTTAGTAATCAGATTCATTTTTGTAGACCTTTCACCTACACCTTTTGTCTTTACTAATAACACTTTACTTACCACACACACACATACATAACCAGGTCAGCCTGCATCAATGATAGCATCTGCATCCCTCATGCTCTGCCAGCCGGTGTTTGGAGGTCTGGATGACCCACAGACACTGTGCTTTGTATACAGTAGTTGAAACTGGCCGTTCTGTCTGCTCTGAGACTCTGGCACGCTGCCCTTCAGCTGGATGATGCATTATGGTTGTACCATCCTCTGACTCACAGGCTTGGCAGCAGTTTTAATGCCCAGCGTTGGCACTCTTGATCTTTTTGCTTAACTCTCTCTCTCTCTCCTTCACATGCATTCACAGCTCAGTGATCATTTGCCGGTGGTCTCGGACTGTGATGGATGGATTACTCATCTGTCAGACCGTTGACATGAATGGCTATGGTGACAGCAAAGCAAACCTCTGCCAGAATACCACCAACACCCTTTGCTTTAAAAGCTATTGTATTTGAGGCCAAAACTGCTTTTCAACATTTCCCTGCATTCAGAAAGGCCTTTCTGAAAGGAAGGTGCTAAGCAATTTGGACAAATATAACCCTGCCCTGATTTACAATATATCATCTGACAATTTAAATCAACATGGAATAGTATTTGCAACAGATTAACTTTTTCTTATTGTGACTTAATAATGTGGCATTCACACCAGACGCAAAAGAGGCGGCAAGCGCTAGTCAATGCAAGACGCGCAAATTGACTGATGCCGCGGGAAACGCGCAACTTGAAAAATCAGAACTTTGGCAGATATTTGCGTCGCATTAACCAATCAGGAGCTTGTTCTTAAAGTGACGTGATTACAAAGTCGCAGAAGCCCCTCCCATGACTACAATTTCACGCGCGAATGAAGCGAGTAAACTCAAAATGTTCAAGAGTCCAACTACGCACGAATAGCGCAATTTTACCGCTTCTACCGCGGATGTGTGAACACACAGTAATACTAGTAATGCACAGTAATCTAGCATCGCGTTGCTCGCTCTAGATAACTAGTGGGATTTAACTTTAAATTTTTCACTTGAGTTGTGCATTTGAGGCAAATAGCATGTGTTTTCGCGGCAATTGCGCCATCCAATTCGCGTCATTCGCGGCTGGTGTGAACGCACAGTAATGCTACATACACACCAAATGCATAGCATCGCTGTGCTCGCTCTAGTGTAATTGCGATATTTAACTTTGTGTCATGCAAATTTTTCCGCTTGAGTTGAATATTTTCAATTTGCGCAAAGGTGCGTTTGAGGCGAATAGCGCATGTTTTTGCGGCAATCGTGCCGCCCAATTAGCGTCATTCCCATCGCCCCACGCAAGGACACATCTGATTGCGTCTTTACATTGACTTTGTATGTAATCTACTTGCGCGAATCATTTAACTCGCGTCTGGTGTTAACCCACAGTAATGCTACGTACACACCAAATGCATAGCATCGCTTTGCTCGCTCTAGTTTAATTGCGATATTTAACTTTGTGTCGTGCAAATTTTTCGCTTGAGTTGAATATTTTCAATTTGCGCAAAGGTGCGTTTGAGGCGAATAGCGCATGTTTTTGCTGCAATCGCGCCGCCCAATTAGCGTCATTCGCATCGCCTCGCGCAAGGACACGTCTGATTGCGTCTTTGCATTGACTTTGTATGTAATCTACTCGCGCAAATCATTGGACTCGTGTCTGGTGTGAACCCACAGTACGTCGTCTTCTTCTTCATCATCATCTTCTTTTTCTTGGTCTTCTTCGTCATCTTCTTTGTCTTCTTTTTCTTCGTTTTTTCTTCATCCTCTTTTTCATCTTCTTCTTTTTTTAAAAAGAGTGTGTATGTGTCAACATTTCAGCTAAATCTGACAAATGTATTCCTTACAGTATAGAGACACTTGGCTTTCCATGTATGTAAAAACGATAAAAGTCTATGGCATGTCAGCACTTAGCTTTGTGTGTGCTTATTGGCAATGGCATTGCATGCATGGTTGGGGAAATGTGTGTGTATTGTAAAGTATGGGATTACCCAAAACGTTTCTGCCAAATTTGTAAATGCAAACTGTATTTATGGTAATTTAATTACTTGTTGAGTTGATACATCACATAGTCGCATTGTCAAAACACGTTTTGTCCTTTTGACTCGTAACTAATAAAAGATACCCGATATTCCAAAATGTTCGTTCAGGCTTGTCTAATCTGAAGCACTATCATTTGAACTGTGACATCAAATTATTTCAGAAGCTAAGTCAACGGGCCATGGAAGTCTTGAACGCTCCATTGCTAGACTTCAGTTATGGCAATGTGCGTGTCCAAACTACATGATCTTCAAAAGTGGAAGATGACTTCTGTTTTCATGGGAATTGGCTTGTTAGGTGGATCAGGTTGGCACAGAAATGCTACAAACTCTAGGTGAACATTTCCTTGTCGAGTGTGATAAATAAGTCAGGATACGGGCAAGCGGGTTTGTTCCCAGATTCCAGCATAGATGCGGCACTATGTAAGGAATAATTGACGACGGCAGTTCAATTATTAGAAAATAATGCACACCCAAGGTGGTTATGCACGAAGCGGATGTGTATTATTTTCAAATAAAAAGGACCGGAGTCATTTATTCAGCTTATACCACGGTTACCAAAAATATTGCTCTGGTGCCCTTTTTTAAGACATTTTAAAGGTTAGGTGTGCGGTTATTGAAAAATAATCATCACCCATGGAACATTTCTCAACCAATCATAAAAAAGCATTCAGCAGCCCCATGGTATAAGTAAGAAATAATTGACAACGGGCCGTTGGATTATAAGAAAATAATGCACACCCAAGGTGGTTATGTGGCACAATGCGAAGCGGATGTGCATTACTTTCAAACAATAACAATTTATGAGTTACGAGAAAGCTAATAAAACTGTACACCGTTAATTGTATGTTTTAGTACGATCAGTTTTCGCCGTTAAGTTTGGATTAGGGGTGGGGTTTTATTATGAATTTTTTCTGAAAATCATTCATTTGTTGTATGATTCACATTGTACACATTCAAACCTATTAGCCCCCAAATTCTGGGGATTAGGTTGCATAAACAATGATCATTAAATGTTATCAAAACATTAAATGTAAATGTTTGCTAAAATTTTAACCTCGAGTCAATCATTTAACGTCACTTTAATTTTCTACGTTTACTCTTATCTGAGGCGGTCGACTCTTTTGAATTGACTTCACGAGGCGAGTTTCCTTTGTTTTATTACACACATCCTGATGTGTGCAGTGTTTTATGAGTCCTCGTGGGAAAATGGTCTTTTATTAGCTATCTCTCTGCAGACGCACACACACAGAGAGTCCCTGACAGAGCCTGATTTTCGCTCGCATTGTTGCTGTCATTGACAAATGGAGATTTCCTTCCCACACAAGGCAATACAGGTTAAACAAGTTTAGGTTTATATTGCTGCAGCTCGGTTTGTCTGCTTCACCTCTTATGAAAGCAACGTTTGGCATAGTAGCATACTATAGTATTTCTGCGGTATGCTGTCCACTGTGTGCAGTAAATACTAAAAGGACTTATAACATTCAGCATGACGTGACGTTCAAACATATTATGACCCACAATGCTTACATTCCCAGCAAGCAACAGCCATCATTTCACCGTCAAGGTTAACTATAGACCAGGTATAGTCTGGCTATGAGAAACCCACTTTTAGCCAAACGATGTAGTTTTTCTCAAAATAACTTGCTATATGATATTATATATATGTTTCATTTATTTATTTTTGGGCTATGGTTAAGGGTTTATAAAATTTTCACTAACAGCTCAAATGTTTTCCTTGTTTTAGCCTGTACAATCTGTTTGGATGCATATTAGGCATCTTTTAAATGCACAGTCAAGTGATTGAGATTCTGATGCGCGCTTACTGTGTTGTTTAAGGTAATTTCTAGGCCCATACGCATAAATTGTCTTGTGAATTAAACATTTTACGTCTTGAACCAGTTGAACATATGGGTTAATCCCTCCGGCTGCCATTTTTCCACATCAGAAGTTTTCAAAACATTTTCCCACATGTAATGACGGAGGAGTTGAGCTAGTTTACTACGAAAAAGCTGTTATCCAATCATAGCTGTGGGTGTTTACGTCTAAGTCTTTAATGCGGCCCACCCATCTAACCAGCCTCAAACCAGGGTACAAAATAGCCTATTACTTATTGCTTTTGATGTTTTTGAATGTAAAAACCACACAAACTTCATAAGTAGACCTCAGTATATAGTTTATTATATTTTAAATTGATTTTGCAAATTTAAAGCATTCACAATCACAACGCACAACGTATATCACACAATTGCATTATCGTATATGATATTATCATATCGCATATCTGATTTTACTTCAATCTACTTCAAATCTTTTAGAGGCCTTGTTTTTCTCACTTTATTCTCCTCTTATGTCTGCTCCATCCATGCGCTCAGACTTGTGAATATTGGAGCCGTGCCCAGATTTGTTTGGCACGACACCTCCTATTTAGCATGAGTGTATCTTTTCTTGCGTATGTGCGTTTTATGAATGTGTGTGTGTGTGAGGTTGACATCCACCTCAGAGCCACTTTGTTTCAACAACCAGATTTCTCTCAGCACTTAATCTGGCCTCTGAGGACACTGTTGACAAACTAATCTTGCTTTCAGTGCCTTTTAGTTCACTTGCATAAAAACATTTTCAGTGGATTTGACACTTTACATTTACAATGATTATTTATTGGCCCTAAGTGTTGCTTATTTAAGCTTTTACCACAATTGCATCTAATGGTTAAAGGAAAAATTATAGTTTAGAATTCTCCTACGTTTATGTTTATACAAACAATTTGTATTGCATTCAAGGTATACATTTTTCAGTATGTCTGTTTCCTGGGAATCGAACTCTTGCCTGGTTGAGCTGTATTGAGTTCCCGGTTGTTTTGTTTTATTCATCCTCCACCTTTTAGTTACAGACCAGGGACATTCATTTAGCTGTCTGTGATGCTATCAGTATCTGTCTGCAGACTGAAATGTTGGCACCATTGGTGGTGGATTTAAAGGTGATGGTTACGCAATGAAAACATATAATGGAGATAGATATCAGAGATAAAATTGCCTATTGTAATACTGCGTACTTAGTAAGGTTAGTGAAAAATTATAAAATACTGTATTAATTTATTATTAAAATCATTATTAAAAATATTTGCTATAAAATCATCTAAAGACAATTCTTTACTGAACACAGACATAATATGATTTAGCCCAAAAATGCTTACTTAAATTACAACACAAGCATTTTAATGTTTTTATTGTTTTATAGCTTAACTGCAAGAATACCACAGAGAGCATTGACTAGGCCAGTGGTTTACAAACTGGGGGCCGCGAGATGGTGCCAGGGGGGCCCCAGCTTTATGAAATACATTAATTTATCGTGAATTCTGTGTAATTAAATCTAAAAAAAATAAGGCTTCTAACCAAAAGCACAATTTTTTTGTATAATTTCATGTTTTTTTATTAAAATGTTGAGTTTTAGAACAGTTTTTTGTCAGAAATTTTCTTTGGGGGGCCGCGAAGGAATGCACCGTACAGGCTGAAAAAGTTTGGGAACCACTGGACTAGGCTGCAAAAAGTCAACAAAGTCTGGCTAAGCCTACGTTTACACGGAAACGATCTGAAGAGAAAACGCAATAGTGGTGTTGCGTAATCACTTTTTATTCCGCATTTACACAAGCGTTTTGTGGTCGAATCTGCATGCTATGGTGACGCAAAAGTGTGTGATATTCGATGTAGTATGCACTCCAGGCAGCTAGGTGGCAATGTGAAGCACTGACACACAACTACACCAAGTCCGCGTGCTTGCGTACAACCTTCTGACTTGTTCTCCCAGGTCTCATCCAAAGCCGTCTGGTTTGCCTCTGACGAATTAGCACATCAACAATTTGATGGAGGTAATTAATGCGCCTTTCCTGATCAGTAATACTAGCTGTGAAACTGCTGGAAAGACTCTTGTATATTTATCAGAGCTGCTATGGCAACTTGAAGGTCCGACGTATGGAAATAATCCAACATGTTTGTTGTTATTTTCCTGAACTGGCGCATGCCTGTGACCTAAACACGTATGCGACGAGAGCCACCGTGAGCAGACTTTTGCGTTTTAACCCTTTGGACGGGAACGTGACTGTAGAGCGTTTTTAACATTTCTACTCTGGGGGGTGGTTTCACTTTTTTGCGTTTTTAAGCCCCAAAAACGCTGTCGCCGTGTAAACAAAAGGCACATTCGCTAAAATTTTTTACGTTTTCACCCTTGACCCTTCTCGTGTAAACAGGGCCTTAAGGCCAATTTATACTTTTGCGTTAGGTGCGCGTTATAGGTACGCCGTAACATACGCATAGACGCGAACCCTGTCGCCGTAGCCTTCGCAGTACCTGACGTGCACTTCCTCAAAAATGTAACTACACGTCGAAACGACGCGGACCGCAAGATCTGTGATTGGTCGGCGTGAATGCATTATGTTTCCTCCTATGCATTTCGGCGGTGTAACTGCAGAGCAACACAAACGCAGAAGTATAAATGCTCATGACGGCGTTGCCTACGTGCGTAGCGTCTGGCGTACCCTACGGCGTAACCCCGACGCAAAAGTATAAATTGGCTTTTAGACTACTATCATTTAACTGTTATCATTTAACTGTCGCCCATCCCATGCACGGGACACCTAAGTTTACTTTAATATTTTTTATGTAAATTTTAATCTATCACAACAAAGTATATATCATTGAAAAGGTCTACGCCTCTAGAATACATATTTCAACAGTGTTTTATAAAATAAATTATGTAGGGAAAGTAATTGATTCATATATGAAAAGAGTGTGCCTCAAAACATTCATATCCTGCTAAATGTCACTGTTCAAGCTCAAGCTCTAAGAATGTAGTTTTTATAATTCTGAACCTTTTTGCATTAATAATAATAATGCAGTGACAGTAATTTATTAATTTGTGACAAGAGTATGCATCTTACCGTTGACACCTAGTGGCCGTTGTTGGTAAAACCACTAAAAGTTTGACACAAACCTTATTTTTGTGATTTAACTTGAAATTTGGATCAGAACTACTTGAGACGTATGGCTTAAATTGTGTAGTGTTTCTGGCATGAAACATTTTCATTTTTATAATTTTATATATATAATATATACTTTATTGAATTATTTTTATTTATTACAATAAATGCAAACTGCTATAACATTTTTCATTTAATATTTTCAACAACACACACTTCAGTGATGAACTTTAACTTCTTTTAAACAAGACAAAGATTAGGCAGAATTTAATTTGAAGATGCACATCAACATTTCAGTTAAGCCAGTTAACCCAACTGCTGGGTTATTAACATTGGGTCATTTTTAACCCAGCATGTGTTCTGTCCAATATATACCCATTATGGGTTAAAAATAACCCAGCCATTTTTGAAGTAGAATAGTTCACCACAATATAAAAATTAGCTCCTATTTTCTCTTTACAGCTTTATAATGGCATTAGATAATGCCCATTTTTAAAGCTCATCTGTTCACTTTAGAAGACATAACTTTGATTATGTTTGGCTGAAAGAAGAAAGTCATATTCACCTAGGATGGACAGCTTGATGGTGACGTGTGGGATGACTTTTATTTTGAACTATTCCTTTAAATGAGTTATGACAAACCCAGTTCAAGCCAGTTCACTATTCCCTGGAAAGAGAGGCGTTTTTTGTTAAATAAATAAATGATGTCAGGATGAAATTGGAGAAACGGTAGAGATGTGAGAATTAAAACAAACCTAATGTGTGTTGTGTGTACAAGTATATGAAAGCAATAAAGATATAAAGAGAACAGGATAACATATCACTTATGATTAAGGCCTCATATGTGGTCACAGTTTACTGTAAATATAGCGGTAATAAGCCGCAAAGTGTTTCTCCTTACTAATTTGCCCCATGAGTGGCTCTTTAATGTCTTTTCTCAGCACTTCAGAGACCTTTGAAGTATTCTGCGTGACGACATTATCACAGTTTACAGTTTATGCGTGGAAACCTTTAACCTTTCAGTATTGCAGTTTGCATAGCGCCATATGTCCTCTTCCTTCTGCGTTGCATTTGATGTGTTTTGCGATACTGACACTCAACCTTATGTTTCGCTTGGCATCATCCGAGCAGCCATCTGGTATGCATAACTCGTGGTTATGAAATAATAAACAAATGTGCTGACTGCTGCGTGCCGAAGTGGTTTCATGGTGCTCGACCTGTTTTGCGAGACATGCCAAATCTTGAAAGTCTTGCATTGAAGTCCTGACGTAGAATTTGCTAAACTGATGTTTAGTCTGCAGTTCGGTTGGTAGGTTGCCATTACGAGTAGCATGCATTTTATTGAAACAATCACAGCTTATTAAGATTGATGGTTTGTTTGTGACAGGTTTAGTACTTACTTACAGTACCGTGTTTCGTAGGTAATTTTTTTTGCTTTTTGTTATGTGAAGGTCACAGATAGTAAACAGTCCTGGATTTTTTTTCCATGAAGTTGTGGCGTATTTTCCAGCACAACAATCACCTTTTTCTCTAATAATGTTTACTATAAAGTTGTGTATAGTAAGCATACCAAGTTCAAAGGTTACCCATATAGAAACCTAAAGATATCCTATTATGTACATGTAATAAATATGTAATTTTGTCTTCAGTTAATCTTTGTGTGGCGTGTAAAAAATCTTGGGTTAATAAGGGGTAAACACTTCACTCATCACATGTGGGTTAACAGCTTTGCAACACGAGGCTTAGAATTCCCTCCTTCTTCCTAAACGGCATTTGGCTTCACACATGGAATTCTGTGTGCTGTTAGGGAACGTGCAAAGATCATTTTTCCCCCAGCTATAACAGCTCACTCCGGTCTGTTGTGTTAGCCCACACGTCTAAGCCATCATGGGGTTATAGTACAGCCAATGAATGAAGCTTCCCGCTGTTTCAAACTGCTGGGAAACATAGATCTCTGAGCAAATGGCCCAATCATGCTAGAAGGAAAACTGGTAGAGTGCCAACTGTACAGAACTGTAGGTGAAGTTAACACTAGACAAGCTAAACAAACATAGGCCTACAAATCTGTGTGCTTCTGAAAAGTTACTAAACAGCATCTGGCCCATTTATTATTCACACATCCTTGACTGTTTAGTGTTTCATTTGGGACACCACCACTTTTACTATGGAGGGATTATTGGGTCAGATTGTAAACTAAAAGCCCAAAACTAAAAGTCTTAAATGAAAACTAAAAGTCTAAATCTGAAACTAAAAGTCGAAATCGAAACTAAAAGTCGAAGTTAAAAATGAATTTGGTATTTAGGATTGGGCATTTGGTATTTTACAGTGTCAGAAATGCAATATAATATACATAACTATTTTATCAGTGGTCTATAAAGACCTTACATGATGAAATGTTATGTTTTTATTACCTTAGAATGAGCCATCTTTATCTACATTCATCAAATGGTTCCTTTACATGTGCTGCAATGTTTTTACAGTAGCTGTAACTGTTTCGTAACTATGTTGCATCAGATGACAACATGTTTGTCCTGTGGTGTCTACAGTTGCTTCTCTACAGGTTTCGAAAGGGAGGGGTAAGCGGTGGACTGAGCCATTGGTTGCAATTCGCAATCTCACCGTTAGATGCGGCAAAAAAGTACACACTGCGCCTTTAAAGACCAAGTTCATACTGCATATTGTAAGAGCAAATTGTATAGCTTTTAAGGGTGCCAATCTGGAATGAGCTCTCCTTTAACGAATCAGTTTAGCAAATCATTCCCGAGAGACAAAACATAAATTCAGGGAGGTAGCTTATGCCCCCCCCATAAACAAACAAAAATAATAATGAATGCATTAAGTTAAAGGGGCGGTGAATTTGTGGATTTTATTGTTTTATACTGTTATCTGATGTCTACTTATGATGTTCGTGTGGTTTTTACATTCAAAAACAATAAGTTATACGCTATTTTGTAACATGGATTAGTGGCTCTCTGGAGAAATGGTTCGTTTGAAGGGGTGGGCCGCATTGAAGACCTGGACGTAAACGCCCACTGCTATGATTGGACAGCTTAATTCCCCGTCATTACATGTGGGCAAATGTTTTAAAAACATTCATGAGTAAAAATAGCAGACGAACACATATATGTTTGGACCACAAAAGATTCTGGGTGCTAAAGATGATACACATAAATGACAATACGTATAGTAAAGTATAAACAAAACTTTAAACTCGACGTGACTAAATTACCGTATACAACACAGTAAGTGTGCATCAGAATCTAAACTGCGGTTGAAAAATCCTTATCAATAACTTTGTATATTTCTATTGTGATTGTGAGGTTGCTCTTGGATACATGTAACGTTACATACCACAGTTATATGATAAAAAAAAGCTTTTTTGAGTCTTGGACCGTTCAAACGCAACTTGCCTAAAATTACAGTATACAACACAGTAAGCGGGCATCAGAATCTAAATTGCGGCTGATAAGTCCTTCTTTATCACTAACTTTGTATATTTCTACCTTTAAATTACAGTCGAATTGTTAAGTGTTGTACCTTTATTAATCGTTTAATGTTTTTAGTAAATATGTGTTAAGACACGGATGTTACAACAGACATATCAAGCGATCTCTTCTAACAAAGCAATAGTGAAACGCATTATACGTTACTGTGTATACGTTACTGCTGTGTCATTTTTGTCAGATCCAATATTAGTAGTGCTTTTAATCACAGTCTCTCTGCAAATCCAGCATCGACTTGCTTCTTTACAAATGAATCCGCAGTACACAAAGTAAACAAACACTCCCCACGCGAGCTGAAACTTCTTCAAAAACAACCTTAATCCACGCATTCCTAATGTTATGTCCCGAGCCTCCGAATTAAAGTATTCAGCTTCTGTGTTGCTCCTATGCAGTTCTTCCACAACCCAAGACTCCATTTCCATGATTACTCTATCATAACAGATCACCGCATCAAAATAAAAGTCTCTCAGAAAATTTTTTTTAAAAGTCATTTTGGTTACATTTGGCAATCTTTAAAGACATGTTTACTAATTGTTGAGACACACGTGTCACGCGAAGCTGTGGGCGGGGCTACAAAAGTGGTTCTTGTATTTGGATTCGTGGAGGTGCTTCATTTCTACTTTGACGTCATATTTCTCCGAATTCCACACTTGAGTGTAATACTGACTTGGTGCCAAAAACTGTTATATTTCAGTAGCACGGACATTTTCAGTTCTGAAACTTGCAGGATGTTCATTTAAGTATGATAACCTCTTATATAACAAATTATCAAGTTAAAATTAAGTATTTGATTCACCGCTCCTTTAATATATATTATTATACAATATTATATTTAGGGGTGTCCTCGACTAAGGATTTACATATTCGAATCAGAATTGTCGAATCTTTCCATAGTCGACCGATAGTCGAATCAGATGTGTGTGCATGGGTTGGGAGGGGGCCGGGTACAAATTGGTACATTTTATTTTCTTTCACAAGCAGCACACAGAAACTTTCTGATAAAGTGACCAAAACTGTCTTTCAAGTGATGAACGAAGACAAAACTGACGATGCATTTATATATATATTTAAGGTAAAATGTAAGGCAACATTTGTTTAATTATTCCTTATAACATTTTAAAGCCACGATCTACAGAACATCACACACAAATTTTTTTTTATAACTAAACCTAAAAAAATAACAAAGGTGATCCTGCCCTTGGAAACCCCAGCTACAATTCAGTGTTTTTATTTAATTTGGAGATTTAGCGCGTCAAGGCAGTCATGACAAAAAAAAACGACAAATGAGAAATTACAAATAATTTGTGATTGTTACTGCAAATTATAAAAACTAAGCTTTATATACAATTCATTAAACGTTAATTTATAACAAGAAAAACACTGAAATTAATGATTTTATAGACACTACGTGTTATTATTTAGCACAGAAATACCTGCTTGCTTGCTTTGACTTTGATCATCTCTGTATTCACTTTAGATACAGAAACAGCTGATGATTCTTATATTATTTATTTCAGGAATCTCTTTTCTATCATTTGAAAGTGAACCCTGACCATAATATTAAATCACAAGAAAGACAGTCGTGTCAGGCATAAATATAAGTTCGGTGCAGATATTTTCCGTTTCATCACCGAAATATAAAGAAACGGCTTACCTGTTTTGTAGTTTAACTTTTGACAAGATAATCACTCTGTTTGAAATACATTTTAAAACTTATAATTTAGCTTATCCTTCCTATTATGTTGTTTTTTTGGGGGCTTGTTAGAGTGATATTTTGTTAGGTGGTCCTCAGAAAAAAATTGGAAGATTAAGTGGTCCTTGGGCTGAAAAAGTTTGAGAATCACTGGTTTATACTTTTTGTCTTCTGATTTTTAAACCATTGTCGCTTGGGGTTAGGGTTAGAGTTGATGTTTGGGTTAGGATGTAATTTTATGTAACAGAAAGTCGTTCTAACCCCAACCCCAAGCAACAATGGTAAAATATTTGGAACAAAAATTGAGTAGTTACCGTCCAGAAGCGGCATGATCCTGCCGATCGTCGCATAACGTGACGCCATCACCTTCCGGGATTCCCTTTCGTCTATATTCGACACTGAGGGATTAGCATGAAAGCAACGGAGTTCCCATTTCATCGAGATATTGACGCATAGGGGCAACCTTCGCATCTTTATACTGACGCTGAAGGCGTTTGAACATGCTTCAGATTTTGACGCCTTGGGGAGTGAGAATTGGTTGGGTATCGGTATCAGCTGATATACGGAATTCTGGTATCGGAATCGGATCGGAAAATTAAAATGTGGGATCGGGACATCCCAATTATAAACTGAATTGAAAAGAAAGAGAAAGTCAATTGTAGGCCCACCCACAACAAAAACTGGTCTAGTTATCAGAAAGAGAGACCAATCATTATACACCCTCACTGTCATTTGCTATGTGAGATTCTTCAGACTCTGGACCTCTCTAACTCGCACATTCTCAAATAATTGATTTACGGGATATTTTGAGTTATTTGCCAGCATCAGGGAGCCGCTATCAGTATGTGGGAGACTCCCGGAACATCCGGGGATAGGTGGGATTTCTAGAAATGGTTATTTTGGGAACCAAAAATGTTTCTTCTATGGCATCACTGAACTCATTGTAGCATTTACACTTTTATTAGTGCAAAGTTGCAGCCACAATATTGAAATACATGTTCATGCAGACAGCATATAAACTATGATTTTGCTGTTATTGATGGAACATAGATTACAGTAGTGACAGTTTTCTTAAATATATGAAATGTTTGTTGTCTCTCTCTCTCTATATAGCTTCGTATAAAGTCACTACTGGATAGTGTATAGCAGATGTTCTTGCTTGGGACTGTTGTGTTAGTATTTTGGCAGGACGTCATTTTCCCTGGCTTCCAAAGATAGAATAGCAAAAAAAATGTACAACCAATACTCACACTGTATAGATTCATATCACATTTATGCATTTTACAGAGGCTTTTATTTAGAGCTAGAGGAACAGCGAATATCTTTCACATGAGCATGATTCAAAGAATGTGTTCTGTTTGGAGCTGTGGGTGATTTATTGACCCTCACAGCTGTGCTGTTTTCTCCCAGAATTCCTTCATGATGGGCACTCCTTTACCCCCCCCCTCTCTCTCTTGCTCGCTCTCCTGTTATCTCCTTCCTGTACCCTCTATTCTAATCGCTTTATATGCGACAGAGTCTCCCCACCCCAAAACGATCTGTATTTAAACCAGAGACAGATACATCTCATCTCTAATGCTGTAATTGCTTTAATTAAGTATCATTATATGCTCATATACTTGGACCCTTATGTGATTTTAAATGCTCATTGCTGAGGCAGTTATCCCAGCATCCTGCTCACACATCGCAGATGTATTGTAGGGGCTCTTTGTTCATGAACTGTGTTCATACTAGCCATTATTAATTAAAGACCGGTTGTTAAAACATCACATATTCATAAGCATCATGGTGATAAGCTAATGGCACCATAAGAAATTTGGTCCCAAATACTTCACTAGAGACTACTGTGAGGTAAAAAGAAAGCAAATAGGGAAAGATATCTTCTGTTTTAAGAGACCTCCAAAGGCAAATTTATAGTATTTGTAGTTTATATGTTGCTTTTAAAATTTGTATTCATTCAATACACTAAGAGCATGCCCACATCATACTTCACTGGACTGAACCCTACCCACGTGCCCCACCCTCGAATCAAACGAACCGTACCCGAGACCTCCTCACAAGCCAAACAAACTATACTTTGGGGTCAAGCGTACCTTGGTACAGTATGATTCACACATATTGTAAGTTAGACATTATCGACAAAGATCCTTCTCACAGCAGAGACTGACTGGACCATGCTAACCTGCCAAGTTTTGACCACTTATTGTATTATTATCTTAACTATTATTTTAACTAGCAAGAGTTTTGTGGTCAACCAGGCACCAGAAAGGCCATGCAAGTTTTGTGGGTGCCATGGCTATACTAGTTAATCAACAAACCATCACTCACCAGCTGTGGAAATGTCTGCCGCAAGCCGGTTGTAAGATCTCACAAAAAACAGAGGTATTGCCAGAAACTGTTAACTCAGGGTTGACTCATGTTGTTGACTGTATCTCACTTGTAACCTTGAGACTAACTTGTAATATTCGGAAGACTACAGTATGTCATGGCTGATACTTCATGCTGTTGTTTGTAATGGCTCATGATTGCTGGATCGCTGTCTTACTGCCTCTAATGCCAATAATGTTTGCAGCAAGCGTGATGTTGGCTTTTGCTGCGCTGGAGTCCTTGGCAAACACTTTGTAGACCGAGGCTAAGACCCAAGGCTTACCTCAACAACTTTCTTTCCCAGTTCATTCTCTTAAGTTTCAAGTCTAATTGCCGTTCCATTTCCTTCATCTTTTCCTGTGACCTTCATGAACTCTTTTTTAAGTAAAGCCCATGAGATCTGTGAATAAGGTTTTTATGGGCTTGTAACAATGTAATGCATTGTAAATGGATTGAATTCAACTTTAATAGTTAATGTGAGATTATTAAGTGTGCTTATTATAGGTTATGTCAGGATTTTGCACACTCAAGACACGAACCCAGATGCAGACATTAACAACAAAGGAATTTATTTGACAAACAGGGTAAAACAGAAAAACAAAACCCACGAGGGGGCAAAACAAGACAAGGAAAACACAACACTAAGCTAACACTAAACTTAACAAAACTAACGATAGACTTTTCCAAAACATAAAACAAACTGAGACTAGACTTCACTGAATACTCACAAGTAACCAACAGGAAATGTGACAAGACGAACGTGCACAGAACAGCAAACACAAGGACAATAAATAGGGACAAAGTAAATCACATACACCTGGAAAATAATCACAAGTAAGGGATCGGGGAAAAAGTGACGAGACCCGGGAAATGTGTGGTCAGAATAAATCAATACTAAAACCACACATCTCCCACATAGAACATATGTACTGTCAGAACCCTGCCATGCTAAACTAGATCTAAATACAAACAAGGATCTGGCAGGATTCTGACAGGTTATACCATAGGGTTGTTGAATGCTTTATTCTGATTGGTTGAGAAATGTTCCACGGGTATGCATTATAGTGTTGGGCGATATGTCCAGTTTTGAGATCGTCCGATCGTCAGCCTGTGAGAAACACGATAGTATCGTGGGGCGGGGCAGTAGTTTACTCATTTATTTATTTGTAAATTTTTTACTCATTTATGACAAGTCACTTGATTGGTGGACAAAAAAGAATCAAGGGCAACACTGTCATGACCGCAACCTTTTTAATACCGATGCCATTAACCCGAGCCCTTTATTAACTCCCAGGCCCTCAAAAATGTCCTGCATGCCAGGGAGCGGGAACAACACACTCGCTGGTTTTAAACCACTGCGCTCCTTACAACCTCTCTAGTGCAACGCAAAACTCCGCCCCAGTGTTTACAAGTGTGTTGAAAGAGGACCGTTCCGACGTTGTTGTATGTGGAATGATACTAATTAATGTCTTTGTGTCAGTTTATTGTTTAAAATTTGCGTTTTATATATGTAACACGTAACATCCCTACGTCACTACGCATTTACGTGAGGTCGCGCTGGACCGGACCTAGACGAGAAATTGTGCTTTAAAAGTGTATATTTGTTATTTTTCTTGTCAAAAATGACAATCGTTTTGCTAGATAAGACCCTTATGCCTCGTTTGGGATTGTTTATAGTCCTTCGAAACTCCATTGAAAAAAACTGTTAAGTGTTGAGTTAAGTATTAATTGTTGGTGTCTATTAAAGTCCATTAAAACGAGAAAAATCCTGCATATCTTCCTCAAAAAACATAATTTCCTCTCGACTGAACAAAGAAAGACATCAACACCCCGGATGACATGGTGGTGAGTAAATGATCTGGATTTTTCTTTTAAGAAAATGGACTAATCCTTTAACTAGATATCGGTGTAGTGCTGCGTTCAGACCAGCCATGGTAGAGGTGTCAAGGACGAGTGATTTCAATGTTAAGTCCATGTAAAGACACGTTGACGCGATTTCGCTTCATTCGACAATTTTGCGACAATTGTGCAAATTTTGAACTTTGGCGGAAAAACGCGCCGTGTTAACCAATCAGGAGCTTGTTCTAGTAGTGACATGATTACAGGAAGCGAGCGGCGTCGCAGAAGCCCCTCCCATGACGCAAAATGTTTAAGCGACAAACTAGATGCGGTAGATGCGGATTTGACGCCTGAAACGCGGCTGGTGTGAACCCACGGTAGTAGTCCTTATTAATTTATTTGCTCATTTTTTATTCATATATCAGTGACAAGCCATGAAATCATACAGTGTTTTAATTTTTAATTTAGAGAGTTTGAAGCAGCATTTGAAAGCTGCACCTTTTCCCAATCTCTAAATCTCTTTATTGAGGTCTTATAACAGGACACAGTACATTCGTATTCTTAAACAGCAGCAAGCGAGTCTCAACATGATGAATGTGCCACAGGGAATGTAGAGGCGTCCGCCTCATTCACAGTGAAGTCAATTGTGTCCCTAAAACTGCATCTTTTATTGCCTTGTATGTGTGTGTGCCCTGTGAAACCTGATGTTGACTGAGTGCCAGTATTGTGTATATATTCGCCTCCAGACGTGCCGTTACGTGTACATCTTTTATCAGATATTAATGAGTTTTAGGCCTCTGGAAATGTGTGCCTATCAACACTTTTTAAAGTTTTTGATAATAGAGTTCAGAGCTTTGCGTTTCATGTTGTCACAGCGTGGTTTCGACAATAGACTAAAGTAGGTCACATATGAACACATTTTGAGATGCCAAGGTTGCCCAATTTTTAATTTCCCATGAATGGCAGATTAGGGTGGAAGCTTTTGTTGTGTTACTAGATTAACTGTCATTAAATATTATAATACGGTTTAGTGAAATATGAAATAATATTATAAACAAGCACTCTTTATATAGTGCACTTGTTTTAACTATTTCATTTTTTATATTCATACTTTGTAAATATATATTTTACTGTTTTTTTATAATTTACTAGGTCCAGTGTGAAGATTTGATACCAGGAATTTGATCTTATTTTATAGATTTCTTTTAATTTTTTCTTTTATTTTCTACTTTATTTAGAAAATAAAATAGAAAATAAATACTTTATTTATTTTCTACTTTTATTTTCTAATTTCTCATCTGTAAAATTGTTATTGTGAACTGTGGAGAGTATTCGCACCAATCTGTAAAAATGATATCAAATCAACATTTTAATGTTACTTTAACTTAACAAATTAAGTTAAACAATTTAATTTTTTTAATATAAGTTATGTCAACTTATCACAAGTCAAAACTTAAAATAGTGTGTTAAATTGGCTTGTTAGCAAGTTGTTTTAACTTCATGCTGTATTTTTGTTTTACAGTGCATGTCATTTAATATTACATGTAATGTTTTTTTTTTTTAAATAAATGAATAGTTAAAAAAAAAACACAAGCAATTTATGAAACTGAAAGCATGTAAAAGTTAAAATGCCCAGGACAGCATCAATAAGGTCAGATACGGATGCTAGGTCACATGCAGTGTTCCAGTTCATCCTAGAGATGTTTTGTCAAGTCAAATTGATTCATACCTGAATGATTTCAATATTTTTGCTCTGGGCTAGAAGAGAAAATGAGACTTGCCAAACAGTTTAGCCAAATCTTAATGCTATAGAATTAAGGGGGTGTCCACATACTTTAGATCATATGGATCACATCCAAACTGTAGTTATTAAACTGCTTAAAACTGCAACTTTTAAAATATGTTTATGACCTAACATTTGTGAAATATTTAAACTAGTATTAAAAACCAATGACCGCTGCCAGAGAGACACAACTTTGTGAAACTACCCAGGTATATCAAATCCAGGTTTAGTTTTCTGAATTCATTGATTTAGTAAGCTATACATGAGAGCAAGTTCTGATTAGAAATAATAATCTTTATGGAAGTAAAGAAATAGATAAAAGCTTTATTAATTTATCAACATTGATTAATACACTTTGACTTTGAGAAAAAATTGTTAAAATATGTACCCCAGCTTTTACAGTTCCCTCTCACCTTTGGACCTAAAGAGTACCAAATGTATACCCAATGGACTATATTAGAACCTTGTTGACCATTTGTTTCTAAAAGTGCAGTTTACCTATTAAAGTCAATTAATGACATCATTGTTCAGGTCATAGAGACATATACAGAGGCTGGAAATACCCAAATATTCCTAACCACATTACAGATAATTACACATCATGTCAACAGTATTAAACTATTTTTTAGGTTTTTGTAGTATTTTATACATAATCATGTATGTAGTAACATATATTTCCTCAGACAAACTTAAATAACGGCAATCAAAAACTCATTCTCAACATTAGAATCCAATTTCATATTTTTTATACAATATTTGAATGCACAAAACCTGCTAACAGTTTATTGGAAAGAATCAACAAGATTATACCAAGATATATAATAATTAAACGTTTTTTTTATGTATATCTACAGTTTTTGAACTAAGTTATTGACTCAAGAAAAGTGATTTAGTACCTGTCATACACGTTTATTTAAGTGTCACTCACGTGACACGTCTCTCAGCATATTATCGGCTATTCACATTCACCACATTGTGTGATTTAATTTTTGAACATAAAGTTTATTTTGTTTTCATCTCTTTGAAATACCATTTCCCTTAGTTTAAAATAAATTGTATTTCTACATTTGACATTTCTCTTAGACGTGTGTGTTGTTGTGGGCTTTAACCCCATAATGGTGCCCTGATTTAAAACGTAAGGTGCACAAATAGAAATACTTGTCATTCTTGATAAACATGTCTCCTTGTACTGAACCAGATATGAATTGTGGTTTAATGATGGTGGCTATGATAAGATCCGCATTGATGTTATCACAACTGGATGAAGTGACGTAAGAATGAAAGATGAGAGCAAGAATGGGTTTCACAAAAGTGGTTTAACCCCATAATGTTGTCAGGCATATTTAAAATATGAAGAGTTTTGTTGCAAAACTAGATAAATCCGTTTTTAACATTTTTGTCAAAACATGTTTTTTATTATGTTATCATGTTATTATTTTGTTTTATGGTGCTACTTAGCTGAATTTTTTAAGTTATGAAGGTTTAAATAAAAAAAAAAAACAAATGCAGTTGAATTGATATTAATTGGAATGCTACAAAACTCTTCATATATTTACCATACAATGAAAAAAATTTCAGCATTTTTATTACATTAAACCATATTTCTATGCTACTTTAACTTAAAATATGAAGCTTAATATTTAACTCAAACAATCTCAACTTGAATTATGTGAACTTTTTTAAGAAAACTTTAAAATAGTAGGTTGAATTGACTTGCAAAACCAAGTTGTTTTAAAAAAGCATAACGTTTAAACAATTTAGTTTTGCAAGTCAGTTCAACCTATTATTTTAAGTTTTTGATTTGATACTGATTACCACAAGTAATCGTTTTTTTGCATATACTGTAAATGACAAATTGTATTAAAATCAAGATAATTTGCATTAATGGTTAAAATATTACATTAAAGGGGCAATAAGTAGGATTTACCCCCTTCTAGTGGTGAAATTGTATTTTGCATTCAAACGAATAGTGCTCTCTAGCACCTCGCTTTTCCAAATGCGTGTTGCAACTACGGTAGCCGTTATGTAATCACTGATCTCCGTGTCCGTTTCAGCTGGTTCACGCGTCTGAACGAAAACGCGTTGTGTAAACGTGTTGGTAGGTTAGTGCTTTTTGTCCCTCTCTGCTATTATAGTTTATCAGTATGGCGGAACGACATGGAAACCTCCTTGGACTTATCCGTTCAATGCAAGTAAAGAGAAGAAATTCTAACCTTACAAAGAAAAGTCAGATCACTGGCAGAGGTCATTTGACACCAACGAGGACATATTTGTGAATAAAGACATTAATAAAACACTTAAAATCCTACTTACAGTCCCTTTAAAGTTTCTAAAAGATTAATTGTTTACCCACTTTCTCAATGTAAACAATAAGGTGCTGAGGCATTCTTCACATTACGAAATGACTTTCTGATGTTTATTGTGTAAAACACTACAAATATACTTCTCCTAAATGGCTTTTTTAGTATTTCTCTATTTTCAGTATTTGTTGTGGACAAAACAAAAATTCCTGGTGATCCATGCATGTTGTAGGAATTTTCCAAACAGTATCCTTCTGTGTGCCTGAAAGGAAGCAAAGCAATCTGACTTTTGTGCAACTAAGGTCAATTTAGGTTCATTTATGTTATTATGTTTTAAATTTTACAGACACTTCACTGTCACTATTGTACTATTTTACCCGGCTTGATCAAACGTGCAGCTCTGAATAAGTACAGTATATTAAATAAAAGACAATATTTACACAGGCCGGGTATACATGCACTCTTCCCAGATAAAGCATCTTTCTCTACTAGCTCTTGGTTGCTCACAATAGCTCTTTTATCCAGTATATGCTTTGAAAGTGTCATGACATGTTGCCCCAACCTCTTTGATATCACTGAAGAACAGCCTGTGGTTAATTCTGGAAGGGTTTGTATAGATCACCTCAAATTAGTTTTCTTTGAGACTGTCTTTATTGTATCGTTCACTTCCTTTGCGTTTCCTTGTAAAGGTTGCCGGCAACAATGGGGTTACTGTTTGTGAAGGTAATATGTGGTCTGGTTAGTTTATACTGATGATTGCTTCGAGCTATTCAGATTCCTTTGAGAAAAATGAAATGGAGACAGTTATAGTTTACAAATCTACAGTATGAGTATTTTTGTACTTCTTAAAGTAGTTCTGTAGTTCTAAATATCACATTATATACTTAAGCATAATATTTTAAAAATGTATTTTAACAATCTTTTCACTTAAGAAGACAATTTTTTGCTCTCCTAAACTGGATCGTAATACAGTAGATGTGTCCTTAATGTGTTGGGCTCAAGCCAGGATGCTCAATTTGTTCAGTGCCGTGACTCCGACCTAGTTGTGTTATTTCATAGAGAAATAAATGATGTGTTGACAATGGTGTCCCTGTCCGCATTGATCTCAACCATACAGGAGTGTTATCTCCATCCATCATCAATTCTCAGACGCGGTGACCTCTTCTTAGGACACGTGAGGGACTGATGAAAGATGTGTTGGGGAGGTTATACTACACAAAGGACACTTGTTTAGTCTGTGTGTGTGTCAGTTAGGGCTGCACGATTTGGGTAATTTTTCCCATTGCGGTTATTGGTGCTAATATTGAGATGTGCGATTGCGATTATACTAAATGGTATCATGAGTCAACTTGATGGGTTTTAAGGAAAATCCACACACAGTTTAGCTAAAATGTGTATTTGTAAAACTAGAAATGTTTTCGTATTGCCACGTGATGTAGCAACTGCTTAGTGTCAGTAATCCTAAATCCAATATACCCCTATACAACAGACATAGAGTTTTTTTTTAGCTACCAGATCACTGTCAACCTCCTCTGCATCCATTTTCGCTCTGGTATAAGTGACGACGCACACCACACACGTGCATGCCACACGTGCACTGCCTTTTTTGTTCGTTTTTCTTTCTTTTTTTAAACGGCAAGGAAAATCATCAAACTGTTATCAGAAAGTTTGTGTTAACAAGTCCACACATTTATTTATTTAATATAATTGCAACATTTTGCTGTCATATAATCGCACAGGCTGACATCGCGATTGCGATGCAATTAATTGTGCAGCACTAGCGTCAGTAAAATACAAAGCACGGTAGTAGTGCATTATATTGCAGTTCTTAGTAGATAAAATAAGTTTTGCATTAAAGTGTTTTGTATCTAAATGACTGATGATTTGGCTAAGTATGAATTTCCCCTTGTCAAGTTAATTTGAAATAATGCGAATACTTCAACACAAGACTTGCAAAAGCCACGTCCTGCTAGAGGAAGTTCACGTCTAGGCCTACTTGTAGATTCCAAAATATATTTTGTTATCTTTGAATTAATAATTCGTAGTTTTTTCCCCTTGCATAAAGGCGGCAAACCCCACAGGTCATTGTGTCACATATGAGTTTCATATACAGGATATTCAGTATACCATTATGGTAAAACACAAGTCATTAGATTAATCATGCTTTTCTTTCTCATAAAGGCACAATGGACTAGCCAGAAATTGTATTTAGTTTGGTGGTTGACCACTGTCAGGTTTGGCTACATTGTATGAATGCATGACCACATAATGTGGAAAAGAGAGGTTTAGTTGTATTTCTTAGAAAAACTTTATACTAAAAGTAGCACAAGCTACCTGTAATGCATTTTTGAACCCATGACCCTGGGATTTGAGTAAAAACAGACTTTGGACAGTCAGTTGCATGTTTAAAGGTGTGTATATATATGTGTGCTATCATGACACATTTTCCTATATAGTAAAGTACAGATGTTTCTCTCGAGAATCTTGGCCCATCTGTCTTTCCGTCATGCTTAATATTTCATTTTTTATATTACTCATTAACCGTCACTTTGATTCCCTATTTCTTCTCCATTATTTGCAGACATTCCTAAATCACACAAAAAAGGCTTGAACTGTCCCCGCCAGCACCCCGTTTCATAAATAATTACTGCATCACAGACTCATCCCTTTAAAGATGAGAACAAATCTTTACTTCATTTCATTTCCATCTTTTGCCAATAATGGGGCCCATCGATCTCAAATCCGCATGTTAGTTGCTGAGTTTTTCAACCTCTTTGAATGTGGAAGGGCAAAACGCTGGCCAGCAGCAGTGCATGTCTTAGCACCGAATTTGTTCAGATATTTGCTGAGTCCTGTTTTGGGTTTGTGGCCAGAAAATGTCTGCCAGAGTAATACTCTTAAGACTTGGATAAACTTGTTGACATTTATCAAGAATGTTTTCACATTTGTGTTTATTTTGATTTGATTGTTTAACGCCATACATATGTTTATGTATACATTATTGTTGTTGCGATATACATTTTATGAAGTGTTATTATATGTGACCCTGGGAGACACACCTGTGTCTGGTAATCTTAAATCTCAGGGTGCAAGAAATCTAAATATTGAGAAAATCGCCTTTAAATAAAGTCCTTAGCAACACAGAGTTTCCAGAGGCACTTTGCAGTTCAGGAGACCCGCCTAAGCTGGGAAACCTTACCACCTAAACTAGGTCGTCTTTAAAAAAAAAACGGCCGAAATGAGAAAGACGTGTCCCAGTCCGTCACTGTCTGGAGGATAACTAGCCAGTTGATAAAACATCTTGGAGAATAGCATGGACGCACTTCACACCGCGAGTGTGCACGCGTGCCACATGGCCGAAATAAGATAAAGACGTGGTCCGTCATGTCTGGAGGATAGCCAGTTGATAAAACACGTATCCGTGAGAACTGTAAGTGGACTTATGTTTTGGGGTTATTTAAGCCTGTTATTGTATTAGTCTATAGTTTTTCTAGTGTTAAAGTAAGTTAACTGGTGATTTTGTTGTTTGAGCATCCTGCTAGGGTTTCACGTGCCTGTTAGATATAATTGTTGAGCGCTCTTGCTCACGTTATTTATGTGCATTATTTTGATACTACAGGAGTTACACTCCTTTAAGATAATGTAATTAATAGTGGGAAATAATCCGTTTTTACAATTTTTGTGCGCTATCCATCATCGTTCGCCAGACGTCTACAACATCTGCTTTAGTTTGTGTTTATTAACCCTTTAGTTTCACTTCATCACACAGCTATTTCCGTTAGAGGTAAAAACATTTAATTCATTAATAATCTAGTATGTGTTCATTTTCTGTCATAGTTTCTTCAAAATTACGTTTTATTGTAATGTTTTAAATAAAAATATTTTAATTTTCATCATGACCCATAAGCCCCGCCCCTTTGATTGACCCGCCAACTGCCCAACCCTACCACACTAACTAACTAATTTTCTGCGGGAAATCCTGGCACATTACTAATGATAAATACATTTTTATATATTGTATTTACTATAGGAAATTTACAAAATATCTTCATTGAACTTGATCTATGATTGAAAAATCTATCATTTTGACTCATACAATGTATTTTTGACTTTTGCTACAAATATACCTGTGCTACTTAAAGGGGACATTTTTAAAGATGTAAAATATATCTTTGGTGTTTTTCCAGAGTACATATGTGAAGTTTCAGCTCAAAATATCATATAGATAATTTATTATAACATGTTAACATTTCCACTTTGTATGTGTGAACAAAAATTTGCCGTTTTGGGGTGTGTCCTTTAAAATGCAAATGAGCTAATGCAAACACAGATCACCATAATAGAGACAGAGCGCAGCGCGTCATAACCTAAAACCACGCCCACCGGGGGGGGGAACAATCCAACCGTCTCCATTGACTTTGTATTGCGACAGGCTGCCTCCTTGTCATTTTTGGCTTATAACAAAAAACAGAATAATGCCTAAAAGCTGCTGTGTGACAATATGTACAGCTAACAAGCCAAAAAAACCAGAAATACGTTTTTATAAGCTGTCGACCTCAAAAAACGAGCGTTTAAAGACACAAAAGTGGAAAACAGGCAACTTTTCATAGTACTCATATTAGTAGAACTGCGTCCACTAGGGGGAAACGTAGTCGGCGATCCTTAAAGACTGGGTTTTACGGCTCGACAGCTTATAAAAACTTATTTCTGGGTTCTTTGGCTTGTTAGCTGTACATATTGTCACACAGAAGCCTTTAGGCATTATTCTGTTTTTTGTTATAAGCCAGAAATGACAAGGAGGCGGCCTCTCGCCATACAAAGTCAATGGAGACGGTTGGATTGTATTCCCCCCCGGTGGGCGTGTTTTTCAAATTTGCATAACTGCGCTCTGTCTCTATGAAATTAAACCTCAGTTGTGCTGTCAATTATTCTCTCTCTCTCTTTGTTTACTAAATGACAGTGCCGTAGTTGAATAGTGCAGATTAAGGGGCGGTATTATTATAATAAGATCCCCTTAGGACATCACAAGGGGAGCCAAATTTAAATGACCTATTTTTTCACATGCTTGCAGAGAATGGTTTACCTTGGGTTACTGGATGGGTTAATGGGTCACATTTTCTAGAAGCACTGGGGACCCAATCATAGCACTTAAACATGAAAAGTCAGATTTTCATGATATGTACCCTTTAAGACTGGTTTTGCATAACTTTAAAAGACCATAAATGAGACCATCAATAAACCATCACAATTTGTGACCAAAAACAACAGAGCATCCAAAAAAAAAAAAAAAAAAAAAATTGGAAACAAATGGAAAATATAGAAGATAAAACAGAAAACTGACCCAGTCTATAAAAAAACCCAGCTAAAGTGATTTTTTGTGATTTGCTATTTTCTACATGCTCCTACAGTGTAAAAATTAATTGATGCACTTAATTTCTTAAGTTTAATCAATTTAAAAAAACAATTATTTTTTTACTAATGACGAGTTGCTATAAAATTAAGTAAAAAAAGCTTAAGCTAATTCAATTTTTTATAATTTATAGCAATTTGCGACTAGTCAAGAAAGTTACAATGATTTGGAAATTTAAGTTGATTAATCTTGAAAAATTTAAGTGCAACAAGGATTTTTTACAGTGCACTGAAAAATAATGATTCATTCAATTTACAATTTTTTTTTAAGGTAAGTGGTTGCAATCAATTTATTTAATCTACATTTAAAAAAAAATTATAAAGGCAAAACAAAACAAAAAACTTTTGTTTAAATGTAGCTTAAATAAATTGATTGCAACCACTTACCTTAAAAAAATTGAGTAAATTGAATGAATCTTTTTTTTTCAGTGTAAAATATAACCTTGATATCTTTAATATTAACCGAGTAAGGTCATGTCAATGATTGAAATCAAATTTATATGCTCATAATCTAATAAATAGATTATAAAATCTTAGTCTGGATTTCACAGACAGGGTCACAAATAATAATATTAAAAAACATATTTGTTTTATAAATGAATGAAAAAAGTAGTATATCTGTAAAACAACAAATGCACCAAACTGCAAGTTTTTGTGCATGCAAGTTTATTTGTCTGTACTTATAAATCAACTTGAGTATATAATGAGAAGACACATGACGATAACATAGGCAGGAAAGGTTTACATTCCATCTCTGTTCGACCCCAATTTTCCCCATGTTCATCTTCATCACGAGTTCACTTTGAAGCTCATCCAGAGTCTGTAGATGCAAAGCTGACTGTGGGATTGTCCAGCTGTGCCCAGTTATGAGATTATAGTGGTTCACATGAGCCGAGTTCATCCAGGACACACAGTTTCAAGCCCATAAAATATCAAAATCACTGGCTATTGGTGTGTTTATTGATGTCATTTGGATGCATACAATCCAGATTAGTTTCAATAAGATTTAAGTGTGCTCCACATAAATTGTCACACTGAAGCTTTTTGTTATGAGTAAGCTGTTTGATGTTTAATGTGTGTACGTAAGCCAGGTATTGAATTTATTTAGCATTTCATACTGTCTCAACTTTCTTTCATACCTACCTACTGTATTCATTTCGTACCTACCCAGCAAGCATTTTAAGGCATCGCATGCTCTCAACAGATAAAAGACATATATGTTATACTTGTGTAATATGAAATCTTGTCTCAACTGGTGTGAGACAGTTTGGAAGGACATTAAAATTCAAATGTGTCAATACAGAAACATAAATCATTGGAAATCTCTTTCCTTATCCTTTCTTAGGACCCGGGATACTGGATACAAGTTCATCGGTTAGAACACGGAGATGGGGGCATTTTGGACTTGGATGATGTGCTTTGTGATGTGGCGGATGATAAAGACAGGGTGAGTAATTGGTGTAAATGCTTATATTGGGTTTTAGGAGAGACGCTGATCTCTACTGTAAATACTTTCACAAATAATTTTTTGCACTATATAATCTAGATATCATTCAGATTATTCATATTCTTTTATTTACGGTAAGAAAAGCAGTGGTCCATTTCGCTGTCGGGCTTCTTTTAGCTGTTAATATATTAGGTATTGTATCTGGATGTGTTGATGTCATTTCGCCAACCTTGGAAACAGCTGGGAACGTCAAGCATGCTATCATCGTTATTTTCATTACCTCTACCTCTAATTTTCTTTTTTTGAAAGTATGAGTACACCATGCCAGTAATTTCTGTGGGTAATGTTTTTAACAATGTCACTGGTTTCAGACCACCTCATGTTAAATAAATTAACTAGACCTTCAATAGCTGCATTGCATAAGGAAGGAGTGCCAGGAAAAGCATCAGGATGCTGTAATGGCAATGGAATTTTGGAAGTTCATCCCTCTTGGAGTCATTGCTCTCGTACGACCCCGACTCGAGATCGGTGATTAATGCCTAATCTCAGTTCAACATTAAAGAGTCGTCCCTGTGGTGTGTTTGTGGTCGTTGTTTGTTCATTAGCGTCTGTGCTAATGTTGTCAAGCTCTGATAAATGATGTTTAGCCAGCATGATAATGGGCCCGTCCGCTCCTGCTGGGCTCTGGTAACATCACATTGGCTAAAGAAGCATTTATTCCAGGGGATTTATAATTGTCCTCTCTGCATGAGCGCAACTGTTGGACCCGAATTAGCTCAGTAGGCTTTATGCCCAGCTGCACTGCTTCCTGAACTTTTTCGGCCAGCTCCTTGTTTCCTGTCTGCCAGTGTTGGACGGACTGATTAATCCAGGTGTGCCTGACCTCAGTAGTCACAACAACAATAATCAGGCGCACCTGGATTGGTCAGTTTGTCCAATAATGGCAGACAGGAAACAAGGAGCTGGCTGAAGTTCAGGAAGTATATCGTCGCTGCCCGATGAAACTCACGTATGTCCAAAACGGTTACTTTTCAGGAAGTGAAAAAAACACCGTATATCAAAAGCAGTTGAATGTAGCGTTGTCATGCTTGGTACGGCATATTTACATGTAACCATATTCTTGCCAGTGTAATGATATAATCCACATTTGACCAAAATTGAGTTTAAATGGACATGCGTGCATATTTTATAGTAACTGTGATCGATACGCGTTCTTCCGATCATTAATTAGAATGGCCAAGTCGCGTTTCGTATTGACAGATGAATACGCTCAGTTTATTAAATAGCCTACGTCTTAGTTAAATACGCTTACTTTATTTAATATTAATTATAAGTGTATTAAATGTCTCTTGCAAGCTATGAAGGGACAATGAATCAATACACTGACAAAGTCCCTGCAACACCAGCTCAACCAAACAGTGCCAAAGCACCACAACGTAGAAAACAGCAGCGCGTTTAATAAATGATTACAATGAATTTCATTACACATGTACAAGAAAACACACCATCAGCATACAACGCAATGTGACACTGGACCACAAAACCAGTCTTAAGCATCGCTTGATTTTTCAGAACATTTTAACCAAATGCTTTCACAAAGTGGTGGGGAAATCCCCAGCGTATAACACCAATGCTAGACAGATACTTTGTTTGCACAGTCCTACCGTAATTAAGTAACTCATAGATGTTAGTCTGGCGTCCGGGGGAAACGTTTACCTCGAAGGAAAGTCATTGTCATGTTTATTCGGCTATATCCAGTGCTGAGCTTCGATGAAACTTTACGAGACCGGCGAGATGCTTCACAGGCGGAAGATATGCGGCGTGATTGACAGCTTTGACACCAAACGGGTACGTGAAAATCAGATGACATGATTTCACAAGTTTTCATTGGCTATTTAGGTATGTGAAGCATACTGTATATGGAAATGAACCTGGACATTCAATCTGTCGAAAAATCGGTTATCGGCCCCCAAATATCGGTAACGGCCAACATTTTCATACCGGTGCATCCCTAGAAATTTGCAAAATATCTTCATGGTAGATGATGTTTACTTAATATCCTGATGTTGTTTTTTGCATAAAAATTGATAATTCGCAACTAATCGTTTGCAGAATAAAAGTTTTTGTTTACATATTAAATGTGTGTGTGTAATGTGTATAATAATTATGTATATATAAATGCACACATGCATGTATATATTTAAAACATAGTAGCATGTGTATATACATTTTTAATATTTACATATAATTTATATGATATAAAATATAAGTATTTATTATATCAATATTTGTTTCCTTAAAATTATGCATGCATGTGTGTGTATTTATATATACATTATATATGTTGATGTACTGTGTATAGTAATTATGTAAACAAAAACTTTTATTCTGCAAATGAATAGTCACGACTAATCATTAGGCAGCCCTACTGTACTGTATTGTTGGCTATTGCTACAAATATACCCGTGCGACTAATGACTGGTTTTGTGGTCCAGAGTCACATATATAAACAAGACAACTATACAATGAGATATATAAACAATACAACTGACCTGTTCAGTATGTGCTGTTTGCTTTTGGAGAAGCAAGCAAGCGTACAGGTGCGTGTGTGATGTGTTTTATCTTGGGAGTGTTAAGCTTTTTATTCAGTGGGTACCATGGTAACATCTCATCCAGGATTTGCCAGCAGTCAAGCATCTACATCTGATGTGTTCTAGTGAGATATGGAAAGTCAAGTAACACCTTCCTCTGTGTTCTCACCCTCCTTTTATCTGTATTTCCCTTCACCCCTCTCCCCATTTTTTTTGGGGGGGGGGGATTTTCTTTGTGCATTATGTCGGTTCGACAAACACAAATTTTCATCTGTATTTGCATTATATTCTTGAGGATTTTCAACATTGTACCATTTCTTTTTGTTGTTTCTTAACCCCATCTAGATTTGTTGTTTTTGGATCTTCTGTGGTTCTGATGCTGGATTTCTGATGAAAGGATTATATGTTAATATAGCCTGAACATATTGGTACCGAATGTATACATATCTGTACCTATTAGGACCTAGGGTTGTGCCGATAGATGATAGTATCATGTACCGATGACTGTCAGACATATCATCAATAGCAGGCTTTCATGACGATAGTTGGCGATGGTTATTATTATCATCATAGTTTCACATTAACATGCACATTGCGTGCTTTTCCTCGCATGAAAGAGTTTGTGGGCTTCACTTTGGACTCTTGCTTGGACCTGAATGCGTGCAGCATGGACTCCTTTTAGCACCCGAACTTGTAATGTGCATGATTCGTACTCTTCCTCGCACACGAGCTTGTAATACACGCGGCTCTGACATTTCCTTGCACTAGTGCGCAGAGGGTTAAAACCAGCGAGTGTGTTATTCCCGCAAACTGACACGCAGACATTTAATGACGCGCTCGAATTAATGGCATCAGTTTTAAGAAGGTTGCGGTAATGACAGTGTTGCCCTTGCTTCTTTTTCGTTCAACAATCAAGTTAGTTGTCATAAATAAGTAAAAAATGAACGAAAAAAGAAATGAGTAAACTACTGCCCCACCCCCCGATACTATCGTGTATCGGCGATCTCACAGGCTGATGACAGGACGATCTGAAAATGGGCCATATCGACCAACTCTATTAGAACCTGTTTAAAGGTGCATTGTGTAACTTTAATGAGGATCTATTGACAGAAATGCAATATAATATACATAAATATGTTATCAGTGGTGTATAAAGACCTTACATACTGTAATAAACTGTATTGTTTTTATTACCTTAGTATGAGCCTATTTTATCTACATACATCGCGGGTCCCCTTACGTAGAAACTGCCGTCATGTTTCTAGCCCTAAACGGACAAACTGTTATAGAGAGAGCATTTCATCCCTACGTTGTCTCAGGCGAAGACATGTTTGTCCTGTGGGGGTTAGGCTTGTGCCGGTGTTAAATTTTCATGTTGCGGTGATTTATGAAGGTTTTATTACGGTAGACGGTATTACCACGGTGTTGAAATGCATTACAAAAACAGGTTGAAAAGAAGAGCAAATGTCATTGTTATAGTGTAAATAAAAGGTTTAATAACTTTAACTTGTTAAAATGATATAAATAAAACAATACCCAGTTGAAATATGTAAACTGAACCAATCAGATTGAAACATAAAAAAGTCCAAACTGCAAAAGCAGTCAACTTTAATGTTTAAAATGATTAAATTGCAAAATATCATCAGTCCATATGCAGCCTGACGTTGGAAAGCCACTTTGACCGTTGACTGTATGGCTTCAGCTGAAAATGAGCCAGCAGCAGCACTGCTAGATGATTGGATACTCTGTAAAACAGAGAAGAAAAATATTACTTCATGCCTTAAAGATGCATTTTAGACAATTATAGAGAATAAAAAGACGGTAAAGCTTACTGATCTTTTTTGCTTGTTTGTGATGATTAAATATGATACATAAATATATGTGTTCCTTTCATTTTAGTAAAAGAACACATACAGCTAAATATGTCCATTTGTATCCACTGTACTGTGTATTCAACTATATAGTCAAATAAATTACATAACATATTTAAATGGTCATTATTACTGACAGTTAGAGAGTAACACATCCCTTAACTCAATTTACATAACGCATTTAGCAGTCAATGAAAATATACATAATGTACACAATTAAAATATACATAAAACACAATTTAGAAGATTAATTTTTTTTGTAAAAGATAACTTACCAGTGTTGGAATTTGTTGGAATAACTTACTGGAATTTGGGTTATATGAACTTGCGTGACCTGGTAAGAACTCTAGCAGCTGCATTTTGCACTAACATTAATTGTAGTTAGTCTATTTATTAAGTAATTAACCTAACGTTACCTGTCAGGCTCAGTGTCAGCTATAATTAATAATATGTTTTACCACATAGCAAGCGATAGCTAATATAACGTTAGCATAATAGACGTAATAATATTAGACATACGTAACGTTAGCTAGCGGACCTTAGCATTGCTAAGCGGACACTTAACTGTTATTATTTAGACACAAGATATGAAATATGATGCCATGTATCTTACCTTTATCTCCGTGAACTGTGGATGATTGTCTCGAATATGCATAAAGTTAGTGTTCCCGTATTTTGCAGACCCTTTCCGTCCACATATTCTACACATAGGGAAATTGTCTATCACCAGCACTCCCTCTTTGTTTTTTCACGAAGCCAAAACCCTTCCATACTTTACTTTTTTAGAATGTGTAAAAATAGTCAGCAGCAGCAATCATCCTTCCGCCATCCTTCTCCATGAGAGTCTGATAACGTGTGCACCTGCGTATGAGTGACACCTACGCAGCATCCGTGCAGTGTAATTTGAACCGGTCAAAGGGGAAAAAAATGCACATCTTTTCGCGGTAATTTGAAGACCCCTCAATAACACTACCGTGCAGTTTTACTACCGTGGTTTACCGTATTACCGAACACCGGCACAAGCCTAGTGGGGGTACCATATGCGTTTTGAAATTGAGGGGTGAGCTTTGGTTGCAATTCGCAATCTCACCACTAGATGCACACCACTAAAATGTACACACCCCACTTTTAAAGGGTACTGCCCCAGTGACAGCTTGGGACCATTTTTTGGTCATCTTTTTGGCTGCTGGTTTAGTCTAAATGCACATGCACCATTTACAGAGTCTATAGAGCATAATATTACCTGGGGCCGGTTGCATAAAACTTTAAGACTAGCTTTAAAAGTTAGTCATGATTTTTTTTCTTCAAGACTGATCATAACTGTTTTAAGTATGTTACATAGAAAGGTAGATTGGTCTAATTTCAATCCAAATAATAAGACTGATTAGCCCTAACTAATTGCTAGTTAGTCAGAATCATACTTAAGACGGAGTCTTAACGTCACGGCTATGTTTATGCAACCGGCCACTGTAGATAAAACCAAACCAGCATTTGTTTCAGTTTAATTTCCAGTGCAAGTCACCTAAACTTTCTTACATATGTCCTATAGGGAGGTTCAGGGACGAGTCCTGTAGACATTTTTGTACGCAACACTTTTAAAGCAGCCATTTTATTTCCATTGTTCTGGTAGTATTAGCCACAGATTTAAAGGATATCATTATTGTGTGAGAACAAAACAAATTACCCATATTTCCAGTTTTAATAACATGACTAACACAAATGCAAAGCGATCCAGCAAGCTGCACCCTTGCTTTAAACGTTTCACGGGTTTCATTATTAACTTTCCTATCAAATATTTCATTTTGCTGGATAATTATGAGATGAGCTTTGATCTTAAAATAATGTTTCTCTCACATAAGTATAGTTTTAAATAAGTCTGTCTTTGAAGTTCAGGTTACGTTTGATCTTAAGGAAATCATCATCCAGGGCTGCAGAAATGTACCCATGGTCTCCGAATGTCCTCTTTCTCAATAAAGGATGAGACGGCTAACGTTGAAATGATTTATGAAATATATAGGGAATCTGCTCAAGTACAGAAACCTTGTTTAGATAATATGAGTTATGGCATATGGCAATGCTCTCTTTGGGAAAGTTTTCCGTTTTTGGATTTTATGGGCTCACACTTTGTTATTCAAGTTGAAGGGTGCTTGTGTCAGTAGCGTGACCTAGAAGGATAAGTGTTTTTCCAGGTGTCTTATCACTGTAAGTCCCTTCAAATTCAAGGCTACTGTAGATAATCGCCCACCCCCGTTCCTGTCTGTTGTATGTCTTGCCCTTGAATTCAGGATGTGGCATACAGTATGAATATTGTTACATCTGTCTGCTGAAAGGATATTTTTGCTGGTTGAGAGCTCATATAGACTTGCTGGTTGATCAAAGATGTCTGGTGAGAAAGCCTAGTTGGGATACCAGCTATATTACAGTGTGATAAGACCACCAGCAATGCTGTTTTAATACAGTTTTGTATTACAGAGTTTTTACTTTTTATTGTATTGGAATATTTGGTTTTTACAATCAAGGTGGTCCATCCTGGACCAATCCGTGGATGTGCTTTGCTCAAAGTCTCAGTAATTATAGGATCTGTTTTTGTGGGATGAACCTTTTAGTTATATGTCAGACCTACATTACGTTTCCCATTTTTGAAGAGCCTGAGAGAGCCTAAAGGTGTGTCGTAAACCATGACATGATTTATTTAAGTAGGACATGTTCCTAAATCAATATAGTTGTTGGTCCTGGATCAAAATCCCTAACATTAACCCCCAATTTGTCCCCAAAATATGATTGTCTGGTAGGAAAGAACAAAAAAAGTCTCCTACTTAAATGTCTGAATACTCTATTCAGTGTATTAGTACTTGTTATAGTCTTTGGATACGTTTACACATGGGGGGCTATTTTCATAAACGGACATTTCAACCTCTCCGGTTTCAACAAAAATATTGTGCACACACATGTCAGTTTTCAGAAAAGTGTTCATTTACGTACCCGTGCATATATGCCATCAAGAGAAGCTCAAGACCACGTAAGCCAATTACCGGTGGCGCTGGTGGTGACGCGGACTGGTTCTTTGTGTTGGAGGGAGGAGTTGTTGCGTTAGGAGTTCGTTGACATCAAAGTACCGCAAGAGCGATTCGAAATTAGACCTCTACTTGTGATTTCCCAAGTCGCTTTCGCAGGCGTTGACATCATCCGCCTGACGGTTCTTGCAGCGCCGCATGAAGTCGAACACGCGTAAAATTGCTGACCTCTGAGCACTCTGCTCCTCGACATAATGGAGCAGCTGTATTTGAAAATACAAACACACAAAACGAGTTTGCACGAACATAAATGTGATCATGGAATCGTTCAAAGTAGCAGTCAACATAGGTCGCACTTTTAGGTGCGAGCCCTGGCGCATACTCTGTGACGTTGACCGGCTAAACATCCGTTTGTCTCAGTTTACATGCAAGCGTGCAAACAAAGGTTTTCAAAATATCCACTTTGGCCGAAATTTTTGGAAAGAATCGGTTTCAGAGGCGAAATCTATGCAAACGAAGGTAAATGTCTCAAAATAACCATGTACGTGTAAACGTAGCCTTATAGGTTTTTGTTTTTATATTTGGAAGTTTTATCCTTTGGTCTTCATATTTGGATAGGCCTTGTTATGATAAGTTTGTTGACAGATCTGATGTAAAGAAAGTATTTGCTTAAGCAAAGAGAGTCTAGGTTTTGTTTCCTATATCCCTGACATACTGTACATTACTTCAAGGGTTTTCAGAGAACAAAATACAAAATAAAATTAATTTATTGCTGTTTTTATTTATTTATTTATAAGGTTTATCTCTAATTTCTTACTACAGTAAATAGATCCAAAAATTGATTATACTGCTTTGTATCTTTCTAGTGTGTTATTACAGTCCACTTAATTTCACTCACTGGGGTTTAAGGTAGTATTTCCTGTAAAGCTGCTATAAAACAAGATTTATTGGCAAAGTTGCTACCGTACAAATACATTTGAATTGAACATGTAGCTTTACTCAAGTTGTTGCCAATTGTTATAAATAAAAATATAAAATTCGATAGGCTATATATTTTAGGTAGAGGGTCCATTACAATAGGTTTGTCATATTTTGGGGTCCTTGGCCTAATAAAGTTTATAACTTATAATTCCTCCTGTACATGACAAACATGTAGTGCAGTGGCAAGGCCAGACATTTTACACTAAGTGGACCTCAATGCCTACTCTTAAATATCATCATTTGATAATATAGTAGTGGTTAAACGGATTACATTACGTTTATTGAGTCATGCGTCGAATCAAAAATGGATACAAGGAAAATATAATAAGAACAAATCAAGAAATTTTAAGCTTAGTAAAAAAAAATGAATAAAGTTTAACAGAAGTATTTAGGAAAATAAATATAATCAAATGAATATCAAAACTGTCCTCTTCATTCTATAAATTAAATATAATTAATTTTTTTAAAGCCAAAGATTTGATTTTCATTTTGCCTTCTGTTGTTTGATTAACATAATGACATAAACATTATGCAGTAAGCAGATTCTTGAGGGTCCTGCCACCGGATAAGACCAAATAAGCACAGATCCATGTACTGTTTGCATTCACTTTAAGACATAACCAAATGTTTTTATGAGAATACTTGCCAAGACTGGTTTTAGAGATAATTTTGGGTTGTATGTGTCCTATCAAAAGCAGAGAGATTTTTTGTTTGCGTGCTTTTTGAAACATGCATCTCTGTGCGTGCGCAAATGCGTGTGTGTCCATTTGAGTATGTGTGTGCAGAAAACAGCTCACTTTAACATCATATTGCGCTCAAATTGTTTAAAATGGTTTAAATGTTAACATTTGCAAGGTTTAGAAACACATACAAACTAAAAGTATTCTACATAAATAGTTATGTATTTCTGAATGATGCATATTTGAGTGATTATTATTATTAAAGAGCATATTATCATTTATGCTTGATTTCTTTTGCTTTTATTTTGTGTCTCTTCTAACTGGGTGGGCCAGATGTCAATCTAAATTGACCACCCTGGCCCCTCATGTAGCCTCGCCACTGCTGTACGTTTTGATTACCAGTAGGATAAAAAAAACATGACTTTGGGTTCCAGTATACTGCAATATAAGCAGTGAATGGATGGGTGCATGGACGCTGTTATAGGAAGATGTATTCTGAAGCAATATTAGTAGGGTTTAGTTTTACATTACACAATATCTTTGACTCAATCATTTAATAGATTGTTTCTAGGATTTTTTTTTTATTCTTTTCTTATCCCGTCAGATCCCACAAGTTATGGTAGAAATTGCATTAGTAGTCCTGATATTCTTTTAGGATTTTTATTGACTAGACAGCAGTTTGATATTTCTCATTTGAGTGTGTTTACACAGGATTTAAGATCCAGTATTTCTAGTTCTCTACAGCAGTTAGAAGTTTGAATAATTACTCTACTTATGCATTAAATGAATTCACTGTTGGCATATTCCTTACTTGTGGCTGTCTCTTAAAGGAATAGTTCACCAAATATGAACATTCTCATTACTCACCATATTTCAGGGGTGGGCATTCCTGGTCATGGTGGGCCACTGTCCTACAAAGTTTAGCTCCAACCCTAATCAAACACCTGAAAAAATCTAATCAAAGGCTGCAGGATGCTTTGAAAATGACATTCAGGTGTGTTTGATTAGGGTTGGAGCTAAACCTAGCCCTCCAGGACCAGGAATGCCCACTCTTGCCCTAATGCCATCCCAGTTTTATATGACTTCTTTTTTCAGTTAAACAAATAACTGTATATTAAAATGCCTTGTTGTCATGGTAAAATGTCAGGTTTTCCCATATTATTTGTGACCCTGGACCACAAAACCAGTCATAGGGATCTTTTTTTTAAATTGAGATTTCTACATCATCTAAATAAATAAGCTTTCCAATGATGTGTGGTTTGTCAGCACAGGACAATCTATGTAAGGGTAGGACAACTATTTGAAAATCTGGTATGTGAGGGTGCAAAAAAATCTAAATATGGAGAAAATCACCTTTTAAAGTTGTCCAAATTAAGTACTTAGCAACTGCATCCACTCACAAAAATAAAGTTTTCATATATTTACAGTAGGAATTTTACAAAATGTCTTCATAACAAATCATAATGATTTTTGGCATAAAATAAAAATCGATAATTTTGACCCGTACAAATTATTTCTTAGCCTGGGTTTCCCCATGCTGCCTTGCGCGCAAATTTATTCACGCTGCAAGTCTAGCATGGAAACCATGGACCTATTTTTCCCCTGAAAAAGGGAACCAATCACAGAACAGGGAGGGGGCAGCAAGACACACCAAAGCAGTTTAATTTATCCAACACGGCAGCAGACGCAAAGTTACTTTTCAATGCAGCCTTAGATAGTGTTCTAAGTAGTTTGAACGCAAGTTTATTTAAAAAAAACGCAACTTTTGGCGTTAAACAATTTAATATCCAAGAAGGATGTTTAGATATGGCAAGACATGATAGCCACAGAGTTTTATAGGACCGTCCTGCTAGGCATCCATTTATAAGTCCATTTAACTTATAAATGATAAGTGGTATTTATTAATATCATATTGTCATTATGCCTGTACTGTGGTTGTCACAGTGCCACTAAGTTGTGTTGCTTTTCATTATCAATATACAGCTACCCATTTAATTGCATAGCTTTCAGCTGTGTGCACACGTACCAATAAAAGTTGTTGACGCTTAAATTTATGTCGCTCTACATACGTCATCTGGTATAATTGAAACGATTGGCTATGAGCTACGTACAGACGCATTTGATAGACATTCATAGCGCCCAATAAACGGCTCTGGGGATTCATAAACCACGCCTGATGAGCATGCGGTTCCCAGACCACATCTCATTATCTATGAGACTGGTCTGGTGTTAGCCAGGCTAATTATTTCTGGCTTTTTCTACAAATTTACCCGTGCAACTTAAGACTGATTTTGTGGTCCAGTGTCACATTTGGGTGTGCTATTTCTTTAAAACTTAATTTATCTAGTCGATTGTAATAAAAATGGATGTGGTGAATGCGCTCATACCGTGTGTGATTCGGTGTCGCATTTGGTGTGAACACCGAAATAAATGCTGACATAAAAGCATTGCTTCTGTCTTTCAGGACTAAAATGCCTTTTTCACTTTGAAGTGATTTCAAGACGCCTGTTTTTTTCTGCAAACTGAGGGACGGGCCGCTCATTCATGCACTAATTGTATTAATTCAATCTGGCGGTTCTCTTTGCTCAGATGAATGAGAGTTTAGCAGGGCAGCGTTTTGTGATTTAAGACTGTCGGAGACACATGCATTAACATTAAAATAGCATGAATTGGTCAGGACTGCACTGCACTAATGTAACCTGTGTGTTTTGTGGAAACATTGACAGTCAGCATACTGACAGTCTTACAATGAGGAAGGATATGGAGATTGGGATTCTTCTATCTAGAAGTGTAACCTTTTTACACTTGTCCTTTAATATTGTTTTAGAGAAGTGTTCATATTAAAAAAAATAATCAAACTGACCCAATTCATTTACCCTGGTATATACACTCACCTAAAGGATTATTAGGAACACCTGTTCAATTTCTAATTAATGCAATGGTGTGGGGGATGTTTTCTTGGCACACTTTAGTCCCCTTAGTGCCAACTGGGCATCGTTTAAATGCCACAGCCTACCTGAGCATTGTTTCTGACCATGTCCATCCCTTTATGACCACCATGTACCCATCCTCTGATGGCTACTTCCAGCAGGATAATGCACCATGTCACAAAGCACGAATCATTTCAAATTGGTTTCTTGAACATGACAATAAGTTCACTGTACTAAAATGGCCCCCACAGTCACCAGATCTCTACCCAATAGAGCATCTTTGGGATGTGGTGGAACGGGAGTTTCATGCCCTGGATGAGTATCCCACAAATCTCCATCAATTGCAAGATACTATCTTATCAATATGAGCCAAAATTTCTAAAGAATGCTTTCAGCTCCTTGTTGAATCAATGCCACATAGAATTAAGGCAGTTCTGAAGGCAAAAGGGGGTCAAACACAGTATTAGTATGGTGTTCCTAATAATCCTTTAGGCTACATTTACAATAATTCATTATAATGGAATTCTATGGAGGAGAAAACGCTTAATGCAAAATATTGTTATCCAAGGAATAAGAGCTTGTTCTTTTGGCAGCAATCTAGTGTCTGTTTATGCATTTTTTAAGTAATATCATCGTCTTGATTATGAAAGGAAGATAATTAATCTCTGTCATTACAGTAGGATATATAATGAAAACAGCAACAACACTTGTGTGTGTGTGTGTGTGTGTGTGTGTGTGTGTGTGTGTGTGTGTGTGCGCTGTTGGGTGTGTTGCAAAATTGCAAGCAGAGAGAGAAAGAGAGAGAGACGGATTAATATGCATCACAAATGTGCCATGATTTATCACCTGCAGTGAGTCATTGTGCTTTAAACATGCATGTTTAACCTTGTTTAAATGCAGACGATACATGCATGATCCCCTCTATCCTTTCTATGCTCCTTTTTACTTTATTATTGTTTGAAGTGTTACTGTTGCTCAGGGGTTATGGATTTAAACCAATAACAAACATTTGATAACATTATTTGCAATGGACTAAACCATCCAGCAACCATCCAGATCAACCTTGCAACCACCTAGCAATACACTAATAAAAGGAACACTTTATCAACTGAATAATAATTTTGTACAAATGTGTCAAAAATCTACTTTATCTGTTACATTTATGCATTTGGCAGATGCTTTTATCCGGAGTGGCTTTACATTGCATTCAAGTTATACATTTTATCAGTATGTTTGTGTTCCCTTTGGGATCGAACCATTGACCTTTGCGCTGCTAACGCACCCCCTAACATTGAGTAGAAGTTACAGGAACACTATTTCTCTTCAGCATGCTTAATCACATCATCTGTCCGTCATTCACAACTCTCAAGTAGATTCATTACAGTGTCAATGTTTCTTTTTTATGACTTGATAACGGTCATGATATAAACAGATGTGGTTGTGTTATTATTGCTGTTTGACTCTTGTGCTCTCAGGAGGTAATGAAGCGTTTTATAACACAGGAACACACACGCACTCTTTATGGCTCGAGTGGCCAAGATAGCCGCTTGGAGAAATTGGATTTCTCAGTCAACTGCATCGTGAAGTGGCCATTATGTGTTGTCGTGGTGATAAGAGAGGACGCTGTGTCATGTGACATATATTGTTAGGGAAGAATAGAGGCTGTAAAACACATCTCCTGTATATTAACTAGATGTCCACTCATACATAAACATGCAAGTATGCATACGTAAAGTACAACACTGTGAAATTGTATGTCTGTTAAATTCTTAAAATGGATTCAATGGGAAACTTGCAGTGAATGGTAAATGTACATAAAATAAAGAATGCAATATGACGAAAAATCTTTAAAGTTGACTTCAGTCTGCAGTTTTGTGTGTTTGAATATAGCATGCTTGGGAGTGCACTTGAAATTTATGTTGTAAAGTGAATAGCAGTGCTGACCTCTGCTGGTCATATACCGTACACTCCCTTTGCAATATTTCTGTGCACTATTTCTGTGGTGATCCAAGTGTAAATATATGTATATACTTTTAATATTTTTTTCCATTTTTTCTTTTTAATTATTGTTCTTGCACTGTGGGTATGCACTCAATTTAATTGTACATCCACTTGTTTCAATGACAATAGAGAATTAAGACTAGATTAAAGAAAATTAATTATTGATTATTGATAATTATTGATTAAGCACAGTAATAATGATAAATCAATTCAAATTAAACAACAAACATTCTGTTGTAATACCTTATATTAGGCAAATATTTCAGAGTTTCCCATCTTAACATCTTTGTTACAGGGATAGTTCACCTAAAAATGAAAATTATGTCATTATTTTCTCATCCTCATGTTGTTCTAAACCTGATGAATTTCTTTTTTCTAATGAACACAAGAGAAGATATTTTGAGAAATGATGGTAAACACACAGCAGATAGTGACTATTAACTTCCATAGTAGGAATAAAACAATGGTGGAATTTAATGGATACCGTTAACCGTATGCTTTCCATCATTTATCAAAATATATTATCAAGATAATTCCAAAATATGTTTTTCCTACTATGGAAGTCAATGGTCACTATCTGCTGTGTGTTTACCATCATTTCTCAAAATATCTTCTTTTGTGTTCGTCAGAAAAAAGTAATTTATACAGGTTTACAACAACATGAGGATGAGTAAATGATGACAGAATTTTCATTTTAAAGTGAACTATCCCTTTAACTTATTTCTTTTTTTTTAGATTAACTATTTACAAAAATATCAGACAAAATGGTAACACTTTGTTATAAGGTTTCATTTGATAACCAGTAAATGCATCAGTAAAAATCAGTAAATGCAAACTACAATACTTCTACATCATTTATTATTCTTAGTTCATGTTATTTTTAGCATTTACTAATACATTTATAAAATCAAGCGTTATAACTGTTAACATCATTATATGAGGATCTGGAGACAAGGAACAAGAGAACCCATGCGCAGGCGATATCGGGGAGTGAACACAGAACATTTATTATAAATAAACATGAAAACAAAAGCCTGCAAGGGGGCAACACAACATTAAACATGAACTACTAACACTGACTAGACATAAACACTCCGATGAAATCATTAAACTGAAAGAACACGAAAGACTGCATAACATGACACAATACAGCACAATGATCCAGCACTAGACAAGAGACAAGAGGAGATTAAATAAGGGAAACTAAAAAAGATAACGAGGGAAACACAGGTGAGAGGGATGAACTGATAATGAATAATTAACAGGGAGAACAAGGGGCGGGGACTAGAGACGAGACACCAGAGGCACATGCCACAATAAACAAGGCATGAGCCTCCACACGAAACAAGAGACTGTCAGAACCCTGCCACCACTATAAAACATAAATATAAAACAGACTCTCGTGGCAGAGTCCTGACACACTAATTAATACACCATGAACTAACATGATTAACTGTATTGACATAAACATTAACAAAGATTCATACATGCTAAAAACTATATTGTTCATTGTTTGTTTCTTGTAAGCTAATGCATTTACTTATGTTAACTAATAAAACCTTATTATAATGTGATAATAACAAAATATATGTAAATATATAAGAATAGATTTATAAATATATAATATAAAGATGATAAACAACATAACAATCTATAATAATGTTTTGTAAAAACGGTTGTGTTAAAACAACATATTTTCTGTCTAATTAAGGACAATACAGTTCATGTGTTTTCCCTAATAGTCACATCTCTGTGTTATTATTGGAACAACACATTTTGTGTTGTTTTAACACATCTTGTGTTGTCCCTTTTATTTATTTGAACACAAAATCAACACATAATGTGTTAATAGCATAACACGAAACCATGTGTTAAAATGAACACATTCTTTTATTAATGCCAGTCTTCGTAAAGAAAGGAGACCTAAACAGATTGATTATGTACTTGTTGTTTTTTTTTTTTTACCAATTTTAAAAAATGTACAGTTTGCAGTTTATATCTAGAAACCAACCATGTAATAATATAAAAATTGTGCAAAACTAAAATGTTATTACACTCTTAGAACAAATGTGTTAAAAACAACACATTAGTCAGAGTCAACACACTAAATGCGCTGTCCCAGAATCCACCCATATCTCTGTATTGAAACAACACATTTTGTGTTACTTTTAACACAACTTGTGTTTTATTTTAACACAAAATGACACATAATGTGTTAAATTTACACATAATGTGTTAAAAGCTTAAAGCACAAAGATGTGTAAATCATTTTTAAGAGTGTACAGTAGACTATTTGACAGTGTCATTGACTGTGACTGCAATCTTCAGTTTTTCGTTTCTCTATTTTGCACACGTTTGGTCATCCTGGTTACTGGCGTCACGCTGAAGGTCTTCCCTCTCAGTATGGTTTAGTAGGACGTGATTTGAGGCGGCGCTCAAATGCATGTCACAATGAATTAAACCAGTGAATAGGTTTTTAGCTGAGGCACACTAGGATCAGCAAACCACCCAGAGGACTGTAGGGTCAATGCCACTGTCCATATCATCTTCAGCTGGGCTTGGGTGACAGTACACTGCTCCAAAGCAAAACACAGCAGGCGGTCGCAAAACACAACAAATGTGACAGGACACACATGCACATGCATGCTTGTCTTATTATGGCACTATAGAGTAATTGAACAGTGAAATGCATGAATACAGATCATAATTTCTGTTCTTCTAATGTTTGTTAAAATGTTTTTATTTTGAACACATAAGAAATGTAAGTAAAATTTTTCAGATAGCTCACTTGGCTAAGTGTTTGATTGGGAACTTACATACAGTATGAAATAAATACAATATGTATCTTTAGATAAATAATCTGAGAAATGTGTAAATGTAGAATGTCAAAAAACATATAGGGGCTAAGGTGCAAAAAGGAACACAAAAAGGTACCATGATTTTTCTTTTACATAACATAAGAAACTAAAACGAAGTATTAACATTTTCCATAAATCTGCTTTTGTGTCACATTGTGAACAGAAACGTTTGGAAAAATAATGGGGATGACCAAAAGGTGACAAAACTTTATTAAAGGGTTAAATATACATTACATTCAGTACAGTACTGTATATGTTGGCACCATAGGTTAGTGCTGAAAAAAGTGGCCACTAGATGTCAGTAACAACTTTGTAATAACTTTGTATTTTCTACAGTGTAAGCTATGGTCACACATCTGATCACAGTACTGTGACATTTCAGATTTCTGATTGGTTTCTCAATGCTAAAGCAAGAGACATCACCATGGCAACAGTAGCATCACCAAAAACTACATACTGTAGGTGAATAGGTTTCTAAATAGGCTACTAATAGTTTCCATCATCCACCCATCCTTCATTCCTTCATCCAGTATGTATATATATGTGTGTGTGTGTGTGTGTGTGTGTGTGTGTGTGTGTGTGTGTGTGTGTGTGTGTGTGTGTGTGTGTGTGTGTGTGTGTGTGTGTGTGTGTGTGTGTTAGAGCCCGACCGATAAAGGATTTTGAAGGCCGATACCGATACAAATGTTTGTTGGTTTTAAAAACCGATAAGCCGATATATAGGCCGATAATTTTTTTTCAGAAACGCGCAACAAAACATTAACAGATTTCCCTACCCGATTGCTGCTACAGCCACAACTATTACTTTTATTATTATTATTATTATTGACCGTAATAATCACAAAAATTAATGATCACATTATTACTATCATCATCATTTATATTAAACAAGATAAAGGTAATTTCTAAATGTTTGTGTGCGTGTGTAATAATTAATCCCTATATTGCCTCCCCGAATATAAGACGACCCCCCATTTTCCAAATGTATTTTTGGGTTTGACCAGAAAATAATTTTATTTTAATTTTTTATTATCTCTCTCTCTGTCTCTGCATCTCACGCATTCATCTCTCTCTCTCTCTCTCTCTCTCTCTCTTTTTATTGGTGGAGTTAAGTATGGGTATTCAATGAGAAGAATGAAATGCTTAAATTATTTGTTGGGCACAGCAAAATTAGCAATATGGAAAATGAGGAAAAATAAAGGGAATCAACTTGGGACTAGTGATGTGGAAATGATGTTTAGGAAACTAGTGGGTGGAAGAATCAAAATTGAATTTGCTTACTATAAACTTGTGAATAATGAAATGCTGTTTCATGATATATGGTGTTTTAAAGATATTTTATGTGTGTTATTTGAGGGTCAGTTGATATTGAATATATAATTATTTTTATTATTTTCTATTGTGAATCAGTATGATTGTTAAATGAAGAGGAATAAAAGTTGGTTAATCCTCTCTCTCTCTCTCTCTCTCGCTCTCTCACCTCTCTCTCTCTCTCTCTCTGCCCCTCTCTCTCTCTCTCTCTCCCTGCCTCTCTCGCGCACGCACCTCTCTCTCTCTCTCTCTCTCCCTGCCCCTCTCTCTCTCTCTCAGCAAGTTTTAGTTAACCGTAAACGTGCGGCGTTTTAATTCAGTTAAAAACAGATTTTATGTTGCTGCTCTAATTTTAAATGCATATTATAAGGGAGAGCTGTTTTTTTCTTAATGGGTTGCTTTTCAGACACTATTTCGGATGAATTCCGTTGTGCTTTCCCCCCGTGAATTTTTCTATATCGCGAATATAAGACGACGCCCTATTTTTTGTACCTATTTTTAGGACAAAAAAACTCGTCTGATATTCCGGTATACTACAATGTCAGCTTGCTTATCCCTTTTCCTGCACTTTTTAAATTCTTTCCATCAGCTACATCAAACCATTTTCAATCATCAGTTGCTGCCTGCCTTCTAAAACCTACTATTTAGCGATCTAAATCCATTATGAGACTCGTTAATGCTGCGGCTGAATGACAGTCTGCAACACACACTTGGCGTCAGTGAATTTCACACACGTATAAAAGAAAAGCGAACTTTTATGCAAAAGCTACGTTTGATACCTGTTCTCTATGTCTAAATGTTCACTCCAGTCCCCGCAAGTCTTACTTTCATTTTACAATGCAGGGACTGTAACCAGAGATATGCTAGTTATAAATACAGTAATCATTACTTTATTTAGGCAGAATACGTTCATTGTGGTTTCCAAGCTCGTTAACGTTAGCGGTCTTCCACTGATACTGGCATTAGCAGGTCTATGACGAGACATAATTTAGCAAAGAATAACGTCACACTGCAAATTGTAAAACATAGATTTTCAATATAACAGGCTAAGGAGAGATGACACGTCTCATTGCTTTAACTGTCACACTATTAAAGAAATACTTCAGTCGCATTGTCAAAAGTTAAAAGGACAGTCAGTCAACGTAACATTACTAGGTAATTCCGCTTCACTCTCGGCTTATTTAACAGCAGCAAAACTGGACATGATAGTCACAAATGTTGTCATGTTTATTTGAGTTAAGAGAACTGTTTGGGATGTTCTTTTTATTGTTATTCAAGCAATGTATGTCTCGTGACCAACTCACCATCAACTAAACCGCTGTCATCTCTGCCCTGGTCTGGCTGAAATCAGCAGGTTGCAGGGTGTGTGACGCGTTACACACGAGTGTTGCCTACAGGGTAGTTGTAAAGTGCCCTCTGGTGGACAAACTATTCAATGGCAACACTCATGACATGGTTGAAGGCCGTTTCGTCCGTGTATCTTTATTTATTTTTTTAATATTCGTTTATCGGCCATTATAATTGCCGATATGAATAGTTTAAAAAATGCCTAATATCGGCCGATAATATCGGCCTGCCGATATATCGGTCGGGCTCTAGTGTGTGTGTGTGTGTGTGTGTTGGGAGGGAGTGAAAGCCGTTTTGCTTGTACTTTTCTCTTGAGGGCAAGGCAAGTTGAGTTCATTCAAATGACCCCCCCCACACACACACACACATACACACAGTGTGAGGAGAGCTCTTTAAAAGGGTCGAGTCTTATGAGGAGAGGTTTGTTCATCTCATTTGTCATTTAATCAATACAGTGCACTCTCTGATCAATGCTGAGACTGGCGCCTCACAATCAGAGTCAATACGTGACCTTACTCCTCCCTGCCTTCCCAAATCCTTCCACCGCTCCGTCTTTCATTTTCAAAGCACTTTTCACTCTCAGTGTCAAGGATACTTTGAAGAATATAGAGATATAAGTGAAGACAAAGTGCTTACTTCTTGCTTTTTAACTTCAATGTATGTTTTCTGCCTGTTTGACTTGGTTTCTGGGTGTAGGTGTTAAACATTTGCCATCCCCTTACAAAAGCTGTTGTGTATATTAAAGCTGGAATACGTAACTTTTCTTGGTAAAAAAAATCGGTTATTGAGCAAGTACATAAAAAAACAGTGTTCGAAACTGCCTCCCTGTTTTACCCCAATTTACAACGGTAGGCTTTTAATGAGCAATACAATTTAAGATGACGGTATGATTTAATGGGAAATATCAGTTTGACTTCACTTGACACTTAAGATACAGTATGTAAATGTTTCAGCTTTAAATAAAGAAATGAAATGACAATTGTTCTGGAAGCTTCTTATACTCTTGTCAAACTAAAATGCATGCCTGTGGTTTCTCACGAGCGAAATCACGGATAATTAGCAAACTGCAAACACTATGTAAAAATACCTCACATGTCTTTTACAGGATCTTTACGGTACGTGTGTGAATGCACGCACAGATTCCAGAAAATCATGGGCAGCGAAAATAAACCAAAAATCAAATGACGCATTTTCCGTTTATTTTCCGTAATCTCTGTGTAAAAAGGGCTTTAGATGTTTTATATTTAGTCAGAGAGCTTTCTGACCCTCCATTGAAAATCTATTTACGGTATACTGTCCATGTCCAAAAAGGTAATAAAAACATCATCAAAGCAGTCCATGTGACATCAGTGGACCAGTTAGAATTTGTTGAAGAATCGAAAATACATTTTGGTCCAAAAATAACGACTTTATTCAGCATTGTCTTCTCTTCCGGGTTTGTTGTGAACCGCGTGCATGAGCCTGCAGTGACGCTGCTGAATAAGACAATAAAGTTGTCATTTTTGGACCAAAATGTATTTTTGATGCCTCAACAAATTCTAACTGACCCACTGATGTCACATGGACTACTTTGATGATGTTTTATTACCTTTCTAGACATGGACAGTATACCGTACATAGATTGTCAATGGAAGGTAAGAAAGCTCTCTGACTAAATATAAAACATCTTAAACTTAATGGGTGAAGTATCCCTTTAATCATAGATCAAATTGCTTATAAAAGTAACAGCACATTTCTTATCTGTGACTAGAGATTTAAGAAATCATTTATTATCGTAGTGCAAATGTTGCAGGATGAATTGCACCAGAGCTTATAGTAAAACCCAAAATTTGAGCAAAAATTATAGTGATGTTTGACTTAGCAAGCACAACTTTAAACTGTAGTAGCTGTTTTGGTTTGTCATAGTCGATGTTTCTATTGTTTGTGTGGGTTTAGTGGTCATAAATATGGATTAACAATGTTTCTAGTAGATCCCATTCCCATCTCTGCATACCAATGAAGGCCGTGTTAGAGTTAGTGATACAATTAGCATGACTGTCAGTCACGGCTGTTGAACCAGAGAGACTGAAGCATAAAAAAACAGCACAGAGACAGATGATATTAAAGACCTCAATTAGGAAATGGAGAGAGAGAGAGAGAGAGAGAGAGAGAAAGGCAAGGCTTTTAAAGCATGAACCGATGGCTGAAATGAGACCCCAAAATCTGGAACGAGTGTCCGGAAAAATTCCAATGACTAGTACAGTAAGTGAAAATATTACACAATGCCACTAAGTCACAGCTAGTCAGAATATATCTGATGTGTGGAGTGATACCTTGAACCTGTGAGAGATGGGTATGCCGAGTGTTGTTTAACTCTGTCCCCGCCATAGAGACAGAGCGCAGCGCGTCATAACCTGAAAACCACGCCCACCGGGGGGAAAGCAATCTAACCGTCTCCATTGACTTTGTATTGCAAGAGGCCGCCTCCTTGTCTTTTCTGGCTTATAACAAAAAACTGAATAATGCCTAAAAGCTGCTTTGTGATAATATGTACAGCTAACAAGCCAAAGAACCCAGAAATAAGTTTTTATAAGCTGTCCAGACGTAAAACCCAGTCTTTAAGGAGAATAAAGTGGATCGCTGACTACATTTCCCCCTATTGGACGCAGTTTTACTAATAGGAGTACTATGAAAAGTTGCCTGTTTCCATTTCTGTGTCTAAACGCTCGTTTTTTGAAGTCGACAGCTTATAAAAACATATTTGTTTTTTTTTGGCGTGTTAGATGTACACCTTGTCACACAGCAGCTTTTAGGTATTATTCTGTTTTTAAGTTTAATCTGTAAATAAGTTTTTATAAGCTGTCGACCCCAAAAAACGAGCGTTTAAAGACAAAAATGGATACAGGCAACTTGTCATAGTACTCCTATTAGTAAAACTGCGTCCAATTGGGGGAAACGTAGTCGGCGATCCACTTTATTCTCCTTAAAGACTGGGTTTTACGGCTCGACAGCTTATAAAAACGTATTTCTGGGTTCTTTGGCGCACTGAAAAAAATGTTATGTTGAATTTACATAATTTTATTATGGCAAGAAGATGCACACAATAAATTGATTTAACTCCAGATATAATTTTTAAGTTGAGTGTACTTATTATTTATCAATTAAGTGTACTTATATTTTATAAGTAATTTCAGATTAATTATATTCATAATTGTAGCTACATTATTTTGAGTAGAATTTACTCAATTTTTTATGTTCAGTACACTAAAATTAATTATGTGCAACTAGATCAATTCAATGGTTTAATCAAATCGTTTTTTAATCTCTTATTCTATTTTAACATTATACATTTAACTGACACATTATGTTGAGCAATAAGAAGAGACTCAGTAGGTCTCAATACTGGCATAAGCACAGTTACTGTTTACATCATGATTTTCATCATGTTACCTATTGTTTAGCACCACTCTTCTGAATGATGGTAACCACAAAACAACCTCAAAACAGAAACTCTTCTAAATCTCAAAGATAATTTAACCTGAAACACTAACAAGTCTTTCTTTTTTGTTAAAAATACAAAAAATAGCATTTAATTTCAAATTTTACTCTCCAAATACAGTCCCATGCAAAGCATCCTGGGAAGTAGAAGTCCACTGCCTAGTTAGTTATATTTACTTAAATAATTCAAGTAGTTTCAACACAAAATTTCTTTCTTACAAATTTGGGTGGATTTTACATGATAAAATTAAGTGAAATTTACTCAATAATTTGTTAATTTAGACTTGCTTAAATTTTTTTGTGTTAATTTTACTTTTTACATGTTTTTAATAGAATTTAATAATTTCTTTTAAGTTAAATTTACTAAGGCACAGAATCATTTTTTCAGTGCGTGTTAGCTGTACATATTTTCACACAGCAGCTTTTAGGCATTATTTAGTTTTTTGTTATAAGCCAGAAATGACAAGGAGGCGGCTTCTCGCAATACAAAGTCAATGGAGACGGTGGGATTGCTTTCCCCACCAGTGGGCGTGGTATTCAAATTTGCATAACTGCGCTCTGTCTCTATTGACGAGTTATCTCATTTGCATTAAAATACTGTTCCCGATGAATTTTTATCTTAATCTGCAATACCGCGATTATCCTCTTGATGGATACTCAATTTATGAAAAAAAAAAACGTTATTTACTAATTTTATACTCTGTGTATGTTTTAATAATCGTTTTGAATCTGATCTGATGAGTAATCTGATGGGAATGATTTAAGAAAAATATAAGTTAGGCCAGGGGTTCTTTATGATAGCAAGGACACATATGATGAACTTTTAGCGAGGAACCCCTTTTCTAAAATTAATATATCCATACATTTTGTATAAAGGTATGTTAAAACTGAGTTAAATAAACAGTAATTGTTATATGATCAGAAGATTTTTGCTTTGTTTTTTTTGTCCTAAAATTTTCTTGGGACCACTTAGAACCTTCTGGGAGACCCATGGGGGTCCGCGGGCCCCAGTTTGACAAAGTATTCAGTTGATTGTTCCCATAAGAAATAAAAATCACAGATGAGATCTCTTTAATAACATCTAAATTATTTTTTCTAGACATCAATAATATTAAATGGAGATTGATATTACCTAAAACGATCTGAAATTGTTTACAATTTCCTCTACAAGCAAACGAAAAACCAAATAATGTTTGCATGAGTCACTGCCTCGGCATCTAAGGCTTTCAAGGTAAAAATCTGCAGAGTTAATCGCAAAAGTGCAGATGTTTGGTTGATGTTTCTTCTGCTGTAAGGTCTTTTTGTCAGGGTCGCAGACTGATGCCCAATCAGCTCAGTATCTCCAGTGTCTTCATCCTTAGGGCATTTGGTTAATCTGGTGAAGCACACACACACACACACTTACATATACAGTCTGGCAGAGATGTTTGTCTCGGCTGACAGCTGTCAGCTCTGATAATGCTCTGGTAATAAAACACTCTGCCAAACAGCCTATTAGCAATGGTCTAGAAAGAGAGGAAACCACACACACACACACACACACACACACACACACACACACACAGTACACATACACACATATACACAAACACATGCGTGCAGACATGCTCAAACAGGCATATTGGGGTCAGACACTAAGGGGGCTCTGAAACAGAGGTGACAGGGCCAAACCTCCTCCTGTGGTCTCTTAGTCGCCCTCGGGTGCAAGAGGGCTAAGAAATACACACCCACCTATCACATATAACAGCTAAAGTCTGGGACTGTCATTGTTTGGATGACCTATATTTATATCTTAAGACATTGTAACAACTTGTATATAGATATTTGAGCTTTTATATCCAGTCACTGAAGGTATCGTGCTTCTTTAACTTTTATTTGTGTGCCCGAAAGACGTTTCAGAAATTGGGTGTGTTTATGTAATACCTGTTCTGTCCTCATGGGGGCACCCTTTCTCTTTTAGTCCTGTGCACGGTGTAAATGTGTTCATAAAGACTTTTTTAAGATGTAAAAAGAGTATGTATGTGAAGTTTGAGCTCAAAATAACATATAAATAATTTATTATAACATGTTAAAATTGCCACTTTGTAGGTGTGAGGAAAAATGTGCCGTTTGGGTGTGTCCTTTAAAATGCAAAAGAGCTGATCTCTGCACTAAATGGCAGTGCAGTGGTTGGATAGTGCAGATAAAGGGGTGGTATTATCCCGTTCTGACATCACAGGGGGAGCCAAATAGCAATGAGCTATTTTTTTCACATGCTTGCAGAGAATGGTTTACTAAAACTAAGTTAATGGGTTGATCTTTTTCACATTTTGTGGGTTGATAGAAGCACTGGGACCCAATTATAGCACTTAAACATAAAAAAGTCAGATTTTCATGATATGTCCCCTTTAAAGTTGAGGACGATTCTATACACCAGTGGTTCTCAAACTTTTTCCGCGTGCGGCCCCCCTTGTGTACGGTGCATTCCTTCGCGCCCCCCCAAAGAAAATGTATTTATTTTTAATATTTTTATTTTTTTAATTGATTTTAAATGTATTTTTTAATTAAACAAAACATATTAATTTATACAAAGTAGTGCTGTTGGTTAATAGCCTTATTTTTATTAGGTTTAATTACACAGAATTCATGATAAATGAATGTATTTTATAAAATGTCATAAAACTGGGGCCCCCCTTGCACCATCTCGCGGCCCCCCTAGGGCCCTATAAAATCCGTTTTATTTTTTCCCAAATTCCGTTTTATTTTTTCCCAAATTCCGTTTTCTCCGTTTTAATTTTTGCAAATTCCGTTTTATCCGTTTTAATTTTTGGCAATTATATTTTTTACCCTTTACTTTTATTTTAGTCATAAAAAGAGTGTGCCTTTAATGTTAATGATTAAAATGTAAATGATTTGGGGGAAAAACTGGATAACAGGATTACTTAATGACTATAAAAGATGAATTTACACACGCACATACACACGCACACGCGCGTGCGCGCACACACAACTCAATTCAATGCATTGTTTTTTAGTGTTGTTGCAGGAGGCTACAACAAGGTGTCAACGCAGTGGTGCCTTCAGAAGTGCCTTAAACACATCAATCCAGCGGAACGCGATCCATATTTTATACATAATCGCTTGAAATGCATATAACTTTACCAACATACACAGGATAGTGATCTGACTTAAAGCCAATTTATACTTTTGCGTCGGGGTTACGCCGTAGGGTACGCCAGACGCTACGCACGTAGGCAACGCCGTCATGAGCATTTATACTTCTGCGTTTGTGTTGCTCTGCAGTTAACCGCCGAAATGCGTAGGAGGAAACACAATGCATTCGCGCCGACCAATCACAGATCTTGCGGTCCGCGTCGTTTCGACGTGTAGTTACATTTTTGAGGAGGTGCACGTCAGGTACTGCGAAGGCTACGGCGACAGGGTTCGCGTCTCTGCGTATGTTACGGCGTACCTGTAACGCGCACCTAACGCAAAAGTATAAATTGGCCTTTAGGACAGCATGAGCACACAGCTCTTTGCACGTGCGAGCGAAAGAGAGACAGAGAGCGGCGCCATGATGCAGATGATTATATTTTAAATGCGAGGGATAGTTAGTTTGCCTCAGCTCGCTTGAAATGCATAAAACTGAACAAATACATGAGGATTTGTGTTCGCACTTCGGACAGATGCGTGAGCGCATGACCGTGAGAGGTACAGTGAGACAAACATGGATGAGAGAGTGCATGTATCTTTGCGCTCACCGTGAACAGAGTGTTGACTAAACTTCCAAAATAACAGTTCTCCGGTCACATAAAAGTCATGTGAGACCTGCTCGGAACTAAGCCCTTTCGTCGAATTTCTAGTGATGTTACCAGTGACACCGAAGCTCCGAAGCGTGTGTCAAAAAAACGAACCGATTTTCATTGAAGCTTTGTATCGAAGCTTGATCCGTTCTGGCAAAATCACGTGACCAATGACGTCCGAAGCTTCGTTTCACACACACCCACGTGACTGCTTCGTTATCTGATTCAAAGGTTTAGAATTGTGCGATGCGCGGCGCGCCCTCATGGGTTGTATTGGAGTATTGCATTACACGGAATCGATTACTGTATAGTGAGTTTATGATATATCTAGAATATATTAGTAGTAAAAAGCCTTTTCTGCACCACTTAATACCATGATATATTTTTTAATTGGTTCACACTTTATACTTTTGAGACAAGGTCTATCCTTAATTTGTTATTTTTGTTTGAAGTACCAATCGCATGAAATGGAACATGCTTTGGTCATGTATTTAATATAGTGTTACATTTATTTATGAATCTATCCTTAATTTGTCAATCGATTAAGTTTTGCTTTTATAATTAAATTAATACGTTGTTTGGTTGTGGAACATGTTGTGAAACAGCACTTTCACCAGCAGAGGTCGTCATTGAGCTCTGATTTGAAAAGCTTCGAGTAATGAACCTTTTTCCGATACAATTGGGTTGAAAGCTTCACTGCTTCAAGAAAGCTTCACTTCGCCATCACTACGAATTTCTTAATTTTTTCGCTGACGAAAGCAGAGTCGTGGAGAGCCGCTTCACCATGGTTTCAGTGTTTTGGAGGAGGTCTGAAACGACGGGAGGGGGCGTGTCGCCCAGAGTTACTTCCCCCGGTCTGCATTTCCCCCAGACATACGTTCGTCTCCCACACAAAAACATAATTTTATTCAAAATATGTAAAATTCCGCAAAATTCCGCGTTAATACTAGATTCCGTGTTAATTAGCCAATTCCGCGATTCCGTCCGCGATTCCGTGATCGCGGAAATTATAGGGCCCTACCCCCCTGGGGGCCCCGGACCCCAGTTTGAGAACCACTGCTATACACTGTCTTTGTAACTAAAAGGGCAAAAACCAAAAATAAATAAATAAATAATTTTTTACCTAACATTATTTTTTTTTTACCTAAAAGTTTCTTTGTACCGTTTTTCATTTGACATATACACTTAACTACTGTATGCACTTGAATATTTACAAAGTTACTGTGTATATTTTGAATTTAACAAATTATTTTATCCAAAGTGGTTTACAAATTTAGACCAGCTACGTCTTAAGCCAAATTCAATGCAATCTCATAGCAATTTATATGTATTTTATGTGGTGGCTAATTCATACAACCACATTTGTACTTTTTTATACAATTTGCTTTCACCTGTGATGTTGGGATTAGGGGCACGGTTTTATTATTGTTTTTTTTTTGTAATCCTGCATTTTTGTTCAAATCACTTTGTATGAATTCATATGAATATAAAATATAATTGTAAAGTTAATGGTGATTTAGTTGCATGTGATTGTCTCTATGGCTGCCGTCACAACAGGGCTATGAATGAAATGTGTATAAGCTGTGCTTCAGAAGAGATGAGGCCAAAAAATAGTTTGCGTTGGCAAGGAGTCAGATTTAGAAGGACTAGGAAGCATATTCAACAAACATCATCTAATAGGGGAACTAATCATTTGTAAATAATGTGCAAATAAATTTTGTCTGTGCATGTAATATCTGAGCATATTGCTGCCGTATCTTCCTTTGTCAAACAGCTCTGTGGCAATTCTGTAGAGGTTGGTGTTAATACCCTTAAGCGTTTGCTGGAAAGATGTAGGTCTTATATATTTTACTACTTTTAGCATCTGCGCTCTTCTGGGGCAGATGTAGGTCACGGTGCCAAATTTACCAGCGCCGTTCAGACAAGAGCACCACTGTTTGTGACTATAAACTTCATTTTACCATCAATGTATCTGTTGTCTGGCTTTTCTTTCATTGGAGTCCTGTACAAAAATAAAACTTGAGTGAGCACAGATGTCATTGTAAATTAAAATGAGCATGTAAAAACATTTTGAATTAAAAACCTATATATTTAGACATTTAGCATTTTATCCAAAGTGAATTACAATTTTAGGACGGCTATGCCTTAATAAGCCAATCCAACGCAGTTTCACGGCAGTTTATGTATTTTACGAAGTGGCTTATTTGTTTTAATATGTACAACCACATATGTACGATTTTGTACGATTTGCTTTCGCCCTTCTGTTGTTGGGGTTAGAGGTAAGGTTTCATTATTGTTTTTATAATAATTATACATTTTTGTACGGTTCACTTTGTACGAATTCGTACAATTTAGCCAATTTGTAAAATACGTACGAATTCCAATCTGTCATTTTTTTCTTATCTCATTTAGCGTTTCTTTTATTCTGTCATTGACTTCTGTGTTTAAAAAAAACACATAATGCAAATAGTTTTTAGTTTTCAAGTAGTGGTCGACCGATATGCGTTTTTTAATAGCCGATGCCGATATCTTTCGCCACCATTGACGAGATATCTCGTCAATCAAGAGAAAACGCTTCCCTGCCAACGACGGGTATTTCCGGCTTTCTGCAATACCGATATTATTTCCGAAACTTTTAAACCCAGAAGTATTGCCCTATGGCAAGCGGCTGCACGTCCGTGTCTGTTTTAAAGATCGCTCTGAATGGGATCTCTATGAAAAGTCCTTCACAAAAATTGAATTATCTCAGCTTTTTGCTCAAAATGTGGTGTTTTTGCAGAAACCTATTCAAGAGCTGATTACAAAAGAACTGCTTAAGGCAGGATGAAACGTTTTTTTGTTGTTGTTTGAAAGCAGAGGGTCTGTTCTTTCATTTGGTATATTGTATGTTTATATATTTATAGAAGAACATTTTCTGGAAGGCATTAAACTTTTGTGAAAATCATGAAAAACACTGGCGCTGGCTGGCAACTTTAAAAAAAAATTGATAAAAAAATTGATGAAACTATACATAAACATTTGTTATGCATAACATTTATAAAAATAACCTGTTAAAGTACTTAAAACATAATAAGACATAATAAAAGACATAATAAAAAAACAATCCAAATATCGGCCGATATATTGTCCTCTGGAATATCACTATTTTCAAAACATATGTGACTTTATTTTAATATACATTATGTTTTGTATAAGCATCCAAAAATAGTAATGCTTGTTAGGGCTGTCACAATGGTTAAATAATTGTCACATTGCAATTGTTTGACGTCATCGTGATGATTTCAGATCACCGCAATGATTGCAGATCTCTCTAAAAACACAAGGGGGTATAAACGAGACAGTATCAGATGGCGCCCCTTAACTGACAGTGTGATGCGATACATTGCAAAGCCATTCAATACAGTAGAAAAAACTGCATTTAAACAAATGCTGCAAAACTTTGATAAGCAGTACGAACTGCAAGGTAAAAATATATCAAATTCAAATTTAGGGAAGGATGCTATTCTTAACCCGTTAATTGCCGCTGTCCCGTGAGCGGGACACCTACGTTTATTTCAATATTTTCTATGTAAATGTTAATCTATCACGACAAACTATATATTGTTGGAAAGGTCTAAGAATGTAGTTTTCATATTTCAAAACCTTTTAGCAGTAATAATAATGCAGTAATTGTAATTTATTCATTTGTGACACAAGTATGCAGCAAACCTCAAAGCAAACCAGCACAAACCTCAGTTTTTTGACAATTTTATGTATAAAAAAATTATACTATATTGCATTTTTATTTATTACAAATAAATGTAAACTGCTTTAAAAAAAAAAAATTCACCTCCAGACACTTCCCTAAAAAACATTGAAGTGTCTTCTTTAAAACCAAAAATTACCAAAATTAAAACCAAAATTAGGCTTTTAGACAAAAAATTTTTTATATTAATTTAAAGGTGTATATCACCTTTTCACCAACCCCCCACTCAAAAAGGGCTGCGCCAAGGGTTAAGGATCTGTAAGGAATCGATTTTTTTGCAGACATAAGACAAAAGATTTAATTCAAATAATCACAACGTGTGAAAATTATTTCATGAACAAACAAACAAAAACAACAACAAAAAAAACCAGACATTTAATCGTCATAACTGTCACAATTTATTTGTCAATTAACCGCCCTAATGCTTGTGTATATTTTTGCTGCCATTGTTTGGAAGAAAACTGCAATGATTTCTTACAATAGTCTCTTAAAATCATATTAATAGCATATTGTCATTACAATTTCTATTAATCATGCATATCATTCAATCCATGCTTTTCCCGTAAGCATATTCCCATGTTGTGTTCTTTATACGGATACAAAATTCTTGCAAGGCAAAGATAGCACAAGGTCAGATTTAAGGGCTATATAACCTAATGTACCTGATCTTAGCTCTCACCGGATTTCATATTCAACTCTGTGAGAATGATAGGCACTCGTGCGTAAAAGCAACCGCTCGCGCTCACAGAGAATTGGTCTGAATCAAGGGCTTATATTGAATGTGTTTGACTGAGATTGGCTGTATAATGAATCTTTGAACTTATTTGAGCTCCATCTCATTTTCGAGATGGTTCACTGGTGTGTGACTGCTTTAGCATATCGGTGCGTGTGTTATATGTGTGTGTATGCTTGAAGAAAAACAACATGACAGAAATCTCTTACTTCAGGACTAATGCTGAACTGTCAGTGTGCTGTTGATGGATCCAGCAAGCTCAGTATCACCCCCCCCATCCTAATGTCAAAGCCTGGACCACTTTCCTCAACCCCCCTTTTATTTGGGCTGCGTTCCCCAAGCATCCCATTCCCTGTGCCCTGAGAGAACTGACTGCATTATATTAGAGAGAGAGAGAGAGAGAGACCTATTTTGTCCTCACATGCCCTCTCCTTTCAAAAAACAGATCTTCGTACTGCCCTCAGTGTTCATCTCACTCACAATGAAAAGCTTTCTGTTGATCAGTTAACTCAACCTATACCCTTATCAAGCCAATTCCAGTATCAAACTGCCACACCAAGTCTTCATTAAAATGAAGTTGAGCACAGTCTGGGATTTCTTAGGACCTTCACATATTGAACTTGTCAAGGAAATCTGTGAGGCAACCCAGACGTGCCGCATCTAATGCTTTCAGACACAAGTCAGACTTTCTGTCTTTAATCTGTTGAAAAAGCCCAACCTGTCAGAGCCATCCTGAAACGCTTTAGAGAAAGACCCACTCCCATTTTATCCTCAGTAGGCCTGAACAGATGCAAAACTGTGAAGAAAGCTGCTGAATTGTGCAGAATTATATAATTGTTCATTGAAATGTATTACACATCCCCTACTCCCCAAAATGCATTTTAGTCTTAAGGGCCTATACAGACCAGGTCTTCTGTTACAAACGCTACCCAATAAATTACACAGAAAATGTGAAAAACACACAAGTATCACAAAGACTACAATTAGAGCTCATTCTTCACAGGTTTGTGAATACAGATGCATCTGGCTGCGCAAGCTTGAATTCATACCAACACAATGATAACACAAAGATGCTTTGCATTCACTGTATTGACATAAAGGGAACTACTGTAGTTTTTGTAATTACTGAGTAAGTTAGTTAAAGCTGCAGTGTGTAGATTTTAGCGACATCTAGCGATGAGCTTTCGAATTGCAACCAACTGCTCAGTCCACACCCCTCTCGTTCGAAACGCATAGAGAAGTTACGCTAGTAGGGCTGTGATGGTAGCAGTATTTTACCATCGCGGTAGTTGTGTGTGTGTGTGCACGTGCATGCGCGTATGTGCATGTGTGCATTAATGCATATAGGCTTATATATAATGCATTATATATATTTTAAAATATAAAAATGTAAACGAGGATCAGATATATGTTCTTAACAAAGGTGCGTGTTTACAAGTGCCGGTTTCTTTTTCCGCCGGTGGGTGGTTGGCACAAGGTCAAGCAATGCTTAGGTTGCTTAGCAACGACAGACGCTCTGGAGCGCCCACACGCTTTGAAAAGGAGGAACGCGGCGTGGTTACGTTTTCTGCATGGTTTTAGACACAAAATGTGATGCAAATGACATGTGATGCAAAAAGCATATGTGCTTGGCCATTTCGGTGGGTGCTCGAGCTCAGCCTCTCAGCACCCACGGGATTGGCCCTTATGTGCTGTGGCACTTCCACCCGTAAAACAACACTTGGTTCAAGTGAGAAATCTTTTTGGTGTTATAATGTTTCCAGCCGCGCTGAAAATGCGTTCTGATGGTGTACTGGTAGTGCAGATTGATACTTTTTCGCAACCTTGAGTGACCAAGAGAGAATGTCTTGCCTCATTGTTCCGTCCCCAATCAGCAGGTCATCACTGATATCAGTTGCCTCCTCTTACACATAGCACACTAACTCTAAAGGGGGTTGCACACTGGACGCGCAGCTCAGAACCGCGCCATTCTAAACAAATCAAACACATTGTTTTCTATGAGTATACGCACACCAGCGCCAACAGGTGGCATCTGTCCGCTGTGCCCAGCTACGACTCAGGAAGTTGCTCAAATCCCTGTCGCGCCATAGAGTGCCACTCACATAGTTTAACATTAAATAACATCATATTTGTCCCAAATCATTAACGATTAACATTGGCTGCTAACGTATATTTTGCATTTTGAAGTAGACGCTATCTGACTAAGCTTGCGCTATTTAATGTGCACTTACGGTGTACGATACCTCCGAGTTGGAGGTAATTGATAGTTTTCATTTTTTTGGACGTGCACACCACCGCGAGTCGCATTTCACCAACGCGGTTTTGTGGTGTTTATTACAACTGTCACAGCCCTATACGGTAGCTGCCAAAGGATAAACATGTCATCCGAGACAACCTAAGGATGAAACGCGCTCTGTAGAGGAGTTTATCCGTTTAGGGCTACTGTAAAAACATGGCGGCGAGAAATGACGACTTACATGTAAGGAGACTCGCTGTGTATGTAGATAAAAACGTCTTATTCTAAGGTAATAAAAACAATACAGTTAATTATGTAAGGTCTTAATACACCAATAATAATAAAGTTATCTAGTCCAGTGGTCTCGAACATGGTCCAACATTTTATTAATAGCCTCAATTTTAATATTTATTAATTACATGCTTTTATGCATGTTAACATTTTAAACAACGATACATGTCAACAAGTAAAATAAAATAAAATTAAGTAAAACAAGGTTTGAGTAGACAATATCAATAAAGTAGCCCTCCAGCTTGTTTTATCCATTGTGGTAAGCCCTAAAACCAACAAATTACATTTTTATGTATTACATTTGTATATAAATCAGAATCATCATTAAGAAGATACAGAGATGCACCAGGAGCCAAATTGTAATCGCTTAAATCTTCTTTCAGCCAGATATTCATGTCTGCATACATGTTTCTATCCTCAGACCTATACACACATCTAAAGAAAACACACTTTCTTATAGCACCATACCAGTAAGCTAGCATGAGCTACTCTCTTCTCAACAGGACTCGGCTATAGAAGCGAACAGACGGCAGTCGCTGCTCGCGTGGCTAGCTCACGGCAGTGCTAAAGCCAAAGAAGAAAACTGATCTCATGCATGTCAAAACACGGCTGGGGCCGGGAACGCGGCTCGCGGGCCGAAGCGCAGCACGCGGCACACAGCTGCTCATCTCGCTCTGATCATCTCCACTCCTGCTTTTTCACAGCTTTCTTCCTTTTACTAGGGTAGAGGTGCGAGCTGTAGATGGGAATAAAGAAAACTGGGAGTAGATATACCGGTGACATTTGAAGTGAGAGACAGAGGGGTATAAAAAAAAGAAGAGAGGCAGTGTTGAGGATAGGGCTTTGGCTTCTTTCTAATCTGGTATTGATCTCCAGTCGGGAGAATGAATTGTGCCTCACTCCTGCTAGGCCTCAGAAGTCTCAGCTATTGATCTGGGCTGTCAGAGAGCACTGGAGGAACTCTAGCATGCGATGATGTCCCTCAGCACATCTACATGTATTCGCTTACTGTATTTTTTACAACTTTGCTTTGAAAGACTTTAGCTCTTAGGTTAAATTGTGTGTAATTTTTCCACCTTATGTGTGTGCTATTTAAGTGGAGTGTTATTAACACATTGCAGAGTTCAAACAACTCACCAACGTCTGTTATAGGGCAAAATATGTTCAATACCTACAGTATATTCATGTTTACAATATTCAGTTTCTTCTACACTGTAAAAATGCTGTAATGCTGCATGCAATGTTTATCAAAATGGTTTTGCCAATCAATTGAAAGTATAATTTTAAAGGGAACCTATGGTCTCATTCACGTTTTTACATTTCCTTTGGTGTGTACGTGTGTATTAGTAAATGTTAACGATATGCAACATGGTTTCTCTCTCAATACTGACAGATTTCAGGAGATCTCTTGGCTTTCTATGCCATTTTGCACCTTGTTCTCTTCATGTGTTCAGTACTAATTCCCTGTGTCATTTCACTTCATTTATTATAACTCAACTTGTATACTTAAATGTTCTGATTTCTTTGTATGAATTCAATATTTGGCTTGATGGCTACATCTGGTTGAAATTTTGTGTCAATATTAGAAATTACCTTACTGATAAAAATGCTGATGTGTCAAATACTAATTTTCCCCGCTGTATATATTGCAAGAAATACAGTTATGGCGGCGGGCAACAGTAGAATTGCATATCACATATTTTCTTAATACCGTGCAGCCCTGGTACAGTCTGCAAAACTTATTCAGTTTAGTCAAATATGCCATATAACCCACCTGGTACCTATTTCTTTGTCAGTGATCAGTGATATTTTCAAAAATATTGAGTTTTTGATTCCTTTTTCCTTGCTGCGCATCTAAAATGTTAGTAAACAAACACACTGTGCCGGCACCAATTCAAAGTGCAGTTTTGAGACTAAATTAAATCGACTGGGATAAAAATCGTTTGCTCCGTCTTATTTCGATTTTGCCTCGTCGCGCTGCTGTTTGAAACACAGCAGTCTGTTTTAATTCCAGACGTGTTCTCGTTGGAGAGATTGAAGCATGCAGATGGGCTCATGTAGTTTGCCATGCTGTCACGCTAAGAACCTCACCCAAGTCAGGGTTAGACTGACAGGCGGAGGGTGGGGGTAATAGGTTGGAGGCGATGCTTTGAGGGGAGACAGTGTTTTGGATGATGGGGGGATGACAGCAGCTGTGTGTAAGAGTGATGTTTGCCTCTCCATGCAGAATGCATCTGGTTTGGAGTTGTCATGTTTACCTGTAGCTTAACGTGCTGCTTTATCGAGGGTGTTTTTGATCACTGGAAGAGCATCTCTGCATAGGAAAACAGCCTGATACCATTTTTAATCTTGTGAGGTTCAGGTGTTGATGGAGCGATGCCGAGATGCCGGAAAGTGAAAAGATGAATAGAGGTGACAACAGGAAAGAAAACTGAAGAAATAAATTCCTCACGACTCATAACCTCTATAATACAAAAGTAGTGTTAGTGACATTTTTTTATATTTTTTACCGTTTTGGAATCCATTTGGCTGATCTCCGGGTCTGGCGGTGCCGCTTTTGGTATAGCTTGGCATAATCTATTGGATCTGATTGGACCATTAGCATTGTGCTAGAATTAACCAAAGAGTTTTAATATTTTTCCTATTTTAAAACTTGACTCTTCTGTAGTTACATCTTGTTCTAAGACCGACAGAAAATTAAAAGTTGTGATTTTCTAGGCAGATATGGCAAACTGGCGTAATAATCAGTGACTTTGCTGCCGTAACATGGTTGCAGCAGGCGCAATGATATTACGCAGTGCCCAAAAATAGTCCCATTATTAAAAGATACTAAGGGATTTTTTTCGGCTGCTGCGTAATATCATTGCACCTCCTGCCTGCTGCGTAATATCATTGTGCCTTCTGCAGCCATGTTACGGCAGCAAAGTCCTTGATTATTATGCCAGAATGAGAGTATAGTCCTACCCATATCTGCCTAGAAAATTACAACTTTTAATTTTTCGTCGGTCTTAGTACACGATGTAACTACAGAAGAGTCAAGTTTTAACTTCTTCCACCCTGAAGCTATTTTGGGGATTTTCGCCTGGATTTGGCCTACCCAATTTCAAAAGCTTCCCATACCCACATGCAGAGGTTTACATACAAATGTTTGGTATCATTTTACAGAAAACCCTTTGAAATTACATAAAACACTGTTGAAAGTGCTAAACATGGTTGTATGTGATGTCAGTCCTCTAATAAACACAAAAATAAATAGGCGCTTTTTGATGGTTTTTTTCTAAAGTTTTTATATGAAAGTGTATAACTCTGGCCCTGGGTGCCTCAGCTCCCTGCAGACAGTTTTATTTGATTCCAGCAATTGCCGGCTTACAGAGGAAAAAGGAATTTTTTCTCTATCATAATGTATACAAAAGTTATTTTACTCCAACTGATGAGAGGAATAATACCCTTTTTGTATTTAATTTCCACCTAAAAATATTTGAAGTGCTCCCATAACCACATACAGTGGAATAAATGCAATTTATTTATATCATTTTAAAGAAAACCCTTTGAAGTTACATAAAAAGCTGCTATTTGTGACAAATAGTGTTATTTATGTTGTTTTTCATACGATGAAACACCAAATTTTCTTTTTTATGTTGTAAATACTGCCTCTGATAGTGTATAACTCTGGTTCTGTGTGCTCTAGCAGACTGCAGACAGTTCTGGTTGTTACCAGCAGCAGACAGTAAACACCCAAAAAAAGAATGATCTCTTTATCATGTCGCATTCAAAAGTTATTCTTATTTTACTGAAGTGTGCGAAAATACATTTTTCATATAAATATACATTTTTTGTTTTGCACATATAATAAATAGCAAGGGATTATTCATGCACACAACCAAATAAAATGCTGTGAATGGACTCATTCTTTAGAGTAGGACCTAAGAGAAAAGATGGTGTATCATTTGTGGCTATCTGTGCTATCTGAGGCAGTCCACACTCAATTTTCACATACGTTTACAAAAGACAATTTTTTACCTTATAATTCATTCGCCAATTGTTGGATATGTGTTGATAATAGAACAAAAATAACGCTGTAGCCTTATTCCTGAGAATGAGAGCTTTCATTTGATATAAGACTTGCCCATGTTTGTCATATTTGAAAAATCTGAAATATGTGAATATTAAATTATATACAAAATTATGGGGGGGGGGGGTGATAGTGTAAATTAAGTGTAAATAACTTTCTTACAGTAAAAGATTTCTCAAAGTGATGCATATCTGCAGAAAGTAGAGAGTCTAAGCTTTCAAACAGTATCTCATATGTGTTACTGGGGTACATGACGGACCATTAAAGATTAAAAGAATACTTTATATTGAGTCAAAATACGAAATTTTGTACCCGGGACAGGGTCCTCAGGGTTTAAGAGGTTAAATAGAAAAAAATATCGAAAATCGTTGGTTACTTTTAAGCGCGATGCTAATGGTCTAATCAGATTCAATGTATTGTGCTAAGCTATGCTAAAAGTGGTAGCGCCAGACCTGGAGATCAGCTGAATGGATTCCAAAACGCTAAAAATTGAATGTTTAACTCTAGGGGAGCTGGAAAATTAGCATATTTTCAAAAAAATTGACTGTCCCTTTAAGCATTTGGCAGACACGTTTATTCAAATCGACTTACAGTGCATTACACGCTGTCAGACAACATTTTTATACCTTTGCGCCTGAAGAGTCCATATTAGTATCTAAAAGTAAATATCTGTACCTAAATGATACATATTAAGGCCTTTTAATATGGGTACCATCCCAGCGACAGTTTTTGTACCTTTTATTTCTGACAGTGTAGCAATACCTCATTTTCCACTTTCCCTTGCAGTTCATTTTGGCAGTAGGCGTGACAACATCATTTTAAAGACTATAACCTATATCAGAACTCAATTGCTTCACCCCAGCACTTTCTCCAAGCGTTTCATACCGCGTAACACCGCACCGAACGTTCTGGCACACCTCCTTCTGATTCATTAGAGCGAATTCTGCAGTAATTATCAGCTCACCCACGCTCATTAAATCAAGCGTATTATGAAGCCCAACGCATGGGTGCATCACACACGTGAAGCTCTTATCCCCGTCACTCTACACACACACAGCTGTCGTTCTGCTGTTCTTCTGTATGCAGCGACTTAATTACATACAAACACATACAGAAACCCACACGCGTGTGCACGCTGCCATGAATAAACACTCGCTGTATACGGCGCAATAAAGGAGTAAATATGATAGCATGTTGTTGTGTCTTTGGGTCTCTGGGGAAGTCATGTTTTAAATGAACCCATGAGTCAAATCCACAGTGGATATTACAAACAGTGCAATCATTAAACACATTGTCGTGTGTGTCCTCCCCTCTCGCTTCTCTCTGCAATATTATGTCTTACTTTACGTAACATCTTGGATCTGTCTGTTGTTTAATTCTGAATGTCTTTCGTGGCCTCCCTAAGTCTTTACTCACCTGAGAGTGTTAATATATTTCTGTGTTTTGACACTTGTTGGTTATGTGATGCAACCCTGCACAATACTGTTGCAACAGCGTTATGTGTTTTCTCCTGGACCTCACGCCGTGCGACTGGGTTTATATTAACTACTTTACATAAGCGTAACATTGCAGTCTCTGTATTGATTCAAGCAAAAAGCCACGAGAGACCATGATAATGGTCTTTAGATAAAGCTTTGGATTTTGGGGGTGTCTGATTGCTTTTAGCACACCTTTCCTAAACAAAACACAATTGCATTTGTATGCATCTGACAAATAGCTGTATTTAAATTAACCAGCAGTTCACGGTATAAGTTTGATCTGTATTCCCTGTGAATTGAAAACCGCCAGTAAAAGACACAAGTAGGCCTATCAGGGGCCTTAAAGCAACACTATGAAGTTTTTTTACCTTTAAATAATGTCTCTCAGTGATAGAACAACTTTTAACTGGACAAATTGTACTGTTGCTGCAACCTGAGCAGCCTCCTAGCTGCTACAAGCACACTCTGAAAGTGGCGGTGGGGGGTAGAGCACACAGCCCCGCCCCTCCCCCTGCCTGCAGATGAGTGTCTGATACCAGGCACTGTTGCGCTTTTCAACCACATGGGGAGCTGTTAGTCATTTTTACATGGAAACTACATAGTGTTGCTTTAAAGCTTGCCTTGGCAAGTATAGAAAAACTATTTAGTAGATGTATGGCCACATGCTATATCGTAGTTTAAAATTACTGTAAACACTCATCTATTCAGATTTCAGAATCAAGCTTATCTATACTATTACACAGCGCAATTTATTTGACTGTGTACATATTCATGTTTGTCGACCTAGACCTGGACATGGTCGTCTTCTTACTGGCCTCCAACCGTTTTGTCTTTCTGCGTCGAAGCTCTTTGATCTAAGCAAGCGTGTCTTTCTTCTTCCTGTGGAGTTCTTTGGTAAATGACCTCTGTGATGTCCCCATACTGACGGATAGGCCCTTGACCCAGTTGTCACGCATCGTGACCCTGCTGTGGAGAGATGGTCCAGAACTGCATCTTCTCCAGATCCACCCAAGGCCCTGCTGGTAGAACAGCGGGCCCTGTCCTTGCCACTTATTTCTATATGGAAATGCTCAAGATCTGCCAACTGGCTGGATTTGTCAAAACCACTGTTGCTCTCAATGGTTCATCGGTCTGTATGGCCCATGTGCATTGGAAGATCAATCTGATGTGACATGTTGTCTTTAAAGGAAAACACCACCGCTTTTCAATATTTTACTATGTTTTTACCTCAACTTAGACAAATTTATACATACCTATCTTTATTTAATGCGTACACTTAATCTTTGTACAGCGTGTTGTGAATTTGTTAGCATTTACCCTAGCCCCATTCATTCCTTATGATCCAAACAGGGATGAGTTTAGAAGCCACCAAACACGTCCATGTTTTCCCTATTTAAAGACTGTTAGTTACACGAGTAAGTATGGTGGCACAAAATAAAACAGCGATTTTTTTAAACGCATAAAAAATGTGAACTATATTGTATGGCGGAAGATCACTTAGTTTGCAGCACTTCGACCTCAGCGCCCAGTAACATCATCACTCCTGAATACTCTCCGTCTCGCTCAAACTTCCGTCAATATTACTGCGCACCAGGAAAAACACTCAAATGCGACTCCATCAAGTTGACTGCGTCCAAAACCGCCTACTTCCATACTATATAGTATTTGATAAACAGAAGGTGAAAAGTACCTGGATGACCTACTATTTCCGGCCAGATCCCGAAGTGTTTATCCGATGTACACTTGCTATCCCGTGAGCCACCGTGTTCCCTTGTGTTTAACTTGCGCTTGTTTAACGTCATTCCAATTAATGACTAACTTGCTGTTATGAAGACGTATGTCACGTGATGTATCAACATGGAGGATGTAGTACATCTGAATTCATACTATCCATATTCATACTATATTGTACCTACTGTTTTAACATCGATGAGTAGGCGCTTTATCTAATTCAGTACCTGCTGTCACAGTATGCGATTTCGGCGTTGTTCGAGCGAATGACGGTGGTATTGGTAAACTAGTAACCAACAGTAAATAAAACAAAGCACGCTTAGAAAATGGAGACAGGACTGCATTTACTGTAGTTAGGATTGGGCTATAAATTTACTAGCAGTGCAGCTTGTAATTGCCAAATTGAATGCTGTGCACAGAAGGAGGAATGCAGCATTTTTGATGCAGGCACTAGCAGCAAGGGCATTACGACAACGTGGAGCCCCATATATGCGAATGACAACGTCAGCTGATACAGCTAAATGATCACTCACGTAGGTTTAAAGGGATAGTTCGGCCAAAAGTGATATTGAACCCATGATTTGCTCACCGCGGGGCTGTCGGAGATGCATATGTCCATCATTTTTTATTTTAGAAAATGTTTTATATCTTTCAGCTGCTAAACAGTAAAGTTACGGGGTCCACGTCCTTCAAGTCCAAAAAATGTGCATCTATCCTTCCCCAAAGAAATTCAAACGGCTCCAGGATGATTAACAAAGGTCTTCTGAGGGTAATCCGCGCCGTTTTTGTTATAGAAATATTTATATTTAAAACTTCACTCTAAAATATTTGCTGTAATTTTGCAGCTGGTTGCCAGTAACTTACTGTAGAAGATAAAGTCTAAAAATGTTGCATGTTCATTTAACTTTGAACAAAATGTTGCCAGTAAATAACATATATGTAAAATCTGCGGTGAGTTGCTGGCAGCTAGTTGCCAGTAATACCCAGTAATACTGTAATTTCTGCGGAAATTTTTTGCAGTGTTTATAAATAAAAATTTCTAGCTTCAGGTAGCACCGCCATCTTAGACTCCTCTGTATTCAGGAGAGACTATTAGCGTAGTGTACGCACTTTTCTTAGTGACGTATGACAAATTTGGAGGGCGGGGGCACATAGCAGCAGCACAGAACCCTCCATAAACTGCATGCGCTCTCATCTTGAATGCGGACGCGACTGGGATGGCGGCATTACGGAGGGCTGGTTATTTTCGTTTATAAAGTTTTAATTGTTGATATTTCTACAACAAAACGGCGTGGATTGCCCTCGGGGGGGCTTTGTTTGTCATCCTGGAGCCGTTTGGATTGCTTTTGTGAATGATGGATGCACATTTTTTGGACTTGGGGGACGTGGACCCCATAACTTTACATTTGATTAACTAAAAGATCTAAAACATTTTCTAAAATAACTGAAAATGTGTTTGTCTGAAAAATGATGGATGTATGCATTTCGGGGTTATTAAATCATGGGTTTAATATAATTTTTGGCAGAACTATCCCTTTAAAGTGATACCATGTAATTTTTCAACCTTCATAATACATTTTCAAGACCCTTGTGATAGTACATCGACTTTAAATAGGTTGAATGACATGTCTACCATAGCCTGACGGGGTCTGTATCACTTTTACTCGTATTTTAAAACTTAGGGTTTGTGGTAGTAACCAGAGCACAAAAAAAACTACAAAATTCAACTGCTTTACGGCATACGTCACTTCCTCCACACAATTTGTTTTTAACGTGAATTTTGCTGGAGGCTACTTAAGGAGTGTAGAGAGCAGTTTCTATTATGTGACTCTGTGGCACAGTCTTTAGTGTCACGGACCTATAACACGGGCGACCCGGGTTCGATTCCCCTTAAAGGCAATTTTTTATATAAACTGTTGATTCATACATAAATGCGATGTTCTTTATAAATTACGGCGATTATATTGCATATAGTTCCCTGTATTCAGATGCTGTGTTCACGTATTTACCTTTCTTTTTACTGTGTCTATGATATTTACATTACAATCCAGGATGCTATAGCACTCAAACTTGCTCACAGTGTAAAACCAAACCCTATTCATTCACCAATCAGATCCGAGCGTTTCTCTCTTCTCTCTTCCTCATTTGCTGCGTTCCGCTGTCACTCGCGTGACGTATTATAAAGCGGCAGACCTAAACGCATCGGTTTACTTGGATTTGGAGCGATTTTCAAACAAAAAAGAGGAATAACGAGCGCCATTGCGGAAAATCCTGGTGGCGAGGGAGAGAGAGAGAGGATGCAACAATATTTGTTTGGAAAAAGGCAAGGAAATACTTCTGGTCGTTTCTGAATTGGAAGGCTGCAGCCTCCGGAGGTCAAATATGCAGGCTGCACACGTCATCAAGCCTGGGTTATTAAGGTAAACTGAGCATTACATTCGCAAGTCATAAGCATACTGCAACAATTTACGATTAACTAAGTATAATAGTCAACTTTGTAATTGTTAATATTGTGAAATAACAAGTATCGCATAAGAAATAATAAAAATTTCTTATGCGATACTTCAAAATGCGCATAAAATCAAGGTGATGAAAACCCAGCTGTAGACTAATCAGGTAGTAAGTAGTTGACTGTATACTGTATCTGACGTGACAGTGCATCTGTATTTTTAAGTTTTTTGCCTTTTTTAATTGATCGTTATAAGCAAGCACCACAATGCAACATGTTGCATACTGCTAATCGTGTGTTTTCTGTATTTTAGCAAAACACAAACACTTCACAAACTTCACAAACACAAGCATCCCGTTTACCAAGCTTCTCTTCAGATCTTTCATAAAAATAACCCAGACTTACTCATGCTGTTGTTTGGCTGCCGAACATGGCTGTTTGTAAGTTTTGAACCCCAGAGCATTTCTCCCGCGCACTTTTGCTCGGCTTGTCACGCCGTACGCCAGATTGTTTGGATCACATAGAAGCCAGCAGCTCGGCGGTGTTTTGCACTTGTCACCTGAACTTTAATTAGTTTGGTCTGTGCGCATTTCAGAAGGGACCGGAGACTGCCGCGCAGTCCCCTCTGTTTTTTGATTCACAGCCGAGCACGAGCGTGCGCGCGTCTTCATTTTTACCTTGCCGTTGATTTGAATATCAAAGTCCTTATGTGCTCGTTGGCACTTTCTGGTTTGTTGGCGCCAGAGGAAGAGCAGGTAGGCGTGACAGGTGGGATGCATGTGTGAGTGGAAATAAAAACAGGATGCAAGCTTATTGCCGCACTGAGAGCACTTCAATTCACTTCATCACATTGACTTTTAACTCAGGCGGGTGGAAGTGTTGTATATTTACAGACATATTCACACTTTTGGCTCATTCATGCAGAAGGAGACGAATGAAATGTGTAGCGTCTTCTTCTTCTTGTCTTTTTCTTGGCGTCCGCACCTCTCCAGCGGCTAAATTATGGACTAGAACCTATCCGTGTTTGTGTGCGCCGTGCGTATCTGTTTTCCCCACCTCATAACGTCTACGGTAAAAACAGTGGTAGGCCACATTTTAAGCACCTCAGCCCGACTGAAGTAATCACGCTTGTCGCCTCTCGATCACCCTTTTACAATATGCACTGAATACCGCCAGACCCCCAATGTGCAGTTTTCTTTCCCTCCATCAACCGACTCTGAATGGAATCATTATGCTGGCGATTTCAAAAACAAAAGATAAAGATCGAGACGGCACCGCACACGAGCACAAACCCATCTAAATAAAGTGCTTTTGTATTGCACAGTCGGGGTCCCGCCTGTGATGCTGTTTTACATAATGACACCTGTTACAAGAGGAGTCATCCATAGGGAAACGCAAAACTAGTAGACTGTCCCAACTGTACTGTATGACCTGCTGTACAGATGACACAACTTGTTGCTTTCTGGGGAATTATACAAAGCATTTTAACCATTTTGTTATGGTAAATTATGTTAAAGTAGTATAAAGACGTTTCTTAAATTTGCCATTTTGGTAATGCATTTTGCAAAACATACAGTTAGTAAGACATTAAATGTTTTTCAGTGTGTAACTACAGATACTTAATAAAGCTCATGCACACTTAGCACAGTGGGGAAAGGGAGCACATCATCATCACATAAGCATTAACATATTTAATGGTTCATAATAGAAAATGTAATGCCACAATCTCAACACAAGTAATGATGTTTGATATAAATAGTAACTTTAATGAGATTACTGCAAAATAAAATTTTCCTTATATCAGTACATGAAAAATAAATGTAATTATAAATTGATGTGAGAAAGATTGTAAACTATATTCCTACTTCAAATTAATAACTAACATTAAAGGAATATTCCATTCTCTTAAAAGAAAAATCCAAACAATTCACTCACCACCATGTCATCCAAAATGTTGATGTCTTTTTTTTGTTCAGTCGAGAAGAGGTTGTGTTTTTTGAGGAAAACATTGCAGGATTTTTCTCATTTTAATGGACTTTAATAGACACCAACAATTAACACTTAACTCAACACGTAACAGTTTTTTTCAACGGAGTTTCAAAGGACTATAAACAATCCCAAACGAGGCATGAGGGTCTTATCTAGCGAAACGATTGTCATTTTTGACAAGAGAAATAACAAATATACACTTTTAAAGCACAACTTCTCGTCGAGATCCGGTCGTGATGCCCCAGCGTGACCCCACGCAATACGTCATGACGTCAAGAGGTCACAGAAGTCGAACGCGAAACTCCGCCCCAGTGTTTACAAGTGTGTTGAAAGAGGACCGTTCCTACGTTGTTGTATGTCACTTGATACTAATCAATGTCTTTGTGTCAGTTTATTGTTTACAATGGTCCACAAATGTGCGTTTTATATATGTAACACGTGACCTCCCTACGTCACTACGCATTTACGTTAGGTCACGCTGGACCGGATCTCGACGAGAAGTTGTGCTCCAAAAGTGCACATTTGCTATTCTTCCCGTCAAAAATGAAAATCGCTTTGCTAGATAAGACCCTTATGCCTCGTCTTACGTGTTAAGTGTTAATTGTTGGTGTCTACCAAAGTCCATCAAAATGAGAAAAATCCTGCAATGTTTTCCTCAAGGAACATAGTTTCTTCTCGACTGGACAAAGAGGGACATGGACATTTTGGATGACATGGTGGTGAGTAGGTTATCTGGATTTTTCTTTTGAGAAAATGGAATATTCCTTTAATAAGATTTATAAATGTATGTTATGTGGTTGGTGAAAAAATTGATATTTATGTACCAGCAAACATAATATCAATATCCAGGCTCAGCTCTATCTATATTTGACCAGAAAACTTTAAACATTTAAACATAAAAATAAACCCAAGTACTTTATTTTACACTTTTTATAGCACTTTTATTTTTATTTTATTTAACATGCTTAAAAAGCATGTGTTGATTTAAAAAAAAAGTGTAATGCTATTTAACACATTGGGGCAGTTTTCCGGACAGGGTTTCGATTAATACAGGACTAGGTCTTAGTTATATTAAGACATTTAAATTGTTTTTACAAACAGACCTTACAAAAAAAGGTAACACTTTATTTTACGGTGTCTTTATTTTTTTATTATAGTAATAACAGTTAATTATGCATAATTACATGCAACTAACCCTAAACCAAACCCTAATCCTAACCCCAACCATATAGTAAGTACATGTTGTTAATGATTATTACTTAGTACTTAAATGTAAAATTACACCATAACAGTGACCCCCCCAAAAATACTGGTGTGCATCTTGAGACAAAACAATGGCACTGATATATGTTAAGATATGTCGTTTTTTGTTATTATATTAGGGCAAACATGCATTTTAGTCTAGGACTAGGATAAGCCATGTGTGTGAAAACACCCATTATTGTAATTTTTAACACATGTGGCATTTTGTGTTAAAATAATGTGTTGTTTCAATAATAACAGACGTGTGTCTAGATCTGTGTCTAGACGCATTTACTGTGTTGTCCCAAAAATAACAATGATTGTGTTTATGTACACTGACAGTGTATTTACAGCGTATTTAACCAATAAAACACTGGTAAATCTGTGTACCTGGGTTAGGTTCAGGGCTGGTATTTAGTAATTTACACATAATGGGGTGGTTTCCCGGACAGGGATTAGGATTAGACTAGTCCTAGACTAAAATAAATGTAGGAGCTGTGCAAACTTGCACTGACATATCTTAAAATACATCAGTGCCCTTTGTTTTGCCTCAAAATGCACACAAATAATGTTTTTAGTAACGCATGTTTGTTAAAACTATTTCATAATTAAACTAAGGCCTAGTCCTGTCTTAAGCTAATCTCTGTCCGGGAAACCACCCTTATATGCACATGTGAAACTGTATGGTAAAATAAAGTACACAAACAATAATACAAAATTTGATAGTGTGGTGCTCACTTTCTATCAGGTTTTGACATTAATGATGGTACAAAAGCTGTCACCGGGGTGGTACCCTTTTATAAAGTATGCAATTGTACCTAAATGGTTAATGTTAGTACCTCAAAGGTACATATTGGTACTTTACCAACATATATGTACAATGATACATATTAGGACATTTTTAAAGTGTACCATCCCAGTGACAGCCTTAAACCTTTATTTCTGAAAGTGAAGGTGCATAAGGTCACTCCGATTAACGTTCATATAAACAGTAATAATACTGATGTTTGCCTCAAATATGTATAACGGCAAGAGATCAGATAGACAATAACTCTCCAAATCTGTGCTTGTGTGTGAATGTATGTTTAGGACATAATTCTGTAAATGAACATAAGGGGTCACTGTGGTATCTCAGTTGAATTGTGTTGCACAGCAGGACTTATTTTAATACTCCACTGTGATCAAACGCTCACCAAACATGAACCGACTGCCGCACTCAACCTCAGCATCTGCGTATGTATTTTCATGTTGCAAAGGTTCATTTGTGTTCAAGATTAAAGAGCGCCTGCATTGCCATGAATTTGTGTACGTGCACATGTTCTAAAGCTAAAACACAATCCTTTTTTTTGCAACCAAAACAATTCTCATTGCTAACATGTGCATGACTTCGACTTATTTAATGGTTGCGTACATCTGGATCCAATGCACATAATCACCTTATCCAGAAGTCTACCAAACCTTAAACACACCAAACATACTCATTCCTTGATACTTGCATGTGGAGACCTCCTCTTTGATCTATCTTTAATCATCCACTGACTCCCCCTACGGATACATGTGATGGACGGAGATGCGTTATTTTTCAGAAGATCATATTTTCTGGGGCATGACTCTGATTCTCTAGCCATTAAGAAAGCATACATGTTTTCAACCATGTCTTTGAACTCCTACACTGAGCAGCCTGTCCTGTTGGGCTGGTATCTCATACACATGGGTGAATTATAGAGCTATGCCAGTTCATAGTTGACCATTATGGTGCTTTTCCATTGCATAGTACCCCACGGTTTGGGTAAGCTTACTTTTGTGAGCTTTTTCACTGGGTCCAGTACGTAGTACCTGATACTTTTTTCCGTACCACCTCAGTCAGGGTTCCAAGCGACCCGAGCTGATACCAAAACGTGACGCGAAAACACTGTAGATCACTGATTGGTCTGAGAGAATCGTCACTAGCAGCGTCATCACTATAATGTAAACGATTAGCTTTACCTTCGTGCTAGCTTGCGCTGCCTCGAGTAAACATGTTGTCATCTGTGCTTTGTGTAAGTTCCCAAACTCCCTTTTAGCGATGAAAAACAACCACAGGTTGAGAATCAGGAAGATCATAAAAAAAAAATTCCAGACTTGCAGTTTGTGGCAGCACATTCGCGACGTGGAGTGCGTCGACTGACGCCACAGGTATTTGTACAAAAACTGTCATGTGAGACAGAGGTAGTGATAAACATCTATTTGTGGTGGTCAATTTTTATTTTGTGGTGGGCTGAGAAATAAATTAATGTATGTGGATGTACAACAACGCTCTTGCATGATGTCACAGCAGTAGGCAGCGCAAATATAACAACACACCTATAATCCCTCCCACCCAAAGTGTTACTAAACTCGATGGAAAAGCTAACCAAGCCAAAGTGAGGTGAGCTGACCCGACCTGACCCAACCCAAACCGTGGGGGTTTAACACATGGACCTGTGAAGTATGACCCAATCCTGCTGATGGGGGGAAAAGATATACAGTATCAAATCTCACCACCAAAAGTCATTTGGAAGAACGCTGTTCAATAGATCCATCTTGTACTGCTGTAATTTTATTTTGGCCTAAATGTCAAATTTTTTGGTAGTCTTTATCTTATCCACCATTCTTTTTGTTTAATTTCATAATCCCTTTTGTGAAACATCAAACATTAGGAGGGTCATAATCCATACCGAGGTCATTAATCCCTGCGGGATCCTGGCATGCTTGTGTCCGTCTGAGTGTGCTGGCCTGAATGGATGGAAAACTCCAAGGTAGCCATTGTCTGTTTTTGACTAATTGATCGACCGGTCTCAGTGGATCATCCTTCGGCAGTTTTGGACTGTACCCCTTGCTTTTATTGACTCTCTGCTGGGTCGCTGAGGAAATACAAATCACTTTTATCAGCCTTCCAGATGGCTTTTCCGTTTACAGATTTCTTAATGTGCCTATCCCGTTGTCGAACTGTCTCGGCCCATAGTCAAACTGTCCCAATAGACTTACCCGAGAGCTTTTTCAGTCTTCTTTAGCTACTTTAGCGTAATCTTTGCTTTATGTTGTCTTGAGTTGTGGCCTGTGAAGTTTGGATACGGATCAAAGGCTTTCCAGCCTAGTCGTGGTTAGCTCAGGGTTTAATGCGTTACCCATCTCAGTTCTGTCATAATCTCTTCTCCTTCTTCTCTCAGTTGCCTCTGAATCCAACATTGTATCTTCTGAGAAGGGATTGCATGTTACCGTCGCTCCAGACAGAGCTGCATCAAGCTAATCGTACACTAAGCATCTGCTCATTGACACATTCCTCTATAGTCACGGGAAAACTTTCTGGATCCGCAAGCTTTGGGATGAGACGTTAAAGCCTTCGCAATTCAAGCGTAATGACACAGCTCAACTTGATTCCTCAGCTCGGTACAATGAGTCAAGCGAGAGACGCGGAGACGCTAAATCCACGCTCCCCTAAAAATAGCTCAGTGTTGACGTCAAGAATATCGATTTGCTCTAAGGCCATAACTTCACTTTTACTTAACTGGTTTTAGTTGGATAACATCATCATCATCCAAAAGTGTATCACAGCCAAGAGAAGAGTGTGAACCGTTTCTGATTATCTTTTATATTGGACACATTTCACAGCAGATGAGAACATGGACTTTAGCTGATCTACGACACCAAAGGCCATAAGATGCACTCATGCACTGATGATGACAATAGCTGTAATAAACCGACGTCGCTCTCCCCTGTTACTCACAAGAAGACTCTTCTGTGGACTTCAGACCCAGAGTCGATAACCCTTCTCAACGTGGTGCCCTGACTTCTCGTGATGCCTGGTTTTATGATAGCATTGGGCGATGAGGTCACTTAAATGCCCTATTCTTGCAATATAATTCATGATGGCCTCCATCACGCTTGTGACGTATTCACAGGGGCCGTGTAATTTCTTTACGAGCGTGATTTCATATGTTTGTGCAGTGCAAAAAGCTGTCGAAAGGCAGAAAATCCAGAGACCTTATTGGTCTCGCATCACAAGAAGTGGGTTTTTATATGGAAAGAGAGGCTTGGAATGGTCTTTGCGAGTGAAGTGGTGTAGATTGCTCGCATTTGGAGAGCTCGTAAAGATGATCCAAAGGTATCTCCGTCGATTTCTGCCAAAGTGGCCTGCTATGACTTGGCAACGTTGCAAATGCTATTTGGTTCAAATGAATGGTACAAATTGTATTGCCACTCATTCGGACTATATAGAGCCAGCTCACACTGTGATATACTATTTTGGGAAATATGCATGTATGGAATCTGTAACATCTATGTTTGCTTTCCTTTTCTTGCCCTAAAAGTGTGACACATGAGTTGGGCACCTTGCTGCTTTTCTTCTTACCTTCTTGTTCATTTTAGCTGTATTTCAGCCAAGGGGCAGGGAGGTCACCCGGCCTCCCACCCCCCACTGATGTATAAACAGGACGAGGCCTGGCAGAGGAGAGTTTATGGGAGTGTATGGGAACTAAGGAAAGTGGTGGAAGGATGCCATACTCCCGCTTAGATATTCTTGTGACAGTAAAAGCAGGGAGTTTCCACTCGAAGGGTGACGAGACGAACACTTAAGACACACAAATCACAGCATGATTTAGGAGGATGGAGGAGGAGGATAGTGAAAGTATAAATAAACCGTATGTTTCCCTCCACTTACCAACATCATGTGATAAAGGGGCCGATAACAAGACACTTTTTCAACAAAAAACTTTTGTTTGTTTTGGCTGCTATTTACATATCAACTGCAGTTTAGGGGTCTGGAAATGCAAACTTTTGTTTCAGAGGGCATGTTTTTGAAAATTACACTGTTATCGTCTATGTGTAAATGGCAAGGTTGTGAAAATGATGACGTCATTGCGCATACATATTATGTACACATACATTGTGTGACATCACCAACTACTCGCCTGGCATGCATAATACAGCATTTTTTGTTGTTTTCATGGTTCATTTTATCAACGCTTTTGTCTTTAAGCGAAACATGCAAAGGAAACACTTTTTCTGTTTTTAGCACATTGTTGTTATGTGAACATACCCTAAGGGCGTGTTGTTCATACTTGTACACTGGTTCTGTTGGTTCTTTTGGTCGGGAATATAGATATATTAAGTCCTGGTTCAAAGATAACAAACCTTATGCATTACAATAAGGTCACCAACTGATTGGTTTGCTTTGATGACAAATTTTATGCGAAGGAACAACAACAATGCTGCATGTTGGAGTAAACGTGTTCATTTTATGTGGCTCTTAGGGTGCTTTCACACCTGCCTCGTTTAGTTTGGTGGAAACGTACCAGAGTTCGATAGCTCACTTGGTGCGGTTTGTTTGGGCAGGTGAGAATGCAGCAATTGAACTCTGGTGCGGACCAAAAACGGACCAAACAAGCGGACCGTGACCACCTCTTTAAGGAGGTCTCGGCCCGCTTGTTTGGTCTGCTTTTAAACGGTTCGTTTGTGGTAAGAACACGATCCGAGATTGGAATGACTAAACCAGCAGTTTCTATTAGCAATATTAGCACAATGACAGGTCGGGGACATACTTGGAGTTGCTAGGAGGTGCAGGCGGAGCTTCAGAAATTTGGTGGCTTCGCCGTTTGCAGTGCATTAAAACATTGTTTTCAAGCCGCATACGCGATTCATTTTGGAAATAAACAGTTTGTCTAGAGCGCTGTATACAAACTATGTATAACAACCACAGCCATAATAACAGTGCGCAGTCATCTGTCCATGGTGTCTGATGTATTTTCTTCTTTTTGTTTACTTCTGGGGTTCCGTTGGAATTTTGCACACGTTGATTCTGACCAATCGAGAAGCCATTTAGGAAATATGTTCAAAGACATGTGGCCAATGAGTGATGTGGATGTTATCACATGACTGAATTTTGGTTCGTTTCAACTGGTGCGGACCAGAGCAATCAGTGTTGTGTGAAAAGGAACCAAAACTACTAAAAAAGTTTGTATCATTTTTTGCTTTTGGTCCAGACCAGATGAACCGAACTACAGATGTGAAAACACCCTTAACCTCTTGTTTGCTCCACGTTTGCACTCTGCACTACTTTTGTTTTTGCATTAACCACTTATCCCACTGTAAAACACGTCATTATCAAGGTCGCGTGTTTTGATATCACATCATGATTTTGGTTTGTTGTGCTGTCTCTGGTCCAAGTGCATTCACATAATCAGTCAAACCACACTAGAGTTTGTTCGGAAGCGGTCTCTGTGGTAGCTTTCACATTTACTCAAATTAATTGCACCAGCCAATCAATCGTGTTTGTTTTTATCGAACCAAATTGGACATATATGAACACGCTCTAAGTCTCTGCTTGGAAAAATCAAGGTAAAGGGTGGTCTAGGTGGTCTACCATGTTAACCACACCACATTCTGGTAGTCAGCCATTAAAGTGCAGCAAGTGTCATTTATGCTGCTACTATGAGTTGACCTTAAAGCTACCTTCAGAAGTGTGTCATAGTTAGACTTTGTACCTGTTGTCCAGTGAACTTGTATGTGTGTTTATTGTGCAGTTGTTTGGCGATGAGCTCATGATTCCTGCGTTAGGTCTGTGCTGAATAGGCTATACTTTACACCCCATTTCTCTGGCCACTTACTGATAAGAACCTCATTACGCATCAAATGGGCACAAATTGCCTCGGTCTTGCAATGCTATCTGGATGAATAGATCTCTTCTTTGCTTTGAGGCTGTAATAGAGATGTGTTTGTGTGTCTGAGAGGGATTCATAACACGATTTTGTTTATATACTTTTTTGTGCTTATACACGTCTTGGCTTTAGTTATCATTTTATGTACTACAAGCTGAACTACATACTAAAGTATGTATTTATTTATTTATGGATATAACACCTTGCGGTAAGATTGTAAACACATACATACGGGTGTAAGCCGTAGCCAGATTGCCTTGTGCTGTTAGTCTGCTGCGACAAAATGGAGATTAAGAGCGCCGATAATGTGCTTCAGATGAGTGCGAGAGAGAGGGTTTTAGTCACCATAACTGATCTTGTTCTTTGTTAATCCAGTTAAACTCATTACAGTTCAGTTTATTGTGGCACTTTAGAAAATATATGAAATACAGTATACACACAGAAATATATGCTGCCATAAAGTTTTACTATAGTCTTACTGCTTATGACCAAGGTGTAAGTGTGGACATTTCCTAGTTCAGTGGTCAAAATATCTTTGAAATCGTATGTTTTTGTCTATAACTTAAAATACAGGGACAAAACCTTTTTGAATGTTTTTTGTTGTTTGTTTGTGGAGGACAGAACACTAAAATACAGGACTGATGGGAAAACAAGGACATCGGCCCACCTTATCTATGACAATTCATTTGAGTTGTTTCCCAAATGACGTACACTATATGCTTACACTAGGGATGCACGATATATCGGCCGACATATCGTTATCGGCCGATACCTGCTTATTTTTCATATTATCGGTTATCGGTCTGATAGCAAAATTAGGCCGATAAATGAAAGACGATAAATTATGGATTATTTTGGTTTGTTGAACCACTTCACTTGCTCATTGCTGGCCATGTGGAGTTTTGATTGGTGCTTTCTGTGACATAGCACATAGCCCCAAATTTAAAGAGTTATCGGTTATCGGTATCGGCCAAAATTTCCATATCGGTGCATCCCTAGCTTACACTATGCATTATGTACTTGTGTATGAATTTTGAAGGATAGTATAGTCTCAAATGGAATACTAGGCTTGGGCGGTATCCAAATTTTGATACCATCAAACCGCCTCCCTATTTTACCCCGGTATACGGTATTACCGTGAATAATTATTAAATTACAACGTAATCAGACAGCGTCACTATAAAGTTGGCTAAACCCTTCAGAATACCAAACACTAATACTGAAATAACAAAATAACATGCACAACAATATTAACAACTTTTATTAGCAACAACTAGCAGTTTATAAAAAAGATAAATACAAAAGGTCAAACAGAATTAACCAGTTGTCGGTTAAAAAAATTATCTCTAAATTAGGCTATTATAGACAGTGGACTAAACGCGACTGCATATAATGTTGGCTAAACCCTTCAGAATACCAAACACTAATACTGAAATAACAAAATAACATGCACAACAATATTAACAACTTTTATTAGCAACAACTAGCAGTTTATAAAAAAGATAAATACAAAAGGTCAAACAGAATTAACCAGTTGTCGGTTAAAAAAATTCTCTCTAAATTAGGCTATTATAGACAGTGGACTAAACGCGACTGCAGTTAGCCATCTCATTCCAATTTCCAGGATATTTTTGTGTGAAGTGAACAAATCCCTCACACTCAATATTTCGTAACTCGCCTGTTTGTACTTATAAACCAATAAAAACATTTTGCGCAAGGCCACAGCATTTGGGTTCTGGCGCGAGGTCGTGGCGTTTGGTTTTGTGCACTTACATTTGCATCAAGCTAAAATTTAATCAAAGCAACAGTCTCAGACTGGAAGAAAATTGCTGAACATTTAAACCTATTTTCTGCACATTCCGCCATATTTTAATGAAATAAAGAAAGTCCTCCTTCTGTTAACTTATATTTCTGCATATTCCAGCATATAAAATAAATTTTTTTTGTAAAATCCAGCAATTAAATAATTAAAACGAAAGTCTTTCCTGGTTGTATTCCTAATTATTAACATTCACGTCTTTTAACAGGAAAGTGGAGATTAAGTTTTGTTTTTGTAAATCATTAGACATTTTTACCACTTAATTAGGTTTTGCTTTGTAGAAAGCCTTTCTTTAAAGTGAATTTCGTTTTGTATAAATTGTGTCTTAATTTTAATAAATGTTTTATCAACCAATTGCATGTATTTAATAAATTAAAAGCAAATATAGACAATATAGAAACCGTGACATTGAGGCGCCGGCACGGCGCGTTCGCTTGCATTGCATTGTTAACTAGAACGCACGGACCTCATCATAAATTAATGAAACTCATACATTAGCATTAAATATCTTTGCTGCATTCTTTCTAAAACAGACAAGGGCTTTTTCGCGGCTCGCATCAGCAAAGCATTGCATCGTCCATGTTGCACTTAACAGAAGTTGACACTTGTCTTTTTGAAAAATGAAAAAGTAATAATATTTATACAAAAGAGTTGTTCTAGTCGTTATTAGAAGCCACAGAGTGAGTTAGACCTGCCTTGGCGGTGCGTCTTTTATGCATTCTGAAGGTGCCTGTTTTATTGTGTTGCAGTCTATTAGGCAACATTACGCAGAAGTTGGGTTTAGATTTGGAAATACATTACATCTACATTTCAGTGCTAACTGATAAGGTGATGATGATGATCATCTTTCTTTATAATTTTTAGCACTACCTCAAACTTAAGCGGCGTCTGTCATTTTCTTAAATAAGCCGCGACAATGTTTCAAATGAGCTTCTAATAAGACAAACGCCTTTATTTTCCACGCGATCACCTTACCAAAACCATTTTTAAACTAAGGAGTCATTTGTCCTCCGATTACATACAAGCAGCATACAAGCTCCGCGGCGACGCGTTTGCGGGAATGATGTTTCGGATGAGCCGGAGGCAGAGCAGCAGAGAGATGCGACAGAGATGCGAAATAGCAGGCGCAGCTCGAAATGGCTGTTATTTCAAACAGCGTTACTTGTTTTAAACTATTGTTTTAAACTAATCAGTTAATGGCTCGGTGGTCGGTGAAGAAATTTTTTAGTTTTCGCCATCCCTAATTTAATATTTAATCCTTGTCTGCTATATAAGTTCATTGTTTTTTTAAATGCCGGTATGGCGGTATAGAAACTGATACCTTTGCTATTTTTAGATCCCGCGGTATACCATATTACCGTATTACCGCCCAAGCCTATGGAATACTAATGTTTTTGTAACTAACTGAAGCATAAGCAGTTTCGCAGACGAGGGCAAATGACGTCAAATGTATAAGACAATGGAAATAAATGAAAATTGATTTGTCATTTTACTTTGGAATACTGTTGCCTGTTTTGGCCAGCATGTCCTTAGTCACTGTTAGCCTGAAGCATAATCCTCTCCGCAGGTTGGATAAGTGCATCATCAAAGTGCCCTCGTTCTTGTTCAGATTTTTAATGAATGAAAGTACACTACTCTGTAAAAATTCCTTGTTGCACTTACATTTTTAACTTGAATTTACAATTAATTTCAACTTTTTTCATAAGTAAGGAGATGCTATAAGTTAGCTTAAATGATTTCATCTTTATTTGTATAATTTATAGCACCTCCTCAATTGTCAAGAAAGTTGAAAGTATTTGTAAATTCAAGTTGCAGGGTTCCCACGGATCCTTGAAATACATAAAAGTTTGTGAATCTGGGGAAATAATTCAAGACCCTGGGATGTTTTTGAAAATCTACATACATAAATACAAGTCATTGAAAGTGCTTGAATTTATTTTATGCAAGAAGTTTTCTGACAAAAAAAATCCATATCATTACATTTCTAGCATTTTAAGCACACATGCTAAACTGTTCGCTTTAAATGCTTAAATCTTTTGTGTTTGCGAATGTTGTTTCATACCAAAATGCTTTTTTTCATAGTTGTGTTTGACACATAAAAACGTCTCTGGTTACGTATGTAACTCTTGTTCCTTGAGAAGGGAACGAGACGCTGAGTCTCCCTTGCCATACTTCCTGCGTCCCTGTAACGCCGTCTTTGGCAATATTTCAGATAGCGATATACTTCCTGGCTCTCGCGTCATCCTGTCTTTGTTGAATTTGATATATACATTCAGACGCACTTACCCCTGGAGGCGTCCCCAAAGTCTCACCGCAGTGACGCAGTGCGAGTTCCCTTGAAAGGGAACTGTAACAATGTATCTTAAAAGCTAACTCGATGTAACTTTGCTCTCACTTGAAATGTGTCCCCACATTTAGTCCTTGAATTTGAGGTTATTGGACCTGGAAAGTCCTTAAAAAAAGTCTTGAACTTAAATTAGAGGTTAACTAAGTTGGGGGAACCCTGAAGTTGATTCAACTTAAAAATTGAATCTCAACAAGGAAGTTTACAGTATTTATTATATATAAGAATATAATATTAAATAGTGCATAAGTATGCAATTTTGGACACCTTTTCTTTTGTTGGATTTTGAATAGCAGTACTAAATACTACATACTTCCTGTAACTTAACTATAATTGAAAAGTTGGATCAACTTAAAAAAAATACTTAAATTTTAAATCGAAAAAAACCTTAAAACAATTAAAGTAATTTGAAGTTGATACAACTTTTCACTTTTTACAGTGTAGATCACTGAGCTAGCAACACAAAGGTTGTGAATTTGATTCCAAAGGGACACGTATACAACTTTCAATACATTATATAATATATATTATATATTAAGTTGCTTTGGATTAGAGGTCTTCTCAGGTCCAAAGAAACGTACCCGACACAAAATGACCATAATCACTCCGGTCATTTTTACCTGAATCGCTTTTTACCTGAACCAGACATGCATAAATATTTATAAAAATAAGAAAGACCCGACCCGAAAAAAAATCAAGAAAATTAGACTTGAGTCCAGCGGCAATTTTATTTACCTGACTGGACGCAGATGTAAATGGCACTGATGTGTGTGCAGCCTCCAACCCCACACAAACCAGTCAGACAGAAAGAAACCCTGCTCCGCTGCTCCATTTAATTTACTTTGTTATCTGTCGATGACACCAAGGTAACCGCTAAAATGTACACACATGGGATAGCTTGGGCTGTCTCAGGTACGTTGGGCAAAAACACATTCATTTTAAATTACCCGAGACCCGATGCTGCTATTATTATACCCGACCCGTTTCCGAATCACCTGGAAACTTTTAGGGCCGGACCACGGGTTTTCGACCTCTACGATAAAAACATCTGCAAAATCTATAACTGTGTAAATGCAATGTTGGAAATGATCACACCTGGTTAGGACACTGTAGATGTAAAAAAAAACTACTGTAAGGATACTGTAATCAACTGTCCCACCTTGATCTCTGCAAGGTCATGGGAGGACAGGAGTCTATAACTAAACTAGTACTGTTGAAAAGTGTTTCTGAGTTACAAGAGCCGACAGTGTGATTATTTGGAGGTTATTTTTAACTTAAACTGTAATTCTAGCTAAGGTTAAGAGCATGGTCGTTCCACAGCATCTCTATTGTTCAATCCTGTGTGTTAATTAGATTCAGTACCCACCGCTCTCTGTCCCTTATTGGGGTTTGTGAAATGCTTTTGCATGCTGTTGCCCTCCTGTAGTGAAGGTTATGTATCGCGGACATGCAACTCACGTTCTGGACCTCAGGGCGGGGAATTAGATCGGTAAATAGGTCAACGTAGCGAACAAAGGAACTCAGGCAGAAGGAAATGACAGTGTTGTGATTCTCATTTGCAACCCAAACAATCAGCGATCGGGTCGAAGGGAATTCATATCGTCTAGAATCTCGACTTAATCACGCTCCAGCCTTTGTTAAAAATGTTTATACCCGCACACGCACAGTCAAGTGCACGGACTAGATCCAGGTGTGCTAACATAATATCAAACGAGTCTACATATGTCTGACTGTAGGCAGAATCATACACACACATCATGCAGTTCATAAATATTTAGATTACATCCTTATCGCGCCGGTCAATTAGAAGAAAAATGACTTTCACAAAAAGATATGATCAATCAACATTCAGCGGTCTCCAATCACTGTTTACATTGACCCTCAGTGTTTGCATGAATACTAATGTGAACACACGCTCGACTGCATGATTAATGAAACCGGATTGAGACAAAGACCAGGGTCACACCTCTCGTCTCCTCCCACCGCGGTGCATCCAATAATAAGACCTGTTTTAATAACACCGGCTCTTTTTAATAAAACTCCATCACCTTGACTACCGACCCGGGCAGGAGTCCACCCCACCCTCAGGTGACAAGGAAGGACTGACCCCATTGACACAAGAAGCCCCATGTGTATAAAGTAATTCCTTTGATTTAAGGAGAACACATATCCTATTGTTCTAAGGCTGTTTCCCTGTGCCTTCTGGGAGATGAAATTAAGGTCTGGACATTGTCTTTGACCAATAGTCTAATGTACACTAAGAGACCACATGCTGAGCCTGCAGAGCATCGCAAGGTTTGGCAGGATGCTCTTGATTGTTAGAATGCTGGGAACCAACACCCCCAAAAAACAAAACAAAATGAAATAATAATAATAATGTTCCACAAAGCATATTTTTCCATATTACAGTTACAAAAGTCAAGTTCAAGTCTTTTAGGAGTGGATTTGAAGTCTGTGATTTTTTTATTTTTTTTTGGCTGGTTTAAAAGGAACACAAAATGGGAAACAGGATTTTCCTTGTTCCTTTCACAACAATTTGATGAACTGTGTAGATATTCAAACTTTGAGAATGTAAAGCTTCCTCTCCAACTCTCCAAAGCCAAACTTTGTTGCAAAAATGGGTCATTCTGAAATTTGACTGTGACTTCGCAACCACACTGTAGATATTGATTAAATACAAAAAAATCTGCAGCTCGAGTGCAGATACAGATGGTTTTTGAATTTCAACAACCATTTAAAGCAGCACTATGTAGTTTCCATGTAAAAATGACTTACAGCTCCCCCATGTGGTTGAAAAGTGCAACAGTGCCTGGTATCAGACACTCTTCTGCAGGCAGGGGGAGGGGCGGGGCTGTGTGCTGTACCCTCCACCGCCACTTTCAGAGTGTGCTTGTAGCAGCTAGGAGGCTGCTCAGGTTTCAGCAACAGTACAATTTGTCCAGTTAAAAGTTGTTCTATCACTAAAATAATTTTAGAGACATTATTTAAAGGTAAAAAAACTACATAGTGTTGCTTTAAGATGATATACCCAATGCAATATTACTTTGTTCAACAAATACATTTGTTAATACACTTAATGCAAAATCTCACATTTACCAAAACATGTCCTGTTAAGCGCAACTGAAGATGTCTTGTTCAACAAATCATCAAATAGCATCAAGAAATTAAGAACTCAGATGCCAAACATGGCATGTTCCCTTTTTGAGGGAAGTCCCATTGCATTGAGGCATTAGTTCACTCAGCGTCTCATTCCCTTCCCAGGGAACAAGGGTTAAAGTCGTAACCCGAAACATTCCCTTTTAAAGACACACTATGCAGTTATTTTACCTTAATATAACAGCTTCAAAGTTATTTCGGTGGTAAACAAAGTCATAGTAAGGCGAATCATCCTCCTGTTGAAGCTCGGGGAGGACACCGCTACCAAAACCAGCAATGCAAACTTGAGAGAACCGCCCCTGACAAATCTCGCGAGAATCACGACTTGCTTTACGGCAATGACGTCACACACGTTAGGCTTGTTCGACATCATGTGGCGCTGCAAGAACCGACCGCCAGATGATGTCAAAATACCGCGAGAATGATCCGAGATGGCACTTTGTCGTCATCCGGCGGTCGGTTCTTGCAGCGCTGCATGAAGTCAATCAAGCCTATAACAACAACTGCACGCGCAAATTTGAGATGTGAGGCTAAACGATTTAAAAGTTAAGAAAGCGTGTTCGGAAGCGAGTAGGAAAAGAGAAACTGACCGCGTTAGGAACCGGACAAGAGTCCCACTCTGTCAGGTTTTTACTTGTTGGCATGAGCTAAAAGACAGCACTGGAGGGATGCTGATCTGGCGATCTTGTTGATGGACTAGTAAGTAAATCTCTCATTTGTAAACTTGTTTGCGGTCTATGTTGTATGTTGTTGAGCTTGCTTGTAGTATGTCATGCGATTATCATGACAACAGTTGTCAAGATCTCACATAATTATCAGGACATAAATAAGCCTAGAGGTTGTAAATAGTGTAAACATGTACAATTTGCTAACTATTAGGATAAATAGCAATAATCATGTGACATTATAGCGAACAATGTTATGAGATAATGCAACGTACACAATTAACTTTGTCATGGCATTTTGTAATGTTTACTTGTGATTTAGCTGCAATCATGTTAAAACATTATAAGCTAGCAAACGCTGTATTTTATTATTATATGCACTTTACACTTGGAATAAACTTCCTATTATCCTATTACCATTATCTGTAGTTTAGTAGACTATGCAGTAGCCTAATATTTGTATGAAATTGTGAAACATTACCTGGTCATTATCTTTGGAGTACTAGTGTGGGAAATTACGACAGTTGCAAGTATTCTCCAGCGACTCTAGGGGTCGCTGTTTGACAAAAATGCCGAATTGCATAGAGCGGCTTTAAAGGGACTCACTCTGCGTTGACATAGTGATTTTTTGAGGCATTCCTAAAGCACAACTACGTTGACACAGCGTCTCATTCCCTTGCATTCGTAACCTAAGATTAGTGATGCACCGATGTGGAAATTTTGGCCGATACCGATAACTGATATGACTCTTGTCTGTTATGGCCGATACCGATATTTGCCGATGCCGATATCTCTGTATAGAAAACACATTTTTATGATAATCAAATAAAGAGCTATTTTCCAAAACACTTTTTTTACTTTTGTAATTTATTTCCAGAAATTACTGATTGGGCACCTTTACCCATGTGCAAAATGTCATCAATTAGCTGATTTCCCATATTCTTTGTAAGCTTCTGGATGCTTATTTTTTAAGTGGGTGATCAAATTGGTTGTGTTGAACAATTTGGCCCGAACTCCTCCTAGCATCACCCGGCTCTCACTCTCATTGCATACAGCAGCAGGGGTGTCCAGACTTTTTTGTGTGGTGATCTACTTTTAAAATGATAAAGCTGACAAGTTCTACATGCTAAAAACACTTTTAATGCGTGGACTATACTGCATCTCTACATTGGATTTAGGGCTGTCACCATTACTCTATTTTTTGAGGAGTTTAAAACAAATCCTGGAGTACATGTCGAGTACTGTTTAAAATAGCGGAGATACGGTTTAGTGAAACAAACTAGAAAGAAAATTACAATAGTATCAGAAGCATATAAATCAACGCAACGTTTCCTCTCTATCTACCTCGTTCGCTCGCTCGCGCGCGCACACAGACACACACACACACGGCGCGTGCATCAGCTCGTGCATGAAGGCAAGAAAAATTTCGTGGTGTTTAATTAAGTCTTCCAATAAAGCAGTATTTCTGATTGGATTGCACTGATAGTATATCTTAAAATAGATCAGTGCCCTTTGTAATGTAATGTTTTAGGAAGGCACGTTTGTTAAAACACATAATATTTCCTACTTAAACTAAGGCATAGTCCTGTCTTAAAATAATCCCTGTCTGGGAAACCACCCTTACATAATTTTTGACAGAGGTGGCATTTAGTGGCTTTTGCATGTGAGCTCTTCATCTATTGTAATATTATAAGATAAGAATTAAAGTAAAACAAACTGTTTTATATGTCTCTTAATAGAAAGTAAACTCTTTGTTACCTGATCAACACAACATTGTGATATTGTGATAATTCAATTTATAAATGCATATAGACCTCAACACTTACATTAAATCAAAACATGGACAATCAATAAACCTTATTATATAAAAAGATGAGCCCTCAGTATCACCACGTAACAAATAACCAATGCAGAAAACAGAAACAACAACAGCATACATAAAGCTGCAGACAGCAAAACAGCGTCCCTGCATAATTTATTCATCCTGCAATGCATGCTGGGAGGCTGTAAACCCTTAACAAATCAGCAGCATTGTTCAATATAAAAAGTTAGTTTATTCTGTTAGAATAGTTAAAACAACATTTTGAATATACTGTTGCATTTTTAAAATCGTTCACATCTTTTTGCATCTGTGAGTCATAGCCAATTCAAACTGATTTGCATATAGTACTTAAAAGTACTGTAGAAAACCGAAATAAGGGTTTGGTGCAAAAACTTTCACTTAATTTAGTAGCTCTGAAGGAAATGAAAATGGACAAAATGTGATCCCACTTTAAGGTCACCATGCTGTCTGAAGTGTACTAGGAGTGCAAGCATGTGACTACCGACTGCTGCAGTTCATCTTGATTCTTTTTGCATGTTTCAGACGAATCTCAGGTCTGTTTAGCATTCACACTGGCTCTCTGTGACAGCCGATTGTAAACACTCATTCTCTTCTTCACTCTTTTTCTCTTGCCCATTGAGAGATGGCATGTCTTTCTCTCACATGGATGCCTCCACCTGTCAGATAGCAGACACCGGACGTCTCCACTTATACTGTGCTACACTTCACAATTCTGTTGTAAGAAGTCAGACTATTCTAGCATTCACCGAATGTGTTTAAATTTAGCATGCACAATCATTGATACTGTACTGTGGAGACCTTACAATTATATTTTGCTAAATTGGACTGCAGTGGGTATACGCTGGTTGAGTAGACCCTCTAAGATGTATTATTGAAGGGTCTCCTTTATATTTCATTTCTTTCTGTGAAGTATTGACCTTCATTTCTTTCTGGGAACAAGTTCATGTTGTTTGCCTCAGACACTTGTGGTGCAACATAATACCACATGTTCTCCAGATTTTCCAAAAGCCTGTTTTTAGTTTTTTGGGCACCACGGACGCAGACCGGAGCTTGTTTACTGCACTCTCCCAGTAGCCCCTTTCATCAGCTTGTTCTTGTGTTTTGCAAACATGTTTCAGAAATCACAAAACTGTGTTTTTGGAGGCATAGTTTGGAAAGCTATACCTTTTGTTCCATACAGTATGTTCATTGGTTTATACGGGTAAATGTTTGGAACTGATGCAACATTTGGACACAGACGTACAGATTCAGAATAGATAAAGAATAACTACCACCATAGAGTACCTGAGGGGTATCCCAGCATTAGTAAGACACACAGAGTCATATGTTAGCTATTCGGTTATCAGTTGTCTGTTTTTATGGTTTACACAGAAGCCTTGTTGGAAAGGTCAGTCTTTATTGAGTTTTCAAAGAAATGGTGCATCAAAAACCTACAGAGACAACATACAACTGTCTGGTACACTGGTGGACACAAGAAAAATCTTCACTGTCTGCTTGCCGACATCAAGCGCAAAGGTCAATCTGCACTCAAATAAGGTCTTATAGCATTAAGATGACTGGTGACATTTTAATTGTCGTTGGTTGAAATTAATATTAGTTAAAAATGATGGAAAGACTGACAGGTTGCCATTATGATCACTTTATTACTTTATTTTGACAGGTCATTTGTTTTTACTCTCTGAGCAACTGCCAGTGGCATTGCAACTTAGCAATGCATGCAGCCTTATGCTGCGTTCACACCAGCCGCGGTAGAGTCGTTAAGCACGAGTGATTTCAATGTTAAGTCAATGTGAAGGCGCATTGACATGCATCTGGAGGTCTCGTGGTGTGAATGAGGTGTTTAGTGCGGGGCGGTAGACGCGATTCCACCTCATTCGCGTTTCTAGTTTGTGCGAATGGGGCGAATTGAGCGGGCAAATGCGCGAGTTGAAAAATTTGAATTTTGGCGGGAAAACGCGCCACGTTAACCAATTAGGAGCTTGCTCTAATAGTGACGTGATTACAGGATGCGAGCGGAGTCGCAGAAACCCCTCCCATGATGGGAATTTTCCCGTGAATGTCTCGATGACTAGAATTTCACGCGCGAATGCAGCAAGTAAACTCAAAATGTTCAAGCGGCAAACTAGACGCAGTAGACGCGAATTTGACGCCTCAAATCCGGCTGGTGTGAACTCATAGTTATACTGATCCCACAATAACTCTTAAAGAAGTGGTGGGAATATTATTGCATTAAATCTGTTTGAACATAGAGTTGATTTTAATTCATTTTTACTTATTACTCCCTGGTTTTCCTACTATAGACGTTAGTTTCATCGGACGCACTTGCGCTGACGTGATACACATCTGGATCCGAACTTTACTTCCTGTTTTGTTTTTTTAATGGTCTGACTAGTTGCTAAACTGATCTCTTGAACAAATGCCTCGTCGAAAATAGCAAATGTTTTGGTTTACAAGGTAATCTATGTATTTTTTTTATCTTGTTATATAAATAAACTACGTTTAAAGAACTTTGTTGTTATTTATTCTTAGCGGAGTTTACCAAAAGTTACGTGCGGACCACGGCAGCCGCTTGTTTATGTTGTTACTGCTGAAACCGTCTATACATGAAAGATATTTTGTGGAAAAATAAATGAAGCTCAGATGCAATAGCCGCTAAATGCCACATCCGTCAAAAATTAAATAATGATATTAACCGAATGCTCTCGGACGTTTTATTAGGTTCATCAAATATTTGTTGCTTCAAATCCAATTAATCCTGGCCTCAGTGCATTTGGAAATACCAATTTGTTGGCATAATCCATTAAACGCCACATGGATTTTTTAGCAATGTCCTCAAAGTTCACGAAAGACGAATGTGAAACCACCGTGAATTACATTCAAACTTGGGTCCTTGTAAGTACTTAGACCTGAATACAACTCAAATGTGGCAGCCACATGCATCACAGCGCCCCCTGTGTTGTTCAGTTTCTTCATTTTTACCTTTTGAATACTAACTTTCATCATTTGCAGTGTTGCACCTTTAGTGATTTTACTATGTCTTGTCCAAAGAAGTCGATTTTTTTAAGTGAAGGTTTTTTGCCAAATAACCAATAACATTTTTGACAAGTTTTTCTGAAAACGTTTAAAATATGAAAAGCTTGTTCTGTAGCTCGGCAAACTTGACAAAACTACACCAATATAAAGAGTAAGCTGAATTCACGTGACCATCTCATTTGTTTACGTTGCTAATATATCGACCATAACAATGTGGCAGAAATCTAGCACAACAGTTTGTGTATAAGATAGAGAGAGCAAAAGATGCATTTACGCTGATGTGCATCCAGTATGCATGCGTTTCTAATGCATGTATGCATTACACATGTGCCCATTAGGCGTCTAACAGAAGCTCCGCTGGGGCTGTTTTGTCATTGCTAATAGGAGTAAAGTAGAAGCCCAGACTCTTTTAACTTACCTTTAACAACACAGCTATGACAATGATATGAATCACGCTGCACTGTAGCTAAAGCGTGTGCGTGTGTGAATATGTGAAGAAAAACAGCCGTTGGGAGCTTGTGTTCCAAGCAAAATAAAAACATACATCAAGCGCCTTATTTTGAGTCATCCCTAAGGCCCACTGAAGAAAAGATCTGGCTGCAATGCTGTAAAGCATCAGGTTATAGTTATGGGAATGAATTTTACTCTTATTATTTTAGATATTGAAATAGATTTTTCGGTTAACCTTCAAATTTCATGTGTCATGACTCATGTATAATTTTAATTTCTCTTAAAAGTGAAGGTGCTATATATGGCTCATATAGCGATGCAATAGAAGAAAAAAAATTTTTTTACCAAAGAAATCTTTTTAGTGTTGATCTAGAAGAGGTGTGATGTGTATAATTTTCTAAAAAAACTTGTGGACGGTTGCACATGATTGAAGTAAGTTTTCTTAAATAAGCTATTTTTAGGGTGGCATGGTTGTTGGTTATTGGGCCAATCTTAGTATTTCACAATCTGCTCAGTTACTGGGATTTTCACGCACAACCATTTCTAGGATTTACAAAGAATGGTGTGAAAAGGGAAAAACATCAAGTATGCAACAGTCCTGTGGGTGAAAATGCCTTGTTGATGCTAGAGGTCAGAGAAGAATGGGCCGACAGATTCAAGCTGATAGAAGAGCGACTTTGACTGAACCACTCGTTACAACCGAGGTATGCAGCAAAGCATTTGTGAAGCCACAACACGCACAACCTTGAGGCAGATGGGCTACAACAGCAGAAGACCCCAACCGGCACCACTCATCTCCACTACAAATAGGAAAAAGAGGCTACAATTTGCACAAGCTCACCAAAATTGGACAGTTGAAGACTGGAAAAATGTTTCCTGGTCTGATGATTCTCGATTTCTGTTGAGACATTCAGATGATAGAATCAGAATTTGGCATAAACAGAATGAGAACATGGATCCATCATGTCTTGTTACCACTGTGCAGGCTGCTGGTGATGGTGTAATGGTGTGGGGGATGTTTTCTTGGCACACTTTAGGCCCCTTAGTGCCAATTGGGCATTGTTTAAATGCCACGGCCTACCTGAGCATTGTTTCTGACCATGTCCATCCCTTTATGACCACCATGTACCCATCCTCTGATGGCTACTTCCAGCAGGATAATGCACCATGTCACAAAGCACAAATCATTTTAAATTGGTTTCTTGAACATGACATTAAGTTCACTGTACTAAAATGGCCCCCACAGTCACCAGATCTCAACCCAATAGAGCATCTTTGGGATGTGGTGGAACGGGAGCTTCGTGCCCTTGATATGCATCCCACAAATCTCCATTAACTGCAAGATGTTATCCTATCAATATGGGCTAACATTTCTAAAGAATGCTTTCAGCAACTTGTTCAATCAATGCCATGTAGAATTAAAGCAGTTCTGAAGGCAAAAGGGGATCAAACACTGTATTAGTATGGTGTTCATAATAATCCTTTAGGTGAGTGTATATATAGATATTATGGATTTATTTTATTTTTTATTTTGCATCTGAATGCATCTCTACTGCAGTTGGTCTTTGAGGTCATGTGAACTAAGCCAACTTGTGTCTCTCTACTGCTTTTCTAGTATAAGCAGCATAACTATAAAAGCATGGGTGAAACTCTCCCTAGAGTCTCTCTTATTGCCCACTATTAAAGGCAGTGTGCCGACAGACTGTCTGTATTAGTTTTCAGTCTGTCAGCTGGTGTGTGTAGACTCTGATTAACACGGTCACATGCCACTGGGGTCACACCACTAACATTGGGGGCTTGTGTTATGTCAGGGAATTGTGTTTATTACAGTACTTACATTTTTGTATTTATTGTGGATAAACAAAACAATAAGATGGCTTAGTTAAGTTAATTTAAATATTATAATAAAAACACTGAAAAATACTGTGATAGTACCAGTTTTAATGCGGTCCGCAAAAAGGACACATAAAAACTAGGGATGCACGATATATCGGCCGACATATCGTTATCGGACGATAACTGCTTATTTTTAATATTATCGGTTATCGGTCTGATAGCAAAATTAGGCCGATAAATGAAAGCCGATAAATTATGGATTATTTTGGTTTGTTGAACCACTTCACTTGCTCATTGCTGGCCATGTGGAGTTTTGATTGGTGTTTTCTGTGACATAGCACAAAGATGACACGTGTTGCGGGCTTAAGAAGAGTATGCTAGTCTAGAGAAAAGACAATATTTCCGCGGTCTGTGATTTTTTCTTTTTGAAAATAATATGAATATTTATCGGCCTATATATATCGGTTATCTGAGTTTTTCATTGTGAAAATAATATGAATATTATATTATAAAACTGACCCCAAATATAGAGAGTTATCGGTTATCGGTATCGGCCAAAATTTCCATATCGGTGCATCCCTAATAAAAAAGTTTTCCTGTTGGGGGGTCCTGAAGATGCAAACGTTAACCTGTGATAATGGTGACATCATGTGCACGTGTTAAAGGAATAGTTCACCCAAAAATGAAAATACTGTCATCATTTTTTCATCCTCATGTTATTTTTTTCTGATGAACACAAAAGAAGATATTTTGATAAATGATGGTAAGCACACAGCTGATTGTAAACATTGACTTCCATAGTAGGAAAAACAAATACGATTGAATTCAAAGGGTACCTTTAACTGTGCACTTACCATCATTTATCACAACACTTCAATAATAATATTATTTGTTTATTTTACTATGGAAGTCAATGGTTACAATCAGCTGTGTGCTTACCATAATTTATCAAAATATCTTCTTTGTGTTTATCAAAATAATAAAAAACTGGGTGAATCATTGATAACACAATACATTTTTTTTGGGTGAACTATCCCTTTAATTCAGTCTATTGTCATGCACAAGTATAACCAAAACAACAATGGCAACATACAGGACTGTGGTTGTGTTTTAGTCTTCTTCGCGGATCTGTGTGAACCCACTTTTTGACAGCGTTATAATGTGTATGTGTAATGTTTCATAAACGCAAAGGAAAAACTTTGATTTTTTACTACATCATTGTGAACATACTGTAATCGAGGGTTTCGTTGTCATAACACTTCAATCAACTAGTGTTGTAATGGACTGGACGTTTATCTTTAGTGCTCAAGACATTTTAGCTCTCAACCAGCTGGCTTCTATCTGTAATAAGCACATAAACCTTCAAATGGGCCTTTATATTCCTGTCATTAACTGATACAGTGTTCATATTAGGCAAATATTACCAGAAAGCAATGTAGTGGAATGTGTTCATACTGTTTAAATATGAATCCATTATCTCACTCTCACTTTTCTCCCTCTCCTTCTTTCTCTCAGCATTGGGGGTAGCAGGTGGTATGGTGACATCTGGATGATAATGAACTCTCCGCTGGGAGTTCCCTTTTTCATTTTCTCTCTCTCCCTCCATCTCTTTTAATCTGCACCTCATCAGGCAGGTTGAGGGCCTCTGTCCCAGCTCCTCTCCATTACCCATGATGCCATAGCGAGCAGCTCCAGTGAACTTCTTCCCAGTTGTTCCGTCTTTATCCCAGCATACTTTTTATCTCTTTGCATTTACTCTTTCTTTCTGCTAGTCTCCCGCAGTTTCTTCCTTGGGGATCTTTTCAGCATGGGACTATAATGATGCGTTAAATTATGTCATCTGCTTCGGCAGCTGTTGTCCCAGAAGACAAGAAGTAAGAGACAGTAGATGGACAACAGAAGCACAGCAGATATATGCCGCGGTTTCTGGTCAATGCGCTGTGACTGGTCCGATACAGTCGGAAGAGCTGGAATTCTGGATATTTCACACCGCTTATCTCTTAAACTTAACTTCTGCTGGGTTGGTAATTAGCATTAGCTTAAGTGCACCAGACGGTTGGTTTGAATGTTGCTAGCATCTTACAAGTATTTTGTTGTTAAGAGTTTGCTCTTTTTATTGCACCTCATCATTTTTAGTTCCAAGATGTTCCAAGTTCTGAGTGCTTTCGGATTGATCAGGTCAATATAGGCAGGAACTTCTTGTACTTTACTGTACCTTTATGGAAATTAATAATTAGTGTTCCAGTAGCTCAACTGGTAGAGCACTGTGCTAGCAACTAGGGGTGTGACGTACCCTGACGTTGTCATGCTCAGTTCTAGTCAGAATTTGAGTCTTATACCGCTCCATTGGGCTGTGATTATAGGCCGTGTTTCAATCGAACCAGGACAACACAAGCGCTCTTTGGTCACGTGGTTGATTATGTTACTGTTGATTATCTGTCCATCATCGTGGAAAAAGCCCTCCCTGACAATTTAATTGGTTCGACAGTTTTTGTTCAAGCATAGTAGGTCCACAATGGAGCGACTCCAGACGGAACTTCCCGTCCTGAAATGTTGTGGGCGGGGCTAAGTTCGGCTGGCACCCAGACTAGGTGTGTCGCGATCTTGTGCTTGATTTCTGGTGGATGTGAAATGCTATCTCGTAATATCAGTATAAAGTTGAGTTTGTGGCAAAACCTTTTACAGTATTAAAATTTCTATTGTAAATTGGAATTGAATTTTACAAATATGAAAGATTTAAATGGATTTAAACATTGTTTGGCTAAAAGTAAACATTTTCTCAACCTAAAGTAAAAGTAAAAACATCAATCGCGAGTCCACTGGTGCCCTCTGCAGGCATTTGTTATGTTACATGATGCTGGTTTTGATTACAGTTAAATTAAAGCTGCGTTTTTTTTTTATCCCATGTTTCAAACTTTAGTTGGTTTTTTAATGTTGCTGTTAGAGCATAAATAATGCTTGCAAAGTTATAAAGCTCAAAGTTCAATGCCAAGCGAAGCGATATATTTTCTTTAACATAATTCTCTTTTTAGGGACTACAACGAACGGCAGGTTTGGACTACAGCCCTTTACTTCCCGGTTGAATGACGTAAATAAGAGTTTTTTTTTACTAAACTCCGCCCACAGGAATACATCAGTCGCCAGCTAAGCTCAAACGGATCTGGCTAAGCTAAGCTGCTGTCGAATCACAACAAACTAAACAAGCTACACAATCAGACATCAGCCCATTTTTAGGACTGTGAAAACAGCGGTACAGTGATAAGTAAACACACGATACATGAACAAATGTTATATTGCGCACCGTAAACAAAATCAAAGTGTTTATTATTGCATCATCATTTTTATATGTAATTTTATAGGTTATTGCTCACTTAGGTCTATTTTTATTACCAAAAAATATCAAATGACATCACTATAAATTACCAAAATAATTTTTAGGGACAGTCCTAGATTGGTTATAACTCATCTCATAAAGGGCTCATTATAATTGTGCGTAGGTCCTTCAGCATAGCGTCAACGGCGTAGCCTAATGCGTCCGTTTTCATACTTCTGCGTCGTCGTCCGCGTTGACATGCACTTACAGATGCTGGCCGCTAGTGGGCAGTATCCCGCATGTAACCTGATGGGAGGGGTTCTAGCGGACCAATTACAGCATTTGCGGCCGGCATTAAACGGACAAGTTGTAAAATTTTGCAGAGGTGCGCATCTGGCTATGCACAGTTTATGCATAACCTACGGCGTAGAACGTTCACATGACTATAAATTACACTTAAGTGTCTCATCACAGCCCTACTAGCAAAACAAACGTTATGGGTTAGATTCCAAGGCACATACAGACAAAACTGTACCTTATACTTTAGGGAGGAGCCAATGTCAGACACCAAAACTATTTAGCTGACAGTAGCAAAAAAAATATATTTGTTTTAGTGTTTACCCAAATAAGTGAAAAGTCTAAATATTAAATGCAGGGTGCATGATTTTTGAAAAAAAAAACTTTGAAAAGGAAGTCGGGCCGACTACCAAATCACACTTGTAGCCAGTCATCAGTAAGGACATCGGTGCCTGGGTTACGTATGTGTGGGGTCGGTCAAAAGAAGGCCCAGATTCTATTGGGGTAGGGGCGTGTTTGTTTAGGTGATTTCAAATGTCAACATTGGCTTTCAGAGATCATGCACCCCTGCTGAACAATAGTGTTTTGGTGACGTGATCAAAAAGCAGCTATCGTAGCGTGAGAGACATGCACAATTTCTGAATGCAGCTAACATGTGGGCACCATGGAAGCATTTTAAAGTATCAGAGAAAGATGCTTTTTGGTATTTTTGGCCAAATAGTTTTGGCTGCTAAGCATTTGGTGCATCCCTTCTATACTTTGAATGCACTGTAAGTAAAAGCATATGCCAAATGCACATATGCAACGTAATGTAAATTAAAATGCAGTAATATACAGCAGACTTATAGACAAGATACTAGCTGTTCATACTACACTATCTGACTCTCAATTGCACACAGTTTATAACAATTGAGATCTCTTTTGAAGCTATAGAGGAGACATGAGATTTTCTCAGGAGAAAAATCTTGGAAACATCTCCAGTTGCTATCAATTGAATCTGATTGCAGCCTGTAAGAAATATTAGAGAGATATCTCCTTTGTGGTTTTTTGACGGTAAATGAGTTGCAAAAAAAGTGCATAGTTTATCTGCCCTGCTTCATTTACCAGCAGCGTACGGTGGTTGGAGCCAAAAGCATTGTCAATGTTTGGTAATACCTCTTCCTCTTTAATCTTTAATTCACTTCTCCCCTATCCCATTTGTTTCTCCCTGGCTGCTTTGACAGGAAAGGAAAAATGGAGTACGCCACATGAAGCGGCAAACGGCCTAATTTCAATGGGCTTTAGAGAATCAATTCTGACCAGCAAAGGGCCCCTGAAATAAATGGCAGGGCCCTTCCAAGGCCAGCATAAATACCCATTAGGGTTTCTTATTGTCTTAGTGTCAGGTACGGGGGGTGATTTGCTGGGAAAATTGAGCGGCGGGCTGCATTTGTCAATGTTCACTCTCATCTGCGCTCTCTCTTCACTGTCTTGGTAATTGGCAGAGAAATTATTCAGTCTGTTTACCTTTTGAAAGAGGCCATTGCCCGACGCTAGCTACTCATAACAGATTGATCGTCTCTAGATGGTCGGCTGCTCTCCTTTTGTCTTTTCTGTCAGTGCTTTAGATGCACTCTGAAAGAAACAAGCTAATTTTACGCTAGCGAAAGGTAATAGAGATTCGGCACCGTTTTAGTGCCGCAGTTAAGAAAAAGGATCGATTTTATAACTTACTTCAAAATTACTGCTTTTATGTGTCCCTAGATTAACTTTTAACATCTAGTTTTGTGAAAAAGGCATGTCGCGAACGCTCCTCTTATAGACAATAGTTTCATTTTGCGGCATGCGTATGAAGCAACCTTGCTATTGAAGCCGAGGCTTTTGTGTCTTGTTTGTGAATGCCTTTTAAAATACCGATTCATACTTGTCTCTGCCTTACAGAAACAGTTTAACCGAAATTGAAAATTCAGTTTATTCACCCAGATGTCATTCCAAACCTGTTTAATTTTTCATCTTCTGTAAAACACAATGGAGATGCAAAATGTTCACGTTTTTTCTTTTCATACAACAAAAGCATTGCTTAAATTTAAATGTGGAAACCCTGCGGTCATGCCGTTATTCCAAGTTTATTGCCAATGATGCAACACTGTAAAAAACGTATTCTTACTAGGGTTGTGCCGATAGACAATACTATCATGTATCGACGATAGTAGGGCTGGGTATTGTTAGGAATTTCACGATTCGATTTCGATTCTTGAGGCTTCGATTCAATCCGATTTGATTCAATTCAATATTGTTTTATTTGCTTCAATATTAATTCAGTAATAAGTAAATACGCAAGTAATTAAGTACCTGAGTATATTTTTACAGTGTTTCTCACAGGATTTTGAAAGACTGTGGCGGTGATGACGTCACACGTTGATTAGCATATATGTGACATCATTGCATCATGTTTTACTCTTTGATCTGTCACATTATATTGCATTTTAACATAACTAAATGCTATTTTTACATATTATCTGGTCTGTTGTATATAAAATAACATTAGTGACTAAACACAACCCAGAACCGACCCACGACCCAGTAACTCCTTGTTTAATCCAATCAGCTCTTTCTTTAACTGCTGCTAAAAACAGGACATTGTCTGACAAAATGACCATACATTTACATTGAGGCTGTACTGATGTTGACGTTTACACGAAAAAAAGTACACAGAGAAATGCGGAGTTAAAATACTTTTCACTGTTATGCGAGCACGCAACATGAGAGAGGGGAGGGGGCGTGCGATGTTGAGGCGCTTCATGTAACATGAAAGAGAGAGCGGGGAGGAGGGAGGCACGCTGAGCGCTCACTACAATGAATTAAGTCGTTTCAAATATTAAAATAAAAATGGAAATGAAAATCATACTGTTTTGGTAAAGCACGTCTTGTACAACGCTGAACGCTCTCACTAGAGTGTTGCCCACAGCGCCACCACTGGCCAGTAGGCTGAATTGATTCATAGAATTTGGTGAATCGATATTGAATTGAGAAACAAATTATTGCATTGCATTGATGAATCAATATTTTTACCCAGCCCTAGTTGATAGTCAGGCATATGGCCAATGGCGGGCTTTCATGACGATAGTTGGCTATAGTTGTTATTCTTATCATGATAGTTTCACATTAACATGCGCATTGCGTGCTTTTCTTCGCATGAGAGGGTTTGTGGGCTTTACTTTCCGTGAGAGAGCTTGTAACATGCGCAAATTACTTTTTGGACACACCTGGACTTGTAATGCGCATGTCTTGGACTTTTCCTCGGACCTGAACGGGCATGGCATGGTTGTTAGGTGCACAGGAGTTTAAAACCAGCGAGGGTTGTTCCCATTCCCTGGCAAGCAGGAAATGACGTGTTGGGAATCATGGCATCAGTTTTAAGAAGGGTGCGGTCATGACAGTGTTGCTCTTATGCTACTTTTATACCAGCCACAGTAGAGGCATCAAGCGCGAGTGAAGACGCGTTGTTGCGGAGGTCTCGTGGCGTGAATTGAGCATTGCCACGGTAAACGCGCGAGTTGAACATTTTTAACTTTGGCAGAAAACACACCGCGTTAACCAATCACGAGCTTGCTCTAGTAGTGACGTGATTACAGGAAGCAAGCGGAATCTCAGGGGAGTCCCAGAAGCCCCTCCCATGTTGCGAATTTCCGCGTGAATGTCACGATGACTAGAATTTTACGCGTGAATGAAACTAGATGCAGTAGACGCGAATTTGACGCCTCAAACGCGGCTGGTGTGAACCCACGGTTAGAGTATATAAGCTTATTTTTATTCACCAATCCAGTGACTTGTCACAAATAAATAAATGAGTAAACTAATGCTCCGCCCCGATACTATTGTGTATCTGCGATCTTACAGGCTGACAATAAGACGATCTCACAATGTGGCAAATCGCCCAACACTAATTCACGAATTTCCGTGGCATAGTCACAGAATTTTTTGCTAATTTTCCGTGGCATTCTCACGGATTGGTTACTCAACTGTTTTGTCCTATTTTCTTACCATTGGTGCTTCGGTTTAGGGTTAGATTTACATAAAATGACATCCCTACCCAAACCCAACTCTAACCCCAACACCAGGCGACAATTGATTAAAGTTTAGAAAATATAAAAGAATAAATCAGAAAAAATAGTATAAACCAATACTTAAAGTGACATACTAACGCAAACACCAAATCTAACCCTAAACCGAAGTGACAAAGGTTTGAAAATAGGAAAAAGCAGTTGAGTAACCAATCCATGAGAATGCCACAGAAAAGAAAGCCCGTATGCGGAGATCCGTGAGAATGCCACGGAAAAATTAGCAAAAAATTCTGTGACTATCCCACGGAACTTTGTGAGATCATGTTGGTTTTTGTCTTGTTTTTCAGTACATTTATCTAAACAAAAAAACACTAATATGTAATACAACATGTTGCATTCATAAAATCCGGTTTTTTTTTTTTTGCATTAAATAATGTTGACCTGGATCAGCATCTCTTGATGCGTGACATTTGTATCTGAATGTATCTGAAAAAGTGCTGGGCAAAGATTAATCGCGATTAATTGCATACAAAATAAAATATTTTTTATTTTAATATATGATTTTTTTGCATAATATATGAGTATGTGCTGTGTGTAATTATTATGTATATATAAATACACACACATTCATGAATGTATTTAAGAAACATTTACATGTGTATATATATTTATTTATATTTTAAATATATATATAAAGCAAATCTATGTGTGTGTGGTTAAATATACATAATAATTACACACAGTACGCACACATATATTATGCAAAAAATCACATTTATTTTGTATGCAATTAATCACGATTAATCTTTGCCCAGCACTAAGCAAATACGATTTGAGATCTAGGAATTATTTTAGGCAAATAACAATAAAAAACATATTTTTCTCACACAGACCAATTCAAAATAACGAGTCTGCTTTTTTGTTTTTATTCTATAAATGAGAGCTAATAAACTTTGGTACTTTTACATACCTTGTCAGAAAGAAAGACAAAGGTTTGGAAATATTTTATATATTTTTAGGTGAATGATCCCTTTAATAAATGTGTTTGTCTTGGAGATCTTTCACCCTACCCTAGATTGATGTTGCTCTGTCCACAGACTGGCCTGCATTTAATTGAATGTGCTACCATTCCAAAAAATCTCCTTCCCCCACCCCTTTACCATTTCTCTTATAGCCTCTTTCTCAGTTTCTCTCTTTCAACCTCTTTCATTTATTCTTCCCTTTATAAGCCTGCTCACAGCACTCTAAATCTCATTGTGTGTGTAGTAAGGCCAGCCATAAGAAACACACACATTTGCCCAGCACCCTGATCAATATCACAAGAAATATTCTGGGGACCTTGGATGTTCTTGTGCACAATCACCTTGTATTATTTGAGCTATTCAAACTCATCACCTTTGTATCGAGCCCCACTTCATGTACCATTAGCGATCTCGCCTGCTAAATGTTTTCATGTCATTCAGGGCATAGCATAAACGCATAACCATTCCCAGCAAGAATATTTCATATTTTAAGTGCTAAGGAGGATAGAAATAAGCACTTTTATCTCTCCGATACACTTGCTGCACAAAAGACAAGAATCACCTCTTGAACTCGTGTTAAACCCTATTTTCCTCCTTGATTTACTTACAGATTGAGCGGCCGTGTTGAAACAGCTCATCAACCAGGACGTATTGCTCACTTTAAGTAGCTGGTATGCTGCAAATCAACTCACTGTGGTGCTGTAATGCTTAGGGATATAACTACAGTGAATCGGTTCATGTGACCACACTGTCCCCTTGGCTTCTCACCCTATATTTCAAGAAACCTGGTCAATGTCTATTCCACAGAGACCGCGCTGATGTAAGCGACAGTGACATCAGGCTTATTGGCTGCTCAGACGCAGCTGGCCAAACCGTCTGACCGGTGAAATGTACTTGTTGTGGTGGTGGAATAAAAGATGGAATGTGATTGGCCAGCCATGTGCAATTTTTCAGGAGTCGGGATGTATGGGGTTTTATCAGTATGGTGGGAAACCAAGTCATGTTTACAAGCTGGGGTTCTGAAATAAGCACTTAAGGGGAACATCGAATTTATAACATTTATCTAATGTTTGTTTGTTGATTATGTTTATTTGTAACATTTATATTTATGCATTTGGAAGACGCTTTTATCCAAAGCAACATACAATGCATTCAAGCTATACAAGTGTGTTTCCTGGGAATCGAACAAAGGACCTTTTGCTCTGCTACTGCTATATCATTTGAGCTAAATGAGTACATTTAAATGTTTCTGCCCTCAAATTGATATTAAATGATATTCAGAATATGAGGAAGACAAGAGGTAGCACTGCATGAAAAGTGGAATTTTCATCAGAATGTGGCACTGTAGATTGACGTGAAACTCCAAGTTTACTTAGACTGGTACTAGGGATGCTCTGATCAGGATGTTTGCAGCCGATACCTAGTACCAATTTGTTGTCTTCATGATTGGCCGATACCAATGCCCGATACCGATTCTTCAAAGTGATATGCAAGCTCTTTGATGACTGTAACTGTTAAAACATTTTCTAGATAAAGTAATACCACAGACAGATGTTACCTTTGTTATATTACTTGCAGTAATTAAGTAGCCTAATTTATTATTAAATATTATTCTAATTTATTATAAGCACAACAAATATTCCTTCTATAAAAGGCTTATGTTTGTTAAAAGACCTGAAAAAAAAAACACTTCACAGTTTTCAGTGTATGAATTAAATATACACGCATTCGTATAAAGTACAACAGTTCTTCAGTGAAGAGCAGAGAGTGATTTTATTCAGAGATTAATTAGGTTACTGTAGCTTTACGACGTGAGAGAGATCGCTCTGTACACGTGCGCTGACGACAGGCCGTCTGTGTGCACGCGTCAGGTATACGTGGACAAGAGCAGCTGTGAGAAAATTGTAAGTTTCTGTCAAAAACTGTCAAAACTTAAAAACGCATGCAAATAATAACTTTAGTCATAAAGGTGCAAAGTCCGCAATTGATATGTGTTGTATATGCTGTTTGATGGGGATGTGAAGACGCATTGCGCTGTTCGGACCGGACCGCGTCCTCATAGAAAATACTCATATCTTTGTAAAGGCAGAAAAATACATTCAAATTTGCAGGTCACACATGAGCAACTGGTTATAAAAATGCTTGCACTGTGTAAAAATGGTCTTCAATTGCGGCATTTAGGAGCCCTACGATGACAAAAGTAAACAGAAAGATCGGTTCATGAGATGGGCAAATTTAGTGAGTACCGATCTATAGCCGAACGATCGGAGCATCCCTAACTGATACAGTATAGAAAGTTTTGTTCTCATTCAAATGGTGTGTGCACACCAGAAGCGAATTTAATTTTTGTGCAAGTCAATTACATAAAATTACATACAAAGGGAATGCAAAAATGTGAACAGATGCGTATTCGTGCCGGGCGGCATAAATGACACGAACTGGGCAATCGCGTGATTGCCATGAATGTGGTATACTCACCTCAGTTGCGGCTTTAACTTGAGCTTGAAATTTGCCCGACGCATTGTCTGGCAAGCCAGTTAGCTTAAAGCTTATTGCCATGTCCAGTTTGACGAGAAATCGTGCATATTTTACAAATTGTAAAAAAAATTGACCTCTTTGGTCTTGAGTCTGCGCAGTAGTGAGCAGGAAGTAAAGCCGCGAAATCAAGGCCTCGCCCTCGCAGAATGCACAATATAACAGCTGTCAATCATGACGTGACACCACCGTTTTCTTTTTATAGCATTAAATAACAAACTTATTTTAAAAACAAACACATTTACGATAAAAACTACAGTAAATGACAGAAACCAGTTTCCGAAAAAAGATCATTAAATGATGTTTTATATAAACAAGGTTTGGGAGGAGCTGATCAGACAATGAACTCAGCTGGCCTTCAATCATTAATCAATGAACATGGCTGGCTCTTAATCACTAATCAATGAACTTGGCTGGCTCTCAATGAACACGGCTGGCTCTCGATGATTAAGCAATGAACACGGCTGGTTATCAATCACTAATCAACACAACAACTTAGTACCAGCTCTATAAATAATCATAGAGTCCTTACCCTCAATTCTCTGGGACATTATTGCAAACCCACCTCCACCCCTTCGCCTCACTACGTACATTTAGCTCAGCACCGGGGATAACCCGGGTCAGGGCACGCCCCAGGCCCGTGGCTCCTTCCCCGGTCAAGGGACGAACGTTCCGAACTCGGGGGGTATTTCCCGAGCTCGGAACCTTCGCCCCGGGACAGCACGCCACTCACGCATATTAGCAGTCCCTCTTTATTGTCAGTGAGGCGAACTCGTAAATGTGTAACTAAATTGTTTAGTTGGTTTCAAGTCACATTGAATAACATGGGGAGGCGGGGTTTTTGACCTTCACTGGGACCAGTCACTGGGGGGTGATCGAGACGTTTTGGCTTCACTTTTCAGAGCTTGTGCGGCACGCTTGGTTTGTACGAATTAATATGAATTAAAGGAATAGTCTACTCATTTTCAACATCAAAATATGTTATTACCTTAACTAAGAATTGTTGATACATCCCTCTATCATCTGTGTGCGTGCACGTAAGCGCTGGAGCGCGCTGCGACGCTTCGATAGCATTTAGCTTAGCCCCATTCATTCAATGGTACCATTTAGAGATAAAGTTAGAAGTGACCAAACACATCAACGTTTTTCCTATTTAAGACGAGTAGTTATACGAGCAAGTTTGGTGGTACAAAATAAAACGTAGCGCTTTTCTAAGCGGATTTAAAAGAGGAACTATATTTTATGGCGTAATAGCACTTTTGGGAGTACTTCGACTCGCCTGAAAAGTCCGCTCCCCTTCTCCCTCTCATAATGGGAGAGGGAGGGTGTTACTGCGCCGAGTCAAAGTACTCCCATAAGTGCTATTACGCCATAAAATATAGTTCCTCTTTTAAATCCGCTTAGAAAAGCGCTACGTTTTATTTTGTACCACCAAACTTGCTTGTATAACTACTCGTCTTAAATAGGAAAAACGTTGATGTGTTTGGTCACTTCTAACTTTATCTCTAAATGGTACAATTGAATGAATGGGGCTAAGCTAAATGCTATCGAAGCGTCGCAGCGCGCTCCAGCGCTTACGTGCACACACACAGATGATAGAGGGATGTATCAACAATTCTTAGTTAAGGTAATAACATATTTTAATATTGAAAATGAGTAGACTACTTTTGGTGTACATACACCATGAGTATTCCACAATAAGCCTTAAGATCAGAGTTAATGGCGATAGTCAAAAGCCTGGCTCTTCAAAAACACACCCTCCATGTTGGGTGACACGAGACCACTGATCATGGTTGCTGTTGTGCAAATTGATTTTACATCCTGGTTTAGGTTGCTTTTGGCTAGATAGATGAGATATCAGCATTCAGAACAAATGAGTATCTGTTACTCCAGAAACTGCAGAGGTTGGACAGATTACATGATATGAAGAAATTCCACCTGGATTCATTTAGAAACTTCTTAACAAATCTTGCAGCTTTAAATTTTGTTACATATGAAATTAAGATTCAGTGGTATTGTATATTAATGCACCAGGCTTGTGTTAATTTGTTCTTTATAGCCCAAAGCCAAGCAAGATTAGAATTAAATTTTTACTAGCGGTCTTCAAACAAATATGAACAGTATCTTTTAGTCTATAGTAATGACTTGAGTATTGATTGCTCAAATGCTTTGGGATCACAAAGCACTCTGAATATTTTTCCACGAAATGCGTTTTTTCTCTCTCCTGATAAGGCTTGAGGGAAAACATGAGCAATTATCTTTAAATGAGCTCAGCTCCTCGGCAAGCGCTCTCTGCTCATCGAGGGAAATACTTTCGGGGAAATGACCCCTGCCGGGGCTCTGTAGAGGGGATGTGGGCGTCTCCAAAACACTATGTGTTAGAATGCTTGTCTCTCTATATTCGAGAATCATTTTGAGTATTATAGTGAAATGGATTTTTGGATTTATTAATGCTGACTCAAACTTAAAAAAGTGAATATTTGCTTGAACTATGCTAATAAATACAGTTTATGCTGTATTTGGCATAAAACATTATTTTGATCAGTCATCTGAGTTCTGGGATCGAGCCTATCACCTTTGCATTGCTAACACAATGCTCTACCCACTAAGCCACTGAAAACAAATCAAAAAATATTGAGATGATCAAATGGAGGCAAACATTTGAGTAATGTTTAAAATGTGTCACTTAAATGAAAAATACATTTTAAAGTCTTTCAACGTTTCTTTCCATTTGTCTGATGCTGGTGCGCTTCCGGGTTTGCGATTAGCATATATATGGCTTGTGAGGCCATACTCATTTCACTTCACGCTGTTTTAAAGCGCCTTATTAGCATCTTTGCCATGGCAACCGTAAAATGATCTTAAATATGGTGTGTGCAGTGTCGTCCCTATCTGGAGGGGTTCTGTTGATGTTATTTTCTCAAACGAAACCTTCATTTCGCTCACTTCTTACTGTATGCAAATGCTACAGCCTGAAGATACACACACACGAGCGCCATTACAACATTAGCATAATTTCCAATTCCTCCTGTTAATTTGTTTTCGGTTTGGAGATGTGTTTATTTGGATATTAGACATCCACAGGAATGTAGTAATTACACCGCTTGAATGCGACAGCTTTCAGTACGACTGTACTTTTGTTTTTGCTCTCAATGAGGTGTGTCTACACAAATCAAGGCACTTTCTTTTATATTTTGTTTTGGATGACATTTTGTTTACAAAAAAGTTGGTACATTTTAAAAAGGTCCTAATATGTACCATTTTGGTACAGGTACATTAAAAATAGATGGTGTGGCATATGAAATATTCACCTGGCCTGCTTGTGGTTGCTCTCCGTGTCTCTCTCTATTTCTGTTCTGATTTGTATTCGTAGCTCCATCACAATGCAGCAAGACCCCCCCTCAGCATCTCAACATGTCAGGATGCAGGGTTGCTTAGAAACACTTGTAGGCCTCCTTTGAAGGGTTGAACAGGGGAAAGGATGCTGCCGGCAAACTGCATCTTTTTTTAATAACATGATTGAATGATAAAGAACCAGGGCCGAACTTTAAAGAGAAATGCGTGCGTGTGTGTTAAAAATAAGATATTCCTGCTGTTCATCTCAACAATCTACCCTAGATATTGCACTACATTCCCCCCCGCTCGCCCCGAATGTTTCTGATCCATTTATTGTCTGTAATTTTATTTATGGCATCATCTGTCAGATTTTTTTTTAAATCACAATTAGTGAATAATCACAGGGAAAAACAAGAGGTGGGCCTGTTATCTTCATTTGATCTCTCTCTATGATCTTTATTTTCCCATTAGCAGCTCCATTTTGTTTCTAAGCAACCTTAGCCTGAGCCTTCACGCGTACTGTAGCCTTTGCCTGCTAATGCAATGTGTAGCTACGATGCTTCGTTTTGTTTCACCATCATTGAAATTTTGTTTCGTGTGACTCTTCACAAAGGTGAAATGCGTGCAGCCTTTTATTGCATTAAATATTGATGGGGAATCGGTCAATAATAAAGACAACGAATGTTGCAGAATAAAATAAGGATGGTGGCACAAGTTCAGCAAGATAATCAGATGGCAGGTATAAATTTTGAATGATGTTTACATTTGCACCTGTTGACTAATGCTATTTTTGTCTCTTTCTTTTTCTTTTATGTGCTTCTGTGTTCTGTCCTCTGCTGATGGTCTCAATAGGTAAGGAATAAAGATTTTGTTTCATTGTATATTGCTAACTAATGTTGAAAAATGGTTATATTTATCACTTTAGACATTAAGTAGCAGTTCCATAATCATCATAGATACCAGGACCACACTCAATGCCAAATTGCACTGACAAAATGGTCAAAAAATGGTCCCTAGTTGACTGGGCTAGTACCCTTTCAAAAAGTACATACTTGCACCTAAAGGGCTCTATCATACACCCGGGACGCAAGTGTCTTTTGCTAGTTTTAGCCCGGCGCAATGATCATTTTCACGTTTAGCGCCACATTGTTTAAATAGCAAATGCATTTGCGCAGAATTTTTCACTCATGGACGTTCTGGTCTGAAAACAAAGTGTGTTCAGGCGCATTGTTGGCGCGTTGCTATTTTGAGGCAACTAAAATAGACTACGCTATTGACCAACAAAAACCTGGTCTAAAGTCAATGGCGCAATATTGTTTTTGATATTTAATGAGCATGTTTGTAATACAGGACGATAATGTGCGTTTGCTTATCACACACATGTATGCTCAGCAGAACACAACCCTTTTTATAATATAAAAAATTAAATTAAAATTAGGGCTGCAACTAACGATTATTTAATAATCGATTAATCTGTCGATTATTTTTTCGATTAATTGATGAATCGGATAATAAAAAGCATTCATTTCCAACCCCTTATTCAAAAACAGAACTGAAATCTTCAGAAAGTGCACAAACATGTTGTTCCTTGAACATCCCTGAGCTGTTAAAGGTATAGCGGAAGATTTTTCCACATTATTTAAAAGAACCGCCCCTCCATATTTTTAAAAAATGCACACGCTACACTCTCCCTCCTCCCGAGAGGGAACACCTGTTAAACGCGTGCCGTGCACGAGACAGAGAGAGAGCATGCAGGAGCTCAGTTCTTCTCTTCGCTCTGTTTACAAGTTGCTGTCGGCATGTTTGCCGTGTCTGTGCGGTTCGTGACTCGTGCCAGGGCTAGCGTCGCTAATCATAGCTTACATCAACTTTTACTAGCAGTGATTTTAAATGGATTTCTCCAAATAGCTTGACAAAATGTACCTTTCCAGTAGAAACTTCGCGTGGGAAGCCCAACCTGTCCTTATCTCACGCCAGCGGCCAGCGTGTGAAATAGTCTCCCATAAACACTCTGGTCTTGTTTCTTTCTTTATAGTCCTTTCTCTTCTTGTCATACAATTCGTAGACACTTTTTCTCTTGCGACCCTCAGACATTTTGGAAAAAAAAACACAGTGAGAACGCGACCTTCAATGAATGGTTGAAACCGTAGCACAACACACATACACATGAAAGTGCGCATGTGCAGAAAGCGAACCTAGAGGCGAGCACGTACGACGGTTATACGTCAACATATAATCAGAATGATTGACATCTGGGATGACCAATAACAGAGGTGATCCACCCGGAAAACGAAAATCTTCCGCTATACCTTTAAAGTAATAATAATAAAATAAAATAAAAATGGACTTAACACAAAAAACATAGACATATATGCTTTACATCTGCCAAATATATAGACTTATAAAGTGCACCTGAGCTGCAAGAACAATAAATAATTTATAAAAAATAAAGAACAATACAAATCAGATGCAAAATTATCTGCCAATGGGGTAAGAAAAATAATCTTAATTTTATGTCCGTCCATTTTACGTCTTTTAGTTTGTAAACCGAATTAAAGCGGCATTTTAAAAAATGCGCATGCAAAAGCCTTACGGCTTTAAGACCATGGGGAATCCCTGGCAGCGGTGGACTTGCGCTTGTATGAAATATCCGGAAACAACAGAGAACAACACAGTGCGTGAGAGAGACCCAAGTGGGTTCACTCCGCTTTAAACTCAACTTTTTTAATACTCAAACATCTCCGCGTCGCACGACACAATGAATCGATTATGAAATTCGTTGCCAACGTTTTCAGTAATCGATTTTTATAGATTTAATCGATTTGTTGTTGCAGCCCTAATTAAAATGTAAAAGATTATTTTTTAAATGCTACCCCACGGATTTATTGTATATGATGACTCTGTACCTGTGGATATGGTGAGATAAGAAACATTTTTAAGCAATGCTTTAAAAAAAAGAAAAACTCATGGCGCTATCCGGGTGCTGAAATGGCTCTCCGCACGTTTGTTACAAATAAAGTATTTTTAGAGTACAAACCTTTTCTTACATACTTGTAAATAATTTTTTGATGAAATTGGATATCCATACATTTACAAAAATTAAAGCCTGCTATTTTTTTACTCCCATGACTAAAAGAAAACGGCTTTTAATCTAAAAAATAACAATTTCAATACAAATGGAAACAACACAATTATTTAACATTATTCTTAAACTGGGGGTCTTCTTCCTCCGGTTAGTTTTTCAGTTTACAAAGTCTGGCATCTAAATAGGGATTAGACATAGTGCCAGCACAACTGGCTTTTAAAGGGGATGAGAGATAAGACTCTCATTGGTTTAATGCATGTTACGCCCAAAACACACCCATTACTCATTACAAGAATAGGAACAACCGTTTTCGACCGCGCACAAACCATTTTTCCCATCGTTAAATTAGCAAAAGTGGAATCGGACACGCCCATTTAGACCGTGCGCTGTGCGCTTTAGACCATGCACTTAGATTGTTAAAATAGAGCCCAAAGAGTTCATATCAATACCTCAAAGGTAAATAGTAGTACTATATTGGTACAAAAGGTATACATATCTGCATCTAAATGATACATATTACTGTAGGACATTTTAAATGGTACTGCCCTTGGGACCATTTTTTTGACCATTTTTACTGACAGTATGTAGTGTCACAGCATATCAGGGCTGAACAAAAAGGTGCCAGACAATAAAGATAACAAATCTGCTAGATAGATCTCTTAGTTTTCAGATCAGGGATATAGAGAATACAGCAGAAGACATCTGGTATTGTGATTGAAGTCCAGCTGACCCGACTATGTTATTGGTATTTGACACAATGAATTTAACACACTTTCTGGGCTTGAAATACATCTGTGTTTCAGTTTTATACGCACTGGTTTGCTTATACGGGTATCCTATCACGAGAACTCGCATATGTAGATTGATTAATAATAGCAGGCTTTTTGTCAGCTGATCATTAAATCATTTTTTCCCAATGTGACGGAGGCCGACGCTGTGTAATTGTAGAGATGATTGATGCCTGAGCTGTAAGTAATAATATGTTTATGTAATGTTGCTTTTATGGTCGTTTTATTATGATTGTAATGGTTGACCATGTTTAGATTGCAAGCCTATCAATAACAAAAGATTTGATTTTACGCTTGTCGGGTCCTTGTTCCATACAGATAATTAAATTAGACAAATTACCATTGCTATGAGCAGTAGGGAGATTTCCGTTTTTCTTTCTTTCTTTGTGTGTGTGTGGCGACTATTGGGAACTTTAAAATGTCATTCATTACTGGAGGTTTACTGGTGTTGACAGTTTTAATAGGTACAAGGGAGCGCAAATGTGCATATATAATTCATAAATTCGGATAATTCAGAGCTTCTGTCAACATTTGGAAACTGAGACGCAGTGATCAGGACATCCAAATATGATATTAGCTTTTTTGAACATGATTGGTTTTTAATGACAATGATTGGAGTCCCCATTAGAAAGAACAATCAGAGATGAGATCTCTTTAATGTTATTTCTCCTAGACATCAATGGGATTAAATGGAGAGCAGATTGAAACTTAAATCTCATGTGTCACAAACTGAGCTCAGATTTGTCAATTCTGCATTCAATGGTTCCCACGGGTCCTTGGAATCCTTGAAAGTTTGTGAATCTGGGGGGGAAAATTCAAGGTCCTGGGAATTTTTGAAAATATACATACATAGATACAGGTCATTGAAAGTGCTTGAATCTATTTTATGCAAGAAAAATCAATATTATTCTCTATGTAGTGTAGGATTGCATCATAAAAGTTCTGGACTTTTTAGCACACGTGCTAAACTGTTCGCTTAAAATGCTTAAATCTTCTGTATGCGAATGTTGATTCATACCAAAATGCTTTTTTCATAGTTGTGTTTGACACATGAAAACGTCTCGGGTTACGTATGTAATTGTTGTTCCCTGAGAAGGAAACGAGACGCTGCGTCTCCCTTGCCATACTTCCTGCGTCCCTGTAACACCGTCTTTGGCAATATTTCAGATAGCGATATACTTCCCGTCACCCTGTCTTTGTCGTTATGCCTCACCATTGGTTGAATTTGATATACACATTCAGTCGCACTTATCCATGGAGGCGTCCCCAAAGTTTCACCGCAGTGACGCAGCGCCAGTTCCCTCGAAAGGGAAGTGTAACAATGTATCTTTAAAGGTAACACAATGTAACCTTGCTTTCATTTGAAATGTGTCCCCACATTTAGTCCTTGAATTTGAGGGTTTTGGACCTGAGAAGTCCTTGAAATGTTCTTGAAATTGAAGTTAACTAAATTGACACATTTATGTATAATTTACATTTTACTCTGAACTCTTAGATTTTTATTTCTCCTAAATAATTTTAGTAAAAACGTCTGAGATTAAGTCGATATTAAAAGAAACAACTGAGAGCTCCATCAAATCTCCTGAGCTATAAAAATGCAACTGATAAGCAATAAAATTTTCCTCTGGGTTTTTTCACTTCTGTTCAGTCTCGAGAGAATAGAAAACTTCAACACATGCTACACCGTTGGCTGAGATGGAGGTGAGATTCGGTGCTACCGCATCTGACTGCTCATTAGCTCAGACTCCCTGGGTCGAGATTTTGGGTGGTCAGTCTTGTTAACGTCCGACACAGCTAGCATTAGGTTTCACTTTAGTACCATTAGATCGGTGTCTTGTGGCTGAGAGGGCCGAGTTATGGAGCGCTTCAAGGAAAGGCCTGTAAGTAGAGGGGAAAGGTCTGGGTGGGAAGTTTCCTGCAGTCGGACCCAAGTGTGCACTTAACCGTATTCACGGCAGGGCTGTTACAATGACTGCCCTGTGTGTAGTAGTAACTCAATGCCAATTAAAGGTAGGAAAAGCTGAAGTGTCGGTGTGGAAAGTGAAGGTACAGGAAGGAAAAATGTGGTTACAAACCTTTAACCTTTGCCACTGTACATGTTTGGTCACACGGGCAAAGCAGTCGGACTCGGGCAAACTGTCATTCAGGGAAATGTTTAAATGGAATCACAATGTTAGGAATAACTTCTCTTGTTATCCACACCGAGTAGTCAGACAGAAATCCCTAAGGAAAGATTTGTAGCTTAGAGGTCAGCACTTTATAGCTCTGGAGACATAAACAAGTTCTCAGTTATGTTTTATGAAAGTGTCAAGTTTGTCTCAGATGTTTATTTTAAAATTGATTTCACATTTTGATCCATTGAGTAAATATTGGACAGAACCAACCATTGGGTTATAAATAAGCCTATGTTGGGGTGTTTAAACCCAAATACATGGTGTTTCCTGCATAGGTTTAGAGTTGGTATTTACACAACCATGGGATAAAACAACACAAAAATTGGTGTTTGGTAGTGACAAATGCAACAATTGAGGAGAACAGATGCAAAATCCACCTCCATCAAAAATTAGATAATGATATAACTGAATGCTCTTGGCACCTTTTACACATTCATCAAATACTTCTGCGTCAAATCCACTTAATCCCGGCCTCAGGCCGTTCTGAACTACTGCTTTGTTGGCAGAATGCATAAAAAGAAATTGATAAAAAATGCACATTTACAAGAAAATATGTCAGATTCACTTATTGTGCTTGTCCATTGCATTGTACCCCACGGTCTGGGTCAGGTCGGGTCACCTCACTTTGGCTTGGTTAGCTTTTCCATCAAGTTTAGTAACACTTTGAAGTGGGAGGGATTATAGGCGTGCTGTTATATTTGCGCTGCCTACTGCTGTGACATCATACAAGTGAGAGCGTTGTTGTACATCCCCATACATTCATTTATTTTTCAGTTTGCCACAAATTAAAATTGACCACCACAAATAGATGTCTACACATAGCGTTTATCATGACAGTTTCTGTACAAACACACGTGGCGTCGGTCGACGCGCTCCGCTGAGCCTTATTTAAGTGGCATTTAATCATATATGCGGACGTGCGCGTCGCGAATGTGCCGCCGCAAACTGCAAGTCTGGAAAAAAACTGGTATGGTGTTCCTGATTTTCAACCTTTAAATTTTCATCGCTGAAAGGGAGTTTGGGAACTTACAGCAAAGCAGAGATGACAATAGATTTACTCGAGACAGCGCAAGCTAGCATGAAGGTAAAGCTAATTTGTTTCGATGACGCTGGTAGTGACGATTCTCTCAGACCAATCGGTGGTCTACAGTGTTTTCGTGTCACGTTTTGGTATCAGCTTGGGTTGCTTGGAACCCCGACTGAGGTGGTACTAAAAAAGTATCGGGTACTACGTATTGCACCCAGTGGAGAAGCCCCCAAAAGTAAGCTGACCCGACCAAAACTGTTGGGTACTACTCAATGGAAAAGCGTCATTAGAGGGTTTTGCATCTGAGCTCCTTAAGCTCCAAAGCTTCCAGCCTGCACAACCAAACCTCTATAGATGATCCAGAATGCAATGCCAAGAGTTGTCTTCAATGAGCCAAAAAGGGCACACCTCAATCCTCTCTTTGTCAGGTACATTGGCTTACTATAGTCGCTTGCATCTAATTTTTGTGGTGCCGTCCCATAAACGGAAAAATCTCTATCATGTACCTTCTCTTGATCTGTTCCACATCTGTGCCATCTGTTGCGATATCGGCTAAAATCCCATCTTTTCCGTCCAAAACCTGACTCTTTTTTTTTCTGTTTAAAAAAAAAATAAGCCTGTGTTAGGCTTGATGAGCTTAAAGGTGCAGTGTATAATTTTTAGAAGAATCTCCTTACAGAAATATACAAAACTATATGATCAGGGGTGTATAAAGACCTTTCTTTATAAACCGTTATGTTTTTATTACCTTATAATGAGCTGTTTTTATCTACATACACCGAGGGTCCCATACATGGAAGTCACCATTTTGTGCCACCATGTTTCTTCAGAAGCCCTTAACGTACAAACTTTTTTTACTAAGTTGTCTCCGACGATGACATGTTTGTCCCGTGGCGGCTAATGTAGCTTCTCTACGCGTTTCAAAAGTGAGGGGTGAGCAGTGGACTAAGCGGTTGGTTGCAATGCGCAACCTCACCACTAGATGCCACACAAAATGTACACACTGCACCTTTAAATGTAATAAATTTTTAAAATCAAAAGGTTTAACTCTTAACATTAGTTATGAGCTTACATGAATAATTGTATTTGCATTAACTAACATTAACAAAGACCCAATGCTGGGTTGTTTCAACCCATGGTTAAGTAATTGGTTTAACCCAGTAGTGTTTTCTGTCCAATATTGACCCAACCCTATAGGTTAACTCATTCCCCGTCACCTTTTTTTTGAAAAGTTGCCTGCCAGAAAAAAATTCTTCTAAAAATATATAAACATACAAATATATCAAATGAAAGAACAGACCCTCTGCTTTCAAACAAACAATAAACAAACAAACAAACAAACTATATTTTGTTCTCTGCTTATAAACTCTTAAATATGGGTATTGTAATATTTTTTTAACAAAAAGCTGAAATAATATAATTTTTTGTGTGAAGGAATTTTTTTAGAGGTCAGATTCAGAACGATTATCAAAACATACACAGAGTTAAAAATGAGTAAATAACGTTTTGGCTTAAGGTTTTTCCTAAATTGGGTGCGGTATTGCAGATTAACATAAAAATTCATCAGGAACACGTTTTTTATGCAAATGTTTTCTCTTAATTGACGAGATAACTCGTCAGTGGCTGGGAAAGAGTTAAAAACAATCCAGCACTGCAATGTAATAATTGTTGAAAAAATAAATTGCTCATTGTTAGCTAATGCATTTACTAATGTTACCAAATACAACCTTATTGTAAAGTGTTATCAAAAAATCTAAAAGCATAACACTCGAGCATAATAAAAATCAAGAGGTTTCCAATTTTTAATCTAACTGCTTCAGAAGAATCCATTGAGACAATACAGAGATCTTTGATATATTAAAGCGATTGTCTTTTTGAACCATACGCTGAAATAATACGATTTTATGTTTCTGTGAAAGCCAACTGAAAGCTTCTTATATATTAGATAAGGATACAACAGATATGAAATAATTTCAGTATCAGTCATTTCTGCTTTTGATGTTTTACTCTCTTCTTTAGAGGTGACAAAAGTCTAATGCTGCTTAAACTGCCATCTATTTATTTAATTGTAGCACACTGTCACCTAACCCAACCACCACATTTTGATCTGTTTAAAGATGAGTGGAAACCATTTGATGTGTCTTACCTCCTTCATGTAATCCTGTTTTAAATCCTGCATAGGTCGACTGGTATTAACTATCACTTTGCCATTTACATAAAACTATTTAGCATTTATTAACATTAACACATGCTTAAATTGTAATACTTTATGCATTAGGCAGGTGCTTGTATTCAAACCAACTTTTCTTGCATTTAATTTTTACATTTATCAGTATGTGTGTCCCCGGGAAACGAACACATGACCTTTGCTTTGCTAACACAATGCTATACCATTAGAAGACTATTCATTTATTATTAATTAACTATAAACTACATGTAATTTACTATTAAATTACTACATTTACTAACACATAAAATCATGATGTCTCTGTTAACATTAGCTAATGCAAAGTGAATTAACATTAATAAATGACTTGTTTTTGTATTTATTTGCATTTATAACTAACATTAACAAAGATTAGTAAATTATGTACATATGTTACTCATTGTTTATGTTAGGTAATACATTAATTAATGTTAATGAATTAGATATTATTGTAAAGTGCCTTTTTTTTTTGCTGAAACATCTAATATGTCACATATATATTACTTTTGCATGACACTGTGGATGGCGATTTTCTTGCTTTATTCTTTTCTTAAAAAAAAACATCACTGTCGGAATCTGATTATATAAGAGTATGCAAAACAAAGATTTATTAAACCTCCCCAGGCCAATTTTAGCGATCTTATAATATCACAGCGGTAACGTCGACTCATCATGTGCAAATATTGAGTCTGTCTGAAGCTTTGATCAGACCAATCAATGCCTGTGATATTACATTGGCTCCCTAGCACAGCTGAGCTTAGATGATCTTTTCTTCTCCCCATGTTATGTTGACATACACCTCAGTACATTTAATATCTAAGTCCTTTGTGGAATGAAACAAGTATTTCATAAAACCGAGACCCCAGAGACGCCCCGCATGGGCTTGCAATGGAGCTTAGTTTAAAATCTAGCTTGAACTTAACTGTTTTGGACCATTATCACACAACGAAACAATGCTCCAGCACTTCAAAACGAAACGGTTTAATTGGGTGAGAGAAAAATAACAGTATGGGAATGCGTCCCGTTTAGTAGGAGTCGTAATTAGGAGGTTAGCAAACGCGAATGCATAGCTAATTAGACCGTTACTATTTCTGAGAGATCAGCAGCAGGTATAATAGGCACATAAATTCACATTTATAGGTCATAATCCGTCATTCATTCTCCCAAACACCCCAATTAAAGAGGTACGATGTGTCTCCTGGGATTCTCTACATCCCTTTGCTTGCCTGTCGGGACCCCCATTAGTAACTTCTCTGACCTATTGACCATGTGAAGCGGGAATTCGTATCATAGACGTTAGGAGGGTGCAGGCGGGACGAGGGGCTGCACTGGTAGGAAAATGTCTTGATTGAAATAGAAAACACGGTTTTTAAATTGCTTAGATGTTTTTGAAGTGTTTTTACTCTTTTTTACATTTTACACTTTTACAAGTGTTTTAAATTGTTTTGTTTACTTCCATACCAAGCCCCTAAGGTGACATTGAAGTATAAAAAAATCTAAAGTTTAGTTTCTAATAAATCTTAAGTTTAGTTTCATGTGCTCACGCCGAACCTTCATATGCAGATTTTTTTTTTTTTAGGTTTAGTTTCGCGTTTATTTTTATTTTTAGTAATGGTGATAATTAATATGGGAAGTCCTGATTTATTTCATTTGGATAATGGAAAGGTGTGGGCTGCTTATTGTCTTAAACATAACATTACAATGCTAAAAGTTTTCAAAAGGTTTCGAAATTTTCTTTTTCTTTTTTTTTTGAAAATGTAAGATTTCCCAACTACACTTCGAAATACGGAGCCCCTAAGGGGACATGGAGCAAAAATTAAATAAAGTTTAGTTTCGTGTGCACACGTGAAACTATTGCGTAAGGTTTCATGTGCGCACGCTATAGTTTCACGTGCGCATGCGAAAGTTTCACGTGAGCATGCGAAAGTTTCACGTGAGCATGCGAAAGTTTCACGTGAGCATGCGAAAGTTTCACGTGAGCATGCGAAAGTTTCACGTGAGCATGCGAAAGTTTCACATGAGCATGCGAAAGTTTCACGTGAGGATTCAAAAGTTTCACGTGAGCATGCGAAAGTTTCACGTGAGCATGCGAAAGTTTCACATGAGCATGCGAAAGTTTCACGTGAGGATTCAAAAGTTTCACGTGAGCATGCGAAACTAAACGCGGTACTTTCATGTGCGCATGCAAAAGTTTCACGTGCGCACGCGATAGTTTCACTGGCGCATGCGATAGTTTCACTAAACTAAACTTTATTTAATTTTTGCTCCATGTCCCCTTAGGGGCTCCGTACTTCGAAGTGTAGTTGGGAAATCTTACATTTTCAAAAAAAAGAAAATTACAATTTTGAAACCTTTTGAAAACTTTTTGCATTGTAATGTTATGTTTAAGACAATAAGCAGCCAACACCTTTCCATTACCCAAATGAAAAAAATCAGGACTTCCAGTTCCCATATTAATTATCACCATTACTAAAAATAATAAATAAAAGCATTTTATCACAGTATAAATATACTTAATTGCAGTAATGAGACACTGATTATTGCAACTATTATCAAAATTATTTGCTAAATTATTTTTTAAAAGAAAATGTAAAATTACCAGATGGATTTAATTTAATGCCATTTTATTGGGATGTGCTTAACTGTCATACACATAAAAAACAGATTCTTTAGTTTTTTTAGGCACAATAAATATTTTTAAAGCATTTAGCTTTTTGCATACTTGTTTTTTCTAACCTGTTAAATCTCTGAGGCTTGAATGAAACAATCAACCACTCAAAAGCACATTCATGCCATCCATAAAAGTTCTGGAAATGTGTTAGACAACCAAAATTTATAGAGTGCTACAGCATTCATTCATGTGTTAAAACAGCACCCACAACAGACTGCTTTAATGTATAAAGTCCTGAATCTTATTACAGCTTAAAAATCCTTGCACAAACGGTACAATTTCAAGGTCATTCTCTTTAACATAGTTTAAACGTCTTTATTCTTGGATTTCGTGCTAATTATCCCTGAACTGCATGTCTTCTGTACTCATCAAACAAGATTTTCCAGCTCAGACCTTATGGAAGTCAGTGGTGTGAGAGCAGGGAGAAACGGCTAGCTGTTCTGACCTTCATTCAGCTAATGCATACTCACTGCCATCATTTATTTAAACATGCTGCACTTAACACAGCAAGCAGATTTAAAGCCAGTGCGATATGAGGACAGAATTTATTTATTTCCTGGCCTTCGCAATCTGAGAAATAAAATAATTTCTGTTTAGCGGGTGTAGCATGTGTTGTTGACATCATAAAACGCCAACACCGAAACATAATGGGCAACAACTCAGAACTAATGGTCTACGGAAGATTTAGCAAAGGTGCGCCCCCTTTGACCCTAAAGTGTTTCTCTTGCTTTCTTTATTCCTGTCTCATTCACATCATTTGTTTCCTGCCAATAATAATGCAAGCTGAAACAAAGCTAAACTTTGTTTTCTTCGGTTTCTGATGCTCACTCGGGCAAGATTTGCTGAACGTCTTATAGGAACGGAGGATTAGTTGGTTGGGTATGCTGAAAGATTAAATCTCAAGCTATCAAAAACTATTTTCTGAAATATATTTGCAAAATCCAGGGTTCCCACGGGTCCTTGAAATCCTTAAAAGTTTGTGAATCTGGGGGGAAAATGTTCAGGCCTTGGGAAGTTTTTGAAAATATACATACATAGATACAGGTCATTGAAAGTGCTTGAATCTATTTTATGCAAGAAGTTTTCTGGAAAAAAATCCATATTATTCTCTGTGTAGTATAGGATAATATCATAAATATTCTAGACTTTTTAAGCACACGTGCTGAACTGTTCGCTTAAATGCTTATATCTTCTGTAATGGAATGTTGATTCATACCAAAATGCTTTTTTGCATAGTTGTGTTTAACACATAAAAACATCTCGGGTTACGCATGTAACTGTTGTTCCCTGAGAAGGGAACAAGACGCTGTGTCTCCCTTGCCATACTTCCTGTGTCCCTCTAACGCCGTCTTTGGCAATATTTCAGATAGCGATATACTTCCTGGCTCCAGCGTCATCCTGTCTTTGTCGTTAAGCCTCACCATTGGTTGAATTTGATATACACATTCAGACGCACTTACCCCTGGAGGCGTCCCCAAAGTGTCACCACAGTGACACAGTGCCAGTTCCCTCGAAAGGGAACTGTAACAATGTATCTTAAAAGGTAACACAATGTAACCTTACTCTCACTTGAAATGTATCCTCACATTTAGTCCTTGAATTTGAGGGTATTGAATCTGGAAAGTCCTTGAAAGGTCCTTGAATTTGAAGTTAACTAAGTTGTGGGAACTATGGAAATCCCCCGTGCCTATCAGCTGTCCTGTAAAATAAAAGAACAAAAATTGCTAAATTTTTCCCATCAACCATCTGTTTTTGAATTGCGAGACATAATTGCTCAGCACAAGTTGGGTCAGTTTAGCTGTGTTATAATTCTTGGACAGGGGCCGTGGCAAAGGATCGGATTGTGTCAGCACGTGGGTGTGTATTCATTTCACATATCATTGTGACTTTGCAGTTACTTGCGGGTCAGACTTTATTTTCCCACGCAAAAAGCTCAATTTTCAGATTTTTCTTATTTAACCAACACTATCTCCCGGGATTGTACTGCATAAATGGTCTCATTGTGTTTGAAAAGAACAAACACCACTCTTACTTGAAAGACAAGCTGATGAAGACAAGGGCACGCTGAATTTCAGTCCTCCCCTGAGTCCATAAGAATAGACAGACAGTCTTGGTTTGCGTCGAGGAAGGATGGTTTATCCTGAATCACTTTTACAGGTGGAGCTATGTAGGGAGATGAAGAAAATGCAAATTGTTTTTAGGAATGCTATCTTTCACAGCACATAAGTTAGTTGAAAAATTTACTAGAGAGTCTGAATAAAAAAAATCATCCATAAGCCACCGGTAAACCTTCGCCAAACAACCACTCAGTTGCACAAACATTTGAATGTCCGTGCACACTCAGTGATTTCCCATGTGCTTGGAAAGGCGAGGACGGCTGTCTTAGCTTAAGCTCAGGTATGAATAATGCATTATGGCTAATGAGGTAACCAAATGGATCACTGGGTAGTCGATTACTTTCTGCATTAATCAATTAATTAGTTGATCGATAGTCCTCCTGACTGCATTATATACTTAAAGTTGTGTACTTTACTTCATCCCTGGCTTGACATAAATTATTCAGGCCACCTAATAGAAGACCCCGAGGTTCTGGTCCTCCGCTTTGAAAGCTCAGCCAACTGTCCCTTATGCACTTGATGTATTAGTAGTGTTCCCATAAACTAACCTCCATAGATTTTGGTTTATACTGCATTTGTAATGAAGGGCTGAAGATCAGGCTCTCTGTCATTGTCAGGTGTAACCAGCCGCATCTCACTGTCACCTTGTGGTCATTCCCAAAATGTAGTTGGTACATTAATTGTACCACTTGTTAAGCTTAAACCACTCCTTGCTGATAACGCTGGTTTTAAACTTTTTGCTGGTTTTATGTTGTTGGTCCATTTGGTTGGTCCTTAAGGGGGTGGTGATGGCACAGTGGATAAGACACACGCCTTTGGTGTGAGAGACCCGGGTTAGAATGCACTGTGACACACCAATGTGTCCCTGAGCAAGACACTTAACCCCTAGTTGCTCCAGAGGCGTGCGACCTCTGACATATATAGCAATTGTGATAAAAGCATCAGCTAAATGTATTTGCAAAGTGTCCTCCTAAACCAGCCAACAGACTTGTGACGATTTTCGTATGTTGAGAAGTGTTTGACGTACAGTAGTATGCTTCAAAGTTTGTCAAGATTGGCGTCCTGTTGCGATGCTAAGTACCTGCCTTCCTTTGCGGATGCATTAAAGTTTTGATCTTCGTCGGCGGTTTAAATAGTCTGGTTTACAGATTTTTGCTTTACAGTTTAATAAACCGCCGAATGCCGCTCGCACCTTGTGCGCCAAAGAGGGCGATGCTAGGAACGCCGGCTAAAAGCTTTAAGCCAAACCGCTGGCGCCAACCCCATGCGGCGACAATCTGGTCGAGGCGGGCGATGAATCAGAACACAACCGTGCCGCACTTTCCCAAGGGACTTTTAACTGAACGAAACAAATGCTAATCACCTAACGGCAGACGTCATGTAAACAGCCCACTTCAAAATTCTGTAAATGGTTGTACATCTGGCCATGATAAACATCTATGGTTTGTGTTCCCTCTTTTGCAAAAATGTCTCTAAATGTGGCTGTGTAGTAAGAAAAGTCTTTGTAGTATTGGTGAAAATATCTTTATCTTCTTTACCAAAGCCCTTTAAGTCAACTTGTTAAAGTTGTTCCTGTCCAGTTTGGTGTTTTCTCCCAATTTAATTGGTGACATATATCTGGAAGCGATTCTGAATGGCTTCTTAGGTGTTAATTGGTTTGAGAGACTGCTAATGGGGACAAACTGTAGACCGGGACAGTTAGCTTGCTTTATGTTTTCCATAAAAAGCCAAAGAGCTGTCAGAGCCTATTTGGGTTGACCTGCCCTACATTGTCCATCAGGTGGCTCTAAGCCCCAGCCCCCAGGGGTGGACATCCTGTTTATACTCCCCTGAGATCTGACAGACTTCACTGATGTAGAGCCCAGGCTCGAAATTAATTTATAACAGTGCATTCATAAATCACAAGGTAATGGCAGTCATGCAGTGTTTCAGCAATGAAAGAAAACAGTGGTCCCTGTGTTCTGAAAAAGGCGGTATGGAAAGGACATTTTGCAGGATCTGGAAAATCAAGGACAAATCAGACAATAATCTACAGACAATGTAACCTAGTATGTGAAAACTCAGCTTTTCATTTTTTTTGTGAGTTAAGGTTTTCTACATGAAGCCATCCTACATAATTTATAGAACATTATTGGATGCATAACCTTGATATATTTAATATTGACTGAGTAAGGTCATGCCAAAGATTGAGACTCTAGTCTGGATTTTGCAGACAGTAGTCCCTTTCACACATACAGTCTTTACTGGTAATTTACTGGTAAATTGCAGTTAACATGTCATGTGTGAACAGAACCTTTCCGGTAAATCAGTGCTCTCAGACAGGTTGTAAGATTAACGGTAATTTGCCGGTAAGCGCTGTGTGTGAACGAAAAATATAGCATTACCGGCATTTAGATGACGTCAGACCGCGCTGACAGATCGGGCCAATCAGAAAGTTTTTTATACAGGTGACGCGGTTTCCCCCAGACTGTTTACGGACGTTTCCACACACACGTTGCTTAAAAGTCGAGCACACCTGAAGTTAACATACACATTTCTTCACCAAAGTTGTTTAAAACAGCTTACCATCTAATTGCCAAATTGCCGACGTCCTTAGCACACCATCTGTGAAGCCTAATGTGCAAACGCGCAGGTTCCGTTTGACGCCGCCTAACGCAATGTTGTTTGGTCACGAGCAACTTCGCGACCGTTTGCCACAGATGTGAAAACAACAAAATACGGACCGTGGATATTAAGTCATAACCCGCCGTTTACAAATACGACACGGACGGAGCTCGCCGGCCGCGCGCCACAGGTAACTTCCGCTTTCTTTCCGAGTTTACCGGTATTTTGATACTGATGTGTGAATGATGTCTTACTGGTAAAAAGACGGAACGTCACTGCATGTGTGAACAGCACATTTTTGTATTTACTGGTAAATTCATTCTGGTAAATTCATGGTAATTTACCAGAATTACTGTGTGAAAGAGGCTAGTGTCACAAATGTCAAGAGAATGTGAAAATCTCAGATGCAGGAGACATCAGCAAAAGTTTTCTATTGCTATTCAAATTGCTACGATTGTTATTTAATCACACTGTCTAAGGTAGATATTTAAGATATTAAAGAGATTATTTGTGATTTTTTCCCTTTAAGTCAGTCAGGTCAAGACAAACATTTAAAGCACGTCCCAATAAACAGTGAATGTCATCTTTCTTTGTTTTCTGGAGGATAGCTCAGATGGGTGATTCTCACGAAATCCGTAGGTGTCCAGCATCAGATTTTTTTAAAAAGCCCTTGAAGCCAATTTTTTTGCACATATAAGATTAAGGTATGAACTTACTATAACCATTATTTTTAGAGAATTTAAAAGTATTTCCTATAGAATTATTTAAATTTTTTAGATTATCATTATAAAAAAATATCATTACCGCAACATGATATTACATTAAATATTAGGGCTGGGTATTGGCAAGGGCCTCACGGTACGATACGTATCACGATACATGAGTCACGATACAATGCATCGCGATACAATACATTGCATGTCGCGATACATTGCAATGCTTTTTTATCAAAAATGTAAAAAAAGAGCTGATTTTTTACTTTTTTTTAAGCCAAAGTGCGTCCACAGCTCCACACAAACGCTGCAGGTGTTTTTAAATGTTCACTCCCGCCATTTTTTACTCCCGCTAACTTCTGAGACATTGGCCATATATAACAGAAAACTGGACAGCGACAACTACAGCAGCGGCGGAGGAGGTCATTTGATGCACACAGAGGGATTATTAATGTTTTTTAAAAATACCGAAAGTAGAGACTGAAATATCGATACACTGTCGTGGAAAAAAGTATCACGATAGCTGTATCGATATTTTTGCACAGCCCTATTAAATATATGCATTTACAAAGTCATGTTTCGGTAATGAGACTAAAAAGTTGTCTAGGTACTATGACAAACAAAATTTCAACTTTTATCTGGAGAGAAAAAAGAAGAGCTGCTTACCTGGTAGCCATTTTGAGTGTCACAGTCAATTGTGTCCCTTCAATTTTTTTTTTTTTTGAAAATGTTAGTTCATTGAGGGCTTAAACAATGATTGAAAATTGTTGCGAAGGATGAGAAAATTGGTCTTGGACACATTTATATTCCTTATTATTGTCTCTACATTTACCAATGATCACCATATATCACATGTTTTTTACTGTAAATGTTTATAGTATAACATGCACTGAAGCTTTTTATTTTTTAATTATAAATATTTCCATGTCAAAGAACCCAAATCCAGTCATGGACACGTTGCGGTAATGTTTGTAACTGTATGCCTCTTATTTTAATAGCATTTACTTTTTTATCAAAATTCTTCATGACACCTCATAAGTCTAATTTTGCGAGAATCATCCAGATGTTTCTGGTGCTCTGGAACTGTGACAGAATCATCTAACCAATCACGAATAAAGTTAAACAAACCATTCCCTCAGAGATCTTCAGCGATCTTTAACTAGGTGTTTGCTGGTTTAGATAGAGTGAAGAGCTTTTGATCTTAAGAGGGTCTATTTGAGAAAATGAGGCTATTAGTGTGTCAGGTTCTGTGTTTTAACGGAAGTTCTGGTGGATCATGGAGCTCTGGACTGCTTCACTGTCAGATGAGAATGATGAAGGTCTTGGTGTCAGTGAAAGTGCAGGCTTTAAGAAGGTCTTTTGGATCGTGTGTCAGTCATCATTCCACCTTCAAAGAGCAATGCTTGAAGCCTGTCAGCTTTCCTCATGAGCCACTTCTTCAAAGACCATTTTTACCCCTCCGTCTACTGCTGGTCTCAACCGGCCCTCTCGAATCAATACTTGACCGTACAATTACTATAAAACATCAGGCCACAGATTCACAGCCACATCTTTAATCATGAGTTATCTTCACCACCTTAAAATTGGGCTGTAAGGTGAAACTGATTATAGGGCATTGCACTCAAAGTCAACTATTGGGATTGGGTTTTTGAATGGTGACCACACTTTCTGTGCCACGGTCCGGGGTGTTATTTTGTCATATAAGCATAGTTTGCGTCTGTTTGACACGCTAAATGTTTTCGTTTGGGCACAAATCCATTGATTATATTTCATAAGCATTCGGCTTACATACCATCCGAAGGAGGAGATTATCCTCTCCGCCTTCGGAGCTGCCAAGGCGTGTTGCAAGCAGATCAGCGTCCACCTGCCACAGAGCTGACATTTTGGCTCCCCCCTCTCGGTTCATCTGCAGAAGGGAATACTGTGTTTCGCATGGAGGAGTCGCAGCTGTGTGGGCCAGCGGTGCCCACGCCTCACTCTCCCACAACGGCTTTAACCGTTCCTGGCACTGGTTGTCACGCAGAGTCGGCTGCGGTCCGAACACCAGGCGTCTTTCCCCTTATCTTCCTCGTCACGGACCGTGCAACTCCATTATTCCCGGCGCCTTTATCTCGTGATTGTTTTTCGTGCTTCTCCTCAATTTGATTCCACGCCAGCTGTGTCTGATTGCATAAGATATGAGCAATGCGATTTCGGCAGAGGAGCTCATTACAGACACAATACTCACACAATTGACTCGCAAAAGCTTTGTGTGAAGTTTCACAACTCTTTACGCTCGGGTGAGGAGCTCGGTTTGGCACCTGTAGTACATTGTACAAGGCCTACGTGTCTCTCAAGGCTTTAATGGAGTTGAAAGCGTGAGGAGACTGTAACGCTTGTGGCGCCAGAGCGGATTGTGACCGCTATTGATGGTTTTGAAATATGGACACCCTTCAAGAGTCTGCCTATTTTTGCATTTGTAGTTTGTGAGGGAACTTTGGTTTCTCACCATCTGATTTTTGTGTTAAAGTTCTTATGAAAATTGTATAATCTTCCTAAATAAAAAAAGCTGCAGCACACTATATAATATAGTAAACTGTAGTACAGCTAATTGTAGTATACTGTAGTATATTTCAGTAAATACACTATTGTATAGTATAATTATTATAGTAAATTGATAGACTGCAGTAAATACCTTACTATACTTTAATATTTACTATATAGTATTTTTACTATAATTTTTAATATATTAAGGTTCAAAAATACTATAGTATGTACAGATTTTACTACATTTTACTATTCACTGTCAGAAAAAAAAAGTTTTAAACTGTACCTTTTCTGTCACCAGGGTGGTACCCTAATGTACTGCTTTGTACCTTTACAAGGTATTCATAACATATTACAATGTTGTACGTTTTGGGGTACATTACCTTAATTGTCAGGATAAGGATCTATTGTTTACCTTTAAAGGTACAGTAACTGTTTTCAGGGCTTGCAAAATTTCAAAATCCCCTTTAGCCCTTGGGGCAGGCACTCTTCAGTTTTAGTAGCCCGAAATGAATGCAAGTAGCCTGAATAAAAAATACATGACTTTAATGTAGAATATTGAGACAAAACATCTATCAAAAAACAAATAACACACAAAATTACAAGCATTAGTACAAATATTTGCTTCTATCTGAGGTAAAAATATCTATAAACTTCAGATTCTGAATCTGAAATATTACTGAAGTCACAGATAAGAAAATGCCACTTGAAATTGTGGGCATAGCACAGGGTTCCTCAATTAGTTTTACCACGGGCCAAATTTTGCCAATACAAAGCTAATAGGGCCTCTAACCACAATGTTTATCTGCTATTCTTGTTTTCGTTTTGATGCTGTTGTTTTTTAACAAAAAAAAATGGATTTCCTGCTTTTCAACACACCAGATATACTCACTATTTAATAGTGTTTCTATGGGTCACAAAACTCACAGTTTGGATCATCCAGTTACCAGTTTCCAAAACAGGGGCTACTGTCGCTTTAAGAGCGATTCTGCACATATACTGTAGCCTTTTTCGTAATTATCTTCACTGCCCGTACAATCTATCACTTTGAAGTTCGTTGCGAGAGATTAAATTTTTTTTACATGAGGATAGTAATGACTGACAGGACAAAGTTGGAGGATTTTGCACAACAAATCCATGACAAATCAGTACGAATTGCTTCCTGTACTGTAGCCGTGGGTTTACCGCGCCTAGTTTGCCGCTTGAACAGTTTGAGTGTACTCGCTTCATTCACGCGTGTAAGCCGTGCGTGAAATTCTAGTCATCGAGACATTCACGCAGAAATTCATTTCATGGGAGGGGCTTCTGCGTCTCGGCTCGTTTTCTGTAATCACGTCACCTTAAAGCAAGCTCCTGATTGGTTAACGCAATGCATTTTCCTGCCAGAGTTCAATTATTTCAACTCGCGCGTTTGCTGCGGCAACGCTCAATTCGCGCCATTTGCGCAAACTAGCCGCGCGAATGAGGCTGAATCGCGTCTACTGCTAAGTCTTCATATTGACTTAACATTGAAATCACTCGCGCTTGACGTCTCTACCGCGGCTGGTGTAAACACAGCATAAAACTTGAGTGTGCGCTCAAACGCAATTTAAATACCCGATGCCTGAATTTTTTATACATGACAATTACCCATCCAAATCTGTGAGAGAATGCATAAGCATTTAAATATATTTTTCCTACCTATAAGTCAAGATAACCCTACGGGCAGGGCGGGGATGCATTTTGATAGCCTGACTGCAAAGCACAATAGCCCCGGGACGTCGGGCTAGCGATTTTGCGAGCCCTGGTTTTGTACCCCCTAAAATTTAACTGGTACAAAAGTGTTCTTTAAGGTGCACAATAAGACTTAAGGGTACCATCCCAGTGACAGAAAAAGGTTTCTGAAAAAAAGACAATTTTGTACCTTTCTTTCTGAAAGTGTAGTTAATAATACTATAGTATACTACGGTCTTTTTTCATATGGGTTTTCTGGGAAACATAGTTTAATTGGGCTATTTGTAGTAAGCCTCCAGTAGATAGATTAAACCATAGGTCATCCTCATCACCATAAATGGAGACATGCAATGCAGTTTCTCAACCAGGGGGCCTCAGCAAGTGTCTAAGGGGGCCTCAGGATGGCTTCAAATCATTCAAAATAAGACAAAAAATGCATTAAAATAAGATAATTCAACTTAATATCTAGATATTTCTTAGTGTTTGTGGATTTTTGTAAAAAAAAAAAAATTCACATCTGTCAAGTTATGTCAAGCTCTAGTATATTTTATCTGGTGGACATTGTGAGTTGGGGACCTATAATAAATATTATAGGAAATATTGTTGTGTACAATAGGGGGTGGACTAATGTAATGCATCTACTAGACTACCAAAAATGAAATGTATTTGATATATGCTATCAAGGTAACGTTAGCATCTTCCAAATCACTGAAACCACCTTAAAAAATGTCTTTAATATTTTGGTTGTTGGCTATATAACTATATCATATTAAATTATGTTTACATATACTGTAGAAATTCATTTTAAACATTTGAACGGATTGTATAATTTGGAGTTAATAGTTATCTTAACTACGTTTGTCTGTTTTGAAGATTAGAGTAGAACGATAGTTGCTTTGTGTTGATCTATGTAGCATGATGCATAACAACTTATCTAAAGAAATTTCAAGGATCCTCTCCTGAAAGGCTATAGAAATAGCTCCATAAACTGTGTAAGTCTTAATAACCTCATCAAAAGATCGAATTACTCTGAGGTTAAACGTTGCTGTAATTGATGCACTCTGAAATGACGAAGTACTAACAGGTTTATAGCATCATACACCCCATTTTTAATCTTTCGAGAGGAATGCCAAGACTCCTGGCTTGTACTGTTACCCAATCTGAAGACTTACTGTACAGTACTCACATGTGCATATTCCTAACAATGCCAAACCTTGGGTGGGGTGAAGACTTTAACGTACAAATAACTGGCTGCTCATATATGTACACACACACACACGCACGCACGAAAGCACAATAAATCCTAGCATCCAAGCGGTTGAACCTTGGCCTGCGAGCAGTGTTCTTGCAGACGCACCGACAGCAATACTTTCTCCCCGTTGTCGGCACTGACCCAAGCCTGTCATCAGCAGTGCCAATTAGCTCTGATTAGGAGGCGTTGTGGAGGCAGCCGACAGCTGCGCTATGCCAAGCTCTTACAGCCCACCCCCCAGTACCCCCACCCCTTCCATGCCACTGGCCGAGCGGTCCCGCTCAGCTTTCCTCACAAGGTCGAGCCAAGGAAACATCTTTGAGAAGACAACCAGGAGACTTTCCAGGGCCACGTATGCATGCGCTTTGGAAAATAGGCTGTAAGTACGATAATTGCTCAACTAAATAGAAATTTTGAAGCATCCCATTCCAGCAACTGCAATGATGGGATGCTGGCAGTGAAGATAGGATATAGATCTCTCCGTGTGCATCCAGAGTTGGCTGTATTCGCCGGTTCGATAAGTTTTTGCAGACGAGGCGGTCTTAATATTGTGTTAATTGCACAATAATAGAATTTTTGTCATCTCGCAGAGCCTTGTGTACAGAGGCTTAAACATGAGCTCATTCATTGATCTCATTGGGGTCCTCCAGTGCCATTTTGGATTCATTTCCAAACTAATTAGATTAGACAAAATGCTTGCTATTGCGAAACACGCAAACACACGTGCATCCATTTTGCCGTCGTCGTTCTCATGGAAACAAATACACTGCAGATAGTAAATGGATCGGAGGGCCAGGGGTGTTTTTAAGCATCTTATCAGATAACATTTGGACGTGAACAGAGCACAAATTCAGCAATATATCCAGAACAAGCGCCCCTTAACCTAGACATGAGTAATGTAAATTGTTGTTGTGTTTTTCTATCTTGCATGGCAACTCTGAGTAACACAAATATTATTTCTGCCAGTAGGGAGGTCTGGTCATGGGAACGCTGTAGCCTTTAACATCGACCCTTTATGGAAAGTCCAGCTTAAACCAGCTTAAGGTGGTTTCTGACTCACCCAAAGCATTTTATTTGCAGGTCTATTTGGACACAAAAATTCTTAGTATTTTTTGTCTTGTTTTCAGTAAAAATATCTAAAAATTCTTAAATTAAGATGATGAGCAAAACGACCCAAGAAAATAAGTCTAGTTTTTAGACCAAAAATATCAAATTTAAGTGATTTTGTGCATAAAACAAGCAAAAAAAATCTGCCAATGGGGTAAGCACATTTTTCTTCAATTTTTCTTGAATTTAATGTTTAAAGTCACACCGCGGAACTTTTTGGTCACTAGGGGGCACTAGAGATATTTTTCACACCTAGCGCTCCTAGAGGCCACAAGCGCCGCAGCACTGTCGCAAAAGAAAAGAACTGGCCAACCTTAAAACTAAACTAAAATCTAAACCTTTAAAACGATCAACATTTTGAGACATCAGGGAGAAACGCAGTCATGTTACAACTTTCTGATGAGGAACTCGTGGCAGAAGCCATTTCTCAATCTGAAGGTTGCAGCCTCCGGATGTCGTATTTCTAAGCTGCATACGTCATCAAGACTGTCTTATTTCAGAATATTAACAATTATAAAGTTGACTATTATACTTTGTTGCAGTATGCTTATGACTTGCGAATGTAATGCTCAGTTTACCTTAATAAACCAGGCTTGATGACGTATGCAGCCTGCATATTTGACCTCCGGAGGCTGCAGCCTTCCAACTGAGAAACGACCAGAAGTATTTCCTTGCCTTTTTCCAAACAAATATTGTTGCATCGTCCCTCTCTCCCTCGCCACCAGGATTTTCCGCAATGGCGCTCGATTTTCCTCTCTTTTGTGTGAAAGTTGTCGCTCCGTATCCAAGTAAACCGATGTGTTTAGGTCTGCCGCTTTGTAATACGTCACGCGAGTGACAGCGAAACGCAGCAAATGATGAAGAGAGAAGAGAGAAACGCTCGGATCTGATTGGTGAATGAATAGGGTTTGGTTTTACACTGTGTGAGTTTGAGCAAGTTTGACTGCTATAGCATCCTGGATTGTAATGTAAATACATAGACAGTAAAAGAAAGGTAAATACGTGAAAACGTGAATGCAGCATCTAAATACAGGGAACTATATGCAAGATAATCGCAGTCATTTATAAAGAAGATCGCATTTATGTATGAATCAAGATCGTGAGTTTATATAAAAAATTGCCTTAAAGGGGATTCGAACCCGGGTCGCCCGTGTCAAAGGTCCATGCCACCAACACGGTGCCACAGAATCACATAATAGAGATTTCTCTCTACACTCGTTAAGTAGCCTCCAGCAAAATTCACGTAATAAAAAAATGTGTTGAGGAAGTGGAGGAAGTGACGTATGCCGTAAAGCAGTCGAATTTTGTAGTTTTTTTGTGCTCTGGTTACTACCAGAAACCCTAAGTTTTAAAGTACGAGTAAAAGCGATACAGACCCCGTCAGGCCATGGTAGACATGTCATTCAACCTATTTAAAGTTGATGTTCTATCACAAGGGTCTTGAAAATTTATTATGAAGGTTGAAAAACTACATGGTGTCACTTTAAGAAAAATGTTTGAAGGAACACGCCCACATTTGGGGAATTTAGCTTATTCACCGTATCCCCCAGAGTTAAATAAGTCCATACATACCTTTTTTATCCCCGTGCGTGCCGTAACTCTGTCTGACGCACCCCCGCTAGCTTAGCTTAGCACAAAGACTGAAAGTAAATGGCTCCAGCTAGCATACTGCTCCCTATAAGTAACAAAATAATGCCAACATTTTCCTATTTATATGTTTTGATTTGTATAGTCACATTGTGTACAAATAACAAGGTCATATGAGATACAGCAATCTTTTAACAGTATACGTACAGGGAACTATATTCTCAGAAGACAAAGCACTGCTACTTCGTCACTTATTGGGAGCAGTATGCTAGCTGGAGCCATTTACTTTCAGTCTTTGTGCTAAGCTAAGCTAGCGGGGTGGTGCGTCAGACAGAGTTACAGCACGCACAAGGATGAAAAAGGTATTTGTGGAATTATCTAATTCTGGGAGATAAGGTGAATAAGCTAAATTCCCAAAATGTGGGCATGTTTTTTTGCTTACCCCATTGGCAGATTTTGTTTTGCTTGTTTTATGCACAAAATAACTTAAATTTGATATTTTTGGTCTAAAAACTAGCAAAATGTCTTAGTATTCTTAAATTAAGATGCTTTTTCTTGATGAGCAAAACGACCCAAGAAAATAAGTGTAGTTTTTAGACCAAAAATATCAAATTTAAGTGATTTTGTGCATAAAACAAGCAAAAAAAAAAAAAATAGCCAATGGGGTAAGCTAATTTTTCTTGAATTTTTCTTGAATTTAGTGTTTAAGAAAAATTTTCAAGATTTTTTTTGCTTACTCAATTGGCAGATTTTTTTGCTTGTTTTATGCACAAAATCACTTAAATTTGATATTTTTGGTATAAAAACTAGCAAAATGTCTTAGTATTCTTAAATTAAGATGCTTTTTCTTGATGAGCAAAACGACCCAAGAAAATAAGTCTAGTTTTTATACCAAAAATATCAAATGTAAGTGATTTTGTGCATAAAACAAGCAAAAAAAATAAAAATAAATAAAAAATAGCCAATGGGGTAAGCAATTTTTTCTTGAATTTTTCTTGAATTTAGTGTTTAAGAAAAATTTTCAAGATTTTTTGCTTACTCCATTGGCAGATTTTTTTGCTTGTTTTATGCACAAAATCACTTAAATTCTATTGTTTTGGTCTAAAAACTAGACTTATTTTCTTGGGTCGTTTTGCTCATCTAGAAAAATTATCTTAATTTAAGAATACTAAGAGTTTTTTTTTCGTGAAAATAATTTTTTTGCAATGGACCAAGACAACTTTTTTGGTCAACAACAGCAAAGCTTTTTGAAAACGTTCTCCATGGAGGCTTTTCAAAAACTATTATTTAGTGTTTAGTCATGTGACCCAGCCCAAAGCAAAAGTTTTCGAATTAGCGCAGACATAGCCCTACTACACCAGTACAGACCATCTTTACTGTCATGACCTAGTTTAAACAGTAGTGTAATTTTGAATCTCCTTCAAAAAAGATACATTACAACTCAAGGTTATTTCAGTGCGAGAAAGACCTGCAATTGCGGACTGTTTCATCCATCACGGTCTTGATAAGGAAAATCTTTAATTACACGTCTTCACCCCATGGTCCAAAGGCTCCACATTGAGCCACGGGCCCTCCTCCACCTCCCTGCCCGATTAGCTCTCCCTCCCGGTACACGGAGGAGCTCCAAACCTCCCACCTCTTTCCACATTTGAGAGTTGAGATTTAGTAAGCCGATCCAGCAGTAAATCAATACTGGCCTAATTCTGAATAATTGAGGTTATTACAGTGCTGTCATGCGCCCTGTGTGAATTCCCCATTGCACAAGTGGGGTCTCCTTGAGGCCACCCCTCCCTTCTCGACGTGCCGCAAATTCGGATGATTAAAGATTGAAAGCGCTGGTTTTCTTTTTTCTTTTCATCTCGCACTCGACACCCTTACTTTCATCAGGCGTGATCGTGCACATCCTGTGTTTGTGTGATCTTTCAGCGGGAGATCTCACCTCTGCGTCTGACTGCTTCCTGTTTACCTGGCAACAATAGTGCTATCTCAAGACTGTCAGTTTATTTCTTTGGATTTATTGATACTGTACGGCCATAGTGGGGACCGGGTGGGGTATTGTGTGTAAGAGGGGCACTAGAGGGCACAAGATGCATGCGAAAGACTCCTGCTGGAGTAAGCATACAATATTCAACAGAGCTTAAGGTTGAGAGCTAGGTTGTGCAAGGCACTACATTTTATAAGCCAAACAACATTAGTGGATGTTTGTTAGTGTAAACAAGTATAGCCTTTATTGTTAAATATTGTGTAAATAAAATTGAAACAAATAACAAGCATAGATACTTTAATAAATCCTTTAATGCATATAAAATGTATAGTGTATACACTGTCAGGGTTAGGTACTGTTAAATTAGATACAGAAAGGGGTCACGTAATTTGTCACGACATTGCACATCACACATACATCCACACAGTCACTTTACCGAATAGACGGCTGTATTGTTAGTTTCATTGGAAATTGTTCCACTTCGAGTAGTATCCGACTTTTGTCTTTCTAAAAAAATCACAGATTATTTCACTCTGCGATAAAAGCGTGGGACTGAAAAGTAGTAAGACTTCGAATCTCAGAGTAAAGCCCTCAGACACAGACACACAAGTTCACAGTACAGCCAGACAGCCGACAGTACGACCGAGAGGCTGCTGTATATTAGGAGTGTGTCAGAGGTGGTGAGCCGGTGCTGTGTCACGCACATCCAGGGCTGTTGTGATACGTGTGGCAGGAAAGAGGCAGTGACAGTCATGTTCGTAATCACTGCTGCCTGCAGGGCCACAGACCCACTACCCAAATACTCAACGTCCAGCATCAGTGAGTATCAAGCCGAGTCAGAACAGGAAAAAGACTTACATTTTTAATGAGAGCAGTGGTTATATTAGTAATGGGTAGTGAACAAAATATTAAAGGATTAGTCAATTTTCTTTACTCACCACCATGTCATCCAAATAGTTGATGTCTTTCTTTGTTCAGTCAAGAAGAAATTATGTTTTTTTTTTATTAAAACGTTCCAGGATTATTCTTATTTTAATGGACTTTAATGGACCCCAACACTTAACAGTTTTAATGCAGTTTAAAATTTCAGTTTCAAAGGACTCTAAATGATCTCAAACGAGGCATAAGGGTCTTATCTAGCGAAATGATTGTCATTTTTGACAAGAAAAATAAAAATATGCACTTTTAAACCACAACTTCTCGTGTTCCTCTGGTCTTGTGACGCGCCAGCGTGACCTCGTGTATTACGTCATCATGTCAAGAGGTCACGGATGACGTATCAAAACTACACCCCAGTGTGGAGAAAGAGGACCGTTCCGACGTTGTTGTTTGTGGAATTATACCAATTAATGTCTCTTTTTTAGTTTTTTTTTTAAATTGGTCCGCAATTGTGCGTTTAATATATGTAACACGTAGGGGTGGGCGATATGACCAAAATCTTCTATCACGATAGGATTCATTTTATATCATGATAACGATATGTATCACGGTAGAGTCTTTTTTAATGTTTTAATAAGGTTTAAATCTTTAATACCATAGAAATGTTCATAATTCTCACAAAAAACATATACAAGCATAGAAAGAAGATAAAAAACAAACAAAACTCAAGCTTTCTGAAGATAAACAGTCAATGATATAAGAATGATAATAAATAATTATGCATGTATGTGTAGGCCTATATACATTTTTATTTAAGGTAGAAAAGTGATTTAATCAGGAACAGTGAGAGATTTTCTCTCTATGCTGTTTGATTAACACGAGTGACAGACAGGAGCAAAATTAGGTTACTTCCCCTTTAAGACCAAAGTTCGGATCCAGTACACTGTTACACATGCGCTTTCTCTTTTAGCTGTTTACTTTCTCTTAAGACCTAACTGGTTGTGTTTATGAGGATGCTTGCAAAGACAGGAATTTTGACGCATATGTGTATATATGTGTATTTTCCCAATAAAGTGGGAAAAATGCTCACAAGCTTAATGAGCAGCGGTCGTGCGACTTGCACGCTCCTCACAGACAGAAAGAGCAGCGGTTGCGCGACTTGTCCGGTCCTGACATACTGTACAGAAAGAACGCACGCGTACAGATCTGTTGTCTGTGTTTCAATTGCTTAAAATAACTTGTTTTAAAACTGCAGTGCTTAAATACGTGTACAAACGTTACGTTTTCGCGACCACGCGCACAGGAGCGTGACGTGGGCACGTAACCTCGATAGAAACGATAGTCCAAAATCTTTACTGGTTGACAAATTTCTACCGGTTAATTATGTCTACCAGTTTATCGCCCATTTCTAGTAACACGTGACCGTTCCACGGCATTACGCAATTACGTGAAGTCATGTTGGTTCGGCACACAGCCAGAGGAAGAAGTGCAATGTGGTTTAAAAGTGCAATCGTTTCGCTAGATAAGACCCTTATGCCTTATTTGGGATCAATTAGAGTCCTTTGAAACTGCAATTTTAAACTGCATTAAAACTGTTAAGTGTTGGGGTCCATTGAAGTCCATTAGGGTGAGAAAAGTCCTGGAATGTTTTCCTCAAAAAACATAGTTTCTTCTCAACTGAACAAAAAAAAAAAACATCAACATTTTGGACGAAATGATGGTGAGTAAATTATCTGGATTTTTTTAAAGAAAATTGACTATTCCTTTAAACATAGTGGCACTGATTTTTAAGGTATTTCAAGAAAGGTAGTGCTTATAAATAAATAAAACCATATTTATGCTGTTCCACTAATATCTAAAATTTAATATTTAAATATATTTCAAATTACATTTTTTTGCATCCTTATCGATCGAAATTTGGGAAGGGGATGCTACCCCAAAAGTCCAAAAGAAAATAAGCAACTAAATCCCTTTATGAAGGGCTCTTCCACAAGGCCATTGATATATAATGCAAGTGTTTTTCACTTCAAAATAGTGCTTTTGTCATTAATGACCATGTGGACCTGAGTGGTGCATTCTTGAAATGTTGTTTCTTGATTTCATATTGTTTGCACCAAGACTGTAATTTGTTTACAGATGCTGCTCGGTTTAATATGTTAAATAATTCAACGCAATGGCACATTCATATACATTAAGAATAGGTTACATCAAATTGTAGGGTAGGGTGGGTTTGACAAAGTCAAAGTGGGAAAGGCTGAATGACACAAGCACAGTTTAGTCCACAATTAATGACTTAATGACTAGCAATAACCATAGGTTAGATTAGACATACTTCATTTACATTATTTCTTAGACATTAGATATGAAGAGTTTGGTTCAAAAGCGCAATAAACGGCATTAAAAAATTAGTTACCGCCAAAATCAATATTGTATGTGGTTAGTATTAAAAAGTAAATTCCTAATTTTACGCAAAATCCAATATCCGCCATGTTATTCTGTAACTTTTTTCCTTTTTTCCAAACCGTGACAAATGTCAGTCCTCATTCTCTGCAGAACGCAATAAATCTGCTTAACCAATCACAGCGCACCATTCCATGCATTGTAAACATTAATGGCGGCACTTTCAACAGATTTATAGCATTTTGAAAAAAAAACTTGGATTTTTTGCATTTTGTGGAAAAAATAATCATTTTTTATAATAAATCTTTTAAAATCAAATTATGGATTTAATTTTTTTATGTTTTTATAACCTAAATATGCTATGTGAAAGTTTATAACAGAAAATAGTGGTTTTCATTTCGTCACTTTCTTGATATAGAAAACACGTTTTTACCCAAATTAGTCAAAATGGATTTATTGAGTTTTGGAACCAAACTTTTCAAATACTTCATTACACATAATGACAAGAAAAGTGGCTAACACTTTAGCATAGGGACCAATTCTCACTTTTAACTAGTTTTAGTAGCTTGCATATTGGCTGATTATTAGTACTTATAAAGGACATATTAACACCTTGTTATGCATGACCATATTGTACATCCCTTAATCCAATCCAATACCTAAACCTAACTGCTACAACAACTAGCTTATTAGCTATTAATTAGCAGTAAATTAGGAGTATATTGAGGCAAAAGTCATAATCAATAGGTGTTCCCCTAACTAAAGTGTTAAAGAAACATAAAAGCTATTCATGTGTAAGACTGCATGTGTATTTTCCCTATTTCGATAGGTTCAGAGAAACATTATACTTGTCTAAGTGGGTCGTGGAATGAAAACTTTATGATTCCCTTGCTTACATGTCCAAATACTCACTATAATGATATTGCCAATGCCTACCAACACAGCAAACATGGGGAAACAAACAATTCCTCTTATCGTTATTCTTGTACACTATTCATGTTTCTGATGCCTTCCATGCATTTATATCAAAACAAGGCAGCATGCAGCTGTTGTGTTTATCATAAAAACTGTCTGTTCTCACACCAAGTCGCATGTTTTATCTCATTGTTTCTCGCTGGTCTGCTGTTCGTAAAAGTTTTCGTCCCTGCGTGGCTCCGCTTAAACAAATTGATTCCTTGAGGCAAAAGCTTCACTTAAAGACCCACAAATCCTCCTGAGCTTGTTGAGTGTTTGCTTTGGCGTAAGAAAATGTGAAAGTGTCATATAGTGTGTTAATTGTGGTGTACACTTTGGAGTGGTGGAAAGCCCCTATGAAGGGCAGAAGAGGGAACAGGTGTAAAGTCCTGGGTGTGTAAAAAATATTAAGACACTTTGTCGGACGCTTTGTTTCTATATTTGCCCAAAGTGATATACTATTTGCACTAAACCCTTCTCCACATTGCTATACTGTATATTAAATGTCAAATATGAATAGCAGTGTCTATGCCTAGTAACACAGAGATTTTGCTCGTAGTGTGGACTGACAAATGACTTCTTGCTGAAGGAACTAAAGCCACTACTTGAAACCAACCATAATGTTTTATTGGCTAGACTCAGGCAAACTGACCGAAGCATTTATAAGTATCATGTGAGGGATGGAGATCTCGCTTATGGAAACCTCTCTCTGTGCTTTTTATACATTCGGTGGAGTTTGTGGCTGCAGATGTCGAGTAATGACAGGGGTTTCCCTCGAGGCCATCTCAGTCCAGAAAACCAGACTTGCTTTTTGTGACTGTAGCCTACTGTATGTGTGTGTGTGGCTTACAGGGCACCGTGGGCAATGGTGCAGGTAAACTGATAAGCCAGCATCTCTCAATCTGCCAGTGCTGAAAAAAGTACAGCTTTTTTCCTCTCTTTTGCATCACATCCCTCATTTTTTCCTTTATCTGTATTTATATACTGTCGCTCTTGGTTTTGGATGAAAAACTGTATTTACTTGTGTGAATTTGTAATTGCTCTGTTCATACTTTCTTGCAAATGCTTTGAATAACATCTGTAACCATGGTGACAGTGACAAAAGTAAATATCAAAGATGGTGACATCCATAACACCAGAAAGAAAGCTATTTCTAATTAGTTCCACCGAAATACTGAGAAGTTTATTGACTGTGCAAAGAGTCTGGGTTAACAGACAACACATTTTTACCAAACTAACTTTCAAAGTTTACTAGAATGCACGCACGCCTCCAGTGACTGCAGTTGCCTTCAAAATGGGATATGTCCTTCTCCGAAGGCATTTTGAGAAGGGGACTCTACAAAAACAGTTGCTCCGAATGAATAACTGTGCATTCACATCGCCACCGGCGAGAGCGTCACAGTGGCCGGAAGTTATTCATTTTCAATGAGAGCCGGTGGCGAGCTTGCGATGCATCTTACCGTGGGTTCACACCAGCCGCGTTTGAGGCATCAATTCGTGTCTACCGCGTCTAGTTTGCAGCTTGAACATTTTGTGTTTACTCGCTTCATTCTTGTGTGAAAGCCGCGAGTGAAATGCTAGTCATCAAGACATTAACGTGGAAATTCACGTCATGGGAGGGGCTTCTACGACTCCGCTCGCTTCCTGTAATCACATCACTACTAAAGCTCCTGATTGCTTAATGCGGCACATTTTTCCGCCAAAGTTCAAACTTTCCAACTTGCACGTTTGTCGCGACACCGCTCAATTTGTCCCATTTGCGCAAACTAGACGCGCGAGTGAGGCGGAATTGCATCTACCGCGCCGCCATAACAGCTCATTCGCGCCACGAGAACTCCAGACGCGTGTCAACACGTCTTCACATTGACTAAACATTGAAATCACTTGACGCCTCTACCGCGGCTGGTGTGAACGCAGAATTAGATGGTGTAAGCATTGAGGAGAGTTAAAATCAACTCAACTTTATGGTAATAAGCTATGACGCAGATCTGCAGCAACTAAGAAACGGAAGGCACAGACGTTCGGTGGCAACCAATCGGAAGGCGGAAAAGGATTCCAGAGAATGCATTCAAGCGTCAGAGCGTCTACTACTCTATTTCTATAGCATCGTTGGCAGAATAGCTAGATCGTTTTTTTTTTACGCTCTCATCCGAGGCTTTGTAAATGTACAGTAAGGCATAGGGATGATCAATTCTGATTGGAATTCACTCTATGTGTCATCCGTCTCTTTCAGTGAGGTTATTAGTAGGGCATTCCTAATTCTGTTTATCCTAGTAACAACTATACACAAATGAGTAACCGTCCATCGCGGGATCACCATATAAACGCGTCTGAAAACTGTTGGTGCTTGCCAGCATTTTTTCAGGTAAGCACTTTGGTTGCTGTGATACAAACTTCAGCGCGCAAAAGACACAACGTGAATCACTCCTAAGCAGTGACTTTGACGAGCTGAGTGTTTCTTGGCGCTCAGCGTGAAAATAAAGCCATACGCGCCCCCTTAAAGGGCGTTTTGCAGGTAAAATTTTTCAACGAATTTGTGCCATTTGCTTGTTGATAATAAACATTTAAACTGTTATCCATTGTATTTTATGTTGTTGGGTATCACAAAACCCGAAAAAGTATGAAAAAGTACAGCAATTTGCAATGATTCTCCTTTCCCTCACAACGCACTGTATGACGTCACGCTGGGGAGAGAATTGACCAAAGCCGCCTTGAGAGCATTGAGAATGACTATAGAAAGACGAGTAAAGTACAGTTCTGATAGCGCAGATAATAGATAAATACATACATACATACATACATACATACATACATACATACATACATACATACATACATACATACATAGATAGATAGATAAGATAGATAGACAGATAGATAGACAGACAGATGGATAGGCTAGTATAGAGAGATAGGCAGACAGCCAGATAGCATAAGGTTAGCATATCTTCGTGTAGAAAGTAAACAAACAATTAACATACTCATGCATGCTGGCTTGAGGGGGTCCATGATCCTGCCTGAAATGGGTGTAACTTTATGCGATCTTCAGCACAAACGGTTTTGGCAGCATGTCTCTAATCCTGGAAGGTGAGTGAAGCACGTCACGTCTGTTCGCGGGGACCAGCGACCCAAACGCACTCACTTTCTTACAGCCAGTAACGGAATGGCAATCGAGAGAGTCGGGACTTTCCCGGGCCGATCTGATAATAGTTATACACTTCGAGTTATATTAGCAACACCGTCTGGCGGCGTGATGTGCCCCGGTTCCCGCAGCCCGCTGGTCAAACTGTGCAGGCAGCCTCTCTGCTCAGTAAAGTATATAAAAGTGCTCAACCTGTTCGGCAGGTCCAAACATGTACAGGATTTATAAAAATACGGTGATCAATGAGCGGTTCCTCCTCAAATGGCTTAGCCTGTCGTGATGTAAAAAGCCGCCGAACGCCTGTTTATTACAGTATGTATGCGGTCGGATCCGAGTATGCTGCAGCTGCTGACTGCTGCTGCATATAAAATGATCGTGTGATTCGTTATAATCGCATAAACAATATAACAAAGCATCCTTTTATTTCACAAAACAATATATTTGAGATATTATTTGATAGACTAGTAAGTGTGGATTAAGGATGTTTAAAAATCTCTAGCCTGGTGGTCAGGACATGAATGGATCAAATCAGCAGATTTGCGAAGTTTTATTTATCTCCACATATATCATAAATAATAATTATCATGGTAACTTTGCAGTATAACACATTATATATTTCCTACGATGTATATATGATTTCCAAATTATATACGTTAGTATTAAACAGCAATAAATGTCTCATCTATCTCTATGGCTCTGGCTGAGTCTTTCTCAACTTCTCCCCAACGTGACGTCATCGCAGAATTGCGTTAAAAAAACCGTTAATACCAAAAACGTAAAAAAAGTGGTCTTTAAGACCATTTTTGAGACATTTTAAAAATTATACACATATCTTGAGTGATTTATGTACCCATTAATCGACAGTGGTGGTTAACCTGCAACATACACTTTAATGGTAGATGCTCATCATCTGCATAAATTTTAATTTTTCTCAATGTTGTTGCATATCTGGATACATCCACTTTCTGTCGCCAACTTGGTTACTGATGCTCGTGTCTTCAAAAGTCGGCAAGCTTCAACAGGAATGAATGAGATTGCATCGCTTTGTCTTTGCTAGTTGCCTATAGGGATGCTCCGATCAGGATTTTTGCAGCCGATACGATTACTGATTTGTTCGATTCTTTGTGATCGGCAAATACCAATGCCGATACCGATTCTTCAAGCTGATATGCAAGCTCTTTGATGACTGTAACAGTTAACATTTTTTTTTAGATAAAGTAATAGCACAGATTTTGGCTTTGTTATATTATCAAATAGAATCAAATATTACGTCTGCAAAGAGATATTTAATATGCCTTTAAAAAAGCATATGTCTGTTTAAAGTATGAAAAAAATTCACAGTTTTTACTGTCTGAATTAAATGTACACGCATTTGTATAAAGTACAACAGTTCTTCAGTAAAGAGCAAAGAGTGATTTTATTGAGGGATGAATTAGGTTACTGTAGCTTTAAGACGTGAGAAAGATCGTTCTGTTCATGTGCACTGATGACAGGCAGTGTTGAGGAAAAAGAAAGTTTAAACTGTCAAAACTTTAAAACACATACAAATAAATAAACTTTTGGCATGAGGATGCAATTGTCCGCCATATACAACACATATCTACATAGAAAATACACATATCTCTGTAAAGGCAAAGAGAGAAATTCAAATCTGCACATTGCACATGAGCAACGGGTTATAAAAATGCTCGCACTGCTTAAAAATTGTCTTTAATTGCAGCCACATTCAGGAGCCCTATGATGACAAAAGTAAACAGAAAGATCAGCTCATGAGATCGGCAATTTTTGCAAGTACCAATTGAGTCATTTAATGCTGTTATCGGCCAATACCGATCTGCGGAAGATCGATCGGAGCATCCTTAGTTGCAGGCAGTGTGCACACATCTGAAGGATCTGGTCACTTCTGTTCGTACGTGAACTGTGTGTGAACTGTATCAAGCTTTTTAAAACAGGTGTGACTACCATATTCTGCTGCTGTTTGATCGTAGGATTAGTTTCAAACCTCTTCATTCCACTCTATTACAGTTTTTACAGTCAGATGACAGTCAAGAGGCAGTGGATGAACTGGTTATAAAATGCCCTATGGCACTTTAGTTTTAGTTTTTTAAGATTATGGTCATTTTCGGTGCCCTGACATGACAACTCTCCCCTGACTCTCATTTCCCAGAATTCAAGTCACAGTAATTGAAGTCAGACCCAAAGACTGCCACTATCTACTACAAGTCTGTCTCTTTATACCTCAGCAGCCCTGTTTCAGATCAAAACTACTGCTCAGGTCATAACAAATCTACAGGTCTTGACGATACAAATAGTGACCATGGAGAAAATCATGTCTCTTTTATCATCCTCAAATCCCTGCTATCCACAGTACCGATTAATGCCGCTTCAATGCATTACATTGGCAACAAGACACACACCTGATTTTAGGCCCAGTCTGAATTTATTAGATTTAAAGGAGGATTTCATTCAGTGCCTGGGCTGTGTTTTTGGCTGTTCGCCTGTGTTTGAGACTTTTTTGGGACTCTGGGAAAAGTAGTATTCCTATACTCAAGGTTAAATACACTGTTAGTGTCTTTAAACTGACATCATAATGGATGAGGGAATAGGATAGACTATATGAAATTTTTGTTGCATGTAAAGCTGCTGGTGTAGGATATAAATACTCCAGTGCTTATTTAAATTGCAAAATAGATAGACTTTCTTAGTATTTTTGTCTTGTTTTCAGTAAATAAATAAATAAATAAATAAATAAATATAATATAATTCTTAAATTAAAAATCTGCCAATGGAGTAAGAAAATGTATTTCTAGATATTTTTCTTACCCCACTTGCAGATTTTTTTGCTTGTTTTAAGCACTAATTCACTCAAAGTTAATATTTTTTTGTCTTAATCTTAAATCTTAATTTAAGAATTTTTAGATATTTTTACTGAAAACAAGACAAAATTACTACGTAAGTAATTTTTTGCAGTGTATTTGGCCAGGATACAACTATTTGAAAATCTAGAACCTGAGGGTGCAAAAAATTTAAATATTGAGAAAATCGTCTTTAAATTTGTCCAAATGAAGTCTTTAGCAGCACATATTACTAATGATAAATAAATAAATATTAGTGCTGGGAAAAGATTTATCGCAATTAATTGCATACAAAATGATTTTTAGCATAATATACTTGTGTAATTATTTACATGTGTATATATATGATTTACATGTGTATATATATATGTGAGTGTGTTTAAATATACATAGTAATTACACACAGCACACACACATATATTATGCAAAAATAAACTTTTATTTTGTATGTGATTAATCGCGATTAATCTTTTCCCAGCACTAATAAATATTATCATTAATTGTATGAAATATGTTCATGGATCATGATCTTTATTTAATATCCCAATGATTTTTGGAATAAAAGAAAAATCTATAATTTTGACCCATACAATGCATCGTTGGCTATTGCTGCAAATATACCCGTGCAACTTTTGGTTTTGTGGTGCAGGGTCACATATTGGCTTCACAAGATTTTAATAGTTTTACCGTGACCCCTAAAATGTTTTCCTTAAATATATGCTGTAAATCAATTTTCACTTGCTGTAGTTTGACTTGGCCTTTAATGGTATGGCACACAGTAGATCTCTTAGGTATTATAGTACAGTAACTTAATGTGTATAGTTTTCCATATGATTTATTACAGTCTTAAAACATGAATGTAAACCGTGCAGGTGACATGCATCAGTAACTGAACAACTGTGCCAGTAACTGTACATACTGTATTTAAAACATGATGGAGAACAACACATACTGCAGCCAGTTGCCCTGAGGTAATTTATGTCTGAGAGCCCTGTTGTAAGATATGATTTTGGAATTACTGTAGGTAAGGGATTTCCTTTTTCTCGTCTAACATCAATAACACCTCATGGTTTGTCCCAGTAATTACAAGTTCTTGGGTCAGGGCTTATCCTAGTGCCAGACTAAAATGCATGTTTGAGCTGCCATAACTTCAAAACACTTTGTACTGACACTTTGTGCTTTTTGTAAGATATGTTTGTAAAAACGACTTAAATGTCTTAAAGATCACCAATTATCAGATTCACAGTTTTGCATTTCCTTTGGTGTGTAAGTGTGTATAGCGATATGCAAAAGGTACAAACCCCAAGTGAATGATGACGCGAGTTATCGTCTCCAACATAAATCTCTTTTCTTTGACAACAACAAACACACGGATTGGAAGCAACAGTTTACTTCCTGGGATTGGTGACGTAGACAAGACCAACATTATCATAATTCCTCCCGTTTCGGACTCACGGCCTGCAAGTACACTCCTTTTAGCATTGCATTGTGAGCAAATCTTTAAACGTGGTAAGGAGTGTCACATTTCCGGCTAACATCAGAGGTATTCAGGCCAATCACAATGTACATATTAGCTGGCCAATCAAAGAGTATACAGTATGTGGAAAATATACGGTATGTGGAAAATACTGTTTTTTAACCATAAACCAAACAAACACATTGTATTATACCAGATACACAAAATAATGTTGTTTTAGCAATGAAATAGGTGCTCTTTAATATAACCAAGGCCCAGTCGTGGAGTAATATAGACCCTGTCTGGCAAACCGCCTAATAGATTATTATTAAAATAGTCCAAATGATTACAATATCCTGTTAAGCACAGGCTATTTTGGGGATTTCCGCCTGGATTTGGCCTACCCAATTTCAAAAGCTTCCCATACCCACATGCAGGTCTACAAAAGTTTGGTGTCATTTTACAGGAAACTCTTTGAAATTACATAAAACACTGTTGAAAGTGCTAAACATGGTTGTATTTGTTGTCAGTCCTCTAATAAACACAAAAATAAATAGGCGTTTTTTTTTAAGTCTGTATTTAAAAGTGTATAACTCTGGCCCTGAGTGCTCCAGCGATCTGCACACAGTTTTGTTTGATTCTAGCTAATGTCCGCTTACAGAGGAAAAATATATATTTTTTCTTTATCATAATCTATGCAAAAGTTATTTTATTCCAACTTAAGGGAGAGGAATAATACCCTTTTTGTATACAATTTCCGCCTAAAAACATTTGAAGTGTCCCCATATCCACATACAGGGGAATAAATGCAATTTCTTTATATCATTTTACAGAAAACCCTTTGAAGTTAAATGTTGTAAACACTGTCTTTGAAAGTGGATAACTCTGGTTATAATCATATAAAACATTTTTTTGTGGGGGTGTGATAGTGTAAATTAAGTGTAAATAACTTTTTTTTACAGTAATATATATCTCAAAGTGATGCATATCTGCAGAAAGTAGAGATTATAAGCTTTCAAACAGTATCTCATATGTGGTACTGGGTGAATGACAGACCATTAAAGGTCACGTTCTTCCTGATCCCCCCATTTTTTAAACCCTAGTTAGTGCGTAATGTTGCTATAATAGCATAAATAATACCTGTAAAATGATAAAGCTCAAAGTTAACTGACAGGCGATATATTTTCTTTAATAGAATTCCTCTTTCAAAGCCTACAGCGAACGGCCGATTTGGACTACAGCCCTCTACTTCCTGCTTTAATGATGTCAGTAAAATGTTTTTTGACTAAACTCCGCCCACATGAATACTTCAGTCACCAGCTTTGGCTCAAACGGCTCTGCTAAGCTAAGCTGCTATCGAATCACAACACACTAAACAAACTACACAATCAGAACTTGTTACATATTTCTGAAGGAGGGACTTTCTAAAACAAGGAAGACAGCCCGTTTTTAGGACAGTGAAAACAGCGCTATACAGATAAGTAAATTGTGTGAAAAATACCGCATTTTTTCACACGTGAAACATGAACACATGTTAAATTGCCCACTATAAACACAATCAAAGCTTCAAAAACACAAAAAGAATGGGAGCTTTAAAGGAATATTAAGTAATAATAAGTAATTTTGTACCCGGGACAGGTCCACAGCGTTAAAGAATTATATGTTAAAAATGTCTCCTGTAGCAAAAAGACAAGTTTGTGATAAAACAGTCTTATCTTTATATTTTGTGCTTATATTGTGATAGATATATCAATGGCAACATACAGATTAGCGCAGTAAGTTTAAATATGGTGGCACATTCATAACGTTGAATCTCATTTGTTCTTGCATGTCTGGTAGCAAATCATGCATATGAAAACTAGTCATAAGACACTATATTAGAACTGATGGAAGTGATCACTTCTGTTGGTTATCATGGTTAGTAGCTGATAGATTAAACATATTGGCAAATTTATAAGCCTACCGATCAAGCTCAACTTTTCTGTACACAAGTGCTAAAAATCTCACTGGCATTGTTTATAAAAACTGTTTTGTGCTAGAGATCTGTTCACACACATCATTTTTTTTGGACACTTTGTGTCAAACTGTCAAAGATGGTCAGGTCCACTACACAAGAGTCCGTCAGCCTTCGGTACGAGGCCGGGTGATCCACGGGTTGTGTGTCAAGGACAGACGGTTCAAAACAGCCCACATGAGCGAGCAATAGCGTTGTTACTCTGGGGTCTGAGCCGTTTGAAGACGTTTCTTTTCTTCCTCTTTTTCCTCATTCCATCTTTTTCTCTCAGCAGCTCCTTCATCCCTGGACGGCGATTTAATTACTTTCCTCTTGGATTTCGTGCATAACCAATGAAGGATTGAAGGGCACATCCTCTGACAAGCACTTTTTTATATTGGTTCTTATAATGCTTGTGTTTGAACTGATATGCACAATAGACCTGGTCTGTGTATGAAAGGAAGACGTGGACGCTGCCATTTGAATGTGAATAAAGTTGAGGAGAGAACAGAAACGATTGGACGGCGAGGAGCCCACTGCAGGCGAACTTATTTGATTTATTTCATTTCATAAAAGTGCTTGGCACAAATGGCACCTGGAAGTGCTTTTGGAAACTATATTTAGACAGCAAGATGAATCACAACACTGAGAGAATCAATAGAGGATATCATAAACAACAGTTCGGTTACCTAAGAGAGAGTCTGTTGGCATTCGCGCTAATTCATTTCATGTAAACAAGAGTATCGCGTTATTAAAAACTTTCTCTCAGATATAACATTTGTGTCTTGTATCGATCCACTGGGGCCTGGATAGTGAATTAAATCAAACGTTTTGTATAACCCTATTGAAAAATCCAGCTTAACGCTGGTCTTAAGGTAGTTTTAAGAAAAAATATTTTTAAGCATTGAAATGAAAGCATGTGAAATCAATCTCCCCAAATTCACCTTTGATGCCATTGGCAGAATCTCTTCTTTTCGAGCTTGCTTGAAAGACACAAGGCTGCGGTTAGCACTCTCAGCACGATCTATATCATATTTTGAGCTCTGCTTCCCCCAGGCCCCTGTAATTGTTTTGACTTCTCCATCTTCTTTCTTTTTGTCGACCCGACTTTCGTGACTCCTCACTTCATAGCTAAAGGTCTAACAAGTCTGCAACCGTTCTGTATTTTTCCTTTGGCCCAAATAAAGCAATACAGACGGCCGAGGGTTTATTTCATTAACGTAGCGGAGAGAAGGAAAGCTTATTGGAATTTTTACATTCTGTCAGCAGTGTGTAGGTAGCAGCGGTACGCAGGCATAGAAAGGCGAATGAATTCATTTCCCTCGACTCTCGCAGCTCAGGAGAAACTTCAAAGGGCAGCGCTAAAAATCTTGGCCAAGTGGATTTGAAAGGATGAGTCTTTAATCTGTTTAAACTTCGCTTCCCCACCTCCAAAGCTAAACCCTTATTTTTCTTTTCATCATCACTTTCAGGTGTAAATAATACCTGGCTCACCATATCTACTAGAGGTAGGAATCAGCAGGCAATGCAATATTATATAAATAGGTTGAATTAAGGTGGAATACAGTGACACAGCAGGGTCTACCAACTGGCACATTGATTTGTGATGTTTAGTGTATTTTTGTATTTCAATACAGTGATCTCTTTTGAAATTGAACATTTTAAAGGAAAACACCACAATTTTTCAATATTGTACTATGTTCTTACCTCAACTTAGATGAATTAATACATACTTATCTTTTTTTCAATGTGTGCACCTTTAATCTTTGTATAGTGCTTCTTGAATGTGTTAGCATTTAGCCTAGCCCCATTCATTCCTATGGCTCCAAACAAAAGTTTTATTTTGTGCCACCACAGGGCTCACAAAGAGGCTGTTTACACTTGGCATTAACATGCATTTTCATCAATCGGATCACAAGTGGACGACGTTAATGCCAGGTGTAAACGGTGTTCAAAACATTTTGAACACGTCCACTTTCGACCACTTTCAACCACATTCAGAGGTGAAACCTTTTCGATCGGATTGCTTTTGTAGTGTAAACGCACATGTGGTTGAATGTGTTCAAACAGTCACACGCGACCGCCTTCTCTCTGCCCATTTATCTAATCTGAGGTATTAAACACAAGTTTTACGTCTTTCCTGACTTCTGGCTTGAAGATATGGTGAACAGTGCTATTTTTAGCCTTTCATTGATAAAACTAAAGCGGCTGATCTCCGTAGTTTCGCTTTGAAAGCGTGTGAAAGTTGCGCGATCTTATTTCATCAATTGCACTGTAAATTCAGAGAAAGCTCTAACATATACATGTACAAAACACTGTGCAGTATGTATACTTGCTAGACATACACGCGAATATTAGTTTGCGTCCATATGAACTCATAATTACTCCCGCTCGCGTTTGAATGACAGCAGAGAGATTCGCCACCGTCTTGCAGACCACCCTCTCACAGTATTCGGGACAGAAGCGGTCGAAAGTGGTCAAAAGAGACAGATTTAAATACCAGGTGTAAACATAATGTGTTTCTCTCATCCACTTGTGATCCGATCGATGAAAACACATCTTAATACCAGGTGTAAACAGCCCCAAAATTTCTAAATCTCTGGTAGCCCTTTGGGCAGGCAGTCTTCAATTTTTGGTAGCCTGAAATGAATGCAAGTAGCCCGAATAAAAAATACATTACTTTATTGTAGAATATTGAGACAAAATATCTAGCAAAACACAAATAACACAATGAAATTACAATCATCAATACAAATATTTGCTTTAACTGAACTGAAATATATATAAACTTCAGATTCTGAATCTGAAATATTAACTGAAGTTAAAAATGCCAATTGACATTAAGGGCCTAGCCCTGGGTTTCTGAATTAGTTTTCACCACGGGCCAAATTTTGCTAATACAAAGCCTAGGGCCAATGACCACAATGTTTGCTCTGCTATTCTTGTTTAAAATGCTGTTATTTTTCTAACAAACACAAACATCTGGATTTTCATAAAAGGCTATTGTTCCTGCTCATATCCACACTTGATATACTCGCCACCATTTAATAGTTTTTTAATGGGTCACAAAACTCACAGTTTGGATCATACAATGTTTTTTAATTACAGATTGGATAATTTTTCCTATCAGAAAAATAGGGGATACTGTCGCTTTAAGAGAGAGTACTGTAACCTTTTTCACAATTCTCTTCACTTGCACATGAAATCTATATCACATTTAAGCTTGCTGCGGGAGATTTTATTTTTTTCGTGAGGATATTAATGACCGACAGCAGCACAACGTTGGAGGAAATTTTGCGCAACAGATCCAGATCGTCACTCAGTGACAAATCAGTAGAGTTTGCGGCTTTGCGCGATCCCAAATGGAAAGTGAAAGTAACCCGAGCGCGCGTTTAAACGCGATTCAAATACCAGATGCCTGAATTACATACACCATAATTACTCATCCAAATCTGTGAGAGAATGCAAAAGCATTTAAATGTAAATTTTCTCCCTTTAAGTCAAGATAGCCCGACGGGCAAGGCAGAGATGCATTTTGGTAGCCCAGCTGCAAGGCATAATAGCCCCCGGATGTCGGGCTAGCGATTTTGCGAGCCCTGCACCATACCTACTCGTGTAACTACTCATGTAACAGTCTTTAAATAGGGAAAACATGGAAGTGTTTGGTGGCTTTTAAATTCATCCCTGTTTGGATCCTAATGAATGAATGGGGCTAGGCTAAATTCTAACACATTCACGACGCGCTGTACAAAGATTAAGTGCACTCATTGAAAAAAGATAGGTATTTATTAATTCATCTAAGTTGAGGTTAGAACAAAGTAAAATATTGAAAAATGGTGGTGTTTTTCTTTAAGTGTCAATAAACTTATTTTAGCACTTATCTGGAGGCAGGACTTATTTTAACTGGACACAACCACCGAACCACAGCACTTGTGAAATATGCATTAGGTGAGACACAAGAGAGATTTGGAGCGAGAGGGTTGAACCTATTGTCTTAATATTTGATGATGTTAATGAGAAGCAGAACAGGCCTAAGCACTCAATGGGCGTGAATGAGGAAGGCCCGGACGATGGGAATAATGTGTAGATAAAACTATGAAATATTCAAAAGCTGAAGTGTGATGAGAAATGTTCACTAAAGCGTGACAGAGCCGTGCCCAACATCGCATCAAAGACCAAGAATACTTTTGTGTGACTTTCAAGTTTTTACTTTTTAGAACTTACATAGTGCATTACATAATGGCAGAATTGTATTACATAAAAAATCTTGTCTCAACTTTGATTTTTGGTATCACTGACAAATTGTTTAAGATTTGATGGATGTTTGATGGATGGAAGAGGTAGTGACAGAAGACTGTGTTGGTAAAATGAATAGGGAGTGTGCCAAGTTGGCATGTAACCTTTCTTTGCAGAAAGTCTTTCATGGATGTCCTTGTAGAGAATGATGACAAATGCTTATCATCTGTGAAAAGAAAAAAGAAAGAGAGATGTGTACATTTTAAAATGACCCCTTATTAATATAATGTACCACTTACCAAATGTTTTCATACTTGTTTTCCTAAAAGCACTCGAAGGACCATGCAAACATTTATTTATTTCATTACTTTGATATTTATCAATGCACTATGGTATTACAATCTGATTCCCTCACGGTGTCATTCTATCACCTTACAGAGAAAGCACTTTATAATAAATGTTACATCCAGTACAGTCACATTCACAAAGTTACAACAATAAAACAGCATGCATCTGCTTCTTTACCATGCAGTGTAGAGATGTGCTGTATTATTTTTTCCAATGCAGGGCTGCTCTCCTATGTATTTTAGACTTCAGTGTTAGTCTTGGTCAAGATTTTTTATGCTTCCTCTCTCTTATTAAACTTGTATAAACCTGATCCGAGCCACCTGCGGTACGACACGAGTTGAGTAAGGGCCCAGTGTTATATTTTTAACGCTACCCTGCTGTGAAATAATGAAAAAATATGTGAGGAAAAGAGTCAAAGCAGTTCAATGCTTTAGTTTTATACTTCATGCTGCCAGTTCCTGTTAATACTCTCATCTCAAAAAGTAATTTATTTTGTTACCAAATGTGCAATGTTATCCATAACTGGTCTAATGCATTTTGGGTAAATAAGAACCAAGAAAAACAAATAGATTCCTATACTATATCAGAATCCTACACTACGTAATGCGGAAAAAAAGCAGATTATTTTGGCTGAACAGTATACACCATATGTTTTTTGATGACCCTTCATTAGGACTAAACTGCAGTTCCTATGGACCATTTTGGATTAGAAACCCATCAAATTAACCACCCTTGAAATCCTGGCAGGTCTAAAGCATTTGGCGATACTGCCATACAAGTGAGTTTGGGATGTTGGCATGATTGTGATGTAAACGGTTGTTTTGCAAGTACATGTGTTCTGTTGTCTTCTGATTCATGATTTTACATTTCCTTTGTTGTGTAAGTGTGTATTAATACATTTTAACGATATGCAAAAGGTACAAACCCCAAAGTAAATGATGACGCGAGTTATCATTTCCAATGTAAATCTCTTTTCTTGGACTACAACAAATACATGCATTGTAGGCAACAGTTTACTTCCTGAGATTGGTGATGTAGAAAAGACCATCATTATCATAATTCCTCCCGCTTCGGACTCACAGTCTGTAAGTTAACTCCTGTTAGCATTGCATTGTAAGCAAATCTTTCAAACATGGTAAAGGCTAATCACATTTCCGGCTGACATAAGAAGTATTCAGTTCTATCACAACGTACAGATTAGCTGGCCAATCAGGGACACAGAGCTTTTTAAATTGATGAGTTTTATACAAAATCAAAGCGTTTGAGGATTGCAGAGCTACAAAATGTACGGTATGTGGAAAATAATGTGTTTTTTAACCATAAACCACACAAATACATTGTATTATACCAAATACACAAAATAACGTTGTTTTTTAACAGTGGAATAGGTGCACTTTAAAGCCTGATTTAAACGTCTGCATCAGACCTACACAGTAGGCTGTGCGTAGCACTGCATAGCTCGACGCGCTGTAACAATGCAGCAATTTACGCCGACCACAAGCACTTTAATTTGTCTGCTTAAAGGGACACTCTGCTTTTTAGCTCCCCTAAAGTGAAACATTTGATTTTTACAGTTTTGGAATCCATTCAGCCGATCTCCGGGTCTGGCCATATCACTTTTAGCATAGCTTAGCATAATCCATTGAATCCTATTAGACCATTAGCATCGCGCTCAAAAATGACCAAAGAGGTTCAGTATTTTTCTATTTAAAACTTGACTCTTCTGTAGTTACATTGTTTACTAAGACCCACGGAAAATTAAAAGTTGCGATTTTCTAGGCCGATATGGCTACTGTAGGAACTAAAGTATACTCTCATTCACACGTAATAATCAAGGACATTGCTGTCGTACACAGCGCCTGAAAATAGTCCCCTTGGTAACTTTCAATAGTCTTAGTACACGGTATAACTACAGAAGAGTCATTTTTAAATAGGAAAAATATCGGAACTCTTTGGTCAATTGTTAGCATGATGCTAATGGTCTAATTGGATTCAATGGATTGTGCTAAGCTATGCTAAAAGTTGTAGTCCCAGACCCAAAGATCGTCTGAATGGATTCCAAAACTGTAAAAATCAGATGTGTAACTCTAGGGGAGCTTGAAAATTAGCATATTTTCAAAAAAGTAGAGTGTCCCTTTAAACCCCTCCCTTAGGTCCAAAAAATCTGTGTCACATTTCCTCATAAGCTTTACCGCTTGCACCGGTAAAAGCAAAAACGAACCATGTTGAGGACTGACTTTAAACTGTGGAGGCACAGAAGTCGCTCTCTATTTACCTCCATCACTGCTGATGCGTTTTTAACAACGCACACAACAAGCTGCTTCTCCTTTAGCTGTTGCCTTCATACTGCTTAATTATTTTTTAGTGGCATCTAGTGATGAGATTGTGAATTGCAACCAACGGCCTCCCTTTCGAAACGCATAGAGAAGCTACAGTTGCCACCACAGGACGAACACGTCATTGTCTGAGACAACGTTATTACAAAACGCGCATTATAGAGCAGTTTGGCAATTTAGGGCTACCGTAGAAACATGACGGCGACTTCCATGTAAGAAGACCTGCGGTGTATGTAGATAAAAATGGCTCACATTCTAAGGTAATAAAAACAATACAGTTCATTATGTAATGTCTGATAATATAGTTATGCAATTTATGTTGTATTTCTGTCAAGAGATCCTCATAAAAGTTACACATTGCACCTTTAAACAATGCCCAATTCTGGGAATAAAGTATAAATAGCAGTACTTAAATCATCCATACAGTTCTATTGACTTATTGTAATTAAATTGCTTAAAGCCGTAAGCCTGTATACATCATTCAGATGTAATGTGGTTTTTTGTTTGCTTACTTTATGTGATTTTTCTGCTCTGTAGCGTTCGGTGGTGCTGTTTTTATTGATGATAAGTTCACCCAGTTGTTCACACTTTTCTTGTAGCCCAAAGAAGTTTAATAAATTATCTACTTTCATTAATCCCTTTGCCTTGAGCTTCCTGCGGATGCACTTACAAAGGTAAAAAAGAAAAATAAACTGATAATGTGTTGAAACACTCACGGGCCAATTGGACATTTCACCGCGGCGGCTAATCGAATTGAGGTGAGTAACTTTGAGCTTTCACTGGTTTTCTGAGTTAGCTCTACCTGGTGGGGCTGGCCGGTCTGTTTCTCGCGGTTCAGTCGTAAAATGTTTGTCATGTTCCCATTGAAATGCAGTTTGGAGGTGAGAATTTGATGAGGAATAAAACTTTATTAATCCTCAGCAGGTCTGCTCTGAGAAAATTGGTGGTTCGACTTGCCAGGAAATCGTTTCAAGGCCTGAGTCGTAATTGTGGGCATGGCTGCAGGAATGTCTCGCTCCCGTCTGGTTTTATCTTGTTCGCTGTCATAGCCATTAAGGTTGAAATGACTTGTTTGATAGCTATTGAACGGCGCCCTTCTCGGCGCTCTGGCAGATCTTTTGAAGCTCACAACGGGGTTCTGCTCATGCTAATGCCGTGCGATGACTCTGGACGTATCAGGCGATCACAACGTCCACGTCGGGTCTATGAAGATCACAAGGCATGTTGGCCGTCACGATTAATGGGACAGATCCACACGTCAGGGTCTTGCTGTAATCACCCGACACTTCTTCTCCACTGCAAAAGTCCCAAGATCAAAGGGAACGGACATGAAAGGCATTGGGAAGCCTGCTCCTTTGGTTTTACTTCTTGTTCGCTCTGATAATGAGTAGTTGACCCAGGAGTGTGCAGTAGAGGAAGTGTTGGAGGTGTCCTAGGGTTCACAGGGTAGACCACCAAAGTCTGGGTCAAGTCAACACCACAAGTAATAATTGGATTTGGCCAATTAGATTGAAACGAGATCAAATTGAGGTTGGCCGATGTCTCCTGTGTCTTTATTATATAATATTATATACATTTACTCTTTCCTGTTACTGTATATCAACATTGGTCTCAATTGTCTAAATTAGTATTAAAAGGACACTCCAATTTTTTGAAAAATAGGCTCCCTTTCCAGCTCCCCTAGAGTTAAACATTTAGATTTTTAGGGCCCGAGCACACCGGGGTGTGAGGACCCTATTGTTCTTCAAGGAGTTATTATTATTATTTTTCTCCGACTTCAGCGGGACTTTAGAGGGCCTAAACATACTCGAAAACTCATGAAATTTTGCACAGATGTTAAGAGTGATGAAAATTTACATGTGGTGTAGGCTTTGGAATTAGGCGTGGGAAAATGGCTCTATAGCTCCACCTACAAATTTTCAACGAAGCAGCCCTCGGACTGTGTTTGACGTACAATTACGAAATTTGGTACGCTTCTGTAGCATGTCAAGACCTACAAAAATGTCTCTTGGAGCGAAGCCGTAAACCAAACAGGAAGTCAGCTATTCTGAGTTATTTTTGTGATTTGGGCGCAGTTTTTGTCATTTCCAGGCGTCATACTTTAGCTAAGTCCTCGTACAGTTTTCGTCGGATCATCTTCATATTTGGTGAGTGTCATCTTAAGGCCTTTGTGATGCTAAATTGCGAAGGATTTGACTCTACGTAAAAATTTGTGTCGTTCTGGCCCGATAAAGTTTGATGTTTTCCAATGAAACAGGAAGTTGCTGGAACTCATGCATACAATGTAGTGATGCGCGGGTCGGCGTTTTTTCCAACCCGCGGGTCCCGCTTTTATGAAATATTTGGCCCGCCCCAACCCGCACCGCAACACTGTATCTATTTTTACAACCCGCACCGCCCCGCGCCCGCGACCATTAAAATAGACATATTAGGCATTTGTAATGTAAATAAAAAGAGGCTTTATTTCAGCCTAAGAGTGCTTGGAAACACTCATTAGATTACATCGCCATGTAAACTGGCAACAACATACACCAATGAGCCATAGAAACCAGCATGGTCATATTAATATAGAGATAGGATAATGATAAACCAGGAGTGTCCAATACATCGATCGCAAAGGCAATGCCGGTAGATAGCACATCAGTTAACTGTGTATTCTCATGCTGCTCCATGCCTCCACAGGAAAATTGGCATTATGAGTAACTGTGAAACACTTAAGTCTTTTTGAGTTGCTGTGCCTTTCTTCTCATATGTGTTTTTATAAATCTTATGGCTGCCCGCTGCAGCTCAGTCATGTAAACTTCAGAAATTTACAAGCTTGCAATCGCATCGCATTCTTGCTTTCATGCACGAGATGAAGCACGCGAGAGCGAGCGAACGAGGGAGAGAGAGAGAGAGAGTTTGTTTCACACAATCTCCGCTATTTTAAACAGTACTCGACATGTGCTCCAGGATTTTTTTAACTCCTCAAGAAAATAGAGTAATGGTGACATCCCTAAATCCAATGTAGAGATATATGCAGTATAGTCCACGCATTTAAAGTGTTTTTAACATGTAGAACTTGTCGGCTTTATCATTTTAAAAGTAGATCACCACACAAAAAAGCAGCATTTGTATTATCTATTCACAAATTCCTTACCTTAATTTCTCGTGCAGATCGTCTTTCATCTTTTAATTCTCCGTTTGAAGTTGTTGTGGCTGGCAGCCAGCGGGAGCTACTTGGCGCTTCCGTGACGTCAAAGGTTTGGGGATATCAAGTTACGTTGCGCATTGCGGAAGTTACGTTGCCACATAGGCCTACGTAATTTAACCTTATCAAAGAACATAATTAAATGTAAAAATATATATTCCCAAATATTTAATATATATGCTACAGGGAATTATCAGTTTTTTAATTTTGTTTTTAATGACCCGCCCCAACCCGCCCCGCATTAAAGTTACAATTTCTTTAACCGCCCCAACCCGACCCGCGGGTTACCCGCGGGGCCCGCGGGTTACGAGACGACCCGCGCATCACTAATACAATGCCTCCTACAGCCATGTTACGGCAGCAAAGTCCTTGATTATTACGCCAGAATGAGAGGTTAGTTCCTGCCATATCTGCCTAGAACAAACGCAACTTTTAATTTTCTGTCGATCTGAATACACGATGTAACTACAGAAGAGTAGTTTTAAATAGAAAAAATATAGAAACCTTTTGGTTATTTTTGAGCGCGATGCTAATGGTCTAATCCGATTTAATGGATTGTGCTAAGCTATGCTAGTAAAGAAAACATCTGTTGGCACTTTGAGCGTCTTTTAATGATTTTTATCTTAGTTGAAGATTTACCGTCAGAAGTTAAAGGTGACATAGAATGATTGACCGATAAACGAGAGAATTGAGAATTGCGCGCTGGACGCATCTGAGGAGAAGAGCTCACAGCAGCAGCAGCGTGCACAGCAGATATGACAGCGGAGTGACGCGACTTCATTAAAAGGACTTTGAGTATACTTACTTTGCATCTGAGGCATTTATAACACATCTTATTTGTGCATTAATGTATGTTATGTTAAATAAGTTGATATATTAAAAGCAATCTATGCAGTTTGTCCAAGAATAGAGACAAACTCACAAAATCACGTGCTGTTCACTTACCGGGGTTGAAGGCTGAAGCTTTTAACAAGATTTACCCTAAGTTATATTAAAATTTACCAGATAAACATTATTTTGCTAAAATATCTATATAAATGTCTGTGGATATTAATTAATTATTTATTACCTCCGCAAGCGGTCACAGTTTGATACAGTTAATGCGTGAGTAAATGCATAGATAACAGCGCTGTCAACAGCCATTTCATAAGCTATAACAACAAAATATTAATTATTCTGACATCAAATAACATTACCAGTTAAGAAATTCAGTGATATATAAGCCGTTTTGTTTGTTACTTTCCTGAATAAAGTATTCCAGTCAGTGATATTATTTGTAAAACCTCTTTGCTAACTACTTTTTTTACTGCTGAAGGCTACATGTTGCTGGTCAAAACAACCATATTATTCCAAAAAAGGCACTTAATCCACCTGTTTTACTCTATAAACTATGTATAACAAGCAGCTAACTCCGCTATACTTTTCTCTCTCTCCCGCTGCCAACAGCAGCGGGACCTTTGGATCAGTCCATTTCTGAGGAAATGATAGGGGTGTTTGGAATGGTCCATGTATTAGGAATATAGTTTCTACATTATTCATTAAATTAATATTATTCTTCACTCTTTCAGACCCCTCTATTTATGACTTTGTATGCAAAGAGAGAGTGATTGTGATGATGATTATTATTATAAGGGTTTGTTCAGTTCAGTAGTGTTGTAGTAATTATTATGTCAAAAACAGTATAACAGTAAATAAAAATCGGTTCAGCATATCGGTTATCGGGCACATAATCATCCAAATATTTGTTATTGGCATCGGTTTAAAAAAATGAGTATCGGTCGATCTCTATAAAAAACCTCTCTCAGATAGCTCTATTAGTGTGGTGGATTTTAAACAAGTGGTTTTGCACCTATTTGGCTCCCCCTACTGGCTTAACTTGCACTCTCATTACTGATTGGCTGACTTTGCTGCCACTCAAAAAATGTAGCCAATTATTTTAAAGTGGAGGGGCAGGGAGATGCCTGTGATGTCATAAGCATCAGTTTTTCAGATTGGGCCGTTTTCTGGCTGACATTTCTAAAAGAGGAATTTCTATGAGACTGAGATGTTTAGCATGTTTAGCACTTTTTTATGTTCGTGAATGCGGGTAGACTACCATTATTCAACAAAGACAAGGTAAAAATGGTTTTTCATTCTCTGTCCCCTTTAATACAGTATATGATGTCTAAAGTTTCTTCAATTCCATGTGACACAATACATATGGACTGTTACTCGACTTAAGCCAGCAAAACAAATACATGAGAATAAAATCCCCATGTATCTTTCTATAGTTTCACTAAAGTCCCATCAGCTACAGATCTGTAGATCAGCAAAAAGTTAATTTTGGACCATGTTAAATGCACCAGGAAACTCGCTTTCATTTGTCTGTCAACTGCAAGTGTGTACTACACCTCTGTGACCACTCAAACTTTTCCAGTCAAACAATGAAACTCATCCATCATCCCACTTTAAAGTTAGGCGTGCGACTGCTGGAATATTTGTCACCAGTGTATTTGTTTCCATCATTAGCATTTGTGAGCAGACCAGATGAATAGTCAGTTTCTGGCAGGACATCTATATCTTCTTATGGCCATACACAGAAATTAAAACTACAATGTATATTGCACATTTGGATCTGGAATAGGATTATAGTATAAATACAGTTGTTGATTTGTACACAGGCTTTGGGATGCTTCTAAAAATACTCACTCTTGTGTATGTCACTAAAACCTTTTTACTCAATTCAGTCTTTCTTCATTTATTCGTTGATACTTTTTTCTGTTAAAAACAAAGAAGACTTTCTTCAGTACTAGCTAGGAAGAAAAAGGAAGATCACTTTACACTGTTGAGCAAGTTCTGAACATTGCAAACATTGCATCAAATAAACCAAAACCAGACTTCTGCAAAAAGAAGTATTTGGAAGCATTTGTAGTACAGTAACTTTAAAATGTTTAGTAACACTAACTCATTCTGCATTTATATGTTTGTCCACATGAGAGTAAAACTGTGGAATAACACAAACATAGCTACTGTATGGGATTATGGGATTACAATATTACTAAAAGCATCCAACACTGTAAAAATGTCTGGGTTATTTTTGACCCATAATGGGTAAATATTGAACAGAACACGTGCTGGGTTAAAAATTGACCCAATGTTGGGTTATTTTAACCAACTGCTGGGTTATTATACCCCATGGTTGCATAACAACAACCCAACATTGGGTAATTTTTAACCCAGCACGTGTTCTGTCAAATATTTACCCATTATGGGTCAAAAATAACCCAGACATTTTTAGAGTGAAAATAAATCAAAATCTATTTTAACCTACTCAGTGCAGTCACCATTTGCCTATAATTATCCAACGCTATCCCATGGCAATTCGTACGCATTTTACGAGGTGGCTTATTTGTATTAATTTGTGACCTTGGGGTTAGGGGTGGGGTTTTGTTATTGTTTTACCGTATTTTTCGGTCTATAAGCCACATTTTTTTCCATAACTTGGCTGGTGCTGCGTCTTATAGTCAGGTGCGCCTTGTAAGTCAGTATGAATTAATTTAGACTTTTTTGAGGCTAGAGACATCATTACCGTCTACTGCCGCGAGAGTTCACCATATGCTGCTTCTATATAATTCAATGGATTCAGTGATGTGGAATGATGAGTATGCGAACTTCACGCTAGTTGGCTTAATTTAGACTATTCAACCTTCCAGGGCCGGGTTTCCCAAAAGCATCGTAAGACTAAGTAGATCGTAAAAACGATCGTACGAATCATCTTAGAATTACGGGCTGTTTCCCAAAAGCTTCGTAACTTAAGTTGCACTTGAAAATCATCATAGTTCATTCATAGTTCGTTCATTCATAAGTGCATCGTAAGACAACAGAGTTACAAGGTCACCTACAGGACAACCAGCAAATTGCACTCCTGCAATAACGATAATGTAATGTTTTAAATGTTTATTTATTTATTGGGTTCTTCTTTGTTTATTTTATATTAAATATATAATATATTTAAAATTCAAATGATAAATCAAATTTAAATGACTAAACATAAATTAATAAAGAAGGAAAACGTATTTTGTACAAGTTGGTAAAAGTTTTTTGTATTTTGGTAAAAGTTGGTATAGCAAATTGATAAATGGTTCCTACCGATTGCTGCTATAATTCATCTAAACATTGTTTTGAAGGGAAATGGCATCTAATTAAAGAAACCAAATAAATATTCACGGTACAATGCAATAATCCATAATAATAAATAAACATAGATAATAAACAACAAATAATAATAATAATCTAAACTATAATAGAAACGCAGAAGGCATTTCGCAGTGCGACGAGTCCTAACTAAATACGGAAAATAATATTTAATAAATTTTTAAAACATTTAAAAAGTCATTAAACAATAATAAAAATATGTTATTACAATATTAGTGCACATTGGCTGAAGATCATTAGCCTAAACAAGCTTCTGCTACAAATTCGAGTCATTCTATTAGTGACATTTCAGCACTTGACAAATGGATAGCGACTCGTAAGTAGCACTTAAAACCTAGTTGCGAATGATCGTTTTACGTGCATCTTTGGGAAACGCACGTATATGAACAACGAATGTTCGTTAAGTAGCTCATAGAAAGCGCTCTTAAGTGCTAAGTTCAATCGTTATCGGGAAACCCAGCCCTGGTAAGTTCTGTATGGTATGGGTTATCGTTTAAATAACTGATAAGATTACTTTAACGTACAGACATCTATTCAGCCTGCTGTTCTGTCTGCTATTGTTTAGTAAAATAACTTGTCTTTCCAAATTAAATGTCTGTTCTTCGGCTTGGTTTTTGTAAAAACTATTTTCTAAATAAACGCGACGTATAGTCTACTGTGACTTATATATGTTATTTCGTCTTAATGACGCATTTTTGAATGATGCGGCATATTTTTTATGATAATCGTGTGTTCTTTGTACAAATCACTTCATACCAATTTCAAACGAATTAGCCAAATTGTAAAATACGTACAAATTCTCGGGATATCAGGCTCATTAATCCTGATTAGGGCTGGGACAACGCGTCGACGTAATCGACGACGTCGACGCAAAAAATACGTCGACGCGAAATATGCGCGTCGATGTGTCAGACCCAAAAACACGGCGCCATAGAATAGTAGCAACGCGAGTGGCTTCAGTCCACGGCGGTTTCACACAGCAAGTGTGAGCAGTACGTGCGGTGCGTGTTTTTTGAGCGCCCACGTTAACAAGCATGCACCCCGCCGCATGAGCAACAGTGCTGCAATCGTTTCTGCGTCGGTTCTGCTGCGCTGCTCATGCTCAATTAAAGTGAAAGTGTTTTGTTTATGGTTTAAATGCTCGTGGATTGACGCGAAAATGTGTCATTTTACCATAAAATCATGAATGTGAAGTGTATTTTAAACCGTCATGACTTTGAGCAATGTAACAGAAAGCAATGAAATATGTCACTGTTGCCAGAAGACTGCGCTTTCATTCACTCTCTGTCCAGCAGTAAATGAGTCCTAATCTATCTTAACAAACTTAAGAGAAAGAGATTTAATAATATATGTGCTTCTTAAGTCTATAATTGTGTTTATATCTGTCATTAAATGGACTAGAACAGCACGAAAACAATGTGGATTAAACAAATCAAGTTATAAATGTTACACTGACCATGAAAAGGCACATTGAAGAGGTTTTGCACATAAATGCATGTAAAATAAAGTAATTTGAACTTGAGATTTTTATACTGTTACTAAACTGCACAGTATGAGCTGCAAACGCTTTATTGAATGCTACGTCTGACTAAGAATGCATTATTTTGCACTTGTATAGTCTTTTTTATTTTGAAATTTTAAGAGCAATGAACATATATTGAAATGTTTACATCAGATATGTAAAACAACATTTTTGCTATTAGTATAAATTGCTATTAGTTAATTAATGGGGAGATAATCGAGAATCGAATCGAAGTCGAATCGGACTGATGAAATTAATCGTTAGATTAATCGATGCATCGAAAAAAGAATCGCTAGATTAATCGTTTAAAAAATAATCGTTTATCCCAGCCCTAATCCTGATATGTTTTTTTTAATAAAGTTCCATCTGACTTGTGCTTTTATTGGCTATTTTCTTCATTCATTTTAAATTTTCTAATGAAAGAAATTATTTTTTGACACAATTATTTTTTGTTGTCTATGCATACACCTTCAGAGTTTTAAGATGATGAGAAACATTTCAGTCAAGTATTTCTAAAGTTTTTAGTTCACTATTTTGAACTATTCAACTAAGGCTTAGTCCTTGCTTTAGCTTAGCCTTTTCTGTGAAACCATGCCCCAGATCTGTATTTAACTGATAAGAATTCATCTGATTTTAGCTTTACTGATGGTTTAAATCCATTAATTCTGAATAATCAGTTTTAGAGTATCAAGTTATTCTCATTGTAAAACAACTTATGTCTGATCCCTTACAAAAAGATTTCACATCTTCCAGTGCTAACCCAAAGCTACACAGTTAAGAAATAGTACTGGTGGTGATTTTATTCCCTCATAACGCATGTATTTGTTATTGTTTTCCTCTCTATTGAGAAGAGATTTGACCTGTGAGGATTCTTGAGAGAGCGGAGACTCTAAAACTGCCGTTTACAGGCCATTCATTGAGCTTCAGTTCATTTAGGGCAAAAGATGATCCTCTTAAGACCATGTAAATACTGTGTGATTTATAAACAAATACCCTGTTTGATTGCAAGTGCAGGCTTGAGTGAGTTTGAGGCTCAAGTGTGGATGTTTGTGTGGCGGCTGTCCAGTACTGAGGAGGATTGAAAGAGTGTATGTGGATTAGTGAACAGATATGCATCTATCATGAGGAATACTGCATTCTTATCCTATGTTGGGTTGCTTCAACTAATGGTTGGGTCAAATAGGGACAACTTTTAGGTTAATTTGCTTGGGTTTTTTCCTATTTTACCCAATCAAGGGTTAAAATAACTCAACATATTTAAATTGTGAATATTTGTATGGGACACTGACACTGACTTTCATGGTCACAAAAAGGTCTCTAGCTGTCACTGGGGGAGTACCATTTAACCTTTGTACCTAAAGAATTCATATTAGTAGTTTAGAGGTACATATTGGTACCTAAGAGTGCATATTGGTGCCACATTTTTGCATATCTGTCCCTAAATGGTATTAGGTACCGCCTCAGTAACAGCTTTTTTTGACCATTTTTCTGACAGTGTATATAAATTTGAACGGTTGCCGTGTTGTGTTAAAAAGTTTATTTATCTCGATCAACATCTATTTCTGTTTTAAAGTTTGCCTTGTTCAGTCTTTCCATCTGAAATTAGAAAGAGCCAGTAGAAAATCTCCAACAGTGGTCACGGTTATAAAACCGTCCGTCGACACAGTGGTGGATTTATTTGATACGCTTTAATTGGGCCAAAGAAATAAATGAAACATCACTTTAAACTAGACTGATTGTAAACAATATTCAAATGCGAGAAAGTGGAAAAATTTAAACTCAAGCACTCTCTGAAATTGTCTGGTCACACATCTGCCTTCAAGTGAAGACATTTGAGGATAAATATCCAGAAGCGAGCCAAAGGAGGCTGATATTTACTTATAAACAGACACACACTGATTTCCACAATAGCGGCTCTGTGTTTGCTGGGGTCTGACGGGCGGCATGTGACTGACTGGTTTTATCTATTGCCTTGCATGAACACTGTTAATTTCAGCAGAAACCAGGACAAAAGCTGATGAATTAACCTCCCCGCTAGTTCCTGTGCAATTTTCTACTTTTGTTCAGATCGAGGCAGCTTTACAAAGTGCACGAGCGTACGGCAATGAGCAATTTGTGTTCACCCTTTAATTTAGACTCTCCTTTCAAATGTGTCATAGCACAATGCGTCATTTATTTTTTATTTATTTAATAATTTACTGTTTTATGCACCGTTTTCATTTGTTATCTACTGTCATACACTAAAAAAGTACCACAGTATTACCATGTTTTGGGAGATGTAGGGACGGTTTCCCAAACAGGGCTTAAGTCTAGTACAATAATATAATGCTTGTTTGAACTGTCTTATCTGAAAGCCGCTTTCACAGACATATTTTAACATACACTCACCTAAAGGATTATTAGGAACACCTGCTCAATTTCTCATTAATGCAAATATCTAATCAACTAATCACATGGCAGTTGCTTCAATGCATTGGTCTGAGTATTTCACAATCTGCTCAGTTACTGGGATTTTCACGCACAACCATTTCTAGGGTTTACAAAGAATGGTGTAAAACGGGAAAAACATCCAGTATGCGGCAGTCCTGTGGGTGAAAATGCCTTGTTGATACTAAAGGTCAGAGGAGAATGAGCCAACTGATTCAAGCTGATAGAAGAGCAATTTTGACTGAAATAACCACTCGTTACAACTGAGGTATGCAGCAAAGCATTTGTGAAGCCACAACACACACAACCTCTGAAGGCTACTTCCAGCAGGATAATGCACCATGTCACAAAGCTTGAATCATTTCAAATTGGTTTCTTGAACATGACAATGAGTTCACTGTACTAAAATGGCCCCCACAGTCACCAGATCTCAACCCAATAGACCATCTTTGGGATGTGGTGGAACGGGAGCTTCGTGCCCTGGATGTGCATCCCACAAATCTCCAGCAAGATGCTATCCTATCAATATGGGCCAACATTTCTATAAGAATGCTTTCAGCACCTTGTTGAATCAATGCCACGTAGAATTAAGGCAGTTCTGAAGGCGAAAAGGGGGTCAAACACAGTATTAGTATAGTGTTCCTAATAATCCTTTAGTTGAGTGTATATCAGTGCTATTGTTTTGTCTCAAGATGCACACCAGTATTGTTTTGTAAAGTTTGTTTGTAAAAACTACTTTAGTGTCCTAATATACAGTAACTAAGGAGGTTTAGTCCAGGATTAATCTAACCCTGATCTGGGAAACAGCTCTTTGTTGTACTTTATTAATACAACAGAGATTAAATAAAACTAACATAAACAAATTATATAGAACTGACGATCTTGCTCTGTCTTCAGCTCATAGCGGTCTACGAGGAGCAGGACCCACACCATGGAGGTGACGGCACCAGCGCCAGCTCCACAGGAACCCAGAGTCCAGAGCTCTTCAGCGCAGGCGAGCTCAACTCCAGTGAGATTGAGGTCACACCATCTGCGCTCAGGACCAGTAAGTTACAATTTGCATGCGTTAACATGTGCAACTACTTTTGCACGCTACTTTCACACCCAAGTCCAATTCAACCTCCTGACTCGTGTGAGCCAGTCTGTAAAAACCCAGCTAAAGTCATGTTTTGTGATTGATTTATTGTTTTCAACATAAAATCATGTAAACATAATGTAAAGAACATTTTGTGAAAACATAACCTTGATATCTTTAATATTGATCATGTCAAATCAATGATTAAAATCAAACTTAGATTATAAGACTGTAGTCTGGATTTGACAGACAGGGTCACATTTTATTTGCTTCTAAAATGTGGCACATTTTTAAAATCAGCAGGTGCATCTTTATTAATAGAGATAAAAGTCACAGCTGTTTTGCATCATCAGTTGTGATTTAGTAAATAAGGCCTTTTATGTTTTTATGATTTCATGTTTTTTGTTACTTTCAACCAGGAAATCTGTCTGTACTTGCATAATGCAAGAAGTTGGAGGCATGCAAGCTGTGCACTTTGCAATTTGTGCTGACACAAACAAAACTTAGATATAAACTTAGGTATAACAAGTAAACTTTTATGTAACTTTATGCATACTGTTCCCCAGATCCCAAATTATTAGTGTGCGCTCACATTCATAAAACAGTTTTCCTAACTAAACAACATACAGTCTCAACCCAGTCTCACGAAATGCGTATAAATATCACGCAGTGTGAAAAGTCGTGCAATACATATGCCCAATTTCCAATTTTGTGTGCATATGATATGCCAGTCCTTCTCTTTCACTTAACACGGCGCATCTTTTCGTGTTGTTTTATGTATTCGTTTAAATTTTTTCTGTTTTTTAAACCAATGAGTCTCATTCACTAATAATTGCGTATGTTTTTCGTATTTATACGCACACTTAAACTTCTCACAAAACTTTCCGCATAATTCACAACATGTGCATACGCACATGAATTTGTTTGTTTACTTGTTCTTACGTTGAATTTGGAGTGTTCTACATGAGCGGACACGTGCACGAGGTTGGTAATTTGCATAAAACACGCCCAAACCAGCTCCATATAAGGGCTTTCCGCAGCGCTGGTCTACAGAAAAGTTTGCAAAAGAGCTCGAAAAGAAATCCATGATCATATTTATTATCGGTAAAGTTTTGTTTTGCTTAGCATTTTTTATTTGGGAGCTTCTGTATCGAAAATAAAACAGACAGGAGATCAAGTGATTGACATTTGGACCTCTCATTACGTTTACATTACATTTACATTAGGCATTAAGCAGACGCTTTCATATAGAGATTTAAAAAGGTGAGGAAGGAAAGCGTGAAGATTCGTCAATACGTGCATCTTCTTTTTATGTGTGGAAAAAATAAGTAAGCTATAATAATGTATAATATAATGTATATAATAATAATATAGATCATGTATAATAATTTATAATACTGAAAATATGCTGAATATATATATAAAATATTATAATATAAAATATAATTATGTATAATAATTATATTTTATATTATGTATTATAATTATAATGTTTATTATAAACATTATAATTATAGCCTAGTATTTGATTATAGGGTACGTGACCCTTGGTTTTAGGTTTTCTTACATTTTTGCATACATTTACAAGAAAATTTGATACGAAAGTTTTTGTCAAATCACGATTTGTTCGTGAAAACATTTGCATGCACATCTTACGCACAAATCTGTGCCTACGCATGCTTAGTGAATGAGACCCATTGTCACTTGGGTTTGGTGTTAGATTTGGGATTTGCTTTAGGGTGTCATTTAATATATAGTTTTTTTCATGTTTTTGTCTTTTTTTAAACCATAGTCGCTTGGAGTTGGGGATAGAATTAGGGTTAGGTCATTTTATGTAACAAAAAGTTGCTCTAACCCCAAACCCAAGCGGCAATGTTAAAAAAAGTTTGAAAAACCAATACATGAAACAACACGAAAACATGTGCCATATAAAGTAAACTGGAAGGACTGGCGTATCATATGCGCGCAAAATGTAAAATTTGGCATATGTATTGCACAACATTTTACACTGCATGCTATTTATACGCATTTTATGAGACTTGAGTATAAAAATGCTGAGAATGTGAAACTTTTTTTATTTTGTTTCTTTGTCCTAAATGTATTTCTGGAATCTGTTTAGTCATTGCTGTGATATTTGAGGCAAGAGAGAGAGTTGCCAGCTTTCTGTTGTGTTTGACACTGGACGTACGGGGACTGACCTTGACAGGAAGGCGGGGTTGAATGGGCAGGTGAAATTGTCAGGGGATCTTCTGCTACAGAACAGTGAGACACATTCATTCAGGTGTGAAGAGACGAAAGTCTACTGCTATGATTAACACTGACAGTTCACACCGGTCTGTGCACGCACAACCTCATTTGAATATATATTAGTTAGTGTGATCGAATAAAAAATAAAGCTTTGGAGAACGTGGATCCATTTCTAATTTTATAAAACTGTGTGTGTAGAAACATGTGGGTGTTAGAAAAATAGGGCAGTGATTGTGAAACAAATCCTCTTAGTTTCTTTAAAGAACACATACATGCACACACTGAAGTAAAAGAGGTGAATGCGTTCCCATGTTAGCAGGCTTTTCTGTATGTCGCTTTTATTTATTGTTGTAGGCTCAAAGCTGGCACAGAGGGAGATCTGGAGTCGAGCACACCCAATGTGTGAATTCCCTCTTCCGTGTGAATGCTGCCAGCATGAGGCCTATTCACCTCAAAATATGTGTACATGCTTGAGTTTGTGTGCCACCATAGTACACGAATCCCAAACATTTTTATATCTTTTCCATGTCTTAGTGGATTTACACTAAAATCACTTTATAAATAGATAAATATTCATCTGAATCTGACTGAATGTGCCATATTCAAGATGTTTAACTGTTTTAGGTTACTAACAAGTTACTTTTCATCTATTTATAGTAGGGCTGTCAATCTGTACTTTTTAATCTATATTAAATCGCTAAATCGCATGATTGTCATGAGTTACTGTAATTGTATATATATATATATATATATATATATATATATATATATATATATATATATATATATATATATATATATATATAACAAATAGATTTGGCAAACAAAAAGTAAAAAAAAAATTATATATAAAAAAATTTATATATATATATATATATATATATATATATATATATATATATATATATATATATATATATATATATATATATATTCGTTTATTGTTTAATTGACATTAATTGAGCTTAAGACAGACAGCTTTTAAGATCTACTGTAATGCAAGGATCTAATATAATGTTACACATCAGATATTTTTCCAATTAATTAAACATTTACTTAAGACATAACAAATTATATTTGCGTGAATTCTTGTCAAAACAGATATTTTTAAAAATGTAATTCTGTCTATGTTTGCATATATTGGGGTCTTTGTGCATGCTTCAGATGTGTCAGTCAGGCGCGAGGAAGATCGTTTTCGAGTCGTGTCACTCATAATAACTCTTTAAACATCAATCAGGTCCTGAACTTTTCTCTCTTAATAACTATTTTAACTTCAAGCAAGTTAGTATTGCACATTATTTTCGAATTCCTGCATGTTTTAAAACCGAAACCAAAATCTCCGACATGCAAGTGGATGGACACGCATCATTTTTATTAGTTTTAGGACGGTACACCTCTCAGAAAACATACAAATATTGATATAGATACTGTATAGTCGTTTGATGACTATTTACTGTCTAAAGGGGAATCCACACCGGCCGCGCAGCTCAGCGCCGTTCTAAAAAAAATCAAACACATTGTTTTCTATGAGTATATGCACACCGGCGCCGCCAGGTGGCGCCTATCTGCGCCGCCCAGCTGTGACTCTGAAAGTTGCTCAAATCCCTGTCGCGCCACACAGCGCCACTCACATAGTTTAACATTAAATAACATCATATTTGTCCCACATCATTAATGATTAACATTGGCTGCTAACGTATATTTTACATTTTGAATTAGACGCTATCTGACGAAGCTCGCGCTATTTAATGTGCACTTCCGGTTTACAATACCTCCGAATTCTCCTAGGCGCGACGCGGTGCGGCGCTGAGCTGCGCCGCCGGTGTGCGATCCCCTTAATGCTGCGTCTCAATTTATCTAACAACGTGCTACGCATTGCTTTTAATCGTTAAATTAATCAAATTGGTGTCGTTAAAATGAATTTACGTTAATGCGTTAATTTTACGTTAATGTTGACAGCCCTAATTGATCAATATTACCTAGCGGCAGGCTGTGTATTTTGCACCTGAAGGCTGAAGTATTGTCAATTTTTTCTTGTTACGCAAGGATCCGCATACTTTGTGCCTAATACAATTTCCGTCAGAATAGTGCCCACCACCAGATTTTTAAAACCATGTCTACAGTCGCGCATGCACGTACAGGAGAATGTAGTATGTGGCCCAGGACATGCAAAGCATTTTGTCGCAATGCGCATGCGTCGAACATCTGTGTACACGTACGAGTCAAATAACTTGTACTCTGCAAAGCTGTGCATTCGACCCTGCACGTACGTTTGCGTACACGTAATAAAACATACTTAAAATCTGGGCGTATCCCTTCAGTGTTGTCCTACCTTATTCACGCGTTAATTTAACATTAATTTTGACAGCCCTAATTTTTAGCAATATTACCTAGCAGCAGGCTGTGTATTTTACACCTAAAGGCTAAAGTATTGTCAATTTTTTACATGTTACGCAAGGATCCGCATACTTTGCGCGTAATGCAATTTCCGTCAGAATCGTTCCCACCACCAGCTTTTTAAAACCCCGTCTACAGTCGCACATGTGCGTACAGGAAAATGCGTAGTATGTAGCCCAGGAGATGTCGCAATACGCATGTGTCGAATGTCTGTGTAAACGTACGAGTCAAATAAACCTGTACTTTGCAAAGCTGTGCATTCGACCCTGCACGTACGTTTGCGTAAACATAATAAAACAGACGTAAAATCCAGGCTGAAGCCTTCAGTGGTGTCCTACCTGATTTAATTCACCTCTTCATACCATCATTATGACATCACATCTATATAAACCATCAATATTATAAGTACCGTATTTTCCAGACTACAGTCGCAATTTTTTTCATATCTTGGCTGGTGCTGCATCTTATTCTCAGAAGCGCCTTGTAATTCTTTATGAATTTTGACATTTATGAGGCAAGAGAGACCATTATCGTCTACAGCCGCGAGAGTTCGAAATATATGGCGCTCCAGTATTTATGCAATTCAGTGGATTCAGTGATGTTGAATGACGAGTCCGCGAACTTGATGCTTGGTGGCTTGTTCGGTTAATGTATCCTCTTCAAGGCCAATTTATACTTTTGCGTTAGGTGCGCGTTATAGGTACGCTGTAACATACGCATAGACGCGAAGTCGCGAACCCTGTCGCAGTAGCCTTCGCAGTACCTGACGTGCACCTCCTCAAAAATTTAACTACACGTCGAAACGTCGCGGACCGCAAGATCTGTGATTGGTCGGCGTGAATGCATTGTGTTTCCTCCTACGCATTTCGGCGGTGTAACTGCAGAGCAACACAAACGCAGAAGTATAAATGCTCATGACGGCGTTGCCTACGTGCGTAGCGTTTGGCGTACCCTACGGCGTAACCCCGACGCAAAAGTATAAATTCGCTTTCAGCCTTCCAGGTATGTTCTGTATGCTATTGTTTATCGTGTAAATAACTGATAATGTTACGATTACGTACAAACATCTATTCAGCCTGCTGTTCTGTGTGCTATTGTTTAGTTGAATAACTTGCCTCTCCAGATGAAATGTGTGTTCTTCGGCGCGGATTTTGTGAAAACTTTTTCTAAATAAATGCCACGTATAGTCCACTGCGACTTATATATGTTATTTTGTCTGACTGACGCATTTTTGATTGGTGCGACTTATACTCTGCTGCAACTAATAGTCCGGAAAATACGGTATATAGGTTGTATATAGTATAACAGGTCATTGTATCACAGGTATCTCATGCAGACAGAATACATGTGCTATATATATTCAGATACCCTTTTAAATGGTCCAATGTGCCATCTAGGTAAGGATTTGTATACATTTGCTACCAATATGTACCATTGAGGTAATATATGAACTCTTTAGGTGCAAATATGTGCTTTATGAAAGGGTGCAGCCTTAATGACATCTAGGGACCATTTTTTAAATATTTTCTGTACTTGATGCACAATAGCATGTGACACCGCAAGACTCTCGGCTTTCTTAAAGTATTTCACGTCTTTTCATTTTTCATGCGTAGCGTACTGACAGTAATCTATTTCCACTCTCTAACAAGACTCTGAATCACTGAGTTTGCCCTCGATGACTGGCTTGATTACATAACTTCCTCTCCTCATCAGCTTTTTCTCGCCGTCTAATATTGATGATAGATAAATAGTGAAGGCTGTTCGTAACAACTTTCCACAAAAAACAGACTTAAACCCAGTGGTACCCAAAGCGAACGGAGATGAGCACATTACTCACAGCAACGACGGGAAAAATCACAGCTGCGGTTGGCCCTTGAGCCCGACTGACGGAGCGTATAATCACGGATACTCAGAGTTTTCGTCTGCGGAATTTGCATTGATTGTTCTTTAATGCAAGTGGGAAAGGGGAGAACGAGACCCCATCTTTTACGTTTGATTATTTAAAAAAAAGCATTCAGCAGAGGTCAGGGCAACTAATAATTGGATTGGTGATGAGATGTAAATTATGGTAATGAATGTAATTTGCTTGTAATTATACAGAATCATGCGTTCGTCTGACTCGCCTGACACCACGAGCGCAATCTCGCAAAAAGTCGAGGGAAAGAAAGAAAACTTTAAAGCTTTATGACACTTTCGCTCGGTGTTGAATCTTAATGAAGGTTTGGACCGTCTGATTTATTTTTCACGCATTCTGCAGTGCAGTCGTAGCGTGTCGGCTGGTATTTATAAAGTGTTTGTAGTGTGCGGGGTGAGATCTGGAGCGTGCGCTGAGCAGGGGAGGTCCCTGGTGGGCTCAGAGAGGCAGGCACTCATTAGTACGGGTGTGTGCTGTGTTCAGGTGCTCTACCCTGGGGCTCGCTCGCTGACACGTGCCCTCTCTTCGGTGCACTTCCTGGATCTCTTTAGCTTAGCTCCAATAACTCACCGCAGCATGTCTGCCTCCTTCACTTTCCCTCATTACCAAGCATCCTTCCCTGCTTTTACACAACATAACATCATATTCCATCATGCACGTGGATATGGCACCCATCTATCCATCTTATCACATGTTGTGGACTCTGCTATTAGGGCTGTACGATATTGAAGACAAATGTAATTGGCGATAAATGATATGCAATACAATAATGCATTAATTGGGACTTAACATATGTTAATATGCACTAAAATACACTCACCTAAAATATTATTATTAGGAACACCTGTTTAATTTCTCATTAATGCAATGGTGTGGGGGATGTTTTCTTGGCACACTTTAGGCCCCTTAGTGCCAATTGGGCATCATTTAAATGCCACGGCCTACCTGAGCATTGTTTCTGGCCATGTCCATCCCTTTATGACCACCATGTACTCATCCTCTGATGGCTACTTCCAGCAGGATAATGCACTATGTCACAAAGCTTGAATCATTTCAAATTGGTTTCTTGAACATGACGATGAGTTCACTGTACTAAAATGGCCCCCACAGTCACCAGATTTTAACGCTGAAGGTGAAAGAGGGTAAAACACAGTATTAGTATGGTGTTCCTAATAATCCTTTAGGTGAGTGTATGTAGTGCTTTTTTAAGCTTGGCTGCACCTGTTCTTATGTCTTCACATTGTATAAAAAAGAGCAACTTCTTTTGTGTTCAACAGTCATACGATATCAGATCAACGTAAGCGAACGTTGACAGAATTCAAATTTTTAGTTCAGCCAACCTTTTAAATGCACACCTGGATGCTCACTCCTCTGAATAAAAACCAACAACAACCAAGGTTCAAATGCAGCAGTTCCCAAAAAAGATCACAAATGGTGCACCTGTTCTGCGTCACCCCCGTTGCGTTTGTATCGCAATGTTTTTCACCATTAAAGCTCCCCAGAGAGAAGGCCGGGTGCTGGTTCCAGCAGGATGCTGGTTGGCTGTAATGTAAGTGACGGGTTGGGGATATAAGTGCGGTGACAGGGGCTTCCCTGCCTGTGCGCTGTTGACACACCAGCCATTAGGAGATTGCCTGCGGGGAAAAGTGCAGACACCTGCGGGCAGGCCAATATTTATATAATCAATTTGTTTTGTGGCTGGCCGCTGGGACACCTCCTGCCCGGCCTCACTCTTGAACTGCGGTCTAGTAGACGTCATTAGGGATACATGGCGGGACACGACAACTCGACGCATAGACAATAATATAAATAAAGTGAGGGTAGCGTATCACATTTAATGAAGGCTGAGTGGTGAAGATGACTTGCATGCTTACGAGGGTATACTTAGAAAACGGCCAAGATCATCCAATTCATCCAATGCTGTCCGATGTTTTTAAAACTTAAGGTTTGCTTCACTTTTATAAAAAATATTCTGATAATTTACTCACCCCATGTCATCCAAGATGTTTATTAAGAAATTAAGTTTTTTTTAGGAAAACATTGCAGGATTTTTCTTCATGGACTTTAGTGGACCTCAACAGTTTACAGTTTCAATGCAGTTTAAAAGGTCACGTTTTTCCTGTGTTTTCGGAAGTAGAGGGCTGTAGTACAAACTGGCTGTTCGCTGTAGGCTTTGAAAAGAAAATTCAATTTCTGTTAAAGAAAATATATCGCTTGGCATTAAACTTTGAACTTTATAATTTTGCAGGTATTACTTATGCCCTAACAGCAACCTTATACACCAACTAAAGTTTAAAATATGGGATCACAAAAAATTCTCTGAATCTAGTGAAATGATCGTCATGTTCGCCAAAAAAAAAACAAAAAAAAAAACACAACGTCTCATCTTGCACCAAACGTGTGACAGGCCACCGTGACCTTACGTATTACGTAATCACGTCAAAAGGTCACGCATTACATATGTGAAACGCACATTTGCGGACCATTTTAAACAATAAACTGACACAACTGAGACATTAAGTAGTATCATTCAACATACAACAACGTCGAAACGGTCCTCTTTCTCCATACTTGTAAACACTGTGGTGGTAGTTTGCATACGTTATGCATGACCTTTTGACTTCATTGCGAAATACGAGAAGTTGTGCTTTAAAAAGTACATATTTTTTGCCGATATTTCACTAGTTTTGCTAGATTAGACCCTTATGCCATGTTTGGGATTGTTTAGAGCCATTTGAAGCTGCATTAAAACTGCAACTTTAAACTGCATTAAAGCTTTAAACTGTTGACGTCCACGAAAGAAAAAGAAAAATCCTGGAATGTTTTCCTCAAAAAACTAATTTTTTCTTCAAATGAACAAAGAAAGACATCAACATCTTGAATGACACGGTGGTGAGTTAATTATCAGAATGTTTTTTTTTTTATAAAAGTGGAATATTCCTTTAATAATTATCATTAATAATACTCAGTCAATATTAAAGGGGACATATCATGAAAATCTGACTTGTTCCATGTTTAAGTGCTATAATTGGGTCCCCAGTGCTTCTATCAACCTACAAAATGTGAAAAAGATCAACCCAATAACTTTTTGGTAAACCAGTCTCTGCAAGCATGTGAAAAAATGTGTAATTGAAATGTGGCTCCCCTTGTGATGTCAGAAAGGGATCTTATTATAATAAAACCACCCCTTAATCTGCTCTATTCAACCACAGCACTGCCATTTAATGCAGCAATCGACTAATTTGCATTTTTAAGGACACACCCCAAAACAGCAATTTTTTGCTCACACCTATGTCGCAATTTTAACTTGATATAACAAATTATCTGTGGGGTACTTTGAGCTAAAACTTCACATATGTTCTCTGCAGACACCAAAGATTTATTTAACAATAATTTTGACAAGTCTTGTGAAATGTCCCCTTTAAAGATATCAAGGTTCATTTTATGTAGAAAATGTTAAATCACGAAAAAATACTTTTTGTGTCTCGGTTTTCACATGTGAAGGAGGTACAAATGTTGTCACTGGAGCAGTACCTTTTCAAAAAATACAATTTTGTGCATAAAAGGTGAATATTAGTACCTCAAAGGTACACATTGATACCTTAGAGCAGGGGTCTCCGACCTTGGGTAAAACAATCTGGAGGGCTACTTTTTGATATAGTCTACTTAAAACATTTTTGGTTTACTTGTTGATATGTTTAAGTATTGTTTAAAATGTTAACATACGTAAACCAAGCCAAGCTAATATAAAAAAATGAATAAATAAATATTACAAATGAGACTATTTATAGAATGTGCTTTGGCGGGCACCTCACAGACTTTGTGCGGGTTACCTGGTGCCCACGGGCACCATGTTTGGAGACCCCTGCCTTAGAGGCACATACTGGTATATCTGTGCATATCAAAAACGTACTTATTAGGACCTTTTTAAAAGGTACCATCACAGTGACAACGTTTGTTCTTTTTTTCCTGAGAGTGCATCACTTTACTCTTTATATTTTCCTTGACTCTCTCACCTTTGAATCGTGGCCCTTTTTTGGTATGCTTCACATCCTACTCCCCTTTTATATATAGATCACAATCCGATATGGATGGTTTATGTGCCTGATTGCTTATCTCTTTTTTGGATTGTGTTTTTTAAAGATCTACACATCTCCTCATGATAACCTAGTTGGCCATCAGGCATCCTAAACAAACCCTTAGTCAGATATGAACATATATATCTCCCAAGGGTTTTTCCTTCCTAGGACTTTTTTATTTCCTCGGCTAAACAGCCCGGGGTTTTTGTTTTTTTTCTCCTAGGGTTTTTTTTACCCCGGGGAGGCAGCCTGCTTGGGCTTAACTTAGGTTCTTCTTCTAGACGTTACATTAGTAATACGCTCGCTTATAATGTCGAGTCATAGCCGCAGCAAATTTGACTGCTTATGCTATCGTGTATTATGTTGTGCTATCTGTCGTTTTTCTGTGCTTTTACTACTTCTATCAATGTAAAGCTGCTTTGAAACAATTAATTATTGTGAAAAGCGCTATATAAATAAAATTGAATTGAATTGAATTGAATTGAATTGAATTGAACCACACTACTAAAATCGCACTCCTGCATCCCTGGCGTATCACAAAATGACTTTATGCAGTTTGTCATTGAACTGTTTTTTTTTTTTTTTTTGGGGGGGGGGGTATGTGTAAGAGCCGTGGTTTATTGGTTATGTCATCTGTTAATCATGCCTCCCTGTTCCATTAGCAACGGTGACACAATGAACATGCGGGGAGGGCAGAGACACCAAAAGTAGCTTTGACACTAGAGTGGGCGACAGGCTTGCCTAATTCAGACTATTAGTCATAGGACTATAAAAGTGTCACAGTGTAATCTAAAGCTTATTATAGCCGATAATTGTAACAATTTAAACTATAAAACAAGGAAAAACAGCTGTTTAATGAGGTGTAACGATACAAGAAAACTTCAAGCAAGCACCATTGTGTTTGTCTTTTTGCTTCGCAGTACTTTTTACACCCACACTATTGAAGTCTTCCCACTGATTTCTCTTTTTTAGTCTCACTGCTAGTTTCTCTTTCCAATTAAACATGATTGAGAGATCACATGTATCTACCTTCCTTTCACCTGCCGGCTTCTTCCTCTCGTCCTCCTCAGCACTAACATGTTAAGTCAACTCCTGCAGAAGGAATTTAAAAGAAGCTGGCAGATCGAGCTCAAAGCCTGCAGCAAAGTGTTAACCACCTGGCTCATCTTTTCGGCGGAGACACGTGGTAAATCATTAGCTGTGTCATCTAGTCATCTGCATTCACGGGGCACGTTGCATTTCAAGCCTTTAATTCAAAGGCTGACTACAAAGCGAAGTTCGCATCAGTGGGATCAACTCTGTGAATACAAACTAAGGCGGGATCTTTTACTCGAATGTCAGAATGAAACGCCCACATGATTTGAAATAAAAAACATGCATTGGCATCTGAAGTTTAAACTCTGGAGTTCATTCCAGTTTATGGTGAATTTGTCTCCTCCGCTCATCGAATTTTCGACGTTTTTCTAGGCATATGTGGGTCAGAACCGGGGATCATCTTAATCAGACCTCTCATTAATCTGCTAATGATGTGTGATTAGATTGCGGTACACTCCGTTTCCTATTCACTCTCGCTCAGATATGCGTCACAGGAAATTGGCTCTGCTAACTCCTAAACTTTGTTTCTGTCTTGCTGTGCTTTCGAACGAAAGTCATGTCATTAAAATGACATATTAGCCTTTTAACTCACTCAGATTAAATTGGAAATGGTCCGTGTCCAAGTCTGAATTCCGGCAGCCTCGTCTTCTAACGTATTTCGGGATTCTGCTGAGATGGGCGAGTGTCCTGATTTTCAATCGAACCAAACAGCACAAGGTGACTTACCTACTGGGGAGGACTAAAATAACAGGAGCGATCTCACTGGCAGCTGCTTGACTTCAGGTTTAAAACTGTAACGCTTTTATCACTGCGGTGGTACCCTTAAAGGTTTTTGGTTTTGTAGTTTTATAGGTATGCAATACATTGAAATATTATACCCTAAAGACCAATTTTGTACCAGTTAAATGTTAGGTGTACAAAACATTTAATTATACCTTAAGAGGCACCCAATAGGTCCTTAAGGTACAGCAATGTACCCAAAAAGGTATAACATTGGTTTATGTTTTGTATACCTGTAAAGGTACAAAACTGAACCCTAGGGTACCAAGCCAGCGACAGAAAATTTACAGTTATGCCTTTATCTCAGTGTGAAGCAGGACCCACTGGACCCAGGACCCACACAATGATTCCAGAGTAAATTGTGATGTAGCAGTCTCAACAATAAACTCGTTTTCCCTGGACAATGCTAACATATTCCCGTTATAAAACATTTTCAAACGCATTATTTTCGCAAATGACAGAAATTTAGACCCGGCGGGGGATGTATACTGCTTGTGGACCGCGTGCTAATTGCTAGAAGCTAGTGGGAGGTCCGGACCGTATCTTGGGAAAGTTATAAGAGACTTGGGGGTATGTTAGGCTCATCAGAAAAGCCGGGTCGGTAAGGCCCGGTCTCGGTTAGTTTGGCAAAACACTTTTAGTTTGGAAAAGCACCATTACTTAGTTTATGTAGAATTGTAAAATAAAGCCGTTAAATATTTTTTTAACTTTCGAAACCACGCTGCAAACTATCTAGCCTGCAAAAAAATATCTATATAGCCTACTGTCTAAACAATAATATTACCGTAACATTACTATACATTTAAAAGGTATAATTTACGGGATTAGCATCAATGTACGGTCTCTGTTTTGAGATACAGATGCTCTAGCATCATAAATGTAGTTTGTGACTGAAGATGACAACATGCAAAATATAACGTGACTTCTTACCTTTTGTTTTGATATATCGCGAATCGAATCAAGTCTGTTTCAGATGTGTGAATAATCCATGAAAGTCCAAAAAATCCAATGACCATTTTTGTCCACAAATGCGTATAATCCGTGAAATATAGCTACATAGTCTGTTGTTTACATCAGATTTCGCATGAACGTCTTATCACCTACAATCTGAGGACTATTTCGTCGTAACACACTGTATATAAGATTACTCCGGGTTCCAATAACCACGCGTTAAAACTTTGTTTTTAAAAGTAGGCGGGAGTATAATCCATAATATCCAAATAGCACTGTTATTTCCGTGAGACATGATAACAGCATAGAGGGTATCAGCGAAGTGACTGGTCTGTGCTCTCTAGCTACCTGGTAGGTGAAAATTCAAACGGAATGTGACGAAACGGCTAGTTACGTCACAACGGCGCTGAGTTTAAACTCGTGCAATCTGAGACTCAAGGCAGAGGACATTCAGAAACGTGTATCTCACTCAAAACAGCATGGATGGATTTTTTTCCAAGTTTGTATGCATGTGGGAGCATCAGAGACACAAGTGAACACCCCAAATCCCAGAAAAAGTGAGTTTTTCATAATATGGGCACTTTAAGGCTCACATGCGGCAGGTTGCAGTTGAGGACTTGAGGTGCCCTTAAAATACATTTGACAAAAATCTGCCGATATATTGGCCATGACGATATTGTAGTCTAGCAATACAAGACACTAACCTGAGATTTGTTGTCTGAGGCAGCAGGCAAGCAAAACAATATTAAGTAAGGAAGAATTGAGGACGGGCCATTGAATTATAAGAAAATAATGCACACCCAAGGTCGTAATTCACGTTGTGCCATTACACCGCGGGTGTGCATTATTTTCAAATAATTCAAAGGACCGGAGTCAATTACTCCTCTTATACCATGGTTACCACAAACATTGCTCTGGTGCCTATTTTTAAGACGTTTGACAAGTTAGGTGTGCGGTTATCAGAAATTAATACATACCCACGGAACATTTCTCAGCCAATCAGATGCCGCATTGCAACTTGGGTGTGCATTATTTTCTTATAATTCAATGGCCTGTCGTAAATTATTCCTTACTTAAAACTAATGTCATTAGATTTATATATTTGGCAGACGTTTTTATACAAAGCGACTTACAGTGCATTACAAGGTATACAGGATAAGTTTTAGCAGTATACAGTATGTGTTCCCTGGGTTTAAACCCATGACATTTTTCGCTGCAAACACAATGCTCCACCACTGAGCTACACAGGAACATTCAGTTGATGTTTTAACCCCCTGAACAAGTCCAATAGGCGCATATTACAAGTCCAGGCTCGTTACATGCATGTGAGAAAGAAACCGCACAGGTTACAAACAATCTCGCGCAAAGTGAATTCCACAAACCCTCTCATGCGAAGAAAAGCACGCAATGCGCATGTTAATGTGAAACTACGATGATAATAATAATAATAACTATAGCCAACTATCATCATGAAAGCTCGCTATCGGCCATATGTCTGACAATCGTCGATAGTATCGTCTATCGGCACAACCCTAGCATGGACAAGGCTTTGATACAGTTATGCTGCATTTTGGTGCTGAAAGTTGAAAAAATAATTTTTTTGCTGCTGATGTAACTACATGTTTTTTTTGTGATGTACTCGTTTCTACATAAAATCATCCTACGTAATATAAAGAACATTCTGTTAAAATATAATCTTGATATCTTTTAATATTGACTGAGTAAGGTCATAGATTGAATTCAATAAGTCAAATCAAACTTTTATGCTCTCAATTTCATAATTACATTATTAGACTTTAACCTGGATTTCACAGACAGGGTCACCTATATATCCCAGCCTCTTTAACACTCTGTAAAACAGATCTCACACATCCCTATCCATCAAACGGTCCATCTTATCTTCTCACAGATCCCAAAGCATGACTCGCCTTTTCAAGTGTTGATAAATTGGCAAGCTGATTTGCATGCAAGGTTCAGGTCTGGTCGGATGTAGCCTCAGGCTCATCTTGGCATCAACGGGTTGAGTCTTAAGAATGGTGCTTTTGGAAGTCGTGTCTGGAGGCTGCGTTTCCCTCGCTCACCACACGCCTCCTACTCGAAGTGATGCAGCAATGAGGGCCAAGGGATGTCACGTGTTAAACACATGATTCAACCCAAAGTGCTTTAGGGAAGCTATGTTGAATAAAGGAGGCACTCGTATTCAGGCTGAAAAGAAGTACTGCACTCCAGAGATGATCAACGTTGCGTTTGTCTTACTAATTGGTATGTTGTATCACTTAGAGCGAGTGAGATAGAAATATAGAGAGAAATAGAGTAGATGACTCCACCCACGCAATGTCAAGCTCATAAGATGGAGCACCCGCTTCACATGAGAAAGTCCACATGGACCTCGCTGGAATTTCCTGGGAGTTGATGTCTCGCCCGAGAAACTCTTAAGTGCTGTTTGTTTTAGCTTTGTGCTAACTCTCCCGTTTTATTATAGCACTTTATCATAGGTGGACTCACCCTATGGGTAGATCCTTACTGATATGTTTAAGAAAAAATAATGGGGCCGATGGGTCGTTAATGCGAGTGCTTGTTTTGGCTCATGATTCATTGCTTTGATCGTAAGTATTTTTACTCGGGCTTTCCTTGACCATTTTGGGGTTATTATTTTTACATTCAGCTTAAGTATAGCCATACACAAGGTTTTGTGCTGGAAAAGATTCAGAACAAAGATGAATCGATTCAACCATCGTCAGATGTTTAGCAAAGTCACTGCAATAGTTTCTCCATCATTAAAACCAGGAAAGTGTTATATTGCATTCTGGCAAAAAAAAAATTATAAAAACGAAATGCTCTGTACATATAATTTCCTGTAGCTCAATTGCTAAAGCATTACATTAGGAACACATAGGTCAAGGGTTCGAATCCTTAGGGAACACACGTGCGGATGAATTAGACACCTACACGTTGCTTTGAATGGTAGGTAACGTCAATCTTTTGAATTATGAGATTTGGAGTGTCTAAAGACATAGACAATCCTCTAACCAATCCTCTGAATTGTGGATATAGTTGATTGTTAAGCGAGTCTCAACCTCATTGTTTAACGTGAAATTGGAAGGACTGTCTGGACCCTGATGGCATCTTTGTTAGATTGCCGCTCAGCAGGATCTGTTGTTTTCTAACAGCTGGTGTCATTATTGACACAGCACATATCCATTTGACTGATCTCCTCAATCATGAAGCAATTTTCCAAAATTCCCTATTTATTCTTGATTGCTAACAACATAATGGTGCATGGCTAAAGAGACTTTAGGACTATTCATACTCGTCTCTTGTCTTTACAATTTTAAGAAACATTCAAATCTTAGGCTGTTCCACGCTGTTGGTTTCCAAATAGCCAACAATTTTGACTTCATGTCTCACTTAATGTTTATTATGGATCTCAATGCACTGTTTGACATACGTTTGCTTCGGGACGCTCATGAGGATTTATGCCTTCACGTTCTAAAGTTCAAATGCATTTCTTGGTCAAAATGGTCTTGGTGAGGCATTAATGTAAATAGTCAATTTAAGTAAATTGAAACAAGATGGGAGAGGAATCATAGGTGGAAATACTGGAGTTATTTCATTCATTTCTATTTGCGCATTTGGCAGCTTTTACCCAAAGCAACTTACAGTCCATTACAAGGTTTGCTGGGTTCAAAATGTTCATGACATTTTGCACTGTGTGCTAACACAATGCTCTACCACTGAGCTATACATGAACACATATGAAAAATAATTTTTGCACTTAAATTTTTAAGTTTTGTCAACTGAATACAATTAATTTCTTCTATAAAATATAAAAATAAAGTTAAACTAGCTTATTTCAGCTTAATATTTTTATAATTTATAGCAGCTATTTAAGTTGATTAAACTTAGAAATTTAATTGCAACAAGTAATTTTTACAGTGTAGGCCTTGCAGTTTAAATGCAGCTTAGACGATTTAATCGGCCGCACAAGCGGTTTGGTGGTTACACGTCTGGGTGGAACTTAGCTTCCAGTCTCTGTTTGTTTAATGGTTTGGCTAGTGGCTAAACTGAACCCTGGAACAAATACCTCGTCGAATAAAAAAATATTTTGGTTTCCTAAGGATGAGAGGAGACGGCAATAATGGATCAACGCTATGTGAAGTGAGGTATGGCAGCCGATCTGTAGTTAACATTGTATTCATTATATAGTACACATTAAACACCCTTATGTTAGCTCAGTGTCATTTTTGATACACTTTAGCTATTATATGATCTAAGGTAATCTATGTGTTGTTTATTTAGCTTGTTATCAGAAATAAACTACTCTAAAAAGACTTTGATTCTTTGCCGAAGTTTACCGGAAGTTACGTTTGTTTCACGAAAGCCGTTTGTTTATGTTGTTACTGCTGAAACCCATCTTAAATGCTTGCTTGAATATAAAAAAATTGAAGCAATATTAAACAATTTTGATAAAAGCTTCAGGACTTCTTGCCATTGTTTTCTTGTTCTACAAGCAATTTGAATAAAGAACTGGATAAATAACTGTATTTTGGTTGAAATGTTGTGCTACTGGTATCAAGATATCAAAAATGCAACTTTAACATTTTTTAAAAATCCTCTTGCTTGCAAGGCATCAGTTGTAATGCATTACTATACGAATAATTGAAGAGTTTGGTTCCAAAACGCGATAAACGCCATTAAAAAAAATTAAAAAAATGTTACCCCTAAAATCAGTATTGTATCTGGTCAGTATTAAAAAGTAAATTCTTAATTGAACGCAAAATCTGATATCCCCTGTGTTATTCTGTCATATTTCTCCCTTTTTTCCCAAAACGCGACAAACGACAGTCCTCCTTCTCTGCAGAATGCAATAAATCCACTTAACCAATCACAGCGCACCATTCCACGCATTGGTAACCACAATGAAGGTGCTTTCAATACACACAAAATCTTAGTTTTCTACTACTTCTACTTTGTACTTCGTGATTAACAAACAAACAAAACCAAATAATACATTTGATGGCATTGATAAACCTGTGATGGTTTTCTGTGACGGGGAAGAAATGTAAGCCATCAAAATCGAATAATTTACGTGAGAGGCACTCGGGTGACGGAAAAATGCCGGCTGTTGCTTGTTCCCACATGACAGCATCACGCTTCTGTCATGCTAACACATTGACCCCAGTGGATCTTATGAAAAACTTTCCATTATTTTACTCGAAGCCAACAAAAATTGAGCAGGACCAAAACATTTAAAAGCTGATCGCTGTCAAAAAAGTTCAGCAATGACGTCCCAAGGATGACAGCAGCAATGACAGCGTTCTTAATATGACAAAGTAAGTGTTTTGATTAATGCCGTTAATGTTTATTTTTTTTAATCAGTGTATACCACTAGTCAACTAAATGAATATAACATGGCAAAGATGAATGCACATTTATATATGATTCAATAGATTTATAGCATGTTGAAAAAAATTGAATTTATTGCATTTTGCAGTTTTTTATTATAATCAGATTTTATTAAAAAAAAAATTATGTTATTATAACCTAAATATGCTATGTGAAAGTTGTAACAAAAAATAGTGGTTTTCATCTTGTCACTTTCTTTGTATAGAAAACACATTTTTACCCAAATTAGTCTAAATGTATTTATGGCATTTTGGAACCAAACTCTTAATTTCCTGTTTGTCTGAATTATTTAATTTAGTAATCAACACGGTTACATGAATGTAAAGTATATTACTAAATTGCAAAAAATAACTCTTCATTTAACAAACACCGAGTTGGAAACCTACTTCTTTCTGCCAAGCTAGTTATGTGATATTTTTAAACTTGGCATCAACGTAACAGCAAAGTCAGATTACCCATAATTCCATTTTCACTGTCAGCATTCCTTCACACTCAGTGTATTGGCTACAATAGCATCCGTAAAAGAATCTTCAAGGCTGGAATCCCAGAACAGATTGAAACATTATCTCCTTCCAAATTACAACATCTGCTCATTAAACTAACGTCTGTGTGTCTGAACTAAACATTTGTCTTTGTATTTCTACTTTTCCTCTGCGGATTTCTTTTTTTCCAGCAGTCCCACTGAATTTTTCCAGCTTTTTTCATTCTTTATTCAACATCCTGCATCCAAACATGTGGTTTTGACTAAGACAGAATTGCGGAGATGACTTTAATTGGGTGTGCAGCCTACAGTTCAATAAGCAACAGTAAGATCCCATAGGCATATCTACAGAGAGGTTCTTTGACTCTACCATACGCTTTAATGTGAAGTACAATACAAAATGAAGGGCTGGGAAAGTTGTGATTGAGCAAAATGTTTTTGTTCAAGAAATATGTGTGGGTTCAATATGTGGAAAAAAGTCATTCCTTTCATTGGAATTCTTTCAATCATCCCAAAAACTACATTATATATGTATAAGAATGTACAAAAGTTGTGAGGTACATACTGGTACCTCGTAGGACCTTTTTTAAAGGTATCGTCCCAGTGACAACTTTTGTAAAAAATTTTGTCTGACTAGGGCCAATTTCTAGGCAACTAACTGCATTAAAGGGACTCGTAAAATTGCACAAATAACTTTCCAGACAGGTTTCCAACACACCTCCTGTCTGCCAGTGTTTGTTTAACATGTAGTCCTGCTCCAAATTGGTTGAGGTTTGCAGAGACCCACCTCCAAGTTTGGCTATTAGAAAGTAAAATCTCATTATATTTTTGTCATGGAGTATGATTGTTTAATGCATGGTTGTAAAACATGCATACAAAAAGCATTGAATTGCATTATTTACCACTGTTATGAAATTCAAACCTCATTTCTGATTTTGACTGACAGTGATACCTACCGTATCAAATTTTCATAAAGTTTGACCGACAAGTTCACTATATATACTGTTGGGAAAATGACTCCATGGTATTTAGATTAGAGGAGCTGTGACCGGTTATAGCTCAGCTGAAATGTTTGGTTAGCTGATTGGGTTACCCTCAGGGATTTATGCTCCCATTCCACTCCACTAGCCTGCTGGTGGCACTAGGGTGTTGCCACTCGGCGTTTGGTTAATTGCCCTCCGCGGTGTAACACTGATTGCCGTCCCCAGCATGTTGGAAACGTCGACCCAGATGAGTCAGGTTTCATTTTGTGAAATCCAGGCTTGAGATTCCAGTCATTTCATTCCTTCTGTTCCATACATACTTATTTTATCCTTGTTTGTATACAGGTATGTCCATGAAACAGTCCCTTGTTCTTAGCTCTTGTTTATTCAAAAAATCCACACAATTTACAATTAAATATACAGTGTTATGGTGCATTCACACCAGCCGCGGTAGAGGAGGCAAAAACACGCTATTTGATTTTGAGTTTACTTGCTTCATTCGCACGTGAGAGCCGCTGGTGAAATTCTAGTCATTCAAGACGTTCACGTGGAAATTCGTGTCATGGGAGGGGCTTCTGTGACTCCGCTGAGACTCCGCTTATTTTCTGTAATCACGTCACTACTACAGCAAAGTCCTGATTGGTTAACGCTGCAAGGAAATTCTCTAAAGATCAGATGTTTCAACTTGTGCGTTTCCCACGGCAACGCTCAATTCACGTGGAACGCGCCATCCATGTGTAATGCACCGCAGGATGCCAATTTGCGTCTTTGCATTGACTTAACATGTAAATCACTGACGCTTGCCGTCTCTACCACGTCTGGTGTGAACACTAAAGAGTTTTTGCTCTTTGCTCCCCCTACAGGTTGGAAGCGGAATTGTCCATTACCACTCTCGTAAATAATTTAGCCTACTGCAGCAAAGCTAACTCTGATTGGATTGTAGGTCTGCCATAAAGCAAGTTTTTGTAGTTTTCACTCGAACTACAGGACCGCGACTCAATGGTTGGAAACTTTTTTACTGCGATTTTGGCCGATAGAGGGCTGCAAAGCGAATGTGAAAGTGTCGTTCAACCTGTTTCGGGTGGATGAACGACTGAAACTTTTTTGAAAACGTTATTTCAAGGTAGAAAAAAACTCTTTAGTGTTGCTTTAACATTCTTATGTTTTTCGAACCTGACTTTCTTATCTGGTACACAAAAGGAGATCATTTTTTAAATAATATCTGGTTAGGTGGAGTACATTGTGTCTCAATTGTTATTTTTGGGTGAAATATTCCTTTAACTTTCTATTTCTCTGTTCCTTGTCAGAGAGCCAGAGAAACATTGCTGTTTTTTGTATGCTTTCCAGTAAGTACACGGAGTTGATTTTGGTCTGACTTTGCATTTGTTCAGTAAACACTTACAGACACACTGTTTCGTCTCAAGTTGTCTCATAATATCAGTTTGCATGTAGACATAAGTAAACACACAGTAAAAATGGATGGGTTATTTTTGTTGGGTAAATATTGGACAAAACACATGCTGGGCTAAAATTGTCCAAATACTTGGTTTGAAATGACCCAACGTTGGGTTGTTATGCAACCATGGGTTATAATAACCCAACAGTTTGGTTAAAACAACCCATCATTGGGTCAGTTTGAACCCAGTGATGTGTTTTGTCCAATATTTACCCAACTTTAGTTTGCACTTGCCATTTTCATTTCATCTCATAGGTGTGTAAATATTGGCAAATGATTTTAATTGATCACCAACCAGTATTATCAACCATTAACCAACCAGCTTTTAACTCATATAACTGGTCATTCAATTGTCTGGGAGTATTGGATTTATCTTGGTCCCTGTCCTTAAATCCCCTTATCTTCCCCCTCACAGTCTGTTTTTTTAGTTTTCATTTCTTATCACGGCTCTCACCCTTGTCTATTATCTGAAACCTTTCACCAACCATCATGTCAAACCGCATGGATGCTGTCCAGTCACAATGCTTCAGCAGTCAAGCAGGAAGCTTTCCCTCCACATATGCCTCAAAATCCCCACAGCATGTCACTGCAAACCACCTCCTTACATCCCAAGAGGAAGAAAATCCCGGAGTGTATACAAAAACTGAAACTCAGCCTAATACATATCAGATCTAGTCAAGATTAGCCACTTCTAAATTGAGAGTTACCCTGTAAATTATCCTGCTGTTATATAGGGTAGCCTACTACTCCATTTTTAAACAAATTCCAAGATATTCTTTTTATATGGAATCCGTTTCATCATTCCCAGAGCTCCCGTGCAATACAAAGCCTTATTTCTAGACCTTTAAAGCTTAGCTAGCTCCTTTAAGAGGATTTTTTTGTACCCTAGTGGCAAATGCAAATGTAGTTGAGAATATAGTTGAAAGAGGTTCCTGTTCAAACCTCAAGAGATATCAATATGGATGCGCTGGGCTCTTTAAAAAAAAAATGCTCGACCAAAGACATCATTTCATATTTTATTAACTGCGTCCCTTCAGTAAGACTCTTCGGCCCTCTAAACATTCAAACGTTGGCCGTTGACCAAGGTCATCTTTTAATATCCAACAAAACCCATAAAATTATGCCTGATTTAGGAAATATGAAAAGGCAGACAAAAAAATTTGAAATGGGAATTATGATTGTGATTATGAATGCCCTCTTCCTCCATCTTATCAGTATTCCTCAGTGCTCCCTGTCCTTTCCATTACCCACTACTGGCAGCCAGTCAGAGACACTTTTCTTTGGCAGGTAAAAGGCCCGCAAGGACAAAATGGACACACGAGCAATTTAAATGATTGGAAGCAGTAAGTAATATATTAGATAGCCTTGTGTTTGAAAAGTCAGAAGTAAATTTCGTGTTATTAATGCTAACTCAGCATTATACAAAAAACAAAGTTTATAAGAGGAAGGAATTAAAGTTCGAGATGGTGTTTTAGAGGTCTAACAACACGGAAATTATCAGGATAAAGGAAGCATCCAGCTTTGCTGTCTTCTCAAAGACTTGAGCTTACATTTCAAGTGGTTGGAATCAAATTCTGGGTAGATATTAAAGTAGGAGGTCATGAGGCCTTGCAATGGATCATTCAGAGATACCGGTCAACGTGCTGCTGTAATTACAGACTAATCCACACATCTCTGCCGCACGGCACTCCAAGAGAGATAGTGGATTAGAGATGTAAATATGGTGTCTGAGAGGTCGTCCCTTGTGAGATTAACCCGGTCTTTGGCGTGCAGGTTGTTTGCCGGCCTATGTGTCCCACTTATGCTTCCTCACTATTCATAATCCTCCATGGAGGGATGAAATTGGTGCTTGGTCCTCATTAGAGGCTCTGGCCGTACCCCTAACACACCTGAGATCGATGGGTGCGGGCCTTTAAGTGGTCGTCTTGGTTATTAAACGCAGAAGAAGCCAATTTCTGGGTGAGGAAAGCTAATCCAATCACACATTAGAAGCCCATCTTGGCTGGAGTGGGAAAGAGGAAAAAAGGGATGGGGGTGGTGCGTCCAAGAACAACAAAAGCTAGAGTCAAACCAGCATCACATGCTTTCTGCAATGGATGCAGCCGTTGTGCAAGAAAAACGGGTCAGATTTGGGGAAATATGCAAAAAATATTTAGTCTTGTGCTATTTTTTTTCATATCATGTGATTTAACTTCAGTGTCTTTTTTGGAGGAGAATTAAACCGTCACTTGTTTTATAAGGATAATGTTTTGAATAAACTTCTAGGCTGAAATCTCAAATATATTTTTCATCGGATGTAAACATACTGGGGTGCGTTTCCCGAAAAATTACGCAACTCACTGCTAAACCACCATAGTACGATGTGTAGTTAGAGAAACTGTTTCCCAAAAACATAGTAACTTTGTTGCACATTCGTCGTTTGAACCATGTTGGTTTGACAACATAGTTGATGATTTCACGTGGGAGGTGAAGTACTAATTAATATGTTTAAATCGATTTAATGTCAGATTATTGCTGTAAATAACGTACATTGCATCGGAAGACGTTATCGTGATTTTGTAATCGTGATTTGGTTCTTTGTTGTTTAATTTCAAGATTTTTAATTCATGTGCAAGTTCCCTTTTACTTCACTCCTCCCAGGGATTCCCCAGGGTCTTAAAGCTCGTAGGACTGCGCACATGCGCAGTTTATAAAATACAACGCTTTAATTCTGTTTACAAACTTAAAGACAAAAAATAAAATTTGTAACACATGTAGAGCTGTCGTTCAAACCACACAAGTTTGCGATGCAGCTTGCGAATGTTCGTTTGAACTATGGTTTCAGGAAACACCAAATCGTTGAACTTTGTCAGTAACGACGAAACTTAAAACAGTAGTTGTAGTTGGTTAACAATGATTTTGGGAAACGCACCCCAGATCATTGAACTTTGTCAGTAACGACGAAACTTATGACAGTAGTTGTAGTTGGTTAACAATGATTTTGGGAAACGCAGCTCAGATCGTTGAACTTTGTCAGTAACGACGAAACTTACAACAGTAGTTGGCTAACGGTGCTTTTGGGAAACACACCCCTAAGTAGGTGGAAATCATAATCAAATTACCCAAATATGACAATTCTAACATAATTTACTCGCCCTTATGCTATCCAAGATGTATATGACCTTTCTTCAGTTGAACGTAATTTAATAGTTTTCTCTCAGAAATGTATCCTTGCACAATTATTATCCCACTGGAGTCATTTGGATTACTTTAATCGATGTATTTGCTTTTTGGAGCGTTGCCATTTTGAGCCCCATAAGAGCATAACATGATATCGGATCTATGTTTATAGTAAAATAACATTTTGATATAAAATTATTGGAGGGGATAGCATGAGCGTGATTAAATTTTGAGAGAATTTTTTACATCTGGGTGAAAAAGAAGAAATTATTTGCCCACATTGTGAGAATTAGTATGACTACAGTAATGCCACATGTTGGAGATGAACATATGGGTTGATCCACTTCAACAAATGTGATTAGATTGTTAACTAAATAAAACAAGGGAATTAACATAACCATCAGATGAACAGCCACCTGTTCTCATAATACATTCAAAGAAACCTGATTTCTGAATTCCATATTTGGTCAAATTAAGCGTTCTAAACTGAAAACATATGCAAAAATACACTACAGAAAATGATTTATGAGGTTTGTTGGAAAGTTCCTGGACATGATTTGAAATTTCTGTCAATGATTGGAGTGTTTCCCAGTGTCTCTTGACCCAGTCTGTAATGGATTCCAGAAACACCTTTTGGCTTTCACATCTTCTGATGCAAACTACCCAAAATTCAGTTCAAATCAGTTGCATCACCTGCAAATAAAGAGTTCTTCTAAACAAAATAGATCCTGGACCTATTATGTGCAATCTGCCTGTCAGTTCTTGTTATTGCACATTTGACGTTAGTAATGTGAAATCTAATCTAATTTAATTTATATTATAAGTCAAAGCAATGCATGCATGTCATTTCCTATTTTCAGGACCATGTCTTTGTGTTTAAGCTGAGCTGCATGGGTCTCACTAGCAAATTACTGAATGTAATCTGTGACATGGGTTCGCATTATAAAGTTACGGTCACATCGAGGGGCCCCGTCATTGGAGACCTGAGCCAAATATGAACTGACCATGAACAAGAGGAGGTGCATTAAAATCATTATTGAATTCTGGTCATAATTAAAGAATAACATTACTAAGGCCCTATGACCTCCCGTGGAGCCTTTTGGGGAAGGTTTTGGAATGTGCCTGACTTGAACATTCTGGTATTTCTGTGCAGGAGGGACTTCATGTGAGTTGCATATGCATGCACATAGTATCAGATGGTAGCTGCAGTATGGGCATATGCTGTGCAAAGACGTTTTTGAAGGATGGCAGGTGGCTGCCGGGACATTTGCATAATTACGAATGTACCGTGTACACTCATAACAAGTCATAAATCCAGTAACCAAATAGCTGAGAACTTTAAACTAATCAGAGTTTTTGCAGGTGTTAAGCATTAAATAGTCAGTTAACCAATGGGCCATCACAAAGGTTGTGGGTTCAAAGCTCACAGAGAACATACATACTGTAAAAATGGATACTCTGGAATGCACTGTATGTCACTTTGTGTGCTTGCATACATTTAAAATGTAAGTTAATGTTAGTTTATGTATATAGGAAGTGTTTCCAAACATATTAAAAGCTAAAGAAAGTAGTACAGTGCACTATATCAGTGCATGGAGACTTGAGATGCCAGTCCAGTCCACCGATCTGATCTGTCTCAGACTGGAAGTGTGAACCGGTATCTGACTAATCCCCCCTCCTGCCCTACAGTTCAAACCTATTACAGCTCAGCAGCACATGGAGACCTGTGTCTCGTCCCAGTTGTTTCAAAAGTGTGTGTGGTGTGTGCGTGTCACAGAACAGGCCCACCACCTTTATTTGCAATGCTCAGAGGAACTGGCTTTGTGTCAGTCAGAAATGTACTTCGGTGTCCGTCTTACACTTGATCGGGCCATTTTGTTTGAATGGAAACTAATGCAATCTGATTTGTGTGCTATCTGTGAACATTTAGTGTGATTGAAGACTTGATATACATAGTGAAGATATATTTATGTCTTTCTGTTTCAGATATGCCCTTGCGTGTACGACGCAGCAGTGATCCGTCCATGCCCGGCCTGCCTGAAGTCCAGTTACCGCCCGAAGAACCTTCTCGCAAAAACCCTTCACGATGGTCCACCACTGCGGGGTTTATGAAAGGCAATGCTTCGAGCGGAACCAATAGCTTAGAACGAAAGGTGAGTTTACTCCACTTAACTAACTTTTCAATTGCTGAAAAAAAGACCTGGTTAGACCATTTCGATTTGACTGACCTCAAAATTGGCCTTCAAGATGATGGATGAGGATGAAGTGTGCGTGCTGTCAGGTCATAACATTAAGTTATGACCTGACAGTTTGTAGGGTTCTTTTGTCAAGAGATCTAGTAGTGGACCTCTGGTTTAGTCGAAAAAATACTTCTGGTTGAGCTAGTTAGCTTGATAGTACAGTAATATCAACAAACCAGGAACCAAACTTGTGCTGACTGCTTGTCTGGAGTAACCCACATCAACGGGCTTTCAACAAGCCCAATTATTATTCTGTTTCAGTTGTTTTAACCTAAGGGCCAAATTTCACTAGAAGTATCGAAATTGGGCAATTTTAGGTCATGCAATTTTAGGTGTATCAAGCACAAAAAAGACCATCTTCCTCCATTGGGATAGTTTTAGTGCAATTTGTAAGAAATGTCTTGGCCTGCTCCCTTTCACCCAAATCATTCTTCAGATGCACTTGACGGCTCTCACCACCATCTGTCGTCGACCTGGAACTTCTTGGTTATGGACTCAGTAAGAGGAATGGGGTCTGCCTCTTTGTTCGTACCATTCCCATGTTTTGGGCTTCATTTCGATGGTCAGTGCCTTTGGCTTTAAATGAATCAAAGTGAGGCACATTCTCTGTTTTTCTCCCTGGGGCAGCCAATGAAAAAGAGGCCAGTTATCTTCACAAAATGGATGCTCTTTTCCAGTGATGACAAGCCTTCAGTGCTTTGGAAACAGCAATATTCCAAATTAAAACAGAGGAGAAAAGGAGGGGCAAAGGAAGATGGAGTGTTTAGAATGTGACACTGCAACCCGCGATGAGATTAGTGCATCTCAAAGCGTTCACTGGTAATCCTGTTTAAAAGCACTTGGCTTGTCGGTTCCTCTATAATCCAGACACCGCACTCTCATTTTGGCAGAATTAAGCTGTTATTTTACCTTTCGTTCTGCACCAGATCAGTTCATTCTTTATTGTTGGTGTCGGAGTGAAGTGACAAAAGCTTGAGGTGTCGAGTGTGTGTTTTTGGTTGATACTGTCAGGTGACTTAAAAAAATGGAATGAATATAAATGAGCTTATTAACAATACAAACATAAAGATGTTTGTTTATAATTAAGTGGGAATATATGGAACTGTGGGTATATTTCGGTTACACTAGTTCATTTTGATAGACATTTGGAGAAAAGCTGTTTTTTGTTGGGGGGTAGGGGGAGACCAGTGTTAAGAGATATTGTATTAAAGGAATAGTCTACTCATTTTCAATATTAAAATATGTTATTACCTTAACTAAGAATTGTTGATACATCCATCTATCATCTGTGTGCGTGCACGTAAGCGCTGGAGCGCGCTGCGACGCTTCGATACCATTTAGCTTAGCCCCATTCATTCAATGGTACCATTTAGAGATAAAGTTAGAAGTGACCAAACACATCAATGTCATCAACGTTTTTCCTATTTAAGACGAGTAGTTATACGAGCAAGTTTGGTGGTACAAAGTAAAACGTAGCGCTTTTCTAAGCGGATTTAAAAGAGAAGCTACATTTTATGGCGTAATAGCACTTTTGGGAGTACTTCGACTCGGCGCAGTAACACCCTCCCTCTCCCATTATGAGAGGGAGAAGGGGAGCGGACTTTTCAGGCGAGTCGAAGTACTCCCAAAAGTGCTATTACACCATACAATATAGTTCCTCTTTTAAATCTGCTTAGAAAAGCGCTACGTTTTATTTTGTACCACCAAACTTGCTCGTATAACTACTCGTCTTAAATAGAAAAAACGTTGATGTGTTTGGTCACTTCTAACTTTATCTCTAAAATCATTCTCCAAAACGCTGTCACATTACTGAACTGAAAGCGAAGCATAGCTTTCAAGGTTGGTTCCCCTACATTGGCCAGCACATTAACAAACCTGTTCCACATTTCTCCAAAACATTGTTTGTGCTTCATGGATATTTCCTCATATGGAGTGCATCATCCATCTCAGTATCTCACTTTGAACTTTTAGCAACACATAAACCTCCTGTTGCACTTGGAGGGTTTGGTGAGCTTGGCCAATGCAACCATTACAACATATACCACATAAATTCCTAATTTATAAAACCAAACATACAGTTTTTTTCCAGCTCATATGCCTTTGACTACTTTTGCCTCCTATTCAATGCTCCTTCTTGATGCTGGAATTATTTTACCATACTACAGAAACATTAAAACGACGTTGTCTTCTAATGCTGTATGAGATCACTTTTATGTCTGTTTTCATAATGCTTGTGCTATAAACAGAAACTTTATCCCCCATTCCTTGGACGAGGTCTGTAGCCAGGAGCAACTTTGCTCTGTGGGCTATCTAGGCTACGACCCCCTGTGTGACAGGAGAACCTGTTTTAGGTTTGCTCTAAAAACTTCTCAAATTGAGATTTGATTTGGGCTCTGTAGCTTAAGGGCATTTTATTTCACCTTTGTGAAAACATACGGTGTAACTTTAGAAACATTGTAAATTAGTAGCTTGTAATGGAGCTTTTCATAAGTAAGAAATTAGTCTGTCCACTAAATTAAGGTGGCCTGGATGATATCATTTTGGGGCGTAGGTCCAAGATAAGCCTCGCTTGTATGCCAATCGTAATATCTTTTGCAAAAACACAGTGAGTCTAGGCTTTCTTTCATGGAAGTTTTAGAGATAAAAAAGATCTATACAATCCTTAAAGATCTTTCAGTTATAATTGTGTTTAGTTAATGGTAAAGTACTTTTGGCCAAGAATAAGAAAAAGAGAAAAAACAATGAGCTACTTTATAACTTTGCAAGCATCGTAACTCAAAATGCAATCATGGATAAACTCACCATATTGCAGGAAATCAAAAACCAAATAATAGCTAGGTGTACATTTGCCCACCCCTTGTGAGTGAGACATGCTGTATCTATCTCTGAGACAGATGGTGATAGCAGATGTAAACTGTTCTCTTTCATTGTTTGCATTTTGTTTCTCAGGGCAAGGGTCTTGATGGTTACCGCAGCCTTCCTTCCCAATTTCAGAGGGATAATGCCCGCTCCTCTCTCAGTGCTAACCATCCGATGGTGGACCAATGGCTTGAGCGACAAGAACAGGTACTGTACTGTGACAGATAGACTGTCAGGTAATAGTCGGCATCAGTATGCCCTCCTCAAAAATGTGCATAACATCCCCAAAGGGGTCACTCATGGGCACCCCGTCTGAATTGTAAAATGACAAATGGGAGCCAGTAAGGTCTCACCGACACTTGTTCTGCGCAATGCGTTGGCAGTGCCAAAGGTCGTGGGTACATGTCAAGTGCACCACTGCCTCTGGGGCCTATGGATTTGTTGAAGCTAACTTTAATCTTGGAAAACTTGCAAAAAGACTTTTGCTGTTATTTTTTGTATTTAAGTTGAAAGTAGTTAGCAAAAATTTGGGTAAGGGGGGTCAAGTAAAAAAACATCATCTAATCCAGGGGTGGGCATTCCTGGTCCTGGAGGGCCTTAGCCCTGCAGAGTTTAGCTTCAACCCTAATCAAACACCGGAGAAATCTAATTAAGGTTTTTAGGATTGCTTGGAAATGACATGAAGGTGTGTTTGATAAACTCTGCAGGACAGTGGCCCTCTAGGACCAGGAATGCCCACCACTGATCTAACCCTACAAACAATGGCCATAGTCTCCATAGTTGGGGTTGTTAAACTTTGTTTGAAAATTGTTTTATCAATGCATCTGATAAAGTGTTTGAAAGTGTGTGTGAGGTGTTTCGGATGTCTCTTGCAGCGAGGTCAAAATATTAAAGCGAAAAGCAAGAAGAGGATTGAGATGTTTGAGGTTCCCACCATGCTGTGGGGAATCGACTTATTAAAGCAACACTAAAGAACTCTGGCTCTTTGCTCCCCCTACAGGTTAGAAGCGTAATTGTTCATTAGCACTGTCGTAAATACTGCAGCCTAGCTGGCTCTGATTGGTTTGTAGGTCTGCCGTAAAGCAAGTTTTTGTAGTTTTCACTCGAACTACAGGACCACTACCCGACGGTTGGAAACTTCTTTAGTGCGGTTTTGGCTGATAGAGGGCTGCAAAGCGAATGTGAAAGTGCCATTCACCCTGTTTTGTGTTGATGAACCACTGAAACTTTTTTGGAAACGTTATTTTAAGGTAAAAAAACTCTTTGGTGTTGCTTTAATTTTCACAATCGATTTTCGTCAACCACCAGAACCCTTTTCACTCTTTACACCTTTGCTCCACTGAAATGAGTTTGACAAAGGTTTGGCTGGCCGTTTGCTATTCAGGTGCTGGTGGTTTCTCATTCCCCAGTAGCTTCACTTCGCTTGAAGAGAATCCCATCCCCCTTACCCCAAGGGCCCATGGCACCAGGAGTCGTGCATCATCATTAGGGAGGTCGTCTTGCATGGAAGGGCCTATGGGTTGGATATTGGGCTGGTGGCGGGTTGAAAGAATCAGTCAGTCAAGGCTTGGGCTCGACTTGACAGACTCATTCATTTGAGCTTCACTCTATTACAGCTTAGCCTGAGCCCTGAAGTCTGCTGCCCACCCCGTATGCTCGCTTTCTTTATTGTTTAAGCTGGGTGTTCCTGTAGCTCGCTTGGTGGAGCTTTATGTTGAACTTGACAGCGCTTAAAGGTCATGGGTTCAATCCTAAGGTATACACATATTGAAAAAAGTATCATTTGAATTCACAGGAAGTCACTTCGGATAAAAGCATCTGCTAAATGCATACATCTAAATGTAGATTTATAGAACCTTTGTCCTTTTGTTTTCATTTGCCCACTTTCTTCCTTTTTTTCTCTTCTTTTGCTCTTTAGCATGAAGTGGTTATTTGAGGTGAAAGGCAGCTTTCATGAGTTTCATGAATTCCGTGTCTGATGTAGTCTTCAGGCTGGTTAGAATCTTGAACTAGTGATTTATTCATTCTCAATTGAATCACTCTTCCAGTCCTTAAAATGAATCTAGTCAAAGCAGTTTGATTCAGTGCCTTCAAATGCAGCTTGTGAATAACTAGATTTTCCTACTAAACATTTTCGAACCATATTGTGTGTTGTTTACTAGATACACAGAAGTATGTCCAAGTTACATACTTCACATTTAGTTAGACTTTCTCATTGTGTTATAGTTGTTCCCACCGGCTTATCCCAAAGTTCTAAGCAATTAAGTCTTTATTGCCGTCTTAAATATCCATTTAATCTTCCATTTCCCCTTCACTTGGATTGGCTCTAATTGTTTACTCGCCTTTCTTCTTCACAACAACTCTCTGTTCGATAGAGTTTCCATTCAATTTGCATAATGTTGTGGCTTTTTTATAGACCTTGAGCAAGTTACTTAATTAAACTTGCCTATTTTCTCTTTATTAACCATATCAGCCATCCAAAGTGTGCAGTTTAAACAACTTGACTTAGTTTGACTTTTCAGTAGTCGCATTTCTTTCTTTCTTTCTTTCTTTCTTTCTTTCTTTCTTTCTTTCTATTTTCTTTCTTTCTTTGTTTTTTTTTCTTTCTTTCTGTCCTTCATCATGTCATTCTGTCCTTCTTTCTTTCTTTCTGTCCTTCGTCATGTCTTTCTTTCTTTCTTTCTGTCTGTCCTTCGTCATGTCTTTCTTTCTTTCTTTCTTTCTTTCTTTCTTTCTTTCTTTCTTTCTTTCTTTCTTTCTTTCTTTCTTTCTTTCTTTCTTTCTTTCTTTCTTTCTTTCTGTCCTTCGTCATGTTTTTCTTTCTTTCTGTCTGTCCTTCGTCATGTTTTTCTTTCTTTTTTTCTGTCCTACTTCATGTCATTTTGTCTTTCTTTCTTTCCTTCTTTCTTTCTTTCCTTCTTTCTTTCTTTCTTTCTTTCTTTCTTTCTTTCTTTCTTTCTTTCTCTCTTTCTTTTTTTCTTTCTTTCTTTCTTTCTTTCTTTCTTTCTTTCTTTCTTTCTTTCTGTTTTCGTCATGTCATTCTTTCTTTATTTCTTTCGTCATGTCTTTCTTTCTTTCTTTCTTTCTTTCTTTCTTTCTTTCTTTCTTTCTTCTATCTTTATGTTCTTCTTCCTGTCCTTCTTCCGGTACTTCTTTCTTTTTGTCATTCTTCCTCTCTTTCTATCCGACTTTCTTTCTTGCTTTCTTCTATCTTCATGTTCATCTTCTTGTCCTTCTTCCAGTCTTTCTGTCTTTTTGTCATTCTTCCTCTCTTTCTATCTGACTTTCTTTCCTGCTTTCTTCTATCTTCATGTTCATCTTCTTGTCCTTCTTCCAGTCTTTCTTTCTTTTTGTCATTCTTCTTCTCTTTCTGTCCGACTTTCTTTCTTTCTTTCTTTCTTTCTTCTATCTTTATGTTCTACTTCCTGTCCTTCTTCCGGTACTTCTTTCTTTTTGTCATTCTTCCTCTCTTTCTATCCGACTTTCTTTCTTGCTTTCTTCTATCCTCATGTTCATCTTCTTGTCCTTCTTCCAGTCTTTCTTTCTTTTTGTCATTCTTCCTCTCTTTCTATCCGACTTTCTTTCTTGCTTTCTTCTATCCTCATGTTCATCTTCTTGTCCTTCTTCCAGTCTTTCTTTCTTTTTGTCATTCTTCCTCTCTTTCTATCCAACTTTCTTTCTTGCTTTCTTCTATCCTCATGTTCATCTTCTTGTCCTTCTTCCAGTCTTTCTTTCATTTTGTCATTCTTCTTCTCTTTCTGTCCGACTTTTTTTCTTGCTTTCTTCTATCTTCATGTTCATCTTCTTGTCCTTCTTCCAGTCTTTCTTTTTGTCATTCTTCCTCTCTTTCTATTCGACTTTTTTTCTTGCTTTCTTCTATCTTCATGTTCATCTTCTTGTCCTTCTTCCAGTCTTTCTTTCATTTTGTCATTCTTCTTCTCTTTCTGTCCGACTTTTTTTCTTGCTTTCTTCTATCTTCATGTTCATCTTCTTGTCCTTCTTCCAGTCTTTCTTTCTTTTTGTCATTCTTCCTCTCTTTCTATCCGACTTTTTTCTTGCTTTCTTCTATCTTCATGTTCATCTTCTTGTCCTTCTTCCAGTCTTTCTTTCTTTTTGTCATTCTTCTTCTCTTTTGCTGCGTCCGAAACCGCCTACTACATACTATATAGTACGCGAAAAGCAGTAGGCGAGGCGAGTAGTATGTCCGAATACATAGTATTCGAAAAACAGTATGCGAAAAGTACCCGGATGACCTACTACTTCCGGTTAGATTTTGCAGTGTGCATACGATGGACGCTTCACTATCCCATGATGCCCCGGACGAGGAGTTATCCAATGAAGAAGAAGAGGCACGCGGCTGTTTTCGCGCTGAAATGACACAACGTGATGACGACGTATGTCACGTGATGTAACAACATGGCGGATGTAGTACGTCCGAATTTCATTCATACTACCAGGTTTAATACTATACAGTACCTACTGTTTTAACGCCAAGTAAGTAGGTACTTCATCTAATTCAGTACCTACTATACAGTATGCGGTTTCGGACGCAGCCTTTCTGTCCGACTTTCTTTCTTTCTTTCTTTCTTTCTTCTGTCTTCATGTTCATCTTCTTGTCCTTCTTCCAGTCTTTCTTTCATTTTGTCATTCTTCTTCTCTTTCTGTCCGACTTTTTTTCTTGCTTTCTTCTATCTTCATGTTCATCTTCTTGTCCTTCTTCCAGTCTTTCTTTCTTTTTGTCATTCTTCCTCTCTTTCTATCCGACTTTCTTTCTTGCTTTCTTCTATCTTCATGTTCATCTTCTTGTCCTTCTTCCAGTCTTTCTTTCTTTTTGTCATTCTTCCTCTCTTTCTATCCGACTTTTTTTCTTGCTTTCTTCTATCTTCATGTTCATCTTCTTGTCCTTCTTCCAGTCTTTCTTTCTTTTTGTCATTCTTCTTGTCTTTCTGTCCGACTTTCTTTCTTTCTTTCTTTCTTTCTTTCTTTCTTTCTTTCTTTCTTTCTTTCTTTCTTTCTTTCTTTCTTTCTTTCTTTCTTTCTTTCTTTCTTCTATCTTTATGTTCTACTTCCTGTCCTTCTTCCAGTCTTTCTTTCTTTTTGTCATTCTTCCTCTCTTTCTATCCGCATTTCTTTCTTGCTTTCTTCTATCTTCATTTTCATCTTCTTGTCCTTCTTCCAGTCTTTCTTTCTTTTTGTCATTCTTCTTCTCTTTCTATCCGACTTTCTTTCTTGCTTTCTTCTATCTTCATGTTCATCTTGTCCTTCTTCCAGTCTTTCTTTCATTTTGGCATTCTTCCTTTCTTTCTGTCTGACTATCTTTCTTTTTTCTTACCTTCATCCTTCTATCCTCATGTATTCTCCCTGTCCTTTTTCCAGTCTTTCTTTCTTTTTGTCCTTCTTTCTCTCTTTCTGTCCTACTATCTTTCTTTTTTCCTTTGTCCTTCTATTTTCATGTTCTTCTTCCTGTCCTTTTTAAGGTACTTCTTTCTTTTGGTCATTCTTCCTCTCTTTCTGTCCGACTTTCTTTCCTTTCGTCCTTCTATCTTCATGTTCTTCTTTCTGTCCTTTTATAGGCTCGCATATCCAGATTGTTGACTTGACTGGCATGTGAAGCAACCTACATTTTTGTTTTGTTTCATGTCACGTGTATGTACAGTGTGATGAACTGTGTGACAATAGATGTGGAGAAATGGATCTATGTGAAATAGATTATAGCTCTGTAGTAGAACTTAGAAAGGTGCATTATGTGGTCTTCAAGTGTTTCATCCACTTGAGTTTTCCTCCCAGAAGACTCCTAACAATACAGACTAACAATACAGCAAAAATGTGCTGCCCATGTTCACTGTCTTCTTGTTTCACAGCGCATCACAAATCAGTGCTTGGTTTGCTCTGCCCTGTATGTAATGATGTACATCACCCCATAACCCTTCAAATGTGTCTCTGGTTAGTTCCAGTTGTGTTTTAATTGCAACTCTCACCCTTTATCCCAGCTGACTGATGAACGCCCTTACAGTGAGGTGCTCATGTCTCTTTTCATTAGGGATTGTTACTGTGGCATTTCCTTTTCCATTTTTTAAAAGTTCCTCTCCCCGCTGATGAATTAGAGATGATCCATCTGGGCACAATGCAAGCAGGTGGGCTTGCGGGTAATGCAGAATGAAGCAGGTTCATGAGTCACCTTCTTGCTAAATTTAAGTATTTATGATTTGTATGATTTACGACATGCATTAGTATATTCATAGCATACTTGTTACATACTTAATACTTAAGTGGCCTCAGCCAGAGCTCTACTAAAGGAAATCATAGTTAAAAAACGCACTTTGTATTCCTGCTGTTCATTGTTTTTTAGACTAATTCATATTTAAGAGGTACAATTTTAAGTTTACAAGACTAGATGAAGTCATAGTTTATTTTTCAAAACCTTCAGTATGAACTTCCATTGTTTGCCTTACATGTACAGTAGGCCTAATTTCTCATTGTCTAATATGATAGGAGCCAGCGGAGCTATGTGAAATTTCAGCAGCAATACCAATTGTCACTGTTTTCTCCAAAACCCAAAAGACAAAATCCATCAACAACTGTTTAGAAAAGTTATAGCATTGTTCTTGACAAACTGCATGGTTCGAGGTACCAAAAAGGCCTATAGCGCAAATGGTTGCATGCCTTTTATACTCAGGCTTTGGGTTTTGTTCAAATTGAGAGAGACATTGTTCATTCCACGTCTACGGAAACCAATTAATTCCTGTATCTGATGTCCACACAACAAACCACCCTTCAGCAAACCCCCTTTCCCTCATTGCAGGGAATACCAGAGAGAGTCTGTGGTATAGATTTACCTCACATCCCGGTGAAAGAGTACAGAGGGCTCTGTGTTTCATCTTCCTGACAGAGCAACTGTGAATCGGTTTTGTAGCTGGAAGATTCTGGTTTCTCACACTCTGTCTTGCTTTTGTTCCTCTTTTTTGGAGAAATGAATCCCTTTTTCCCCTCATTCATTTCTTACTCTCTCCAAATTCTGTAGACAAGAGCAACTCTTTAGTTTCATTCTTTCAACATTCTTATCACATTGTAGCGACCAACAGACCTGGCCTGTAGGTGATGCTCTGGTCTCATTGTTTGAACCCTCATCCAAGAAATGCAAAAAAAGGAGCGGAAAGAAAAACGGTGAAAAGGACAGGTTGGAGTCGTCTTTCCCTTGGCTCCTTTGAAAGGCCTCTCCCATCATACAACACACACACGTGCACACACACCCGCCGTGATTATTCACAGTGCAAATGGCAGCTCACCAGAGAGCAGCTTCCACAAAGAAACCCAGACAATGCAACCTGAGAGGCTGCTAAGCTCAGTCGACCATAATGAACTATCTGCATCGCTCCTGCCCACTGGCTTCTTCCCTCATTTCACACGCTCATTTGACCTCCATTTATCCATGTAAACAAATAAAATACATTTCTTGTGCACCTTTTCATGGAGATACATTACATAGCGCTTCGGTGACTCACAAAACAAGGCCTGCCGCTAACAAATTAGCCTGTGCTTCATTCAGCAGTTCTGAAAGCGGAGCGCCTGTTGATTTACCTTTAATTTCTTTTCTGGCTCTCTCTCTCTCTTTCACAAACATTTAGATGACACCTCATCACCTTCCTCTTCATCTTTGTTCACTCTTGAGCATAAGAACCACCGTACGTGTCGATCTTACAGATGTCAGAGTCGAACATCTCTGAGTGAACTATTATGCATCCACCCAGTGCCGTGTTTAGGGAGATGAGGTAAACATATAGTTTGACATTTAACCCTTTGATTCAGTGTCTCAGGCCTACAGCTGACACCATTTAATACCTGTCTGAAAGGCTTTGCTTACAGGGCATCCAGGCTTTACCCAAAAGATCACTTAGCAGCCTGAAACCGTTCTTTTCCATTAACCTGCCACCACTCGTGACTTACAGCTTGACCTTTTCTCGCTTTGCCATCTGTGAAAAGTGACAGCTGTGCTAGAATATCCAGCTAAATCAAGTTTATGGTTGTAGCTATTTTTTATTTTCAATATGACAGGAGTCTACCAATTCTTCTTTGGATTATCTATAGAGGATGACCAAGACAATGGCAAATCATCACTTATTTCACAAGGTGGCTAATTCGTATGAATTTCTACCTGTTTTTGTACAGTCCGCTTTCACCCCAGTGATGTTGCGTTTAGGGGTGAGGCTTCATTATTTCTTGTTTAAATACACTCACCTAAATGATTATTAGGAACACCTGTTCAATTTCTCATTAATGCAATGGTGTAGGGGATGTTTTCTTGGCACACCTTAGGCCCCTTAGTGCCAATTGGGCATCGTTTAAATGCCACAGCCTACCTGAGCATTGTTTTAGACCATGTCTATTCCTTTATGACCACCATGTACCCATCCTCTGATGGCTACTTCCAGCAGGATAATGCACCATGTCACCAAGCTTCAAATTGGTTTCTTGAACATGACAATGAGTTCACTGTACTAAAATGGCCCCCACAGTCACCAGATCTCAACCCAATAGAGCATCTTTGGGATGTGGTGGACTTCATGCCCTGGATGTGCATCCCACAAATCTCCATCAACTGCAAGATGCTATCCTATCAATATGAGCCAACATTTCTAAAGAATGCTTTCAGCACCTTGTTGACCATGTAGACTACTAATTTTTGTGATATAGTGGACAATGTTGGTAGGCTGGTAGGCAACATTGGAACATCTTTTGAAACACAAGCTTAACCATGTCCTTTTTAACTGTCTTTGGACCAGACAGAAGAGTACAATTTTTCAGATGCCCTTAGGACACAATTGGCGCTTTTCCATTGCATAGTACCCCACAGGTCGGGTTATGTCTGCTAACTTTATCTTGGTTCGGTTAGCTTTTCCATTGAGTTTAGTGCCACTTCAGATTTGGAAGGATTATAGGCGTGTCGTTATATTTGCGCTGCCTACTGCTGTGACATCATAAAAAAGATTGGAGCGAGCAACAGAGAGGGCATCGTTGGAATGCAGTGTTTCCTATACATTCATTTATTTGTCAGTCAGCCACAAAATCAAAATTGACCACCACGAATACATGTTTGCACATTGTGTTTATCACTACCTCTGTCTTGCATGAAAGTTTCTGTACAAACATCCGTGGAGTCAGTCGAACGTCTTGCATACCTGCAGATGTGCGTGTCGCCGATGTGTCACCAAAAATTGCCGTGTGCAGCCCCCCTTGTGTACAGTGCATTCCTTCGCGCCCCCCCCAAAGAAAATTTATGACAAAAAACTGTTCTAAAATTTAACATTTTAATTAAACAAAACATATTAAAGGCGGAGTCCACGATGTTTGAAAAACGCTTTGAAAAAGGAGACGGGCCGACTACCAAAACACACTTATAGCCAATCAAATCAAAGTTCGGGTTGCGTATGTGTGGGGCGGGTCTATCAACAGAAGGTCCAGATTCTATTGGGGTAGGGGCGTGTTTGTTTGGGTGATTTCAAATATCAACATTGGCTTTCAAACATCGTGGACTCCGCCTTTAAGTTATACAAAGTAGTTCGGTTGGTTAGTAGCCTTATTTTTTTTTAGGTTTAATTACACAGAATTCATGATAAATAAAATTTTATAAAATGTCATAAAATTGAGGCCCCCCTGGTACCATCTCGCGGCCCCCCAGTTTGAGAACCACTGATCTACAGTGTTTCACATCACCTTTTAGTATCACCTTAGCTCGCTTGACACCTTAATCGAGGTGGTACAAAAAATGTATTTGGTACTACGTACTGTACCCAGTGGAAAAGCCCCCAAAAGTAAACTGACCCAACCCATGGGGTACTATGCAATGTAAAAGCGCCAAATGTGTCTTTAGGATCTTTACTTAAAGGTGCACTGTGCAACTTTTAGGAGGATCTCTTGACAGAAATGCAATTTAATGTACATAACTATATTATCAGTAGTGTATAAAGACCCTACATGAACTGTTTTATTACCTTAGAATGAGACGTTTTAATCTACATACACGATGGGTCTCCTTACATTGAAGTCGCCGTCATGTTTCTACAGTAGCCCTAAATGGACAAACTGTTGTACAGCGTTTGTTTTGCCCCTACGTTTTCTCAGACGATGATATGTTTGTCCTGTGGCAGCTACCGTAGCTTCTCTTTGCGTTTTGAGATTGAGCTTGGTTGAAATTCGCAATCTCAAGGCTAGATGCTGCTAAAAACTCACAACGGATTTTAACTGAACCAGAAAATATTTGTATTGTTTAAGATTTGTATTAGTTCAGGAGTAAGGGGGTGACATATGCTTTGTTTCTGCTTCTGCTGAATGTTATTGAAGTTGGCCAATGGTTTACCTGGATCAATAATTTTATGTTTTATCAAGTGATCATTTAGACATTTAGAAAAAGTCAATGATATATCATCAGGATACTTCTGTGCCATGCGAATGTACATTATCTACATGATTTTAAATTACCTTTTAGGTAGTTTAAATACTCTTTTGTGTCCTAATTCTGACTCCTTCCTTAAATTAATTTCTTCCATCATAACAGACCAGCAGACAAAACCATGTGGGAACTTTCCCTCAGACATTCACATTTCTAATAGATCAAAACAGCCTGGAAAGGTCTTTGGTCCGTCTGAACTCCCAGAACAATTGTTTGGCTCTGAATAGGCAGCCAGAGGAAACAATATCGAGACGTGAGCTTTTACAGATATCTGTTTCGCATTGTGTATGTTTTCTGTTGCTGCAATACAGCAAAGCATTATTTATTTTCAGTCCAGACGCATTCAGTCAACTTTTCCTTCCTTTGAAGTGGACTGAGCTCTGTTGTGAATCCACACACACTGCTCTTATCACATTGGCACATGAGAAGGAACCATTTTGAGGTTTCTTAAAAGTCATTACTTCACTGCAAAGCAAGCCAACATAGAGGAAAACAGAGAGAGAGAAAGTGAGAGTGTAAAGATATAGCTTCACTTTTGTAGTTTTTTTGTAAAAACGTGTGTGTCCATCCCTAGTGCAGGATGTCGTCTATTCTCACAATCTCTCTCCTTCTCTGTCTCTCGCCCACACTCATCTCTTCTATCATTTTCAAGACAAACACTTTTCAAAGTTCACTTTTTTGGCGAAGGAGCATTTACTGTACAGTGAGAGCAATTTGTTACAATTGTCACAACCTGGTTTCTCCATTTCTTGTCTTATCCGAGTTTGAGGGATTAGGTTGTGACAGTACGTGTCTGCCCTGAGAGAGTTGTGTGACATGCCCCTCCGCGGTCCACGTTTCTCTCAGGGTTCGTGAATTGTTTCCCGCTCCCTTATGTTTGATTAGCTTCAGGTGTTTGTTGTTTAGAATTCCCTATTTAATATCCTTCTGTCCTGTCCTCCGTGCGTTGGTATTATTCTCTGTTTCCCTCAAGTTGCTCGTGGTTTATCCTGTTCATGTGTAAGTTGATGTAGGTTAGTGTTTACCAGTGTTGATGTTAGTTAGTTTAGTTTTTGTGTTCTGTTATTGTATGTTTTACCCCCTCGTGGGTGTTTTGGTTCTGTGTATTAAAGTATTCTTTATTTAGTCTGCATTTGGGTTTTTTCCTCGTCTTCCCCGTGTTCCGGTCGTGACAACAATAAAAGACCAGAATGCATTCATTTTTAATATGAATTGGCAATGTGACAAAGTTGAGGAGAGTTTAACTTTATGAGATGGGCATCAAGACAATTTTTAACCTCTTTAACCTGTGTCTATTCTGGTATGTACGCCCATCCAATAAATTTCTGATGGATAAAATCAAGTCTTAGATGTTCTTGTTTCTCAAAGAATGATAATGATAAATGCCTTGCAAATGCCAATTATGTCGAACACTAAAGTTTTAAAAGTTGTTAGAGTTTTCACACTTCTGTATATGTACTCAAAATCCTGACAGAGCAACACAAGTTGAGTGAACTTAATCAGTTTATGTCAAGTCAACTTACTTTCATTAGAATATAAGTAAACTGTAATGTGGCGTTCACACCAGCTGCGGTAGAGGTGGCAAAAAAGCGCTATTTGCCCGTAGTTGGACGCTTGCACATTTTGAGTTTACTCGCTTCATTAAAAGCCGCACGTAAATTTTTTGTCATTCCAGACATTCACGTGGAAATTGGCATTGTAGGAGGTGCTTCTGTGCCTCTGCTTGCTCCTTGTAATCATGTCACTACTAGAGCAATAGACCAAGCTCCTGATTGGTTAAAGCGGCACGAATATCCACAAAAGTTAAGATTTTTCCCCAGCGGCAATGCTCAATTCGTGCGGAACGCATCATCCACGCATTATGCGGCATTCGCACTGAGGCATTCACGCGTACCGCGTTTTTGCATTGACTTCACATGTAAATCACTCGCGCTTGCTGCCTCTTTTGCATCTGGTGTTAATGCCACATTAGGGGTAGGGTTAGGGAAGAGGTTAAGGTTAGTGGAATAAATTGACAAAGTCTGCTGTGGGATTAAGCAGACAGTCTACTGATACTCTAAAGACTGGTATATGCAAAGTTACTTATAATTAGTAAAATGGACTAGCGAAAAAAGTGTTACCTTAAAATAATTAATGTATATTATACGCTCCTAGCTGTCTAGCCGGACCGGATAACACTCACTTTATTCACCTCAATGGAAAGCATATTGACAATACACAGTCTGAATTGTTTCTTATCCCCTACATAGTGCACTATGTGCCATTTCCCATATAAGAACTAGTAAATGTATTAACAGGTGTTAATTTCAGGCACATCAGGCGCAGGTTTTTGTGTGGTCGACGGGGTGCTTCAGCATCTGCAGAGCATTTGATTGGACAGGAAATTTGATAAGAAGCCGAAGTGCAGGATAACAATTCTAGACTTTTTTAATGTAGTTTTAAATGTTTATACAGTTTTTTTAAATAAAATTTACACATCATCTGAAAGCTTAATAAATAAGCTTTCCATTTATGTATGGTTTGTTAAGACTTGGTCGAGATACAACTAATTGAAAATCTGAAATCTAACCCCCCAGTCACATTAGCTACACTTAGTCGTTCACTTTTGTAGCTAATGTGACTTTAGGGTAAGGATGCAAAAAATCTAAATATTGAGAAAGGGTCTTTAAAGGGACACCCCACTTTTTTGAAAACATGCTTATTTTCCAGCTTCCCTAGAGTTAAACACTTGATTTTTGCCGTTTTCGAATCTATTCAGCTAATCTTCGGGTCTGGCGGTATAACTTTTAGCATAGTTTAGCACAATCCATTGAATCTGATTAGACCATTAGCATCGTGCTCACAAATGACCAAAGAGTTTTGATATTTTTCCTATTTAAAACTTGACTCTTCTGTAGTTACATCGTGTACTAAGACTGACAGAAAATTAAAATTTGCGATTTTCTAAGCTGATATGGCTAGGAACTATAATCTCATTCTGGCGTAATAATCAAGGACTTTGCTGCCGTAACATGGCTGCAGGAGGCACAATGATATTACGAAGTGCCCGAAAAATAGTACCTTTTGTAACTTTTAATAGCAGGGGACTATTGTCAGGCACTGCATTATATCATTTATAAAATCTCGGAACTCTTTGGTCATTTTTGAGTGCGATGCTGATGGTCTAGTCGGATTCAATGGATTATGCTAAGCTATGCTAAAAGTGGTAGCATCCGACCCAGAGATCGGCTGAATGGATTCCAAAACTGTAAAAATCAAATCTTTATCTCTAGGGTAGATGGAAATTGAGATTTTTTTTAAAAGTCTGTTTAAAGTTGTCCAAATTAAGTTCTTAGCACTGCATCTATTCACAAAAATAAAGTTTTGATATATTTACAGCAGGACATGTACAAAATATCTTCATGGAACATGATCTTTACATAATATCATAATGATTTTTGACCCATGCAATGTATTTTTGGATTTACATACATGTGAATTTATATACCCGTGCCACTTATGACTAGTTTTGTGGTCCAGGGTCACATATCTTCTGAATGCAAAGTTGGTCAACATTTTTGGACCTTACAAGTTTCAACAAATATCCTTAAGCCTGCCATATTTCTACTAAGGTGAAACTCTTTGCATCTGTCCCAATACAACATATTCTCCATTAATCCGTTAAAAATAATATTTCGATTACAACGTGTTAACCCTGCCCATATTTCACTTCTTTATTTACGTTCTCTCTCCTTCTTTTCACCCACTCTTTTCATGCACACGGGTGATTATGAGTGTGTTATGCCCTGATTAGAATTAGTGAGTGCACTTTGTGCTCCGCTCTACAGAGTGAGAAATCACTCCCTCAGTGAGAATAATTGAGCCCAGGCCCGGTTGCCAGCTCATTACCCACAAATCATAGCAGGCTGGGGCAACTTAGCAGGAGACAATAATGACTTTGGGGAATTTGGAACGTCGCAGTGGTGAAAACCACTGTTACACTAAGGGCACATTCGAGGTGGGAGATCTCAAAATACGTAGCAGAGGTGCGTTACAATATTTTGATACGTATGGTTAATCAACCTGTGCTGATGGTGTGCGAATATGGGCATGAAAGCGAAATTTAGGTCTTGCTAAGATATATCTAGGCTGGACTCAATCCAAGCTTTTTGTTGATGGACTGCAGGAATCAGCCATGCTGAAAAACCGCTAACATCCATCAAAGGGTCACGGTTGTAGCAGACAAGACAACTTTGACGTTAAGCGTTGTCTGCTTTTCACGCTGTCTCTCCAGTGAGGAGATCAACACCTGGATGCAATTATAACTAAAAGGGTTATTCAGGCACGATGTGTTACAGTGGATGCAAATAGCAGCCGAACCCGAAAATCTGCAAATACCGAAAGCTAAGAAGGGCGTATTCTTCCTCACCTATTACACTAAATGCTTTAGCACATTTATTTGCATGACAACTATGCAATGAGGTGAACGATAGACTTTGAAAACCGCCAGTATCTGATTTCCAAGCCTTGCTGAATAATTCATTCCTATTTATTAGATTTTTTACCATTCTTTGTACTATTCTGTCTCAGTCATTTGTCTCAAATGAGTCCACTCCGCAGGGTCCATGTCCATCGTACCAACAGGCGGCTTTCGTTCTTTTATTGCTTTCATTAGTGCGTAATGCTTTTGAGTTGCCATAGGAATATGGCCAAACTGTAAACAGCTTTTCTTCTGTGAATGGAGACTAAGAGGAGTCATTCTGTCAATTTAGAGCAAAGAGAAACGCATTTGATTTGCATGAGTGGCGAAGAAAGCAGGAGGGGTTTTTGTCTGAATGCGGGTCTGGGGTGGTCCTCTCCCTCTTGACAGGAAGGACTAAAATGAAGAATTCAAGCTCCGTCTGCCTATTTCTTTCGGTGGGAAATAAAATAGCTCACAAATTGGTCTCCGCAGGACGGGGACAACACGGCGGGCATACTTGTCTCCGGTGCGCGGGGAGTCCCACAGTCCCATAACCTCGCTGTCTGCAGGTGAAGTGTAATGAATGCAGGATGAATATGCATCGGTTGAGCAAACCCTGCGTCGAATTTGCTTTTTATAAAGATTCGAGGCACCGTTCCCACCAGTATGAGGCCTTTTCTAGTGTTTAGTACAGTGAAGCGAAAACCAAACCGCATTGTTTAGTTTGTGGACATTTATTTTATTTTGTGAAGGTGCTTGCTAATGCATTGTTGTGCTGCATTTATGCATTTTGTATGATTGATACAGTAGCATTTCACACATTTAACAGAATTATCTGTATTATTTTAGATTTTTGTTAACTCATTTCTGTTATTTATGTAATAGCTCACGGTTGGCCTGACAGAAAATCCTCAGCCTCCTTTAAGTACCAAATTAGAAGTAAAGAAATAATAATATTAATTTTAGTATTTTTGTTTACCTAGGTGAGAATCAAATACTTTTGCTCTTGCATGTTTTGGAATTTTAACAGTGAGTTAAACACTGAAATTTAGCAAATAACACAATAGTTGTGTTTACCTTATAGACATTGTGCTGCTTTTTAAAGGAATTGTTTACCCGGCCGGGATTAAAATTAGCCAATATTTTACTTACTCTCGAGCCATTCTAGGCATATTTGACTTTCTTCTTTCAGCCAAATTTATTTAGTTATATTAAAATAATATCCTGGGTCTTCCCAGCTTTGTAATATCACTCAATAGTGGCTGCTTGTTTGAAGCCCATACATCATCAGAAAAATGGTACATGGGACTCCAGTGGGTTATTATACAGTATGTCTGTGAGAGAAAACTATTCATTTTTTAAGTGTATTTAGCGATAAAATGCATCGTCTTTGATCTAAAATGGCGGCAAAATAACCCAACACAGGTTAATTTAAACCCAGCCACTGAGTTTGTCCATATTTTATTCAATTATGTATTTAAATGAAGAGTTTCGTTTTTAATTGTTCAGAAATCTTGTTTTTTGGTTGTGCATTCCAATTAATTTCAATGCAACTGCAGTTGGTTTGTTTTGATTTAAACCTTCATAACTTAAAAAATACAGCTAAGTAACACCATAAAACAAAATAATAACATGATAACATAATAATAAACATGTTTTGACAAAAATGTAAAAAAATGGATTTATCTCGTTTTGCAACGAAACTCTTCAAATATCAAACCGACACCAAAAACTATTTATAGGAATTCGTGCTAAGTGACACTAAAAAGACATTCCTGTTCCAGTGTCACGAAAAACAGCGGAAAATTGTGTCAATAACAATTGTATTATTTTTAAGACTTCCCTTACACCCTTGTTTCTCAAGATTTTTGGCATGCGCCCCCATCCTGTGTAGGGTGCATCTCTTTTGCACCCCCCGCCAAAGAAAATTCATGACATAAAACAATCCCAATCTTAAAATTTAAATGATAAACATATTAAATTATACAATGTAGTTCTGTTGGTTAGTAGCTTTATTTTTTTGAGGTTTAATTACGGTAGTTTCCGGACTATAAGTCGCTTCGGAGTACAAGTCGCATCAGTCAAAAATGCGTTTTGAAAAGGAAAACACACATATAAATTGGACTGGACTAAGTCGCATTTATAGACATTTAATCTGGAAAGGCAAGTTTTTCAACTAAACAATAGCACAGAACAGCAGGCTGAATAGGTGTCAGTACATGTTAACGTAACAAACATTTATTCAGCTAACACAATAGCATACTGAACATACCTGGAAGGCTGAATAGGCTAAATTAACATAACACGCCAAATCTAGTTCACCAAGCTCCTGAAGTCATTCCGCATCACTTAATCCATTGAATTACATAAATACAGGAGCAGCATATAGCGGACTCTCGCGACTGTAGACCGTAATAGTTTCTCTTTGTTCATATGAATTAATTTTGACATATAAGTCGCACCTGACTAAAAGTCGCAGGACCAGCCAAACTACAAAAAAGTGTGACTTATAGTCCAGAAAATACGGTACACATAATTTGTTATAAATTAATGTATTTTTTTAAATACCGCACCATCTCGGCCTTCAGTTTGAAAGCCACTGCCTTACACAAACATTATTGGCAATATGTATTTTTTCTCCTTCTCTGTCATAAACCTTCATGGAGTCCCTTTTACTTAAAGTTTTTTGGGGGGGTTGCTTTTAAACTTCTTTGTTACCTTGAGCTTTCTGCTTTATAAGTATTCTGGTGCACATCAAACACTTTTCCCAATTCTTTTCTATCAGAAGACACTCTAGAGACCAAAGATGCTATGGATGGTTGCACCTTTGAACCAGACTGATGCTTCTGTGATTGGTCTAAAAATACAGCAGGTAGCCCAGGCTGTCAATATATCACTCCTACAAAACAAGGATGGAACGGGAATCAGCCATGTTTATTCTATAAAACAAAAAGGTTGACGTATATGCGACGACAGGCTTCTCCTATACCCACTTTCCTGCGTTTGTTCTAGCTTTCATTCAAATTTCTGCCTGAAATGTTGCTTTTTTGGCATATGGACTATTCATGTGGGAATAGCAAATGCTGTATCGTTGTGGGATATAAAAGTCGTCCTATTTCAATTGTTCAATATAACCAGTGAACTCAATGCTTACTAGACATTTCCTACAATGTGTTGACACTAATAAATGAGAAGACTTCCTTTAAAGACCAAATGGCGCAGGAAGGCCGCATCCTGTCATAACCAAAGTGCATTGTGGGTGCAGGTTATTGGATAAGAAGGTTAATGGTATCATGGCACTTTGTTTGAGGAAGTCCACAGAGGGAGCATGGTTTCCTTATGTGCCAGTTGAAACAATACTGACAAAATTATAGTTATTATCCTTCCCAATTGTTTTCCAAAAATATGTTGGTTGCAGCAAATGCTTATATTTGCCAATCTTTTGTGTTACAATAAAAGCAGTCTTACGAGTTGAATAAAATGCTGCTTTGTGTTGAGCTTGGTAATAGCTATTTTTGGCAATTTACACTAAGGGATTCATGTTTAAAATTATGTTTTTTTTATTGCTGTCATTCACTGGGTTCAAATGTAGTTTTATACTGGGCAGTTTTTTCATATCAATTACTTCTCAGATTCATGGACATGCACGCGTGCACACACACACAATGAAAATATGATCCTAATTCCAGAACTCCATATGAAAGCAATACGACCACAGACCACACATGAACCATTGAGCTTTGTAAACATATACATTATATAATAATTAAATGAACTGCAAACAATCTAACTAATCTGATAAATGGACATTGTGATGATTAAGTTGTCAAACTGAATTTCTACCAGATCATTGACAGTACACATGAATCATCTGCTTTCCGAAACAAACGTCATGTTGAGCTAAATCATACATTTTTGGATAGTGCCACTGTCCTTTCCAGCTGGCATTCACTAAAATCTTGGCCTGTCCTTGTCGGGCCTGTCTAATTTAAATAGCAAATTGGATATTTAGTGCTGATTGCTAAGGCAAGCGTCTATTTCTTTTAGGGATTGAAACAGACTCCTGGTACTAAGTATTACTCTCTAATAACTCGGATTTTGAGGTTATGCTCAGGCAAAATGAACTGATGTGTTTCTGTATATCCAGAAATGATCCTCTGGGGTATTCAAGAAATTACCATCCTGTTTCCATTTGATCCTTTATCTTTGTTAATGTCTTTATGATCCTAGGTTTTTGTTGCTTTTTGTAATCACACATATGCTCGGTGACCTTCATGGCTTGGAGGTAGATTAATAGCTCCATGTGGAGTTGGAGAGACGATCCTCCCTCTTAATCACCTCTAAATTATGATTAATCATAGGAAAGCAGCCGTGAGTGTGCGACATGTTCAGCTGAAAGAAGTGCTTAAACTTCTATTTACAAAGATATCATGAATCTTAAGTCTAACTTTTTAATCAACATTAATGGGCGGTTTCCTGGACAGTGTTTAGATTAATCCAGGACTAGGCCTTAGTTATATTAGGACATTTAAGTAGTTTTTAGAAAACAAACCTTACAAATTAACAATACTGGTGCATCATGAGACAAAACAATGGCACTGATGTATCGTCGCTGTCCGATGAAAACCACGTATGTCCATTTTGCAGATTTTGAGATTTTTTGACGGATTGAATGTCCTGGTTCATTTCCGTATACAGTATGGTTCACATATCTAAATGGCCAATGAAAAGTTGTGAAATCATGTCATAGGATTTTCACGTATATCCATTTGGTGTCAAAGCTGTCAATCACCCACGTATCTCCCGCCCGGTGAAAGCATCTCGCCAGTCTCGTGAAGTTTCATCGAAGCTCAGCACTGGATAGCCGAATAAACATAGCCTGGTGAGACAATGACTTTCCTTCATCGAGGTAACCGTTTCCCCCCTGACGCCAGACGTACGTCTAGGAGTGACAAAATTACGGTAGGACTGTGCAAACAAAGTATCTGTCTAGCATTACCATGCCAGTGTATTGATTCATTGTCCCTTCATAGTTTGCAAGAGACATTTAATAAATGTATAATTAATATTAAATAAACTAAGCGTATTTAATAAACTAAGACGTAGGCTATTTAATAAACTGAGCGTATTCATCTGTCAATATGAAACGCGATTTAGCCATTCTAATTAATGATCGGAAAAACGTGTATGGATCACCGTTACTGTAAAATATGCATGTATGTCCATTTAACTCAAATTTGGTCAAATGTGGATTATATCATTACACTGGCAAGAATATGGTTACATGTAAAGATGCTGTACCAAGTATGCATCGGGCAGCGACGATATGTTATATGATATATGTTAAGGTATGTCAGTAGAAGGTATTTTCAAATGAAGGCAGCTCAAACATGCATTTTAGTCCGGGACTAGGATAAGCCTTGTCCAGGTAGGTTAATTTTCGTTGAGACAGACATGTCAGTCAATTTTAAATGTACATTTTAGCGGTTACCTTGGTGTCATTGGAAATAACAAAGTAAAACAAATGAAGCAGCTCGCTAAATTGGTTGTGAGACCAGTGGGGTTTCTTTCTGTCTGACTACTGCCATGTACATTCGGGTCCAGTCGGGTTACAAAAAATAGCCACTGGTTCGGGTCGGACTAGGGTCTAATTTTCTCGTGTTTGTCTCGGGTCGGGTCTTTCTTTTAAAGAAAGATATTTACACACGTCGGGTTCGTGTGTAAAGTGATTCGGGTCATTTCGGTTCGGGTACAATTCTTTAGACCCGGGAAGACCTCTAGTTCACACCAGACGCGCTAGAGGCGGCAAAAACGTGCTATTCGTGCGTAGTTGGATGCTTGAAATTTTTTAGTTTACTCACTTCATTAATTCTGGTCATTGTGCTCCATTGTTGTTTTGTTTTTCTGCCTCCACTTGCTTCCTGTAATCACATCACTCCTAGAGCAAGCTCCTGATTGGTTAATGCGGCGCGAAAACCCACCAAAGTTCTGATGTTTTAACGCCTTCCGAGCCGCGCCTTTCACTCTTATCGTGCTGCAGGATGCCTATTCATCTTTGCATTGACTTAACATGTAAATCACTTGCGCTTGCCAACGCACCATTAGACTATATATATATATATATATATATATATATATATATATATATATATATTATATTTATTGCGATGGGACCATGGTACACTATATAAATGATGTATTATTTTTAACCTAGGGATGACATCATGATCACGCATGTCATTAAAGATGGCAAGCACTGATTGGTCAGGAATCAGTTAGTCTGAAATGTTTCTTGGTCACGATACAAATATACTGTAGAAGTCAAAATTCACACAATCTGACACATTGAGTATTGTAACAGACAAAGATATTGTACACTATCAGGACAAAAATAGTCGGAAATGGTCCTTAGCTGTCACTGGGGCAGCGCCCTTTCTAAAAGTACGCTTATGCACCTAAAGAGATCATATTAGTACCTTAAAGGTATCAAATGTATACATATATGTACCTAAATGGTACATATTAGGACCTTTTTAAGGATACTGCCCCAGTGACATTTTGTTATCATGTTTTCTGACAGTGTGTAGTCTGAACTGGACATTACTGTACCATTAACACTGCAATATGTTTCTATATAAACTACGTATATGACTGAGGATAATTGATTATGAAAAACTTTTTTAAAACACTATTAATCTTGACTTACTTCCTCTTTAGTCACTCCTGCCCCTTTCTATAGTCAAGGAGAACTTTGAAACAAAAAACTTTGTACACTATGTATCTGTCCATTTTTCACCACACAGTTCCTCCGCTGACCCCTCATCTTTAGTAAATCAGTTCAAAAGTGTCCCCAGACAAAAGCAAGCAGCGATAACTTACTTTTCAATAATGCATGTGCTCTTCAACCTCTGCGTGGTATGAGAGAAGTATTTCTGCCTGTGGTTATTGATGAAGGCATGCCAGTTAAAGCCATCGCTCGCTTTAGGTTTTATTATTGACTAAATGATTGATTTAAACCCTCATAATTAGATGACCTAATTTAATAAAAGTGCAATTTAACGATACTGCAGCCCTACCGAAGCGTGCTGTGGCATTGATAGATACGCCTATGCGTGTATGAAATCACAGCTGACAGATGATGTATTCAGTGTAGATGCATTTTGTTGACTGAGTGAGAGAGAGAGAGAGAGAGAGAGAGAGAGAGAGAGAGAGAGATTGACATTTTGTCCCTTGGCCCACTGTAGGTCACTCTTGTTAACTTTTCTCCTTGATCTAGACGAATGTAAATGAGTTCTCGTATCTGATTTCATTTACTTAATAAATTTAAGAGCCTGTTCGGCTCAAGTATGCCCGAAAAGATCATTGGCTGAGCAAAACTTGTTTACATTGTTAGTGTCTTAAAATCAAAGGCTATAAAAAGGTTGATGTCTGTTGATTTAGAGAGGAGGGGTAGAAATATCGTGCCAAAAATACACTTTTGCTTACTTTAATACAAAATGCAATGTATTAAAGAGATAGTTCACCCAAAAATGAAAATAATGTAATTAATGACTCACCCTCATGTCGTTCCGAACCTGTAAGACCTTCGTTCATCTTTGGAAACACAGTTTAAGATGTTTAAGATTTAGTCCGAGAGCTTGCTGACCCTTCATTGAAAATCTATGTACGGTATACTGTCCATGTCCAGAAAGGTGATAAAAACATCATCAAAGTAGTCCATGTGACATCAGTGGGTCAGTTAGAACGTCATCCGTCCTTATTAGAGATTATTAACAATTATACATTTTACTAATATTTAGTTAATCGCGAATTGTTGTAATATGCTCATGACTTTAGGACCGTTTTACTTGTGGCTTGAAGTGTAATCACTATGGGATGCCAATTTTCTGCCTAGCAACCAAACTTAGTACCCTAGCAACGGAATAAACCAAGCCTTATATCTCCGCATCAGAACATCGTAGAGACACGACAAATTTAATGCTCAGTTAATGATCTGAAATAAACCTTGATGACCTATGCAGCCTACATATGCGACCTCCGGAGGATGCAGCTTTCTGTTTGTACATTTTACAGTGCATGCATTATATTCTGTATTTTACTGCGTGTGCTTTTTTGTTTGGGTTTCCAATAATGTTTGTTTGGGAACTCGTGTGAAGTCTGAGATGTGTTGTGTTTGTCTGTCGATCAGTGTCAGATGTGAAATCTCAGCAGATTAAACCCTCACTCAGAGTTTACATGTTTTAATGTCTGCATGTTCTTGCTCAAAAATGACAGTGGCTGTATTTCTATTGTAAAGAAATTGACATACATTAAATATTCAAATGAATTTAAACATTGTTTGGCTAAAAATAAGCATTTCTCTCCATCTAAAGTAAAAGTGAAGATAGTGTCCGCGAGACGAGTCCACTATCGCCCCCTGCAGGCATTTGTTATAATACATAATGCTTTTTATTTTATAGGCCACAAATGTAACGTGTTTGTTAATGTAATGTTGTTTAATGTAACTTGGTTTTAATACTTTATTTGAACCAATTATTATTGCATCTGCGTTATTATGTAATTTTAAAGGGTATTATCTCACTTTATTTTGCGCAAAAATAACAAATTACTCAATTATCAGTTAGCAAAATAATTGTTAAGGACAGTCCTTGATTAGTTAAAAATTTAAAAATAATGTGATTTCAGTTTTTTATTCATTTATTTTTATCATTGAGGAAGTCTTAAAAAGTGTGAAAATATCGTCTTGTCTCGTTCTTGTGAACAATCTTGTGTCTTGTCTCGTGGATTAAGTGTTTCGTCACACCCGTACTTAAAACCCTTTTTTAAAAGCTTCATAATAGCATAATGTTTTTCCAAAATATGCTATAAAACGTGAATATAACTCTACACCCTTGCCTCATTTAAAATACGCAAATCTATGAATATGCAAATTAGTCTCCACCTCTACTTAATCGCACAGCTCCGACCATAGATAAGAATATGCAAATTAGTCCCCACCTCCACTCTTCCACACCACATCAGACCATAGATATATATGTAAATAAATGCTACATTCGTTAGTTTCAGACACATAACTGTTATATATAAATTGTCTGCAATTGAAGCATTAGAAACCCCTTTAGAACAAGGATGTCACTCTTTAAGATTCTTGACCTTAAAGTAGATACTTTAATTTAAAAGTACCAGAACATGTCAGATTTTAGAAATATTACCGGCACCTGGACATATGGATTAAACACAGACATAGACTTACACCGTTCTATTTCTTTACCAAACAGCTGAGCTGAGTTTCTATAAAGAAGTAAATTACAAATTGGCTGTAGAAAGTTGCAATGTACATTTCTGTCATATGGCAAGTGTGTGGCTTTCAAAAAGACTCGTACTGTTGTTACACTTTCAAAAAATGTAATTTATCTTGTGTATAATACAATAGCTTTGACATTTTGGACCATTGTTTTGGTTAGCAACGTTCTTCAAAAGATCTTTATGTTTCGCAGCTATTTTAAATTATTGATGGTATTGCTGTGTTTTTAGGTTATTAGTACAATGTAAATGTCATTGTTTATAAATATAATTGTTATATGCATTGTCTTGCTGTATATCAAAGTACCATCCTATTATATTACGCCATCACTGTGCCTTGCCATAATTCCAGGGAGGAGTAAATACGAGTAAAATCGAAGTTTGCAATAATAGCCTCTCCATGTTGCTTTGTTGATGTTTGTTTGTATTTATGGGTTGAATTTTCTTCTGTGTTGAGGACATGACAAACACTTACCATGAAAAATAAGTTGGTCTGAGATTTAATCAATGTAAGCTGACAGACGTATTGCAGGGCTTGATTACAGGCGCAGATTTAATAGATTTTACAGTCGCCTGTTAATATCCCATCTGACTGATAAGTGCATGAAATGTCTATACGAAATGGGCGATACTTTATCTCCTGACAGTGCAAATAAACAGCAGTTGTAGTGGGATAGTATTTGTGTAAGTAGATTACAATGGTCGGGTCAGCTCTATGTCCAATAATGACTTCCTTTTAAATGTTTTTTTCCTGACACAAATACAAATAAGTGTCTTGAAAATGCTGAGCGGTCTGATCTATTGGCTGCTCTAATGGGAACTTTTTAACAGTGGGTTTAAATGACCCCAGTGTTTGAGGAAAGGATGTAAGTTGTCTTGAGTTAAATGTCCAATTAAATCAGTCTAATTCTCTTAAAGATCTAATGTGAGTTGCCTTGGAGGGACAGCACTACTGTAATGGCACATTGGGTAGTATGGTCTTTCTTCTTTATGGTAGTTGGGTTTCTTGTTTTGGGAGTGTTTATTTTATTTTATTTTATTTTATTTTATTTTATTTTATTTTATTTTATTTTATTTTATTTTATTTTATTTTATTTTATTTTATTTTATTTTATTTTATTTTATTTTATTTTATTTTATTTTGCAAGAGTCTTACCCTGGGTTCACACGAGCCGTGTTTTGAGTTAAATTTGCATCTACCGTGTCTAGTTTGCCGCTTGAACATTTTACTCGCTTTATTCGCGTGTGAAAGCCGCTTGAAATTCTAGTCATCGAGACATTCACACGGATATTTGCGTCATGGGAGGGGCGACTCCGCTCGCTACCTGTAATCATGTCACTACTAGAGCAAGCCCCTGATTGGTAAACGCAGTGCGTTTTTCTGCCCAAGTTAAAATTTTTCAACTTGTGCGTTTCTCGCGGCAACACTCAATTCGCGGCAACACTCAATTTATTTTATTTTGCAAGAGTCTTACCCTGGGTTCACACGAGCTGCGTTTGAGGCGTCAAATTTGCGTCTACTGTGTCTAGCTTGCCGCTTTAACATTTTGAGTTTACTCGCTTTATTCGCACGTGAAAGTCGCTTAATATTCTAGTCATCAAGACATTCACACGAAATTTGTGTAATGGGAGGAGTTTCTGCGACTCCACACGCTACCTGTAATCATGTCACTACTAGAGCAAGCTCCTGATTGGTAAACGCAGTGCGTTTTTCTGCCCAAGTTAAAATTTTTCAACTTGTGCGTTTCTCGCGGCAACACTCAATTCGCGGCAACACTCAATTTATTTTATTTTGCAAGAGTCTTACCCTGGGTTCACACGAGCTGCGTTTGAGGCGTCAAATTTGCGTCTACTGTGTCTAGCTTGCCGCTTTAACATTTTGAGTTTACTCGCTTTATTCGCACGTGAAAGTCGCTTAATATTCTAGTCATCAAGACATTCACACGAAATTTGTGTAATGGGAGGAGTTTCTGTGACTCCACTCGCTTCCTGTAATCACGTCCCTACTAGAGCAAGCTCCTGATTGGTTAACGCAGTGCGTTTTTCCGCCAAAGTTAAAATTTTTCAATTTGTTCGTTTCTTGCGGCAACACTCACTTCGCGCCATTTGCGCAAACTAGACGTTATTCGTGCTAAACGCCTCATTCGCGCTGCGAGACCTCCAGACGCGCGTCAACGCGTCTTTACATTGAGTTAACGTTGAAATCACTCGCGCTTGACGCCTCTACCATGGCTGGTCTGAACGCAGCATTTAAGCTGTATTCTAGAAAGTACTGTAACTGAGAAAAGATAACATAAGTACACTTTACCATTGCAACAAAAAAAAAATCTAATGGTGTACCTTGTTGCATAAGACTTTTGTTCAGTGCTGTATGTCATAGGCTCATAGAGGTACAAGGTCCCCAGAAAGCCCTCTGGATTTACTGACCTGACTTTTACTCAGGAATTCTGCAAGGGGTCATTTGTGTTCCCATATTGTATAATTTGTTACTTTTGGCTTTACCCATGTTATTTTTCGGGGGTGTATATCACTGAATGCAAGCTTGCGCATATTGTCAGGAACTCGACTGAAGTTGCAATTATTAAAGGTAAATATTTGGTCAATCATTGTTTAAAAGTTTTTACAAATTGCTGACTTCCTTATATTTTCTTTAAGGGACTTTTTTCCAACACTTTTTAAATATAGCACATCAGTCAGTTCTGATAGAGGTCTGTTTACGCAGAGATTTTACACAGATAGCATAGTTCCTGAGGACATTAGCGAACAGAAAGTACAATTGTGTTTGTTTTGAAATAGTCAAAGTGTAGCCAGACATTTGATTATCGGCATTAAGTCTACTGATCTACTTTGCAGTTTTCTGGCTGAAAGCTGTACGCTAAAGACTGAAAAGACCTGAAATAGCATCTAACTAAAGCAACTAGCCAAACTTCAACCATTTGAAATAGTTACAGTAATACCAAACTAATAGACTCTCATTTTTAGATAATTGCATAGCTGTGTGTGTCTGGGACAAGCTGAACAGAAAAACCAGCGGGTGAACTTTATAATAAGAATTGATGTTTTTCCCAAAGTAATAAGTGATGTTATAACCGAAGCTTCACTGTCATGTGCATGAGTTACACATGAGGCACGACATCTCTCCACAATCCTGACCTTTAAAGCCATCGAGACATTTGTTGGATTATGCAGCATGTTTTTTGAAGTTCATCCAACATCTGGATATCAACCCCTTACTCCTATAATCCAGCCTCCCTCTGGAAAACCTACCCCACCTTTTTGCACGCCAGCAGTCTCTCAATGTGACCGACCTTATGTATCTACCAGGAACAATAATCTAATGCACTGTCTGTCTAATCGCCAGCTTTGTAACCTCTGGCTTCCTGTAACTGCAGCACTGAGTGGCTTCTGGCCTTCACCCAAGCACACATACACGCACATGTACTCGTATTTAAGTTGCCACGTATAAGCAGACTCTTTGGACTGTTGTTAAAAATGACAGTGGATCTATGAGTGGATTTGAAGCTTAAAGTAATAGCCCAACTAAAATTACAATTGTATTTTACATTGATACAATATAATGTCATTCCAAACACAGTAAACATTTAGTATGACTCTGTTTACAACTAGTATTAATCACAGAGGGTCACTATAGTAAATATGGGTTCAAATGGTATCCGAAAATGTTGTGTCTCAACTGAGCACTTTTGATCCAATCACGATCCATCAATTCATATTTTTTTTGGCTATGGATAGACATCTGACAGCCCAAATTTTGCCTTGTTTTAGCCTAGACCAGTGGTTCCCAAACTTTTTCAGCGTGCGGCCCCCCTTGTGTACAGTGCATTCCTTCGCGGCCCCCCAAAGAAAATTTGTGACAAAAAACTGTTCTAAAACTTAACATTTTCGTTAAAAAAAATTTAATTATACAAAGAAGTAGTGATTTTGGTTAGAAGCCTTATTTTTTAGGTTTAATTACACAGAATTCATGATAAATTAATGTATTTCATAAAATGTCATAAAACTGGGGCCCCCCTGGCACCATCTCGCGGCCCCCTTGGGGGCCCCGGCCCCCAGTTTGAAAACCACTGGCCTAGACGACTAAGCTCTGTATAAGCGAGTATTATAAATGTCTTTTAAATGCAAAAATTGCTTGTTGGGAAACTACACACTGTCAATGTAAATCCACCACTTTTAGGGATATTTAGATCTTCCTTATTTTGTGAGTACCGTAAAAGATGACCGTACGTAGTATTTTGGGTGAACTGATCCTTTAAAGCTGATTTTCGCCTCTAGGGCGCCCATTGAAATGAACTTTTTCCCTGTGGTGGACGTGCTAAACTGTTCACTTTAAATGCTTATATCTTCTGTATGCTAATGTTGATTCATTCCAAAATGCTTTTTTGCATAGTTGTGTTTGACACATGAAAACGTCTCGGGTTACGTATGTAACTGTTATTTCCTGAGAAGGGAACGAGACGCTGCGTTTTCCTTGCCATACTTCCTGCGTCCCTGTAACGCCGTCTTTGGCAATATTTCAGATAGAGATATACTTCCTGGCTCCTGCGTCACCCTGTCTTTATCGTTAAGCCTCACCATTGGTTAAATTTGATATACACATTCAGATGCACTTACCCCTAAAGGCGTCCCCAAAGTGTCACTGCAGTGACGCAGCGCGAGTTCCCTCAAAAGGGAACTGTAGCAATGTATCTTAAAATGTAACACAATGTAACCTTGCTCTCACTCGAAACGTGTCCCCACATTTAGTCCTTGAATTTGAGGGGGGTTTGCACCTGGGAAGTCCTTGAAAGGTCATTGAATTTAAAGTTAACTAAGGTGTGGGAACCCTGGATTTGAATCATTCTAATTTCACAATGAAATCCATCCAGTTCATTCATTCATCCATTCATTCATTCATTCATTCATTCATTCATTCATTCATTCATTCATTCATTCATTCATTCAGTTATCAACATGTCCATCAGTGTGTCCATCCATCCATTCCCCACACATTCATTCATTCTTTCTTTTGTTGTTCAACCTGTCTGCCAGTTTGTCAGTCTGTCCATCCATCCAAACATCCATCCACCTATCCACCCACCATTTAATTCATTCATTCATTCATTCACTCACATGTCCGTCTGTCAGTCAGTCAACCCATCTAATTCATTCAGTCATTTATTAATTCATTTGGTTGTCTGTCTATCAGTGTGTCCACTCATCCATCCATTATCCATCCATCCATTAATCCATCCCCCACCCATTCATTCATTCATTTTTTTATCTAATTTGTCAGTCTGTCCATCCAAAAATCCATCCATCCATCCATCCACCCATCCATCCACCCAACCATCCATCCATCCACCCACCAAACCAACCATCCATCACTCCATGCACCCACCCACCCTTTCATTGATTAATTCATTCATCTGTCTGTCTGGCAACCCATCCAATTCATTTATTCATTTAGTACTTCTAATCCATCTCGGCATCCATCAATCCCCCATTCATCTATCTATTCATTCATTCTTTAGTTCATCCACCTGTCTATCAGTTTGTCAGTCTGTCTATCTATCCATGCATCCATCCATCCATCCATCCATCCATCAAGTCACCCTTTCATTGATTCATTATTTCACCTGTCTGTCTGTCAACCCATTCAATTCATTCGTTCATTTAGTACTTCATTTGTTCCTCCACCTGTAAATCAATGTGAATTCATCCAGGCATCCATTCATCCCCCATTCATCTCTCTATTCATTCATTCTTTAGTTCATTCATCCACCGGTCTATCAGTTTGTCAGTCTGTCTATCCTTCCATCCATCCATCCATTTATTCATCCACCAAACCACTTTTTTATCCACCCATCAATTTATTCGTCAATCCTTCCAACCATCCGTCCATGGTTCCACCCACCCTTATCCCACCCACCATTTCATTTGTTCATTTATTTATACATTAGTTTGTTCGTTCATTCATTCACCTGTCTATCAGTCCATCAATCAATTCATCCACCCAACCAGCCATCCATCCCTCCATTTATTCATTCATTAATTCCATTTGGAAGAATGATTGTATTACTGGATAATCTTGTGTTGGTTGGTAGATTGCTTATCTATGACTGATGAGTGACAGACTTTATAATTTATAATTCAGCACTATGAGCGATAAGACTTGATTACGTATCTTTAAATTATGATGATTTCACCCCAGTCAAAATATTTAGTCTTATATACAGTAGAAGTGTTTGTGTTGAGCTGCATGTTAATAAATCAATGACAGTCAGTTGTGTTCGGAGAGGCGATTGACTCATTTTCACCAGAATAAGGTAACACACCCGTTGCTGCTTTTTGTGAGGTTCGCTAATGCAATTTTCATGACCTCCACTCGTTCTTTAACCTCCACAACAATAAATAAAAAAACAGACAGAGAGAAATAAGGCTCCAGTCATCCTCTTCAGCCTCATGAATGCGTTTGTTGGAGGGTGGCTGTCTGAAAAGCCTGAATGCATTTCCATATAAAGACGGAGAAGCGCTTATTTAGATGTGCTTGACATTTCGGTGAGAGGGGAAGGTTAAGGGTGAGATCGCTGGAATATTAATATCCGTGACTAACAAACCATTGCAAGCTCTCGCCTCGTGTCTAGACACTCACTTGCCTTTGTAAATGATCCACAACCAATGGTTTGAGTGGAATTAAAGTAGGGAATGTATTCAGATGTCAGTGATTGAGAGGTTTTGTTAAAATTTTTGTTTACATTTATGCTTTTTTTGTAAGCCACTTACAGTGCATTCAAGCTACATGTTTTATCAGTCTATGTGTTTCCTGGGATCAAACACCTTTGTGTTAGAAAAAGTACAATAAGGATGTTGACACGTTTTAAGATTGAAAAACTGATTTTGTGATGTACATCAAAATTGTAAGATATTCTCTCTGTGGTCATTTTGTGTCAATATGTCTAATGACAATCTTATGTGACCTTATTGTTAGATGTTTTTACAATTGTGAATGACATCTGAATATATCAGACTTGTCAAGAGGTGGAGAAATTGAGATCAATAGAGAGATTGAAATTAGATAGGAAAGAGCAAAAGAAACAAATGAGACTCCACTCGACTCTTTCTTCATCCGATTAGCCACAGACCTGAGCCCTGCCGACCCCGGCGCTGACTGATTGAATATGAGAAATCCATTACTGCCATCTTTCCTGAAGCATGCTCTGATGTCACGGCCGTTTTCTCAGAGTCACCCTGATTTAAAACAGCGCCCATTACGGTTATCTTTCACCAAATTAGATTACAGCAAGAAGGGGGGAGGTTCAGAGTCAGGTTTATGTAGGATGTGAGGTATGTCTGTTGTCTTACAGTATTTTTCTTTGGTGTGATCCACAGGAGGATGAAGAAGAGGAGAGAACAGACAACGGGAGAAATGGAAGGATAGAGCCGGTGGGCCGGGCAGATTCATGTTTGGAATCAGCATCAATCGAGTAAGTCATCACAATAAAAACATTGGATTCTTGATGATTCAATGAAGCATTTTCATTGGTCAACACAAAAACGTCAGTGCAAACATGTTTTACTTGGAGGCATTGTTCATCCAAAGATTTAGGATAGATTTGTGGATTTGTCAGAAAAAATGTACAAGAATGTACAAAAGTTGTCACTGGGGCAGTACTTTTTCAAAAAATACACTTTTGTACCTAAAAGAGGCACATTGATACCTAAAATGTGCATATTGGTACCTTAAAGGTACATAATGGTTCCGCCAATGTGCATATTGGTACCTTAGAGGTACATAGTGGTTCCTCACAGGTGCATATTGGTACCTTAGAGGCATATAATGGTTCCTCAAATGTGCATATTGGTACCTTAGAGGTACATAATGGTTCCTCAAATGTGCATATTGGTACCTTAGAGCAGTGGTTCTCAAACTTTTTCAGCGTGCGGCCCCCCTTGTGTACGGCCCCCAGTTTGAGAACCACTGCCTTAGAGGTACATAATGGTTCCTTCAATGTGCATTTTGGTACCTTAGAGGTACATAGTGGTTCCTCACATGTGCATATTGGTACCTTAGAGGTACATAGTGGTTCCTCAAATGTGCATATTGGTACCTTAGAGCAGTGTTTCCCAATCCTGGTCCTCGGGCACCCCCTCCCAGAAAGTTTTAGATGTTTCTTTATTTAACACACCTGATTTAACTCATCAGCTTGTTAAGGAGACATGTTTACCATTTTGGAAGGAGGCTGATGAGTCGAATCAGGTGTTTTGGATGGGGAGACGTCTGGGGCTTTCTGGGAGGGGGTGCCCGAGGACCAGGATTGGGAAACACTGCCTTAGAGGTACCTACATAGTGGTTCCTCAAACGTGCATGTTGGTACCTTAGAGGTACATAATGGTTCCTTCAATGTGCATTTTGGTACCTTAGAGGTACATAGTGGTTCCTCAAAGGTGATTATTGGTACCTTAGAGGTACATAGTGGTTCCTTAAAGGTGCATATTGGTACCTTAGAGGTACATATTGGTTCCTCAAAGGTGCATATTGGTACCTTAGAGGTATATAATGGATCCTCAAATGTACATAGTGGTTCCTCAAAGGTGATTATTGGTACCTTAGAGGTACATAGTGGTTCATTAAAGGTGATTATTGGTACCTTAGAAGTTCATAGTGGTTCCTTAAAGGTGCATAATAGTACCTTAGAGGTACACAATGGTTCCTCAGATGTGCATATTGGTACCTTAGAGGTACATAGTGGTTCCTCACATGTGCATATTGGTACATTAGAGGTACATAATGGTTCCTTAAAGGTACATAGTGGTTCCTCAAATGTGAATATTGGTACATTAGAGGTACATAATGGTTTCTTAAAGGTACATAGTGGTTCCTCAAATGTGCATATTTGTACTTTAGAGGTACATAGTGGTTCCGCCAAGTGCATATTGGTACCTTAGATGTACATAGTGGTTCCTCAAAGGTGCATATTGGTACCTTAGAGGTACACAATTGTTCCTCAAATGTGCATATTGGTACCTTAGAGGTACATAATGTGTCCTCCAATGTGCATTTTGGTAACTTAGAGGTACATAGTGGTTCCTTAAAGGTGCATATTGGTTTCTTAGAGGTACATAGTGGTTCCTCAAAGGTGTATATTGGTACATTATATGTACCTTTGAGGAACCACTATGTATCTCTATGTACCAAAATGGTACATATTAGGACCTTTTTAAAGGGTACCGTCCCAGTGACAACTTTAGACCTTTTTCTGGGAGTGCTTCAAGGTTGTATCAGTTTTGAATCATTGAGCCGAACACTATTGGTTCTCTTTCCCATTCATTACATGTCACATTTGAATATGCAGATATGCATTTCATTGAGTATTTTGTCAGTGTAATGGCCTAAAGATCACGTGGTTCAATCCACCTGATTAGATGCAACATGATTTGGGGTTTGGGTTAGGATGTCACTTTAACTATTGGTTTATACTATTTTTTCCAGATTTTAAACAATTGTCGCCAGACGTTAGGGTTAGAGTTGGGTTTGGGTTAGGATGTCATTTTATGTTACAGAAAGTCATTCTAACCCCAAACCCAAGCGACAATGGTAAGAAAATAGGGAAAAAACTATTGAGTAACCAATACGTGGTACGGACACGTAAAAATGCGGAGATCTATGACAATGACACGGATAAATGAGCAAAATATTCCCTGACTATAACATGGAAATTTGTGAGATCAAATTAATATATTAGAGTAAAATGAGATCACAGTGCATGTTCACAGACTGCCACCTCACCACTGGATGAGTTCATCTTTATGTTTTTGTCCTTTCCTTATGCCATGTATTCCTTACCATGTATTATCACACAGATTTAGTGCATTCGCTGTTGTTATAAACCCAGAACAAGCCTAATGCAGACCTTAATCTGATCTTAATCACTTAATTGAAATGTCAATTTGGGTCCTCCATTGACTAACATGTCTTAATGGCTCCTGGGTTATAGATGGTTTCACACTGTGCTGGATCTGAACTTGCAACACAGCAACACACAGCAGTTCTAGAACCAGCCATGCAGCACTTTTTTTATAAATGTCTTTGTGTTGCCTTTAATTGCTTATTTCCTCATTTATCAATGTTCCTAGTGAAATGTTAAAGCTGGTTGAGGTGTCCAACGTCGGTGGGCCACTGGGAATCCATGTTGTGCCATTCAGTGCCAGAGATCGAAGGTAAACCACAATGTAACATCTTTGTTTACATCAGTTCTTCACACATTTGGGATGTCTCAATCATTTTATTTTAGGGTAGATTTGAAAAGCACTGCCCTACCAGAGCATTTCTCATTAACCTTACTGGTTGGTCTGTTGTGTCCTCTGCGTCCTTCAACCTTCTTTCATATCTCACCAAGCTTTCCACAGGTCATCATTGCAGCTGATGCCTTTCTTTGTCCCATCTCTTCAAACCCCAACATGCTCCATCTATTTTAGGTAGTTTTTCATCATTCCTCAAGGACGTATCGACAATACACCTCTCTCGCATAAGAGTTCCCCTTCACCACATGTGGAGTTTTCTATATTTCCCAGTTCGTTCTGAATAATGGTAATAGCTCCGGCTTTGTGTAAGGCCGCGGCAATGAACAGACTGTGGGGCTGCTAAACACCCTTCTCCCCTCCAGAAGGACAAAAGGAACACGGGGCATGGCTGTGAATAAATTAGGCAACTTTATTGCTACAGGGAAAGCCTCAAAGCAGCCAACTCAATTCATCTAAACCCCTCTACCCAATCCGACTAAAAGCTCATCCATATTACGGGTCACTCACAGAACAACATTCACCCAAGGTCAGCTGTTGTAAGTAACACAAAATAATTAAAGGAAGGTGCAAATAAATGAAAGCGTTTAAATTTAGTGGATGGGGTATGTAAAGGGATTTTCTTAAAGCTGTTTATAAGCTCTAAATATCTAAGACCCTTCCGGGCCTAAATTAAGGCTTGCACATAAAATCTGTTTCAGGCCAAAGATTGCAAAAACTGATATTGTGCATGACTTCTTGACTTTCTCTAAATATTTTTTCATTATTAACTGGATTTTAAATGGGGGGGGGGGGTCACAACTGGTTTAGGTTTCATTCACTACCTCTTATACAGAAGTGGAAGACCCAATTTAGTTTGACCAATTCAATTGTAATTTTGTAGTGCTTTCAGTTTGGCGTTATGGCAAAGCAGCTTTACAGTAAATACATGTTAGTACAGGCACTATTGGGTCAAAAAGGGACAAACTCCGCCTGTTGGGTTTTAATTTAACCTATGCTGGGTTGTTTCAACCCAAAATGCAGGGTTGCTTACCCATTGTTGGGTCAAATTCCTGGGTTCATTTAACCCAGTGCTTCTCAATTATTTTCTGTCACGCCCCCCCCCCCAGGAAGAAGTAAACATTTCGTGCCCCCCCAACTCTCCGCCGTGACTGTAAATAGTATAATTTGTCTATAAAATTGCACATCTGCAAAACATTGTATCCTTATTAACATTAAGATAACACAAAAAAAGAAATATCGATCAACTTACAACAAAGAATAACTTTATTAACATTGTTTTTAGTCTGTAACAAAAAACTTAAAAATGCATCAATTTGCCTGAAATAAAAAAAATCAATCCTTATTTAAAGTATAATATTTTTTGACCATTTGATACTGAAAAATTAAATTAAATATAATCAATAAATAATAATAAAAAACTCAAGCGGCTTACAGCGTGATTGGGGTGTAATATGTTGGATTGGGGTGTAATAAGTGACGGTGCAAAAAAAATCACTTCCTGAAAAAGTATTTTCCCTGGGGTCTCGCGCGCCCCCCCTGGTGTCACTTCGAGCCCCCCCTGGGGGTCCCGCCCCACTATTTGAGAAGCACTGATTTAACCTAATGACTGGGTTTGTACCCTTTTGACGCTTCCAACGCTGGATTTACGCTGGAAGACAATGAAAACAGAAACTTTTTTGCTTTTGAAACTTTTTGAATACAGTGCTTTTTTAAAGGGGACATATCATGAAAATCTGACTTTTTCCTTGTTTAAATGCTATAATTGGATCCCCAGTGCTTCTATCAACCAAGAAAATGTGAAAAAGATCAACCCTGTAACTTAGTATTGGTAAACCATTCTCTACAAGCATGTGAAAAAAATAGGTCAATAAAAATTTGGCTCCCCTTGTGATGTCAGAAGCGGATAATACCGCCTGTTAATTTGCACTATCCAGCTACAACACTGCCATTTAGTGCAGAGTTGAATTTGGTGACTTACCCAACTCAGAAATCGAAAAAAAAAATACATAAGATGAATAAATTTACTTTTATGCCTTCAAAACACTCTTTGTTCAATATCTTAACCAAAAACACATCAAAACTTTTCATAAATTCACAGGAGATCCTCTTACAGTAAGAAAATAAAACAAAAGCACAGATTGCTCGGCCCTGTATAAATACAGTATGTAAAGTAACTGCGTTACAATTAACCAAGCGTTAATTTGTGCCTCGCTCACTCCTACTGATAGCACTCTATATGTGTTTTACTCTATTTGTCTGTTTCAATTCATTTTTTTGTTCATATTCAGTATAAATTTGTCCTTGTCATCAGGTTCTCAGTGTTTTAAACCATTACACACCTGCTACATTCGCTAATAGCTAATGAGAACCTGTCAATTTGCTTAACCTAGACATTATGTCTCGCTTTCACGGCGACACATCCGTAATGACCTCATCAGCTCATCTGCAATGTGATTGGTAGAATGTGTTGAACTCATTAGTATCTTGATAGAGGGCACAGGGGTGAAAGCAAGGCCTCATAGAGTGAACTCTTATAATGACCAACGTCTCTCTCTGCCAACAGCTTGAGGAATGTGACGTCCTGTAAAATTATACACGCGTACAGAATCGTGTTGAAACATGACTCACGTAATAAGATCTCATCACATGACCGACATTCATTGAAAACAAGTTGGGGTCTACAGTAATTGCTTGGCATGAATGGATTGTAATTGCATTGTTATTTAATTAAAGACAGCGGATGAGAACAGGTGGTTAGGTTTTTCTATCTGTCACTCAGTTGCGAGGTGATTGTGGTTATGCAAAAAGCATTGAACAAGTGTTGACAGGTTTATATATATACACACTCACCTAAAGAATTATTAGGAACACCATACTAATACTGTGTTTGAGTAGAAATGTTGGCTCATATTGATAGGATAGCATTTTGCAGTTGATGGAGATTTGTGGGATGCACATCCAGGACATGAAGCTCCCGTTCCACCACATCCCAAAGATGCTCTATTGGGTTGATATCTGGTGACTGTGGGGGCCATTTTAGTACAGAGAACTCATTGTCATGTTATATAAACCAATTTGAAATGATTCAAGCTTTGTGACATGGTGCATTATCCTGCTGGAAGAAGCCATCAGAGGATGGGTACATGGTGGTCATAAAGGGATGGACATGGTCAGAAACAATGCTCAGGTAGGCCGTGGCATTTAAACGATGCCCAATTGGCACTAAAGGGCTTAAAGTGTGCCAAGAATACATCCCCCACACCATAACACCACCACCAGCAACCTGCGCAGTGGTAACAAGGCATGATGGATCCATGTTCTCATTCTGTTTACGCCAAATTCTGACTCTACCATCTGAATGTCTCAACAGAAATCGAGACTCATCAGACCAGGCAACATTTTTCCAGTCTTCAACTCTCCAATTTTGGTGAGCTTGTGCAAATTGTAGCCTCTTTTTCCTATTTGTAGTGGAGATGAGTGGTACCCGCTGGGGTCTTCTGCTGTTGTAGCCCATCCGCCTCAAGGTTGTGCGTGTTGTGGCTTCACAAATGCTTTGCTGCATACCTCGGTTGTACTGAGTGGTTTTTTCAGTCAAAGTTGCTCTTCTATCAGCTTAAATCAGTCGGCTAATTCTCCTCTGACCTCTAGCCTCAACAAGGCATTTTCGCCCACAGGACTGCTGCATACTGGATGTTTTTCCCTTTTCACACCATTCTTTGTAAACCCTAGAAATGGTTGTGCTTGAAAATCCCAGTAACTGAGCAGATTGTGAAATACTCAGACCGGCCCGTCTGGGACAAACAACCCATACTTTCCCATACTTAAATTCAGATTGGAGTTTAGGAGATTGTATTGACCATGACCACACCCCGTAAATGCACTGTTGCAACTGCCATGTGATTGGTTGATTAGATAATTGCATTAATGAGAAATTGAACAGGTGTTCCTTATAATCCTTTAGGTGAGTGTATATTTTACATGTGTTTGATTCCTCAAGAGCTTCAAAGTACATATTTATAGATGTGTATTTATAGATTTAGCTTAGTTAAAGTAAAATAAAATGTAATTTAAGTTTAAGCTAAATCTAAAATTAAGCTAAAAGCTGCTGTGCCACTGCGTGTCGCTCATCTCTTTCAATGAGGTATACTAATAATTATACGCCATGTTCCTAAAAAGTGGTGTATATAGTATATTGTAACATTTAAAAATATGAACATTAATAGTTTAATAATAATTTGTATATAAAATATTGTATTAATATTCAAATTAAATATAAAATATATATTATATATTCTGTCTATATGCACAGTGCAGTGTAGGAATTTTGAATGCCTAAAGCCAAACGTGACCTCACTAGACCACGTACAGATCTTAGATCAGTCCACTGGGACTTTAGCTAATCCTCGTTCTTCCCAACAGCTGGTTTACATCAAGATTATGAAGACAAGTGCAAGCTGTGTAATTACTCCTCAAGACCACCAGCGAAACTTTCAGCAAAACCTTATTACATCTTTAGTATACTGTTTGTTCTTTCGAAAAATGATTCAATCTGTATGTCCAGCCATCCATTTCATAGATGATGTAATGAGGACTGAGAAAGGTTTTTATGTGTATTATTTTCCTTCACCCATGACTCTTAATTCAAGCCATGTTTTACTGTCTGTGCATCTCGCGCACACATGCATCTCTCCCTAAACCTTGGTATTTAGTTTGGTGTTAAGGATCGCTGATGCAACCAACATAGTCTTGCCGACGGAGGGGGGTGACTTTGCAAGGCCTATTTATATCTAAATCTCCTGTGCGATGTTTAAACCCATCAAATGTGCCGGTGCATTTCACATGATCACATCTTAGGGTTTGTAGATTAGGGCCGCAGCGCTCTCAATACAAAACCACAGCAGGCTTGTGAGCAGTGCCAAAAAATCCATATGGCCAAAGTCAGCTTAAAGTATTTCTTGATGTGTATAAAGGGAGCTACTAGGGAAATGGTAAACTTTTCAAAAGTTCACGTTCAATGAATGGCATTTATTAGTTTTTCTCTTTGAGATTTGATAAAGGATGATGGGGTCTATCACTAACTCTTATCTCTGCTTTATTCCTTTTTTTGCTTTTGAAACTGATTCTGTTCATATCTTTTACTCTGTTGAAGAATGCAGTGGACACAGTGGTTTTGCTGTTTGTGCATTTTATACAATGTTTGTAGTTATGTATAGCCTTTTATGCAATTTTTACCATGGTAGTAATAGTTTTACCGTGGTAACAATAATGGTACTTTTGTATTTTTGCTGAGAATGTTCTCCCATTTTTCTATCTATAAACAACAGGGGTCTCTTATTTCTCAAAATATCCCTGAGAGAGTATTTACATTTTTAATTTCATTTTAAATTCATCAGTTTTAGCTGCATTGTGCCAGCAGTGTTTGTTAAATCACGGCATGTGTCTCAGACTCTTGACAGTAATGTGTGGTGTAGCTGATCTGGGAACAGCACTGTCATTGTGCTGAATGTCAGTAATATGTACTGTGACTGTTCCAGGACACTGGGTTTGTTAGTCAAGAGGCTGGAGAGGGGCGGGAAGGCGGAGCGTGAAGCTCTGTTCCAGGAGAACGACTGTATCGTCCGGATTAATAACGGAGACCTGCGCAACCTCAGATTTGAACAGTAAGCCCCTCAGTGGAGGAGATGGAGAGACTATCATTTTCTCCTCTCTCTCACTCTCTCTCTTTTACCTTCTGCCCTCTCTTGCTTCAATATGTCTGTAATCCTTTCAACCTCTTTGTCTTTCTCACACTTTCATGAGCTGTCAGTCTTTCTCAGCGCTTTGAAAATCTCCTCAGTTGTGTTAGCAATCTTCTCAGTGTTCTTTCATCTCGCCTCACTTCAGCTAAAAACAAAACATCACTGTTCAAAGTTTGCAGACGTTGCTGAATCCGAGCAATAGAGGTTATTGAAAGGTTAAAGGGATAGTTCCGCCAAAAAAAAAAAAAAAAAAATAAAAAATCATTTACTCACCCTCATGTTGTTACAAACCTGTAAAAATTTCTTTGTTCTGACCAAAACATTTTTTTTTTTTTTGAGAAATGTTTGTAGCCAAACTGATCAGATGCCCCAAAGGATACTATGGAAGCCAATGGGGCCTCTGATTGGTTTGGTTACAAACATTTCTCAAAACGTATTTTTGAGAACAACATGAGGGTAAATAATGACATAATTTTCATTTTTGGGTAAACTATTCCTTTAAGTCACCTGTTAAAGGCGGAGTGCATGATCTCTGAAAGCCAATGTTGACATTTGAAATCACCTAAACAAACACATCACTACCCCAATAGAATCTGGACCTCTTTTTGATAGACCCGCCCCACACATACACAACCAAGACAACGATGTCGGTTAGTACAGTAGACATGCCCTTACAGCGGATTGGCTACAAGTGTGTTTTGGTACTTGGCCCGACTCCCTTTTCGAAAGTGTTTTTCAAAAATCATGCACCCCGCCTTTAAAGTCAAAGAAATCCAAATTTATCCTATTTACTTTTTACATTCCATGGATTCATAATTCCTTTATTTTAGTAGTGTATGCTATTCTAAATAATAATAATAATAATAATAATAATAATAATAATAATAATAAAAACAATGATAATACTACTACTACTACTACTAACAACAATAATAAAAGTGAAATAAAAAATAAAATAAAATCAAAAATAAAATCATAATAATACTAATAGCAAAAGCAATAATAATAATAATAATAATAATAATAATAATAATAATAATAACGATAATTATACTACTACTAATAATAACAACAACAACAACAACAACAATAATACTAATACTAATAGCAAAAGCAATAATAATAATAATAATAATAATAATAATAATACAAATAATAATAATAATAATAAACAACAATAATAATAATACTACTACCAATAATAACAATAACAACAACAAACATATAATAATAATAATAATAATAATAATAATAATAATAATAATAATAGCAAAAGCAATTATAACAACAACAACAATAATAATAATAATAATAATAAAACAATGATAATAATACTACTACTACTAACAACAACAACAATAATAATACTAATAGCAAAAGCAAAAGCAACAACAAAATAATATTAATAATAATAATAATAATAATAATAATAATAATAATAAAACAATCAATAATAGTAATAATAAAAGCAATAACAATAATAATAATAATAATAATAATAATAATAATAATAAAAGCAATAATAATAATAATACTATTTCCAATTGGACCCATGAGCTGCAACTCAGAAGACTATATATAGACTATATATTAATGTTCTAGCAACCACCTACAATTTGTGTGGACGGTTGCCTCATCTGCCCTTTTACAAGTTTTAGATACCAAAACAAAAATGAATATTTATTATTACTAAATACTGAAAATGTATTTAAACTAAATATGTTTTATAGAATAAAGGGACAGGTCATAAATGTATCAAGTTATTTTTATAGCAGACAAAAATATGGATGTCATGGCATTGACCCATATATGCTATAACAGTCAAATATCATAAAATACCTCATCCTTTAAACTCACATATAGCTGGTTGAATTTAAGACCTTAATGAAAGATAAATCATAAGATTAAGATGACATGTTTCCTTCCACATATCGCATTTACAGTGAGCCTCATCTGGCCCATACTTGGACAACCTGGCCTGATCCAAATGGTTTCAGAGGGCAAAACTCAGCTGCAACAGGATAACACCCACTTAAAGAGACAGAGAGCGAATTGCTGGACAGGGTCTGTCACAGGGCACAGAAAGGCCACAGCTGTGGGATAATTCATAATCAAATCCAAAACTCATTTACATACATCATTCAGTCCACTTACAAGCACAAGTTAATTTCCCCAGTGTCGCACGCCATTATTATTTTTTAATTGCTTGCCTTCTTCTGTACAGTCAAGACCTTATACAGTATATCTGCTCACCACAAGTGAAGAAACAAGCCTGAAACTTCTCAAGGATTAAGAAAATACAACCTTGTGTTCTACAGTACATCCATATGAGGTCAATACGGAGATTGTAATACATTTCGATATCACGGACTTTTGTTCTTTGTATATTGCGGCCCCTGGGTGTTTGACTTAATGATACGGTACGCTAGTCATCCTTAAACAAGCTCGCGGCTTAAGTCAATTCACGAGAGAGTTACATTTTAATCTGTCGTTTTTCGTCGCACACATGAGCAGCCAGCTGCTCGAAAGACCGATATTTTATTTATCTCTCCTCTCGTTCCATCTTTCGCTCCTGCCATTTCTTGATTGTTCTCCATGCGGAGTTATAATTCATAATATTCTAATCTTATTGGATTGTTTGCATGGGTAAATATTTATCAGCGGTTGATCTAACTCAATGTAATGATGCGCTGATGGAGTCATTTATTATTCAATCAGACGGGGGGTTCGCGTGATTAGCCGCGTGTCATCATTTGCTCGCACACACAGTTCACTCGTTTTGCCAGTGGGTGGGGCTACATTTGCATAAAAATAGATAGGCGTCCATAAAGCGAGATAGCATTTGCTCTCTAGATACAGAGATTGGTCTAATGAAGAGTTTATTGAGATGCAAACAGCTTGTCATTAAGTCTCCCCAAGGATTTTAGCTTTATTTTAAAAGAACAAACAGTTGCATACACAAAGAGCGACTGTTTAGATCATATTTCTCCTATTCGTTGTTTTTACATTTGGAACAGGTCTTACATTGATTTCCCAGGTCAGACTATTTACATGCAAAATAGCTGAGTTAATCTCTATTTGGGTCAGTGACAAAAATGGTTTGCCAAGATGAGAAATTCAAAAATCTTTAAAAAAAACTTGTTTTAAAAGCACGCATCAGGTTTATTTCAATGCACATATTGTATTTGTGTTAATTTTTGGCAATAAAAAAATTAAATTTCACCATTTTTATGAAAGTTATGACTGAATGGACCTGAAAATGCCAAATTGCGTAACCGCCAATTGCGCCAAAGAATGAAAAATATTAAATATTTTATCCTTAAAAAAAAAAAAATTATTAGTTATTTCTAAATGTAAATTTTTAATGCGTTTTTGTAATATTTGTCCTAACATATGCTGAATAATCTTTGACAAATGATGTAAAAACATTATATTACACTAAACTAAATTATTATATTTTATTCAACATTTTTAATTAATATATTTATATTTTCATAAAAAAATAATACTAATTACACCGATTGACACAGACCGGTTTAATTATCAGGGTTATTTCAACGCACATAGTGTATTTATGTTAATTTTCTGCAATAAAAAATTACATTTGCACAATTTTTATGAAAGTTAAGACTGAATGGACCTGAAAATGTCAAATGGTGTAACCGGCAATTGCGCCAAAGAATGAAAAATATTAAATATTTTATCCACCTTGATGGCATGTAAGTGTAATCGTTTTATATATATATATATATATATATATATATATATATTTTTTTTTTAATATAATATTATTAGTTATTTCTAAATGTAAATTTTAATGCGTTTTTGTAATATTTGTCCTAACATATGCTGAAAACAGTTTTGTTTTCTGAATAATCTTTGACAAATGATGTAAAAACATCATATTACACTAAACTAAATTATTATATTTTATATAATTTATATTTTCATTAAAAAATAATACTAGTTACACCGATTGACACAGACCGGTTTATTTATCAGGTTTATTTTAATGCACATAGTGTATTTATGTTAATTTTCTGCAATAAAAAATTACATTTGCACCATTTTTTTGAAAGTTAAGACTGAATGGACCTAAAAATGTCAAATGGTGTAACTGCCAATTGCGCCAAAGAATGAAAAATATGAAATATTTTATCCACCTTGATGGCATGTAAGTGTAATCATAATATATATATATATATATATATGTATGTATATATTTTTTTTATATAATTTTATTAGTTATTTCTAAATGTAAATTTTAATGCGTTTTTGTAATATTTGTCCCCACAGCTTTGTTTTCTGAATAATCTTTGCAAATGATGTAAATAAAATCATATTATACTATACTAGATTATTATATTTTATACAACATTTTTAATGAATATATTTATATGTTCATTTTAAAAAATACTAGTTACACCAATTATCCCCCAAATATTATTTCAAAATAAAACAAAACCAGAAATTTCAAACTTGGTTCTCAAAAAAGAGAATATATGCAAGTAATATGCAAATTTATTTTTAAATTTTAACTCAAATTTTTTACATTTAATTAAACCATACGGACACAAAATAATTAACGTCACGTCATTGACCCAATTACTATATGCTTGCCATATATTTATTTAATCGTTAAAAAAATAGCTATGCAAAAAAATTATTTACTAGCCTTTTGTTGTTCCAAACCTGACTTTTTTCGGTGAAGCATTAAAAGAGATGTAAACCCATCAAAAGATGCAGTGATATATATATACAGTATATATACCTGGAGCAACGTATTTTAGGTTATACAAAAATTTTGTTTCACTTATTGCATAAAATATCTACAATAATTGTCTGCCAACGGACAATTCCCTCATATTTACCATCTTACTTTTTTAGTTATGCATATATTCTGTATATGCATGTGGTATCCAGGTTACAGTGCTGTGGTCCTCCATTTGTTACAGTTTAAGGCTCATAAAACAGATCCTGCTCCTAAAACGTTACACTGCTTCCTCCCCAAGGCTTTGTGATTATGGAAATAGGAGATAATGTGAATTAACCTTGTTTCCAAGTGCACCAGAACAATTATCCAGTGGTTAAGCAAGACAACCTTTTGACCCTTCCATGTGCTCTGCTTTTAACAATCCTGTTAATAATAATGAACCTGTTCTTTTAAAGAGATGCATTCTAACTGAGATACATGTGTGTGTGTGTGTGTGTGTGTGTGTGTGTGCAATCTTTACTCTTCCAGGGCCCAAAATTTGTTTCGTCAGGCTATGCGTACTCCACTTATCCATTTCCACATAGTGCCAGCAGTGAAGAAACCACAATATGAGCTTTTGTATCAGAATGAACTGGGCCCGCAGTCTGCTTCTGAATCTGGTGACAGAAGCAGTCTGTTGGGAGGAGCTATGGAGTACAGTCCACGGAGAATGTCAAAAGCCGAATCGAACCAGGGATATCCCACGCTACCGCACCTGGCAAGAAAGTCTCACCCCGGGCCTATCCTCCCCGCCAGGCCTGCAAGCGCCTCATCCTCTGTGGGTTTCTCCAAAAAGATTGGGCGCAAATTTAATGTGCAGCTGAGAAAAGGTACGGTTACATTGGTTTTATGTTAATAGAATGATCTACAGTTTTTCTGAATTGCTAAAACACTAAACCCCAATCTCTGAACCAAATTCATAGTGGCCTTAACCCATTTGTCAAATCATGCACTCTTTTTGCAAAATTCTAAACACAAACATCTCACTAAAACACACATTGCACACTGCAATGAACTTGTTTTATAAATGCTAAACACAGGTGTGTAGGATTTGAAAGCTCAGTTTGATTTTGAGTACAAGTGAAATGGTTTTGAAGGAATTGTTTGATTTTGCTAGAAGAGTCAGGGGTTCTGTGAATTTTGTTTGAAATTGGGATTTGTGTTTAAGGTTTTGAGAAAATGAGTGATGGTTTCAAAAAATGTGTTTTAGCAATTCAGAAAAACTGTAATAGAAATTTGATTAATTAAAGTTGTTTACTGTATAAAATGTTTATTAAAGTATATCACCAGGTATTAAATAATCTCATGTACTGGCCCTGATGACGTTTTTGCATATTCTGTGCTAATTTAGCTGTTAAATCAGTATAATTTTGGTGTCACTTCCTGCAGAATTCCAAGCTATCTGTCAACGAGATGATTTAAAAAAAATAACACACAATGAAATATATTCCCATACATGTACCAACATGATAATAAATATGCTCACATAAGAGGTTGCATAACCTTTTTATTGAAATCCTCATTCATTCTTAATAAATGCTGAGGTGGTTTTACTCACATTTGGGTAAGTACTGTATGGGTTAAAACCAAATGGTTGGGTTTGTATGTAGGATTTGTCCGGATTTTACCGAACCATGGCTTGAAACAACCCACCATAGGTTATTTAAACCCAACGGTTGGGTTTGTACGTAGGGTTTGTCCGTATTTTACCCAACCATGGATTGAAACAACCCAACATAGGTTCATTTACACCCAAAAGTTGGGTTGGTACGTATTTTACCCAGCCATGGGTTGTAACAACCCAACATAGGTTAAGTTAAACCCAACGGTTGGGTTTGTCCATATTTTAGCCAACCATAGGTTGAAACACCCAAACATAGGTTATTTAAACCCAACGGTTGGGTTTGTAAGCAGGGTTTGTCAGTATTTTACCCAACCATGGATTGAAACAACCCAACATAGGTTCATTTACACCCAAAAGTTGGGTTGGTACGTATTTTACCCAGCCATGGATTGAAATAACCCAACATAGGTTAATTTAAACCCAACGGTTGGGTTTGTCCATATTTTAGCCAACCATAGGTTGAAACACCCAAACATAGGTTATTTAAACCCAACGGTTGGGTTTGTATGTAGGGTTTGTCCGTATTTTACCTAACCATGGATTGAAACAACGCAACATAGGTTAATTTAAATCCAACAGTTTGGTTTGTCCGTATTTTACCTAAGCCATGGGTTGAAACAACCCAACATACGTTAATTTACAAACCCAAGGGTTGGGTTTGTATGTAGGGTTTGTCCGTATTTTACCTAACCATGGATTGAAACAACCCAACTAGTTTTATTTAAACACAACAGTTTGATTTGTCCGTATTTTACCCAACCCATGGGTTGAAACAACCCAACATTGGTTAATTTACACACAACGGTTGGGTTTGTATGTAGGGTTTGTACATATTTTACCTAACCATGGATTGAAACAACCCAACTAGGTTAATTTAAACCCAACACTTTTGTTTGTCCGTATTTTACCCAAGCCATGGGTTGAAACAACCCAACATAGGTTAATTTAAACCCAACGGTTGGAAGCCCAACTGAGTTATTTTTGACCCATAATGGGTTAATATTGGACCGAACACATGCAGGGTTAAAAATTGACCCAATGCTGGGTTATTTAAACCCAACTGCTGGGTTATTATACTCTATGGTTGCATAACAACAACCCAACAATGTGCAATTTTTAACCCAGCACGTGTTTTGTCCAATATTTACCCATTATGGGTCAAAAAAATAACCCAGCCATTTTTAGAGTGTAGGGTTTGTCCGTATTTTACCTAACCATGGATTGAAACAACCCAGCATAGGTTATTTAAACAAAACGGTTGGGTTTGTAAGTAGGGTTTTTCGTATTATACCCAACCATGGATTGAAACAACCCAACATAGGTTAATTTACACCCAACTGTTTGGTTTGTCCGTTTTTTTATCCAAGCCATGAGTTGAAACAACCCAACATAGGTTAATTTACACCCAACGGTTGGGTTGGTCTGTATTTTACCCAACCCTGGGTTGTAACAACCCAACATAGGTTAATTTAAACCCAACAGTTGGGTTTGTCCATATTTTAGCCAATCATGGGTTGAAACACCTAAACATAGGTTAATTTACACCCAACGGTTGGGTTGGTCTGTATTTTACCCAACCCTGGGTTGTAACAACCCAACATAGGTTAATTTATACCCAACGGTTGGGTTGGTCTGTATTTTACCCAACCCTGGGTTGTAACAACCCAACATAGGTTAATTTAAACCCAACGGTTGGGTTTGTCCATATTTTAGCCAATCATGGGTTGAAACACCCAAACATAGGTTATTTAAACCCAACGGTTGGGTTTGTATGTAGGGTTTGTCCGTATTTTACCTAACCATGGATTGAAACAACGCAACATAGGTTAATTTAAATCCAACAGTTTGGTTTGTCCGTATTTTACCCAACCATGGGTTGAAACAACGCAACATAGGTTAATTTAAATCCAATAGTTTGGTTTGTTCGTATTTTACCCAAGCCATGGGTTGAAACAACCCAACATAGGTTAATTTAAACCCAACGGTTGGGTTTGTATGTACACTCTAAAAATGGCTGAGTTATTTTTTACCCATAATGGGTTAATATAGGACCGAACACGTGCAGGGTTAAAAATTGACCCAATGCTGGGTTATTTTAACCCAACTGTTGGGTTATTATACTCCATGGTTGCATAACAACAACCCAACAATGTGTAATTTTTAACCCAGCACGTGTTTTGTCCAATATTTACCCATTATGGGTCAAAAATAACCCAGCCATTTTTAGTGTGTAGGGTTTGTCCGTATTTAGCTAACCATGGATTGAAACAACCCGGCATAGGTTATTTAAACCCAACGGTTGGGTTTGTAAGTAGGGTTTGTCCGTATTATTCCCAACCATGGATTGAAACAACCCAACATAGGTTAATTTACACCCAACGGTTTGGTTTGTCCGTTTTTTTTTACCCAAGCCATGAGTTGAAACAACCCAACATAGGTTTATTTACACCCAACGGTTGGGTTTGTCCATATTTTAGCCAATCATGGGTTGAAACACCTAAACATATGTTAATTTAAACCCAACGGTTGGGTTTGTACGTTGGGTTTGTCCGTATTTTACCCAAACATGGATTGAAACAACCCAACATAGGTTAATTTAAACCCAACGGTTGCATTTGTCCATATTTTACCCAAGGGTTGAAAAAAGGTTGAAACATCCCAGCATTTTTAAAGTGTATATATTTATTTATTTCCTTGTTTTCCTCTGAAGTCGTTTCTATTTTCTGCCGTTTTAATAGCTGATGGTATCTGTCCGAGTATATTTCTCTCTGTTGCAACTAGCATTCTGTAACGAATGCAGTTAATACTTCAAAGGACTCTATCTGGCATTGTGAGGAAGTGTGGATGCAGCTTTTCCTCTCAAACTTACACACAGGTCCAAATCCCATTTGTTCTGCATGGGAGCTGCATCTCAACATTTCACACCGCAGGAGAACCAGAAATGTCTATCAGATATTTGACAAACACACCCAAACAAACACATTTATGCATAAACCAGACCTTATATGAAGGTCTATGAAATATGTTATGCTTAGGTAGCAGTGACTCGGATTTTCACTAGAGGCGTGCTTTGAAAGTAAAATTGTGCAACTGTGTGAAAATGTCTGTTTTTCTTATTTACATCCTTCTGCTTCTTACCACTATTTTTAAGCTATGTCAAAATCACACATCCAACTTCTATAAAATAATAAAAAAATAATTTTCCTTGTTAGCGATTTGGCATTTGCTTATCTGTTAACTTGCTGGGGGATTAAAGACAATTAATACCTGACAACATGGGTCGGGATTCACTGCGGTGTGAAATATGAAATATTGAGTGGGTTGGGGTGGGCAGGCGTACGCCACATTAGTCATTAATTGAAAAGACATCCGCAGGTGAGAAATGAAGACTTGAATGTGATGCACAGAACGCCACATGCTGAAGTGTTCGTTAAATGCAGTCAGTTTGTGAGTCCATATGAACTTTTAGTGCACTCCCAGTATGTAGTAATGTCCTAGTCCTAGGTCGTATCCAATTTAGCATGCTGCACATAGTTAGCAATAAAGGGCATGTGCTTCACCAATGAAGGAAAAGTTCATATTTTTGAGTTCAATTGATCATGTGATGTCAACGTGGTGTCACCCATGGGGGAGCATTGTGCTCCATGTAGAATAAAATAGATTTTTCTAAACAGATATGTACTTGTACATCTTTACTATAAATAGTAACTTATATGTAACTATAGTATACTATATGCAACTAGTAATAATACATATGAAAGAATGTTATTATTATTATTATTAGGTTGGATAATTACATAGATTTGTAATGCTATAGTGCACGTGATCTCTGGAAACACATGCTGCCCAGAAGCGACACACAGTACTCTGTAGATCAGATCATCTTCATGGTCTCCTCCTGTGATTGAGAGAAAAATAGAAAGAGAGGAACAGGAAATGAACAAACGCAGGGCGAAATGCCCGTTGGCTCATCTGGGCCTGATGTAGCAGATGTTGAATGCTGTAGTGCTGGCACGAGTGTTCGACTGAGCTGCAGGGAATTCAGATAGAGTGAGTTGAGGAAAGGGATGTGTTCGAGGCTAAATGTAGCATGCTCTGTGGGAGATTTCTACTTTTACTACCTCATGCTCTGACAAATGCCAAAGGCTTGCTATACACCCAGGATATCACCTGGAAGCTGATACGTTAACAAAAGATCTCTCATAACTTTGATGGAATTGTTAACCTTTGAGTGTAGGGTTATATTTCATAAAACCTGTTTAGTCTGTCAAGTTGCACTCTTTGTTTTCCCATACCGGCTTGTGGACCTTATTTGGCACTTCACCACCTCAATCTGTTTGTAGATTTGTGAACAATTATGTATGTATTTTTTGTTATTAAATTTTAGCTTTTTTAATGCAGTTATGTTTAAAGTGGGTTTACGCAATAATAAATACGTGTGCTGAGGTTTTTTACACCACATTTTTTTACTTTCATTGTTTCAGTTTGCCTGCCCATTTAGTCTTAATAATTAACGGTAAACGAACTTGGCTTGCTGTTCTCGAAGGCAGCTCGAATCTTGGTCGGGCTCGAGCCCCAAGTTCAAGTAACAGAACGGAAGAAAAATGCAGTGAAGGAGGAGAAATGCCAGAAGAATTGCGGCTGGGCGCGGAGGCACGGGAACTCCCGTTTACCATGATTTTAAAGATGATTGACACAGTTTCCCTTGAAACCTACGTTAAAAGTGTAGCCGTTAAAATATTATTACTGCAGTAAAAGAGTTTATTTTGATCATGGTGCCACGATCGCTGGATAATTCTGAAGTTGTTTTACAGAATAATAAAATAATTACTTTTCAGTCATTTGCAATGTCACACAGTTGAACGTCTCTGTGTATTTACATGATTTGCGACGTACATTTGCAAATGATTCATTAATTCATACCTCTGCAATACTTTGATCGATTGTGTTTTAGAAGTACTGTATGCTCAAACTCTGATAGCAATGTGATTGCCGCTGCGCTGGTAGAGATAAAGAGAGACCACGAAAAAGAGAAAGTGCGGCTCTGTACAAAAGTGGAAATGATTTATGTTATTTCAAGTATATAGTAGTGTTACAAAATAAAATAAAATAAAATAAAATAAAATAAAATAAAATAAAATAAAATAAAATAAAATAAAATAAAATAAAATAAAATAAAATAAAATAACATTAAATTAAATTAAATTAAATTAAATTAAATTAAATTAAATTAAATTAAATTAAATTAAATTAAATTAAATTAAATTAAATTAAATTAAATTAAATTAAATTAAAAACTGTATTAACCCTCTTACATTTCTGAAGGCAAAGTTAAATCCTATATTATATTAATTCATGGAAACCTTGAACGAAATGGACTGTTTTGTTGTATGGTTTCAATCAAACCATTGAAAAATCTAATAGCAAAACACTTATTAAAAACACTTATTTCACCCGTAAACATCTTCTTTTGGCGTAAAGCATTTTTTTCTTTTGTTAATATATCCATGATTCAAGGATGTTTATATGTTTTTTATTATAAATCAAGACAAAAATATGATTTTTTTCTGCCATGCGCATGTAGGAGTTTCTTTTCCCCACTCAAGCGTCATTCGTAGCAGTTTGCCCCAGTCCTTCCATTAGTCCATTTATCTTTTTTGTTATGAAAATCTTAAAATAGTATTTTGAGAGGCCATCCTCTCTCATTACTCCTCTCCCCGCTCTTTCTCTCCTCAAACCACTGATAAATTAATGGATTGAACATTTTCTTCATTTTCTTCTCAAGCTGTAATTTTCAGGCCTTTTTAAGGATTCAAGACTCTGGCACATCAAGAGAGGCAGCGGTTTTTTATTATCTCCCTCTCATCTAAAACTTCTAATGAAAACCTATGGTAGCTACATCCGTGATGAATTACCGCGAGGCTATTAGGCTTCCATCTCTGTAACTACTTAATTGTAAGCAATTAACAAGTGAATGACCAAGTGACCGAAACATTCTGGTGGTTCTCCTATAGGAGGCATCAGGTGGCATTTTGATATCCTCACAGGCTTGTTATTGACTCTGGCCTCGGTTGCTCTGGTTGTCCGTCTTGAAACGTTTAGCCAAGCACCATAACAAACATAAACCATTATGAGAACGGCACAGTCACTGACCCCAAAAAACAGTAACAGTGGTTCAAACTGCAAAAGATGTGTTTTATTCCCTTGGTAGGACAGAGTTTAACGTTGGTATTATATAAACTATGATGCTATTTCCATAAACACACTGCTGTACTCAAATCAAATTTTACTTAAGATTTCGTTGATATTATTGATTACATACATTTCCAATATGATTACTTATAATATCTTACACTGTCAGAAAAAATTGTCAAAATTTGTACCCCAACTATCACTGTGGGAGGACCCTTTAAAAATATTGCACATAAAGAGTTCATATTGGTACCAAATATTATATATTAGGACCTTTATAAAGAGCTGGCGTACATATTTTGACTTTTAAAGCATTATTCATACCAGCTACCCTACTATTGACACCCAGAGTCCTGCTAGCTACAAATGCATCTTTAAATAAAAAAACATGAATCTTCTCCTATAGCCTATCAGTTTTGTGTCACACGTTCTCTTTTCGTTTACCAGCACAGCGCTGGTTGGATGATAAGGTCAACCCGACTGATCTCTTTCTGTTTTGGCCATTATTCTTTTCTCTCCGGTTCTCTTACATCTGCCTATTCGTATTCATTTACCACTCCCAAAAAGGTCATTTTGTGGACAGGGAGCAAATTGCCGTGCGTACGGTTGCGTCTGAGCCCCTAACTACATTTACCAGGATTTAGTAACGTCTGTGGCAAGCTGTAAAGCTCAATTTGCCTGATTCATGTGCACATCAAGACCTTTCAAAGCCAGAGTTTAGACCTCCTGTCAATAAGGCAAGACAAGTCGGTTCGTTCTGCAGTCGCGAAGACCTGGCGTGGCAACCCGAGCATGTAATGTTACCACCCTGCTATGCATTTGTAAAAGGTTTAAATTTGAAATAGCAGGGCGGTTTTTGCCATGCACACAGATGGGCTTCAAACGTTTAATTAGGGTTGCCCGCGTTGCCATATGCTCGGGTTTTGCCTATGTAATTTATATTTGCGGATACAGTCATGGAAGACGCTTTTCTCCTCCATCCTGTAAAAATATCCCGTCTGATGGGTTCAGATTAGTTATTAGATCCAGTAGGCTGGACTGTAATTTTAGTGCGGGGGACATGTGAGCCAGCGTCTAATATAGAAATAAAGAAAATGTGGATCTGTTTGTGCTATAACCGATATATCGATAACAGAGACCGCAATTCATTTCTTTAGTAAGTTCCCCATTAATGCTTAGTCTATGTTTAGTCCATTCATGCATGTTCGTTATTCCCTCTCTATATAGGTCCCGAAGGCTTGGGTTTTAGTATCACCACCAGGGACGTCCCAATTGGCAGTTCTGCCCCCATATATGTGAAAAATATTCTTCCCCGTGGAGCCGCCATCCAGGACGGCCGTCTGAAAGCTGGAGACCGACTGCTTGAGGTGAGAAAAATTGGATTTTACAAGTCCCTGACTTCCTCTCACAGCTTCCCATCACAATGGAGCTTCCTACAGAGACATTTCATCATCAAATAATGCTTTTCCTACTGTATGCTAAGAATTGTTTTTTGTAGTAGGCCTATCTTGTTCTTCTTGTGTCCTGCTGGTGTACCAACACCTCTTTGTTTTCTACAGGATTTCCGCTCTTAGTTTATTTTTCTTAGTCTATTGCAGGCGAGGCGCCCATTGTTTGACTGTCTCTCCTGTGGCACTTGCCTTTTTAGCACGTGAGAGTAAATAATACAATAATACAAGAGAGAGCGGATGAAAAGAAAATACTAAAGCCGATGGCTGATTTACAGTGGCAGCCAATCAACAATGGCCATTTCATTTCGAAATGGAACAGGACACCTGCAAGATCTCATGCCAGATGCGACCACGGAGCCAAAACGTCATCCATTTGGTTTAACAAACCCTGATTCATCATTTTAATGGAGTCGAGGCCTTTCAGAGTGCTGTCGGTTCACCTCGAGCCTTTATGTTGCCATAGAAATATAACAGGATGGTACTTCCTGTTGTCATGGTCACAGTAATGTGAGCGCAACGAATAGGTATAGGTATAATTGTACGTAATTACGAAAGTATTTCGGGTATATGGGTATATTATGTTTCGTTTAGTGCAGAGTTTGATGAATACAGTGACTTTGACAAGTATTACACCTAAGACACAATAAAAATGGGCATTGCATTAGGTAGCAAAATATTAAAGTGGCATCTTTAAAATGAATGATGCTAGGCCATTTGTACATTTATCTTTTAACAAAATTCTCTCATTGTGATTTTCAATGGATCGGTTCTCCTCAAGTTCATGCATTCGCTCACATTAAATTGTTCCTACTGTATAAATTTTTTTTTCATTCAAGTGTTTTATTTTTTTTTGTTTAATAAAGAGTTTTTATGTCTTGCAGCCTTTACTTATGGGCTTTTGATTTGAATCAGGTGCATTAGATGAAATAGAAATCTACTATGTACACTCACCTAAAGGATTATTAGGAACACCTGTTCAATTTCTCATTAATGCAATTGTCTAATCAACCAATCACATGGCAGTTGCTTTGGCAATGCATTTAGGGGTGTGGTCCTGGTCAAGACAATCTCCTGAACTCCAAACTGAATGTCAGAATGGGAAAGAATGGTTGATTTTCACGCACAGCCATTTCTAGGGTTTACAAAGAATGGTGTAAAAAGGGAAAAAACATCAAGTATGCGGCAGTCCTGTGGGTGAAAATGCCTTGTTGATGCTAGAGGTCAAAGGAGAATGGACCGACTGATTCAAGCTGATAGAAGAGCAACTTTGACTGAAATAACCACTCGTTACAATTGAGGTATGCAGCAAAGCATTTGTGAAGCCACAACATGCACAACCTTGAGGCGGATGGGCTACAACAGCAGAAGACCCCACCGGGTACCACTCATCTCCACTACAAATAGAAAAAAAGGCTACAATTTGCACAAGCTCACCAAAATTGGACAGTTGAAGACTGGAAAAATGTTGCCTGGTCTGATGATTCTCGATTTCTGTTGAGACATTCAGATGATAGAATCAGAATTTGGCGTAAACAGAATGAGAACATGGATTCATCATGCCTTGTTACCACTGTGCAGACTGGTAGTGGTGGTGTAATGGTGTGGGGGATGTTTTCTTGGCACACCCCTTAGTGCCAATTGGGCATCGTTTAAATACCACGGCCTACCTGAGAATTGTTTCTGACCATGTCCATCCCTTTATGACCACCATGTACCCATCCTCTGATGGCTACTTCCAGCAGGATAATGCACCATGTCACAAACCTCAATTCATTTCAAATTGGTTTCTTGAACATGACAATAAGTTCATTGTACTAAAATGGCCCCCACAGTCACCAGATCTCAACCCAATAGAGCATCTTTGAGATGTGGTGGAACGGGAGCTTGGTGCCCTGGATGTGCATCCCACAAATCTCCATCAGCTGCAAGATGCTATCCTATCAATATGGGCCAACATTTCTAAAGAATGCTTTCAGCACATTGTTGAATCAATGCCACATAGTATTAATTCAGTTCTGAAGGCGAAAGTGGGTCAAACACGGTATTAGTATGGTGTTCCTAATAATCCTTTAGATGAGTGTATAGTGGTGTAGGTTAATACATTTTGTAAGTACGACTTCAGGGTACAAAGCCATTTGTTAGGTGTAATCTATATGACAGAAGTAATAAATGTTTAATTGCATGTTTATGTGTGTAGGTCAATGGAGTGGATCTAAATGGAAAGACTCAGGAGGAGGTTGTGGCCCTGTTGCGCTCGACCCCCATGGGCGGCACTGTTGGTCTACTCGCCGTTAGGCAAGAGGAAGCTCTTCTGCCTCGTGAAGTAGTGAGTCCCTTCTTATTTCTTTCTCTCTCTCACATCAAACACAGCAAATGCGCAACGTTTCACTGCCCTTTCCAAACTGCCTTAACAATGGCCACTATAAAACTGTTTCTTGATATCACACAGAGTTCATATAGCACCATGAAATGGCTTCTTTCCTGCCGCAAGTCTATTTAGGTCACTTGTGTGCAATAGAGACAGCTGCCACCCATCTCAACTCATTACCGAGTCGTTTTTATTTCCACACTAGAGAGTTTAAGAGTGTGAAGTAGTACATTTACTTCTGGCACTGTTTCTATTTTAATGTAGATTTGGTGAAAAACAATGGCGTGAATATCATGATTTTAAAAATATTATAAATAGGCTGTGCTTTGGCTCCTCAACTGGTAGAGCATACAATGCCAATGTCATGGGTTCGATTTTAAGGGAATGCACATATTCATAAAAATGTATAGCATTGATGCACCGCAAGTCACTTTGGATAAAAGCATATGCATGAATAAATAAATGAATAAATGTATAAATAAAAGCCCCTACTGGCTGTTTTGCTCACCTGTTGACACCATGAATGTAACAGTGTTGATAACAGGTATTTATTTAAAGGCTAAAAACATTATTTATGCAAAAATATCCCATCTGATGGTTCTGTATATGCCAGCTCAATTTAATGCTTTGCTACATTTCAAAATGCATAAAAGCACGAGTTATAAGTACAGTCAGTATGAATATCAGTGCCATTCTACATTGATGTGTGTCGACATCATAGGTTTCAGTCTATTTAAGTAAAAATAAAGTTTATTTCTCTCTAAAAAAAAATAATATATATATATATATATATATATATATATATATATATATATATATATATATATAGAGAGAGAGAGAGAGAGAGAGAGAGAGAGAGATAGAGAGATAGAGAGAGAGAGAGAGAGAGAGAGAGAGAGAGAGAGAGAGAGAGAGAGAGAGAGAGAGATAGATATTTGAGATTCCCTCATTTAAGCAAACCGAAGAGACATGTTTATGAAAGTGAGTCTTATTTCAGCTCGGGATGATGGAGAAAGCGTGCGACTTCTCTGTCCCACAACAGTGGGCAGAGATGAGGTTCAGCGTCACAGTTCTAGATATGATTAAAGACACCATCACTAAGATGCATATTCACAAACTCTCCATCTCTCTCTCTCTCTCTCTCTCCCCACCTCATTTCTCATCAGCTTCCCAAAATGTAAAATTTAAGACAGGGGTGTGGAAGAGCTCAAGTGAGGGAAGATAAAGTCTTGAATGCTTCATTACTCTTATTGTCGCATTAACATTCCCAATGCTTTGACTTTTCGACGCACCCAGTTCAGGCATTCAGATCTCAATAATCCATACAAGTATGTTCATAAAAATCAGATTACAAAAGCATCGCTCCATATCTGACAGTTATTGCAAATAAAGTGGAGCGAGCGAGGACAGGGGCGGGTTATTGATGCTGTTTGTTGGTGTGTGTGTGTGTGTGTGCGGAAGTGAGAAAGCGGTGGTTTAATACGTCGAGTTGATGATGGTGGGGGAATGTTGTCATGTGAACCAATCACTATGTGACACTATTAACGCATCATCTTTGAAGAGCTAAATCAAAAGACTGAGCGAGGCGCCAATGAAGCCAGGCATCGGTGACAGGTTACAGACTAATAAATCAACATAGCAAAGTACAAAGGACCTGACTTATGCTTTATGGAGTTTAATGATGGGACATAATTAAAATCAAGTTGCTTAATGACTGTATATGAAGAAGCGAGTGACAGAGAGAGAAAAGAGAGAGGGAGAGAGAGTGTGTGTCTATTGTTGCTTAGGAAATAATGTACAACGGGCCGTAGGTACTGAGAATACAGCTGTTAGGTGTGACTTGCAGAAGAATAATGATTTATTGTACAATATAGCATGGCCATAAATGCTAAATTGTTTTTAGAAAATGGTTACTACATAATGTTATGAACATAATGTTTTATTGAAATGTTATTTATTAAGCAATTTTTCAACCAAAGCGTCATCCATCTGCTGGAAGATAACACATTGTTATTCTGTTGGTGCCACACTTTGTTATACATTTGCGTCATTGTGCGTCTTGGCTGTTTTTATATTGTGTATTTCCACATGACTATTGACCAATCAGCATTCTGGACCACTATCTCTTCTGTCACAATACAGAAGGTCTACATTTAAACCTAAGGAGTGTTAAGCTTCTTAAGTGTTAACACTCCTTGGGGCGTTTCTCGGACAGGGCTTATCCTAATCCCAGACCAAAATGCATGTTTGTGGTGCTTTAATATGAAAATATCTTGCACCAACATATCTTCACATACAATCACCTAAAGGATTAATAGGAACACCTGTTTAATTTCTCATTAATGCAATTATGTAATCAACCAATCGCATGGCAGTTACTTCAATGCATTTAGGGGTGTGGTCCTGGTCAAGACATCAGAGATCTCCTGAACTCCAAACTAAATGTCAGAATAAGAAAAAAAGGTGATTTAAGCAATTTTGAGCGTGGCATGGTTGTTGGTGCCAGACGGGCCGGTCTGAGTATTTCACAATCTGCTCAGTTACTGGGATTTTCACGCACAACCATTACTGGGGTTTACAAAGAATGTTGTGAAAAGGGAAAAACATCCAGTATGCGACAGTCCTGTGGACGAAAATGCCTTGTTGATGCTAGAGGTCAGAGGAGAATGAGCCGACTGATTCAAGCTGATAGAAGAGCAACTTTGCTTGAAATAACCACTTGTTACAACCGAGGTATGCAGCAAAGCATTTGTAAAGCCACAACACGCACAACAGTGAGGCGGATGGGCTGCAACAGCAGAAGACCCCACCGGGTACCACTCATCTCCACTACAAACAGGAAAAAGAGGCTACAATTTGCACGAGCTCACCAAAATTGGACAGTTGAAGACTGGAAAAATGTTGCCTGGTCTGATGAGTCTCGATTTCTGTTGAGACATTCAGATGGTAGAATCAGAATTTGCCGTAAACAGAATGAGAACATGAATCCATCATGCCTTGTTACCGCTGGTGGTGGTGGTTTAATGGTGTGGGGAATGTTTTCTTGGCACACTTTAGGCCCCTTAGTGCCAATTAGGCATTGTTTAAATACCACAGCCTACCTGAGCATTGTTTCAGACCATGTCCATCCCTTTATGACCACCTTGTACCCATCCTCTGATGGCTACTTCCAGCACCATGCCACAAAGCTCGAATTATTTCAAATTGGTGTCTTGAACAAGACAAAAAATGGCCCTAATGGTACTAAAATGGCCCCCACAGTCACCAGATCTCAACCCAATAGAGCATCTTTGGGATGTGGTGGAACGGGAGCTTCGTGCCCTGGATGTGCATCCAAAAAAATCTCCATCAACTGAAAGATGCTGTCCTATCAATACGGGCCAACATTTCTAAAGAATGCTTTCAGCACCTTGTTCACTCAATGCCACATAGAATTAAGGCAGTTCTGAAGGCAAAAGGTGGTCCAACACAGTATTAGTATGGTGTTCCTAATAATCCTTTAGGTGAGTATATATCAGTGCCACAGTTTTTTTCAAGATGCACACCAGTATTGTTTTTTGTAAGGTTTGTTTGTAAAATCAACTTAATTGTCCTAATATATCTAAGGCTGGATTAATCTAAACCCTGTCTGGGAAACCGGCCCCTCTCAAGTTTAATTATAGACCTTCTGTCATGAAAAATGTATGGTAAAGATCTTATTTATTTTCATTTATCTGCGCTCATATGATTAACCTTCCGGGTGTCAAGGGAAATGCAGATATTTCTTGAAAGTGTAAATGTGCAAATGCGGGCTGGCAGAGGCGGTGACTTATCGATAGGGGCGTCAGCTTTAACCTTTGCTCACAGCCGAGCCTGGTCTCGAGGGAAGCGCAGAAAAATGAGCTATGATGCACCCTCACCCTTTTGAGAAAAAGACAATCTAAAGCAAGAGGAAGCACCATGGGAAGGTTCAGCAAACTCCAAAGATGCTGTGATGGAATTGATTCGGCGCTGTCCTTGGGGTGTTGCTGGGGGCTGCTGTTAGTTTACTGCAATTATACTAGAGGTCATGTGGCACTTAAAGTGGTTTACATGGTCAGTCTCATACACTATTCATGAGCTTACTGATCTTTAACAACTTCCGACAGGTAAAAATAAATTGTCGACTTACCTCTTCTGGGTTAGTGAGCTTAGCTGTGGGTCTAACTAGAGATTCAAGTCAGGTCTATTCAGTTTTGTTCCTGGAGTGACACATACTGCAGAGTATCATGAACCAGATAATCAAGGTCTTTAGGATTATTTGAAAGTTGGCATGTTTGATTCGCTGAAGCTAAGCCCAACAGGTAACGGCAACCCAGACAATCAGATTGGAGCTTGCATAAGTTTTTATGCAAAACATGCAATAAGTGGGCAGCTAGTGCTATTTGTGATCTGTGCCCACACCATCTAAGGTTAAGACTATGCAAATCCACCTTGCTGTTGTTTAGTTTCTGTTGACACTGCAAGAGAGCCCTGAATGCAAACCAGTCATTTCAGTTTACAGGGAAAAGGACCAGAAATGAAAGATAAAGAAATGGTGAAAGAAAGATGTTAGGGGAGAACAGATGGATAGCCAGTGCAAGAGTTAAAGAATAAGAGTAATGATGGAAGTGGGACGATCAGGGTGTAGAGGTCACCGGGCTCAGCAGGAGACAGATGGGCCAGAAGATGAAGAAAAGGAACAGATGATGAAGATGTGATGGGTATCTCAGGAATGAAAAAGTGAACTGACAAGAGCAGCGAGGGACCAAACGTCCTTTGACAGACATCCTGAACTTGATGAAATCGTACCTTGCCACTTTGTGGCGAGACACACGCTTGCAAACACACTCCAGAACCTGACAGACACTCCTCTACTGAATTATTCATGTCAGACAATGCAATTACCCAACACACTAATGTGGCCAGCGGTGGCGCGAGAGCATTAAAACAACACACACACAAGCAATTCCGTCGTGTAAACAAAAAGCCCACCTTGCGCCACTGCCGGCGCTGGCCGTAAATTATCGCCTCTTTTGATCTCCCAGCGTGCACGGCTGCGAGCGTTCTGAAGTTTGCGACAGCTGCTAAGCCACAGTGACAAGCCGAGATTGTATATCACCTCCTCTCCGGCAGAGTAAATAACTCATTGTGAAGACTTCAGGAGCCTTGCCAGGCAGAAGGAAACAAAGGAAAAGAAACAAGTAAGATTTATTTCCAGCGGTTCGTCTGAAGATGAAGCTGTGGTGATGGGCACTGGCAACTTTTCGTTTTTGGACCTGTTGAGTCAGGTAATAAGGTGTCATGGTTAGGGATGTACTCAAGGATACTTCACGGCAATGACTGATGATAATAAAAACAATGTGTGACTTGTTTTTTATTTTCATTAGTAAAAGTTGAGCAGAGGGAACTATTGCCTCTAGTGGACCCACTGAAATTTGATACCACATCTTTTAAAATCTTTTCTTTTAATCTGGTGGCACAGTGGCTCAGTGAGCAGGGTTCCCACAGGTCCTTGAAATCCTTGAAAGTTTGTGAATCTGGCCAAAAAATTCAAGGCCCTGGGAAGTTTTTGAAAATTATCACGTAACCGTCTCGGGTTACGTATGTAACTGTTGTTCCCTTTTGAGGGAACGAGACGCTGCGTCTCCCTTGCCATACTGGGCGGCAGTGACTCAGTGGTTCATGTAGGTTGTCTACAAACCGGAAGATTGGTGGTTTAATCTCCGACTCCACCTGGCCAAGTGTCAAGGTGTCCTTGAGCAAGACACCTAACTCCAGCTGCTCCGGACGAGCTGGATGGCACCTTGCATGGCTGACACCGCTGTCGGTGTATGAATGTGCGCGTGAATGGGTGAATATGAGGCAAATTGTAAAGCCCTTTGGATGGCCATAGGTCTGTTAAAAGCGCTATATAAATGCAGTCCATTTACCATTTACCATACTTCCTGCGTCCCTGTAACGCCGTCTTTGGCAATATTTCAGATAGCTATATACTTCCTGGCTCCCACGTCACCCTCTCTTTGTCGTTAAGCCTCACCATTGGTTAAATTTGATATACACATTCAGATGCACCTACCCCTGAAGGCGTCCCCAAAGTGTCACCGCAGTGACGCAACGCAACCTCCCTCGAACGGGAACTGCAACAATGTATCTTAAAAGGTAACACGAGGTAACCTTGCTCTCACTTCAAATGTGTCCCCACATTTAGTCCTTGAATTTGAGGGTATTGGACCTGGAAAGTCCTTGAAAGGTTCTTGAATTTGAAATTAACTAAGGTGTGGGAACCCTGAGTGAGTAACACTGATGCCTTACAGCAAAAAGTTCCCCGATTCGGGACCCGGCTAGGTCAGGTGATCTTTCTGTGTAAAGTTGGCATGTTCTCCCTGTCTCAGCGTCGGTTTACTCTGAGTACTCCAGTTTCTTCCCACAGGCCAAAAACAAGCAAGTTAGGTGAATTGGAGATACCTATTTGCCCCTCTCCCAACCTGTGTATGGATTAACTTGTTTGTGCCATAAATATAGCCACATATGCTGGAATGGCATGAATGAGAAAGAAATTACAAAATCAATGTGAAATGTGCATTTGTGATTTATTTGAAGTTGGGCGGTGTACAAAACTTGTTTTGTACCATTGAGACATTATACTCCTGAATGTCCTGGCTTAAGTTGAATGACAATCAGCTTTGCACCATTGTTTTCCACTAATGCGCCCATCTGCAGTCAATTGTAGGTCCTTCCAAGTTAGTTGATGTTCCCAACTATTGTCTTGTTTAAACATACAATAACTGCAACTCATCAATGTTTTTGGCAGCAGCGTTCGATCCAAAACCCCGCAGCACGGAGGAGATGACAGGGTGTACGGGAATGACGTTTCAGTTCAGCGCTGAACAGTAATTAAACACTACATTAAATTCCTCTTCATGACCAGTTCAGACTTTCATGGATCCATTAGAGACTGAATCTGCCAAGCTAAGAGAATCTTAATTGCGCAATTAATATGAACGCTGATGTCTACTGACAGTTGGATTTATGGTGTCTATTGAGGGCAGATCCAGACAAATATGTGACAGGCTCTATTTTAATAACCACTGAGGAGTTGGCTTGATATCTAGCTAGCAAAGTGACGCCCAGTCATCATCAAAATGTGCTGCACGTTTTGTAAGTTGTTTTAAAAATATGCAAAACTTATTGTTGCCCTTGTGCTTGTTCGTTCCAGTGTCTCGTGTCTATTTTTAAAGCCCAGATGGTTTGGAACGATTTCGTGAATGTTAAATTGTTAGGAATTGACAAAACAATCCCACTTTTGTTTTCCACACCATTGCTCTGGATCTTCTCAAATGGTGCAGTTCTTAAATGGTCACAATTATTTACAGCAGATAATATCTTTAAGAATGACTTTGTACACAGTGCACACACACTTGTCTTTTCGTTGCCAACAAAAAGGTCAGGTCTTGACATTTTTTGCCATATTTGTTTTGAATCTGGATGTGAGAACTTAAGTTGAACTCATTGGGGCAGAAATGAAATCAGCTTGTTAAGTGAACACTAGAGATTTGTTGTTAACTTTGGGTTTTCGGAAAGTTTTGTTGGGGATTTTGGAGAAGGTTGCAATTGAGACAAAGCTATCCCTAGATTCACAAATTACATTTTTACTTGAGTTTTGCATGTTCTACTTACAGTATACATGCCATATGATGTCCAGATATGTAGTATAGCAACCCATTTGACTGTTTCCATAGCAACGGCAAGCGAAAGAAGCAGGAGGGCACCTCGGTTGATTAAGATAATTGGCCCCTTTCTTATTTAATGGGTGTGTCTGCGGTTTCGCACAAATTATAGCCTACGTGTTTCATCTGTCATAACTCTGACCACAGTCTGTCCATATTCCACCGCTCCAAACCCTCCTAGAAAAATTAATAACAAGCAAACTTTTCAGTTCATGTCAGGTGGCCACATTCATGAAGGCCTACACTCTTTTATCCGGGTAAGTGTTTTGTCTGTAAAAGTGACTTTAATATAATTATCTGTCAGTCTGAGTTATTCCTTCGTCTTAAATTCGCAATGAGGTAATACTGCACAACTTCTGCTTACAAGGTGTAAAAATCAGACCTCCAGTCGTACCGTTGTCCTTCCTGGCAGCTGTTAGGCAGAGTGTTTCATCTGAGATGTCGTGACAGCAAAATGGGCCCCGTACCATGGGAACAGAGTTGTTTCTGAGCCAAGATCGCTATCAGGATCTATTTGTAACTTGGCAGTCTTGCTTTTTTTGCAGCGAATGAATTATCACGTTCACTGGGACCTTGACTCCCTCACACCTGTCTGGAAAATGTGCTACTGTTTTTATTCAGTAAGAGCAACTACTGAAGTTTCGAACAGGATTTGTATAGTATCTGAATTTGAAAGTGAAAGATGTTCCAAGTTGTATGTGTTACTTAGAGACATCACTAACAAAACAATTCACGTTTACAGGGATCTGTGGAAATGATTCAAAATCTGCAATATGCATTCTAGGCCAGTAGTTGGCGACGTTCCTTTATAAAGAAACACTACAGAGTGTTAAATATGAACAATCGACAGTGAAAGCATCAAGCTTTGTTTGGGCGAACAATGAGGTAGGTTTATTCAGGGTCCCCACGGGTCCTTGAAATCCTTGAAAGTTTGTGAATCTGGGGGAAAAATTCAAGGCCCTGGAAAGTTTTTGAAAATGTACATATATAAATACAGGTCATTGAAAGTGCTTGAATCTATTTTATGCAAGAAGTTTTCTGGAAAAAAATCCATATTATTTCCTGTGTAGTGTAGGATGATATCATAAAAATTCTAGACTTTTTAAGCACACGTGCTAAACTTTAAATGCTTATATCTTCTGTATGCGAATGTTGATTCATACCAAAATGCTTTTTTGCATAGTTGTGTTTGACAGACGAAAACATCTCGGGTTACGTATGTAACTTGTTCCCTGAGAAGGGAACGAGACACTGCGTCTCGCTTGCCATACTTCCTGCGTTCCTGTAACACCGTCTTTGGCAATATTTCAGATAGCGATATACGTCCTGACTCCCGCGTCACCCTGTCTTTGTCGTTAAGCCTCACTATTGGTTGAATTTTATATACACATTCAGACGCACTTACCCCTGGAAGCGTCCCCAAAGTGTTACCTCAGTGACGCAGCGCGAGTTCCCTCGAAAGGGAACTGTAACAATGTATCTTAAAAGGTAACACGATGTAACCTTGCTCTTACTTGAAATGTGTCCCCACATTTAGTCCTTGATTTTGAGGGTATTGGACCTGAAAAGTCCTTGAAAGGTCCTTGAATTTGAAGTTAACTAAGGTGTGGGAACCCTGAGTCAAACATGCTAGGTTAATTTATTAAGTGACTCTAGAGCAGGGGTGGGCATTCCTGGTCCTGGAGGGCCACTGTCCTGCAAAGTTTAGCTCCAACCCTAATCAAACACACCTGACAATCCCAATCAAAGGCTTCAGTATGACTTAGAAATGACATACAGGTGTTTTTGATTAGGGTGGGAGCTAAACTTTGCAGGACAGTTGCCCTCCAGGACCATGAATGCCCACCCCTGCTCTAGACTATAAAGTGGTAAAACTGAGCAAACTTTTGTTGGCGAAACATTGATAAATTCAGTATCTTGAGTAGCAGTCCTATAAGCCATCATTGTTGTTATGGTTATTAAGTATTGGCGCATGCTGAATGTAGATTTAACTTTTACTTTTCGCCTACTGGGTGATTCTCACGAAAACTTGGTTTTAAAAATGTCAAGCATGAAAATGTAAAAATTGCTTAAATTTACTTTTTTCCCCCCAGACATTGAAAAACAAAGTCTGGAGTAAATGGGAACATTAATTAAAAAACTTTTACTTATCATTTAACACTTTTTGTAACATAATTTAAAAAATTAGTCCTAAAAAATCTCATTACCGCAACAGTCAGAAAACATCAACACTGACATATTTTCAAAATGACATGACAAACCTGAAAGAACATAATTTGGAGATTCTGCACATGCATTTAAAATCAAAGTATTATGCTTCTATTAATTAAATTAACATTTAATAAGCATCTGTTGCGGTAATGATAATCAAAATGTCGTGTAAGCATTCTGACAAGACAATATTTCAAATTAACTGTAAAAAAATGATCTTACCTGGTAGCCATCTTGAAGTAACTGGTCCATGTGCTTGGTCACTCAAAATCAAACTTTATTAAAATTCTGTATGTGTGCTTAAACTGTTCTCAAAAAGTGTTGCGGAGGATGAGAACATCAGGCATGGACACATCATTTTCCAAATTTTTCTTCATTATTATTATATATGAATATTCAGTAAATATTTTTTCTGTCATCTAAAGTAGTCTAGCAAAACATCCATTTATTTTTTTTCTGAATATTTTTGTGTTAATTTGATTAAATTACAACATAACGCATGTTCAAACACAGCCGGACACATTGCGGTAATGAGAATTTCAGCAGAAAATGAGATAAAATTTCCAATTATAAATTCTTATGTTGAAATCCCACATTGTAGGTAGAACACAGTATTGTGTTAATTCTGATGCTTTTTAATGTTACTATATTACACAATTTAAAGCTAAAATCATTAGTGCCGTGGTGTTTCAATGGTTTCGTGAGAATCACCCTACTGTACAGACGGTTTTAGCAGTAACAACATAAACAAGCGGCTTTCGTGAAAAAGGACCAGGAATGGTATGTAACTTCCGGTAAACTCCGCTAAAAATAAATAACAACAAAGTCATTTTAAAGTAGTTTATTTATATAACAAGCAAAATAAACAACACATAGATTACCTAGGAAACCAAAAAGATTGTTATAAGAGCCCCTTAATACGTCATGGGGGGAGCGAAATTCGAATGACATATTCACATACTTGCAGAGAGAGCCTTACCAAAACAAAGTTACAGGGTTGCTATTTTTAATGTTTTCTGGGTTGATAGAAGCACTGGGGACCCGATTATAGCACTTCAACATGCAAAAAGTCGGATTTCCATGGAATGTCCCCTTTATATGTGATTGTAGATAACCAAAAATAGTGAAAGAGCAGATTCAGCACTGATTCACATGTTAAGTTGTTTGCAAAAACTTTCAAAAAAGCTCCAAAACGGTGATGGTTACATCCATTACTGCGCTCCTCAGTCTCTTCTTCATCCAGAGCTCATGTGTTTTTTGGATACTCATATGTCAAGTGATGCACTCTCTCTTTTCAAAGCACTAAACCTGGCATCCCCACTCTGAAAATTACCTCACCCGTCTACATTAGCCAGACTGGCACGCTTAAGTTCAATTGCTTGTTCTCTGAAATTGTCGCCTTGTGTTTCCCCCCTCATTAAAACACTCTTTCCCCCATCACATTTCCGTTTTCATCTCAGAATTTGCAGATGAGCAGTCAAACTTTTCACAAGCGCTATCATTGGCCAAGTTTGAAATGTGCCAGTCTGCGCGCAGAGCCAAGATGTCCCATATTTAAACCTAATGTTGGGAAGTGCAGTGGAAGACAATAGCATTCTGCTAGTGTTGTTATTGTCGCGAAACACTTTGGAGCTGCCACCTGTTTTTGTTTAGCACTTTTATTCTTCAGCTGTGACAGCAATTAGCCTGGCTGTTCAGACGAAGCGGGCTATGTTATACTGCTGTACAGGGCTGATAAACAAGCTAGTTCAGAGCAATATTTTAGGAACAGGAAGAGCTTCTGGATAACATGTGGCGTAGTCAAGCACAGTTAGATCGCAACCACAATGTTGGTCTTGTAGCATGCGTGCATTTACATGTATATAATAAAGTCTTTGGAAAGTGCAAAGCATGTAATAAGATTTACTCATTTTTCTGCTTACTCTGGTCTTGATGACATATGATAATAAAGTTGTATATTTGTTGAGTGAAATTGGGGTGGTAAGAAAAAATGCATCACATCTAGGTAGCATAGTTGTGTTTTTCCTTTTTATCTGTATTTGAAAGCACAGTAGAGTATAACAGGAAGTAAAGTACAAACTCAAGTTGTTGTTTTTTTAACACATTTTCCCTCAGTTTCTTCATTTGTACTGGGAATGTGATAGAAGTATGTACTCGTATGCATGAGGTTTGTGTCACCTCTGCTTTAGGTGGTGTGACATTCTCTCTCTCTCCACGCTTTCCTCTTTAAGCGTCTCATCTAATCTCATCTTCTTTCTCAGCTCTTCAGGTCTAATTGTAGCTGAAAGAGTTGAATGTGTATTAGTTGGAGGTGTTTAATATGCAGACTTTATCAGAAGGTGCTGGGCCACAGGAACGGAGGCGAGAGAATTCCTGTTACTGTACTTATCATGCAGAGGCCTTCTTTGCAATTACATCCATGAGTGATTTCTTTTAGCCTCTTAAATTCATTTCCACTGACCTTTATGTCTTTCTTTCACATTTGACCAAGAAAGTTTCAACAATGCTAATTGTTTCAAGCCAGAAGAGCAAAATTTACATTTTCAAATGCATTTGTATTTTTTCTTTCTTTCCTTCCGTCCTTTCTTGCTCCTTCCTATTTTGTCATCCTTCATATTCTTTCTTTGTTTCTTCCTTCCTTTCTTTGTTTCTTTTCTCCAGCCTTTCTTTGTTTTTTCCTTCGTCTTTTCTATTTTTTCTTCATTCTTCATATTCTTTCTTTTTTTCCTTTTTTGTTTTTTCTCCTTCCTTTTGTTTCTTCATTTCTTTGTTTCTTTCCTCCACCATTTCCTTGTTTTTCCTCTTCCTTTTTGTTTCTTTATTCTTCCTGCCTGCTTTCTTGCTTTCCTTCCTTCCTTCCTTCCTTCCTATTCTTTCCTTCATTCTTTCTTTGTTTTTCCTCCCTTCTTTGTTTCTTTCCTCTTCATCCTTTCTTTGTTTTTTCCTTCCTCTTTTCTGTTTGTCTTCCTTCTTCCTATTTCTTCTTTGTTTCTTCTTTCCTTCCATCTTTCCCATTCTTTCTTTGTTTGTTTTTTCCTTCCTTGACTTCATTCTTTCCTCCATACTTTCTTTGTTTTTTCCTCCCTCTTTTCTGTTTCTTCTTCCTTCTTCCTATTCTTTCTTAGTTTCTTCCTTCTTTCCATCCTTCCTTCAATCCTTCCCATTCTTTCTATGTTACTTTCTTCCTTCCTTTACTTGTTTATTTCCTCCATCTTTTCTTTGTTTTTTCCTACCTTTCTTAGTTTTTCCTCCCTCTTTTCTTAGTTTCTTTCTTTCTTTCTTTCTTTCTTTCTTTCTTTCTTTCTTTCTTTCTTTCCTTCCTTCCTTTGATTCTTCCCATTTCCCCCATCCTTTCTTTGTTTTTCCTCCCACATTTCTTTGTTTTTCATCCCTCTTTTCTTTCTTTCTTTCTTTCTTTCTTTCTTTCTTTCTTTCTTTCTTTCTTTCTTCCATCCTTTCCATTTCTTTCATCTTTCCTTGTTTTTTCCTCCCTCCTTTATTTGTTTCTTCCTTCCTTTATTCCTTCATCTTTCTTTCTTTATTCCTTCCATCTTTCCTATTCTATTTTGTTACTTTCCTCCATGCTTTCTTTGTTCCTTCTTTTCTTTGTGTCTTTCTTTCTTCCTTCTTTGATTTTCTTCTCCTTCCTATTTTGTTTATTTATTCTTCCTTACTTACTTCGCTCCTTCCCATTTCATCCATCCTTTCTTTGTTTTTTCCTCCCGGCTTTATTTGTTTTTCATCCCTCTTTTCTTTCTTTTTTCTTTCTTTCTTCATTCCTTCCTTCTATCCTTCCCATTTCTTCCATCCTTTTTTTGTTTTTTCCACCCTCCTTTCTTTGTTTCTTCCTTCCTTTCTTCCGTGATCTTTCTTTCTTCATTTCTTCCATCTTTCATATTCTCTTTTGTTTATTTCCTCCCTCTTTTCTTTGTTTCTTTGTTTGTTTGTTTGTTTGTTTGTTTCTTTCTTTCTTTCTTTCTTTCTTTCTTCATTCCTTCCTTCCTTCAATCCTTCCCATTTCCTTCATCCTTTCTTTGTTTTTATATTCCACCTTGCTTTGTTTTTCATCCCTCTTTTCTTTTTTCTCTCTTTCTTTCTTTTTTTCTTTCTTTCTTTCTTTTTTCTTTCCTTCCTTCGATCCTTCCCATTTCCTCAATCCTTTCCTTGTTTTTTCCTCCCACCTTTCTTTGTTTTTCATCCCTCTTTTCTTTCTTTCTTTTTTCTTCATTGATTCCCTTCTTCCTTCTTTCCTTCCTTCGATCCTTCCCATTTCTTTCTTTGTTTTTCATCCATCTTTTCTTTCTTTCTTTTTTCTTCATTGATTCCCTTCTTCCTTCTTTCCTATCTTCCATCTTTCCTTCCCATTCCATCCTTTTTTTTGTTTTTCCCTCCCACCTTTCTTTGTTTTTGATCCCTCTTTTCTTTCTTTCTTTTTTCTTCATTCATTGCCTTCTTCCTTCTTTCCTTCCTTCCATCTTTCCTTCCTTCGATCCTTCCCATTTCCTCCATCCTTTCTTTGTTTTTTCCTCCCTCCTTTCTTTGTTTCTTCCTTCTTTCCTTCCTCCTTCTTCATTCTTTCTTCATTCCTTCTATCCTTCCCATTCTTACTTTGTTACTTTCCTCCATCCTTTCCTTGTTCCTTATTTTCTTTGTGTCTTTATTTCTTCCTTGATTTTCTTCTCCTTCCTATTTTTTGTTTCTTTATTCTTCCTTCCTTCTTTCCATCCTTCCTTCTTTTCTTGCTAGCACATTTGTCTTTCTGGTTCATCATGCATTAGTTTATTGTTCTTTTTTATTTATTTAATTTTGGTTCTTTTGTTCTTGTTTGTTTATTTGTGGTTTTGTGAGTTATTAGCGTAGTCTTTTGTTCATTTGTTAGTTCATTCTTTTTTCTATTTGGCGTACTTAATTTTGGTAGTTAACTTGCTCTTTTTGGTTTATTTTTCTCTCTTTAATCTGTCTCTATATCCCTGTGGAGTGAGAGAGAACAGTAGACGTGTGGTATTGGGCTGTACTGCATTCAGACACCGTGTTATCTCCCATGGGCTCTTCTCTTCATTGTCTGTGCAGTGACAGTATAATTCAAGCTCACTCTCAAAACAAAGCCTGCAATGAATGCACGCCATCCAGTCTGCTTATGAATGAATTAATTACTCCCAAAAACAATAGGCCAGGTTGAGCTGGAATGCCGTTTTATAAAGCGAAGAACTTTCCTCTGTCAGATAGTGAATGAAATTCCATGTCTTAAATTCTTGTGAAAATGAGCCGCTTGTTTATAACATAATTTAAGACCTTCAAGCAAACCGTTACATGGTAAATGACTTTAAAGTGCTGCATGTTATAGACTTTAAAACTGTTGTCTGCAGAAATCTCGGTCATGAGTGTGTCAGGTGCATACGTTCCAATGATCAAGACCCTTCTTGGCTGAATGAGTCAGTTATTTAACACTTGTAGCAGCACATCATAGAGACTTTCAAGAGGCCTAGCATTTGGTTAAAAATAACCCAACAGAGTTTACAGCACGTGTTTCTGAAATGCTCAGTGTCAGATTTTGTACCTTTACTTCTTTTTGCACAACGATCAATCACATTTATTTCAGAAAATGTAAAAATCTATACTGGTAATGAAATTGTCTGGCAAATTACATCTGCGGTTTTGGTATTTGGGTTGTGTCAAGAATCATGAAGTAGCAGAATTTTATTACCTAAACTTTGTCTTAAAAGTCTCGGTTGATGGATCTGATTGATTGACACAATCTGTAAAGTGCTACGTACTCTCTAATTTTTGATTTATCACTACAAGTTCCTGTCAAGCCTCCGAAAAATGCGAATGGCTCCTAAGGGCTCGGCCAGATACGTCTCTCAGAATACATATTGCTATCCTGTACATCTCATCTAAATAACTCAGCTATTTTTAAAAAATAATAATAAATCCAAGGGGCGTAAATGATGAGGCTCTGTGTTTTGGAAACCGTTCAAAGTGCTAGGAATATTCGGGAACTCATATTTCTCAGTTGTCACAGAGCCAGTGATGGAGTACTCGAGTCCTGGACTCTGACTCGAGTCCGACTCGAGTCACTATTCTTTGGACTCGAGTCCGACTCGAGAATCCATTCTCTGGACTTGTGACTCGACTTGGACTCGCGGATTGATGACTCGTACTTGGACTCGGACTCGAGGATATATACAATCGGACTTGAGCATTCATCACTTTGTTTTTGACTAAATATGTTATAAAAAATTATATAAGGTGTTACACTTTTCCTGTTTCGTGCCCAAGACCGGTCGCGATCTCCCTTCACAGACACTGCTACCTCTCGCTCTCTTTGCTTGACAACACACTCACTGACGTCACTCACTTTTACGCTCGTGCAATGCATGATGCATGATTCGCGGGCTAAATGTTCACATTTGTAAAATGCAGAAAGACGTGCCCCGGATCGTGAAGTTCGCCTACGCGAATTTTGCTTCTAATGCTGGAAATAGCAGCGCTAAATGTTGTGTGTGTAGGTAAAAGACTGGGACAACCTCAAACTTTAACAGACACCTGACACGGATGCACCCAGAAAAGTAAGTAAAATGCTTTCCATTGCCTAACGTTAGCTTTTTAAAAAAATATTACCGACTAATGCATATATAACAAACAGAATAAGCTAGTATTAATGTATGTCTGGTTCAGATTACAGCATTTTTTGTCTGTTGATAACTTAAAAAGAGTAACTAAACCCTAATCCAAGTTTATTTAGTTACTGATCTGTAAGAATGATGGTTTATTAGTGCTGTTCATTGATTTTGATGTACGTTTGGATATAAAGTGTTTCAATACTACAATATATGGTGTAAAAACGTCTGAGTGCTGCCCTCTTCAGGTTGAACGGTGGCTACTGCAGTTGAATTTTCCTATTTGATGTTGGGTCCAAAAAATGACTCCTACTATGGAAAATAAATTGTTTTTTTAAGAAAATCATTTCAGGATGTTTTCTTAATAGACTTCAATGCCAATTCAGTTGTTTGTTCTTATTTCCTCAAAAAACAAAATGCAGCATGATTACAAATTAAATTTGTAAATTTTCTACGCTAGTTCTCAATCACAAGTTTACAACAATGGAAGTACACACATGCTTTTGATGGCTTCGTAAAGTTACAAAGTGTGTTCCAAAGTGTATGTCAAATCAGTAAATAAACTCCCTTTGGAATCGTGACAGTGGTGTCATTTTTGTTTAATGTAGAACCTTTTTAATACATTTTATCAGTTTTTTGAAGGTCCCAAAGTGGAGACATGTAGGCACTCTCAGACTCGAATACAGGACTTGAGACTCGACTCAGACTCGAACACTGGGGACTTGAGACTCGACTCGGACTCGAACTCTGGTAATGGTGACTCGACTTGGACTCGACTCGGACTCTTCTTTGGTGACTCGGACTTGGACTCGGACTCGAACACTGGGACTCGAGACTCGACTCGGACTCGACAGTTGGTGACTCGACTACAACACTGCACAGAGCAGATGGCAAACACTACACATCTGTCAAAACTGAGAGCTCTGGTAAAACTCACAAAGATGCCTCTTCATTCAACATCCACGTTTACATCCATAATGGATCTCGGCGCCCGCTCAAGGGGCTTTTTCCTGGGTGTAAGAGAGCAGGCGAGGGTGCCACTTCATTGTGTCCATTTAAAATAGACTGTTATTGTTTTTGCATACTTGACTGGATGAAAATTGAATAGTGTAGCATTTGCATGAAGGTGGTGCGTGTGTTTCCTCACCTGGTTGTTGGGTCTTAACCTAAGAGTTGCTGTTGTGTGCTGAGAGCCACCTGGGTTGCCATGGCAACGGCTTTGGGTCAGGTTGTATATGCAGTGTGTGTGAGGTGCATTATGAAAGGAAGGGGAGATATGGGCTTCACCTGAACGCTTGACTGAATCTCTATAACTCATCTCGAGCCTCTTTGCTTTCTGCAGCTGGGCTAAAGCCAAGCACCTGGCATTCTTCAGCCACTGTATGTGCGCTGAACCTTTTTTATTTTACTTTTAACTCATTTTGAATAAAGATAGATAATAGATTTTGAATGAATCACCCATTTAATGACTTCCCTTGCTGAAAACCAGGTCATATCTATCTAAGTTCAAGCTATATTTAGCATTTATTACAGAATTTACTTATAACACTAATATAGTCACAGCGGTGGAGCGTATGAATTTTCGCACATGAAAATTTAATAAAGTAAATAAAGTTTAGTTTCACATGCGCACGTGACACTATTGCACGTGCATGTGAAACTTTCGCATGCGCACGTGAAACTATCGCGCATGCACGTGAAACTTTCGCATGCGCATGTGAAACTATCGCGGGCTCACGTGAAACTTTCGCGTGCTCACGTGAAACTATCGCATGTTCACGTGAAACTTTCATGTGCTCACGCGAAACCTTCATGTGCTCATGCGAAACCTTCATGTACAGAATTTTTTTCTAAAAAGTTTTGTTTCGCAACAAAAAAAGTTTCACGTGCACACATGATAGTTTCACGTGCGCATGCGAAACTAAACTTTATTTAATTTATTGCGAAACAAAACTTTTTAGAAAAAAATTCTGTACATGAAGGTTTCGCATGAGCACATGAAGGTTTCGCGTGAGCACATGAAAGTTTCACGTGAACATGCGATAGTTTCACGTGAGCACGCGAACGTTTCACGTGCGCACGCGAAAGTTTCACGTGAGCACGCGATAGTTTCACGTGAGCACGCGATAGTTTCACGTGAGCACGCGATAGTTTCACGTGAGCACGCGATAGTTTCACGTGAGCACGCGATAGTTTCACGTGAGCACGCGATAGTTTCACGTGAGCACGCGATAGTTTCACGTGAGCACGCGATAGTTTCACGTGAGCACGCGATAGTTTCACGTGAGCACGCGATAGTTTCACGTGCGGACGCGATAGTTTCACGTGCGCACGCGATAGTTTCACGTGCGCACATGGAACAAAACTTTAGATTTTTTTACTCTAATGTCACCTTAGGGGCTCGGTACTTAACTTCTCAATATCATTTCGTTTTTACTATAGAAAGAAGAACAGGATGAATTAATTCTTACCCCGGATGGTACAAGAGAGTTTATGACCTTTGACATCCCACTCAACGATTCAGGCTCGGCAGGATTAGGGGTCAGCGTCAAAGGCAACCGATCTAAAGAGAGCCACGCCGATCTGGGTATTTTTGTCAAGTCTATCATCACTGGAGGAGCGGCATGCAAGGTAAGCAGCAGTTCTCTGATTGGCTACAAGACTCATTACTCACACATTCCTATTCATTTCATATATTTTAATTGTAGCTCAGAGATATCTATATGGTTTTGTATTTATATTTACAGGATGGCCGACTGAGGGTAAATGACCAGCTCATAGCCGTCAACGGAGAGGGTCTACTGGATAAAACTAACCAGGAAGCAATGGAGACCCTTCGCAAGTCCATGTCCATAGAGAGCAACAAAAGAGGCATGATTCAGCTAATAGTAGCCCGGCGGGTCCCAGGGAGAGGAGAGGTAGGTTGACATAATACATGCATTAATGAAATGTTTACTTGCACTGAATACCCTTTGTACGAAACAGTCTAATAAAGTACATAACTAGGCTGACTAGGTTTGATTTTGTGGTATGTATAGTTCAGTTTCATTCATATTTTATTCATATTTTAGTATTTGGGTCCAAACATTGGTAGGTTAGCAACATCGATGAGAGGACCACCATACTTTTTTATTATAAGTGGCATTGTGTCTATGTATTTGTTTATTTAATTGAATTACTTAAAGTAACACACATGGAACATTGCATCATTCTGGAAATGTACATCGCAACAGATGCAAAAAATAACAATTGCTTGCTGAAAAAAAATATGTTTTTTAAGATAAGCAGCAATAAAAAAAGCATAATTTTAAAAAGCACAAAAAATACAAATGTGGTGCAATTCAGGTTTGGGTTCTTTTTATGCACTGCCAAATATATATATATTTAATTTTTAGTTTGTTTCTGTCTAGTTTTTAAGTACAAATACAACATGATGATGTAACAATAAAAAGAGTAAAAAAATTAGGACTTTTTATTTGCAATTCTTCTTATGTTTTTTTTTTTGTTTAAGGCATAAACAGCTTTGCTTTTAATTTATTTTCAACAAAACAAAATCAATCATAAAATATAAAAATTAGGCCTCTAAATCAATTAAAATATTTCATCTAGATTAATCGTCATGAGTTAACTCGTGATGAATTGCAACTTAATTGCACATATTTACCTATTCTATATTTAGATATATTATCTAAAATAAATTAAATGTTTTTAAGAAAATTATTATTATTATTTTTAGTTTTGCGTGCGCACGTGACACTTTTGCATGCGCACGTGAAGCTTTTGCATGCACACTTGAAACTATCTCCCAATTAAAATATTTAATCTAGATTAATCGTCATGAGTTAACTTGTGATTAATTGCAACTTAATTGCACATATTTACCTGTTCTATATTTACCCTAGTTTATTTTTTTAATACTCTAATCAACATGGGTGTACAAGATATATACAAGATATATTATCTAAAATAAATTAAATGTTTTTTGCACACGCTTATGCACGTGAAACTTTTGCATGCACATGTGAAACTATCTCCCAATTAAAATATTTAATCTAGATTAATCGTCATGAGTTAACTCGTGATTAATTGCAACTTAATTGCACATATTTACCTGTTCTATATTTACCCTAATTTATTATTATTATTTTTACAGTTTTTAATACTCTAATCAACATGTGTTTACAAGATATATTATCTAAAATAAATTAAATGTTTTTAAGAAAATTTATATATATTATATAATATAATATATATATATAGAAAATGAATATATATATATATATATATATATATATATATATATATATATATATATATATATATATATATATATACAAAATTATAATATATATATTTGTATAAAAAGCATATACATTTATCTAAGGAGCCCCTAAGGGGACATGGAGAAAAAATTCAATAAAGTTTAGTTTTGCGTGCGTACGTGAAACTTTTGCACGTGCACGTGAAACTATCCCCCAATTAAAATATTTAATCTAGATTAATCGTCATGAGTTAACTTGTGTTTAATCGCAACTTAATTGAACATATTTACCTGTTCTATATTTACCCTAGTTTATTTTTTAATACTCTAATCAACATGGGTGTACAAGATATATACAAGATATATTATCTCAAATAAATTTAATGTTTTTAACAAAATTCATATTTTTTGTATACATTTTTTTTGAATATTTTGTACTAAAAAACAAAACAAAATAGGGAAATATACTGATAAGTGAATTTTTTGCCGTGCACTTTTTCTGCATAAAGATGAAAAGAACGGCAGCGAGTGTGACTGACAGACAGAGTTGTGTACCGTGTGCTGAATGGAAAGTTTGACTGCAGAAAAAGTGAATTAAAGTGAGTAGTTCTTATCAGACAGCCACAGGAGACGGAGAGAGGGAGAGAGAAAGTGACACAGGGGGTGTGAGGGGCGGATTGCGATCGAAAGCAATTTGACCACTGAAATGCTCATGCTGATTTATACAGATAAGAGATGAAGCTCTATGAAATATCAAATATCAACTTCAAATGCCGTCTCTTCTGCCCCTCCTCTCTTCGCCCAATGCGATCGCTAGGATGTGTTTATGTTTCTTATTTTTGCCCCCACAGAGTCATAACATCTAAAAGTGTAATCTAACACTTATCTCTCTAAAGAATATACGAAGGGCGCTTTGAAGCTGCTGCGTTAGGAGATGAAATGTCGAATCATGACTGCTTATGCAAATGAGATGACTGCAGTTTGTACACGTTTCCCTGAGGAATATTTCGATGCTCAGAGGATGATCTTTCATAGCTCAAGGGAGTTAATAGGGTTTATGTTCAACTTCGTATTCGGTGTTTCTCCTAAAATTTCTTTGGAGAAATGAAAATTTACATAAATTAGACTACTGTTGATATACAGTAAGAGTGTGAAATTATTGTGGATGGTTTAGCTCGGATATTTTAATCTCATTGCTGCCTTTCCTCATTGCACCTGTTACTGGTCAAAGCTAAATTTAGATGACAAATTAAATGGAGTCATGCTGATGTCCGCTTTGTGTCGTGCCGCATTACCACCTTGGGTGTGCATTATTTTTTGAATAATTCAACGGCCCGTTATGTAACACTCTTATAAATATAGAAAGTAAATTCTTAGATTCTCTTTTTGAGGATACACTAAAAGCATTTCAGTTGTTCATTCATAATTCAAACTGCCCATTAAGATGCATATTTTTTACACAGCCTGCAATGATAGAACAATAAAAATGTGTGTTGTTTGGATATTAACCTTATATTTAATAGAAACCCAATGCTTTAATTAATATTGGGTGCAATAGGTAACACTGAAGTAGACACACACTCAAACACAACAGTGGACACTGCTGAGCAGAAATCGTGTTTTATTAGTGGTTGTGTGGATTTGATTGCTACCACTTGTGTCACAGAAGTGCTTTTAGTGCACCGGACACCACGCTGTGTTCTGTCCCCTCACAAACATGCCATCCATCCTCACTCACTCTCCTAAATCCAAGGTTACTAGTCGCCCGCAGACTCGCATAAACTGAAGGTCGCACTTCTCATCTATCAGATGGGAATGGTTGCTTTTGTCCCCATCAAACTTTAAACCGAATCCAGGCCTCTGCTTTGGACTTAAAGTGACATACAGGACAGACAAACAGTGTTTTGATTCAGCGTTCAGAGAGGGAACATTGGTTACAAAGGAAAGCAAAAGATGTATAGGACAGAAAAAAAAATGGTGGGTGAAGGGGGCAGTGTCTGTAGGGGGTGCCAGCTTTGTTCTCTGATGATGGCAGTTTGCTACTGTCATGCAAAGGCCGGCATTAAAATGAATAAGATCCATCACTGTCCACTGACCTAGCTACACACGCTACGTTTGTGTACGCCCTTAAAAATATATAGTTTAATGGCAAACATCTGGTAAGCATTTGTGGCAAACTGTTTGCAGCACGTCCGCAAACACAAAAAACAGCAGTTCGACAAAAATAAATGTTTTTTTCAAGGGCACTCGCATGTTCGAAATTCAAATTCAGTGTTGTGAATGTAAAGTAGATGTCTAATTTATTTGGTGTGTGTTTTTGTGTATCTAGAGTTCATTGCAAAAATTGGCCTTGTTCGCAAAGGATGCATGCAATTAATTTTTAAAGGAAGGATCATTTTAATGTCATGAATGTGTCTGCGATGCCCTAAGTTGCTGTTTACACGTGTCACTGGTTTGGGGGAAGAACTGCACTGTCAGAAAAAAGGTACAAAACTGTTACAAAAAGGGATATTTTTGTACCTTTATGGGTATACAACACATTAAAATGTTGTACCTGTTTGGGTACAGTGTTATACCCTAAGGACCTATTGTGTACCTTGACCTCTCGATGTGCACTAATTCGTAGGTGGGATGATGTCAGTTTTTTAATGCTGCAATATCTATATAGCCTACTGTCTACAAACATTATTAATATTAACATTACTATACATAGTTTAAAAGGTCTACGGGTTTAGCATCAGTGTATAGTCTCTGTTTTGAGATACAGATGCTCTAGCATCATAAATGTAGTATTTTGTGACAGAAGTCCAGATGACAACATGCAAAATATAAACGGGACTTCTTACCTTTGTATTGATATAACAATCGCGAGTCAAATCCAGTCTGTTTCAGATGTGTGAATAACCATCTAATAGAATACATCCAATGACCATTTCTGTCCACAAATGCGTGTAATCCGTGAAATATAGATTTATAGTCTGTTGTTTACATCAGATTTTGCATGAACATCTTGTAATAGAATAGAATATACAATCTGATGACTATTTACTAGGGCTGGGTAAAAATATCGATTCATCAATGCATTGCAATTATTTGTTTCTCAATTCAATAATATCGATTCATCAAATCCTATGAATCGATTCAGCCCCCCCCCGGCTAGTGGCGGCGCTGTGGGCAACACTCTAGTGAGAGCGTTCAGCGTTACAAGACGCGCTATATCAAAACAGAAAGATCAAAGATGGCAAACAGCAGCACTTCTTTTAAGCCTGTACCATCAACGTGATCAAACATTAACAGAGGTGGAAAGTAACGAATTACATTTACTCAAGTTACTGTAAATGAGTAGTTTTTTGTGTACTTTTACTTTTTTGAATAGTTTTTAAAATCTGTACTTTTACTTTTACTTAAGTATGTTTTGTTTAAAGTATTGTACTTCGCTACATTTTAAATCATATCCGTTACTGAGTAATTTTTTTTTTTTTTTTTAAAAGCAAGGTGATAAAGACGCGCAACGGCTGATTGATGGGCGTGGGAACGCGCAAAAAGAACCATGGATATGGACGAGACAGGCGCCCGCTAATGCAGACCCGCCTCAGTTCAAATCTTATGAAAGAAACCCCTGGTCATATTTAAGCGACCACTTTCCACTGACGCGAAGCGAGTGTTTCATTCCTATGAAAGGTAGGATTCATGCTCTCGAGTACGAAATTGCAGACCGGGTTTTACCGCTTATTTGCACGACGCGTTTTTAATACAATGCGAATTATCCTCCGCAGTCTAGCAGCTTCGCGTCAAGTCAAACACAACTTCAGAACGTCCTCGAGAATGCGCAGGTCATCAGACATTGCAGAGAGAGAGAGAGAGAGAGAGAGAGAGAGAGGTCTGTCATCAGGCACCCAGGTCAGGGAAGTTAGAAGACTATAAATGTGTCAAAAGTATGACATGGCACTCATCTAATTATACGCTCATTTAAACTAGATATATAGTTTAATAAAATAATGTATGTTACCAGCAATACATCAATTACAACCTTACTATAGTGATTGTATTTACAAGCTGCTGACCACCTTCAAAAGTGCATAACTCACATGTAAAATCATTAAATAATTCCATAAATGTTTCTTAGTTTAAAAAAGCTTTTTATTTTATTAACTTTTTGTTATTGCACTTTATTTGTAAAGATGTTCCTACAATTAAAAACAACTAATTTGAGATTTATATTACCTTGTCGTTTTTTAACTATACTAAAATCCTCCACCTCTCCCCGCTGTAAAAAAAAGTAACTTTTTAATGATTTACGTTTTACTTTTACTTGAGTAGATTTTTAGACCAGTAACTTTACTTTTACTTAAAGGTATAGCGGAAGATTTTCCCGAATTATTTAAAAGAACCGCCACTCCGTATTTTTTAAAAAATGCACACGAAACTCTCTACCTCCTCCCGAGAGGGAACGCCTGTTAAACGCGTGCACGAGACAGAGAGAGAGAGAGAGAGAGAGAGAGCATGCAGGAGCCTAGTTCTTCTATTCGCTCTGTTTACAAGTTGCTGTCGGCATGTTTACCGTGTCTGTGCGGTTCGTGACTCGTGCCAGGGCTAGCATTGCTAATCATAACTTACATCAACTTTACTAGCATTTTGATTTTAAATAGATTTCTCCAAATAGCATGACAAAATGTACCTTTCCTGTAGAAACTTCGCGTGGGAAGCCCAACCTGTCCTTTTAGCTCACACCAACAGCCAGCGTGTGAAATAGTCTCCCATAAACAGTCTGGTCTTGTTTCTTTCTTTATAGTCCTTTCTCTTCTTGTCATACAATTCGTAGACACTTTTTCTCTTGCGACCCTCAGACATTTTGAAAAAAAAAACACAGCGAGAACGCGAGCTTCAATGAATGGTTGAAACCGTAGCACAACACACATACACGTGAAAGTGCGCATGTGCAGAAAGCGAACCGAGAGGCGAGCACGTACGACGGTTATACGACAACATATAATCAGAATGATTGACATCTGGGATGACCAATAACAGAGGTGATCCACCCGGAAAACGAAAATCTTCCGCTATACCTTTAAGTAAAATATTTTAGTACTTTTTCCACCTCTGAACATTAGTAATACTACACACATTATTTAAAAATATACTCGGGTACTTAATTGCTTGTGTATTTACTTATTATTGAATCGATATCGAAGGAAGTAAATCAATATTGAATTGAATCAAATCGAATTGAATCGAAGCCTCAAGAATCGAAATCGAATCGAATTGTGAAATTGCTAACAATACCCAGCCCTACTATTTACGTCGTAACAGTGTATATGAGATTACACTTTAGGTTCTAGTAAACACGTAAACCTGTGTTCAAACGTTGTTTTTAAAACTAGGTGGGAGTATAATACATAATCTCCAACCAGCGCTGTCAAAAACGTGACATCATTTGACTCGCTCGTTCCTCCAATGACTTCATGGAAAATAATGATAGACAGAACGTGTAGCCAATTAGATCACAAATTCAACGATCTTTGTGTGATGTTTTATTTCTTGGTGTGGAAACTGCATTTTATACGCTACATATGGATAAATAATAGAATGAATGTGTATGCATGTAAACAAAGACTTTTATTTTGGGGCCGACTGGCACTTAGAAAAGGCACTAGTCTTACAAAAACCCTTGCAAGAACCTCATTTTTGGGCCTATTGACTTCAAACCTGAAACATAACTTCTTTAGACTTGTGGCTTTGGCATCATTGTATTTCTATGTTTCACACACATATTTATCATTACGTTTTTTTTGTAATAAAAAAGAAAAAAGATGTTAAGCAAACTGTGTACTTCAGCCTCTCTAACACTTATGCTTTTAGTGCAAAATTGTTTTTTACACAGTGTATATGTATATATATTGTATAATTTCAAAAGTTTTTTAACTTTTACTTATAAAGTCAACTTTTGCAACTTTGAAGACGTGACTTGGAAACGGTGACCTGATTTTGTCACAGCTACAGCAGATTCAGAGACTCGTACAGTAATTTAACGGTTTCATAATCAACCACCAACTCCAACTTTCCTGTCTCAGATGGGGTTTCTAAATGAGAACCGAAGATGAAAATCCTGGGTATTTCTCTTTCTCTAAGGCTGTGTTTGGTAATTGAAGGGTTGATGTACTTCAGAAGAGATTGTCTTGACCCAGATAATGATGTAATGTATGATTGGTCATTGCGTTTTCTTCAGTTCAATAATTGAGGCAGAGCTTCAGAGAGGCAAAGATTCCAATCGATGGGTTTCTATTAATATAAAATCGTATGTTCTCATTCAATTAAAATTCTTACAAAGTCATTCCAATTCAATTAATTTCTTAACATACTTTAAAACTTACTCATCATCATTGTTACTTGAACTTGATTGTCCTATTTACTTAAATTATCAATACTAACCTTTAAAAAAGTATTTAATTTAGTTTTAATACTTTATGTCAGAACCTCAGCAGAGTGTTTATACTGTAGACAGCCTTTTTGAGCATTGTGGGTAATTGAGAGTGTATATTTCAGAATACGCTCCACATAAAAATTGGCATCTGCTGTGCCTTTTGGCACTGGATTATTGAAATGGGAAATTAATACATTTCCCTGCATTAAGTGTGTCCAATTAGTTCGCCATGCGTCTTGTGTACTATTAAGCTGAGTTGTGCGCGTCTGTGACATAGCGATGTCATTACTTACGAATCAAGCAGTGTCTATGACACAAGAGGTAATGACTTGGAAGTGAATGTCTTTTGCTTTCAGGTCTAAAATAGGAAGATGGGTTGGCACATTCTCAGCAAATGGTGGCATTGGTGCCAACTCTGTTACATTGTAAATGTTGGATATTGTTAAAAGAGTTAAATAATACATGAATAGAAGTCAAGTGATGTCATTATATTTTTTCATTATGAGTTGAGCAGAAAGTAAGTTACAAAACTTAATTTAAGTTTTCTCAGACAGTACCTAAAACAGTTAGGAAAACATAATGGTGATGAGTAGGGATATGTAAATTTTCTAAAATAAAAAAACAGAAATTTAATTGTATAAATATGTATAAACCAGATCTAAAAAAAACCTAATTCTACAATGCTGGCCTTTTTTTAACCTAAGTAAAACTTAAATTATTTAAAACACTATTCTATCAAGCTGCCAAAGGATACAGATCCGAATCACTTTGAAGTGTAATTTACATAACACACCCATCCTCATGTATATTCATGAGATGTGACTGCAGAAAAGCAAGAGACCCCCTGGTCCACTTTTCCTTCATAGTTTGTTTGTTTGTTGAAACAAAAATCCTTAGTGCTACTGCACATTGCTTAGTGGTGTGACGGAAATCCCTGAGGGAGCGACAGAGCCTGAAAATACACACTTTTGAGTTTAACGCCGTCCTCCCTCAAATATGCTCATTGATTTGGAAGTGTGGAATTTGCATCTGAACAAAAACATGTTTTTTTATAGTTTGATGTTTTACCAAAGTGCTACATCAAACACACTTTGATATGTTTCTCGTTTCATATCATAACGCTTAAATTGTTTCTGTAGATTTATTAAATAAATGAACCACATACTCCGTGGCTAGGTTTTTACCACGGTTAATATGTGTTATTAGGCAAAATGCAGCAGAAATATAATTAAATATAAGAATGTTAAATAAAAAATGTGTGATTGACAAAAAAGTATTGGTCAAACTGTATGATGTTTACAGTTGCCAAGCAACAAAGCACACTGCTGCTAAAATTGGTCATCACTTTACCTTTTAGTGCTTAATCCTGTTCATAACACACTTCAGTCATTTACGGTAGTGACAACCGTATACTACTACCAAATTAACCCCCGCAGAATGCAAGTAGTGATAACCGCATTAACAAAGATTCTTTGCAGTATATACATACAGTAACCAAAATGAACAGCTAGTTAGTTACATTTTGTGCATGATCATAGACATGACATGTCTCCCTTAAAAAATGAAAAGAAATACCTAGATGGGGAAAATGTCTTCTGTGTGCGTTGTGCAGAAAATCACAGAGGTACGAGAGTTTGCTTACTAGTGTTGCCAGATCTTGCACGAAGAACAGCAAACAAGAAAAAGCCCATAATAAACAAAAATATATATACAGTGAAGAAAATAAGTGTTTGAACACCCTGCTATTTTGCAAGTTCTCCCACTTAGAAATCATGGAGGGGTCTGAAATTGTTATTGTAGGTGCATGTCCACTGTGAGAGAGACATAATCTAAAAAAAATCCAGAAATTACAATTTGTTTTTTTTAACTATTTATTTGTATGATACAGCTGCAAATAAGTATTTGAACACCTGTCTATCAGCTAGAATTCTGACCCTCAAAGTCCTGTTAGTCTGCCTTTAAAATGTCCACCTCCTCTTTATTATCCTAAATTAGATGCACCTGTTTGAGGTTGTTAGCTGCATAAAGACACCTGTCCAGCCCATACAATCAGTAAGAATCCAACAACTAACATGGCCAAGACCAAAGAGCTGTCCAAAGACACTAGAGACAAAATTGTACATCTTCACAAGGCTGTAAAAAGGGCTATGGGGAAATTCCCAAGCAAAGGTCCACTGTTGAAGCAATCATTAAAAAATGGAAGCTAATCATGACTGTCAATCTCCCTTGGGCTGGGGCTCCATGCAAGATCTCACCTCGTGGGGTCTCAATGATCCTAAGAAAGGTGAGAAATCACCCCAGAACTACACGAGAGGAGCTGTTCAATGACCTGAAAAGAGCTGGGACCACCGTTTCCAAGGTTACTGTTGGTATTACACTAAGACGTCATGGTTTGAAATCATGCATGGCACGGAAGGTTCCCCTGTCTAAACCAGCACATGTCCAGGCCCGTCTTAAGTTTGCCAATGACCATTTGGATGATCCAGAGGAGTCATGTGGTCAGATGAGACCAAAATATAACTTTTTGGCCATAATTCCACTAAACTTGTTTGGAGGAAGAAGAATGATGAGCACCATCCCAAGAACACCATCCCTACTGTGAAGCATGGGGGTGGTAGCATCATGCTTTGGGGGTGTTTTTCTGCACATGGAACAGGGCGACTGCACTGTATTAAGGAGAGGATGACCTGGGCCATGTATTGCAAGATTTTGGGGAACAACCTCCTTTTCTCAGTTAGAGCATTAAAGATGGGTCGAGGCTGGGTCTTCCAACATGACAATGACCCGAAGCACACAGCCAGGATAACCAAGGAGTGGCTCTGTAAGAAGCATATCAAGGTTCTGGCATGGCCTAGCCAGTCTCCAGACCTAAACCCAATAAAGAATCTTTGGAGGGAGCTCAAACTCCGTGTTTCTCAGCTACAGGGCAGAAACCTGACTGATCTAGAGAAGATCTGTGTGGAGGAGTGGGACAAAATCCCTCCTGCAGTGTGTGCAAACCTGGTAAAAAACTACAGGAAACGTTTGACCTCTGTAATTGCAAACAAAGGCTACTGTACCAAATATTAAAATTGACTTTCTAAGGTTTTCAAATACTTATTTGCAGCTGTATCATACAAATAAATAGATTAAAAAATCATACATTGTGTTTTCTGTTTTTTTTAGATTATGTCTCTCACAGTGGACATGCACCTACGATGATAATTTTAGACGCCTCCATGATTTCCAAGTGGGAGAACTTGCAAAATAGCAGGGTGTTCAAATACTTATTTTCCTTAATGTATATATTTATTGCATCCTGCACCTACACCAAAAACTGGATCGCTTCATCAGCCAAGGCCAAAAACGATTAAGTATGGTTAAACCAAAAAGGAAGTGGATCTGGCAACACAGCAAGACAGAGCTCTGTAAAGCAGCTTCACGAACGGATACACACAATGCCAAGACGGTGCAATAACCTTGTAGGCATTTAAACAGATGACTATAGGCCAGAAAGTAAAGCTACAGAATATAGAAGTTGGTCTAGACTGCAAAGTACATGCTGATTTCTACCATAAAAGTGCGTCCTTGCATAAAAGCAACCCATGTCGTTTGTCTCTACATGAAGTTTATAAGACTTGGCATCAGGAAGGAAGGCATGCTGGCTACAGAAAACCGTCCCGCTGAAATAAGGGCCTGATCGATTGTGTCTTGAGTGAACTATCAATCAACCTGACTGGTAAATTACAGTTTTATTAGTGTCGAGACAGACTGATGCTCCATGGGGTGAATTGGGGCACGATTGGAGATGTCCAGACTTTTGGACACTGTTTATTAACTCATTTTATGTACATTTGTTTGTTTAGTCTGCATTGGCCCTTCTGACATGAGCACACAATGACTTATTGATGTTGTATTGCTGTAATTTATGATTGACTGAGGCATCATGGGAAATGTAGTTTTGTACTGTACCATGAAGAAAATGTGAATAGGAAAGGTTGGTTTTGTGTACTGTATAAGGGAGACGATCAGTGTGGCATCCAGAGTAGAGATAGTACAGATACTTTCTCTCTAATCCACTTACAGCTCAGTAGGGAAACTCAATTGGTGCATCTGAGAAAGTAATTGATTGAATCAAAGGGCACCGTAGTAAGCCGCAGTAGCATTGTGCGGATTGGGTGTCACGGCAGACACTCCAGGAAAGGTGAACAGAAGAGATCACGAGCGCATCATTTACTTTGTCTTTATTATAAGGGTCAATGTTGAAACAAGCTTTCTAAAACATATACAAAAATGTTTTAAATATTTTACACCGTCTGGGATATCACTAAAATGTAATAATTTAAAACACGAGGGATGTTTTCAGCTTAGCATGATTGCAAATTTGATATGTATTTTTATACAAATTTTAAAATTTACAAGACATAAATATTAAGTAACTTTTATTTAAGAAAATTTTTAACTATTTTTAAGTTTTGGCGTTCAAATAGTCAAAAACCAACCCTTTAGTACAAATGAAGAGTTTCGTTGCAAAAAGAGATAACCACCATTTTTTTAATTTTTCAGAAATATCGTTTTTTGGTTGTGAATTCCAATTAATTTCAAAGCAACTGCAGTTGGTTTGTTTTGATTTAAACCTTCATAACTTAAAAAATACAGCTAAGTAGCACCATAAAACAAAATAATAACATGATAACATAATAAACATGTTTTGACAAAAATGTTAAAAAAAATGGATTTATCTCGTTTTGCAACGAAACTCTTCAAATGTACTTTTTGAAAGGGTACTGCCCCATTGACAGCTTATGCACCTTTTTTAGCACTTTGTAAACAGTTTTAGTGCTGGTCTGGTCTTGCTCTTGACTTGGTCTTGTTCTACCCTGGTCTTGACTTTATCTTGGTCTCAAGCCCTCAAAGTCTTGGTTATATTTTGGTCTTCATACACTCTGGTCTTGTCTTGTCTTGGTCTTAAGCCATCAAAGTCTTGGTTATGTTTTGTTCTTAATACTTTGTGGTCTTGGTCTTGTCTTGGTCTTAAGCCATCAAAGTCTTGGTTATGTTTTTTTCTTAATACCTTGTGATCTTGGTCTTGTCTTGGTCTTAAGCCATCAAAGTCTTGGTTTTGTTTTGTTCTTAATACCTTGTGGTCTTGGTCTTGTCTTGGTCTTAAGCCCTCAAGGTCTTGGTTATGTTTTGGTCTTAATACCTTGTGGTCTTGGTCTTGTCTTTGTCTAAAGCCCTCAAGGTCTTGGTTATGTTTTGGTCTTAATACCTTGTGGTCTTGGTCTTGTCTTGGTCTTAAGCCCTCAAAGTCTTGGTTATGTTTTGGTCTTAATATCTTCTGGTCTTGGTCTTGTCTTGGTCTTAAGCCTCAAAGTCTTGGTTATGTTTTGTTCTTAATACCTTGTGGTCTTGGTCTTGTCTTGGTCTTAAGACCACAAAGTCTTGGTTATATTTTGGTCTTAATACGTTCTGGTCTTGGTATTGTCTTGGTCTTAAGCCATCAAAGTCTTGGTTATGTTTTGGTCTTAATACCTTCTTGTCTTGGTCTTGTCTTGGTCGTAAGCCCTCAAAGTCTTGGTTATGTTTTGGTCTTAATACCTTCTGGTCTTGGTTTTGTCTTGGTCATAAGCCCTAAAAGTCTTAGTTATGTTTTGGTCTTAATACCTTCTTGTCTTGGTCTTGTCTTGGTCGTAAGCCCTCAAAGTCTTGGTTATGTTTTGGTCTTAATGCCTTCTGGTCTTGGTTTTGTCTTGCCATGGTCTTAAGCCCTAAAAGTCTTGTTTATGTTTTGGTCTTCTTTATACACCCTGGTTTTGGTCTTAAGCCCTCAAAGTCTTGGTTATGTTTTGGTTTTCATACAATCTGGTCTTGGTCTTGTCTTGTCTTGGTCTTAAGCCCTAAAAGTCTTGTTAATGTTTTGGTCTAAATACCTTCTGGTCTTGGTTTTGTTTTGTCTTGGTCTTAAGCCCTAAAATTCTTGTTTATGTTTTGGTCTTTATACACCCTGGTTTTGGTCTTAAGCCCTCAAAGTCTTGGTTATGTTTTGGTTTTCATACAATCTGGTCTTGGTCTTGACTTGGTCTTGGTTAAGGTGGTCTTCAACACATTTTTGCTGCCTTCAAGTCATGTCATAATCTACTGGCAAATATTAGAAATGCAAGTCATTTAGATCAATTTTATTTTTAGAGCACCATTCACAGTTTTTGTTTTAGAACAGGTGTACAAGAAACACATTGTGAAACAGACCGACAATAAACAAAAGCAGAAAAACAGGAAACAGGAAAATAATAAATTGCATTGTATTATTCAAATACAGAATACATGCATTATTGCAAATATGATGTAGATAGTACACTAGTACACTGAATAATTATTATTTAAATTAAACATTTATAAAGATAAGGCAAGGCAAGTTTATTTGTATAGCACATACACAGAGGTAATTCTAAGTGCTTTACATAGCAATTAAAAAACAATCTAAGAGAAAAAAAATCTGTAAAAATAAAAGACATTTAAAATCACAATAAAAACAAAATAAATGTGATTTTAATAAAAACGATTTAAAATGTGTTAAAAAATAAATATAAATTATTGTAGTTAAATAAGTTACAGCTCATTTAGAAATTGTAAAACCATCGATGTTATGAAACTTTAGAGAACCTACCTTGACACGTCACAAGAAGAACAGTGTTACTATGTCATTTACATTGAGTAAAGTCTTTCAAATTAAAATATCAAAAACAAGCTGTTAATTTTTAAAATTCAGAAAAAAGTACAAATATGGTCATTGAAAACTAAATTATGTTGTTGGTTGGTATAAGAAGCCATGACTAAGGTTTTAAGTGGACTTCAAGTGTGAAGAATAGGGTCTCTTTAACTGAAGTAATTGTACCCATACACTCGCTGGCAAGTGAATTAATTCGCCCATTATAAAGACACATAATAAACTGTCACCAGCTCAAAAGCACTGCATTCACAGGCTAAATCTGAGCAGCCTCGACCCACAGCTGCACAGCCTCAGGCGAGCATAGCTGTCTGCTGATTCACTTGAATAAGAAGCTGAAAATATGTAAGGGGACAACAGATTTACCAGAGAGAGAGAGAGAGATAGGGGTTCATCTCCTGCCTGTACAAACTAAGCAAATGCATGCTGGAGAAGAGAGAAATAGAGAGAGAGAGTGGCAGTGAAGAGATACTATAGAGAGCTAATGAGGCTGTCCAGGCCTCTAGAGACAGCTGGACATAGCAGAGGCTGAATGTGACAGCTTAAGAAGTGTAATTACAGCCTGAGAGGAAACACTGGATTAAGACATACAGTATAAACAGTATCACAAGACAAGTGCAGTTTGTAAATGTTTGGGCCAGTGCTTTGGCAGGGATGCTGTTTGTATGTGTGTGTTAGGAAATAAATTACAGTATGATAAAGCCCAAGATTTTCTTAGACATGTCCTGCATTAGTCATTTGCACAAATGTCACTTTAATCATTTCATTTGACTGTCTTTCGCTGCAAAACCCTCTAAGTGCATGCAAGCTTTTTGGACAAAAACCAAAAAGTCTTGTATCACACCAAAGGGGCTTATTTTGCGATAACAACCGGCTGCCTGTACATTATTCCTGCTTATACTACTGGTCGGTTGAATGCTTGAATCTGATTGGATGATGAACGTTCTGAGGTGTGCAATTTTTTTCTGGGAAACGCACGGCGAACCTAGTTCCATTCAGCTCTCTTGCCCGCATTACAGTTCCATATCACTTAGCGTAGTTAAGTGTAATAACGGACTAACAAAAACAACATGACAGACGATTTTCAGAGGCAATAACAGCGCTGTTTAGAGATGCACAGAGGTAGACTCGTTCACACATTCTCTTTTTCTCTCGCTCTCCCTCTTTCTTTTGCTTGCTCGCTCGCCTTCTCTTCTATCTGTGTCTTTTTCGCTCTCGCTCTTTTTCTAATAACTTCATTCATAACTTCAGCTCAAGCCTCCATGGCGTTTTAAAATGATGTTTTGGAACAAGCAAAAGAGCCGTTGGATGAGACACGGAAGAAATAGTCCTACTCACAATAGCGATTTAAGTACAAATAACGGACGAATCCCTTTAAAGGATTAGCTCATTTTCTTAAAAAAATCCAGATAATTTACTCACCACAATTTCATCCGAAATTTTGATCTCTTTCTTTGTTCAGTCGAGAAGAAATTATGTTTTTTGAGGAAAACATTCCAGGATTTTTCTCATTTTAATGGACTTTAATGGACCCCAACACTTAACAGTTTTAATGCAGTTTTAAATTGCTGTTTCAAAGGACTCTAAACGATCCCAAACGAGGCATAAGGGTCTTATCTAGCAAAACGATTGTAATTTTTGGCAAGAAAAATAAAAAAATATGCACTTTTAAACCACAACTTCTCTTCTTCCTCCGCTGTGTGACGAGCCAGCGCGGCCTCACGTAATTGCGTAATGATGTCGAAATGTCACGTATTACATATATGAAACGCACATTTGCGGACCATTTTAAACAATAAACTGACACAAAGACATTAATTAGTATAATTCGACAAACCACAATGTCAGAACGGTCCTCTTTCTCCAATCTTGTAAACACTGGGGCGTAAAGTCGATACGTCATCCGCGACCTCTTGAGGTTGAAGTTGTGGTTTAAAAGTGCATTTTCTTGCCAAAAATGACAATCGTTTCGCTAGATAAGACCCTTATGCCTCGTTTGGGATCATTTAGAGTCCTTTAAAACTGCAATTTTAAACTGCAATTTTAAACTGTTAAGTATTGGGGTCCATTAAAGTCCATTAAAATGAGAAAAATCCTCAAAAAAACATAACATCTTCTTGACTGAATAAAGAAAGACATCAACATTTTGGATGACATGATGGTGAGTAAATAACTTGATTTTTTTTAAAGAAAATTGACTAATACCATGTGATCGATGTCTTGAGGTGTGGTAACCATAGTATAAGCGGAATAATTGACTCCGGGCTGTTGAATTATTGAAAAATAATGCACACTCCGCTTCGCGTTGTGGCCACATCATTACCTCGTGTGTGCATTATTTTTTTAATAATTCCACGGCCCGTCGTCAATTATTCCTTACTTATTATATGGCTATTTACCTCATAAATAAGGTAAGGAGCATTAAATATTGATTTGAAATATTTTATAAGCTTAATTTTAATGAATGCAGACTTTCCACAAGGAAATCCCGTTTACTTTCAGTTTTAAGATAAGATAAGACGTTTAAATGTCACAAACACTCTTGTTTGGTTTAATCATTTGTAAATATAATGTCATATATGTTATTAAAAGTCATATTTAAATTTCATTTTTGTGTAACATTAAACAATACTTGTCAAAATGATTTCCAACAAGCCGTGTAGTAATACAGTTAAATACCCTCATATTTTTATGCATCAATGGATGTGTCTCATTTACGCAGCATTTAAAGCCAGTGCTGACCTTTTCTCAAGATACTAAAGTACTTGCAACAGTTGAGAACAAATCCTGTTATACAAATAGATGCATAAATCTGATGTAATTGTCAGTTAATCCATCAAGGTTGTAACCCCTCCTTGTATAAAGCCCTTACATTAAATATGCCAAGCAGCCTGGCAATGATGGCAACCTTACAGGTAGTGTAAGCTAATCCTGTTTAAGAAAGCACTAGATTAGTTGAGATAAAGGCTGGGGTGGGCAGAATAGATGGGTTTGTAATAACTTTCACTGTCTGTTTTCTCTACGAATCACAGTCCTTTATAAAAACTCATCCCTTTTTATCTGCTTCCCATTCTGTCAGACTTAAAAAGTAAAGGTTCGTAAGACAAATCCTGGTTTTGTAATGAAAATCTTATTGGGTAGAGCTGAACTATGCGGGGCATGCAAATTTATTCGGATGAAGTTGTAATTGTGTTGACCTCTTCTATATGCCGGTACCCGAGCTTTGTTATCAGACCAGCGAGATAAGTCAGCACCTCCAGACTTCATTAAACATCTCATCTATATTAAACAGGCTTGTATTTTCTCTCTCAAATACAGCGCCTGTTGTAACCAGCGCAGAGGGAGTCGGATGTGCCCTGAATGATCTGTCTTCTTTCTGTCTGACTCTCAAAACACTTTACTGTGTGTTAAAATTGGCCATGTTAAAGGTCACTCACTGTCCTCCATTAGCTGAAAGTGACAAGGGCTTGTCAAAGTCAATCCTTAACTGCGTTTTGCTTGAGAAAATGTCAGCTCTTAAAAATGTCCAGTTTGTTCATGGATCAGTAATGCAATACATCGACCCCTGAGCAAATGTCATCACCTCGTAAACCCTGGTACTTTTAATTGTTAGCTGTCTGTGTGCATTCAGCATGTCTTAAACCACCCTAAACTGGTTTAAAGTTGGTTAAGCTGGTATCACAGCCTGTCCAAGCGGGTTAAGCTGGATGTCCAGCTGCAATGGCGGTACCTTTTCAAAAAGTACACTTTATATTGGTACCTCTAATGGCGCTTTTCCATTGTATAGTACCCCATGGTTTGGTTTGGTTTGGTTTGGTTTGGTTTGGTTTAGTTTGGTTTGGGTCAGGTCAGTTCACCTCACATTGGCTTGGTTAGCTTTTCCATCGAGTTTAGTAACACTTCGGATTGGGAGGGATTATAGGCGTGTTGTTATATTTGCGCTGCCTACTGCTGTGACATACAAGTGAGGGCGTATGTACATTCCCATACATTTATTTATTTCTCAGTTCACCACAAAATTTTAATTGGCCACCACAAATAGATGTTTGCACATCGCGTTTATCACTTCCTCTGTCTCACCCCATTTTAGTTGTAATTAAGCATATATGTGGACATGCGCGTAGCGAATGTGCCACCACAAACTGCAAGTCTGAAAAAAAACTGTTATTGTATTCCTGATTCTCAACCTGTGGATGTTTTTCATCGCTAAAATGGAGTTTGGGAACTCACAGCAAAGCGCAGATGATAAAAGGTTTACTCAAGACAGCACAAGCTAGCATGAAGGTAAAGCTAATCTTACATTATAGCGATGACGCTGGTAGTGACGATTCTCTCAGACCAATCAGTGATCTACAGTGTTTTCACATCACGTTTGGGTATCAGCACAGGTCGCTTGGAACCCAGACCGAGGTGGTACAAAAAAATATCAGGAACTATGTACTGCACCCATTGGAAAAGCTCCCAAAAGTAATTTGACCCAAACCAAATTGTGGGGTACTATGCAATGGAAAAGCGCCATAAGGTACACGCTTGTACCTCAAAGGCAAATATGGTACATAGTAGGACCATTTTAAAAGGTACCAGTGACAAAAAGGTACAACTTTTCGGAAAGTGTGGCAGATATGGGAGACCAAATGAGTCCGGAAAGCCACTATAGGTAAGGAACTACAGGCCGTTCTAGGAGGAGTTCCTTTGGGAGAAAATGCGACCTTACGATCAATAGGATGCCCATGGCAGAAATGTACAACAAGTACATCAGAGCTCACAAAGGACTTGAGATATATACCACACACACACCAGCAGACTTGATCAAGAGTAACACCTTTATTACTTTAAGCGCCTGGGGACAGTTGGGTCTCCATGATATGTGGGTTGCTTAAGTGGTTCACTCCTTGGGATCAAACCAGCAACCTTCTTACAGTATATATACAAATCAGTCACTCATTTGTATGATGTATAAGCATAACTGTGTATTTTATATGTGCATAATATTTCATTGTATTACACTAGCAAACAGAAGCAAGATCCACCAGATTAACATATTGCAAATAAATCCAATTTTGAAGTTGAATGATGAACCTGAACTAAAGAAATGGGTACTAGTTTGACTTTCTTACAAAGAAGAAGTGCTATGCGGTTGTGTCTGCAGTAGTTGTGTCCAGTCGTTCAGTCTATGTGTTTGTCTCTTTTCAGGAATCTCCAGAAAGCCCATCTGTGCAAGATTTGTCTCTAAACTCTCCAAGAGATGATCACGAGCGACGGATCTCTCAGTCTCTCTATCCAGGAGACAATCTGGATGACAGCCACAGCCAAAGACATACCATGATGAGTAGATTGATGGGTGAGCTCAATGCAAACCAACACACATACACACTAGTCTCTCAGATGACACGCAGAGACTGCTTAATGTCATCACGTTGGTGATATAAATATGGCAAGAGGTTTTTTTTTTTTTAATGGCAACCTTCAATGTGATTGGCTGGATTTTTGGGAATCATATTGATATTCTTATCCTAATTCACGGAAGAACTATTCATTGGAATTGCCGAAGGTTCAGGTTTGTGGCAACTGATGGTTGTTTTACAGTGCATAGTGGTTGGATACTGATTTGTTTGCCTCTTCCAGCACTTCCAGCTGAGAAAAATGGGAATGCTAACTGATAGCTCCATCCAGGTATTACAGACGTCAAAGTTTGCGATGCTCAGCCAATATAAGATTGAATGTGGACCAGAACTTATGCCAACATGCACACACAATGTCAGCCATTTTAGTACTATTCAGAGCACTTGCGACCATCTGTTTCCTATCACAAACAGTTTAAACACACAGATAAATGATCACCTGGGCACACACAGCCAGTCCCAGCATGCTCCTGTGGTTTTATTAAATGGGGGTTAATGTCATTTTCGAGCCCCTCTTTCAGATCCAGCATGACTCTATCAAGTCACTCCTGATTCTCCTCAAACTCAGCTTCAGTTCTGCTCCTTCCAGACAATTGGAATCGGCAGACCAATCCTTTCACCGTCATGCTTGTCATTTCACAATCGACCGTCCTGTCTGACTCACTCGCGAACAATAAGCTCTTTAGCAGTCTACGCAAACTATCATCTTCATCTTTTTTTGTCCTACAGTCTTCCTCCTTTTTTTACTTTGTGCTTTGACCTTGTCTCCTGCTTGTGTCAGTCATTCCTATATTTCAGATCAGAGTAACAGAGTCAAAGACTTGGTGGCTAATTAATCCTGCAGATCAATAAACTGTAGGCTCATGAGACCTTTATCTCTTTTTATAATTAGTTTAGACTTTTTGGCATTTTATTGACAGTAAGGAGGGTACAGAGGACTATTGGCTTAAGACATCTAGGTCATGGCTTTCATGTGGTCATGGCATTATATTATGGAATATAATATTGTGGAATTTTTTTTACAAATGTAAAAGACATTTGAATGTTAATTTTTTCTAAGTGTTATATTTAGAACGGCCTTATCTAGTAATCACAAATTATAGGTTGCATTGGTCAAAAGATGCTAAATTAATAAATTTAATATGTTTCTCTTTAATATCAAAAGCAATTAAATATAATCAATCAATACAATCTTTAAAAAAATGTAATGTTACCCTGTCAGAATAATAAGGTCAAAAATAAGTCTTTAGCTGTCACTGGGGCAGTACCTTTTTAAAAGATCCTAATATGTATCATTATGGAAAAAATATCTATGCATTTGTTACCAATATGTACCTCTGAGGTACTATTATGAACTCTTTAGGTCTCATTTTTGAATGGGTACCACCCCAGTGACAGCTAGGGACCATTTAGATGTAGGTGTCATTTAGATGCAGATTTAACGTAAGTGTATTACATTAGTTTAGTAGAATTATAATAAATTGTAATACACATATAAATACACATGTAATTATGCATACATTAAATTATTTTTGTAATCTACATATTTGTGACTCTGGACCACAAAAGGAGTCGTAAGTCGTATGGGTATATTTGTAGAAAAAGCCAAAAATACATTGGATGGGTCAAAATGATTTTTTACCAAAAATCATTACTACATTATGTAAAGATCATGTTTAATGAAGATATTTTGTAAATGTCCTACTTAATATATCAAAACTTTTTTTTGTGAATAGATGCAGCAAAATCGCGAACAAAATTGGTAAAAAAAACTTGCCTACAAAGTTGCTCTCGATGCTACCCGCTCTTTGGGGATTTCCAATTCAAGTTTGGTTTTGTAAAATTAATCTAGTCCACAACATTAGTACAGCTGTAAGTTAGTAGAGAGCGCTAAAACAAACTTTTTCATTTGTAATATGCGTTGGTAGGGACTTCATTTAAACTTTTTCAATCGCCAAACATTGTCCTATCCTACAAACAATACATCAATGGAAAGCTTATTTATTTTGCTTTTATAGGATGTATAAATCTCAATTTCAAAACATTGACCCTTACCACTGGTTTTGTGGTGCAGGGTCACATTTATTATCAATAATGCTTAATAATAATTAAATAATCAAAATTTGGATCTTCATACTATTTCTTACTCATTTTTGTTATCCACGTCTCATTCGGTTTTGTATTAATTCATGTGTTTATACTTTCTTTTAACTCTTTCCCCACCAATAACAAGTTATCTCGCTTATAAAACGCTTTCCTACCAATTACGAGTTTTTACGCCAATCCATATTTCTGTTATTATTCACTAGATGGCGCTCCTACAGAACTTTTAAAACACTGAAGCATACACTTATCCAAAAAGAGAAAAAAAAAGATAGGATGAAACGTCTTTTTTTTAAAGCAGAGCATTTGACATGTTGTGTGTTTATATATTTAAAGAAGAACAGTTTCTGGAAGGCATTCAAAACTTTGTGAAAATAATAAAAAAATGTTGGGTTGCGTTGGCTGGCCACTTTTTTAAAGACCGCTGGCGCCAATGTAGATCACTTTAAAACTTCTCAAACCACAGCATTTCAGAGAGTTTAGCACTGCATCGATTCAGGAGGCAACAAAAGCAGAAAGTTTCATAAAGTTTACCACAGGGATGATAGCACCCTTCAGCATTCACAGGCCTGACACATTGTCACATATCTCATAAACTCTGTCAGTTTCCAGATTTTTCCACCCAGTACGCTCGGGAATTGTTACGCCACATGTCAGTCACTCAGCTGACACGTTATTTTTGTTTGCACAGGCATGAAAGAGACACAGCGATAACACTTAAAATGGTCCATTACTGTCTTTCTGAACAACCGAAGGTCCATCAAGAAAGTTTACGTGCTACAGGAGGTGGAAGTGAAACTTTGATGTATGGAGTCTGTTGCATTTTTCAGAGAGGTCATTTTCCACAGAGCCGAGGTGAAGACCTGAGTGACAGAGCTTGCTGCATCACTGTAACAAAATAGTCTTTGGCAAACACAACTCGTTTCAAACATATTTGCTGTCATTGAGTAAGGATGAGACATGGCAGGGTGTCAGCTACAAGGTTAGTCAGATAATGTCATCTCATATAATTGTTATGACAGTTTGAGATGAGGAATGAAACATTAAAGCATAAAATAAGCCTCAAATGAGAGAAGATTCAGTGGAATGAAGTGACAGAAATATAGATGGATAATTTATATATAGGCATTTTTACATCAAGGTTTAATATGAATCTATGAGATAAGGTGTTTACCTTACTGTAATATGGTTTGTTTTGAGTAAAGTAATGAAAAGTTTGTAATTTAAATTATATTTTACTTAAAGTATATTGGCCATGATGTGTTTTGGGTTATAAAAATAAAAAGTAAAGAAGTAAAAAGTAAAAAACATTTAAAACCAAAAGTAATATCTATTTTTTGCAACTACATATCAGTGAATACATACAGTAATAGAAGCAGACAGCTTATCCCATTTTTATTGTACTTGTAGATAGCAACCGCAATAATAGGGTGAAAGGAAGCAGGAAAATATACCTACTTTTATAACAGAGAGCAGGCACAGTCGTTTAAAACCATAGTGGATGAGCTGTGTGATGATATGGTGGCCTCAGATCTCTTGCATCACCTACTCTGTGTTGTATTCAGTATACGGACTACCGGCACATCCGGGAACTTGACTGTAAATTTCGTCACCGCCCCTTTTCGGGGGTTAAAAAAGCAGCGCCTCCATTGGCTTCCATTCAAGATGGCGGAACATAGCAACGGTTTTACACAGCCGGCAGGCGTAAATAACTTATGAAATCACTCAGATTAAACATGTCGAGTATTTATCTGTCCATCCTGCCTGCCATAGAGCGCGAAAGATACATTAACACATTTAATTTGGTCAATATAAAAACATGTCCCTTTCATTCTCACAGCGTCAAATTTGTGTAACAACGCCATCCAGCGATTGCTGGAAATATCGCTAAGCCAGTTAGTTTTATGGCTGGACGGAAAAGTGCACTCATTACTCTAAATATAAAGACATAATAAATAAATACGAAGTAACTTTCAAATACGAAGTAAAATCATTCACTTGCTTCCCTGTTGACTTGATGAGGTACGTGTTTAATGTCCGGGTAAGACACCTCTGGCCAATAGGGAGCGTTGTTACACAAATTTGATGCTGGGAGAATGAAAGAGACATGTTTTTATATTGACCAAATTAAATGTGTTAATGTATCTTTCGCGCTCTATGGCCGGCAGGGTGGACAGATAATTACTCAACGTGTTTAATCTGAGTGATTTCATAAGTTATTTACGCCTGCCGGCTGTGTACGAAGGTTGCTTTGTTCCGCTATTTTGAATGGAAGTCAATGGAACGTCAAGTGCGATTTCCCCCAAAAGTGGGCGTGAACCTGTTCAGAGACATTCTATGACGTTGCGCCGGTTGTGCGTATGATGTAATAGACACAGTGAGTGCGTTTACATGCACAGTCTTACGCCGATTATGCTTAATAAACTTATAACACGTGAGGTCGTGGAAACGGGTAAAATGGTTTTCTTTTATCGGGGAAAGTCCATAAATGGTCCATAAACCTGTGCTGATCATTTTTGCCCCTTACCCAATTTCGCGTTGCATGTAAACACCTTAACCTGCTTTCTCGCAGTGTTGTTTATGTGCACACATCTCCGCTAATGAAAGATAAACTTCACATGCAGAAGTAGAAATACAACAGTATAGCTGAAGGGGCGGTTCACATTTCTCGTCTAAAACTGCTCAAAAACGCGGCCATCGGTTGGTTCTTGTCACATGACCTGCAGTCAGTTTGCGGCATTCTGAAAAGTTGGAACAGTTGGAACTTGATGCGGTGCGGACGCGCCTGGAAAAAGAACGAGCGCTTCGCATCCTCTATGCCTACATTTGAAATAAGGAACTTGAGCGGACAAAAGACGCGAAATGTAAATCGCCCCTAATGGTATGTACACACCAAACGCAGGTCATCGCGTTGCTCGCTCTAGATTACTTGCGGGATTTAACTTTGTGTCATGGAAATTTTTTGCTCGAGTTGAATATTTTCAACTTGGGCGAAGACGTGTTTGAGGCGAATAGCGCATGTTTTTGCGGCAAACGCACCGCCCATATCGCGGCATTTGCATAGCCCCACGCGAGGACGCGTTTGATTCCGTATTTGCATTGACTTTGTATGTAATCTACTTGCGCAAGTCGTTGAACTCGCGTCTGGAGTGAACCCACAGTAATGCTATGTACACACCAAATGCAGGGCATCGCATTACTCACTCTAGATTACTCGCGTGATTTAACTTGGTGTCATGCTAATTTTTCGCTCGAGTTAAATATTTTTGACTTGGGCGAAGACGCGTTTGAGGCGAATAGCGCATGTTTTCGCGGCAAACACATCGCCCATATTGCGTCATTCACATCGCCCCACGCGAGGATGCGTTTTTGCATTGACTTTGTATGTAATTTACTCTCGCAAATCGTTGAACTCAAGTCTGGTGTGAACCCACAGTAATGCTACGTCCACACCAAACGCGGGTCATCGCGTTGCTCGCTCTAGATTACTTGCTGGATTTAACTTTGTGTCATGGAAATTTTTTGCTCAAGTTGAATATTTTCAACTTGGGCGAAGACGCGTTTGAGGCAAATAGCGCATGTTTTTGCGGCAAACACGTCACCCATATTGCGTCATTCGCATCACCCCACGTGAGGATGCGTCTTTGCATTGACTTTGTATGTAATCTACTCTCGCAAATCGTTGAACTCAAGTCTGGTGTGAACCCACAGTAATGCTACGTCCACACCAAACGCGGGTCATCGCGTTGCTCGCTCTAGATTACTTGCGGGATTTAACTTGGTGTCATGCTAATTTTTCGCTCGAGCTAAATATTTTTGACTTGGGCGAAAACGCGTTTGAGGCGAATAGCGCATGTTTTCGCGGCAAACACGCCGCCCATATTGCGTCATTCGCATCGCCCCACGAGAGGACACGTCTTTGCATTGACTTTCTATATAATCTACTCGCGCAAATCGTTGACCTCGTGTCTGGTGTGAACCCACAATAATGCTACTTACACACCAAACGCGGGGTATCGCGTTACTCGCTCTAGATTACTCGCGGGATTTAACTTCGTGTCATGCGACTTTTTCGCTCGAGTTGAATATTTTCAATTTGGGCGAAGACGCGTTTGAGGAGAATTGCACATGTTTTCGCGTCAAAAGCGCAACCCATATAGCGTCATTCGCATCATCCCACGTGAGGACGTGTCTGATTGCGTCTTTGCATTGACTTTGTATGTAATCTACTCGCGCAAGTCGTTGAACTCACATCTGGTGTGAACACACAGTAAGACAGATTTCTCATCTGCTTTTTGAACGACTATTATGTACTAAAGGCGATGATGTCACTGCCTGCAAGAAACCTGACAAATCTTCAAATCCCATGTAAACGCAGTTTTCTGCATAGCCGGTTGATTAATTTACATGTAAACGCATGAAAACTGGTTACTATAATGAGCAGATTTTTGATAGTTATGCGCTTATTCAGTGCATGTAAACGCACTCATTTTGCCCTGAATGATAAAACTACTTGAAATCTGATCCGACCATTCAGACAAATTTATTTAAAATCCATTTAAAAATCCATTTCTAATTGGTTTTCGAATGCATGTGGTTTGGATCAGGTTTGGTAAAATTGCATTATAAGAGGTTTTCAGCTGTTTGTACCACAAATAGTTAAACATGCTTCAGTTGGATCATCTTTCTTTCTCTTTCTTAGTTTCTTTCTTAGTTTCTTTCTTTCTTTCTTCCCTTCTTTCTTTCTTTCTTCTTCCGTAATTTGTGGAAACTGCACCTCTTCTTTATTAAAGCTGCTGCTAGTTTTACACGATAAAAACATATAAAGTGGGAATATTTCTTTCATTTGCAGGAATTTTCAGTACCGATTGAATTTGCCCTTCACAACTGTTGATTTTGAGTGAGAAGTGCCTGTAAGTGAGTGACTGAAAAGGTTAGCACCATTAAACAGCGGAAATCGCCACTGTGGCCAACCAAAAATGGAAATAGCAGCCTTAGCAGTCTTTAGCGTAAAACGTTGTTTCTGTGACTGCTACTTCTTACTGGGGCAGAGATATTCCGAAATATTCCGAATAAAACTCTGAATGACTGTTATTACAGTCGGGAATGCTTTGTGCAATTGAGGTAATCATAATGGCTGGACATTTTCGTATGTAGTCATTTAGAGAAAGTGCCGGAAATCATTTTGAGTACATTTAAACACAAGCAGAGACAAAAAGGTGAATATTAGAGGTTTATTTAATCTCATGTGTAATGAAGAAGCATAGATATACAATATATACAAGCAATAGTGCATTATGGTAATATATACGTACTGTATAGCTATTAGGAGACTCATGAATAAAAAAATAATACTGTAAATGCAATTTGGATATCTGTCTTTATTTTAAAGTAAAAATGTGAACTCTATTTGTAAAGCAACAAAAAGGCAGGCCATTTATCAGACAGTAGACTGCCATTGATTGGCCGCAGTCCCTGTCAGTCAGATTGATTGGCGAGACTCCAGTTGACTGTGGATTGGGCTACTACCTGTGAAAGTGTGTAAAGATGTATCACCCAGACTCACATCTGTCAAACTGCCACGGTGAGTTTACCTCTATATATGAGGCTTCTTGTCAGAGTATAAAGCAGCAGGTGGTAGATACAGAAGTTGGGCTGAATCAACTGGACTTTTCTTTTGTGCTAATATATCTTTTCCCCTGCAATCTCTTGTCTAAGGGTAGGTTGTTTAAAGGGTTTCTTTGTAGAAAATCTTTCCTGACAGTAATCAGGGTCTTGCGTGATGTGAAGTGCATTAGCAGTCTCGCCCGCCATGGGCAAAACTTCTGCCTAATTGAAAAGTCCAGCCAGGAGCACAAAATCACACTGTGTCACAAATTGAAGACCCTGTCGACCACTTCTGTACGTGCTGTTTTGCAAAGTACAGGTTAATGGAAAAAGTAAAGAAATGGAATTGAAATGTGGTCTGGTTGTTTGTGTGGTCGGTGTTAGGAGCTCATAAGAACAGTGAAGGTGAATAACATCTGGTACAGTACCTACTCTGGAAAAATCCACGAGATTGGGCCATGCATTTACAATATTTCCCACATTTACACCAGCTTGTAGCTCAAGCAATATGAGTAGAACGATCAAGAGGTGCTGTAGCGAATAGGTTAAGCTTGTTCATCATTTCCCTTTCATCATGAATCAATTTTTCCCAAGGTGCGTTTTTCTAAGCACATCTTCTCTCCTGTGAACAATACTGTACCAGGAATAGAATGACAGATATATCCAGGGAATTGCATCACCGCACCCCCAACCTCCCTCAGCTTGCCTTAAGTGGTTCGTTTGTGCCAGTCACACCAGGACACCCACTGTGTTCATTTGCTGATGAAGACTAAAGGATAATGAGAGCTGTTATGCTAACAGGTGGAGGGTTGATGGGAGATAAGGGATTTATGCAGTGACCACAGAGAGTCTGAATCACTCACATGCCGAGCAGAGAAAGATCTGCTATGACAGCGTTAGTCACACGTGACTGTACTCCATGATATCGATGTGCCACACACTCCTCAGGAGGGCCTCTGCATCATAGATGACCAGCAGATTTGACTTCCAACTTTACTTTTACACCTTGCCTATATATGTTCAAGTCCTAAAGATCTTGAATCGCTTGTTCATGTGAGTTTTATTAGGATGAATGTTGAACTCAAATTTTGGACTGTTACTTGAGGGTTTCAGGCAGGCCTAAAAACGTTGAGTTAGCAGCCCATAAATCTGCAAAGCCCATTTGATCTCATTATTCCTTAGTGAGAAGTAGGTCTGGAAATGTATCATTTGATGAGATTTGTGCATATTCTGCTCTTCGTCTATTAGGATGGAAGACATTCTTCATTAGTTATACTTCAGCTCAGCTGTTAACATTAATGCATAGTCTATATACGCCATTGAATGATCACTGTACTTTTAAGAGACATATTCTCAAACTGTGAGATTGTGGCATCAAAGACCCTTAGTCTCAGTTGTGTTGTTTTTGATTTCCCCTGATCACAGTCACTGTGGACATGACAAACCATTGGCTTACACCCCCCCCCCCATTTCTGGGAAAAGTTAAACTGATTGTTGGCGACTTTGTTCCTAACGGCATAGGAAATTAAAGGCACATGTTGGCCTGTTTCTTCATTCAAACTTTTTGGGATTACTGGATTACAGAAATTTATAATAATTTTCGTCAGTGAGGAAAACTGAAACCTGCAAGTTCCCGCAAGCCTGTTCGCTAAAGCCCAGAACTTTTCAGGTCATCATTAAATGAACAGCATCACTGTATAAGCTTTCCTTTCGCTAGCTATATGGTCTCCGTAGTTTGCAGATGATGTCTGGACTATTTTAAGATCAGACCTGAAAAAAATGAAGTATTAGATTTCATGACCTTTATCTTGTGCTCAGTGATTCTGGGATGTATCGTCCAGTATTGATGGTTACCATCTTGGGTTGCATTTTATATGTTAGTACTTAGCATAACATGCTAGCATGTTGTTTTTTTCCCCCACCATCACAAGCTCAAATAGCTTAAGCAGCAAGACCACCCTGCTGAAAATTCTACAGAAAATTCTAATGGTTTTATTGGTTTTACTGGGAATTGTATTGGTTCTAATGGAATATGGCCCAAAACACACTACAGTGTATTGGTTTTTGTTGGTCTCTAATTATATGTATTAGGGGTGGAACGGTAAACAGAAGTCCCGGTTCGGTTCGTTCCTCAATTCAGACGTCAAGGTTCGGTTAAATTTCGATACAATGGAGGGAAAAGCAAAACAAAAATGCAGAAGATAAATTTTTTTAGTACTTAAGATAATCTTAAAAACATAGGTGTCCTTATCGGTGTTATTTTGAGATGTCATGAATATGAACTGAAATGCATTTAACATACTATCTTGTATAACAAAAATGTATAGACTTGTACCAATCTTTCATACAAAGATAGGTTTCAAATGTATTATAAGTTACCTAAAAACATTTTTAAATTACATTTTAGCACATTTATTACATATTAATGTACTAAAGATAAAAAAAAATGTAGGCTTGTAGGATGCATTAATAGGTGTGTACGACTTCATGAGGCGCTGCAAGAAACGACAAGTGAATGACGTCAGAGTAACGCGAGAGCGATTTGAAATCAGCCTCCTCTGCAAGATTTCTCGCGGTACTCTGACGCTGACGGCGCTGCGTAAAATTGAGCACACTTAAAAAACTGAAAGCAGCTTAACTCGACAGAACTGCCCTGCGTATGCATGTGCTTCGTCTATTAATTGTATATTAGCAGGACAATTTATCTCCTACTTCTCAGCGTGAGAAATACAAGGTGTGGCGTGTGAACTGACTGAAATCTGTGTGTCTCATGGTGAATGCGTGAGACTTGAGAGCCCTGATTAGACATACTTCCACTCACATACCCAACAACTGCTGAAAACGCAGACACACAGTCCTCGTCTTTTCCACCAGTCTCTCGCCTGTACTACTGTACTGACTGGAAAAGTGAAGTTTTGACAAACTTGCGATCTTAAAGAGGCCGGCGGATCCTCACCACCATTTGCCATACTCGCTGTCGCTGCTCACTCACTGACTCATTCGACCGTCAACCTGACAAAAAACTGCAGAGTGCCAGAGAATGTAGACGGGCTCTGATAAAGCGCATACATAGGCGGAGCTCGGCTGCATCGGCGCCAATCAGAGCTTCAGAGCTAAAGCGGGGCTACAGATTAGCTGTCCCTAAAGATCCCGCGGATCTAACAGTAGTTCTGCATTACATTAATTATTTAGCACGCTTGTTTTTTTTATTTTCATACCGTGTATTCTTCGTTTAAATTCATGCACCGAACCGTGACCCTCGTACCGATTCGGTTCGAAACGAATACATGTAACGTTCCACCCCTAGTATGTATTGGTTCTATTGGTTCTATGTATTGGTTCTAATGGAATATTGCCCAAAACACATTACAGTGTAGGGGTTTTAATGGTAAAAGCTAATGGTTCCTATTGGTATTTTAATGGAAACCATTAGAATTTTCTGTAATGGTTTTATTAATTTTTTCAGCAGGGCACCCTGACCAATTAACATTCAGAAACACCAAGATGCTCAACCAGCAACACTTTGCTTGGATTAGTGTGTTAGACTTGTTTGTTTGTCTATTCCAGCATCTATATTTATGGCGAGAACTGGTTAATCTATATAGACGATTTTGCAACAACCCAGGTCCAGAAGCGCTTGCTGTTGTTTTTAAGTTTTTTAGTTCACATTTATTTTACATTTTTATTCCGATTTAAATTTCCTGTTGGTGGTATTTTGTTCTAATATTAATTAATATTAATATTAAAATTTAGTTCAATGTTAAAAAACTAAAACAGGAATTTCTTCTAGACCAGTGTTGTTTATATCCTGCAAAATGGTCTGTACAGGTTGGGGGAGGGGCAATATGGCATCTCCAATTCACTTAACCTGCATGTTTTTAGCTTGTGTGAGGTTACTAAAGTCAGTGGTGGCCTGTGTTTAAGGGGAACATGATGCAAAGCTTGTCAAAACAAATTTAGCCATCATGTGCGTGGCTCGTCATGTCAAAATATGTGTTTGGTGCGTCATTCAAACCTTTGTGCATCATGTGTCATGTCAAAATACATGCCTGCTGCATATGCTTCAAATGGGTTTATAATAAAAAAGACACTTACGTTTGTCAGATACTCGCTTAATCTCATATGTAATCAGAGTTTACTGTTAAATGGATATATAAAAAAAAAATTAATCCATGATTTACTCACCCCCAAGCTGTCCGAGTTGCATATGTCCATCATTTTTCAGACAAACACATTTTCAGTTATTTTAGAAAATGTTTTAGATCTTTCAGTTAATTAAATGTAAAGTTGCAATATCCACGTCCTTCAAGTCCAAAAAATGTGCATCCATTCTTCATAAAATAAATCCAAACGGCTCCAGGATGATAAACAAAGCCCTTCTGAGGGTAATCCGCATGGTGGTGTTGTAGAAATATCCACATTTAAAACTTTATAAACCAAAATAACTAGCTTCCAGTAACGCCGCCATCTTAAACTTCTCTGTATTCAGGAGAGAGTATCAGCGTAGTTTACGCACTTATCTTAGTGACCTATGACAAATGCGAAGGGCGGGGGCACAGAGCAGGAGCACATAACCCTCCATAAACTGCATACGCTCTCATCTTGAATGCGGACGCGACTAAGATGGCGGCGTTACCTTCCTGGAAGCTAGTTATTTTCGTTTATAAAGTTTTAAATTTGGATATTTCTACGACAACACTGCATGGATTACCCTCAGAAGGCCTTTTTTGTCATTGTGGAGCTGTATATGGTCCCCATAACTTCACATTTAATTAACTGAAAGATCTAAAACATTTTCTAAAATAACTGAAAATATGTTAATCTGAAAAATAATGGACATATGCATCTCGGACAGCTTGGGGGTGAGTAAATCATGGGTTTAATATCAGTTTTGGCTGAAATATCCCTTTAAGTGAGTGTCTTGCGAGTATTTTGTAAACATGAACTTTTCTCATAAACCCTTTTGACGTGTGTGCAGCAGGCAGGTATTTTGACATGATGCATGATGCACCGAACACATATTTTGACATGACGAGTCAAACACATGACACTCCTAACACATATCTTTAATTCTCGCCTCTCGGAATAGCAGTCACCGGCCGCCACTGACCAAAGTACCCAGAGTAAACCCACGCTGACACAGGAAGGACATGCAAACTCCACACGGAAAGGCCACCTGATGTAACAAGGACTCAAACCAGGGACCTTCTTGCTGTGAGCCAATGTGCCACACAGCATATTAGGCTACCTTCACTTTTAGGATAAGTGTGGTTTTTTCGTCATAGCTGAGTTTCCCTCACTCAGTCGTAATGTTTTCCATTGCCGTTTTCTATGTGATTCGAAGGGTCAGGTTACTGCCGCTTGCGACCACACATGTAGCTATAAAGTAGGAACAGAAAAGCCAACAGTGAGTGACACTTCAAAGTCAGCTCCCCTCCGTCGAAGACCTCTTGCTCCCTGACATTCTGGATTGAACATTGAGGAACCGTTCTCAAGTTTATTTATTTGAACCCCACACCAATCATCCCGCTCCCTTCAACGTCTTGACTCTGGGTCCAACAAACAGTCATGAGCGCTCTGTTTGTTTAAGAAGAGATTTTGCTAGGGTCCGTTTGATCGCAGTGTGATGGAAAACAACAGCGGTCCGCCCCTCGCCATCAGCGACCCGCGAGGAGAATTAAACAGAAGACGCAGTTACAAACACAAGCGGCTTCTTTATGTGACTCGACAGTCTGGGAAAGATGCCTCGATGTTTATCCCTCAGATGACCCGAATGAAATGTCCTCGGGATGTAAGCATGATGCGAACGTTTGGAAGTCTTCTACAATTAAACAAAAGCATGATGTGTTCAGTAAAGAAAGCATTTTTGGCCAAACATAAGTTTATTGTTTGTGTATCCAGTATTGTACAGTTTCCCGTTCACCGAATATCGTCATAAATGGATGATGGTGAAAAAGCAAACAGAATTACAGAGGAAAATGTTTACTAAAGTTTCCCATGGTCGTTAAATTGTTTCGGTGGGCGATGCAATCTCACACATTTGGTTCAAACAGTCCCATACTTTTAACCCCAGCAATTTTTCACATCGTGGCCTGGCTCTCATCCACACTCTTGATAATGGATCTAGACAAGGTGCCAAGCGGGTGTCAGCAGGATTTGTCAGTTGCTAACACTTTTCCCTCCAGGACCAAGCTCTGTTCTGAAGAGCATCCAGCGGAGTTTTTCTAATCCATCAGTTCCAGCTGCTTACCGGGCAGGTACATCACTGTGCCTTTACAAATCTTTAGAGAATAGCAAGATAAAAGTATGTCTCTCACATCTTTTATAAGTGTACCTTTGCAATTTGTCCTTCCCTGCGATGAACAAGTAGAGTTTAAGTTACTTTTTGAGCTTCAGTGGGTGGACAGATGATGTAATTTCAATGAAACATTGGCCAATTAGTTGGCCATAGCAGAAGTGTGATCTGTATTCTTTTTTAAGTTAAAGACTTGCTGGTGTCATTGTGGCCTTTTCGAAAGGAGTCCCTTTTAGCAGCGGGTAAGAAAGCGTAGTGCCACTAAACCCCCTTGTTTGGAAAATTCAGCACTTGTGTCAAAAGGTCATAGGAAGGAACAGTCAATGCAAGAACATGAATGTATTCTGTAATAAAACCAATTAAAACCACGTTCTGCATGAGCTAAAATGAACTTTCAGTGTTGATTTAATTGTAGTCCTTGCTTGCATATTAAAAATTCAGTTTGCTTTCCCCTTCGGATTCCTGTGTGGATTATTACAGCAACGCACAATATTTCACAGTTTCTGTTGCCTGTGATTGTGCATATGTTTCTGTTAATGTCTCGCTGTACACATTTACAAGCATGCTCTCACCTCCGCTACTGTGAAATTCATGTTCACACCGTTGCACATGCACCCAAACACATTTATTTGTATGCTGGTGAGTATCCAGAATTCAATAACAATGGTTTTCCCAAGGACAGATCTGGTAATTCCTGACCCACTGCTATGCAGCGCGATCTTCTTGCGGAGAGAAAGCTCGTCTTTGATAAGCTGATGCAACTGCTCTGTAACTTTTCTGCCGGTGAAGTGTGCGGTCGCTCTGAGATCCAAGCTCTGGGGTCCTGAACCTCTTGTGGATCCTTCACCATAGCCCCTCTCCAAGGGGACGGACCGCCTGCAGCATCAGGGTCTCTCTCGGATGTCCTTGCAACCTTGAGTCACCATAGAAATGCATGTTTGTTCATGTTAACGAAGCCAGACGAAACTTCTCATAGTTGCTGGATGAGGCTTTCGTTGGCAAAGTGCACTGGATCTGGTCTTTGCCTAAAGTGATATATCGAAGCTGAAAATGTCGCAATTGAAAATGCAGTTCTTCATCTCAATTTTCATTTCTTCCTGTTTGGCAGTTACTTATTTATATTCCTTGAAGATTCTTTCATATCAAAATAATGCACGTGTGTTTGAAACATAAGGCAGCTAGCTAATGATTTAGGTCACCTACGGCTGTTATTCTGGGAACAATAGGAAAGTCGTGCCAGTAGAAACTTAAATACTTGCTTTTTTAGTACCTTATAAGGACTAAAGGATGGTTTTCACCCTGTACTGCTTTGATTTAAATAAGATCAAATATCTGTAATTGGGTCATATCTGAATTGTAAAAATAAACATCCAGATTTTTCCGCTTTTGTGTTCTCCATTTATACTTCCACTCTCTCTTTTAGGTTTCAATTTTTAATGTGAACTCCAAACACATATACTATCTTTAAAGGAAAACACCACCGTTTTTCAATATTTTACTATGTTTTTACCTCAACTTAGAGTAATTTATACATATCTATGTTTTTTCAAGGCATGCACTTAGTCTTTGTACAGCGTGTCGTGTATGTGTTAGCATTTAGCCTAACCCCATTCATTCCTTAGGATCCAAACAGGGATGAATTTAGAAGCCACCCAACACTTTCATGTTTTCCCTATTTAAATACTGTTACATGACTACCGTACTTTCCGCACCGGAGTATAAGCCGCATCATTCAAAAATGCGTCATTAAGACGAAATAACATATATGGGTAATTCTCACGAAACCATTGAAACACCACGGCACTAATGATTTTAGCTTTAATATGTGTAATATAGTAACATTAAAAAGCATCAGAATTAACACAATACTGTGTTCTACCTTGCACAATGTGTGATTTCAACATAAGAATTTATCATTGGAAATTTTATCTCATTTTCTGCTGAAATTCTCATTACCGCAATGTGTCCGGCTGTGTTTGAACATGCGTTATGTTGTAATTTAATCAAATTAACACAAAAATATTAAGACAAAAATAAATGGATGTTTTGCTAGACTACTTTAGATGACAGAAAAAAATATTTACTGAATATTCATGTATAATAATAATGAAGAAAAATTAGGAAAATGATGTGTCCATGCCTGATGTTCTCATCCTCCGCAACACTTTTTGAGAACAGTTTAAGCACACATACAGAATTTCAATAAAGTTTGATTTTGAGTGACTAAGCACATGGACCAGTTACTTCAAGATGGCTACCAGGTAAGATCATTTTTTACAGTTAATTTGAATTATTGTCTTGTCAGAATGCTTACACGACATTTTGATTATCATTACCGCAACAGATGCTTATTAAATGTTAATTTAATTAATAGAAGCATAATACTTTGATTTTAAATGCATGTGCAGAATCTCCAAATTATGTTCTTTCAGGTTTGTCATGTCATTTTGAAAATATGTCAGTGTTGATGTTTTCTGACAGTTACGGTAATGAGATTTTTTAGGACTAATTTTTTTAATTATGTTACAAAAAGTGTTAAATGATAAGTAAAAGTTTTTTAATTAATGTTCCCATTTTCTCCAGACTTTGTTTTTCAATGTCTGGTGGGAAAAAAAGTAAATTTAAGCAATTTTTACATTTTCATGCTTGACATTTTTAAAACCAAGTTTTCGTGAGAATCACCCATATAAGTCACAGTAGACTATATGTCGCGTTTATTTAGAAAATTATTTCACAAAATCCAAGCCGAAAAACAGACATTTAATCTGGAAACTAAACAATAGCAGACAGAACAGCAGGCTGAATAGATGTCTGTACGTTAAAGTAATATTATCAGTTATTTAAACAATAAACTATAGCATACAGAACTTACCTGGAAGGTTGAATAGTCTAAATTAACTGAACAAGCCAACTAGCATGAAGTTTGCATACTCGTCATTCCGCATCACTGAATCCATTGAATTACATAAATACAGGAGAAGCATATGATGGACTCTCGCAGCTGTAGACGGTCATGTTGTCTCTTGCCTCCATAAATCTCAAAATTAATTCATACTGACTTACAAGGCGCACCTGATTGTAAGACGCAGCACCAGCCAAGTCATAAAAAAACGTGGCTTATAGACCGAAAAATACGGTAGTTACACGAGTAAGTATGGTGGCACAAAATAAACGTGCATTTTTTTTAAGCAGATAAAAACGAGAACTATCTCTAAAAATGAGATTATATGGCGGAAGAGCACTTAGTTTGCAGCACTTGAACCTCGGCGTGGAGTAACATTTTCACTCCTGACTCAAATTTCCGTCAATATCACTGCGCCAGAGGTCGAAGTGCTGCAAACTAAGGGTGTTTTCACATATACACTGTTTAGGTCGGCCCAAATGACTTGTCGCTCCGAGTACGGTTCGTTTGGGTCAGTGTGAACACAACAGCCGCACTCGGGTGCGCACTAAACGACCGCTCCGAGACCGCTCTAAACAGGTGGTCTCGGAGCGGCTGCCGCCGAACTCTGGGGCGACCCACCTGTGGTGTGAACACTGCTGGACCTCGGGCCGAACCAAATACAGGAAGTTCTCTACATGTTTGAGCCACTGGGCTTCTGTTGTGACGTGATCCGGGTGTTACTGTATATTGTGGGTTAACAACAAACAAGCCAGTCCTGGTCCGTTGCAGAGATTCGCTGTCTCCTTTACGTTTGAGCTGATGATTTTATAAATGCATAGCTGTCCTCCAAACACAAATAGTGACATTACGGGATTTTTAGCAAACGGCTCCGTGAGAAAGGCTTTAATAGAACAGCTACGCATTTCGCGTTAAAGCAAAGAAACTTCGCAAAGACGTGCATCGTTTAACTCCACATCTTGATAGCTGCGCCCTACCTGTCAGGCTGGTTGTCGTGGAAACGTGGGGGGGGTCATGAGACGGTAAGAGCTGTCAGAGACCAATGGCAGGGCTGACCGTTGTCACGTGGTGTACGGTGCAGCATTTCGAGTACAGTAAAAAAAATAATATGTGAACACGGACCGCACTAACTGAAAAATGATACAATGTATTTTGGTGCGCTCCGAGGCCGCACCACGGTGCGCACCAACATATGTAAAAACATCCTAAATGCTCTTCCGCCATACAATATAGTTCTCATTTTTTATCAGCTTAAAAAATCGCCACATTTTATTTTATGCCACCATACTTACTCATGGAACTACTCATGTGACAGTCTTTAAATAGAAAAAACATGAATGTGTTTGGTGGCTTTTAAATTCATCCCTGTTTGGATCCTAATTAATGAATGGGGCTAGTCTAAATGCTAACACATTCACGACGCGCTGTAATTGTTGAGGTATGAACATATACAAAATATTGAAAAACTGTGGTGTTTTTCTTTAACATACGACCTGTCTGCAATGCTTATGAATGATTATCACATGTTAAAGCACCAGACTTCAGATGCTTAATGCCCGACCCAACAATACAACACATTAAGCCCTAATTTATTTCTATTAAAGTGAATTTGTTGTCTGGAGCACGCTGAAGCTAAGTATGAATTATATTTGTGCTGGGATAAGGCCAGGATTAATCATCTAGCAGCAATTACATTTGATTGCTCCTAAACTGCTAAAGTTGCGAAATGACTTATTGTTCAAATAAACAGACGCTGGAATAAAAACACTGCGAAACTCCAGAAGTTCATGTTTGGATGAAAATCCCTTATTTTAATTGTAAACACATGGATGTGGTTTGTTCTGCTCAAAGATCTACCTTTTACGCTCCATCTGGTTTGTATATATTTTGGGGGGTTTGTTGACATAAACTAAGTGGCTTGTGTTTACCTGCGTTTTCTCATATAATGCTTGTAGTTAGGAAACCGTGCATATGCAAATACAGCAGTGCTGTTGTTGCACTGTACATAAATGTTGATGTTGGAAAGTGTTGGCATGGTGTATATGTACTATAAGTGTTTATGTAGCTTAACTGATAGAGCATTGTGATACCAGTGCAAAAGGTCATGGGTTCGATTTTTAGCGACTTGGAGAAAAAATTTACATTTTCCTGACTTTCAATGTCTGGAAAAGACCTTTTAAAATGCCAGGATATTACAGAGATTGCTGTGGTGAAGTTTTGTTTACAAGAAGTCTCTCAAAAAGTGATTCTCTTTACACAGAAACTCCAGTTTTGAGCTCAAATCTCAAAAACAACCAGTCAGCAAAGCTTTGACACCGTTACTGTCATCTCTCTCTCTCTCTCTCGCAGGTAACTACCAGCTGTCCCCCACTGTAAACATGCCCAGGGATGACACCGTCATCATTGAAGATGATAGGCCACCTGTTCTTCCCGCCCGATTGTCTGACCAATCTTCATCGAGCTCTCACGATGACATGGGACTGGTGACAGAGATGCCCGACTGGCCTAAAGATGTCCAGATACCGGAAGGGTAGGGATGGAAATATTCTGCATCATCTAAGAGAATAATGGGTTCAGTTAAATATACTATGTATTACATTGATTTTAATGGATTTTTAAAGTAGTATTTGAAAACTTTGAATTAAGTTTAGGATTAGTCACTCTTTTTGAGTTGTTGATGAAAACATCATGATTCATTTCCTGTTCCTTCCTCCAGCTAATGTCACACAATAGGTTGAAGGACATGTGGAATATTTATACTCAAAAATAATGTAAAATACATTGGAAATGTATTTATTTGAAAAGTCTGATGAGAACTGGCATTAGTAAAATAGAATAAGTATACAAAATACAATACAAATGCTTGCATTATGTTGGTAATTAGCTGCATTTCTGCATATGATAGCAAGTGCAAACAGGTAAAAGTAAGCATGTACCTTTTTTTACATTTCACTAATTAAAATTTCATTTAATTTAAATTTCATTCAAATTAAGTCTCTTAAGGGACGTCACAACACTTCCAGGCAGTTATTTCAGTCATGCAAGACCTATTTACTTAAATGGAAAAGAAAGATATTTCTAAAATCACGTGTTAAAATGTATCAGTAGCGCCTCACTGCAGAACACGACATCCAGGGGGCGGGGTTGGATCCAGATCCAGGGGGCGGAGTTGGATTCAGATCCAGGGGCAGAGCTGGATCCAAATCCAGAGATCTCTTCCCACTGCATTTTGATTGATCGACAGTTGTACTACAATAGACGTCATACACGTGTTGTTGCGTTACCATTTCCGCATTGATTCGTAATTAAATTAAGTTATTCTTTTGACAGAAAAACAAACTTTACTTATGACTACAATAAAAGTAGTGACTTTAAGAGTCCACAATGTTTGAAAAACGCATTGGAAAAGGAGACGGGCCGACTACCAAAACACACTTATAGCCAATCAGCAGTAAGGAGCGTGTCTACTAGCCGACATCCTTGCCGGGTTGCGTATGTGTGGGCGGGTCTATCAACAGAAGGTCCAGATTCTATTGGGGTAGGGGCGTGTTTGTTTAGGTGATTTCAAATATCAACATTGGCTTTCAAACATCATGGACTCCGCCTTTAAGGTGAAATGTAAGTGTTTTTGCTATAATGTTTTGGAGTAAAACATTTTGGGCACTACGAGTAATCTTACCACATGCAGTTTAATACCTATGAATGCAGTATAAATATGCATAATTATTAACATATATATGGCAAGTTATTAAGAAATTAATAAATTGAATGTTTATTTTGAACTTGTTTTTTAAAGCAACACCAAAGAGTTTTTTTTTACCTTAAAATAACGTTTCCAAAAAAGTTTCAGTGGTTCATCCACTCAAAACAGAGTGAATGACACTTTCACATTCGCTTTGCAACCCTCTATCGGCGAAAACCGCACTAAAGAAGTTTCCAACCGTCGGGTAGTGGTCCTGTAGTTCGAGTGAAAACTAAAAACTTGCTTTACGGCAGACCTACAATCCAATCAGAGCCAGTTAGGCTGCAGTATTTACGACAGTGGTAATGAACAATTACGCTTCTAACCTGTAGGGGGAGCAAAGAGCAATACGTCTTTAGTGTTGCTTTAACGCGTCTTTGCTTACAGCCATTTCAAAAACATGGTTTACGGTTTAAAAAAAAGTGCTAATAAAAGATATCAAATAAATTTGTGTTTTTATGTGTAATAAGTGGGATAATGTACAGCCAAGCTGGTCGCAAATATATCTTTCAGTGATATCACCCTGTCAGGAACGTCTCCCTTACCTCCCCTCACACTTAACTGTGATCATTACTTACTAAATTATGAATCATTATCGACTATATTATTAATCAAACGTACACTTAAAGGTGCAGTGTGTAATTTTTAGAAGGATCTCTTGACAGAAATGCAAAATAATATACAAAACTATATTATCAGGGGTGTATAAAGACCTTTTTATAATGAACCGTTATGTGTTTATTGCCTTAAAATGAGACGTTTTATCTACATACACAGAGGGTCCCTTTACATGGAAGTCGCCATTTTGTGCAGCCATGTTTCTACAGAAGCCCTTAAAAGACAAACTTTTTTACTAAGTTATCTCTAACGATGACATGTTTGTCCGGTGGCGGCTACCGTAGCTTCTCTATGCGTTTCAAAAGCAAGAGGTGAGCAGTGGACTGAGCTGTATTTACACACTGCACCTTTAAACTGATAAGAGCAAACGTTGGCGACCACAGGATACAACTAATTGCGGGCTGCAACAATGCAAATATACCGGTTCATTTGGCGGAGCAAAGTATATAAAGTGGGAGGAGTTGGATCTAGACCCAACCCCGCCCCCTGGATGTTGTGTTCTGCAGTGAGGACCATCTCAAATGTATGACCAACAATTAATCCTGACATAAACTGTAAAAAAATAAGCTCAAATTGATTTTTAGATCGTTTCAGCCACTGCGCATGTGCATAGGTTAGCAAGCACCTCACAAGACTCTGTACAGAGCTCCTCCCCCAGTCAATCGTCTGTCTTTATCGATTGATGATCGGTTCTTTTAAAGGGACCCTCCACTTTTTTGAAAATAGGCTTATTTTACAGCTCAGCTAGAGTTTAACAATTGAGTTTTATTGTTTTGGAATCCATTCAGCTGATCTCAGGGTCTGGCGGTTCTGCTTCCAGCATAGCTTAGCAGAATCCACTGAATCCGACCAGACCATCAGCATCACGCTTAAAAATGACCAGAGTTTCTGTATTTTTCTTTTGATAAGTTGCCTTTTTGTAGGCAGATATGTCTAGGAATCATACTCTCATTTCAATGTAATAATCAAGGACTTTGCTGTCGTACCATGGGTGCAGCAGACGCAATGATATTACGCAGGACCCGAAAACTGCATAATCGAAACGTACATTTTTCTGTCGCTCTTAGTACACAATGTAACTACAGAAGAGTCAAGTTTTAAATAGGAAAAATATCAAAACTCTTCGGTTATTTTTAGTGTGATGCTAATGGTCTAATCAGATTCAATGGATTGTGCTAAGCTATGCTAAAGTCGTACTGCCAGACCCGGAGATCGTCTGAATTGATTAAAAAATGGTAAAAATCAATTGTTTAACTTTAGGGGAGATGAAAAATAAGCCTATTTCAAAATAGTGGAGTGTCCCTTTAACTTGATGGTGGGTCTTCAGTTTTCAGAGCGGCCATATTTAACACTACATTGTCCCCTATTTGTGGCAAAAAAAGTGCTCAATATTGTTATTTCAAAAAAAAAAAAAATTTAATACAGTGAAATGTATAAGATCCATTATTAGAATTACATTGCATTAGTATTACTTTATTTCACAATCAGCAAAAATGTAATAGGCTGCTATAGCCTACAGTGAGTGCTGCATAGTGTATATCTAGACCCACCTGTACATCTGACACAAATTTAAACTGTGTTTTGGACGTCAGCCATAGAGACCCCACAACAGCGAACTTTTTACGTCAACTTTTACGACTTGTTTCGTGACAGCTGGTCACAACCGATCCCACTTCCTACAGATGCAAAACCGCAGCGGATGCCAGATCAAACGTACCTCCTACCTGCACACACTACATCAACCCTTCAAAACTGCAATAACAAAAGCAAAGCCACTGCTGAGTCATAATCATATCCATTATTAACACATTGTAATCTTTGCCATTCAATGATTCATAAGAGAACATTGATTGACCCTGACTAATGTTTTATGATATCTAGTCTCATAAACCCCAAATCGCTGCTCGTTATGTTTGCACACAGCGGTGAAATTTGAGAGATGATAAATAAATCAGGCTGGTAATGGTGTTTGCCATAACGTCCCGCTGCGTTGGTGACAGCTGTCAGGCCCCAGCAGTGAGAACAAGCTGAGCTTTTCAGGTTTCATGTTTTGACTTAAATTTAATGTTTGTGGCCTAAAACGGTTGTGGAGATACACCATGAACCTCTTATTGGCCCGTTTAGGGTTTAATAATGCATCATCTGTGTAGATGAACGTTTCGATGACCCTTTAAAGGGGACCTATCATGATAATCTGACTTTTTTAAGTGCTATAATTGGGTCCCCAGTGCTTCTATCAACCTAGAAAATGTGTAAAAGATCAACCCAGTAACTTAGTTTTGGTAAACCATTCTCTGCAAGCTTATGAAAAAATAGGTCATTGAGATGTGGCTCCCTTGTGATGTCAGAAGGGGATAATACCGCCCCTTACTCTGCACTATCCAATCACAACACTGCCATTTAGTGCAAAGATCAGCTTATTTGCATTTTAAAGGACGCACCCAAAAACCGAACATTTTGGCTCACACCTACAAAGTGACAATTTTAACATGTTATAATAAATTATCTATATGATATTTTGAGCTAGAACTTCACAGAAGGATAAAATATAGCATGGATCATAAAATATAACATGAATACATTGCAAGTCGCTTTGAATTTTGCATAAATGATAATGATAAAGTACACTCATCCGTATGAACCGTCAAAATCATTTTCAGTTTGATATTTTTAGCTGTAAATGCAGTGGTTTACTGGTTTAGCGAGGTCACAACGTAAGTCTGTACACTGGAAAAAATGATTTTCAAGGAAAAAAATCGTAGTATTTTTGTCTTGTTTTCAGTAAAAATATCAAAAAATTCTTAAATTAAGATGCTTTTTCTTGATGAGCAAAACGACCCAAGAAAATAAGACCAAATTAGACCAAAAATATCAAATTTAAATGATATTGTGCATAAATCAAGCAAAAAAATCTGCCAATTGGGTAAGCAATTTTTTTTTAATTTTTCTTGAATTTAGTGTTTATGAAAAATGTTCAAGTTTTTTTTGCTTACCCCATTGGCAGATTTTTTTTGCTTGTTTTATGCACAAAATCACTTAAATTTGATATTTTTGCTCTAAAAACTAGACTTGTTTTCTTGGGTCGTTTTGCTCATCAAGAAAAAGCATCTTAATTTGAGAATTTTTAGATATTTTTACTGAAAACAAGACAAAAATACTAAGAATTATTTATTTTTTTTGCAGTGTATGTGTGTTAAGCCGATTTTGTGCTCATTAGGGTAAAAGTAGTCTCAGCCTCAGACGTCACGCCCACAAACTGTTGGCTGAACGTCTGATGTTTTTCGTACACTTTTCTGGAAACCCTGTGAAAATGTTAAAGTCGTCTTTGATTGGTTGGAAAAAAACGGTGCGCAGTTATCATGATCAGCTAAACATTGGATTCTCAAAAATATGCAAAGTTCGCGGCATCGACTCTCTAAAAGACGTCCAAGAGTTTTCTTTAAGGCAGTTAGTGGAGTCAAAAAGTTTGGTTCTCCTGAATTGCTTGTATGTGTTTAAAAGTGGAGAGATATGCTTCAAACAGACGTTTAACAGGATCGTCTCATTGGTGTGGCTGTTGATGAAGTGCACAACGTTGTCCTATGGTGAGTAATGTTGTTTATTTAGATACTATTTGGTTGCGGCTGGTTATTTCAATAACTGACTTGTTGCCAGCCGGCTCGTTATTGTGGGGAGTCCGAAACGTGAAGCTAGACAAAACAAACTGTGATTGGTTGTTTGACATGTCGGTCAAACAGCTCGTGGGCGGCCTTTGCTTTGTCCAGAAAAAGCAGCGAAAAACACAATACCCTCAGTATTGAAGGTCTGGCTACGCGAGACTAGGGTAAAAGTGTCTCCTAAAGCAAGTGACTTGAGCAATTCATTTCTGTCCACTTTCAATCTCTTCCTTTCAGTCCCATGAGAAAACTTGCACGCTTTCCCACAATCCCTTTCAGCTCCAGATCTTCATCTCTCAGTGTCTCTCTCTTAATGAATGACTTTTTTGTTTATGTGATGTCATATGTTTGTCATCAGGGATTGAGACTGTGACAGTGCTGTTATTCACAAACACACACACACACATGTATACAAACACACACACGCACTCACAAAAACACTTGGCAGAAGTCTGTAGCAGCAATGCCTCGGGCTAGTCTAAATTATTCATGCATAAGAGACCTTATATGCCTCTCTGCGATGGTTTCTCTCACACACAAACACCTTTATACACACTCATGCAGATTTATGACGAAATTAATTTAGCACAGACACACATGCATCTCTCTCAATGATTTATCAGTTTGTCTTTACATTTATGCACATATATGTATTCAAATGCTATGACAGTTACATGCCCACAGGAGGGCGCTACTAAAAAAACCCAATTGGCACTCGTTCTTTCTTTCTTTCTTTTAAAGGATGGCCTCTGTCTGCTGTTTGTGGGTGGACGCACAGAAGCGTATCGCTCATTAACACATTAGTAGGGCTACACACAAGACAAATGGTTCTCCAGCAAGGCCAAACCACAATCTGCACAAGACACATTAATAAAGTGACCTAGTTATAGGAACCCATGCAGCAACCACATGCACGTGTCTGGTGCCTAAGTGCAATAATGATCATTAAATAAAGTAGCAAGTGTTTTATGAGGTGTACTTACGAATGCATGTAGTTTGCATTTACAGTAAGCAACCTTGGAGTTGCATCCCTGGAGGATATGCTTCACAATGGTTTTACTGTAAACTGTGGCAGCATTTGTTCATGTTTATGGGCAATGGATACATTTAATAAATACACTTAACTCATTCCCCGCCAGCCAATTATTTGAAAAGTTGCCCGCCAGCATTTTTTGTGATTTTCCCAAAATGCCTTCCAGGAAAATATTTCTCAAAAAATATATAAACATACAAATATGTCAAATGAAAGAACAGACCCTCTGAAACAAATAAACAAAGCGGGGGTGGGGGAAACGTTTTATCCTATCTATATTTTTTCTCTGCTTATAAATTCTTTAAAAAAATTCTCTGCTTATTAACTCTTTAAAAAAAATGATCAAAAAGCTGAAATAATTGCATGTTTTTGCAGGAATTTTGTTAAAGATCCGATTCAGGGGTCCGTTCCCAAAAGCATCGTTAGCCAACTACGTCGTAAGTTTCATCATTACGATTTGGTGTTTCCCGAAACTCTCTGCTTTCAAACAAACAATAAATAAACAAACAAACAAACAAAATGGGGATTTTTTTTAATCCTATTTGTATTTTTCTATGCTTATAAACTCTTAAACATTTTTTTGTAGCAAAAAGCTGAAATAATTGCAATTTTGTGAAGGAATTTTGTTGAAGATCAGATTCAGAACGATTATACACAGAGTTCCAAATTAGTAAAAAATGTTTTTGGATTCAGTTTTTTTTTCATAAATTGGGTAAGCGGTATTGCAGATTAACATAAAATTAATCAGGAACACGTTTTATGCACGTTTCTTAATTGATGAGATTACTTGTCAATGGTGGGGAAAGAGTTAATGATAAAATACATTAAAATAATCATATTACATTATTTATCGGCCTAAATGTAGCCTAGACTTTATGTGGTTGCCAAGTTCAACTGATGTACGTTATTGATGTATCGATGTGCGTTATTGATGTATTGATGTGCGTTATTGGTGTACATTAATGCATTATCTAACATGAACTATCAATGAGCAATACTTTTTCAATATTTATTCATCTTAGCTCATGCTAATTTTAGCATTTACTAATATTTGTTTTTAATCAAACGTTGAAACGGTTAACAATAGGGAATGCACCATGAACTAATACAAATAACTGTATTGACATTAAGTAACATTAACAAGAATTAATACATGCTGAAAAAATATTTAGTTCATTATTTACTAATGCAACCTTATTGTAAAGTAGCGATATTTTACAATGGCTTTAGAATCAGTTTATAATAAGAATTTAGATTTTGCTTTTTATTAAACTGATTGGTCTTCCAGCCTTTGCTATCCTGGTTTAACTGGCCAATCTGGACTTAGCTGGTTAGGCTTGAAGACCAGCTGACCCACCAGCTAAAACCAACTGAACACCAACCTAGCCAGACTGGTTGGCTGGGTTTTAGCCCAGCCCCCAAATTTAAATCACAGGTCCTCTCGGCCAGGCAAATACGGTCATGTTCAGATGTTTTAGGGGGCATGCACACCAAAGCTTTTACGCCTGCGGCCGGCGCATGTTTTCAATTGATTCCAATGGAAACTCTGCGTTTTTCAAATAAGCCGGAGCTCTGCATTTTTTCCGCGCTCGGTTCTGAGCTTCGAGAGTTGAAAGAGATTCAACTTTGGGTTAAAAGCTTAGCTCGTCAATGTCAGTTCTCACACAGCCGTCCAATCACAGTGGAGGAGGGGCGGGACAAGTATCACAACAACCAACCGGCTCACAGCTCAAGTATCACAGCTAAAAAGCGCTCGGCTGAAAAAACTGTTTAAAAGTTTTGGTGTGCACAATCCCTTAGTCAGATGGTTTTGACCATTGGGTCAGTTGGTCTTTAGGCCTGGTCAGCTAAAACCAGCTTAACCAGCTACAAAGTGGTCAAACTGCCTCTCAAACTAAACCAACTAAAACCAGGTTGGTTTTAGCTGGTTTTGTCAGGGAAAACCAAAAAGTAATGGAATTATCTTTCAAAAGATTCAACTTGTCTTTTTCTGCATAGACAGATAGGCTATACTTTAAGATTTACTTATTAAATCAGGGGTTCCCAAACCTTTTCATTCAGGACCCACCTAGACAGGTAAAACATAACTTAGGACCCCCAAAACATATTTAAATGGAAATATAAGGAAAAACACATTCAATTTTTGAGTAGAGTTTATCTTTATTTATTTATGTTTACTTGTCATTGAATGAATGCAGTACACTTTTCAATACTGATACCAATCCTTATAAGATATCAAAATCATTGTCTTTGCTGGTCAGGTTAACTGGACTAAAGTCTTTTTTTGTGTCATGTTCTTTGCCTGACTGGGAAATGTCTTTAATGGTCTAATAGAGTGTGATTGAGTGCAATGGACTGCTACCGCCCTGTTTACTGTGTGATGTGATGTGTGTGTGATGGTCAGTTTGTGTCGCGTGCAGATCTAAGTCACAGATTGTTTTTTGTGGTTTTGTGTGCTTGATTGTTTTTACAGCCCTGTTTTGATGTGGCATTTGTTTCACGTGCAACCGATTTTCTATACACATTTAATTGTGAATGTATTTCATAGTATACCTCATAACCGGATAGGAAACCATATCTCTCGTGTGGGTTTTATTGTGTTTATATTGCCATGTGTTAATTACTCATTCTCCTTTCCCTGAATGCTAATAGATCCCTGTTGGATATGAATATTAACATTGTACAGCAGTGTGCTGTTGTTCCAACATGTTTAACATATTGCAACTTTCTCTCTCTCTCTCTCTCTCTCTCTCTCTCTCTCTCTCTCTCTCTCTCTCTCTCTCTCTCTCTCTGTGTGTGTGTGTGTGTGTACCTCCCAGATGTTTTTCACATTGAACTCTCCCGAGTTTTTATCATACTGGGGTTTATATGTGTCTCTGCCGGCATTGCACTTATAATTCTCTTCCCTTGAAACACACAAACATATAACATAAATCATTTTTTTACTTTTGAGGACAAAGTTTTTTTATTAAAACACACCAACTAACACAATAGTAGATGTGCGTTTGTGTGTGCGCGTGTTATATGTATATGAAATCATATATAGCATATATAGAAATCAGATATAGATGTAGCATTTAATTTTTTAGACCACCCGCAGTCCATTCTCTGGCGGTCTGATTCATATTGCACACATAATAATTTACTCACCAACATGTCATCCAAAATGTTGACTTCTTTTTTTTGTTCAGTCAAGAAGAAATTATGTTTTTTGAGGAAAACATTTCAGGATTTTTCTCATTTTAATGGACTTTAATGGACCCCAACACTTAACAGTTTTAATGCAGTTTAATATTGCAGTTTCAAAGGACTCTAAACGATCCCAAACGAGGCATAAGGGTCTTATCTAGCGAAACGATTGTCATTTTTGGCAAGAAAAATAACAAATATGCCATTTTAAACCACAACTCATCTATCTCCAGTCCTGTGAAGCGCCAGCGCGACCTCACGCAATCGCGCAATGACATCGAAAGGTCACGTGTTACATATATGAAACGCACATTTGCGGACCATTTTAAACAATAAACTGACACAAAGACATTAATTAGTATCATTCCACATACAACAACGTCAGAACGGTCCTCTTTCTTCACACTTGTAAACACTGGGGCGTAGTTCCGATACGTCATCCGTGACCTCTTGACGTGATGACGTATTACTTAAGGTCGCGCTAGCACGCCACAGGACCGGAGGAAGACGAGAAGTTGTGGTTTAAAAGTGCATTTTTTTATTTTTCTTGCCAAGAATGAACATTTTTTGTTAGATAAGACCCTTATGCCTCGTTTGGGATAGTTCAAAGTCCCTTGAAACTGCAATTTTAAACTGCATTAAAACTGTTAAGTGTTGGGGTCCATTAAAGTCTATTAAAATGAGAAAAATCCTGGAATGTTTTCGTCAAAAAACATAATTTCTTCTCGACAAAACAAAGAAAGACATCAACATTTTGGATGACATGGTGTTTTTTTTTTAAGAAAATTGACTAATCCTTTAATGTCAAAAACATGCCAGCATCATAAGCTTTAACTTGATTGGCTGACTTTATGTTATTTCCTGTTAAGTCCCCCTTTAGTCATTCCTTAAATCCTTTAAAACTCGTCTTTGATCAACTTTAATGTAACTCTACACTCCTGCTTCATTTAGGGTACAGTATTTGCCCTTATGAATATGCAAATTAGCCCCACCTCCACTCAGTAAATTTTTTCTCAGATGCACAAAAAACACCATTTGCAGCTTTAGCCCCCTTGACTTTAACCTCCACAAACCTGTCGCCCCACTTTCATATCTTTTCTCTGCATTGCATAGTATTAGTTTGTAGTAATTACTATACTGTTAGCTATATAAATGCAGTAGTTATATCCCTGTTAAGTAATGAATAATAAGATTGTGAAATGTGTATGTGAGAGAGAGAGTGGCTGCAGTATTTAATATGCTAAAGAAGAGAGTCTAAAGAGAATACATTGACCTTATCTTCAATACGGGTTTGTCTCTCGCTCTATATTTGCTTACATTCATCCAGTCAATATCTGCTAGAGAGCACACATGCAATCAAGCATCATAACATCACGATCAATACCAACAACACACATCTAACCTCCTTAATAAAACACATCCACGTGTCACACACACGTCGAGCACGTCCATCGGCCTAACGCTTCTGATTGGAGGCCAGATCAGTATTGAACGTACAGCTAAAGCAAACTAGGTTGTTGTAATATAACAATCCATTTTATTTTGTAGGGGAAAAATATTGCAGTGTCAATTCTCTAAAGTGCAACTATAAGTTGCTTGTATCTTTTAAACCTTGTTTCACACCAACGCTGTTTCCAAGGTTCAGACGTGTTTTCACGATTTATAGCTCCTGTTGGTCTGCAGTGAATTACAAACAGCAAGAAATGCTTTCCAAGTGAAAAGATGTGTGACTTTAAACACAAAAGAGGGAAAAAGACAAAAGTGTTATGAACCAAAAATGTGAGCGTGGGATTTTAGTATGTGGTTCACAGGAATGAGGTATGACTATAGTTTGACACCTTTAAAATCCCCAGGATGCATATTTTGAGATGCGCCTGCCTCTGCTTCCATTTGATTGGGATGTGAGAATATGTGGAGAGAAATATCTTTAATGCCTTTTAAAAGTTTGCTTTAAAAGTTGCATCGCTTTGAAAGTAGACATTGTAAAGTTGCACAAACATTGGATGTAGAAAAACTGTCAAAACACAGTCAGAACATTTGCTTTAAAGTATTTTCCCACTTAAATACATGTTTAAGAAAAGTTAGTTTATAGTACACTGATGTACACCCATGTGAGATGAATACTCCAGACAGCAGTTGCATTGCTCAGTGACACACAAACAACAATAATTTATCTTTTAATGTTTTAATGTTATAGATTTAAAAGTGCAATGTGGAACATTTAGAAGGATCTCTTCACAGAAATGCAATGTAATATACATAATGTATCAAGTATAAGCATAATGTATAGTGCTGTATAAAGACCTTACATAATGAACTGTATTATTTTTACGACCTTACTGTGGGTTCACACCAGCCGCATTTGATGCGTCAAATTTTCGCGAACCGCATCTAGTTTGCCGCTTGAACATTTTGAGTTTACTTGCTTCATTCTAGCGTGAAACCTAGTCATTGAGACATTTATGCGGAAATTTGCATCATGGGAGGTGCTTCTGCGACTCCGCTCGCTTCCTGTAATCACTTCACTACTAGAGCAAGCTCCTGATTGGTAAACGCGGCGTGTTTTTCTGCCAAAGTTCTAGTCATTGAGACATTTACGCGGAAATTTGCTTCATGGGAGGTGCTTTTGCGACTAAGATCCTGATTGGTTAACGCGGCACATTTTTCTGCCAAAGTTCAAATTTTTCAAGTGGCGTGTTTGCTGTGGCAACGCTCAATTCGCGGCATTCGCATGAACTAGACAAGCGAATGAGGCGGAATCGCATCTACCGTGCCGCGCTAAATGCCTCATTCGCACCGCGAGCCCTCCAGACGCTCGTCAACACGTCTTAACATTGACTTAACATTGAAATCACTCAAGGTTCATGCCTCTACTGTGGCTGGTCTGAATGCAGCTTTACCGTGGGTTCATACCAGCCGTGTTTGAGGCGTCAAAATCGCGTCTACCGCATCTAGTTTGCCGCTAGAACATTTTGAGTTTACTCGCTTCATTCGTGCGTGAAAGCCTAGTCATCTAGACATTCGCGCAGAAATTTGCGTCATGGGAGGGGCTTCTGCGACTCTGCTGGCTTCCTGTAATCACGTCACTACTAGAGCAAGCTCCTGATTGGTTAACACAGTGCGTTTTTCTGCCAAAGTTAACATTTTTCAACTCGCGCGTTTGCCATGGCAACGCTCAATTTGCGACATTCGCATGAACTAGACACGTGAATGAGGCGGAATAGCGTCTACCGCGCTAAACGCCTCATTCGCACCGCGAGCCCTCCAGACGCTCGTCAACGCATCTTCACATTGACTTAACATTGAAATCACTCAAAGTTCACGCCTCTACCGCGGCTGGTCTGAATGCAGCTTTACCGTGGGTTCATACCAGCCGTGTTTGAGGCGTCAAAATCGCGTCTACCGCATCTAGTTTGCCGCTAGAACATTTTGAGTTTACTCGCTTCATTCGTGCGTTAAATTCTAGTCATCGAGACATTCGCGCAGAAATTTGCGTCATGGGAGGGGCTTCTGCGACTCCGCTGGCTTCCTGTAATCACGTCACTACTAGAGCAAGCTCCTGACTGGTTAACACGGTGCGTTTTTCTGCCAAAGTTCAAATTTTTCAACTCGCGCGTTTGCCACGGCAACGCTCAATTTGCGCCATTCGCATGAACTAGACGCACGAATGAGGCGGAATAGCGTCTACAGCGCTAAACGCCTCATTCGCACCGCGAGCCCTCCAGACGCTCGTCAACGCATCTTCACATTGACTTAACATTGAAATGACTCGCGGTTCACACCAGCCGTGTTTGAGGCATCATAATCACTTCTACCGCGTCTAGTTTGCCGCTAAAACAGTTTGAGTTTACTTGCTTCATTCGTGCGTGAAAACCTATTCATCGAGACATTTACGCGGAAATTCGCGTCATGGGAGGGGCTTCTGCGACTCCGCTCACTTCCTGTAATCAGGTCACTACTAGAGCAAGCTCCTGATTGGTTAACGCAGCGCGTTTTTCCACCAAAGTAAAAAATTAATTTGCACGTTTGCCGCAGCAATGCTTAATTTGCGCGAACTAGACGCGCGAATAAGGCGGAATCGCGTCTACCGCCCCGCACTAAACGCTTCATTCGCGGCACGAGACCTCCAGACGCGCATCAACGCGTCTTCACATTGACTTAACATTGAAATCACTCGTGATTCCATGTTATTAAATCCATAAATCGGTGCTCTTTGGATGCAGAATTTCTTAATTCAACAAAAAACTTAAAATGCCAAAACACTCCATGTAATGGAAGATAAACAGTCTTTTTATTTTTCATTATAAGTTTGTATAAATATTCTGATATACAGTATTTTTATGTTTGCATTCGCTACTGAAAAATCCAGCTAAGACCAGCATAAGCTAGTCAGCTGGTTTTAGCCGGTCTCCCAGCTTGGTTTTGCTGGTGTAGCAAGCTGGTCTAGCTGTGCTTTGGTCACTTTTTAAGCTGGTCTAGCTGGACTTAGCTGGTCAGGCTGGATGACAAGCTGATCCATCAGCTTGATCAGCTTTGTCAGGCTGGGAGGACCAGCTAAACCAGCTACTTCCACCTTAAACCAGCTAAAACCAGCTACCAGCTTATGCTGGTCTTTGCTGGATTTTTCAGTAGGGTTTTTATTAGTTTTGGGGAAAAAATTGTATTTACTTATGGTAGACATCATATAATGTTTTATAAGGAATAAAAATATAGTAAATGTATGGGTTGTACAAAAAAAACCGAACAAAATTCTTTGTGACCAAAAGGTCTGGAAAACCCAACTTTGACAAAATAATCAATGACAACCCCAAACAGTCTCATTTGACTCCATGAAAAATAAAATTTGACATCTCTGCAAAGTATTTCTACTCAACCATTTGCCAAAACCAGCACAAAATGTGCAAAGCTTCCCTGTAGCTAAACTAGTTGACCATGGTGCTTGTAATGTTAAGTATGTCGTTTTGATTCCCAGGAAATGCACATTTCCATAAAAATTCACTTTGAAAAAAAGTGTCTGCTAAATGTGTAAATGTTTTATGGATTATTGTATTTCTTTCTTATTCTTTTTTTTTAGTACACTCGGTCCTGACACAGATATGGATGCTGTCTTTGAGCGCGAGGGCTTCGGTCGACAAAGCATGTCGGAAAAACGAACCAAGCAATATGCCAATGCTGCTCAGCTAGAAATTATCAAGAGTCGCAAGTCGAAGAGTATGGACCTAGGTAACTATTCATATTTAAACACTACTACTTCCTGTTCTTTGCCTTGCTACTTTCTGTTCCTGTCCATCTGTAGTGTAGTACTGTATGTAGTGCAATATTTACAGTATATCAGCTGGGATGCATATGTAGGAACACATTAATAATATTAGGCAGAATATATACCAAACTTTAAAGTGTAGTAGACAGGGAGTTGTTAAATATTAAAAAAGTATATAATGCCATAAGGCTACACATTTACAACTGAGGTCTCTAATCAACTTTATTTACCATAGCCTACATAACTTATATTAATCACTCATTTCTTAGAGCTGGCTGGTTAAGTCTAGTCTTGCTTTAAGACAGATTGGCAGGAACTCAAGGACAGGTCAGGGTGGTTGAGAGCATAAAGCAACACTCCCGTGGCCCATCTCAAGGGAATCCACGGCCTTTGCCGCATGGCTGGGTGGCTAATCGGAGGAGATAAAACATCTCTTTCATCCTTCATCTCCTCTCCTTTATCCTCAGTCAACATCAGGACCACGGCCTCCTGAGGTCCAATGCCCTGATGAGTCAAAAACATAAGAGACACTAGAGACACGTTTCCCTTAAAAAAGAAAGAAAGAAATTTAAGACCCATTTAAGTGCCTCATTAAGATGTTAAAAATCATTTTGATATCACTCAATCAAAAGTATTAAGAGACATTTGTCTTGATCTGGATAAAAAAACCTTCTGCCTCAGGCTCACTGTCACCCTTTATCAAATTGCTTTATGAGTGTGTTGTGAAGCTCTACTTGTCCTAAAAAAATCATGAAGTAAGATGTCCAATGATGAAACGGTAAGGCCTGTCCAATTTAGAAGAAAAAATATTCCAGACTTTATTAATGTGTAGGTTTTTATCTACCTAAACTGCAAAAAATGATTTTCAAGAAAAAAAACTTGTTTTCAGTAAAAATATTTAAAAATTCTTAAATTAAGATGCTTTTTCTTGATGAGCAAAACAACCCAAGAAAGTAAGTCTAGTTTTTAGACCAAAAATATCAAATTTAAGGGATTTTGTGCATAAAACAAGCAAAAAAAAATCTGCCAATAGGCTAAGCTAATTTTTATTTAGTGTTTAAGAAAAATGTTGAAGATTTTTTTGCTTACCCCATTGGCAGATTTTTTTTTTGCTTGTATTATGCACAAAATCACTTAAATTTAATAATTTTGGTCTAAAAACTAGACTTATTTTCTTGGGTCGTTTTGCTCATCAAGAAAAAGCATCTTAATTTAAGAATTTTAAGATATTTTTACTGAAAACAAGACAAAATAGCGGTTAATAGCGGTATTGCGGAGAGCCGGAAATTCTCGTCATTGGCAGGGAAGCGTTTTCTCTTAATTGACGAGTTATCCCGTCAATGGCGGAGAAAGAGTTAAGTAAATTAGTCCAAAAAACAAAAAATCTGCCAATGGAATAAGAAATATTTTCTTGAATTTTTTTTTTCATAAACACTTAATTGAAGAAAATGTTTCTTATTCTATTGGCAGATTATTATTTTTTTGCTTGTTTTAAGCACAAATTCACTTTATTTTTTTATTTTTTTTGTATGAAAACTAGACATTTTCCTTGGTCATTTTGCTTATCAAGAAAATACATCTTAATTTATTTATTTATTTATTTTTATATATTTTTACTGAAAACAAGACAAAAATACTAAGAAAGTTATTTTTTGAAATGCAAGTATTTTGTCACTGAACTCTTTCCCCACCAGCGTTTTTTTTTTTTTAAATTTGCCAGCCAGGCATTTTTTATGATTTTCACAAAAGTTCAATGCCTTCATGAAAATGTTCTTTTTTTAAATATATAAACATACAATATATCAAATGAATGAACAGACCATGTGCTTTTAAACTAAAGTTTACATTTGTTCTCTTTTTATCGCCTCTCAACTATAGGTAGATTTCTTCAAAAATACCACATTTTTAGCAAAAAGCTGAGATAAATGCATTTTTGTGAAGGACTTTTTATAGAGATCAGATTCAGAGCGATCCTCAAAACATACACGTAGTTCGTACTGTTTGCTCTAAGGGGTTGCTTTCGGGTTTTATAAGTTGGGTAAGAGCACCAACTGATGGATAATAGCAGAAATATGGATTGCCAGAAAAACGTGTTATTGGCAGGAAAGCGTTTTCTCTTAATTGACGAGTTAACTCGTCAATGGCAGGGAAAGGGTTAAGTGATACTTAATACATGAATTTTGGATTTTATCTGCATTATATGCAAACACATAATGGTAGACCTGTCTTAGATGTAGATTAAAACATTTTTGTAATTACTTTTAACCAAATAGTGAAAAGAACTTGATGTCTGGTTAATAATAAACCCTACATTAATCTTTTATAAGGAACCTGTTTGAAAAAGGAGAGATTGCTGAACATTTCATCTCTTCTCTGCTCATTAGTACAGCTTCTTAATTTCAACAAACCACTCGCGCTTTGTTCCCATGAGCCATTTTCTTCAAATGGCATTTTTATTTTCAGGTTAAGTATATATTTCTGCAGTAACAGTTTAAAGACATCTGAAAGCCACCACGGAGAAATTATGTAAAAAGGTCTGACTTGATGGTTTGATTCCCCCCTTATGTTTGATAAAAGGATGAAAAGGAATTGCTTACACAGTTGTGCATGGAGCTGAAAGCAACCACCTAACGCTTTATAACCTTGCTATATAACCAAATGCTTGAATGTTGGAGAGAGATGCATGACTCTGTCCGTCTCACTTTAACTCAGTGATTTGCATGCTTCATAGTTTGGCGCTTGGAAATGTGCGTAATGGAATGAGATGGTGCATGGGTCTGGGAATGTCTTGCATTAACCGATCACAATTGTTTATGCCTCCCTAACAGTAGCCGACGAGTTTAACCTCACTCCCCGCAAAGAAAGGATAGAAGGTAAGGCAACCAATCAGGGACACTCCCCACACTAACCTCACAAACAGATTGGATGTCTCTTTGGGCATGATAGATTTCAACATTTTGGTGGGTTTCAACTGGTGTCCTTCAAAGATAAGCTCTCTTCCAAAATCTAGCGTTTCAAAGTGGTCACTTACATTAAGGCATAGTTGCTGCCTTAGAAAGCAGCCTCTTAGGCAGCTCACTAGGTTTTGGAACGGAGCTCCAGTAACCATATCACTGTGAGACCGCAAAGATGGTGGAAAACAACCTAGCAACAAGCTACATGTGTATGGAAAATCCTTTAAAAATGCCCCCCTTGTCTTTTAGTTGGCGTTAACTGTTAACAAATAAATCTACAACTGAAGGCCATGTGTGTTGTGCTTGTTAAGACATTCGATTGAAGTACTGCCATCAAATCAAATAGGCTGTTTCTTTCTGTTTCCAACTGAAATAAAGTCCTATGGTGCTAAATAGACGTTTTGGCAACAACCTTTTTTTGAAAGCCTGTTCTTAAGGGAATGTAATGGAAGAAAACATTAATTATGGTTCCTGGAATGGAAAATAATAAGGTGAGGGTATGTGTGTGTGTTGCGCTCCCTCATTCGGCAGGCCGGTTGCCTTACTGCAATTAATCCATCAATGTCATACAGTACATTTGGAGATCAGAGTTCTGGTAACAACATGTACTTGTGTTTCCAAACCGTAGTGAACAGGTTTGTTTAGAGTTGGTAGAAATGTCATGGTCACTGTAAAATTCGCATTCAAAACGAAGGCCACATATAGAGGAGGATCAGGCTACAGTGTAGTTCATAGTCGGTGAATTGAAGGCCTGACTCGAGTCGTATTATTGTGTCTTTAGATGAGTGATGAGGTGATTTGAAATAATTACGGCACAAAAGTTGAGACGACTGCCAGAATTGAAAGTTGTCATCTATCATTTTTGAGTGAGCTTTTTGAACATCAGAGACATGCCAAAGACCTTTAATGGACAGGAGGTTGTTTCCTTATGAAACATATACATTAAACAGAAATGGAGTAGACTGATGAAGCAAAGGATGAGCGATGATACTGAAAGCAAATGGAGAAAGCAGTCTATGTACCAGACTGATCTTCACTAAAGGGGTTTTAAAAAGGCCCAGTTTCGTAATTCTAGACTTTTATACATCGGTATAAAGTCTGGTTTGCTTTACAGTGTTTTTCCCAATTAACTGCCTTTTGGATAACTTATTAACTTTTCATAAGCTATGAATGAAATAAAAATAATTGACGACAGGCCATTAAATAATTTGAAAATAATAAACAGTTTCGATGCAGCTTCAAAGGACTCCAAACCGAGGCATAAGGGTCTTGTCCAAGCGTGCTGCACAAACCCTGAAAAGTGAAGCCAGAACGTCTTGATCACCACCCAGTGACTGGTCCCAGTATAGGTCATAAACCCCGCATCCCCCATCTTATTCAATGGGACTTGAGACCAACTAAACAATTTAATTACACTTCAATTATCTTTTTCAGAAGTTGGTTTCTGTCAATTACTGTAGTTTTTATCACGCTGATGTAAATTCAAGTGTTTGTTTTTAAAATAAGTTTGTTTTTAGTTAGTTATATATAGCTTTAAAACGGTAGTGTCACGTCATGATTGACAGCTGTGATATGCGCATTCTGCGAGAGCGAGGGCGGGGCCTTGATTTCGCAACTTTACGTCCTGCTCACTACTGCGCAGGACTGGTCCCGAAATCACTACTGCGCAGACTCAAGACCCAAGATGTCAGCGCCTTATCGGGACACTGGCGGCTTCACTTTTCACCAATAGAAGAGAGAGAACGGGCGTCGTCCATCTTTTTTTACAGTCTATGGTCTTGTCCAGCGAAACGATCACCAAAAAAGTACTTTTAAACCACAACTCGTCTTGCACTAGCCGTGTGATCTTATTATGTAGTCACATGGAAAAGTCACAGGTTACATATCTAAAACAAACACTTGCGGACCATTTTAAACAATAAACTGGCACAAAGACATTTATTAGTATCATTACACAAACAACTTTGGAACGATAGTCTTTCTCAACACTTGTAAACACTGAAGCTGTCATACTTAAGAAATCCCATGAAGTTAGGCTGGCTGATCGTATAAGCCAGCACTTGCCCTTTCCTGTCCATTTTCTATCAGACAGTCAGTTGAGGGAGTGTGAAGGTACAGTATTACATCTGAAACCACTCAACTCTTATAAACTACCACCATGGTCTCAATTTATGTTCTATTGCCAGAGCCACAACCTCAACCGTGTAAAATCCTCCATGCCCCGTGCACTTACGACCTAATAAACTTTCTGTTGAGGGTTGAGGACAGCTAACATACAGTAAATAAAAAAGCAACCAAACCTCTGAAGATATTTGGTCTATGATGTCATAAGTGCTGGTATGACATGGAATAATGATATTACTCATCTGACAGTTTTATGATGAAGCGGAAATTGGATGACGACTCAGCACATTTTAAGCATCGCTGATATCATTACACCAATGGCACAAATGAGGCGGCCATGACTGATTAGCTTGCAATATTAGATGTTAATAAAGACAGATGTAAAAAAGGGAGGGACAACCTGGACATTCTCCGGCCCACTAATGATCCAGGACAAGCAGGAATGGAGGTCGGTAACCCCACGACTCCCTCAATCTCGAACCTCATTGGCCGCTGTGAAGCTATTTTAAGCGTAATCACCCTTTTAACTTGATGCAGAAAATTGCAGATAGAATAAATTACGCACAATGGATTATGCTTTCATACGCAAATGCTTGCCTGTGTTAGCTCGAGTATCAGTCATGAGAATATTGCTCGGCGGTTTTAACAATACCACAGGACCTGAATTAACAACCGCAGGTTATGCAACGCATAAATGATCTTTCTTTAGCATTTAATGGTAATCACTCTTAAGCACTGGAGAGCTCAAGGTGCCTTTGTAGGGTTTGCTAATTAAATAGATGCAGGCGCTTTGCATGTTATGTTTTATATCGATATGTCTTCAGTGATGTTATCTCTCTTGTCCTTACAGTACTTGTTCCTGCTTCCCACTTTCTGTTTTCTTGTCTCTCTATTACAAAGTACTGTGGTAATAATGTTTTGGTACATTATACAGTAATGTCTTTACATTGAAGAACTTTAGAGTCCTGTATAAATAATCTTATGTAGTCATATTTTGATTTTGATTTGATTTATTATGTATGTCAAACTACCATGACATTACCATGTAGACATGGTACACTTTTTTGTACTAGCTTCTTAAATACTGTAGTGTTTAGGGTATTGTAGTGGTTTCTAATTGTTCATGACATGTACAATAATACCATGATATTCAAAATATGTGTTTGTTGCGTCATGTGAACCATGTGCATCACGTGTTTTGTCAAAATAAGTGCCTGCTGCACACGCATCACAACCGTTTATGATAAAAGAGACGCTCACGTTCACAAAATACACGCAAGACACTCCCTTAACAGTAAACTCTTATGCATGAGATTATGTGAGTATCTGGCAAACACGAGCGTCTCTTTTATCCTAAACCCTTTAGACGCGTCTGCAGTAGGCACTTATTTTGACAAAACACGTAATGCACATAGGATCACTCGACGCGCAGAACACATATTTTGAAATAAGGCACCACACACATGACGGGCTACATACATGTTGTGACGAACTTCGCATCGAGCGCCCTCGTAAAAAGAAGTCACCGTCCGCCACTTTGTACAATGTTTGTTTTTAATACATCCTCAGGTTAGATTAAACAATAAAAATACTGGATAATGTGTATGGTACACAATGTACAATACCAGTGTTGTTTTCGTCAACGATGACGATAACAAAGTTATTTCATTAACGCACTTTTCTTTATGACGATAATGCGACGATGACTAGCTAAAAATGGCTCTAAGGTGACGAAAACATGACGAGTTTTTGTTGACGAGACGAGACGGAACGAAAATGATTATAAGTCTGACGTTCACAATGCACGTCATTTCTGCCTATTTTGAGTGAAATCTGTCTGTATTTAGCTTGAAAGTATCAGCAATGCTGCCGTTCCTATCCTTGTTTTGGGTATGCCCACCACCCGGCTGCCGCCATGCCGCGCACACGCACCAGATTTAACACAACAACAACACACCTGCGGCTGTGGCGAGTTCGAAGGACTGTGGCGGTGACGTCAATAAACGGAAATGACGAGATGATTTATGGACATACTTTCAGTATAATCCATCAGAAAGAAAAACGGAATGCATATTGGGAGACGACGGTAAATGTGGCCACAAACTAGGTGGGAAGAATACCACCAACTTCAAGCGACACCTGAAGGCTCATCACGCTAATCTTTTTTAAAGGTAATTAACAAGTCACGCTGTTAACATATCATATACATTCGATTTTACTCAACAATCGGCTTGTGACACATTTCATGGTAAGCTTAAGGTTTTACATGTATCTGCTTGTCAAACCTAAGCCCATTTCCAATACTTTTTAACCTAAACTAATTAGTTAAAGACTACTTTTTTTACTAAAATTGACTTAAACTTGACTAAAACCTTTTTGTGTTTTCATCAACTAAAACTTGACTAATGCTACGTTTACACCAACCGCGGTAGAGGCGTGAAGCGCGAGTGATTTCAATGTTAAGTCAATTTGAAGACGCGTTTCCGACCTATTTGTGCGTGAAGCTTGCGCGAAAGGCGCGAATTGAGCGTTGTGCGGGGTATTTCCCCCCTATAGTAAGGTGACCAAATACAAACTGGTAACTCTCTTGATAAATGCACAATTACATCAGCCATCTTGCATACAGATAACTGGATAGCACTTGCCCCTCCCACAAGAAGCGAATTTTGCCTCTGATGCGTGTCAAATGCTTGCTTTTTCCGCGTGTCTACTCCGCTCTACACGCGCGAATGCATCCAAATTGTTCAAGTGGCAAACCACGTGCGGTAACGCGATATTGACGCCTGAAACGCGGTTCTCAGCGGAAACTCAGCATAAAACATTTTTGTGTTTTCGTCGACTAAAACTTGACTAAAATTTGACTAAAATTATCACGTTTATAAGTGACTAAAATGTGACTAAAACTAAAAAGCATTTTCGTCCAAAAGACTAAGACTAAAACTAAAAGGGCTGCCAAAAACAACACTGTACAAAACACTAAACTTTTAAGGTATTTATTAAATATAAAATTATTTATTAAAATAATTTGGCAAAAAGGCAAAACAAGCTGTATTAGTGAATTTGGGTTTTATTCTAATATAATATGCATAGAAAAACAAAGAGCTTACAGGTCAAAAAGCATAGTCTGACCACACTTTCATCTGATATTAATATTTGTTGACCCTCTTTTGTGGTAATATTTTATAGTCATTTTGCTACATTGTCAGAAAAAAAGGATTCAAAACCTTTTTTACCTTTATGAGTATACAACACTATGAAATGTTGTACCTTTTGAGGTACAATATTATACCCTAAGGACCTATTCTGTACCTTAAGGAACAATTTTGTCCCAAAGAGGCAAAGGTAAGAAGTCCCGTTTATTTTTTGCATATTGTCATCTGGACTTCTGTCACAAAATACTAGAGTTATGATCCTAGAGCATCTGTATCTCAACACAGAGCCCATAAACTGTTGCTAAAACTGTCAACGTTTTAAACAATGTATAGCAATGTTAATATTATTAATGTTTGTGGACAGTAGGCTACTGTATATAGACATTGTAAGCAGTGTAAAAAAGTGACGTCATCCCGCCAAACGAATTAGTGCGCATCAAGGGGTTGCATTTTAGGCAACATGCATTTAACATTTTTAATGCATATTTAATAAAATATTTAAATAGTTGTTCATAGTTGAACATAAATTTTGTCCACTACAGTATAGATGGCTGAAACCAGCAACAACATAAACAAACGGCTTTGTGGACTAAACGCAACTTCTGGTAGACTTCCACATAGAATCAAAACAACAGAGTCATTTTACTGTAGTTTATTTCTGTAACTGACAAATAAATTACATTCCTTCAAATATCTACTTAAAAATAGTATCAAGTATTACACTGAGCTAATGTTACTGTGTAAAATTCATGTACAGTATATTATGTTATACTATGTATACTACAGATCCTTGAATTCTTGCCTGGCTGCCAAACCTCTCCACACAGCAGTAATCCATGCTCGTCATCTAACCTTGTCTTTAACAACCAAAACATGTTATATTCAACAAGTTATTTGTTTTAGAGATCACTTTAGCCACTAGGCACACTAGGGTTCAGCTGTGTAACCGCGACAACACGCATGCGTCCGATGAAACTGTCCATATGAATAAAGTAATCCATACCTGTAAGTATTACAGTATGGTAAATATCAGGTTATCCTGGATTTATCATCAGCATATGTCAACAAAACCAACACTCATACCATCACTGTGCTAAATGAGAACATGAGGATAAGCATATGTGACGTGATATAAATCATACAGTGATTTGACCCATCGAGGGTTCCATGTCAAATTAGGGAAAAAATATACGCATACAGACAAAGTACAATTACAAGCTTTCTGGTCCTTGACATGTTTTTGCACTGACAGAATTTCATGAGAATACTGAACAGGCTTAGTGTTTTGATTATTCCAAGATTCAGAGCGATGCAGATTTGTGTTCCCTTGAACCGTGCCTTTTCCTTGGTTTTATGCGTCTTAGTGTCTTTGTGTTTGAGCCCCTGCACTTCAGCGTTGCAGATTTGCACATAAGCCTTGTGTTCAGATGGCATTCAGAACATGTTGATTAAGAAGGATTCTCCAGCATATGGAAAGCAATGTCATTTCATATGCTTGGCAGGCTTACTAGATTTTTTCATTTCTGGTTTATTTTAGTAAAGAAACGAGGCTAAGAACCGACCCCACAGATACAACATGTTTGATCAGAGAATACAAATCCTGTATGTTTAGTGGCAAGAGAGAGAGTCTTTACTTGTGTATCACAGTCGTCACAAGATGTTTCTTTTGCACTGACTTGAAAATCATAACATTTCTTATTACAATTCAAATTATGTACTGTATTGTTTTGATTAAATTCATAGCAAGAATTTTATGTAACGTAAATAATATTTGTGTACTTTTTGCATAATTTGACCGGTTCACACAGGTTTCGTTCACACTGCATATAAATTCGGTGTCACTTCACCTTTTAATGCTTAATCATGTTCTGTACACACATACACACTTGAGTCCTATGGGAGTGACAAACACATACAACCGAATTAACCTCCACAAAGTGCAGGTATAGCGACAACCGCATTTACAGAAACTCTGCATAGTGTGTACATAACCGAACTAAATAACTAGTTGTTGATGAAGCATTTAAACGTGCATCATGGAAATGACAGGTCTCTCTTTTAAAAAATCAAATGTGTAGAGGAAAATGTCTTGTGTGTGCTTGATGCAAAAAATGACAGAGGCACGAGCATTTGCTTACTGCTGTTGCCAGATCTTGCACAAAAAACAGCAAACAAGACAAAATACCACGATAAACCGAAAAAAACAATCCAAATGTTTCCTCAAAAACCAAAATATTGGGACTGGCACCTTCCCACTTCAATATCACTAAAAACTTGATCGCTTCATGAGCCATTAACGGTTAAGTGCCCAAAAAAAGATGTGGACCTGGCAACACTGCAAGACAGCGCTCTGTGGAGCACCCTCAAATGCAAACAACACACAAAGCCAAGATGGAGGTTTATTGCAAAACATAACACTGTAATATTATTTTAGTCAAAGCAGTAAATGGTAACTGCTTGAGCTCATCACATTTTCAGGAGTGAGTCTTGTTCTGTACAGACATGGAATGATAATTTAGGGGATTCATTTCCGCGTTTAAATGCGGATGTCACTCCCGGAAGTTTGCAGTGTGTACCAGGCCACATACTCTTTTCTGAAAGTACTAACAACTTACTCAACTAATTTAAAGTTCACTATTCACTAAACATCACTACTGTTCACGTTTGGGTGGAAGTTTGAGACCCCGGCTCTGGCTCCACGGACGATTCCTTTGGCGCATGCCTTGGCTTCAAACTGATGTTTTTACGTAACATGGAGGCGACCATGGTTGGAGATTTTTGGCTTCAATTCATTACAATGGAGGGAGGTGACGTTGCGTCGTCCATCTTTTTTACAGTTGATGGCCCAGACTTGACATAACATACAATACTGTGCAAAAGTCATAGGCCACCTTGCTATCAATAAATTAGTTGTTTTTGCAATGGTATAGTGAGCATATATAATTATTTATCAGTCTCTTTATTAGAATTCAACAAGAAAATACAGGAAATTTGTATGCAATACTAAAAAGCAGAAAAAAACTTTAAGCTGAAGTGTGAAGTATTTAGTTTGAGACCCCCTTACCCCGGATCAATAGCAGGAACATGCAGTCTCTCTTAAACCTACAGTAAATGTAATAAAATCCTAATTTCTAATTCTAATCTGATGACTTTAGGATTTTTAAAAGAGTTCAAAATGTGCTTAGTGCAAATAGAAGTCACACTAAATACTAAGAAGCCATTTTTTATGGTTATTAAAGGGACACTCCACTTTTTTGAAAATATGCTAATTTTCTAGCTCCCCTAGAGTTAAACATTTGATTTTTACCGTTTTGGAATCCATTCAGCTGATCTCCTGGTCTGGCGCTAGCACTTTTAGCATAGCTTAGTATAATCCATTGAATCTGATTACACCATTAGCATTGCGCTAAAAAAATAACCAAAGAGTTTAAACATTTTTCCTATTTAAAACTTGACTCTTCTGTAGTTACATCGTGTGCTAAGACTGATGGAAAATAAAAATTTGTGATTTTCTAGGCAGATATGGCTAGGAACTATACTCTCATTCTGGCGTAATAATCAAGGAGTTTGCTGCTGTAACAAGGCTGCAGGAGGCATAGTGATATTACGCATTGCACGAAAAAATACTCCCCTTGGTTACTTTCAATGGCAGGGGGCTATTTTCAGGCAGTGTGTAATATCACTACGCCTGCTGCAGTCATGTTACATCACCAAACTCCTTAATTATTACCCCAGAATGAGAGTATACGGTATCTGTCTAGAAAATCTCAACTTTAATTTTCTGTCGGTCTTAGTACACGATGTAACTACAGAAGAGTCAAGTTTTAAATAGGAAAAATATTGAAACTCTTTGGATATTTTTAGCGCGATGCTAATGGTTAGATTCAATGGATTGTGCTAAGCTATGCTAAAAGTGCTAGCGCCAGACCCGGAGATCAGCTGAATGGATTCCAAAACTGTAAGAATCAAACGTTTAACTCTAGGGGAGCTGAAAATGAGCATATTTTCCAAAAAGTGGAATGTCCCTTTTAAACTAAGGTCACCACCAGCTTTGTTATTTCATCCAAGACTTTTGCACAATACTGTATGTGTTGAAATTGAACTGTATGTGTGCTCCCCAATCACTTACGGTAATTTGGAAATCCTACACTTACAAACATCTCTTCCCTGCCAACCTCGGAGTCCAAACAAACCAAACTGTGCTTGGAAGATCATAAAGGCCTTTAAATAAGGCATTTTGGCACTGTTTTGGTTAATCAGTAGCCTCCATTATGCCGGTTTGCTTGGTTAAAGGATCAGAAACTGTTTAAAATGACCACAGACTCTGATGTTGCTACCAGTTGCGAAAGAATGATAACAGTTGTGGCTTTAGTTTGGATTACGGCACAATTTTGGCGCTCTGCCTTCTCGCTTGCTTACTCTTCCACATTTCAAATCACCTGTAATTATTTCCAAACCCCCGTTCTCCTCGGTTTCCCGTTCACATGCTCACCAACATTTCAGTACGCTGTTCGTCCTTTAGGAGGAGGAGGTAATAGATTTCTAATTGTTTTCTTACAGCATAGGGGGTTTATTTTGGTTAGCTAATCTGTGTTTTTCTTCACGTGTGTTTCCTCCTTAAAATCGTCTGGGAGCTCAGCAGCCACCGAGCACGCTCCATTTAGAGCTCTGAAAACAAGTCAGGAATCTGGGAGTAGATGGTGGGAAGACGATTTCGGGAAAAGCTCCAAAGAGTTGAGTCCACGTAACGCATCATCTAAGAAAAAGAACGAGGGAGGTCGAGAGACAGCTATGTTTTTACAGAACGGGAATACATAGAATCCCAGTTTAGATCTGTCATTCCGGAATTCCAAGAGCACACGATCCCTTTAACTGGAATTTTCCAAGAGCACACAAGGTGAAACCTGCGTCACTGATTGAACATCTTGATGGAAGAATCATGGCATATTTAATATCGACATTTTCAGACAATAAAATATCACTGTGCCCAACCACACAACCGCATATTCAGGGTTAGTGTTCTAGAAAACCTCACACAGGCGTACGTTGATAGGACTGCCAATGCAGAAGTCTCGCCTCACTAGCCATATCTAAACAAAGAACAGCAGCCATAGGAAAAATAATTATGGCTGTCCAAGCGGGAGAACGTTAAATGCAAACAGAGGTTGCGGGGTCTGTGTTTTCAACGGCGTAGCCAAGACATTTAACATCAATACCTGTCGCGAAAGGTCTTTAACATACTTGGAGTAAGAAACGGGTCGTTCATGCTACGCCAGCCAACGGAAATAGCAGTCTGCTACGCTCTCTAGAACAACAGAGCTGTTGGTTAACGTTTGTTTATATATCATTTGCATGCTAATTGGGTTAGAACGTACACTCGCCAACCCGTGTCGCCATACATTTCAATGAGACGCACACAGCTGGACTTACATTAATGTGTCATCTGAGTTCATCTGAAATGTTTCATATCCTATACAGCACTATCATACATCACTAAAACTATTGCACATGCATATGTGTAGAAGCAGTCATGCATATTAGCATTTATCAAAGTGTGCTGTTTGAGGTATAGAGACTATTTTAACCCAATCATGCAGGTGATGTAGATCATTTTTAGTACTTTGCAACTGTTTTAGAGTCTGTTCCATATGGGCTCACACACAATTATACACACACAGCATGCTTTTATGCTTAAATATGGACCAAAAGCAACTTCCACTATAGTGAATTGAGAAACTTTACCTGTTACTGTATAAACATTTTGTACATGCAATTTATTTGATAGCACTTTATTTTACAGTACGTGTACTTACCTTGTACATACAGGATATGGTAAATATGCTGTACTTACATACACATGTGTGGTATTTAATTTTAAGTATCTACATGCTAATTAAAAGGTATCACAACTGTACTTACCAGTGTTACATACTTTGTAGTTATTATGTAACTCTAGATAAGTACTGGGTTATACCAGATACATACTGTACTTATAGTATATGTATACTTTAACAAGAAACACTACTGTACTTACAAATGAATGTACAATATAATTATTTAATACTTACAGGCAAGTGTGGGTTAATGACAGGTATATAATAACTTATAATAAACATTACTGTACTTAGAAATAAATGTACACTATAAGAATTTATTACTTACAGGCAAGTGTGGGTTAATGACAGGTACTTATAGTGTACATATATGATAACTTAAAACAAACACTACTGTACTTACAAATAAATGTACAATATAAGTATTTAGTACTTACAGGCAAATGTGGGTTAATAACAGGTACTTATAGTGTACATATATGATAACTAATAACAAACATTACTGTACTTACAAATTAATGTACAATATAAGTATTTAGTACAATATTTACAGGCAAGTGTGGGTTAATGACAGGTACTTATAGTGTACATAAATGATAACTAATAACCAACACTACCGTACTTACAAATAAATGTACAATATAAGTATTTAGTACTTACAGGCAAGTGTGGGTTAATGACAGGTACTTATAGTGTACATATATGATAACTAATAACAAACACTACCGTACTTACAAATTAATTTACAATATAAGAATTTAGTACAGTATTTACTGGCAAGTGTGGGTTAATGATAGCTACTTATAGTGTACATATATGATAACTAATAACAAACACTATTGTACTTACAAATGAATGTACAATAGAAGTATTTAGTACAGTATTTATAGGCAAGTGTGGGTTAATGACAGGTACTTATAGTGTACATATATGATAACTAATAACAAACAATACTGTACTTACAAATAAATGTACAGTACACACTAAGTATTTAGTACTTACAAACAAGTGTGGGTTAATGACAGGTACTTATAATGTACATATATGTTAACTAATAACAAATACTTCTGTACTTACAAATGAATTTACAATATAAGTAGTTAGTACAGTATTTACTGGCAAGTGTGGGTTAGTGACAGGTACTTAGTGTACATATATGATAACTAATAACAAACACTACCGTACTTACAAATGAATGTACAATAGAAGTATTTAGTACATTATTTACAGGCAAGTGTGGGTTAATGACAGGTTCTTATAGTGTGCATTTGATTACTAATAACAAACACTACTGTACTTACAAATAAATGTACAATATAAGTATTTAGTACTTACAGGCAAGTGTGGGTTAATGACAGGTACTTATAGTGTACATATATGATAACTAATAACAAACAATACTGTACTTACAAATGAATGTACAGTACACACTAAGTATTTAGTACTTACAAACAAGTGTGGGTTAATGACAGGTACTTATAATGTACATATATGTTAACTAATAACAAATACTTCTGTACTTACAAATGAATTTACAATATAAGTAGTTAGTACAGTATTTACTGGCAAGTGTGTGTTAATGACAGGTACTTAGTGTACATATATGATAACTAATAACAAACACTACCGTACTTACAAATGAATGTACAATAGAAGTATTTAGTACATTATTTACAGGCAAGTGTGGGTTAATGACAGGTTCTTATAGTGTGCATTTGATTACTAATAACAAACATTACTGTACTTACAAATAAATGTACAATATAAGTATTTAGTACTTACAGGCAAGTGTGGGTTAGTGACAGGTACTTATAATGTACATATATGTTAACTAATAACAAATACTTTTGTACTTACAAATGAATTTACAATATAAGTAGTTAGTACAGTATTTACTGGCAAGTGTGTGTTAATGACAGGTACTTAGTGTGCATATATGATAACTAATAATAAACAATACTGTACTTACAAATTGTATGTACATGGTAAGTGTGTAGTACATGCAGGCCAGTGTACGTTAATGTTGCTTGGGATTTGGGGTTTAAACAACTTTCTGTAACATTTCCTAACCCAAACTCTAGTTATAACACCAACTTTAAACGAGTATGACTTAAAAATTGAGAAAAAAAGAAACCTATCCATACAATGACATCCTAATATATTGATAAACCATTACACAATAAAATAACGTGAAAAGATGCGTGGTATTAAGTGTGAACGGGGAGGACTGGCGTATCATATGCATTAGACTTTGGTCAATGACTTTTAAACCGTGCTATGGTAAACATATATGTGCCTAAATGCTACATATCAGGACCACATAAGGAGTACCATCCCAGTGACAGCTTTAGTACAAATTTTTATCAGAATTTATAAGTAAATGTGGTTCTTTGATGCCAAAGAAAAACTATTTTGGTTCCCCAAAAAGCTTTTAATCAAAAAACTCTACATGAATCATTTCTTTCTTATCTTTTTATAGTCTGTAAAACCTTTTTCCGATATAAAAAAGCTTTTGTGCTGCAGAATGGTTATGTGGATGTTAAAGACTCTTCATTGAACCATAAGGCCTGACAAAGAACCTTTATTTTAAAAGTGTGAATGTACATTAACCATGATGATCTAGAAAAGTTTTAGTTGTATGCTTTTCACAGAGGTTGTCAGAAGTTTGTAGAAGATGTGTGGGTCGTGACAGAGGTTTTCTTTCAGTAAATGTTTTTTTTTACCTTTATTAATAAAGGTCATGTTGCAGCTTTTATTAAACTATTTTTACTCACTAAAGTAACTTTTTCTGGCCTTAACACTCATAATTTTGGTCCCTGCATGTGCACATACAAATCACAGACCCGACCAGCCAAGTGCCCGTGTTCACTCATTTTGGCAATTTTTAGAAATCCTCCAGCACAGAATTTCATAAGAAGGATTAATGATGTCTCCTGTTGTTTGAAGTACAGGCCTACTGTGTCGTTGTAAGGGGCCCTTAACAAAGAACAAGTGGATTAAATGCATGAAAAGGCCATTAGGCAGTCAAGTTCGGGGAGTTTCGTTCAGGACCCGCTTCTCTGATCCGAATGGCACGACTCTCGCATGTTTAGTCTACAAGCTTTTGCTCTACCTCCTTCTTGTTCTCCATATCCGTTCCCCTGCCTCCCCCCACGACCACACAGGGAAGATAATGGGCCTCATATTTGGGCCATCCATCAGTGCCTTAAACTACAGAGAGCAGTTATGTGCTCCCTCTCTTTCTCTCCTTCCCTCTGCCTATGAATGTAAAACGCTTACACACACATACACATTGGGGAAAAGAAGCAAAAATTATCTCAAGAGTTGAAAATGTGTGTTTTTTTTTGCCTCATGACGGATAATGTGCCTGACACCTCACTTTGCATCCAGAGGAGCCATTTATATTCAATATTATTTTCCACCCTCCATCTGCCGATAAACATGACCTCAGTACGCACATTTGTCTTCTGCAAGGCATGTACATTACAAAAATGAATTAGGAGAGAAAGATTTATTAAGAATAAAACAATGAGACATAATTTCTCTCTCCACCCAAAGGCAACTCCACGCGAGATGTGGGACCGTCGCTGGGTCTGAAGAAGTCTAGTTCCTTGGAGAGCCTCCAGACAGCTGTTGCCGAGGTGACGCTCAACGGAGACGTCCCTTTTCACAGGCCCCGCCCCAGAATCGTCAGGGGAAGGGGCTGCAATGAGAGTTTTCGGGCGGCCATCGACAAATCATACGACAATCCAGGTGTGAGCATAGTCAGTCCCGAGGACGATGATGAGGGGATGGAGACGTGTAAGTATGGCTTCCAGCCACCAGATGATATTTCCTGTCATTTTATTATTTATTTCTTATAGTGGAACAAACCCTTTAACCCTCAGTATTAAACTTTAATTCAACCCAGCTTTGGGTCAAAAGGGACCCAGCCGTTGGATTGAATCAACCCAGAAATGTTTTAAACAACCCACTTGTTGAAGACCACTTTAATAGTTTTGCAACTACAGTATGTAGCGATGCACTGGCAACCACCCACACCATCCCAGCATGTTTTGCTTTGGCAAGCAGCACTTACTTCACATAAATGTTGGTTCAACTTCATCATTGCTCGGTCCAGCCATTGCATTTCCTTAACCTTGCGTTTTCTCTTGTATATTGAAAATGGCAGCTCATGTAATCACTGCGCTATTACCATAATTGCGCAAGCACTATAAAGGCAATGTGACACAATATCAATGCCAATTACATCGGTTGTCTTGCACAATGAATGGCTGAGAGCATCACAAATCAAGCAGCAATTTAGCTTTAGTTTACAGTCAGTACTCGGCAGAGAAACAAGGCTGTGGGTCCAACCTGAACGTGCTTTGCTTTTCTCAAGATCAGAATAGCAGAGGAGAAGACTCCTTGCTGTGAAAAGATCAGGCCTTACGTCCAAGACTCAAAAGGAAATTAACAGCCAATAAGCATGTGTATACATTTCAGTATTCATTTCAACCATGACCAAATGAATTTCCAGACGTACATGCCAGACATTTTGTGTAATGGGACCTTAAAAGAGTTTTTAAAGGATCGCTATGCCTGCAGCCCTTAAATGAGTTTTTGCTTCATCTTTCCTCGCCACACTTAATAAATGTGGGTTTATTTTTATGGTTCACTGATTGGCCCGTGGCAGCAATTTATTTTCATTTCATATTTTAGATTTGTTTAATTTATTAAACTGTTTTGAATGGGACATATCATGAAAATCTAACTTTTTTCATGTTTAAGTGCTATAACTGGGTCCCCTTTTTATTAACCTATAAAATGTTAAAGAAAAAGATCAACCCAGTAACTTAGTTTTGGTAAACCATTCTCTGCAAGCATGTGAAAATATAGGTCATTAAAATTTGGCTCCCCTGTGATGTCAGAAGGGGATAATACTGCCCCTTAATCTGCACTATCCAACAACGCCACTCCCATTTGGTGCAGAGATCAGTGCATTTGCATATTAAAGGACACACCTAAAACCGGCACATTTTTGCTCACACCTACAAAGTGGCAATTTTAACATTTAATATAAATTATCGATATAATATTTTGAGATAAAACTTCACATACGTACTCTGTGGACACCAGAGATTTCTTTTAAATATTTAAAAAGTCTTGTGAAATGTCCCCTTTAAAAATATGACATTTTCATTTGAAGAGGCGGGCCGCATTGAAGTCCTGGACGTAAACGCCCACTTCTATGATGGGATAGCTTCATTCCCCGTCATTACATGTGGGGAATTGTTTTAAAAACATTAATGTGTAAAAATAGGATTGTTAAGTGTTGCATCTTTATTAATCGTTTAATGTTTTTAATAAATTAAAACAGTCAAACATACGTGTTTAGACACAGATGTTAAAACGGGACATATCAAGCGATCTCTTCTAAAAAAGCAACAGTTAAACATAGTAACTTAAATAAAGTAAAATGTTTCACTTACTTTGTATACTGCTGTGTCATTCCTGTCAGATCCAATATTAGTGGTGCTTTTAATCAAAGTCTGTCTGCAAATCCAGCATTGACTTCTGGCTTCTTTACAAATGAATCCACGGTACACAAAGTAAACAAACACTCCCTACACGAGCTGGAACTTCTTCAAAAACAAACTTTAACCACGTATTCTTATTGTTATGTTCCGAGCCTCTGAGTTAATTATTATACAGCGTCTGGGTTCTTCCACAACCGAAAACTCAGTTTCCATGGGTACTCCATGGGTAACAGATCACTGCGCAAAATAAAAGTCTCTCAGGAAAATTGTATTTAAAATTAATTTTGGTTATATTTGGCAATCATGTTTACTGATTGTTGAGACACTGCATGGTTTGCTTTGCCCCTGGCCACACGTGTGGTATGCGAAGCTGTGGGAGGGGCTAAAAGTGGTCGTTGTATGGAGGATGTGTTTAAATTCTAATCTGACGTCACATTTCAGCACATTCCTGAATCGACTGAAAGAGGAAGTTTTCAGTTTTCAAGCTTGCAGGATGTTCATTTAAGCATGATGACCTCTTATATAACAAAATATCAAGTTAAAATTGATATTTTGGTTCACTGCCCCTTTAAAATAATAGGTTGAATTGACTTGCAAAACCAAGTTGTATTAACTATATGCTGCAATGCTTTTACAGTGTACATCTCAAATGCGCTTTTACAACATTATTATAACCTCTTGTTTGCTTATGTAGCAAAACTATAATTAAAAAAAGAAAAACTGTTAACGTATTAAGCATACATACTGTGTCTGATCTGATAATGTTAGTTTAAAGTCATGCAGTATCATCAGAAATGTAATGTGCTTAGTTTTAATACTATCAGGATAATGGACTTAACCCCTTAATTTAAAATTGAAGCAGTTTCCTATTTATAAAATTTAACATTGTTTGAAAAGGAAATGAAGCGATGAAATGTACACGTGACAAAGATTTGAATGAAGCAAGTCCCTAGTGCTGTCAAATGCTGGTCAGGTGTTTTTCTCACTTACCGTGTGTGTGTTCGGATGAGTTCATGAAGACTGCCAGACAGACCTGTCAAAGAAATAACACCTGCCAGAGAAATAGAAGAAAAATCACACTATTACTTTGTTCCCCATTAAAAGATTTCATTAAAAAAGGAACAGAAATAAAAAAAGTCAAATTATTTGCCTGAATCCCTTTGTTCTTGTAAGCTATGTCCACATTTGGCTAAATACCGTCTTATCTCTTCCAAAGAGCAATAGAGCGCAAACGCGTAAGATTCCAGCATATTGCATTTCTCTGCTTCCGATATTCAAATAACTCTGTTTTTCAATTTAGATAAGAGGAACCCGCCTATGCCTGTCACCAAGGTTAATAGTCAAAAGTTGACAGATAAGGGCAGGCTTTTTCTTTTCACGCCGACACTTTTATTTACATAAAATGTGAATTTGGCATCACCCGAGGAAAAATGTGTCACGGAGAGATATCCAGCCGAGAAAATGAGTTAGGATGTGTTTTGCTATGTTTTATGTTTCTTAAATATCAGGCTTTAATGTGCTCGCCTCTTTTTCCCCGTCGGGTTTTTAGCCAGAGTGCCAATTTCAAGACTATTAGAAGTGATCGGCGTTCAAAAGAATGAATGGATACAGCGGCACGTCAAAAAGAGACGTCTAAAGATTGCTGTGTCAAAACATTTACTACTCAGTCCTGCGCAGCTGAAATTTCGTGTTAATTACCCTAATTTATTTCTTTTCACATTTCAGTCAACAATTAGCAAAACCGTAACGTACTGTGATAACCATTCTGATGAAAACACGCTCTTGATTTGTGAAGTTGCTGCTGTATTGACTACGAAGCTAATGAGGGGTGTTTATAAATGTGCACGGTCCAATTTAAACTTTGTATTATTTTCCATTTTATCTTTTCTAATTCCATGCAATAATGAACAACTACTGTAAAAAGTTTTTGTCGCCCCTTGGTCTAGAAAAAACGATCCCAGGGGGCCAAATGATTTTCATCAAACATACTCGGTCTCTGTGACGGCGCTATTAAGAGCTGTGGAAATTAGCGCAGTCGTTCAATTTCAAAGCTTGCTTTTAATTGCCGCATGCAGCTCAGATATGGAGATACAGAGATGTGTCGAGCTTGCTCTGAGCTATCCGATAAGCAGAGAAAAAGTGATGAAAATGATATCCAACAAACCTTCTTAGCATTTATCAGACAATGAAACAAAAAAAATTAACCTGCGATAAATCTTTATATTTTTGCATTACACTATTCTAGTGCGAATGTCCTTGGGAACTGACGAAAAAAAAATCAATGATAAGTACTTGCGCAAAGTGAATGCTACAAAAGTATCAGCCTGGAAACAAGCACCCCACCTCTTCCCCTCACCAGCATTGAACTGCTCATCTAACTGTGCAAAATAATCCACGATGGCCTCTCTCTTTGATAAGAGCCTTTCTTCCAGCCATCAAAGTTGTAGCTGGCATCAGAGATCGCTGGGGTATTAATAAGCCCTAATCACACAGGCATCTGTCATCGGCGGCGCATCTCCGCTGTTACATTACTCTATTGAAAAGCACTTTGCTTTTAGCGGCCTATCATTTCTTCTCTCTTTTCTGAATGTTTTTAAACTTACAATTAGTGACGAATTTATTACGTCCAGACCATCAGCAATGGAGACAGTAGCTGTAATCTGACGAGAGCTAAAATGGAAATGATTAGCCAGCTGTGTGGTCCCTTGTGATTACGCTGATATGAAAAATATCCCAAAGATAGGTGATGGGACACGAATTAGCATTGCAAACGATAGTCGAAAATAAAACGCTCCCGCAGAGACGTCAGGCTGCTAGCATTAATAAATCATTTATGAAGTGTATCATCCCTTTGACTGGAATCCATAAAATTTTGCTTTACAAAATTCATGGGCTATCAGAGTTTGAAGTGCTTTGAGAATACGATCTTCCTGTTTCTCGTCCATTAGGAGAGCTGAACTCTTTGCCAAGTTATTGCTCATTGTTTCGAAAGTGGCTTTAGAGGGGGATTCAAAGTCTCTGGTGTGCTGAAATATCATCGATGATTTATTGTGTGCGCAGAGAACGGGAAACAATCAGTAAATAATTTGCTTTCTTCTCAGATTTTAACAGAGATCTCTACTTTTGTGCACACACATTTCAAGGAAAAATACAGCTGTCAATAGACTAAAAAAAATCGTATCTCTTTATATTCTGAGTATCGTCTAAACCAGACCTTCGGCAGTCACATAAAGTCAATAAAAGTCCCTCAAAGTCACAATAAAGATATGGACTGTGAAGACCTTCAGAGCAGTGAGGTGATAAAAAGATGGACTTTTCTATCTCAGCTTTTTGAACTTCTGAGTTCACTTCTGTAAGTTTTATTGGGTCAGTGAGGAATAAGGCTAGTAGGCTTCCTGCAGTGCGGCTAAGTTATCGAATTTGGCTGAGATGGGCGTGCTTTGGTGACCCTTTAGGTTTTAGATAAAGTTTAGAAGCAACGAGATAATGGGGTGCCTTTAGACTTCAAAGTTTGGATCTCTTCTTTAGTCAAGGTAAAGGCCTCTCATACAGGTTTGGTTAAATTTCATTTTTTAAGATACTTAATGTTACCAACTTGAGACTCTGTATTAGCTTAAATTCATTATATATTCAACAGTGGGATCAGCTATTTTAGTTTAAATCGATTTTAACATTTTCTAAAGCAAATATGAAAGGTGCTACCCTAAATAACCCATACAAAAATTAACCATGGTTTTACTACAGTTAAAAAAAACATGGTTACTGTAGTCAAACCATGGTTTTGCCAATAATAATCAATAGAGGGTATGCATTGACGTCACTTTTCACGTCGCCCTGTTGAGTGGCAAACGTTCAACAAAATGGCTGGTTTTCATAGTGGGTGCTGCGAAAATGCCAGTAAAACTGACTATTATCCGCTTAAATTGAATTAAGTTGGACTTGATAGCAGAGGTGGACAATACGTAGTTACATTAGTTAAATTTTCCAAGCATCTGTGCTTTATTAGGTTGTTTGTATTGGGAAAAACATTACTTCACTACATTCTAAAGCATAGAATCATACATGTTAGTAACGAACATGCTTGCAGCGGGATATCATTTAACCAGAATGTGTGTACGACTTCATGGGGCGCTGCAAGTAACGACAAGTGGATGACATCAGAGTAACGTGAGAGCGTTTTGAAATCAGCCTCCTCTGCAAGATTTCTCGCTGTACTCTGATGTCATCTGCTTGTCAGTCCTTGCGGCGCTGCGTAAAGTTGAGCACACTTAAAAAACTCAAAGCAGAACTGCCCTGCGTATGCCTGCGCCTTGTCCATTAATTGTATATAGCAGAACAATTAATCTCTTACTTCTCAGCGTGAGAAATACGTGTGGCGTGTGAACTGACTGAAATGCGTTTGTCTCACGGTGAATGCGTGAGACTAGAGAGCTCTGCTTATTGTTATCCTGAAACTTTAAATAGTTTCCAAAATAATTTTAAGGACCATACTTAAAGGGGCTCTCCGTAAGTTCAGAAATTTCTAACCGTTACTGACACCAGTGGCCGTTATAGAAACTGCAGCCAGTCTCATGCTTGTTCTTGGTAGGCACACTCGTATGAGCACGACCACAACAACCAGAGTTGCCGTAGCGACCACAGACAGCTCATTGAGATTCACCAGCATGTTTACAAATGTATGAAAAATTACAGTACTGTAAGGTTATTGTTTGACAGACCATATTTTAGTAAAATGTTGCAGTGCTACTTTATATTTTCAACAGAAGTCTACTTCTAAAAGTTTTGTAACACGACACTGTAAAACACACTCCCGACACTCACAATCGTAATGCACTCGTGCTCTGAATAAAGATAATTCATATAAGAAAGTAACTTTTGAAACGGTCCTGTGCTACATGCTATCAATAGCATTACACCACAAAAACAATGCTATCGTTAGCATTACACCACAAAAACAATAAAATAATATATTACAGATGCCCTGTAACTATGTCTTACCTTTGCAGTAAAAAGAAAGCCAGCTCGAGGTCTGTTTTTATACCCAGCGCTGACCGAAGCTCCCTCCAAGAATCAAATGCCAATCCGATGTTTATCTTGTCTTTGCCCCGACGCCGATCACGCTCTATTTTGGCCGCACTAGATAAGGATTTTTTTAAACCTACGAGGAGTTTCTGTGAGTGTCTGGATTGTGCTGGAAGTTGGTCGCTTCTTTACGTCTACAGAGCCTATTTGAAACATGCTAGCGATTGCCGCTGTTTACTAATGGCTGGCGTACGCGTCTATATGGGACGCCCAAGTAGACGAGAACGCGCATGGCGTCACATTTTGAATTTCGCGCCAATTCGGACACTCAAGGTGTCATTCTTTTTATTACATTATGGTTGGCTCATAAATATACAAATGAAAACTCTATCTTAAAGATTTTTTTAAGTAATAACCTACATGTAGCCCCTTTAATACTTACAGTATTTACTTCAGTTTTGCAATTGGTCACTTGGGGAAAATTTTTCATTTGGTAAATCCAGCCTGATGCTAATGTGTTGTAAATTTTCAGGAGATTACAGTATTACTCAATATCCTTCAATATATTACTCTCTCTCTCGCTCTCATTTTAGTGGAGGAAGACACAGAAGAAAGTTCGCGATCAGGCCGTGACTCCATTTCCACGACAACCGACCTGACCCTCGGATCAGCAGGTGTTGAGAAGCAGGTGAATGGAGGCCGTAACAGAGATGACAGGAAGAAGGACCAGACGGGGAAAGACAAAAAAGACAAGAGTAAAGCCAAGAAAGGCATGCTGAAGGGCCTTGGTGACATGTTCAGGTAGGACAAAAATCACTTCATTTAGCTTGCAATGGTGTGACTTGATCTCTCCGCTATGTTTGAGTATAGGAAGCCCTCACCTTCACTTTTAGTTTCGATGTTTAGGGAGGCCTGGGGCACTTTTGATAGAGATTATGTTTAATAAGAGAAAATGTTTTATTCATCAATGGCAAAATACCCTCTCAAATTCAGCCTTGGCGAAGCCCAAACTTCATAACCACCTGATTGCTGCTAATGCGAGGATGCGATTTGATTGCAAAACAGGGCATGTACAGGTAGATGCTTACAAAACTGACATTTTGCATATAGAAAGCAGTAAGTCATCTGAATGTCATTTGCAAAGACATCCAAACAAGTGTACATTTTGAAAATAAATCCGTGTGGAGGATTAAGATTTACTAGGCTTCACAACAGCCTGAAGTGAGCAAGCAAGCAAAGCCCTTTTAGAGGGACAAGATAAAACACTTCTGAGGGGTTGCTATCACGAAAAGGTGTTTTCCTGCTCTTCCCGTGCCCCTCTGGGCTCTTTGAAATAGTGGGTCATGCATCCATTTTGGAGAATGCGGTAAACGGTGGGCTAATTAAGCTGGGGCATCCATTAATTATTCTGATTTGGTGCTCATTTGAATCCTGCATAAATTATACACGCTCTTATCTGCACAATAAGTTGTTTTGAGGCGGTTTAGCGTAATGGGATTACTTGGCATGCTGTGCCGTAATGAACAATAAAAATGACAAGTGTTTCCAGGTCATGTTTTATGAGCACTGAAGGGTTGGTTATAGTGCCCCCTTGATTTGTGCTCTACCACACTTGTATGTCCTGTGGATAGAAGGTGGTAGACAATTACAAAGCTGTAATCAAATGTTAGATTGTGGTTTTTGATTCATTAACTATATAAGTACTCTGGGTAAACTGGGTGGTTGCAAGGGCCTTGAATTGCAGTTGCTATGGTGCCTTTGCTATGTGGTTGGTATGTGATGTGTGGTTGCTACAATAGTGTGCTCTGTGTGTTGCTATAGCGTAACGGACATTCACATGGGACAGAAGCGTTAACGGTTGACGGAAGGCTTGTCTGAAGCATGACCAACAGCCAATCACAGTGGCCACTACACATGCTCTGGTCTTCCATAAACGTAATGGCTTTGCCTAGGTTATTTGCATAAGGCGATCTGATCGGCTGACGCACGCAATGCCGCTTGAAAAGTTGAGAAATGTTCAACTTCTGACGGATCCACAATTTAGTTTGGCAACGCTTGACGTCACCCATTAAAAGTGAATGGAAAGCGTTAGCGCTTATGCCCCGTGTGAATGTAACGTAAGGAAATGGTTGACTTCTGGCCCAAGTGAAAAAAACTCAACTTGCAGGTCTCTACACTTGTTAAAAATGCTGGGTTGTTTCAACCCATGGTTGGGTGAAATATAAACATGTTCTAGGTTATTTTGAAGCAACAGTTGGGTTTGACAATTTTTTACCGAACCATTATTAAATGAAACTATGCTAGATTGTTTCGATAGAAAGTCAAAGTGATGTATTTGCCAATGTATGGTAACCCATACTTGGAATGTGACCTCTGCATTTAACCCATCCAGTGAATAGTGAACACACCCAGTGCAAGTCGTGAACACACACACATCCAGAGCAGCACCTGGGGAGCAATTGGGGTTAAGGTGCTTTGCCCAAGGGCACCACAGTTGCTACCCGCCAGTCGTGAGCCTCGAACTGGCAACTCACGGGTTACAAACACTACAATATTGACATTTTATTTAACCCATAAGTTGAGTTCATATTGTACCCAACCCTGGATTGAAACATCCCAGCATTTTAAGAGTTTATGATATACTGTAAAATTCTAGTTTGGATTTAAATTTTTAAGTTTAATCAACTTGAATTTACAATACATTTTAACTTTCTTCACTAGTGAGAAGTTGCTATAAATTATAAAAAATAAAGTTGAATTAGCTTTGTTTATTATTAGCTTTTTTATAATTTATAGCAACTCCTATCTAGTCAAGAAAATTTAAATGGATTGCAATTTCATATTGATTAAACATAAAACTTTTTAGGAATTTTTACAGTGTATTTATGCATGGTGCCATTTTCGAGGTACGTCTTTGGGATTTTGGGGCTGTTTTTATTACAGGACGATTAAAGGCCCAAGTATAGTTCACTTTTTACATGTGTGTGAAGCGCATTTCCACTGCACATGACAAACAATGGCCAACAAACCGTAAGGCATTCATTTCCTATGGAGAGTCGCAAAGGGGCTGCGTTAATTTTCGGATCGTTTTTGAGCGTTGGATCCATTAAAAAATGTGAACTTGTGCGACTACACCGCATGTTATATGCCGACCGGAAGTGATGCATTTTAGTGTATTCCAAACAAAACTGTATGTGAGGTGAACATTATTAATCTTAATAATATAAATTTTTGTTTATCTTAATCAGTAACATTTAAATCCTTAAAAAAACTATTAATTAATGATAAGCAATATATTATTAATTTAATATGTATAAGTTATTTTAATCTTGTTTCCATGTTCAAAAATTGCATTGCATAGTTGTTTATTGTTTCATTCATTTGCGTTCATTTATTTATTTCACTATGATAAATATTGGAATGAAGGCTCTTGCGCTAAAAAAATGAGCTTCTCTCCCATGTTACAATTATACTGAAACTACATTACGACTGCCACTAGGGGGCGAAGTCCGACAGTCGTGTCATTATGGAATGGAGGCGGCTTGAGTGTCAGTGTAAGGTGTGCATGATACAGATTTCTTCATCAGAATAGTCCACTTGTACTGTATGGATACCGCCAGACTTTTGTGTAACAACATACCTTGTACAAACAGGTTGCACATGCTCATTTCATTTATTTAAGTGATTAGTTTATCCACAAGATGGCAACCGTGCCAAGGGGGGCATCAATTGACAAGTTAGTCAATGAAATCAATCAACAATGGAGGCCATATATGAGAGATGTGGGTAGAGGTCAGGAAGTACCCTTAAAGCGGAACTCCACCCTAAAACAACATTATGCTCCAACACTATATTGTGCTGCCATCAAATGTACTTACCCCATATAAAAAATTAAAGCTTTTAACTGCTACAGTAACTGTAATTTGATGCGTCTTCAAATCACCAGAAGAAAAATGCACGACTACATATTCTGAATGTTCTAAATTGGGGCGGGTCTTGAGGCGAGATGATTGACATTAGATGATAACGTTCTTTGATTGACAGCTGCACAGGATGAGCTAACGTTAGCTTGCTTTGCTCTTGTTCATAATAATAACATGATAATAACTTTCTACGTAGTAATGTTTACCGTAGTTACACAAAACAAGCAACAACTAAAGCCAAATTATGTTTGATATTTTTATCATTTTACATTACCTGAGTCCACGGAAAAACCGGGCTGAAAAACAGTACTCGAAGTCCTCCTGACGAAAGTGTTGGCTGCATATTCCAATTTTTCAAGTAATCTGTTAGTGGTGTGTCAACTGAGGGTCGCGTTGAGGTAAACATAAAAACTAACTCCCGGTGACCTGAATTTGGTGTCCTTACATCCACAAACTGCACAGGTTCTAGTCATCTTTTATCAAGGGTTTTGGTTATTTCCCCTTCACAGACGGTAAAAGCGAAGTTACTCTTTGGTTGGGTTCTTCTGCCGGCTAACTTCAAGTTGACTTGAGTTGATCTGGGAGCAGGTTGAGCGGTAAAAGTAGTTATTAGGCTTGTTCGAGTTCATGCGGCGCCGCAAGAATTGACAGCCGGATGACGTCAAAGTACCGCGAGAGCAATTCACAAAACATACGGATGAGTTTGCTTTTAAATCGCTCTCGTGGAACTTTGACGTCATCCGGCTGTCGGTTCTTGCGGCGAACAAACCTGAAGGCTGCATCGATCAGTGGTTAGTGTGTGGAGCTAATGACTCGGTTTCACGCAGTGCATTCTGGTTAATTGAGACCGTTACGAAAATTCTGCTTTGTTACACTATCAATCTTATTTATCGAAATTGTGCAATTTCTGATGTAAAATGCAAAATGGAAATAAATTACCATGATAACAGGCTAGAATGTCTAGGGTTCAATTCCGCTTTAATAATACAACTGTACCATTAAAGAGTACAAATCCATTCAGATGGACCCCTGTAGGCCAGTGGAGGTATTGCATGCATCCAACGCCTATGCACACATTCCATTCAAATGAAGTGTACTTTGCGAGGTTGAAAAGAGGACTGTTTTGGAGGTGTCCTGAGGTCATTGTGAAGAGTTGCTCAGATTCACATCATATTGAGTTCTTAAAAACACCTGGTGCATGCATAGCGAAGATCAACGTCCTTGTAGACAAAAGCAATATTGGATTTATGGCGTCAGTGATGAGATGGAATAAACTTCAGGTGTCCCTTAGTTTATGTTACCAGCAGTGATCAGATTTCCCTTGGCCACCCACACCTTTTTCTAGGCTTGTTTTGTTATGTTTCGGCCCTAGAATTGTCCACATGAGTTTGTGTACCAAATTTACCATTGCAGAACTGTTTACCACCATACATGGCTTGATGGTGGTTGGCAGGATGTTGTTATGTGGGTGCTAGGGCATTCTGATCATTTTTTACTTTTGTTATAATGTTCTGGATGGTTGCTAGATGATCTGATCTCTTAAAGTAATAGTGCATCTTCCAAACAAGCCCCTTAATTTGAGGGATCATTCATATTTGTAGCACAAACCATAGGTACTTAGAAGAATAGTTCACCCAAATATGAAAGTCTCTTTTGATTTATGTGTATCTGCTTTTTGGAGCTTCGCTATATTGATCCCAATGAGGGTGAGTAAGTTATGAGAGGATTTTGTATTTGGATGAACTATTCCTTTAATAGCGCTAAGTATGAGTTATTATAAAACAACAGTTATGCTTAATTTACCACAAAACCACCAATTTATAGATTAAGAGAGCAAAATATAAAGCCATATTACTTGTGGTGAGAAACAATATGTTTTTATTGTGTTAAAGAGAGAGAGAGAGTGGGAAGGGTTTAAATGTTCAATAAAATCTGAAACGCAGTTCTGTCTCCAAGAGACGCTCACTCAGCACACAACCCAGCCCTCAATTATTCTCATTACATCCACTGTACCTTTCCTCTGAGAGCCATCAGACACGCCCATCACCAAGAAGATCACACACAAACGTGCACGCACCTTACCAGGAGAGTGCGGATCGTGCTCATTGTGACTTTTGTCCGCACACATACAGATTTAGCCCTGCAGCAATAAACGCTCATCTGAAGTCTCTCAAGGCCTGTTTTAACTATAGCCGTCATTTACTGTTTCCATCTCACCGAGGCGCACACACACCCTGTCTCCCCCCTGAGGAGGTTTCAGAGGCGTTTGCAATACACTGCAATTTGAGCTCATCTGCATGCGTGGGTAAACGTGCTTTGATGAGCTCTGCGCTTAATGGACACGCTGATTGAAAGAGCACTAAAAACAAGAACAGAAAGACAGAGGAGGAGTAGAAAAAAGAGAGTGAACAAAACAGAGAGAGGATAAAAAGTTAAATTGAAAAACAATGAGGAATCGAATCTTTTACTGCAGCAACACAGGGATGGTGCAGTGTAATAATAAGGTAAATAGGAGATAATACATTTATAGGTCGTTTACAAAACATCATTTTCAACAAAAAATGTAAAGTTTTTATTCGTTTTGACCGTTGACTTAGGGCTCAGTCACACCAAAAGCGCTTTAAACGCTTGCAAACGCAAGGCGCGACGCACTGCCTTTTTTAAAAAAGAGCAGTGCAGCGCGGCTTTTCATATTGCTAAGCAACCACCGAGTCAGCTGTCTTGTCAATCAAATATTGAAGCGTGAGCGCTCTTTTGCTGTTAACTGTCATATTAGCAGAAACTTTAAAAAGAGGGCGCTTGCTCTGACCTTGTTTGAGTGTGAGAGGAGCACAAACACGCAGAAGAGAGTGAGCGAGTGGAGTCCGGTTCTTCAAAGCAACTGTAAACTTCTCTTGCCACAACGTAAGGCCCGCCTCTCCCCGCATTCGATTGGACAATGGAAGACGCGAATGACGTCAGGCGCTCCTCCGCTCTCAGCGCTCCTTCAAAAACGCGTGCGCGGCAGGCGGCAGAAAACCGCAAGGCGCTCGGCGCGCATAAACAGCGCGCAAACGCGCCCTGCCCATAGAATATCATTCAAAAAAGGCGCCTGCAACTGCCATAAACGCTTTTGGTGTGACTGAGCCCTTACACAGTTTTTTTGAGGGGGAGGCATAGAAATAAAACTTTTGATTAATTTCAAAGGTCATGTTTTTTAAAGTATAGTTTAGTCAAAGTATAGTCATTTTTTGTACGCAAGGATCCACGTACAGTGCGCATGATGCAGTTATCGTCATCAAAACAGTGTGGGTGTACTCTATGCACACCGCCAGATTTTTGAAACCCTGTATACATTGTACGCATAGGTCACGCATGCACCTACAGAAGAATGTAGTATGTAGCCCAGGAGATAAATAGTATTTTGTTGCAATGCATATGCGTCAATGTCATGCACAAGTCAAAATCGCTTTAAAAGTCGGTTCTTGCCGCTCTGAATGAAGTCGAACAAGACTGAAGGCTGCATCGATCAGAGGTTAGTGTGTGGAGCTAATGACTCAGTTTCGCACAGTGCATTCTGGTTAATGGAGTCCATTAAAGACGTTACGAAAATTCTCCTTAATTACACTATTAATCTTATTTATCGAAATTGAGCAAATTTGTGCAAATTTCATCGCCAGATTTTTGAAACCCTGTATACATTGTACGCATAGGTCACACATGCACCTACAGAAGAATGTAGTATGTAGCCCAGGAGATAAATTGTATTTTGTCGCAATGCATATGCGTCGAATGTCATGCACAAGTCAAAATCGCTTTAAAAGTCGGTTCTTGCCGCGCTGAATGAAGTCGAACAAGCCTGAAGGCTGCATCGATCAGAGGTTAGTGGGTGGAGCTAATGACTCAGTTTTGCGCAGTGCATTCTGGTTAATTGAGTCCATTAAAGACGTTACGAAAATTCTGCTTAATTACACTATTAATCTTATTTATCGAATTTGTGCAAATTTCATCGCCAGATTTTTGAAAGCCTGTATACATTGTACGCATAGGTCATGCATGCACTTACAGAAGAATGTAGTATGTAGCCCAGGAGATAAATTGTATTTTGTCGCAATGCATATGCGTCGAATGTCATGCACAAGTCAAAATCGTTTTAAAAGCTTTAAATCGCTCTCGCGGAACTTTGACGTCATTCGGCTGTTGGTTCTTGCCGCGCTGAATGAAGTCGAACAAGCCTGAAGGTTGCATCGATCAGAAGTTAGTGGGTGGAGCTAATGACTCAGTTTCGCACAGTGCATTCTGGTTAATTAAGTCCATCAAAGACCGTTATGAAAATTCTGCTTTATTACACTATCAACCTTATTTATCGAAATTGAGCAAATTTGTGCAAATTTCATGGCCAGATTTTTGAAACCCTGTATACATTGTACCCATAGGTCACACATGCACCTACAGAAGAATGTAGTTTGTAGCCCAGGAGATAAATAGTATTTTGTCGCAATGCATATTCGTCGGATGTCATGCACTAGTCAAAATCGCTTTAAAAGTCGGTTCTTGCCGCGCTGAATGAAGTCGAACAAGCCTGAAGGCTGCATCAATCAGAGGTTAGTGGGTGGAGCTAATGACTCAGTTTCGCACAGTGTATTCTGGTTAATTGAGTCCATCAAAGACCGTTATGAAAATTCTGCTTTATTACACTATCAACCTTATTTATCGAAACTGAGCAAATTTGTGCAAATTTCATCGCCAGATTTTTTAAACCCTGTATACGTTGTACGCATAGGTCACACATGCACCTACAGAAGAATGTAGTATATAGCCCAGCAGATAAATTGTATTTTGTCGCAATGCATATGCGTCGAATGTCATGCAGAAAAACGTGATTATGCGATCGCATGATTCAACGGATAATCAGCCAAAGTCCACATATTTATGCGGGGCCACATTTTTAAATACGCCGCACTTCCGCAGCATAAATTGCAGATTTCCGTGCGCAAAATATGCGGGGCTTGCATGATTATCCCTGCATTTTCGCAGCAAAAATCACATATATCTTAGCAGAAAGTTGAAAAATGTTGCATTTACTTCACACAAGCGCAGCCATGTGTCCTGTTGCCATGGGAATGCTATAAAGTGACGTGATTATGTGACATGAACATCATTGAAAAGCTGAAAAGGCAGTTTTTGCAATTTTTGCAAGTTCCCGCGATAAATATCCTGCATATTCCATTGCATTTTTTAAGAAAACTTGCCACAAGATCGAGGATTTTTGCCCACAACAATCACAAAAAAACTGTGTTTTTGGACTGACTATACTTCGCAATGCTGTGGGTTCAACTGTGCGCATACGTTTACGTAAAAAACACACTATTCCTCTATGTAAGTGCCCATAAAGTCAAATTCTTTAAAACGATGTTGTTACGTGTATAGACATTGTGTGGCATTGCCAACTGTTGGTCTGGCATGCACAATGCAAAACATTTTTTGTCGTTTTTGCAAATTTGTGTGAACAGGGATTGTTTTAAAAACAATGTGATCTGCACTTGAATAAAGGAAGGGAATACTTTGCTATTTTCAGTACATCATTGTTGTGCAAACATACTCTTACATTTATACATCTGCCAGTACAATCAATCTGTACAATCTTCATATATATATTAAATGGGTAAGTCACGCATGCGCCTAGAGGAAAATATTTATGCCAGATGATGCATTGCATATTGTGGCAATGCCCATGTGTGGAATGTCTGTGTACACGTACGAGTCAAGTATACTTTACTTTGCAAGGCTGTGCGCTTGTCCGTGCGCATACATTCGCATACAAATATATTCCAGGCTTAAGGTGACTGCGTGTCTAAATGGTGTTAGATCTTACACCCGACTGCACACAGATCTAATGAACATTGTAGGTCATCTGCATCCACTGTACTACCACACGCATGCAAGCATTCAACAAATGACCTGGAAATAGGATAGACGTCACCGTTGTTGTCTGCTCTTGTCCGGCAGGCATTATTATACAAGACGCATAAGTGAGTCTGGCATTCTTTTGATATGGTCTTTTATCATTAGCTTCTAATCGTGTAAGGCTTGTTTAGATGTCCGTACCTAACCCCAGGCCTTGTTTGCATGCCAAACGGCTCAGTGCATTTAGACAAAGAAAGGAAACAGACAATTAGGTTTATTCATATCTGACAGTCCATGTTTTCCTGCATGTACGTGTGCGACATTAAATTGTGGGAGATGAAGGACAGAAAATGGAAATAAGATTGACAACGCAGTGTAAAAATATTGCAGGGGCTTTTACCAGACCAATTGTTGTATTGTAACATGCTTATGTGACTTATTTCACTTCCTGATTCAAGTGCCCATGCATGACATCACCACCTGTATGTAGGTGGGGCCCTTATCACTGGTTTGCTGAGTTGCGAGATTTGTACCCCACTGAGCATTCCAAGAGTTTTCCGCTGGAAGACTGGAAGAATGATAGATCGAAATGGGAGTAACAACATAAACGAGTGCAGTGGAGTGAACTGGGGCACAGAGAGGGGGCGGAGCACATGGGAGAAAGAAAACAGTTTTTGTTTTTACACCACTGGTCACGGCAACTTTGGCTCGAGGGTGGACATGCCTCTTGCATTACTGGACACTATTAATAGAATGTAATTGGTAATTTTGAAGCCCCCCAACCTCTCTGCCCCCCTTCACTGACCTCCATGTACCACCATTCTGCATTATCAACTCATCCACTCTGATGTGACCCCTTTGGGGCCTCCAGGGGTCCGAAGGGAAAAGAGCACAGAGCACAGATGCCTCCCCCACCAGCCCACTTTGTTTATTCTTCCTTGAGTGAACATGTTGCTGGGAAGGATTATGGGTAATGGTTCCTCTCGTAAGAAAAATGCGTGGTCTGTTTGCTTTATATGCTTTTGCATCTGGGCAGTCAGATTTTTTAAATTGTACAAAAGCAGTACATGGTCATTCATTAGCCAAACATAAACACAGGACGCTTTACCAAGAAAAGGTAATTATAGAGACACTGGAGAACAGCAGACCACTCATATTTACCATAATCAGTCTTGGATAAATCAAGCTGCGGTATTTAATGACTAAAGCTTTGAAGGATGTGAGCTGTGGAAAGTCACTTTAATGCCTCCATTATAGTAAGACAAAAGTAAATAATAGCATAAAATAACAATATTTTTCCATGCAACTTGTACATATAACATGTTTTTCGAAATGATCCTACCAATGATATTTAAAGGGGACATACAGTGAGGAAAATAAGCATTTGAACACCCTGCCATTCTGCAAGCTCTCCCACCTAGAAATCACGGAGGGGTCCGAAAAATCCAGAAATCACAATGTATGATCCCTTTAACATTTATTTGTATGATACAGCTGCAAACAAGCACTTGAACACATGAGAAAGTCAATGTTAATATTTGGTACAGTAGCCTTTGTTTGCAATCCCAGAGATCAAACGTTTCCTGCAGTTTTTCACCAGGTTTGCACACACTGCAGGAGGGATTTTGGCTCACTCCTCCACACAGATCTTCTCTAGATCAGTCAGGTTTCTGGCCTGTCACTGAGAAACACGGAGTGTGAGCTCCCTCCAAAGATTCTCTATTGGGTTTAGGTCTGGAGACTGGCTAGGCCAAGTCAGAACCTTGATTTGCTTCTTACAGAGCCACTGCTTGGTTATCCTGGGTGTGTGCTTCGGGTCATTGTCATGTTGGAAGACCCAGCCTTGACCCATCTTCAATGCTCTAACTGAGGGAAGGAGGTGGTTCCCCAAAACTCGCAATACATGGCCCCGGTCATCCTCTCCTTAATACAGTGCAGTCACTTTGTCCCATGTGCAGAAACCTCCCCCTAAAGCATGATGCTACCACCCCCATGCTTTACAGTAGGGATGGTGTTCTTGGGATGGTACTCATCATTCTTCTTCCTCCAAACACGTTTAGTGGAATTATGACCAAAAAGTTCTAATTTGGTCTCATCTGATCACATTACTTTCTCCCATGACTCCTCTGGATCATCCAAATGGTCATTGGCAAACTTAAGACAGGCCTGGACATGTGCTGGTTTAAGCAGGGGAACCATCCGTGCCATGCATGATTTCAAACCATGACATCTTAGTGTATTTCCGACAGTAACCTTGGAAACGGTGGTTCCAGCTCTTTTCAGGTCATTGACCAGCTCCTCCCGTGTGGTTCTGGGCTGATTTCTCGCCTTTCTTAGGATCATTGAGACCCCACGAGGTGAGATCTTGCATGGACCCCCAGTCTGAGGGAGATTGACAGTCATGTTTAGCTTCTTCCATTTTCTAATGATTGCTCCAACAGTGGATCTTTTTTCACCAAGCTGCTTGGCAATTTCCCCGTAGCCCTTTCCAGCCTTGTGGAGGTGTACAATTTTGTCTCTAGTGTCTTTGGACAGCTCTTTGGTCTTGGCCATGTTAGTAGTTGGATTCTTACTGATTGTATGGGGTGGAAAGGTGTCTTTATGCAGCTAACGACCTCAAACAGAAACATCTAATGTAGGATAATAAATGGAGTGGAGGTGGACATTTTGAAGGCAGACTAACAGGTCTTTGAGGGTCAGAATTCTAGCTGATAGACAGTTGTTCAAATATCATACAAATAAATAGTTAAAAATCATACATTGTGATTTCTAGATTTTTTTTAGATTATGTCTCTCACAGTGAACATGTACATACGATGACAATTTCAGAATCAGACCCCTCCATGATTTCTAAGTGGGAGAACCTGCAAAACAGCAGGGTGTTCAAATACTTATTCTCCTCACTGTATCATGAAAATGTGATTTTTAATATCGCCTCTCAACCTGCAATATCCAACCAAGGCCATTTAGTGCAGAGATCAGCTCATTTGCATTTAAAAGAACACACCCAAATGTCACTTTTGATCACTACTTTATACACGCAAATCACTTATTACTGCATAATAAAAAAACATAACAGTCCAAATGGCGTATGCAGTATCATGGTAGTCTGTTTTGTACTCCACAACCTAACCTATCAAAACCGACCCTTAGGATCTGGATATGTGATGTGTAAATTGCATCCAGACAAGATTTTGTGCAGGTGTTTGTGCAGTTACCTGATTTGCATAATTTCTTTAGCGAAATCAGGCGCTAAGACAACAAAGACAGCGACTGCAAATACACAGCACTGTTCACGGCCGCTGTTCATTTTGGTCGAATCCCCCCGTGATTACACTCCTCAGGTGTCAACCTATGATTGACTTATACAAAAAGAAACAGAGATAGGCGAAAGCGTTTTAACATCGAAAAACACTTCACATTTAAGGAGTGTGTCAGTGAACGGGAAGTGAAACACAAAGGACCTGGGATATTGCAAAGTGATCACTTGTCAAAATGTCAACACCTCGGGTGGTATCGCCCATCTGTCTTCTCCTTATGACAGAGTTATTGCTGGTGTCATGACCTCTTGAAATGAAAAGAAATTAAAACAAAAGAAGTGAGATTGTCCCTCTGTAGGTTTAACACGAAGCTGTGTAAATATCATATCTCTCTTAAAATAGTCCTCACCGTTGTGGTCTAACTGATTCATCGACGAGCTTCCTCCGGGGGTCACGTGTGAGGACAGAGAGCCAGCTATTCTCACCTCTATCCCGCCATTCCATTATCAACCTGCCAATCAAACATCTTTCGCTCACAGCAGGGCGCACGGAGATATAACCTCAGACGCCTTGGAGAAAATGAGCTCTCAGAGACTCAATAAAATAAATAAAGTAGTTGATTTAACAGAGATTCATATTAAATATGAATGAAATTTAAATTACGCAAGCTTTTATTAAGTGATTATGGTGCGAGCGCTTGTTCGCCTCTTTTGAAATGGCATATTTGGCCAGGTGGTCAGGGGTTAGATTATGCCGCTTTATTAACATTTTATGCTACCCTGGGAAGCGGAAGCCCATACTCAGATTACAAATTATGCAATGGAGATGGACGAAGCAGTAATATTTGAATTTGGCTTAAAGCCGTTATAGTGTTTTTGCTTAAAATGTACAAGTTTAGTATATTGCTGATAGTAACTGAATTGAATTAATACTATGATGATATAAATGCACCTTTCAATTAGAAATTAAATGTGGTTAGTGCGCCGACATATTTTTTGCCGCTCCTTTATCTCCACCCAACACTGTCTTGTCTGCTCTGCACTATCCTTTTTAAATAAATGCACAAAAAAGTTAGAAAATAAAATTACTGATATTGCTGCCAATCTTTGCTGTGGTAAGACTATTCGTTGCTCTAAAGATCTCAATTTTGGCCATCATGCTTTGGATAAACAGAGTCAGTCTCACTTTCCCATCAGATCGGTCCAAATCTTCCTCTGTTGCATGAGATCAGACACCATTGCATTGAGGTAATTGGGTTTGAATGTTGGCTTTCATGTCAGTAAGGATGTCACATCCACCTCTTCATGGGGTAATGAGGTAATCGGATTTGAAATCTGGGTAAAGTTAAAACCGGATGCAATATTGTATTTCCTGTGGTATGTTTAAAGATGGACTCAATTTTTAAAAGCTTTTTGAGGGGAACATTTTAAATAGCAACATGTGTGTTGTATCAGACCTGTTTGAATGCATGCAAACATGCTTACTTCTGATATGAACCATTTCAAATTTTTCTTTGCAAAAGAAAACCATTTTGATCAGTATTAAAAGCGCAGCTACTTTTTTGCATTTTTAAATCGACTCCCCTGGGATAGTTATAATCCTAACAAGACATAAAAGTGCACTGTGAACAGTTTGATCAGACAAGCGGAGGCAGTGATCCAGACGCTATACGTGACAAAGCCAGAAAGAGCGAATTATTACAGTTTCGCCTTGCAGAGTCGGATAGCAAGTCTGATAAAATGATCCATTTAACATGTTGATGGATGGGAAAGTGACCGTTGAGTATGAGGTCATCCTGGAAATGCATGGCGAGGATAACAAATGAAACACAATGCATGCTTGCCTTGAGTCTCAGCATGTAAAGTAACCATAAGATGTCATTGTACACTTAACTAGTGATAGACATAGCATTAAAAGAGATTTAAAGAGACGAATATATATAGTTGCCTGATAATTGTTTTTTTCACTAATTTCGAGGACAACTTGGAAGTTATGAATGCCATACTATGAATGTGATGACTTGCATCAAAAACAGTTAAAGGAAAACACCACCGTTTCTCAATATTTTACTATATTTTTACCTCAACTTAGATGAATTAATACATACCTATCTTTTTTCAATGCGTGCACTTTTAATCTTTGTACAGCGCTTCTTGAAAGTCTTAGCATTTAGCATAGCCCCATTCATTCCTATGGCTCCAAACAAAAGTTTTATTTTGTGCCACCACACTTACTTGTGTAACTACTCATGTAACAGTCTTTAAATAGGAAAAACATGGAAGTGTTTGGTGGCTTCTAAATTCATCCGTGTTTGGAGCCATATGAATGAATGGGGCTGAGCTAAATGCTAACACATTCACGAGGCACTGTACAAAGATTAAAAGTGCACGTATTGAATAAAGATTGGTATGTATTAATTTGTCTACGTTAAGGTAAGAACATAGTAAAATATTGAAAATGGTGTTTTCCTTTAATAAGCCATTGCAAAATATAATATGTAGAGATCAGATGCAAAAGTCGCTAAACGCCACCTTTGTCAAAAATGAGATATTAACTGAATGCTCCTGGCACGCATTACTTTTGCTTCAAATCCGCTTAATCCCGGCCTCAGGACATTCAGAAATACTACTTGGCAGAATGCCTTGATGATTTTTCAGTAAAAGTCCTCAAAGTGCACAGAAGATGAATGTGAATCACATTCAAATTTTTGTCCTTTGTGAGGACTTGGACCTGAATGCAGCTATTCAATATGTCTTGTCCAAAGTAGTGGAGGTTTTTGCAAAAAGGTTTTGCATGCAACAACATTCAATATTTATTAAATACCAATGAAAGTGACATTTGTAAAAATAAGGCATTTTAATTACTGACTGGCACCTTTTCATTGCCATTAACTCATTCCCCGCCAGCCATTTTTTGAAAAGTTGCCAACCAGCATTTTTGTGATTTTCAAAAGATGAATTGAAGGAAAATGTTCTTCTAAAAATATATAAACATACAAATATATCAAATGAAAGAACAAACCCTCTGCTTTCAAACAAACAAGCAAACAAAACGAAAAAAAAACGTTTCATCCTATCTATATTTTTATCTCTGCTTATAAACTTTTATGAAATATATGTGTATTTTTCTTTAAAAAAAAAAAGATTTTTTTAGCAAAAAGCTGAAATAATTGCATTTTTGTGAATTTTGTTAGAGATCAGATTCAGAGCGATTATCAAAACATACACATACACAGTTCTGGTTGTTACCAGCAGCAGACAGTAAACACCCAAAAAAAGAATGATCTCTTTAGCATGTCGCATTCAAAAGTTATTCTTATTTTATTGAAGGGTGTGAAAATACATTTTTCATATAAATATTAATTTTTTGTTTTGCACATATAATAAATAGCAAGAGATTATTAATGAACACAACCAAAGAAAATGCTGTGAATGGACTCATTTTTTAGAGTAGGACCTAAGAGAAAAGATGGTGTTGCATTTGTGTCTGTCTGTGCTATCTGAGGCAGTTCACACTCAAGTTTCACATATGTTTACAAAATACCATTTTTTACCTCATTATTCATTCGACGATTGTTGGATATATGATGACAATAGAATATAATGATGTAGCCTTATTCCTGAGAGTGAGAGCTTTCATTTGATATAAGACTTGCCCATGTTTGTCATACTTGAAAAATATGAAATATGTGAATATTAAATCATTTAAAAAATATGGGGGGGGGGTGATAGTGTAAATTAAGTGTAAATAACTTTCTTACAGTAAAACATATCTCAAAGTGATGCATATATGAAGAAAGTAGAGAGTCTAAGCTTTCAAACAGTATCTCATATGTGTTACTGGGTCCATGACATACCATTAAAAATTAAAGGAATATTTTATAAAGTCAAAATAAGATAATTTTGGACCCGGTACAGGGTCCACAGAGTCAAACAAGTTAAACTGTAATGCAGAAAATGCTAAATAAGTGCTCAGGGGATTTCCATGCAGTACCTGTGATTTTAGTAATAGTAAATGTGACCCTGAAAGTGTTAATAACATTGCTTTGTCAGAAACCTCAGCCTCATTATTCTTGCATTGAAACAAATCATTTTGTAATACAATGAACAGCTAGACTTTTCTAAAGTGTAAGAGATCTGCGTTCAGTTAAACCATTTTTAGGTGAAACCGATTGGGCATTTTTCCCAGATTTTGACGAATGTATCCAGTGTGTGATGTGGACATGGAAAGTAAGAAGTTGTAAAGTATCATCAGAGCTGAAGTAGTTTTGACTCAAGGAACATAGCAGGATGATAAGGTTGTAAAAGTGATGCTAGCAAGGGAAAATACAAATAATAATGTGGGTCATTTGGAGTCTCCGGTTTCCCTACCTCAGTTTCTGTCTATTCTCTCCTCATTTTTATTTTCAGCTCATGTGGAAAACCCCAGTGTTTTTAGGCAGATCACAAACTGATGTTAGTTTATTACACGCTGGGAATGCAACCTCATACAAGTTCTTACCGGCACCATGGTGTCAGTCTTTTATATTCATTTGTTTGATTTTTTTATATGTTCGGAGTCCTGGAAAGGTGCAAATTAAAGTTTATTCAACAGTAAATAGTTTATGCTAACATTTTGAATGCTGCTTGAATAAAGAATTGCTTCTTTTCAGAGTAAACAACTTGCAAGGGGTATAGACAGGAAAACATTGAAACATTACCTGAGAGGAAATGGTTAAAGCTCATTGAGGTTGGCAATAAAAAGCAAATATACTGTCTTAAGAATACAGGCCTTGAGATGAGAAATCCAAGAGAGATTGTACACGTCTACTTTATGATTTACTTGATGCTAAGGATGCCTGATAATTTGAAATGTTTCAAGACCTCAATCTAAAGGTATAGACTTGTGAAATAGAGCTTACAATCTCTGTAAGCTGTGCTTTAAAAAATATCCATCTATTCATGAATATCTGCTGACGTCACTCACATCTCAAACTTGTCTTCCGCCATTTTGAGTACCTGAAGTGGTCGCAAAAGAACTAGAAGCTATGCCTTCAATATGCTGTGAGCATCAAAATCGCTATTTTTACAACACTAAAAAGGCTCGACACAACATGATACTTTGCGCGAAGTATCACCTGTGTCTCTACACGTTAACTCAAGCATTGAGAACATTGTTTGTATACACAGAGTTTACTATAAAGAAGGTTTTGAACAACTGACTTTGGTTGTTTTGGTGTCCGCTCCCCGCCATCTTGCCAGTCAAGATGTATCAATCTCCGAATGTGACGTAAGGAGGGACGAGAGCACAGATGATAGCATCCTAAAGCATAGTTCCATATTAATGCCCAGATAATTTGTTGTTATGTCGCAAGTGAAAAACAACATTGACCTTCTAGTTGAAAAAGGAGCCTCATATGAGATTCATGCATTCGGAGATCGATTCTTTATGTCTGGCAAAGATGGCGAGCGGACACCAAAACAGCCAAAGTCAGTTCTTCAAAACCTTTCTTTTAAGTAAACTCTGTGTACACAAACAATGTTCTCAATGCTCGAGTTCACGTGTAGAGACACAGGTGATACTTCGAGCAAAGTTTCATGTTGTGTCGTGCCTTCTTAGTGTTGTAAAAATAGTGGTAGTTCGTTGGCAGCGGACAGCGGCTGGAAGAACGCATCACGGTTCAAGTAGGCATCACACCCTAACCAAGATATATATTTTTAAAGTAGCGTTTCTTTTTATGACAGTCGAGGTGCGAAATTTTGTCTTTCGTAGCCATTTCCTGTATCCGTAAGAATCATAGACAGTAAAAGATAAGAAATTCGTAAATCGTAGCATGCTAGCCAGTGCTTGTCAGTAGCCTACTGGTACTAGGTAGGTACTCAAAATGGCGGCAGTAAGCTGAAAAAAGGGCGGATGACTTAAAGGTCACATGACTGATAATCATCTATAGGCCTTGTTGAGCATTGTACTGTAGGTACAGATCTTTTTGTGGCTTAACAAAATTGGATAAGCTCCCTTCCCAAAATCTGCTAATAGGCATTATTTAAAAAAAAAGAGAATGAAAAGAAACAACATTATTGGACAACTAAAGATTTGTTGCAAGTCAGTGCACGTAATACAAAATCATAGTCCAAAAGTCTGTCTAACAGTAACACAATGGCAAGAATGCAATTATATACAAGGATTTTCTCCAAGAAACTGTTGAGATTTAATACAGGTCTGCCTTTTCTCTTTCGGGAAAAATGAATTGGGCTGACATGTTCTTTTGAAGGGAGCTGGGACCGGCTCATCATTTGCTTTTAATGGATGTTGCAACACCAGGCTTGGCAGGACTAACTTTGCTTTGTGGATCAATACTTCAACCAAGATTTTTAGCATTTCACTGGAACCACACTCAGTTCAAGGGTTCTGGCCTGAAGTGTAGCTGTTGCAGCTCGGCACTTTTTAACAAGCTGTCTTAGAGGTGGTACTTTGGCAAGAGAAGCCAATGTTTTCCACCTGTTACCCATTGAGAGATGGATGATGGTATGATATCGGATGAGAACATGGCAAGGAAGCTTGGAAACATGCCGTGCCGCTTGGCACAAAGAGTGCTGAGTGTATTCTCTGAAGCTTTAGGAGCAGTCTCCAGACACGTTTCAGAGCGAAGAAACTTGTCCAAATGTGAATTGGTGATATGGTTGCATTTTTTCTTTAGCTTTCTCCTTCATTCTCTCTACCCGTCAGTCAGGGTTTCTTTAACCGTTTTCTCAGTGCAATGAAAAATGAATCAAGGAGGTAAATAGCTTTTACATAGATGATTTGATACCAATCAGAGTGGATTTATGTGTATCAGTTCTTTCAAAGAGAGGCAATTACGATCTACTCACCATACAATCTTTCCTGTCAAATACATGTTTACGAATGTGGATTAAATGAAATATTTCTATGCTTTTTCTCTTTGTTCTGTCGTTCTCTACGTGATGATGTTTTTAATGATAGTTGTTCAACCCGTTTGTCTTAAGGAGGTTGAATTTTCTTTGGCACAAGGGAGCGAATAAACGAAATAAAAACGAAAGGACATAATTGAAGTAAGAACGTGATGGTATAGTGGCTTTACAAGGTTGTACGAAGGAGAACCTATACTGCTTCATTCCTGCACAAAATTGGTTTTAATAGTATAGACTACAGCTTTTGTGGTCCTTTGTTGTTGTTTGTTTTTACTAATATGCTGCAATTGTACCGGTATATACACAGATATTTTCTGGGTCTCATAGTCACGGTGTGAACCTGGCTGTATTTTGAGATAAAAGCCTGAAGTCCATCATTAAAAAGTGATTTAGAGGTAAGCAAACCTTCCTCCACCTGTCTCACCCTGAGGCGGTCTGTGTCTTGCGCGTGTGTGTGAGAGAGATCAGACGGTCCCATTGCGTATTCATTGTGAGGTGGCATATCTAGGTCAAACTCGCTGGCAAATCACATTACTCATGTGGGAGCTTTCTTATGTTTTCTTTTTTTTCCATCTTGTGTTGTTGTCTTGAATTGTCACATGGATTGTCACATGGATCCATTGCCTTGGTGAAATATTAGCGTGTCACATTGTTAACATCATATCTGGTGCAATGCATCTTAACATGTCAAGTTTGAAAACTATTGTTCTTAATAGCTGTGACATTATAACTATACAATATGCATACTGAATTGTAATTGGTCTGCTTTGATGCATTTTTTTGCACAGTGAGTTACGCTTGCTCTTTTCTTTTGTCATATTGCAGTCAGATTGTTGATTCTAATGCTGAGTTTACACCAACCGCATTTGAGACGTCAAAATCGCGTCTACTGCGCGTGGTTTGCCGCTTGAACAATTTGAATGCATTCGCGTGTGTAGAGCGGAGTAGACGCGCGGAAAAAGCAAGCATTTGACGCACGTCCGAGGCAAAATCCGCTTCTTGTGGGAGGGGCAAGTGCTATCCGGTTGTCTGTTTGCAAGATGACTGATGTGGATTTTGCATTTATCGAGAGTTACCAGTTTGTATTTGGTCACCTTACGACGCGGGTCGATAAACGTCACGTGACTCAAAAGTGAAGTGTGTATTAAAACTTACCAGGTTGCCCAATGTCCTCACTGACACTCTTCCAAGCGAGGTCCTTCTTATTCCTGTCTCCTCTATAGAAATAACAACTTGTGTCGTATAGCTCCGGGTGACTGCTCACGGACAATATCAAGCTTTGGTTGAATGAGTGACTCGGGCGGGGCTGCCACCATAGCAGCAAGCAGGCTCCTGATTGGTTAACACGGAGCGAAATTCCGCCAAAGTTCACATGGTCTAATCAGATTCAATGGATTATGCTAAGCTATGCTACAGTGGTACTGCCAGACCCGAAGATCGGCTGAATAGATTCCAAAACAGTAAAAATCACATTTTTAACTCTAGGGGAGCTGGAAAATTTGCCTATTTCCAAAAAAAGTGGAGTGTCCCTTTAAATACTGTGGCTGCAAATATATTGATTTTGGATTTGTTTTTCACAACATAATTTCCATACTTACATTTATGTTATTCCATCTTTAAAGAGTTTACTATTATTCCAAAATGTGAAAAATATGAATAAAGAGTAAGTGACCTTAAACTGAACAGTAATGTATATTCATAATGCATATTGAGTGTCATAACAATGGCTGAGTTTAAAGCAGCTCTGCTCAGACATTTCCATGCAGACCCCGTGTTTCCTTCAGGAAATGCAAATCTGGTCCGTTTGCATGAATTAATTAGCAGTGTTTTGACCAATGCATTTTTTTTTAATTTTGCTACACTTTTCAGCCTTTGGGCGACTCTCTGAGCTGCATATATTTATGATGTACACATAAATGTACACACCAACATAGCAATTGTGTGAAATGTCTCCATGCGGTCTCCCTTAGGATTTCTGCAGCATTGCTATAAATATATTCATCAAATGCACTCACAGTTTGGTGGATGCGTACCGTATCCATGTGTGCCAAGATTTTCATTTGCCATTTTGTTGGTCTCATTCAGACCCAGAAATACTGAGTCACGGACACCGGTTTCAACACTTTTAGCAAATTACATCTTTTATGAGGAACCTCTGTAAGATCCAAGTCTTTGTATAGGTTTCAGGACAGCCTGGAATATCTTAATTTGTCTTTTTCACACCTTTTCCAAAGCTGGGTTTGACAACGGAAGCGTGGCAGTGTGGCATTAGAGGTCAGGTATAATGAGGTCTGTAGGGACGGGTTTAATCGCCGGGCTTTGGCACATAACATCGGTATAAACAACAGAGCTTGTCGCCAGGGTAACAGTGATGGTGTAGTGACTCGGGCATATAATAATGATGTCCCTATTAACATAGGCTAAGTACTAAAGGCTGGGAAAAACTGGAGATGCACTTGATACCTCTGCACCTTTTCTTATTCGCTTTGTCTCTTTCTCTTTTAATTAGATATTACCAGGAATCTTTCAGTACAGGCTGTGATTTCAGCCTCCCTCTACCCTTGAGTGAATGACCTCGATACTCCAGTAGCACAGAAGAGGAACATAAAGAACTAACAGATCCAGATTTCTCTGTCTTACCTAGCTGAACAAGAAGATATTAAAATTACATGTGGCTGACTGGGGCCTTGCCTTAGGAGCAGTACAGCTCAGGCTTATGCAGTAAAACTAAATTTAAAATCCTGCAGAAAGAAATGAAAGTCGATGCAGTTTCCAGATGCCAAAAGTCCATATTTTTATATTTTCTGTATGAAAAAGCATATATCAGTGACATTTATTATTATTAACAAACTTTTGAATACAATATGTTTTTTTAAGGTACTATTGCAGGCGCTGTAAGGACCCCATTAGGGTGGTCCTTATAATGGGTCAAATTTTTTTTTTAATTTTTTTATGTTCAACTCTCACCGCCTAAATGTGTTAGGATATCAATAAAAACACACTATAAAATGTTTTGAATTGTTCCTATCTAGAGGTTGCTCAAAGCCTTTGAATATTTCCGAAATCAAATATTTTTGCAAAAACTGTACCATTTAAAAACGCACAACACACATAAAACTTGCTTTTTGGAGGGTAAATTTGCTCCAGTTATTTTAGTCTCTTCTGATCCGAGTATAGCGGACTTGCTTCGTGTTGCTTCAGCCATTGTCTCAGTATATATTGTCTGTTGTGCTTCATGCACATTGAAGATTTCTTGCTTTAAAAGACATATCACAACTAAAACAGGAGTTTTAATTGCATGGTCAAAGTCCATTGCTGCCATTAGTATATATTATGAAACAATTATACATGCTAGCACAAAGTATCACATAATACGCGAATGTGTTAAACTTCAAAGGTCTTGAGCAACCGCTAAATATTAATGAATATTGAAACAAATTTGCTTAATTTTTATTTATTTATTCAAACATATTGGTGGGGTGAGAGCATGAACTATTAAAAGTTGAAAAAATAAGGACCACTCTAGACCCCATGCTGGTTATAATCCAGATAACAATATATTTTTACATTTATGCATTTTAGTAGATTTTTTTACCCAATATGACTTACAGAGAATTACATGGTACACATTTTATCATATGTTTCTTTCCTGAGATAAAACCCACAACCTTTTGCGCTACTGATGCAATTCTTTACCACTGAGCTGCCCTAAAATGTTGAGGTAAAAATTAAACTTAAAAATATTAGTATTTATTAGTACAAAAGTCAACAAATATTTTAAAGTTGAATTAACTCAAGATTTTAAGGCAAAATACACACTTACTTTTTTAAGTTAAATGACTTTCTTTTTTAAAAAGTGTACAAGAACACGCATATAAAAAAGGCGCAACCAAAAAATGTAGGGCGATTTTGTGAAATTGATTTTTGAAATTTTCTTTTTTTTAAATAATCATAGCATAGCATGGCTTAAAACGTTCATAAAACACGCAGTTTCTACTTATCTGATGTTAATCTGGAGTACCTATAGAGTAGAAAATACATCCTTCATATTTCCGAAGAGTCTTAAGTTTTATCAGATTTATAAAAGACAGATTGCTTTACAGATTCTTTTCCATACTGTACAAAAAACTTCGGGATGAGTTACGAACTGCGGGAGGGGGGAGTCACGAGTCAACACTTTATACAACACTGACTGGATAACTTATGATTGACTACATGTTTTTGTCGTTTATATAATATGCACTTATGCGCCTATATTCAACAAAACACAGAAGTCTTACTTACCGCATGCAACTCATGACCCGGTTGGGACTTTTCAATGAAATCCAGCGCATCAAACACACACGCAAAACTCCACTGCTACCCCGGATAATAAACTATATCCATTGTTTCATTAATACTGACTTTCTTCTTATATCCAAAAACACACTTTTTCTTTCGTGCCATTGTTGAGTTTTATATAAAACAAACATGTCACGTGAAGTGATGCCTGTAAGTTAGCGTCCTCAGCTCTCGCTCTTCCGCTGATTGCCGTGCGTGCGTGGTTTTCCGGGAGAAGTGCCCATAAAAAGAAGTGATACGTATAGCGTACCCCTGAAACGTCAGTTGGACCCGTAATCGAAAAAAAAAAAACTTTCCAAAGCTTGTAAGAACCCTGGCAAAGTGCATTCAGCACAGAAATACTCTGTAACACGTCCAGCTGCTTTTTTGACACTTTGCATTTGTTTAGCATGAGGAAACAACTCTTAAACAGTGTTAATAAGTCAGAATGCATGAAATACTGTTGACCCCCCTCCTTTAATTGATAGAGCATTGCATTGCAAACACATATAATGTTGAAGAAATATGTAGCTTAAATTACTGTAAGTCACTTTGTATAAAAGCATCTGTCAAATGCATAAATGTACAGTATATGTAAGGATTGAGTATTGCAAATTTAAAGGGGTCAGTTTTCATTTTATGTTGACTTACCCTAAGCATTCAGGTTTATACAGAAGTCTGTGCTGTTGATAGCCTTGAACTCTTATTTTTCTTGATCGCAGCTTTGTTGTTACTATAAAGAAGCACACCCTGTCTTATTTAAACTCCAGACTCCAATTTGTCTGACCCTGCAAGTCCATTTCAGCTAACCCGGCTCCTCTTTGGCTACTTAATGGCCTTGGCCATCTTCTGTAGGACCAGGCTAATAAGGAAAACTTGTGTGGTGTATCTTGATGTTGTCTTGTTTTAGCTCTGAGCATTACCATCAGTTTCATGAATTTTAAATCTTAATGTCTCTAAATAGGCTATAATGTAACAGACAGATATCTTGGTCTTTAGTGTGTCTGGGCATCTCTTTCGGTCTATATATATGGGGTTAAACTCTGTTGACACGCTAATGTTCATCCTTTGGGGCCATGTGGTACATTACTGGTCTGTAAATCAATATGTCTAAGGTCGAAACAAAGAATATAAACCAAGTAAAAAAAAAAGAATGGCAATGGACGTAAGGTCAAAGGTCAGTAATGTCTCACATAAAATAATTAATCATAAATATTTCAGTTACTCTTTTGGTCTGGTATAAGTCAGCACTGACTTTATAGCTGCCAGATAAAGAACAGTGTGTGCATGTTAACACAAACACAAGATATATTTTTTTCATTTGGTGTAAATTTTGAACCATGGGTATGCCACTAAAAGTGATTTTACAGCCGTTTACCGCATATTTGTGTCAGAAATTTGCTTTCCCAAAGGTTACAACCCTTCAGCTTTTGAGACTGACAACATAAAAGTCATTTCATCACATAGCACATTCGGTTGAGAATGTGATACATAAAACGTTTTGTGCTACGGTTGCTCTAGACGCAGGCGTCCCGTGTCACGTCTCCGTAGTGTAAACAGGCCATTGTAATGCATTGCTTTGTGTGGAGAAATGTTAGCTTTGACAGTGCTGGTGACAGAGATGAAGGGGTGATTGAGGAGATGGTATTATTCAGCTGTATAGATGTGGGCTGTTGAATATAATGGCATAGTCCTTTGGGTAAGCCGACGTTTTGTTGAGCATTAAAACTCAATTGCTTTCTACCTTGACGGCTATGGTTCTTTCTACGCAAGGCCTTCGCTGAATAAAATCTGTGATTCTGTTTGCGAAGGTGTAATTGAGGTGCGTTTGTGTGTATGGGATGTTTTTCAAATGTTTTCAAAGAGAAATCTAAATTGGAAAACCTACATTGGGAGAACTTACCTCAGGAAAACTGAGTATATAGTGGTGGAATACTGGGAATGGAATATTGGCATGTCTGTGTAGTGTGCAGTCTAATGCCATACCCAGCTTAAACTGGTCTGTGAGTTTTGAGCACTTGGACGATAAACCAGCTACTGTAACACTAATTTGGCAAGGCTGGGAAACCAACTAGACCAGCTGGAGATCGTTGTGGCCGACCAGCAAATTATCTTTTAACCTGTTTTTTAGCAGGGTACTATTGTTTTATTTTAACAGTTTGTAAAACTGAATGAAGAGTTTGATTCCAAAACACAATAAATCCATTTGGACAAATTTAGGTAAAAACGCGTTTTCTATACTAAGAAAGTGACAAGATGAAAACTACTATTTTACAAACTTTCACATAGCATTTTTAAGTTAATAATATTTATTATAAAACGGTTAGTTCCAATCCTTGATTCTGATTGGTCAATAGGTGTGCTTTATTCGCAATAAAACACTGCTATGACCGCTTCACCCAACGGTTCTATTTAATTTCACTGCGCCCTTAGCAACACCCTTAGCAACACATAAACATATAATGAGACAAAGTCTGAGAACAGTTTGATGTTTTTATTTGAACTTTCATGTTGTTTTTCGCAGTCAGGGACTATTTTTTCTAGCGGAAGGAATGCTTTTATTAATTTAACTTCATGAAAGTTGCACTAATATTTTTTTTACTTTAATATTGTGTGGTAACCGTTTTATAAAAGCAATAAGGTACTCGAGGCAAGTGCTGTATCGTGAATAAGTAACGGCTGAAGGGGTTGCAGGCACTCCGCTTCGCGTCGTGCCTAACAACGCCCTTCAGCCGTTACTTATTCACGATACAGCACAGCCTCTCGTACCTTATTGCTTACATAAAATTCAAATCCATAATTTGATTTGAAAGATTTATTATAAAAACTGATTATTTTTTTCACAAAATGCAATAAATCCATTACAAGTTTTTTCCACAAAATGCTATAAATCTATTAAATCAATATATAAATGTGCATTCATCTTTGTAATGTTATATTCATTTAGTTGACTAGTGGTATACACTGATTAAACATTAATGTTATTAATCAAAACACTTACTTTGTGATATTAAGAACACTGTCATTGCTGCTGTCATCCTTGATGTCGTTGCTGAACTTTTTTGACAGCGATCAGCTGTAAAATGTTTTACTCTTGCTTGATTTTCGTGTTCTTCGAGTAAAATAATGGAAAGTTTTTCATAAGATCCCCTGGGGTCAGTGTGTTAGCATGACAGAAGCTTCATGCTGTGGGGAGAACAAGCAACAACTGGCATTTTTCCTTCACCCGAGTGCCTCTCACATAAATTATTATATTTTGATGGCTTACTTCACAGAAAACCACCACAGGTTTATCAATGCCATCAAAATTAATATTTTGTTTTTGTTTGTGTGTTGACCAAGAAGTACAAAGTAGATGAGGCAAACTATTATAATGTGTGTATCCAAGACGCTAACATTAATGTTTACAATGCGTGGAATGGTGCGCTGTGATTTGTTGAGCAGATTTATTGCATTCTGCAGAAAAGGAAGATTGGTTTCGGTTTGGATAAAAGGGAGAAAAGATGACAGAATAACACGGGGGATATCAGATTTTGCGTAAAATGAAGAAATTACTTTTTAGTACTGACCGGTAGTGTTGTAATCAAGACCGCCTAAATCGCCTAAACCAAGTCAAACCAAGTCATGACCAAATCAAGACCAAGACAGGCAGAGACAGAGACAAGACCAAGACTTTAAAGGGTCGATACCAAGTCAAGACCAAGACAGGCCGAGACCAAGTCAAGACCAAGACCAGTGCAAGTCACTGCATTAAAACACATAAAATATGGAATATACCTTCTGATTAGGCACTTCTGGTCTGTGTGTGTGTGTGTGTGTTTGTGTGTGTATGCACGTGCGTGCGTGTGTGTGCGTGTGTGTGTGTGTGTGTGTGTGTGTGTTTGTATGCCATCAGAGAAGTTGATAAAATAATCAAAGGCATTGCAGATATGTGGGAATTTATCTTTGTTTATAAGCAAATAAAAGTGAACAAACACTTAAGAGCTGAAATCAACTTAACCATTTAGTCTTTCCATGGCTTGTCATCCACTTAACACAATGCAGGTGTTTTAAGTAATAAAATTAGAAAAATTGTCATTGGGAGAAACTTAAACAATGCCAACATCATATGCCAAACCTGAATAAACTGCATAAAATTAATGATAATAAATAAATTTGTGGTGTGCCATCAGTTGTGGTCTTGACCGATCTTGAAATAAAATTCTGAGTCCTCCTTGTCTGAGACCGAGACGAGGCCGAGTAAAAATGCGGTCGATTCCAAGACAAGACCAAGACCTTTAAAAAGTGGTCTCGAGACCGGTCTCAAGAACTACAACACTACTGATTGGATTCAATACTGATTTTTAAAGGCACACAAGGCAAGTCTGAGTATTATTTCTCTACTAGCTCCCCCTAGTGTCTGGGAGTAAATGCTTTCTATATCTGAGACTTTACGAGACTGAAGGACACCGGGTCGGATACAGCGAACTTGCAAGTGGGGTATTCTTCCTACAGACGGTAAGGGCGGGCGAGAGGGACTTCATTCGTCATGTAATGAGTCATTTAACCATATACCGACTTACGAAGATGATTTATTAACATAAAAATGCTGCCTTGTGTCCCTTTAAATCAGTATAATAAACTCTTGTTTCTTTTAGCAGTATGGAACGTCTCATGATTTATGACATTGTTACGTTTAAGATGACAATAGTTTGGCCCACTTATCTGAAGTTAGCTGAAGTTACGTGCACTGCATTGTGGGATTTCTTATTTTTTCGCACAGTATGTGATTAAAGAAGTATGTCCGAATTCAAAGTACCCATAAAGAGTATGCATAAAGTATGCTGGAGTCTGAATTATGCATTCAATGGACACCTTACAATCCCATGAGTCTATGGGAGAGGATTTGTGAATGAAGATGACATGACGCAACTGACGCTGATATTTCATATGACTGCATGCCTTCTTACTATATAAAAAATATTGTTTGGGTTTGTTAAGTGTTCACTTTTTCAAAATAAATACCTACTAAAGTATGCATGTGATTTCGGATAGCCTGCATACAGTATTTCGGCAAATGTTTTAGGTCAGTCGTGCATGCATAGTGCATACTGCAAAAAATAGTAGGATGGTATTCTAAACATAGTAAATATAGCCTTACTCCATGTGTGAAAATGCCAAAAGTGCCAGATTAGTCATTAGCAATTATAACTTTTTTTTAGATTTGTATATTTCTGTCAGGTTCTTTCAATGCTATAAAACAAACGTGTGTGTATGTGCATGCGCGCGTGTGTACGTGTGCGTGTGTGTGTGTGAGATAACATGTATAACTAAGTATTTTTCTAGCGGGCTGGTGTGTGTATTTATGATTGTGCATGCGAGGATGAGCGTTCCTCACCAGCTCACCGCTACACCCCCCCATCCACACGCTTTTGTTTTGAAGCCGGCAGGTGTTTAGGTGCTCATTACTCATGGCTGTCAGAGGAGCAGAGGGGAGAGATGCTTAGTGATGGCCCATTAAACTGTACTTTTGTGCTTTGGAACTGAAGACCACACTTTATGATGAAGTCAGTGGCAGTGTGTGTGTGTGATTGGCATACAAGAGGGCCACCTGAAGAAATGTGCTTACTTTACACCAAACTGTACACCTATGCATGCCACTTATATCCATCTTATATCCTGTAGGACAATTTACTGTATGTATTAAAGTTAAATATTTGGGGTTTATTCATTTTTACTAATAATATATTTTATTCAATAGTTGTAACAATGTAAACTGTGCTGGAATCTGAATGTCCATCACGCAATCAGGTGGTATCTGTAACAAGTGTAGGAAACTGATCCCCAGGGGACTTAGCAAACCGCATTAAAACTTCCAGACAAATAGACTGTTTAGTTCCTGCCAAGTCCAAATTCATCTCCATCAGACGTTGGTTATTACTGGTGACATTCATTTTGACCCGCCGAAGCCCTCGCCTCACTGTGAGCTCTGCGGCCACTGAGCCAACACATAGCCCGGCCAAAACCAATAGCATTGATTGAAGCTCATTCAACTGGAGAATACACGGACAAAGCACATTGTCTCTGTGTATATGGATGTCTATTGTCCTGCGATTTGTTTACCACTTAATTATGTCGGTTCATTTATTTTGTACTACAGAGAAGAAAAGCTGGAAGGAAATGTTAAAATCATTTATTTTGGCTGAACCAATCAGAGAGGAGTTTTGTGGATGACTTAACCAATCATGTGTCCCATTTATGTTTTATAAAATCACTTTAAATCGGTACCATGTCAAAAAAAAAAAAGAATGGTCCTATAATATGCACCATTAAGGTACAAATATGTATACATTGGGGGTACCAATATGCACTATTTGGTGCTAACAAGCACCTCCGATGTACTAATATGAACTCTTTAGGTGCAAAGGTGTACGATTTGAAATGGTACCGCCCCAGTGACAGCTACACTGCAAAAATTTACTTTGTTAAGTAGTATTGTTATCTTGTTTTTAGTGCAAATATCTAAAATGTATTAAATCAAGATGTGTTTTCCTGATAAGCAAAATGACATAAGAAAATAAGTCTAGTTTATAGACAAAAAAATAAATACAATTTAAGAGAATTTGTGCTCAAAACAAGCAAATAATAATAATAATAATCTGCCAATTTTTTTTTAATTTAGTGTTTAAGAAAAAAGTAAACTTATTTCAATTTTTTTTTCTCACTCCATTAGCAAATATTTTTGCTTGTTCTAAGAACACATTCACCTAAATTTGATATATTTGGTCTAAAAACTAGACTTCTTTTCTAAAGCCATTTTGCTTATCAAGAAAATGCATCCTGATTCAAACATCTTTCAATATTTGTACTGAAAACAAGACAAAAATACTAAGTAAGAAAGTCATTTTTTTTGCAGTGTAGGGATTGCGGCTAGAAGGGATACAGCTACGGCCAAATCTAACTCTAATGTTGGGTTCACACCAGACGCGTTTGAGGCGTCAAATTTGCGTCTACCACGCGTAGTTGGACGCTTTAACATTTGGAGTGTACTCGCTTCATTCGCGCATGAAAGCTGCGCGTGAAATTCTAGTCATTCGAGACATTCACACGAAAATTTGCATCATGGGATGGGCTTCTGCAACTTTGCTCGCTTCCTTTAATCATGTCACTACTAGAGCAAGTTCTTGATTGGTTAATGCTGCGCGATTTTTCCGCCAAAGTTTCCCTTTTTTAACTTGCGCGTTTCCTGGGGCAAGGCTCAATTGGCGCCATTCGCGCGAACAAGGTGGAATCGCGTCTTCGGCACTGCACTAAATGCCACATGTTTTTTAAAATAAGTGTATTGTGTGACTCTGCCCTTATTTCACAAGAAATGCAATCTACTCTTTCAGCTCATTAGAGTCTTTGTAGTTTCACTCTCTGTTTGTTAATAACAATTATGCCCAAAGCCTCAGGCATTGTAGCGATGAATAAAATCCAGCGGTAGCATTGGTCCATTTCATCTGCAAATTGATGTTGACTCCCATAAGAGTTTTACTGTAAGGGTAACAGAATTCACATTTCGGCCTAGAAGATAATCACATTGCTTAGGAGAAAAATTGCTTTTGACCTTACTTGTTTGTGTACTTTCGAGTTGGAAATTGTCTGATCGATCATTTTCCAGACAAGCCTCCGAAATCCCACCCACCTCCCGGTATATCTCTCCTTGTGTCACTTTTAAAGAGGGCACGGGCTGCGGGGAGAGAGAAAAAGAGTGAGCGAGATGCTGAAAAGGAGGATTATTTAAGAGGAGTTAATGAAGAAGTCCTTGAGATGTTCGGTAGGTTGTCAGCGATAGCGGTGATAGATTGAGGCGTTGTAGTATTAGCATGTGCCCGAGAGACTTGCTACACTTAGATCCTGGCCATTTGTTGATTAATTAATCAGGTAATGTACAATATCTCAGAGACTAAAGTAGCAAGTTTGGCCTTAACTGTATGTAACTAGAACGTGAAACAGAACAACTAGAGTTAAACAAAGTAAAACAAAAATCAGGTTTTCCCATTTCACGAATGTATTCAAGCTAGTGGATGTACATCAACCATTTCTGTGGTAATTCTGAGTGGAAAGTTTGTGTGCTTGGGGCGAAAGAGAGTTAAGTAAATAAACGTTGGGTAATGAATGGCGGTTAGGACGCTTTAGCAATTGGATTAAGTTTCTTTTCAGGTTACGTATCATCGGATTCAATCTCTGATTGTTGGGGGGGCTTTTGTTTGATATTTTCATAATCAATATTCATGCGCCCACATCTGAACGCAAGCGTTACGAGACAGCAAGTTGGTCAATGTAAATGATTACTTTCATTCAATGAAAATGTTACTTTTATTGGAGGCACTAATTCATATTGTCGCCCCGCAAATACAAACAATCTCTGTTATTGCTTTATCAAAGATTTCATTACCGCCCCCAGTTATTTTTTATTCATGAGACGCACACGCAATATTCCGCGACATTTATGCTATTGTTGTGATATTGGATGCGTACAGCATGTACAAGTCTTTTATTAACTGGAAAACTGACACGCATATTTCCCACATATTCCCTCCAGCCAAAGTTTTTCATGGTGTGGCATACACATGTACGGCAGGAAGTAGCCTATACGAATCACAGTATCCATATATTTTAGAGCGAGTGGATCCCAAAGGGCAAGTGTTAATGACAAAGCCCTTAACATGAAGTACAGCTCCAATGACTGAGAATTCAGTCTGTACCACATCCGGCCCAAAGGCAGGACAGTGCAACATTTAAGATTTTAATCGGGAGGGGATAAAGTTTAAGGAAGTTAGGGGGTTAATTACTTTAACTGATAACACACATACAGTACACAAAACACTTAAATCCTTACTATTGACTTCCTGTACATTCATTCATCATCACTATCAAACAGGATATCTAAAAATACAAAGAGGCACAATTAAAATACATTCGGGTGATTCTCGTGAAATTAGACTTATGAGGTGTCATGAAACATTTTGATAAAAAAGTAAATGCAAAGTAAGAGTATCAAAATAAGAAGCATACAGTTACAAACATCTCTCATGTACTATTTTGCACATGATTTCAAATGACATCATACAAACCAATTTTATTTTTTTTTCCACATTTAAGGGGAAAATTGTCATTACCGCAACGTGTCCATGACTGGATTTGGGATCTTTGACATGGAAATATTTATAATTAAAAAAACTAAAAAGCTTTAGTGCATGTTATACTATAAACATTTACAGTAAAGAAACATGTGGTATTTGGTGATCATTGGTAAATGTAGGGACAATAATAAGGAGTATGTGTCCAAGAAAAATGTTCTCATCCTCCGCAACAATTTTCAATAATTGTTTAAACCCTCATTGAACTAACATTTCCAAAAAAAAAAAAAAAAATGTTTGAAGGGACATAATTGACTGTGACACTAAAGATGGCTACCATGTAAGCAGTTCTTATTTTTTTGTCCAGATAAAAGTTGAAATTTTATTTGTTATAGTACCTAGACAACTTTTTAGTTCTCATTACCGAAACATGAGTTTGTAAATGCATGTATTTAAATGTAATATCATGTTGCGGTACTGATAATTTTTGATGATGGTAATCTAAAAAATTTAAATAATTCTATAGGAAAAAACAGTAATGGTTATAGTAAGTTCAGACCTTAATCTTATATGTGCAAAAAAATAGCTTCAAGGGCTTTTAAAAAAATCTGATGCTGGACACCTTCTAAGTCTGAATTTCTTGAGAATCAGCCATTTGATTCATTGTCTTTTGAAGTAATACAATATAATTGGGGGTGGCACAGTGGCTTAGTGGGTAGCACTGTTGCCTCACAGCATGAAGGTCCCAAGTTTGAGCCCTGGCTAGGTCAGGTAGTCAAACTGTGTGGAGTTTGCATGTTCTCACTGTGTCAGCGTTGGTTTGCCCAAGGTACTCCGGTTTCCTCCCAGAGGTGACTTGGAGATGCCAAATTGATCTTCCCGCAAACGTGGGTATGGATTAACTTGTCTCGCAATGATTATAGGCATAGATGCTGGAATGGCGTAAAAATGGTTTCTGTTTTTATTAAGCTGCTGCTCAATGTCTGTATTGTTGACTTTACAATTGACAGTACATGTGCACATCAATATATGCATGAGGGTAAAGTTATCCAAGATACCCGTCATTACTGTTTTTATTAAAGATTAGATGCTTATTTTTAATATTTTCCTTATTTTTTTGAAAGGGGTGTGATTGGTTGAATCTAAAGTTGTCATCGTCTTTTTGACATGCCGAGCATCCTGACAGTTTAATTTCCTCCAGGTATTCCTGCTCTCTTATTGAAAAGAGAAAAAATAAAGAAAGGTTTACTTCTATAACCACCTGAAAAGCGGAGCAACGGAAACAATCTAAAAGTCCGTCTTAATCTATTCTGCACTCTGTCTCTGCCCTCGCAGGTTTGGCAAAAACCGAAAAGACGAGAGGCAAGGCGACAGGATCGGGCGCAAGGGCTCCAGCAAGAGCAAGATGGAGGAAACTCAGGCCACAGAAGAGGAAACGGAGAGAATGAGATTAGAACAGGAGAGGTGAGCATCTGCGTCCCACTGCCGGCCCCTGTAAAAAGCCTCTCAATTAAGCCTAACCATCGCTGCTCGGAAAATTAGCAAACTGTCTAATTAAGTAAATGGGGTCCGGGGAGGTAAAAGTTCTGGGAAAGCTCTTAGATGTCATTGGTGTAAACGGTCAAGAGCTTTTATAACAGTGCATTAAATTGATCACGTATGGATTGTTTGTTTCTTTTGTGCTCCTGAACGGAAGGAACCGGTCTGATAATGGAGGTTCTTTGGGGCCCCGGACTAAATGGAGGTCCTTAGAGTAGGCACTGAATGAAAGGGATGTTGTTATTTTTGTTACAGCGTGAGACACATTTGCAGTCATTTGAGTTTCCTGTTTGTAAAATGATTGGGGATGATGTTGCTAGGCAGGTATTTTTCAGGCTGTGCGCACTTAACCTGCATAATAGCTCAGCAGTACTTTCAGAATTTTGATTTAAAGTTTGTTTCTCACATGCATCAAGTAAGCAGTGTTACTTCGTGTCTAAAAGAAGCATGATTTGTAGGCAGGGTTATTATCGTTAACTTAAACAATTAAAATAATTTAGTTTAATTAAAGGGCACCTATTTCATTGCTAACAAATAACGTTATTTTGTGTATTTGGTATAATACAATGTGTTTGTGTGGTTTATGTAAAAAAAAAAAAACATTTTCCACATAACGTACATTTTCCTGAAACGCATGGATTTTGTACAAAACTCATTTATCTGAAAAGCTCTGTATCCCTGATTGGCCAGCTAATCTGTACGTTGTGATTGGCCTAAATACCTCTGACGTCAGCAGGAAATGTGACGCTCCATACCATGTTTGAAAGATTCGCTCACAATTTAATGATAATAGGAGTTAACTTACAGGCTGTGAGTCTGAAGCGGGAGGAATTATGATAATGTCGGTCTTGTCTACATCACCAATCCCAGGAATTAAACTGTTGCCTACAATCGGTGTGTTTGTTGTAGTAAAAAAAGAGATTTAAGTTAGAGACGCTAACTCGCGTCATCGTTTACTTTGGGGTTTGTATATCGTGAAATGTACTAATACACACCTACACACCAAAGGAAATGTAAAAACGTGAATTGGACAATAGGTGCTCTTTAAAATGTACATTATAGTTATAGTTATATAACTAAAAGTAAATGAATGTTGTTTTAGAAATAAACTGAAACAAGTTGGGGCGACTAAATGATTTATTAAAACTAAAACTAAAACTGTAATAAAAGTAACACAAATAGCAATATGAGTAAAAAAGAACAATGTTAAAAATAACAATAGTTAATAGCAAAATGTAACTAAAATTAAAATGAAGACTGGTGATAAAAAATAAGCTAATTCAACATAAATAACACTAGAATGCATAAAGGGGGTCATATTTACCTGACAGACTGTGATTTTTTCATATTGTATTAATGGAAATATTTATTTATTACATTATTATTAAATATTTCATACTATTTATTATAGATACTGTCATGGATATAATTTAACTTTTTCTTGGTTACAGGATGACAGTTTTGTAACACGACCCACAATTGCATAAAGGGGGTCAAAATGGCCCTTATTTATTTCTTATGAAATTACCTAAAATAGCATTAAAAAAATAGTTTTATCAATAAAATAAAGTTTATTTATTTGTAGGGATGCACCGAATCCAGATTTTTTGGGGTTCGACCGAATCCACAGTTTAAGATTAGTCCAAAACCGAATACCGAATCATACTCGCATCCTTTAGACGCAAATGTTTTAACAGCGGCGATGTTGTGTACTGCTTCGGGCCACCACAAGACAAATCGGCATTGCAAATTGAACATGTAGCTCGACTTGAATCACCTTCTTTTGGTTGAAAGTACTACCAAACCAAAAATTTTTGTTTTCGAGTTCCATTTTCAGATTCTCACAGCCTAATACATTCGAATGGTCCACATGTAAACACCTTCACGTAATTACTGGCCGCGTGACGTTAATCAGCGTAGTGCAAGTCTAGGGTTCAGTGATAAAAAATCTAAGGTTCGGCCGAAAGCGAACCCCGTGAAAAAGCCCAGTATTCGGTCGAATCCGAATCCTGGATTTGGTGCATCCCTATTTATTTGTGAAACTAATCTTCATCAGATCACATGACATGTAATTTAGTGCTCAACCAGCGCCCTGATCATAACCGTACATCTACATCTACCGAGTTACTGTATACTCAACATCAAACCTCTACAACACACACTATTTAGATAATACACAATAAAACACATCTCCATTTGGCTTCTGTCTTCACAGTATACAGCGAAAACAAATGAAGTTTGTTATCAACTCTCTGTTGATGATGCTGTGTAATTGAAATGTAACAATAGGCATAATTTTGTCTTTAGTAGAGGCGATGTTCAGTCCCTCTGACGACAATAAACCCGTGTCCACTCAAAAGAACATCTGAACCCCATTTTCTAAGCGCTTGTCTCGTCTCTGACACTCTCCATTATGGGCACTGGAAATCTGGAATTGGCCGCCGGCCCAACACATTGCCAGCTCTAGCCCAAAGACAGCACACTTTCCTGGGGCCCGGCTCTTATGTGTCTACCACCTGAGGCCCTTAGAGGCATGCAAACCAGCAGGAACGTTGAGAGATAAGTGTTGGCTGCGTTCGCTAACCCCAGTGTATTTTTGGTCATTTGTGCGAATTTGTTTTTGTTTGATTTGCATATTTCCCAGGATGCTCTTTTCAGTATTGTTGTTTAGTTACTATGTGGCTTTTTTGTTGAAATTGCTTTTATCTTTCCATTCTCCTTTTCTCACCTCTGGCATTTGACAGCAGTGAATTCTTGAGGGAAATAGGTCGGTTATAAAAATAATCTGCCCGGCCGACATGCGGTGATGCAATATTCAAAGAATCGCACCGGTGAGACTGACAGTCAAGAAAATCAATTACTGCCTTATTTTTCGGGGTGTTATTACACGCTGTGCTACAGGTTAGACAACCATGCGTCTGTGTTTTTCAGTCTGTGGTTGCACGCGTGCAGGGTTTTGATTGATCGTACAAGACACGTGGACCGAGCCGTTTCTACACGCTTATGAAATTATGGATCAGGTGATAGGAGGTGGTGATGGCCATTGAAGGTGATGTATCCAGCAGTGCTAAAACAAGCCGTGGGGAAGAGAGGAGGAGAACGCAAGATGGGCTGCGGCCAAACCCAACGTACCCCCGACACGACCGATCGTTAATTCGAGTTGACGTTTTGACAGGGGCTTTTAGTGATTCAGAAGCCAGCTCAAAGGTTGGCTGGATTAATTTTCATAACGCACCACCATTAGCCCTTCTATTTTTGGAAGGGAGGGCACTGCCTGCTTTTTAGCTTACCTGACCCTCAATGACGTTTATGAAATTCATCTACGACTAAAGCCGATGGTAGCATATTTCTGGATGACTTTAAGAGTTACTCATCCTCTTGCCGTTCCAAAACTCTGTTACTTTCTTTGTGAGGAAACTTTGAAGGATGAAAATTTTGTGGTTATGGGAGAAAAGTAGTCAGTGGAACTGTGATGTAATTTATGGGTGAACTAATGTATCTCTTTGTCTTCTGTAATTGGTTTGAGGCTAACGGTACATTCACACCGGGCGAAAGCGTTAGCGCTATACGAAAGGCTTGTCTGAAACGTGGCTAACAGCCAATCACTGTGGCCGCAACACGTGCTCCGGTCTGGCATAAACGTAATTGGCTGGCTCGCACTAGGTTATTTGCATAAGGCGATCTGATTGGCTGACGCATGCGTCAGCACTTGAAAAGTTGAGAAATGTTCAACTTCTGCCGCGAGCAACGGAAGTAATGCAATGTTGATGGATCCACAATTCAGTTCTGCAACATATGACGTCACCTCTTAAAGTGAATGAGAAGCGTTAACGCTTACATCCCGTGTGAATGTACCGTAAAGGTCATAGAAGAACCATTTTTGGTTCCTTAAAGGACAAGTTCGGTATTTTACAAAAATCGCTGCAAAAGATGTAGGTGTTTTAGCATTCGATGTAAACTTGTGGACCTATTTTTCCAAACGCCTCACACCCATATATTCTTTTGTTGAGAGCTTGAATAATAGACACTCCAGCCCAGTTGGTGGCGATAATCCACCTTTGCCAATAGGCTTTATGCCCAGCTGCACTACTTCCTGAACTTCAGCCAGCTCCTTGTTTCCTGTCTGCCATTATTGGACAAACTGATTAATCCAGGTGTGTCTGATAATTGTTGTTGTGACTACTGAGGTCAGGCACACATGGATTAATCAGTTTGTCCAATAATGGCAGACAGGAAACAAGGAGCTGGCTGAAGTTCAGGAAGTAGTGCAGCTGGGCATAAAGCCTATTGCAAGAATACAAACAACGTTCCCGGCGCGGAGTAATACCGTACCTCACAGCACATCTAATACAAGTCAATGGAGTTGGACAAAAACTACGATAAAACCTGTTGGAATGCGATTTTTGTGTGAGCATATCGGTGAACACCCCTGACCACTCGGTGAGTTTCACGTCTTTGTAAACGAAAATTTAATGCTTTTTAGAAAGGATTGTTCCTGTGGACCTATACAGACATTATAGAGGTGGGAGGTGATACAAGAAACACCTGAAAACTCTCAGGCCAGCACCACACGTCGAAATTTCAGTCAAAACCGCCCCACTTCATCATAAACCGTCCGAAAACAGGGCTTTAAGTGTAAAATACCGAACTTGTCCTTTAAAAAACCATTCCGTCAAAGGGTCTTAAAAGAACCATTTCTTTATTTCTGCTGATATTAAAGATTCCTTATGAAACCATTCAGCCAAAATTGGCATCGTGACGCCAAAATATGGCTTAAAAATGTTCAGAAGGCTGTACTGGTGCTTGCAAGCATGATTTGGAGTGAAGTTGATGAAGTGTTGCCATCAGTAGCATTTGTTTTTGTCACAATCGAGTAAATTGTAAGCAGCTGTGTAAGTCCCCCCCACCCCATCCTTCATTACTCCTCAACAAACCGAATTTTTCATCCCTCATCAAGGGCGTCACTAGAGCCTGAAGCGCCCGCCTGCGAATGATACAGAAACACAGTGACCATTATGGGGCCTTGTTTACGCCTGCTGGTTGGTTGCGGCCCTGTCCGCCATATGTACGTTGACTGAGCGGACCACCATGCCAGGGGTCCATTTACCGCCTGTGCGTGGAAAACAGCATGTGGGCACTGTGACCATGGGAGATGTTAAGAGTTTCGAGTCACCAAGCAAGAAGATCATAGCGTGTGATACGTACATTTGCTTTTATCCTTTGTGTATTTACACTTGAAGGTCCAGGGTTTATTTCTTTGTACACGGACAATGAAAACGGTATGAGAATCCTTTTGACCCTTTGTAAAAGTCCTGCTGAGATCAACGTAAAATGCTCCAGTTTGTGTTAGCATCAAGATGGTTGTCTGAAATTGGTTAAAAAGGTTTTAATTCTCCAAAACACAACATTTATTTTTTCAGCAACCCATCCACAGCATTTTTCTCATCCTGTCTCTTTCTATTGAAGGAGATTAGCATGGCTCCTTGCTTATCTTCTGGTCTCCATTTATGGCTAATCAGTAACTAGCACACCTCTGTTCCTGCTTAGTTTTCCTGATGTGGTTTTCACTCTTCAGCAAAGCTTCCTCTGGATTGTTTATGTTCACTTAAAAGCCCAGAGACATGGCACTGTTATAATCAGCAGTTATCTCAACCAGCTTCCTTTCTTTTCTGTTTTTCACAAGACATGCAGCATGTAACATTTAAAAGTGATGATGTCTTTCAAGGTTCACAGAGGCCAAAAATAACAGTGGAACTTTTAAAGCTAAAAAATAACACAATTCTGTCACACCATGACATTGTTTTAGTTTATTGTGTTAGTATATTTACATTCTTGGTAGCTGTGAACCTGTACGATTTTTTCTTTGGCAATTTCTGCAGGTTTTTTTTACTACACTGCCCAAGATTGCCTTCGGCTCAGATATTTTCCAACATTTCATTTTTGACGCATTAATGCGTGTTATTCATAATCACGCCTGATCTTTCCCCTTACATTGTGGCAGTAATTTTGTTACAAAATAATTAGCATTGTCGTTCCACTTTGTCAAACCAGCTCATTATGTTGCCGAGTCTTTTGTAACAGTTCACTGCTTGACTGGACCAATTAGCTTCCAAAGTTCAAAGGCAGATCACAGGAACTGATTGAGAACCAGATTATATTTGTAATTATATTTATGTTCCTCTAGCAGCTAAATACGCTTGTTAATGCACGTCAAAATTCAGGCAGCTTTCTCGTCTGCATTGACACCTGCAGCTTTGTTGGATATTCGTGATTGTTTTTAAGTTTGGTTGTTTTTTTCTATTGTGTGCTGTTGTGTTATCCGTCTCAACACCTGTCTCTTAGTGGGGCTAGTTGTCACATAGGGAAATTATAGGTGTGTGTTTTTAGAAAAAACAATTGCATGTTGGTGTCAAACTAACTTAAAAATGTGGGTTTCTTAAATTCTGGCGTTTTTTAGAAGATTTGGTACCAGAAATAATTTTCTGCACAAAAGGCCGTCAATTGCATCTCGGAGAATAGCATGGACGCGCTTCAAACCGCGAGTGGGCACACGCGCCACACGGCCAAATGAGAGAAAGATTTGGTCCGTCACTGTATGGAGGATAACTAGTAGCCAGTTGATAAAACATCTCGGAGAATAGCGCGGACGGCCTTCACACCGCGAGCGTGCACGCGCGCCACACGGATGAAACGGTCAGCCAACTGTCAGGAGGATAGCCAGTTGATAAAACGTGTGTAAGTGAGAACTGTAAGTGGACTTATGTTTTGGGTTTATTTAAGCCTGTTATTGGGTAAGTCTTTAGTTCTTGCAAATTTAAAGTAAGTTAGCTAGTGATTTTTGTTGTTTGAGCAACCTGCTAGCTAGGTTGCACGTGCCTGTTGATTAGATATAATTGATGAGCGCTCTTGCTCACGTTATTTATGTGCATCATTTACTGTACATGCTACAGTAGTTACACTCCTTTAAAAAAAATGTAATTAATAGTGAGAAATAATCAGTTTTTATAATATTCGCACAATCTATCATCATTCGCCAGAAATTTATTTATTAATAATCTGGTATGCGTTCAATTTCTGTCATATTTTGGGAACACATATACTGATCGTAAAGTCACTTTAAATAAAGTTTTGACCAAATGCATAAATGTAAAGTTTATTTATATCACAATATATGTAATAACTTTTAGTAACACATTTTAATACATAATGAATGGCAAATGTCAATTAGAAAATGAAGAAATAATTCAATAAAAGGGCATTTTTTCATAAGCACCTTTTCCATATTCTTTTGGGGCAAGCTGTCACATGCATTTTATATGTTTTTATTATTATTATTATTTCAAACAATTCCTTTCTCGGTAACACTTTACAATAACGTTGTATTTGTTAACAATAAGTTAATGCATTTGCTAACATGCACTTACAATGAACAATACTTCTACAGCATGTATTAATCTTCGTTCATGTTCATTTTATTAAATCAAGCATCGTAACTGTTAACATGCACCATGAACTAGCATAAATAACTGTATTGATATTAACATTAACAATACTTAAAGGGGACATATCATGAAAATCAGATTTTTTCCATGTTTAAGTTCTATAATTGGGTCCCTGGTGCTTCTATCAACATAGAAAATGTGAAAATGAACAACCCAGTAACTTAGTTTTGGTAAACCATTCTCTGCAAGCATGTGAAAAAATAGGTCATTGAAATTTTGCTCCCCTTGTGATGTCAGAATGGGATAATACTGCCCCTTAATCTGCACTATCCAACCACGACACTGCCATTTAGTGCAGAGATCAGCTCATTTGCATGTTAAATAACACACCTAAAAACTGCAAATTTTTGCTCACACCTACAAAGTTTCAATTTTAACATGTTATAATAAATGATCTATATGATATTTTGAACTAGAACTTCATATGTACTTTGAGGACACAAAAGATTTATTTGACATCTTAAAGTCGTGTGAAATGTCCCCTTTAAAACATGCTGAAAAACTATATTGTTCATTGTTTGTTCATGTTAGTTAATGCATTTACTAATACAATTGTATTGTAAAGTAAAAGTATTTTTTAAATCACTGCACTTTAGTTAAAAAATGTGACAACTTGCCCCATTCTAAGCATATGTTAAGTCTTGTTAAAAATACACAACCCTACATGTGGTGAAACAAGTAGCGCAACACAATGTTATCTTATTTTCACTTACAACGTTTTCAAGCTAAGAGTGAGATCTGCCTCAAGGCCATATGAACCTCTCGCTCTTCTTCTCCTAAGCTGAATTAAACATTGTTAGACATAAGGAGGGGAGTGCCTTGGCTGTGTACGTCTGGAATTTGGCTGTGTCAAAAGATAAACAGCGTGATTTATTCAGCGAAGCGAGGAAGGACTGCAGGCGGACCGAAGTGCGATCTCTCCCGTTTGTGTTGAAACTCCAAACTTCTCTTCAAAGCCACAAAACAAAACTTTCAAAGTTTTTCAGGTTTTTCGGCTGTGACCAATGACTAATTCACTCTCCAAAAATGAAACACGTTGACCCTGCAGACTGTACAGTACAATTTCACCTCTCACACGCTTGACGGCATCCACAGGGTTTCCAGGAAGCATTTGGATGTGTTTCAGTTCAGTTATTCTATAAATAAATGAAAATGAATAGCATCAAGGTACGGCTACCGTAGATCGCATCTAATGAGATGATTTTGAAATAGTCTTGTAGCTTGTAGAAGCAAAATGAAAGGTTGCGAGTGGTACAAAGCACAAGTTGTGTTTGCTTTGCTTGTTACCTAGAAACAATCTCATAACTGCCATAGCGACCCATATGTTAGCGTCTTTCTTGCACCCACACACTAAAGCTCAGGACAGATGTGAGCTAATCACAACATCAAACTCTTAATTACTTTAACACTCAGACAAAAAGAAAAAATGTGCGTCCTTGCTCTGACAGATGCGTAGACTAACATTTACATATACATAGATCTCATTGGGAGGCACAAAGACAAATTTGCAGTCTTTCTTGTTGTTCAAAATCTTTTTGGCCACTTACAGCCACACACGCACACACACACGCACACACACACACTCACACACACAATATCAATCTGCACTAATTAGCTTTGAGCCCAAAGTCACAAAGAGGGATTTGCATTCGTTGTTTTGCATTTGTTGTTTTTCAGAGCTCATTGGGGAATTTTCAACCCTCTTGCTAATATCTTGATAATGTTTTCTTTCTTCTCTTTCAATTTTGGAACCTAGTGTCAATTTTTTTTTTTTTTGGACTGTCATGTAGTTGGATGTCTCTATAAGGCATTAAAGGAATAGTCTACTCATTTTCAATATTAAAATATGTTATTACCTTAACTAAGAATTGTTGATACATCCCTCTATCATCTGTGTGCGTGCACGTAAGCGCTGGAGCGCGCTGCGACGCTTCGATAGCATTTAGCTTAGCCCCATTCATTCAATGGTACCATTTAGAGATAAAGTTAGAAGTGACCAAACACATCAACGTTTTCCTATTTAAGACGAGTAGTTATACGAGCAAGTTTGGTGGTACAAAATAAAACGTAGCGCTTTTCTAAGCGGATTTAAAAGAGGAACTATATTTTATGGCCTGAAAAGTCCGCTCCCCTTCTCACTCTCATAATGGGAGAGGGAGGGTGTTACTGCGCTGAGTCGAAGTACTCCCAAAAGTGCTATTACGCCATACAATATAGTTCCTCTTTTAAATCCACTTAAAAAAGCGCTACATTTTATTTTGTACCACCAAACTTGCTCGTATAACTACTCGTCTTAAATAGGAAAAACGTTGATGTGTTTGGTCACTTCTAACTTTATCTCTAAATGGTACCATTGAATGAATGGGGCTAAGCTAAATGCTATCGAAGCGTCGCAGTGCGCTCCAGCGCTTACGTGCACGCACACAGATGATAGAGGGATGTATCAACAATTCTTAGTTAAGGTAATAACATATTTTAATATTGAAAATGAGTAGACTATTCCTTTAAGTGTTGGTAAGTGTCTAACTAAAACGTAATGACACAGCGAAATTAATAAATTGTGTGAGGAAATGGCTACACTACAGTGCTTTCTTTTAGATGTTGTACTGCCCAACATGGAAAAATATTTTAGTTTTTACTATACTGTAGTAAATGATAGTAAAATATTGTATATTGTAAGAATTAGTACACTTTGTTGATGCATACTACAATCTTAACCATGGTGAATTAATAAACTCTAGTAAGTACTGTAGTATACTTTACATATTTACTATGTTAAGGTTTAAAGACACTGTAGTACCTAGGATTTTACTACAGTTTACTATAATAAAAACTGCAGTGATTTTCATGTGTGGCACATATTGATTTAAAGGGGCCATGGCATAAGACTTTTTTAAGATGTCAAATAAATCTTTGGTGTCCCCAGAGCACATATGTGAAGTTTTAGCTCAAAATACCATATAAATAATTGATCATAACATGTTAAAATTGCCACTTTGTAGGTGTGTGCAAAATGTGCCGTTTTGAGGGTGTGTCCTTTAAAATGCAAATGAGATAATGAAATTCAAACAGTGATCACAATGATGGTGGTTTGTTGGAATTAAAACTCAATTGTGCTTTTCTCTGTACTAAATGGCAGTGCTGTGGTTAGATAGTGCAGATTAAGGGGTGGTATTATTATAATTAGAGCTACTTATGACATCATAAGGAGAGCCAAATTTCAACGGCCTATTTTTTCATGTTCTTGTACAGAAGGGTTTACCAAAACTAAGTTACTGGGTTGATCTTTTTACATTTTCTAGATTGATAGAAGCACTGGGGACCCAATCATGAAAAAAGTCAGATTTTTTATGCCATGGTCCCTTTAAAATAATAATCAAATTGTACACACTGTCCTTTAATTAGTAAATTTTTTCGAAAACACATTTTATCACATATAAAAAAAAATATGCCATTAGCTACTTTATTTTTAGCATCTTATATTGTAGCTAACCAATTTTTAATCCTTTAAACTCTGAGTAGCTTGTAGGGAGGCAACAGCTTTTAGTAGTAACACCGAAGGCCTGAATTAAATGATAAATCAGGAGAGAGAGGGAAACCAGAGCTGTAATGATGTGCCTTTTGTTAACACCATTCTGGGCCATTTATTGTGTAATGAAGTAAAAATGGAAGAAACTCCCAACACATTTAGCTTCAAGTTTAGGCGTGCACGCACACACAGGATTTAAGATGACTAATTTACTTAGTTTTACCAGAAAAAGATTTTCGGCTCGAATTAACTCTTATTTTCCCCTAGTGAGAATCTGAAGAAAGTTAAGTCCAAAACCTCATTCAGTTTCTAATGTTCAGCTCAGATTATTATGTGTGAGGTTTTCAGATAAAATCTGGTGTGCATTTCCCAAACAAACGACACAACTCACTGCTGAACCACCCATATTATGAAAGTTGGAGAAACGAGCTAGCTAGTCTTGCCTTTTTCCCATATACATACATCTTTAATGTCAGATTATTGCTGTAAATAATGCATTTTAGTTCTTTGTTGTTTTATATCAAGTTAATTCATTCTTTCGCAAGTTTCCTTTTATGTCACTCACCCCATGGATTTCCAAGGGTCGTGAAGCCTGTATGTTTGCGCACATGCTAAGTTTATAAAAACAGCGCTTTAAAGCAACACTATGTAGTTTCCATGTAAAAATGACTTACAGCTCCCCCATGTGGTTGAAAAGCGCAACAGTGCCTGGTATCAGACACTCTTCTGCAGGCAGGGGGAGGGGCAGGGCTGTGTTTCCTACCCTCCACCGCCACTTTCAGAGTGTGCTTGTAGCAGCTAGGAGGCTGCTCAGGTTTTCAAATCTTGTAGTGTGAGCATGTTTAGGATTTGAGAGAAGAAAATCTGTCAAGATCATTCTAATGTGTGTGTACTGCAACCAAATGTGTAAAAATTTCATGCAAAAACCTAGCCTAGAAATCTAGACGCACCCTAGCGGCCGCAAAATATATTTGCTGCCAGGGTTTAGTCTAGGCACTCACAATACACTTAACAGCTCCAAAAACCAAAATTTGGTCAGGCCAATCACATCGTGTGTAGCGTCTGTGGGGCGGGCTTAACATGATGACGACAGAGCTGCCTGCGACGGTTCCTACTTGAAAACAAAGAATGGCTGCTGCTGCTGGCGAACAGCTTTTTTTTGAAGCGGCTTTGGCCGCGACTCTGGAGGACTTAGACTTATGTTTTTCTTTGAGAGAAGAGCAAATAACCCTACTGAAGTCCTTTTTAAGCAAGAAAGATGTGTTTGGAGTTTTGCCGACTGGTTACGGTAAAAGTTTGATATACCAATTAGCTCCAGCGGTGGGGAAACGCAGGGGACTCATACGTCACCTTCTTCGTTGCTCTGATTGGTCATAGCGCTATCCTATTGCGTACAGAGGCATTTTGAGGGACAACCTTATATCCCGCCCCTTGCATTGAGCCGTTTGTGTGAAGAGTTGCCAGACCTTACATCTTGATGTCTGGCTAACCAGGCTAGCAAAAACCATGTGACTGACAAATTGCTTGTTACAGTCACACATGGGTTAGGACAAAATACAAAACATAAACAAAGTTTAATGATGTCATAAAAGTTTTTACTCTTTCCCTGCCATTGACGAGTTATCTCGTCAATTAAGAGAAAACATTTGCATAAAAAAACGTATTTCTGAAGAATTTTTATGTTAATCTGCAATACCGCGAGTATCAACTACATGGCGCACTTACCCAATTTATAAAAAACAAAATTTAGAATTTTTTTTTTACTAATTTTAAATTCTGTGTATGTTTTGATAATCTGATCTCTAACAAAATTCCTTCATATCACAAAGTTTATAAGCAGATAAAAAATATAGTTAGGATGAAACGTTTTTTCCCCCCGTTTTGTTTGTTTGTTTGTTTGAAAGCAACGGGTCTGTTCATTCATTTCAAATATTTGTATGTTTATATATTTTTAGAAGAACATTTTTCTGGAATGCATTTTGTGAAAATTTTGTATAAATTACAAAAAAGTCTGGCAGCGAATGAGTCAAACCAGACGTTTACACTGTCACACAACACATGCAAAGCTCTGTGGTCCACTTATATCCTGTCCACTGCACTAAAGTAGTTTTAGCATCATACTCCAGAGGGCAGGTTAGACTGGACCTCTTCCTCAATGTGCTCATTATGCCTTTCAAACACAGACATATCTCTTGCAGATTTGATTTGGCCATTATAGTCAAAGTGCCGGAGGCGTCGTCGTCGTCGTTTTCCAATTGAGTTTCTATAACTTGTCATAACGTGGAGAAGGTTTCTTACCGGCAGTGACATCAGTTTTGGAGCAGACGGCAGGTGGATTGAAAAACTAGATGGAGACACATTAAAATTAAAGAAGTAGTTCACCAAAAATAAATCTGCATTCCCTGCTTTGACATTCTCATTCTCTCTTACACAGATTTGAAACAACATGAGAGAATTGCCATTTTTGAGTGCACCATCCCTTTAAAACTCCCACAATGCATGCACACAAATATGAAAATATGCTGATATGTTGATTTCCCATCACTGCCAGACTATTAACGTTACTCATAAATGCACACAATTCTAGCACACAGAATTGGATTTTCTCGAGCGACCGGAGAGAGAGAGACAGTCAATGGCATTGTAATTGTATTAGACTGTGACAGAGAGAAAACGCTCATTGTTGCTAAATTAGATCGTGCTTATGAGAATGTGTGGAAACATTCAGTCTTGGTGGGAAAAATCCTTCAGCTCTCTTCAACCCTGTCAATCAAAGAACTGACAGAAAGATGTCTAGGGTCAAAGGTCAACTCTGACCTGGGGAGGTGAGGAGGTACGGTGCTGAAACCGGCCTTAGGAAGGATAGCGTTGCTATCAGGGTATCCCTCACGCTCTGAATCCCATCTGGACTTTATAATGTGGGTGGGTACCAAGGCAGAGGTCACCCTACAGGAGGCTTTCCACCGGCCCGTCCACTTCTTCCACTACAATTCCCATTCCTGAGGATCCCCTTTCTTTCAATACAGCGACACATGTGGCCTATGCACACAAAAAGACTCATTCAGTACAGCCCACCAGGAATGGCCTTTGAAATCTCCCACTGAGTAAAGGAGAGAAAGGTTGAGGCAAGGCAGAAAAAGGCTGTTGGCGAAAGATCAGAGTGTCCATTTATGAACTGACTTTAAGAATGAACCACTCCCTTTTCCTTTCCCTACCGCCTGTTTTAGTGATTCCATGTATTGACAAGCATACATCCTGCTTGGTTCACTTCATCAAGCAAGAGGCCAAAATCTTTAGCAGAAACATATTCAAAAGGAGGAATTTGGGGGCCTGGGAACATCAAAGTTCTCCCAAGTCAAATATTTCTGGAATAAATAAAATAAAACGGATTTGGCGGAGGTTTAGAGGACTGACGCCAGTAGGAGGTTTTGTGCTCAGTGTAACCGGGATGTCTATCTTCCGATCTTTTGATTTATATTGGTTTCACATTAAAGCTGTGGTCCTTTAGGACCTACTGTAAATAGATGATTTAGGTAAAGTTCCCCTAAATATTAAAATAATAATTTACACCGTAATTTTTTTTTGCACTGTATTGACTAGTGATGAGTTGCTGTACAGTAGGGGGGTGTAAGATAAATGCCCACACACACTAATATACCTGAATCGCAAAGGTGATATTATGCACAGCTTTCTCATGTATAGAGGGTATGCATGTGACGTCACCTCTGGCAAAAATGACTGCAATTACGGCCACTGAGTGGCAAAAGACAGAGCGGCAGAATTTGAGTACAGTGTGAAATCAGCGTAAACACGAGGAAAGCGGGTCTAAATGGAAAAAAAGCTGTTGTGCGATAGGCTGTACTAACAGATTAACAAGAATTCAGAGCTATTGTTTTACAGACTGCCAAAAAAAAAACACAGAAATGAGAAGTAATTTGATCGTTCATGCCAATGTCCACAGACCACAAGTTGCCAAGGTCACTATAAAGCAGAGGTTTTACTTTCTATTTAGAAGTATTTTTCAAGTATTTGTATTTTATCCGTGTTTTTTCTTTGGAAAACATAATTTTTTTATTTTTACTCTATTACATTTCATAAATACAAGTTTTTGATTTACATTTAAGTACATTAACATACTTTTACTTAAGCTAAATTACACAATTTAAATGTAATTAGGTATTAAATACATTTTAATATGCAATATTAAAGAATGCACAGTATGATTCTATGCTTTAAAATGTAGTGAAGTAAAATTTTTCCCATGTTAAACACCCTAATAAAGCACAGATGCTTGGAAAATGTAACTAATGTAACTAAGTATTGTCCACCTCTGCTATAAAGTCCAACTAAATTCAATTTAAGATGATAACAGTCAGTTTTACTGGCATTTTCGTTGCAGACGCTATGAAAACCAGCCATTTTGTTGAACGTTTGCCACTCAACATGGCGTGGTCACGTGGAAAAGTGACATCAATGCATACCCTCTATTATGGCCCTCAGTAGAAAGTCCTTATCAATCTAAAATCACTGTGAGTTTAAGTCGTTTATAATTTAAACTTAATCATGATAAATATTCTTTATTATCACGAAAATACCTGAAAATGTTTGAAGAACAGCCATATAAAAAATTGCGTGTGTAAATTGTACTTCTTCTGCGGCACATATTGAGTTTAAGAGCGCCCTCTGGCTTTTGGATGTATCGGCATTTCACCGTAATTCATTGAGAAGAATAGCAAGCAAATCGTACAATTTATTGTTATTATAAAATAAAGTTGACATAACTTAAGCTAAAAAAACTTGATTTAATAAGTTACAGCAACTCATCATTTGCCAAGAATAGGCGTAAGTATAAAGTTTTGACGTGTTTCTAAGGCAAAAATAGAAATTATCTTGTCTGATTCAGGATCACACAGGATACACGAGCAGTGGGCAGCTTTGTTTAATTTCGTTTTAATTAAGTCAAACTGTTAGAATTAATCAGCAAATTATTACCTTTTGTGCAAACAAGAAAAGCTTTCGTTTAGTTAATACAGGTTGTGTTTGATGGATCTGCACGTGACGCACGCATCCTGAGGGAGGCGCACTGGCAACCATGTGAGAGGAGTTTGTAACCATAGTAACGCAAATGGCGTCTGAGCTATCACTGTGGTTAAACGCATACACGGGGACGCGCATTGTCTACGCTGAGCGTATCTGCACCTGGTTGTAGTAGGCATAAATACCGTCCACGGTCTATACCGGCATTTCTCATTTAGCCTACTACTGTTTCAAAAATTTATTTTGGCGAGACAGACACAAATGTTGTAGGGGAGAGAGGGGCACAACCTAACGCTTTTTGGTTTTGGCTCAATCATTAAAAAAAAATTGAGTTTGATTAATTATATTTTTACACAAGTAACACGGACATCTCTGCTACAAATGAACATTTGAAGTTTGTTTCTAGTACTTACCATTCTTGGACAATTACACCAAACGTGACAGAAGTGCAAACGTTACAACTTACCCCATAGGTGGGGTTCATTGTAACATGCAGGGGGTTAGTTGTAACACTTGCTAAAAGTTAATATTTCAGTACTATTTTGTCTATATACTTGAAGTGGATATTGTATATATATATCTGTCTATAATAGACAGGTATCCACACTGTATTCATTCATCCAGCCCTTTTCTAACAATAGTTCAATTATAAATGGATACAAATGTCTGAATATGTGAAAAAAGAAGCACAATTATAACCCAGCCAGTAATAACCATACTAAAGTCTCAAATAATGATGCATCAAAGTCTGATTTTAGCCATTCATTTCATTATGATTTCAATCGTTGACGTGAACTTATTCAATCAATATTAAAGATATGAACAAAAATAAATTTGATACACGATTTTTGATAAGACAGTCACATTTTTTTTGTTGGCAGCCAACAATCATTAGTGTGTAGCTGATTTAAAACAACGGCAAGAATTACGCTAATGTTAGCGGTTTTAATATCGTAAGTGCTGAGGGGTTAGTTGTAACACAGCATTACAATAATGCCGCTGGGTCAAGATATTTTCAGGCCCACCCAAAAGTTGCTAAGAGCTGCAGAAATATTTCAAAATGATGCTATGTTTTAGTCAACAAGACACTGATTCATATGACATAACACTGAATTTGTTATCTTACACACCCAACTGTTTACATTGTGCAACAATGTAAACAGTCCTAACCCCGTGTTAGTTTTTGCACCGCGCACCCCTATTGTTTGTGTGAAGTAGTGGTAATCTTCTGTAAACTACCATAAAACATAAATTAAATGGTTTTAAATCATAAAGAATTACCACCTATCGAAGCCAATAATCATATCTTGTATTTGTAGGATTCAAGCTAAAACCAGGGAGATTCGCGAGCGACAGGCCAAAGATCGAGACTACGCCGAGATCCAGGACTTCAACAGAAACTTCAGTTCAGACGAGGAGCACACCTATGCAGGGATCGGCTCTCTGAACTCATCTCTGAACAGCAGCATGGACCTGAGCCAGAACCCTGCTCAAGATCAGCATCCTCAGACCCCTAAAGACCAACCCCTGCCCTTAGACGCCCTCTATGCCCAGGTTAACAAGTCCAGAAATGGACGCCCACCCTCCGCAGACAGGTAAGCACTCTGGGATTTTTCTGCTATAATGTTTGTACATTCATTTTTTAAACCGTCGTGCCTGATTTATCAGTACAAATAAGTTGGACCTTGATTTTGAGTGTTTGTAAAGACATTTATAAAGCAAAATGACTGCTGATGTAAAGTGAAGAAAGAGTATGCATTGAAATGTCCTTGACTTAAGTGACGCCACTTTACGCATGTATTTCAAAAGCTTTGCATTCTGTTGGCTGCCATTACAAAAATGTTTTCTAAGTATTGCGAGTTGTTGAATATTTCTATTTTTAAGGTTGTGTAAGGTGAAGGACACTATCTTTTCTTTTGTTTTAAATGGAAAATGGCATTCCTTTATTTTCATTCCCGTGTGAAACTTGGGTTTTAAAAATAAAAGCTGCTTTCACCCTGCCTATATGTACAGTGGGAAGATAAAGTAGAAAACACAATAATCAGATTTCTCACCTGCGTCCCAAAGGCTGGTGTTATAGCACAGGTAAATCATTGATAATTCTCTGGATGAGGAAATGTAATAAAAAGCAGGATTCTTTATTATCAAGAGTCATGTCACATCCATCTTCACCCTTTGCATCATTGTGGCTAGAACCACAATAAATTCATCTTTGTCGTACAAGGAGATAGGAGTCATGTGTGTTTTACAAATCTGACAGTTTTAATGTAGTGGTTTGATGAATGCAATGCAATTCGTGTGTAATATAGGATGTTTGGATGCTACATCCTGAGTGTTATCTAAGGTGATGGTTTCTAGCCTTTACATTGCAGCTTGAACATGATTTGCTACTTGATAAACATGTAAAAAAGATCAATAATTATGCCCTTCCCCTTTTTTTTTTAAGTAAAGACTTTTTTGGACCTGAACTCTCCATGTGTTATTCAGAAATGAACACATTTTATGAGATATAGATGCAATATTTTAAAGGATTAGTCAATTTTCTTTAAAAAAAATCCAGATAATGTCATCCTAAATGTTGATGTCTTTCTTTGTTCAGTCGAGAAGAAATTATGTTTTTTGAGGAAAACATTCCAGGATTTTCCTCATTTTAATGGACTTTAATGGACCCCAACACTTAACAGTTTTAATGCAGTTTAAAATTGCAATTTCAAAGGACTCCCAACGAGGCATAAGGGTCTTATCTAGTGAAATGATTGTCATTTTTTGCAATAAAAATAAAAAATATGCACATTTAAAGCACAGCGCAACCTCACGTTATACGTCATCACGTCAAGAGTTCACGGATGACGTATGCGAAACTACGCCCCAGTGTGGAAAAAGAGGACCGTTTCGATGTTGTTGTATGTCGAATGATACTAATTAATGTCGGTGTGTCAGTTTATTGTTTAAAATGGTCCGCAAATGTGCGTTTCATATATGTAACGCGTTACCTTTCAACGTCATCATGCAATTATGTGAGGTCACATTGGGGTGTCACACGAACAGAGGAAGAGGTTTAAAAGTGCATATTTTTTATTTTTCTTTCCAAAAATGACAATCGTTTCGCTAGATAAGACCCTTATGCCTCGTTTGGGATCGTTTAGAGTCCTTTAAAACTGCAATTTTAAACTCCATTAAGTGTTGGGGTCCATTAAAGTCCATTAAAATGAGAAAAATCCTGGAATGTTTTCCTCAAAAAACGTAATTTCTTCTCGACTGAACAAAGAAAGACAACATTTTGGATGACATGGTGGTGAGTAAATTATCAGATTTTATTTTATTTTTTAAGAAAATTGACTAATCTTTTAAAGGGCTGCAGTGTTCACCACCTTTGCATCTTTACTGCATGTGCTTGTGTAATATTATTGTCCTTCAGCTGTCAAATATCTCACTGTAATTATTTTATTCAAATATGTATAAAAAAAACTTAAAACTCACTCACTGATCTGCTCCTGCAATATTATTGACTAACGCTGATGTATTTACATTGAAGAATTCATTACCTAAATCATTTCATTACTCTGGCAGCTGTAAAAGTGCTATCAGTTAGTTATGGAAATGCTATGAAAGGCCAGCATGCCCCTTTCCAAAACAGTAATTACTCTCTCTGGGTTTATTAAGGCGGCGGATAATTGCCGAAAGTGAAGCAAAAGCAATGATTGACATATGTCACTCCGGGTGCGTGACCTTTCTCAGGGTGCACTGGGACGGGGATTATCAGCCGCCAACTGCTGTTGTCCCAGCAGGGGCGGACCGTCCCCACCCCCCAACTGTCATGAGATCACCCACCGAAACCCCCCGCCATTTGGTCACAGTGAGAATATGACAAGGTTATGCAGTCACTCAATAATCTGGCTAATCCGTGTGCCAATATCTCTGGTGGCAGCTAAAGGGCAGCATTCGATTCTTGGCTCCTTGGGGTGAATGCATGGGGATTTCTACTGGTTTTTAGTAAACAAATAGGACAGCATTGCTGAATAGTCATTATTAATAGTCATTTATCATTAATAGTCATCATAATCCTACAGCTCAAGGAAATAAATAAATAAATAAATAAAAGCAGCAGATATATATTTTGGTTCATGTTGTTGTTGTTTTTATAGCTCATTAGTCTTAATGGGACTTAATGCTGCATTGACTTATTGATTAAGTGTCTATGATACTCTCTTATAATAAACACAAATGAGATGGGATGATTGTTGACAAACAGCAAGAGTATTCATGTGGAAAGCATTAGCTGGATCTTTGATAAAGGAATTTGATTGAGGATATATACGTACACATTTTTTATTTTTTATTACAAATTGGATAATTTGATCTCATTTTATAACTTCGAGAAAAGACTCAAATATTGTCATTTGTATTACACAAATTATTAAGGGTTAAATAAAGAGAAGCACAAACTGGATTTAAGTGCCGTTGTTGCAATAGCTTGAAACCATGAATGACACGTGGAATAGACTTAAAAAGACACATGCAGAATCATTTCACCTTCTTCGAGAAAAATATTGAAACAATTTGTTTCAAAAAACAAAGCAATAAACCCGGACGCGAGCTTATCTGCTTGAAATCTGATTACATGCAAATCATCATGCGTTTATTTTAAATAGCGAGTTGAGAACTTCACACCGCTTTGAATATCACTTAGAATGAAGCTTTTGTGAAATACGTTGTAATATTTGTCTCAGTGCCTCTGGAATAAATTGCATACTTTCATTCGTATTTGGCTCCGAGGGCTGTAATCTATGTAAACGGCGTAATGCATTCAAATTCTAGACAGCCACATCACTTCGTTCGGAAAGGCCCGACTCTCTCACTGAATCAAAACAAACCTCAAACAAACATTTGCATTTCTAAATGAAAGCTAATAGAAGTTTCATACTGTCTGATTCTTGAAATAAACAGCCCTTGAGTTAGCGTCGACTTTAGCTCATTATAAGTAGATGTGGAGTTTGCCGAGGGTTCAAGGTGACAAGTTTTGTCACATGAAAGAGTTTTCCAGTTCAGTGAAAGCGTTATTCTTGGAGGTGTTTATTTATTTATTTATTTTTCATTTTCTTTAGAGAGCGACAGAAATGAAAGATTTTAAGATTTCGTCTTGTGGAAGATAACTGAGAGGATTTTCTGTGTAAAAGTCACAGAACAGAGAATAGATGCAGTGATGTGAATCTAATAAGAATTAAACAGACACGTTATTATCAAGGGGCAACCTTCCGATCTCTCTGATGAAGCCAATACGGAAGTGATTTAAACTGCAATTCATCTACTGGCCACTTGAGGCTGGGTCCAAAAGGGAGTCAATTCCCATAGACCTCCATGTTAAAATGCCCATTTTAGAGCAGAAAATAATGTTTACATCCTGGTACAAAAAGTGTTTTTGGTCTATATAGCAACCAGACACCTCGGCTTCACCCACGTCCCGCCTCTTTAACCATTTTCGGTTATCCCCGAGTGATGTGTGGTGATGCGCAGCCAAGATGGCGACAGCAGGCACTGCCCACCTAAACCTTCAAAAATGCTCTTCACAAACCAATAGGTGACATCACGGACACTATGTCGAGTGTTGTTTTCATCAACGATGACGATAACGGAATGATTTCATTGACGCAACATTTGTTATGACGATAACGCGACAATGACTAGCTAAAAATGGCTCTAAGGTGACTAAAACATGACGAGACGCTTTTGAGTTTTCGTTGACGAGATGGAACGAAAATGATTATAAGTCTGACGTTCACAACGCATGTCATTTCTGCCTATTTTGCGTGAAATCTGTCTGTTTTAGCTAAAAAGTATCAGCAATGCTGCTGCTACCTATCCTTGTTTTGGGTACGCCCACCACCCGGCTGCCGCCATGCCGCACACACGCTCCAGATTTCACACAACAACAACACACCTGTGGCTGTGGCGAGTTTAACGGACCGTGGCGGTGACGCCAATAAACGGAAACGACGAGATGATTTATGGACATACTTTCAGTAAAATCCATCAGAAACAAAAACGGAATGCATATTGGGAGACGACGTTAAATGTGGCCACAAACTAGGTGGGAAGAATACCACCAACCTCAAGCGGCACCTGAAGGCTCATCATGCTGATATTTTTTCAAAGGTAACTAACAAGTCACGCTGTTAACATATCATATACATTCAATTTTACTCGACAATCAGCTTGTGACACATTTCATGGTAAGCTTAAGGTTTGACATGTATCTGCTTGTCAAACCTAAACCTATTTCCAATACTTTTTAACCTAAATTAATTTGTTAAAGACACTAAAAGTGACTTAAACTTGACTAAAACCTTTTTGCGTTTTCATCGACTAAAACTTGACTAAAACCTTTTTCTGTTTTCGTCGACTAAAACTTGACTAAAACTATCAAGTTTATAAGTGACTTAAATTTGACTTAAACTAAAAAGCATTTTCGTCCAAAAGACTAAGACTAAAACTACAAAGGCTGCCAAAAACAAAACTTACTACGTCCATATTTTGTACAGTCTATGGTTATTATTAACTATTTCCCCAGCCAGCGCCATCATTTTTTATGATTTTCACAAAAGTGTAATGCCTTTCAGAAAATTTTATTTTTAAAATATATAAACATACAATATATCAAATAAAAGACAAAACAACAAAACCCTTTCATCCTACCTTCATTTGTTCTCTTTTATCACTTACATATGGGTAGGTTAAAAATACTTCAAAAATACCAAAGTTTGAGCAAAAAGCTGAGATAATTGCGTTATTTTTAAGGACTTTTGATAGAGATCTGGGGTGCGTTCTCCGATAACGTTGTCTCTTAGCGCGCTACGAAGACTCTTAAGTTAAACCTTAACTACAAGTATACCTTTCCTACGTGTGTTCTCCGAACTATACCTTAGGATGTTGCTTAAGGTAAACCACCTTAAGTTCGACCTTAGCGGGTGCTGTCCATGGTGGAGGTGCTGAATAGGTTGATATCGATTGCTCGACAATCAATTATTCACTTCATGTAATAGGTTTCGCTGCGTTATGAGATAGCGGTGTTCTTTATTAAAGAAACATTTTAGAAATAGTTCAAGTTCAATTTATTAGGAATATCTGGTAAAAAATATTTCAAATTGCAAACAACTAAATTCAACCTTCTATATTTTATATCAAACCCGTGCAAAACCTGCAACTTTATTTGCAAACGTATCATGTTTAAACTGCTCCAATTCATCCGCTATGCCTTGAAAGGATCATTTATATTAGGGGTTCCCAATAAGTGCGTTGCACAGGGGAATAAAGTGGGTTGTGCAAGTACTTGGCTGTGCATTACAATTAAAATATATAAAAACAAACTGCTGTTGTTCATTAGTTCACACGTTTATTGTGCTTGGACACTGTATGCACAAGCAGCGCGTTAACAATGCGGATAAAGCTTAATGGACGCATTTCTGGAGCCTGTCTGTCTAAATATAACATATCAAATATTATATAATAGCCTATAAATATATAGTATGATTGCTTTAGATTTTAGCTTTGATTAGTTTTAATGTGGAAATTTTGTTGACCTTAGACTATACAAGCAGTAATCAAGTGCACAGTTTATTTTGAATGTTTATAAAGAATATGGCATGCAGTTGCCTCAAAGTTATAAAACATAAAAAAAACTTCGAATTAACATTAATAATCATAATTATTTTTTGTAATTTTACCCGATTTATTTCACCAACTCCATCACCCAAAATATATTTTTTAAATAGTTTCTTGATCCTGTAGCATTTAATAGTTCGCAGTTGATGTCCCTTTGGAAAACATAATTAAAAATCTAACAACCATCAATGTAATGATGTCTAATTATGTAAATGTTTTATTCTTTAAATATAAAAATATTTGCCTAATTAAACACGGAGTGTATTGCATTTTTTTTTACAAATATTTAGTTATATAGACTGCAATGTAAGCTTTTATGAAAGTGATGGCCCCTAGTGGAGATCATGTGGGATAAGGTATAGCTAAGAGTGCTCCAGACCAACCTTCCGAACGAACAACTTACAGAAGTGATACGTAACTAAGAACGTTTCGGAAAACACGTATTAGCGATAAGGTACAACTTAAGAACGACGTAGCGTTAAGGTAGTTTCGGAGAACGCAGCCCAGATTCAGAGCGATCATCAAAACATAAACGGAGTTGGAACTGTTTGCCCTAAGGGAATACTTCCAGGTTTTATTAGTTGGGTAATAGCACCACCTGTGGATAATAGCAGAAATACGGATTGCCGGACAAACTCGTCAATGGCGGGAAAAGAGTTAAGATCAATTAATTAATAATTTATTATGTAACTCATGTCTTAAACATAGGCAGAGTTTGGGGGGCAGGGACCAGAGCCAATTATGATTTTGTTTGAGGCTACTAATGAAATAAAAATATGAGTATTCATATTTTATTTGTTTGATCTTAATATTTTAATGGGTAGACTGAGTAACTTTAGGCTAAAATGTTTTTTATTCATTTAAACCATATTTAAAAACCATGAAGCCGCACTCTCTCGCTAATCTCAAAAGTGCCCCCCAGCACAAACTTGAAACTCTTAAATATGTAATATATATATATATATATATATATATATATATATATATATATATATATATATATATATATATATCAGGACATGGTTTCATGAGACTCATCTTACAGATATCCAAAAAACTCCGATACGCAACATACAATTTAAAATAAGGCATGACATCACTTATAAGCTTTATTGTTTAGTCCATGTATTAAGTGTCCACGAACTTCAGTGTCACATACCAGTAAGCAGGGAACATCGCAAAAGTCTTGGCATGCATTTAAAGTTTGCAGGAGTTGGTACATCAGTTGAAAGCAAAGACAGTGATGTGCTGTTGTGGAAGCAGTGCTTAGCCTCAAGCAATGCATTTCTATTGCACCCGAGGGTGAATCACGTAACACGACCCCCATCTCATGTTTCTGTTTACTCTGGATTTCAGCTCCTGAAATCTCTCAGTTTCCCCTTAGCCCTCTGTCATAGGTTTGCAAATGTTAATTTTCTAGTACTACTACTAATCACTCTACGGCATTAGCTGTGTGACCTCAGACCTAGTGAACCTAGTAAACGTAGTCTCACTGTCTAAGTCAAGTGACCGGTATTGAATGCTCTGCATAGGCAGCAACCCAATGTAATTGATTTCAATAGATTTTTTATGTTAGTGTGCGGCTAAACTTGAGGCGCATTTTTACAATAAATGTAAATACATAAGCGCACACATAAATACTGGGTACTTAATTTTTTTTATGTGTTATAAAATGTAAAAAAAAAATATCACTTTGCCACCCTTATTAGATTTTGTACAGATTTTGTAGTAGTGCATTATGGGATTGGACACTTTGTGAGCATAAATGCAGTGCTGGTTTAAAATTGGGCTAAACTGAGAAACCTTAATTAAAATGCAAGGAATAGTCTTTATGTTTGATACTATAAAATGCTGCCTTTGCATTCAGCTAACTAGGTAATGCAACAGAGCAAATCGGCCTGGGTACGGCATACATCTGCTTACTTCCGTGTGACCTGCATGCCATTACATAATAAATGTTTGTTGCAGGAAAAGAGAGAGGCGAATGCATCGAGGGAACACGTCATTAATTTCCCAGCATGTTCAAATAAATATCAAATAAATGTCCATTACTTTGGCCTGGTCAAGGCCTCCATTGTACATTAGTCGTGGACAATAGACAAGACATCGATTTATTGGTGTTAAAAGTGAGGTGACGCCATGATTATGTTGGATTCGGTTAATGTACTGGTTATGTGCTGCGGTGATGTAAAGCCGTAGTGCCGTCATCGCACACAAGTCGAAGGGAGTAGCGTGCCGAGGGCTTATAGACAAAATTTAATCAACCTATTAGAGGTCACAGTCTTTGCATCCCACCCAGCTGCAGCTTGGGATCGTTAACAATCGCCTTTGTGTTTCCATGTGTGTGATTTCATCCACATGGTTGTCTATACGGCACAACCGATGTCCATAAAATCAATGAAAGCCTCTCTTCTTCGAGGCCAAAAATGTGTCTGGACTCTTTACAGAAGAGGGCGCTTGGATCTCTAAAGACATTTAGAAAGAAATGCACTATTTGACCATTTGCAGCTGAATAAATACGCTCAGACAATTACCAAATGTCTGGGTCCGGTCCGTCTGCCTTTAATAGTGTCCCAATCGGAAGGTCAGAGTGGCAGTAAACTGTAGAGAGTCCAGGCCTTTTGCCCTGTAAAAGGTTTTGTAAGATGGGGCTTGAGCTTGTGAACACACCCTCATACTGTAAAGCCCAGCTCCATTACCCAGAAACCTTTTTTATTATACTTGTTTCTTATTGGCTCTCTTTAAATGACTGCATAGCAGCTGTCCATTTGGACAACAGAAACTCTCACATTTTATATATAAGATAATGTTCCCTTTATAAATCACAGATCACCTGCAAGTGTGCATACATGAATCATCCTCAGATCCCACCCTTCAAGCCCATCAAGTTTTTTATAGATCACAAACTTTGCATGGGAACTGGCGTGCGCACGTTTCCAGCGCCTTTTTGTGTGTACGCACACTTTATAAATGAGACCCCTGATCTTTTGTACTGTTGTTTTCCTGTGCGTCAACCATTCATTCAGATAGTACAGTATATAAAATGATTTTTTTATGGGTAGTGAAGGTTATAAATAACTTAGGAACTTTAAAGTAAATATTCAATTTTGCTCACATTTTATACAGCATTTCACACCCATCATTTGAGATTTAAAAAAAAAAAATTATTTAATTTATTTTAAATTTATCCAAAAAAGTACTGAGCCTCTAAGGTGACATTGGAGTCAAAAAAATAAAAAATTAGTTTCATGTGCTCACATGAAACTTTTATGTGCTCACGCGAAACCTTCATATGCAGATTTTTTAAGTCTGAAAGCGAGTTTCACGTGCGCACGCAATAGTTTCACATGCGCACATGAAAGTTTTACGTGAGCACCCGAAACAAAACGCGGTAGTTTCACGTGCGCACGCAAAAGTTTCACGTGAGCACACGAAAGTTTTACTTGCGCACGTTAAAGTTTCACATGAAACTTTTATGTGCTCACGCGAAACCTTCATATGCAGATTTTTTTTGTCTGAAAGCGAAAGTTTCACGTGTGCACGCGAAAGTTTTACTTGCGCACGCGAAAGTTTCACGTGAGCACGCAAAACTTTCACGTGAGCACGCAGTAGTTTCATGTGAGTACGCGATAGTTTCACGGGAGCACGCAAAACTAAACTTTATTTAATTTTTGCTCCATGTCCCCTTAGGGGCTCCGTAAATAAAAACATCAAAAGAAAAACTAAAAAAGTCAAGTATATAAATCACACAAAACGTAAAATCGTAATAATTAACAAATTATTTTAATTTTTAACTATATTCAATGTCCTTTGCCTATTCGAAAAGGAGTGAGAAGAAGAAAAAAACCTTATTTAATCCTACCCCTTCTCCACAACTCAAAGCTTACAAAAAATCGACCCTAATTCCAAATATTCATACATCTTGCTTCTTATACCTCAAAACAATAAATAAACAAAGATAAAGCACATCAATTACATAAACAAAAAAAGAAAAAAATATTAAAAAATATTTAAAAAAATAATAATTATTCATTTACAAATTCATTATTCATTTTGATGATGTTTAACATGATATTTAATGATTAAAATGCATTTATTTGTATTCAAATATTACATTTTCATAACAGTTTAGAAAGACTTTATGCTAAATAGGTTTAATTTTCATGCTTTTAAATGAAACTGAATGACCTCTATTTTCAGACAGGAATTCATGGGCACAGACCCAAAGCTAGTAAATAAACCCGGGGGTTGGGTGACACGAGTCGAGTGCAGTGTGTTGAGCTGTCGGCTGTCACACAAAATGATATTTTGGTGAGCGTGAAGCAAACCGTCACCTCTTTGATGCACATGATTTGATTGACAGCTGCTCCCATTAGAGAGAGATTCTCTAAGCTTCTCTAAGTCAAGGTGAGACGAGATGAGAGAACGAGCGAGAGATAGAGATAGATAGAGAGAGAGAGGACTCTAGGGAAAAACTAACGCTCTAGAGAGCAGTGTTAGCAGGAATGGTGTAAAGCTCACCGGTGTCTCTTCACCTCCTTTCACTTTTTTCCTCTAAATCCACTTTCTCCTGACTTTGCATGGTGTTGAAATTGGATTATAAAGTGCTGGTATCTAAATAGCTATTGATATAAAGGTAGCAGCAGCTTGCATTTTTGGAAAAGGCGATTGTGCTTTAACTTTTCTTTGCTTCATTTGGCACTTTTTTGGGTTGAAGAACATGCAATTGTAGAGTCTTATAATTGGCCCAGGTCTTTAATCCCATTGGAGAAAAGCCATTCACATTTCCACGCTCCTTCATAGTTTTCCTACTGTGGCAATATGTCTTTGCTGACTTGGCTTTGTCCCAGCTCAAGGCCCAACCATAATTCGAACCAGACCTTCGCATTGCACCATCATCCTTGATTGGTTAATACAATTGTTTTCATGAAATACACAATAGCGTCACTGCAAAAAATGATTTTCAAGAAAAAATTTACTTAGTATTTTTGTCTTGTTTTCAGTAGAATTAAGATGCTTTTTCTTGATGAGCAAAACGGCCCAAGAAAATAAGTCTAGTTTTTAGACCAAAAATATCGAATTTAAGTGATTTTTTTTGCATCTGCCAATGGGGTAAGCAAATTTTTCTTGAATTCGTCTTGACTTTAGTGATTAAGAAAAATGTTCAAGATTTTTTTGCTTACCCCATTGGCAGATTTTTTTGCTTGTTTTATGCACAAAATCACTTAAATTTGATATTTTTGGTCTAAAAACTACACTTATTTTCTTGGGTCGTTTTGCTCATCAAGAAAAAGCATCTTAATTTAATGATTTTTAGATATTTTTACTGAAAACAAGACAAAAATACTAAGTAAGAAAGTCATTTTTGCCGTGCAGGAAGTGTCTTTAACATTAGATGTAAATACACACTGCAAAAAATTACTTTCTTTTTGTCTTGTTTTCAGTAAAAATATCTAAATATTCTTAAATTAAGATGTATATTTTTGATGAGGAAAATGACCTAGGAAAATAATTCTAGTTTTTAGACAAAAATATAAACTTTAAGGAAAATTAGTGCTTAAAACAAGCAAAAAAAAAGGCCAATGGAATAAGATAAAATTTCTTGAAATAAGTTTACTTTTTTTTCCTAAACACTTAATTCAAGAAAATTTGTCATATTCCATTGGCAGATTTTTTTTTGCTTGTTTAAGCACAAATTCGCTTAAATTTTATATTTTTGGTCCAAAAACTAGACCTATTTTCCTAGGTCATTTTGCTCATCAAGAAAATACGTCTTAATTAAAGAATTTTTAGATATTTTCCTAAAAACAAGAAAAATACCAAGTAAGAAAGTCATTTTTTTGCAGTTTACTGTATGAGCCGTTAAAAAAAGGGATTTTACTAAATTCATTCGGTGGGATATGTGTAGATCTTTATAAAAAGCCCAAGCATCTCTAACCCCAGTAATACATCATACAGATCCCATTTCTTCTCCCATTACAAATGAGGTTATAAGATTATGAAAGATTTTATTACCTACTGCAACCGCAAGCTATTTTGCATATACTAATACATACATTTCAATTAATTTTTAAGTTAATCTTAATTACACATGTGATTTTACTTCATTGTGTTCGTTATTATTTCTTAACCTCACCTATTACAGTGCCATTATATCACGTCGCATCTGTACCGCCCTTGTTTAAATATATTTTCTTAATAATTAATTTGTAAACGGCTGAGCTCTCAGACTCGATTGCATATGTGTGTGAATGTTTAATTTGTTCTTTCATTAAGCCCAAGGGAAAGTAAAATCTCATACATTTGTAATAGATAGTTATATATAGATAGTATATATAAATATATATATCGAGCACATACTTGTAATGGTGCTGCCTTTGATTACACCAATTTCAGCTGCTTACATCAGCAGCAAAGCGTTCAGCAAATACACCACATATTGCTTTCTCTGTTCGCTCTTCCTCCACTTCACACCGAGAAGCTGCTCGCATGGGGCCTTTTGGTGGCAATAAAACAGTAGAACGACAGATTGCCTGTTTCTAGACCTTTTCGCCATTGTGTTGCCTTTGTCTTTGTTAGAGCATTTTTGCCCTTTGTTTTGTAAAAACACAGTCATTTCAATGGGCCATTCATTCATATATATATTATTTCTGTAGCTCAAATGTACTCTCAAGTACTGAAGGTACAAAAGTTTTCACTGGGGTGGTAGGCTACCTTTTCAAAAAGGACACTTTTGTTCACAGAGTTTAAAATTAGTAAATAACATTTTAGTTTTTTATAAATTGGGTAAGTGCATCTAGTGGATAATTGCGGTATTGCAGATTAACATAAAAAAATTAATCAGCAACACTTTTTTATATGTTTTCTCTTAATTGACGAGATAATTTGTCAATGGCGGGGAAAGAGTTTAAAGGTACCGTCCCAGTGACAACTTTTATACTTTTTCCTGAGAGTGTTGTGTAGCTGTGTGTTAGTAGCGGTTAGAATCCCAGGGAACACACATACACTGTCAAAAAAGATGGTCCCTAGTCGTCCTTGGGGCTTGGTACCCTTTTAAAAGTACACATTTGACCCTAAGGAGGTCATGTAACTACCTTAGAAAAGTACATATTGGTACCAAAAAGTTCATATTAGTACCTCAAAGGTACATATTGGTACCAAATGTATAGACGGTTTCATTGGACGCATGCACGTTGTCGCAGTTGCGTGCCTGAACTGAAGTGAACTTCCGATCTGTATTTTTTTATCGGTCTGGGGTGTGTTTCCTGAAAGCATCGTTAGCCAACTACGGTCGCAAGTTCAGCATAGTTCACCGATGCTGGTGTTTTGCGAAACCATCGTTCCAGAGGACATTTGCAAACTGCATCGCAAAGTTGTATGGTTTGAACTACAGCTCTTCTGTCTACAACTACCTGTCATTAGAAGCATCGTTCCTTGATATTATAATATGTAGACTTACGTTGATCATGCTTTTGAACAAAATAAGCAAAAAACATGTAGTACATTCTATATCCATCAATTTTTAATAATTACAAATTTTATTTTACGTCTTTAAGTTTGTAAACAGAATTAAAGCGTTGCATTTGAAAATGTGCGCATGTGTGCAGTCCTACAAGCTTTAAGACCCTGGGGAATCCCTGGGAGGAGTGACGTAAGAGGAAACTTGCACATAAATGAAATATCTTGAAAATAGATAACTAAATCACGGTAACAAAATCAATATCTGTTATTTACAGCAATAATCTGACATGAAATCGATATGCACAGATGAATTAGTACTTCACCTCCCACGCGACATCATCAACTATGTTGTTAAACCAACATGGTTCAAACGACGAATGTGCAACAAAGTTTCTATGCTTTCGGGAAACAGTCGTGACAAGGTAGTTAGTTTCTCCAATTATGCCTCGTACTATGTTGATTCAGCAGCGAGTTACGTCGTTGTTCAGGAAATGCACCCCTGACTGAAACAAATACCTTATCAAAAATAAAATGTTTTGGTTTGCTAAAGATGAGGGGAGGCGATGAGCATGGATCACAACTGTGTGGAGAGGTTTGGCAGCCAGGCAAGAATTCAAGGACCTGTAGCTAACATTCCATACATTAATTTTACACAGTAATGTTAGCTCAGTGTAATAGTTGATACACGTTAGATATATGAAGAAATGTAATTTATTTGTCATTTATTTATAGAAATAAACGACTATAAAAGGACTGTTCGTTGTTTACATAATTGTTCTATATGGAAGTCTACCCAAATTTGGATTTAGTTCACAATAGCCATTAGTTTATTTTGTTGCTTTTAAAACTGTCGATACATATAACTAAATAGTACATTTTAGGACCTTTTTAAAGGGTACTGCCCCAATGACAGCTTAGGACAATTTTCTGACAGTGTACTGATAAAATGTATACCTTGAAAAATACTTGGAATAAACACTTTGCATTTCCTCAACACAGCATGCATGTGCATCTTATCGTGCTTTTTGTAGCTGATAGTCTGCGGTATCTTGGAAGTGAATTATCCAACATGTCCGTTTTCATTTTTTTGGCCCGTTTTAGAGAGGCCCTCTGGGATGGATAGGATGAGATGGAATAAGAGGCAGGCAATTTATTCTCCGTTTGCACCATTACATTCATTTAGGAAAGCAAACAGCCTGACGGGAGAGCGGCACGCACATCCGAACCACCTCATCTCACATGTACTCAAACATGCACGCGAGGCTGGGATAAAACGGGGGCTTAATTAAAATGCGTGTACAGTATGTTTGATCCATGCCTTTCAAATGAGATGCTGAAAGATGCTGTAATAAACTTCTGCTTCGAAGATGAAAGAACAGAGAATGAACAGTTGACAGTTGAAATCAAGGCTAGGGTGGGGCTCTGCCCCCTAAAGAACATATAAGCTGAAAGCTCATTCACTCTCAGTAAATACAGACTTGATCGGTGGCACCAGAAAGGCCGAATAGGGCCGCTGCCGATTACACATGGGTGGGAATGAGTTTACACTCATTTTAAACTCAATTGTATGCTCCATTAACACTATGTGGTTAGCACAAAAGGTGAGCAGAACTATTATTGTTCTTGAAGCTCAGTGCAAAGGTTGTGGGTTTGATCCCAGGAAACACACACACACTGTGGGATGTGGTCCAGTGGTCAAAACCCATTAAACCATGCACAAATAGCATGTTAGTTTTGTGTCATATTCAGCTTCACTTATCGCTTTCTATTAATATTTTGCCCAGACCCTACTATGCATACTGTTACATGCATACAAAGTTAAATGCAAACATCTATTGAGAAAGTTAGTAGTTATTAATGCTTGTGTGTACTGTGGAGGGAACTTTACAAGATTGGAAACTGTTTTACAATATGTGAGCATTTATAATAAAGCAAACAATCAAGAGGCACCATTTAAAAATAATGGCTGAAGCACAATTAGCTTTTTCCCAAGACACCAAAAGGAGTCTGTTTTTGCTCCAGGACATTATAAAAACAAATAGCATCAAGAGAAAGAACACGTACCTCTTTATTCAATTGCTGATGGCAAAAAGATCAAATTTTAACTCTATACAACTCCATGATGAATGCAGACTCATACCCAATGTTTTATGTTTGAGACAGACCAGGCTTAGATATTAGATACAGCTAAGATGGTCTTTTCTAGGTCACCGGCGGGTATTTCTGTCTGCTGTTTTCTACTGTATGTCTGAGATCTGCTCTACAGTTTTCACATGATGGATAACCCAATTCGCTAACATAATCACGGATCCCTCAGCTAGCATAACATCCCGGCTTCTATTCCCCCAGTCACTTACACCTCCCCAAAATAGTGGCAGTAATAAATGTGATTGAAAAAGCAGGAATGTGATGGAAGAGTGCAGGGGCCAATCGCCCACCCGATCTGAAATCTTATGAGAGGATTTACCATCCTTATACACTCCTTCTTCATTTCCTCCTACGGCATTCCCCAATTCACTTTTGCTGCCTTATAACTTATTTAGTCTTTCCGTCAACGTTTCTGCTTCTATGGATATTGTAGACTCTTGTTTGCTTGGTTTCTTACTCACCTTGGACATCTCTCAGCGCTGTTCTTTATGTTTTTGAGATCACGTTTACTGACAGATTCAATGCACCTGTTCATTGAATCACCCTTCCTGTTGAAAGCACCAGAGCATGCTGGTGGTATCATCACTTTAGTGTCATCACTTGTCACCAGTGAACTAAATTAAGCATCGAGACCACCTTGCTCAACCATCTTCAACTGATAGTCCATGTTGGGTAACAATCCTATGATGTTCTGCATGCTACATGGGTCAACAAGTTTACAGATGGCCACGCGCTGGCTCTAGCACCAGTTTCAATGGAAATGGAGTATGTGTCTCTTAGGTTTACACCCCCTCTGGCATGTTACCCTGTTTAATTTGGCCCTCCGGCATCCCTGCTGTCCTTTCTTCTCTAGTGGGCCTCTCCACTCTTGGCAGGTGTTGAGTTGTCAAGGTGACCTCAGCCCCTTCTTTCCTAATCTGGCAGTGCTAGGCTGGGACACAGAGACTGAGATGTACCTGTTCAGAACCTGGATGTAGATGGACAGAACTTGGCTAGAGCTTAACCCATTCTCATGTGAAATACCGAAATGTATGCCAACACCCTTTTTTGTCAACTGTCAGTCCAAATGCACACACACACACCCCTTACACACTCCCTGCTGGCTCTGTAGTGGTCCTTTGACAAGGTGCAAACAGACAAGCTTGATATCCCCCCCCCCAATTATAGACTCGGTTACACATGCTACATCTGCCTTGCAGATGGATGAGTTAGAAATGATTGTTGTGGTATCAACTTAATCTAATTTGTATGCATTTTAAGTCTACTATACACAAATGGAATTAAGTGGTTGCTCGGGTTTCAAAGAAAACAGAATCAAAAAGATTGATTGTAAAACCTTTCATAGGAGCTAAAGGAAATTACCTGGTCGGAGTAAACATCCAAATGTCTTTATTCCAACTAACTTAAATGATCTTGATCAATAAACAAAATGCCCTCATGCAGACTTCATCATTTATAGTTCAGTGAGGTTGTCAGTCTTGGACGGAAGTGTTTGTTCAGATCCGAAACCCACTGATTGTTTACCCGAGCTTAATTAAATTTACCTTGCCCACCGCTGTTCATAGCAGCTTGAGTTTCTTTCTCTTTCTGTGCGGATGGAATTAGCTTGCTATTCGGAAGGAGCGTATCTGCGTTTGCCCTCATTGTTTCATACCATTGTCAATCCAATTCCTTATTCCGGACAAGCCCACGGCTGCAAATCGGATCACGGAAAACCCCCATTGTAATTCAAAGAGTGAAAGCTTGTAGAGCCAGAGAAGTGAGAAATAACACTTTGATTGAGACACCTCTGGAATTTGGGAGGAAAGAGAGGGATTTATCTGCGCTTACAAATGACTGCAACTGTAAAGCAGAATGTCTTTTGTCAAGAGCGTAATGGTTAGGTTTGTTTGCCAAAGGGTTTGGCTTCTCGCTGAGGATGAGTTTGTGTTTTAGTCACGAGTGAATGTGTCTCCATGGATGTATTCTTAGTTCAGGGATTTGGTGGCTATTATGTTAACGCAGAGTGCCTTGCAGTTCTAGAGGGTTCATTTGTTTGTTGTCTTTTGGCGGTTGGCAAACTCACCCCTAAATAGCTTCCTAAGATCTTAGGATTGGCATCGTTGATTTCTGCAAAACTACCGGAATCGTGTGGAAGAATTGCACACTCTCTGAAAACAAGGTACAGAAGCTGTCACTTGGATGGTACCCTTTTAAAGGGTCCTAATATGCACCATTTACAGTACAGTAGGTACAGATATGTACCTGTGAGGTACTTATGGCACTTTCCATTGCAAAGTACCCCACGGTTTGGTGTGGGTCAGGTCGAGTCAGCTCACCTCACTTTGGCTTGGTTAGCTTTTCCATCGAATTTAGTAAAACTTCGGAGTGGGAGGGATTATAGGCGTGTCGTTATATTTGTGCTGCCTACTGCTTTGACATCATACAAGTGAGAGCGTTGTTGGAATGCTACACATTCCCATACATTCAAATAGATGTTTGCACATCGCGTTTATCACTACCTCTATCTCAAATCACAGTTTCTGTACAAACACCTGTGGCGTTGGTAGACGCGCTCCATGAGCCTTATTTAAGTTCAATTTAAGCATATATGCGGATGTGCGCGTCCCAAATGAGCCGCCACAAACTGCAAGTCTGGAAAATAACTGGTATGGTGTTCCTGATTCTCAACCTGTGGATGTTTTTTATCGCTAAAAGGGAGTTTGGGAACTTACAGCAAAACACAGATGACAACAGGTTTACTCAAGGCAGCGCAAGCTAGCACGAAGGTAAAGCTAATCTTTTACATTATAGCGATGCCGCTGCTAGTGACGATTCTCTCAGACCAATCAGTGATCTACAGTGTTTTCACGTCACGTTTTGGAATCAGCTCGGGTCGCTTGGAACCCCAACCAAGGTGGTACTCAAAAAAGTATTGGGTACTACGTATTGCACCCAGTGGAAAAGCCCCCAAAGGTAAGCTGACTCCACCCAAACTGTGGGGTACTGTGCAATGGAAAAGCCCCCCAGTGACAACTTTTGTACCCTTTCTCTGAGAGTGTAGGCCAATGTGTAGAGAGGATTCCCATATGTTGACTATACCAGTATAGTCCACAAGCATTTGCTGTCACACTGACAAGCAGAAAAGGACACAAAGAATTGCATTAAGGCATTTACTGCGGCACGGGGGGAGATCAGCAATTGGAGACTTCATCAACATGCCTAATAAAATCCAAAGGACCGGCAGCCCAGTCACAACTAACTGCCAACAGAATAATGTTGATTCTTCTTGACTGCCAATAATTGCAGTGATGTCATCATGTAGTTTTCTTGGGGTTCTAGATGCCAAATGACAGGAAGTGGGTTTATGCACTAAAACCAGAAAAAATGAAATGCGATGAGTTCACTCTCCGGTGATTTTTATGACATGAATGGGATGGAGTGAGCTAATAACCGAGGCACCCTAATGAAATCAATTACTCTGCTGATTGGCCCGAAATAAAATGGGATAATATTTTTCTCTCATCTTCTTCAAAGACAGCTGGTGCTCGGTTGAAGAATAGATTATTATGATGCAGCCAAACCAAGTGAATACATACACATATATATATATACACACGGGGTTGAATGTCAGTATACAGCTGGGAACCTTGAATAAAATAAGAAAAAATAAATGGCCTACTACATACAATATTATAATAAAACTTCAAGACCACAAGGAGCTGTCTGAGGAAAACCTCAGTGTGGTCATTTCAGTTTTGTTTTCTGGTGTGTTAATAGCCATGTTTTACTGTTGCTCATAGTGCTCATTAAAGTGCCTGATTTTACAACAATGGTTATAGATACAGATAAAATTGTTATAGATTAAGTAATATTCATCATCCATGTTTGATGCTACTGATTCTCAGGTGTACATATTAAATCATTAAAATCAAATTGATGCTATTTATTCATTTGACCCTGAGAAGCTAAGCATAGAAGTTCATCTGATGCACCTTATAGCGCCTCTTGTGGTAATGCTGAGAAATGCTTGCACAGCTCAGTACATTGCGGAAGCCAAATACATTGTGAGTGCTTATAGATTTAGATCTACCAAAAATATTGGCAAAATACATCATGCCGTTGGTGGAAATTTCAAGTATGTCACTACATTATAACATGTTTACGTGGGGTTAAACATTGTGTCATGCGAGACTGTCATGTGTGCAATAAAGAGCCTCTCTCGTCTGATGGCTATACAAGCTTGCACGCTGTTGCTCTGTTTTATTCCTCTCACATTTTTCAATTTCACTTATAATCTGGCTCAGGAACACAATGAATAAATGCATGATGAGTCTAAGACTGTTTGAGATTCTACCTGTAAAGCTTTAAAGATGAAGACGAGTTTGGAAGCTCAGCGTTATGATATTCATGAATTGTGGCTGACGCTTCGCTGCGTTCTTTGTTAGTGCAGAAGGTCCTTTGTCTTTTCAGAGACTGATCGAATGTTGCGTGTATGTGTGTGCGTGTGCCTCCAAATGACTTGGTGGCTTTTTTGGAAAAGTCCAAAATGTTGGAAATCTATTCTCCATCTCCTACATTGAGATTCACTAATGTGTCTCCCAGACATTGGCAGTAATAGCCATCTCCGAAACTTTTAGGTCAGACGTGATAATAATTACATGCTTTCACGCACACAGAGGCCTGTCATAATAACTGAGCTTAATATAACATGATGGGAGTCACATGGGTAGTTGACATGACATGCCACAGCAGTGTCCTTGCACTTTATTGCCGTTTAATGCTGTATGACTTGAACCAAATAACCTATCACAGCTCTCCTGTCAATCATTGCTCTGCCCCTGCACATAACCTATCCGGAGGTTTGCTGCTTTTCACAATATTCATTTTCTGTATTTTCTTATAAGACAGACTTCATCACAACCTGCTCTCTCTCTCTCTCTCTCTCTCAATCTACTCCTGCTTTCGGCTGAGTGCACATGCAGACTGAAAGAGAAGCTCAAAGCTGATTAGTCAAACTTGTGATTTCCAATTTCAGACCCCAGACACAAATCCCCCACACACTTAATATTCATGCACAGGGGCCTGAGCTCTAGCACTGCTGCCCAGACCTCCTCTCACCAACTCGCGCTCATTTAATCAGCTTATTCAAAGAGTGACTGGGGAAGAGGATGGAGAAAAAGATGGAGCTCTGTTTACAAAAAGATGATGTGCTGGTTTTATTTTAAGATCTCTTAAATAATAATTCACCTTATTTGTCTTCTGTCTTTATCATTTAACTTCACAAAGAAGCGTCGCCTTTCATCACAGTCAGTCCTCCTGGGTATTCATTGGCAGACGGGGGCAGTAGAAAGCTCCCCATGCCCGGGAGAGATGCCGTCTCGCCGGGCCTCAGACAGAAAGATGGAGTGATATCCCACAACCCCCTACAAATCCCAGCAACAGCCCATCCATAACTATTCATTCTCACTTTGTGATGACCCCATCTTACTGTAGTGACTTAAACCGCCACAGGGGGCACTGCAACATGTTTTTATGCTGGGTTGTTGTCAGGGGGTTAATGTAGTTGCTAAGGTACTTTAATAAGAGATTATTAGCAGGTTAGTGTTGTAAAAAAATTTCTGGAGGTTGGTTGGATGTTGCTGGATTAAAGATTTTTTTTATATATATATAATTATCTTATAATATAATTCTAATGTATTCAAGTTCATAGTGAACTCTGTTTATACCCCTGCTCTGTTTTGTGTCTCTTGAAACTGAATCTTTCCTGAATATCTTTCATCTGTCTGCTTCTCTATATTCGGAAAGCAGTGAAACAGGAGGAGCCCTGAGGAGCTGTCAATCATGTGAATAATCTCAGGGGATTGGCTGTGCTGGCAGATGTGTTCTTCCAGAGGCTGTGGTGGTGTTAGGGAGGCTCATTATGGTCCAAGAAAGCACTGCACCCTTCTTTGTGATAAGAGCTCCCTGGCGATCACTCCCTCTTTGCCTGTCTCTGAAGTATTTCCAACACTAAAATTATTTATACAATGCACATTGCTCATTGGAGTTGAAGTTAAAACATACAACAGAATGTGCAACCCATTTTACTTCTGTAATGTGATTTATTGAAACAGGATATTTATTCGGAAAAAAATGCAGGATATGATTTTATTAATCAGAAATTAGATTATTAGATTATTAGATTTTTTTAAAGGTTTGGCGGAGGATTTTCTTTTTCCATGTGGATCATCAAGACTATCGGTCCTCCTAGTTGTCAATCAGGAGTGTTGCGCAATTGCATTTTTTTTTAAAAAGTGAAGAAGGCGGTTCTTTTCTAAAATTCGAGAAAATTCTCTGCTACACCTTTAACAAAAAATTATGTAGGCAATATTTTTGTAATACTAAAAAATGCAATATGTTTAAATAAATAGTATTCTACTTAAAATGAATAGTTTATTGAAATATAAAATAAAAAATAATAATTTAAAGGATTAGTCAATTTTCTTAAAAAAAATCCAGATAATTTACTCACCACCATGTCATCCAAAATGTTGATGTCTTTCTTTGTTCAGTCGAGAAGAAATTATGTTTTTTGAGGAAAACATTGCAGGATTTTTCTCATTTTAATGGACTTTAATAGAGCCCAACACTTAATACTTAACTCAACACATAACAATTTTTTTCAACCGAGTTTCAAAGAAAAAAATAAAAATATGCACTTTTAAACCACAACTTCTTGTCTCCGGTCCTGAAAAGCGCCAGCGCGACCTCACGCAATACGTCATCACGTCAAGAGGTCACAGCGGACGAACGCGAAACTACGCCCCAGTGTTTACAAGTGTGGAGAAAGAGGACCGTTCCGACGTTGTTGTATGTGGAATGATACAAATTAATGTCTTTGTGTCAGTTTATTGTTTAAAATGGTCCGCAAATGTGCGTTTCATATATGTAACATCTCTACGTCACTATGCATTTACGTGAGGTCGCGCTGGCGCTTTTAAGGACCGGACCTAGACGAAAAGTTGTGGTTTAAAAGTGCATATTTTTATTTTTCTTGTCAAAAATGACAATCGTTTCGCTAGATAAGACTCTTCTGTCTCGTTTGGGATCGTTTAGAGTGATTTTAAACTCCGTTAAAAAAACTGTTAAGTGTCGAGTTAAGTGTTAAGTGTTGGGGTCCATTAAACTCCATTAAAATGAAAAAAAATCCTGCAATGTTTTCCTCAAAAAACATAATTTCTTCTCGACTGAACAAAGAAAGATATCAACATTTTGGATGACATGGTGGTGAGTAAATTATCTGGATTTTTTTTTTTTTTTAAGAAAATGGGCTAATCCTTTAAAGTTGAGCTATTCTTGTAAAACCGTCAACATTCTCCAAAAACAGAAATTAGGCATTTCTGTCTCACACCTGCAGTAAAAGAAGCTCTATTCACCTGCTTGAAATGCCTTCAACCTGTAACGAGAATCCTGACAAATGAGATTTCCCGGGAATGAGATTCCTTTGGGAACAAAACACACATCGGTCTAACAATATTGCTTTTTTGATGAATGAGGGAAGCCACGAGAATCTAAGCTTTTTTAATAGCCGTATAATGGCACGCAGTCATATACATTAGAGCACGTCATAAAGAACTCATCGCTCCATCTACATGAAAAACTGCTTGGGTTATTTGATCTGTCTGAGCAGTGTGCGTTTCGAATCTGGGTTGAACGGTCCACATTAAGACCGGCAGAAAACGGCAAATCGTAGAACAAAAGACCCAGCTGCTTTGATTTGACACAAACAAGCCGTGATATGCCCATAATGCCTCGTACGCAAGAATGATGACCTCAATATCGCAGAATAAAAGAAAGCAAAAAATTTGTTTCAATGTGTTTGTTAAAAAAAGCATGCTGCAGTGTGCCGTTTCAATCGCTATTTATAAATCAAACACGATTTTTCTCCGTTTTCCATTTATTTTTATTGCTATCAAGCAGATTTGGCAGGGAATTCTTGGCGAGGATATTTCGGAATGGGATTCCGGATCCCCGGGGCTGTCTGAAACCAGGTCAGAGACTGAAGCGAGGGGAACAAGGATAGGGTTGACAATTTTAGGAGCGAGCGATCGGTAAAGAGCAATCACATGCTGATTTTTATATCTCTGGCTCTTTTTTTCTCTCCCTCGTAAATAATTGAGGTGATGGCTCTCACCTGAGACTCTGGGTCTTTGATCACCCACAGAGCTCCTGCAGAGTGTGTCTGGACCGGCACGGCTGTATCAGGGGAAAAATTGGAGGCGTGATGGAGATTTGGGATGTTTTGATGTATGTCTGACAATCAGTTCGGGGTAGGCGGTTGTTTGGATTGCCTGAAGGAGGCTGTACACATTGATTGATTGAGAAGTCGGCTTGTTGCTTTCCCAAATATGTCCTCTTGTGGACCATATGTCACGAGAAAAGTTTCATCTGTTTATTTATGTTAGTTTACGATGTGATTGTGTGAAAAGTTGTGCTTTGCAATGTTTTGCAACAGAGGTAGGAGCCACAAAAAATGTTGGACACTTTAAATAGAATGAAAACTCAGCCATGATGTGGCAATAGTGTTTTGCAACCAGAAACTGTCATACTTTTTTAATAGTGTATTCAAAGTTTTGTCATGTTAGACTCATTTAATTACTTATTTTTGTGAAATATTAGCTTAAAGGATGAGCCGTCTTTATGCAAGCAAATTCTTGACCTTGGTATTGAGCTACAGAAACAATATAAACCACATATTTCTTTTAATCCTTGTATTGTGTTCGATTTTTGTGACAATGTTGATGGAGCGGGTCAAATTGACACACATTGCAATTCCTTAAATATTACATTATGAAAAACAAGTAGGAATTAGGTATGAACAGGACCATTTTAGTATCAGTATTTGTCACACATTACAAACACTTAAAATTAAAAAGTATGATTAAAAAAAATCATTTAATCACAATTTTTGTGATTTAGTTTGTTTTAACAAATGTTGCACAAAAACTGTTGTAACATTTAACATTTTACATTTTAATTCCACATGCTTTTTTAACATACCTATGTTTAAAACATCCTAAATAAACAATTTAAAATAACTGTGAAATTAAGCTTTCCTAAACAGGCTCATCTTTTGTTCTTGAGGCTCATTGTACAACTGTTTACATTATGTGCACACATCAAGCATGTGCTTTCTGACTTCTTGCATTATACACAAATGGTGCTTATTTTGGTGTCATGTTTTGTGGGGCACAGCTGGGATCACCTGTATTCACCTCTGGATTTTCTGGGGGTCTGAATTCATCTGCTTTACATAGTATTTCATATACATTGAAAATAGAAATGATAGTTCACATTTACTTTTCTTTGTCTGAGGAAGTCTTTATCAGTACTAAAAAAAGCCAGGAAAAGCTCACTTTTCCCTCTTCAGGGTAGTAAAACACCAACATATACGCAATAAATGTATTTAATTTGTGTCTATACAGTTGCCTTGGAACAAACAAATATGGGTCAAATTGACCCGCAAACATCAAAATCGTAACAAAAATCATTATTTGTGCTAAAAAAAACAACACTTCAAAACACATCAGTGTATCCTAACTTTGCATGCATGTTCATGGCCCTAAATGAGAAAAAGTGACAAAATGTCTGGAAGAAAATGGTAACTTAAGTAGTATTTCATATACATTGTAAATAGAAATTATAGCTTACTTTTACCATCTGTGTCTGTAAAAGTCTTTTGCAGTACTCAAAAGAGTGAGGAGAAGCATTTTTACCCCCATTTCAGAATAGTAAAACACCAATATAGCAATAAACACTAAAAATATATGGAACTATAGAGTTGCTTTGGAACAAAACAAAATGCGGGCCAAATTGATCCGCGAACCTCAAACTTGATAATTTATTTTTTTGGTACACTTCAAAACATATTAGCATGTCCAGACTTTGCATGCATGTTCACGACCATAAATGAGAAAAAGTCACAAAATTTCAAGAATAAAATCAAATGTTAACTGGTTTATTTGCTTAAAAATAAAAAAGGGTCAAATTTACCGGGAAAATAATATAAGGGTTAAAAGCAAGATGGCTCATCCTTAAGCTAACATTTCACAAAAAGAAGTAATTAAATAAGTTTAACATTACAAAACTTTGAATAGATACACTATTAAAAAAGGATGACAGTCTTTCAACAGTTTCTGGTTGCAAAACATTATTGGCACATCATGTTGAAACTTGAAAAACTGACTTCCAAGATTCCAAGTTTCCTTCACTAAAAATCAACCTGGGACCCGCTTGTTAACAGAGATTGCAAAACGGTTAAGGAATATTGCATTATATATTTTATCTAATGCAATGGCAGGCCTATATTTAAATGCTTTTGTGACCGATTACATTTTGGGATTTATTTATAGCAATAAAATAATTTAAGATGTTTTGCGCTCGCCCATTGTTATGGGAGTAATTTTATCATTCATTGAGATAGAACAAGAAACAGATACCGTGGCGCTAAGGAACCTGCGTCGACTGTCTCATATTATTAATTTAGATATCAATTACCCATTTATGTCACTTTGAGCTGTTGAATCAGGGATAATTTGCACGAAGTTTTATCTCTTCTGTCCTGCCTTATCTCCATGTCCTAGACCTATACACATTCCCACCATTTCTCTTACATTAGGTTAATACAATTAAACTTGTTGTTGAACGATCAGGCCGCAGAAAGCCAGTTCATTAACTCAACACAGTTTTAAAGATAAAGACACACAGAACAGTTAATGTTTTTAAAGAAAGGTGTTGCTTTCATTAATGCTATTTATACATTTTAATTGAATCATAATTGCATTTTATACAATAATAATGAGCAGTATATTGTGTCACACAGAACTGACCCCTGAAAAAAATTATATATATATTATATATTATATATATATATATATATATATATATATATATATATATATATATATATATATATATATATATATATATATATATATATATATATATATATATGTATATGTATTATATATATATATATGTATATGTATATATATGTATATATATATATATATATATATATATATATATATATATATATATATATATATATATATATATATATGTATGGATTTACTATACTGTTAGAGTAGAATAAGGATCGATGTAATAGACCCCTTCAAAGTTTGTAAACATTGAATGACTATCGGGTGCGTGCGCAGCATGGGGTCAAACTGTTCATACCATCCAGGCTTTGTAATCTAACAGGGCTGAAAAATGATGACTTACCTCAAATGAAGTGAGCACTACAAACACAAGCCTCTTTGATATTTGCATTGTTCCAGTCTGCACGTTAATTGCTTGCAGCTGCAGATGTTGTAATTTTTCGTTTTTGAGATTCTGCATGAATCGCGAAAACTTAACGGAAGACCTGGTGCGATTTTCACAACCCACGACGTAAGTAGGCATTTTTGACGATACCGAATAATACGCAACTCTATCTGCTGTAATGGCTTTTCTGACCCTGACATGCGCAGTAGAAACTGCCTGTGACGTGAACCGTGAAGGGGTCTATTTTCGGCATTGCATGTTTTTGGACTTATATAATTCTGGATTCGGCTCACAAGGGCAAATCGTATTGGCCTGCCCTCGCTGTTAAACACAAAGCTTTGGCCTTGAGGTTATTTATGCACAACACAACCTGTGCCCTGCCTTATCACAGCATCTGTCAATCAGTTTCGTACACCCTGTCGTCCATGTTTAGCGGCCCTGACCAGGTGAGCAGCTTCGTCTATAGCAGACAGAGACATAAACATGACTGATAACAGAAAACAAGGCCACAGTTCAAAAACACAAGCTTTATGTTATTGCATGCTGATGGTCTTTCCCACAGGTAGCCCAGGTTCCTCACCTGGGTCCCTAAACACACACGTGGGTTGATAAGACTTTCTCACCAGCCATATGGTGTTTGAGGGTTTACAGAGAGGGGGGGTAACAAACAGACGGATAGATGGAGTCAGAGCATTCTTGAGTGAGAGAAAGTGTAAATCCACATGGACACCAGGTGTTGAGGGATGGGATGTCCTGCAGCATGGGTTGATCAGATGAGGGGGGAGAGCAGGTTTTTGGAGAGGAGAAGTGTGTCTTAGTTGGTATCTGAGGTAAATTGTGTGTTTTCATGAGTGTGGATTGTGCTATTTATGCTAAGGGTAAGGATAAGCTTAGTGCTGAAAGGCTTAAAAAAGACCTAACCCTCACAACATGTCAACCCTTGTTAACATTATTAGATTTAAAGCAACCCAGAGGAAAGTGTTATTGATCACAAGTTGCTCGGAAATTTGATGGAGTTTTCGGTTACACGCGTTTCATTTACATGTCATCTTTGTGTCAGATGTTTCTTGTAAAATTATAATGGAGAACTAGTAATTGATATCATTGAGATGATTTTGACTTTTGATTGCAGACTTGGCTCATCTGAGCACAGTTTTTGATATTGCTTGAGATGTGAAACTGTAGTGAAAACATATGTGATGTTTCTGGGTCTTTTCCAAGGTGAAACATTTCCTTTTGCTATCATTGCTGTCTATGAGAAACAATTGAGTACATGTAAAATAATACTACTATATTAATAAATATTAGATAAGCTATTAGATATTACACAGTACTACATGTACTACTTACAGTAGTATACTTGTATAAGAGTATACTTATAAGGCAAGTTTCCTGGACAGGGTTTAGATTAATCCAGGACTAGGTCTTAGTTATATTATGTAGTTTTTACAAACAAACCTTAGAAAATTTTTGAGATAAAACAATGGCACTGATATATGTTAAAATATGTCAGTGCAAGATGTTTGTAAATTAACCTCCTAAGACCCAAGCTTTGATTCGTTTTTTTTTCAGATTTCTTCCAGATAATAAATATTTCTTTAAAGATAATAAATATTTTTCTTTAAACGTGGGCTCCATCATACACCCAGCACAATTCGCAATGTGCGACGCAAGTGTCTTTTGCTAGTTTCAACCTGGCGCAATGATAATTTTCATGTGTAGCGTCACATTGTTTAAATAGCAAATGCCCAATTTTGCGCCCATGGGCGTTCTGTTCTGAAAATGAGGTGTGTTCAGGCGCATTGTTGATGCGTTGCTATGTGGAGGCAACTAAAATAGACTACGCCATTGACCAACTAAAACCTGGTCTAAAGTCAATGGTGCAATATTGTTTTTTTTTATCAAAAGCCTGCTATTTTTACTTTTATGACTGAAAGAAAACGGCTTTTAAAGGTTTTAATCCAAAAAATAACAATTTCAATAAAAAACAACAATTTTTTTTACATTATTCTTAATCTTGTGGTCTTTTTCCTCCACTTAGTTTTTCGGTTTACAAATTCCGCTTTCTAAATAGGGATTAAGCATGTGCAATTGGCTTTTAACGGGGATGAGAGCTGAGACCAAAACACACCTATTACTCATTAGGAGAATAGGAGCAACCCTTTTAGGCTGTGCACTTGGCGCATAAACCATTTTTCCCATTGTTTAAGTCGCAAAAGTGGAATCGGACATGCCCATTTAGACCATGTGCTTAAAACAATGTGCTTAGATTGTTAAAATAGGGTCCGAAGCAGTATAATTGTCCAAGTTTGTATACAACAGGTTCCAGTTACACAGAATTAAGTATTATGGTGCAAACAACAAAAAATGTGATGTCCACGTATGTGGATACACCAGGTCTTAGGAGGTTAAAGCAGCTCAAACATATTTTAGTCTATGACTACAGTAGGTTAAGCCCTGTCGGGGAAACCACCCCATAGTATATACAGTATTATAGTATTGGAGGACTAAGTAATTACCATCAAGGTAGAGTAAAGTTACTTTTAAAAGTAATGCATTACAATATTAAGTTACTCCCCGAAAAGTAACTAATTGCGTTACTTGGTTACTTTTAATGGAAAGTAATACTTTTAAGTTACTTTTGCGTTACTCTTTCTTACTTGGCTGAGGCTTGATCTCTTTCAGGTCTTGCAGGTGTTTTTTATGACTGAGAAGTTTTGCATTCAGAAATTGCATATTTCCATCGCAAAAACGCTTTGGCCTGCCATCTTCGTTTCTGATTCAATCTGGTCCCACTCAGGCGCGCACACATTTAGTGCGTAATTCTACCTGACTATGTTCATTTAATTATTATTATTTTTTACATCAAATTAATTAAACTGAAAAGTAACTCGCATTACTTTAAAAAACATACTCACATATTAATGTGTACATATATAAAGTAATGTGTTAGTTTATTCTTACTTCAAAAATGTAATAATATGACATAATGCACGTTACTTGCAATGCTTTACCCTTAACACTGATTACCATAATACAGTATATAGTATAAACATAGTAAAACACCATAAGATTACTATTTAATATAATTTATTTACCATAGTACACCACAGTACTTCATTGTAAGGATAGTCTTTCTCATTTAAACAGTCAGGTTTTTAGTATCTGCAGACTGAATTACATTACATTCCTTACTTTCTCTCCCATAACCTTTTTTTTTTAGGGGGGTATTTTTCTTGCAATGTGTTATGAAAAAATGTTTGAATTGACCAATCATAACTTTATTCTCTGCTCAGGACCTCCACTCGACCTCTGAATGCTGCTTTTAAGAAAAATACAGACATTTTATCTCAAATTTAGTTTTATCTTTTTACCCTTACTTTTTCTTTCTTTCCACTTCTGTAGGAGTGCGAGGCGATGCATAGATAAAGAGAGAGAGAGATACGCTATGGCATATTCTTGGCTGGATTTAAACTTTAGCATTTCATTCTTCATCAGTTTCCATCATTTTGTTCAGGCCTGTACAGATATAATATATTTATTGCAGGGCTGGTTTAGTCAAGAGTAACCAGATAACTTCTGGAATGCTCTTTAAAAGGGGCCTTTTAAGATTTTTAGCAATTACATGAAAAACATGCTATTTACTATTGGACATAACTTAAAGTGATTTTAAAAACCATGCAAATACAATCGCATATGAATATAGTAAACAATACCACGGTATACATTAAAGTATCATGGAATTTACATCTGTTACCATCACTAAGACCACAATAGTTTCATTTGCCATTTATATAAACAGCTCTGCAGCCAGGAATTCTGGGCCCCCAAATTGTATTTTGCTTTGTCCCCCTTAAATACTGCTTGAATGGTTGTGAACCTCCCTGCACCTGTAGGCCCCTCATACAGCTATGACCCTGTGTACAGTATAAATACATTCTTTTCTTATAGATAACCAAGTACTTTACCAAAATGAGCTAATGAGGGCTCCAACCGGAGGGTAGCTATTCGCACAGCATTGCTGAATCAAACATGAAATATCGTTGAGGAACCGATTTTTTTATTTGAATAACCCGACCACCCAGTTTTTGGAGGTCTACCAAAATCTGATTTTAAAGGATTGTTAACATGAAAACAGAGCAGAACGAATCATCTTTAGTTCATTCAACAGGCCATGCTAAGACAGAGCGGCTCTTTACACTTCCTGTGTAACAGGTTTGCCAGCAATGACCTCACACATTGCAATTCTTAGGTCTTTGTCGCGTTACATCTTCCATCTTAGTCCACCGTTCCTTTTCACCAGGCTATTTATAGTTCCCTGTCTATTCTTTGGGCACTGTCTGAAAGCATAGCTTTCTGGGACTGCGGTCAATAAGCTTCCACCATATATCCTTGCATTGTGACATCATCAGCATGCGCAGTGCTTAAACCAAATGGTCTGCTTTGTGTCTGATGAGTAGGGCATTGCTGAAGGGGCGTATCGGGGTCAGGACGGGACTTTGATGCCCGTCGGCCATGCTGGGCCACACTGTCGCCAGAAAACAAAAGCCAGTTTGTTTGAAAAGTGGCCATTCAGACTTAGGGGATTTATGGTTTGAAGTGTTTCCAATTTCAACCAAAGCTTCTGTTGTTCAAAAGTGGTTTGACGCACATTTAACACACTGTCGGTTGCTTGTTTGAATATGGTTATGGCTTCTGCTTTATGTCATTCATGCTTCAGATTTCAGTTTACATCATAATCAGTGGAGATGTGTCAGAGAAAAATATAAGTTTCTTGTCGAACAATGGCTGTAAAGTGGGAGACGAATAGTGGGAACGCTTGTGCCATGTTTGCAAAAACAAGGAACTCACTGAACTCGGAGATCTACTAAAATATTTCCCATCATGTAATTCAAGGTTGACAGCATTGCTTCTCAAGCCCTTTGACTTTTAATGTGGGTTAGGATTGACACAGTCATTAGAGGTCAGGGTTGGTAACCCAAAGTTTGTTAGTTCAATCTCCACAAAGTAAGTAATGATTGTATCCTTGACCTTGACTTTAAGCCCAGGTTCCTTCAAATGGATAATCTCTGTTTTAAAAGTACTAAAAGGTCTGCTAAAATGAGTATTTATCCCTTTGTAGCTCATTTGCACAGTGTATCGTCCAACCTTAACCTAGAAAGTAATGCTTTACTTTTTTCACAATGTGCTTTTATCAAAAGGGCACCCAGCCACTCCATCCTGTATTAAGTGCAACTGTGCATATTTATCATCCACCCTTGTATTCTAATGTGATGTTTCTCCTTTGTCAAGCCAAGTATCTATTCATGAACACCTGACTCCCAGCATGCATCTGTTAATCTGGCAATGTAGATAGCATCACGGCCTCTCATACTCTTTTTCAAGTCACTTTCATCATGATGCCAGTGTCTTCTCTGTTCTCATGTAGTCACCAGCTTTCCTCTTGTGTTCACTATCAATCAGCAAAGCTGGTTTTGATCTTCCCTGAGAAGCGTAAGACTTCGGAGCACCTGAATTTCGGTAGGCAAGTAGCTTTTGATAGGAGAAATTAATGAGGTTGGTTATGTTTGGATTTCCTTGTTTGGCGTACACGCCAGGGTTCACTCCCGTGGGAGGCGAGGGCGCTTCGTATTTGTGCCAGTCACACAATTTAGCCTCCCGTGTCGGGGGAGTGATAATGTGATCAACGGAGCATGCTGGGAACAATGAAAGAAAAAGTTTGGCATGTACCTGAACGCTGTAGCATGACCAGAAAGGTGTGAGGGCGTGTTTAGACATAGAGAAAGATAATAAATTTGAGGGAACATAGTACTGTAAGTATGGATTAATGTTTGCCTATTTGTGTTTCTGAATAAATTGGGCAGAATGTTCCCCATGTGACATCTGGTGTTTTGAACCTGTTCTCCAGCAGTGCCTGAGCACCCAGGAACCAGAGCCAGAACAGACACAAGTTGGGCACTGTCAACCTGGTTTGGGTCTTTCTCTTTTAGGTTTCAAACTGCAGATGCCTACATGTATTAAAGGTCCCGTTCTTTTGTGTTTTTGAAGCTTTGATTGTGTTTACAGTGCGCAATATAACATGTGTTCATGTTTCACGTGTAAAAAAGCTGTATTTTTCACACAATTGACTTATCTGTATACTGTGTTTTCACTGTCCCCAAAACAAGCTGATGTCTTCCTTGTTCCTCCTTCAGAAATACGTAACAAGTTCTGATTGTGTAGTTTGTTTAGTGTGTTGTGATTCGATAGCATCTTAGCTTGCTGTTAGCTTAGCTGGCGACTGACTTATTCCTGTGGGCGGAGTTTAGTCAAATAACTGTTCTAGGGACGTCATTAAAGCAGGAAGTAGAGGGCTGTATTCCAAACTGTTCGTTCGCTGTAGGCTTTGAAAGGCGAATTCTCTTAAAGAAAATATATCGCCAGGCAGTGAATGTTGAAATTTAACATTTTACAGGTATTATTTATGCTATTATAGCGACATTACACGCTAACTAGCCGTGTGTCTCAATTCGTTCCCTAGCTCCCGAGGTCGTGAATCAGTATATCGTGTACACAGGTTCGGGCACTGGTAAGGACCCTAGCTCACTTCACATTGGGACAATGTTCACTTATTTTTCGGTCACGTGGCTATAAGCGCGTTGTAATCACTCACAGCTGTTACTCATCAACAACCGGCAAAACCAACATCTCTCTGACTTAATTTTAAAAACAGTACATTGTGAAAAATGCTGCCATTATTCTCTTACATATCTGTGCATAAAATTGGAGGCATATAATTACATTTTAAATGTAATAAATATATTTACAATTTTAAATAAATATTATTATTTTAAATATTGAGTAGATTGTGGTTCCTTACTGTGTAGCAATGTGTGTTTATATTTACAACTAAAACAAACGTTTGTCTTTATAAAAGTTCTGTAACATTTCATACAGTTTATTGAGTTGGATCACGTGATGTTCGGTTGGCGAGCTTCAGAAAAGGTCACGTGATTTCCGGTAAGGGAACAAAGGGAACATCGATGCTCACTGGTTTTTGCGGTGCATTGTGGGAATTTTTAGGGAACGAACGTTCCAGTGCACTGAACGGATTTTGCGATTGAGACAGCCCTTAAAATGGCTGACTCCCTGATCAGAGCCCTGACTACTGAACAAGGGAGCTGATTGAGACACACGGTAGGTTTTAAAAAATGGGATCATAAAGAACGTGACCTTTAAATATTCATGTCAGTGCCAGTATGATGTTATTTTGTTTGGTTGAACTGAAATGAAATTTTTTTGAAGAATTTGTACACAGTTTTGTATCCATGCAAGTCCATTAAGATCAGGGTTATCAAAATTAAACCCTATGTCGGCACCGATAGCCCCATGGTTAGTGCGGCGACATATAGCACCAAGTGTGCTCACGACAACCTGACTTTGATTCTCGTTATCTCCACCCAACACTTTCCTGTCTACTTTCCACTATCCTGTCTGAATAAAGGCACAAAAAGCCCCCAAAACCCAACTTTAAAAAATAACCCCCATAAAAAAAAACAAAGTAGTCCATATTTCTCATTCACCATAATTAAAAACTTTCAAAGCCACAATGTTATACACAGTTCCCACCCAAACACAAATCTCACCGTTTCACCTAAACCAAACCTCCAGTTTATTCATATATTTTTTGAGACAATATTAAATGAGTGATGCACTCTTGAGAATAACAGCCGGTCTTATAGTTAAAGGTCTCCTGTTTGCGTTGCGAGTGTGTGACTCATGCCTTCAGGTGTGTATAGATCGGAAGTCGCAGAGCTAATAAATGAAAGTTGGTCGTGTCAGTGGCCTCGCTCAATAAATCAGACCTGAGCTTATGAAAACGGACACATTTATTCAGTTGTACAGCCCAGAGGGATGAGGCAAAGATAGCAGCCAGACACACACACACACACACACACACACACACACACACACACACACACACACATAAATATAATGCATTTTACTTGCATCTCACGCTGTGATGACTTCGCATTATTGCTTATTTTATTATTGCTTGACCTGTCTATCTTATCTCTTAAAGCACCCATGTTGATCTTAGATGATGCATATTTATGCATAAAAGCAGAAGATTATGATTTATTTATTTTACCGCAACATAACCGAGGGACTGCAGCACTTTACTTTAAAACTACTTTGCACATATTCTTCATCTAACAGTTTTGCTGGTGGTTGAAGTAACCACTGTCTGGATTTATACAAGAAAGTCTTTTCTGTCTAAAGTCCTGTCTAAATTCTGTTTTCCGTCAGAGAACATTTGCATTTAATTGCAGACTTTTTAAAACACGTACGCTTCTCGTAAGACAAGCAGTTAGTCGAACACAGTAGAAAAATGTATTCAATGTCATTTTCATTTGAATAGCTACGAGAAAGCAGATATGATCTTTTCATTTACTAGAACTCTGAAGTCAAAGATTAGCCTTCTCCATTTATAATAAAGAAATTCTTCAAACATGAGGGATTCTCATTTTATTGGAATTAATTCACAAAGACTATGCAAGCGAGAGGAAAAAGGCAGCAATTTGATTTACTCGCCTGTGGGAAAACATTTAAGATGATGAACTCGAAGGACGTCAAAAGAACAAGGGATACAAAAAACTATTGAAATTTGTTTATCCTTCTGCTTTGAGTTTTATAGCAAAGCTAACTTTTCGAAAAAATGACAAATGAAGTTACAGAGTAAATTATTGGCTAAGAGGAACATTTTGAAATCTTTATTAGAAAATGTGAAAGTTTTTCTCTGCAGTATAGAGAAAAAATAATGTAATATAAGAGTGCATCCTAAAATATGCACCCAAAAAGATATTGGACATAAAAATCTTCGTTCACAACTTTTTTTCCCTGCAATAATTTACTTTGGGAAGTATTGCTTAAAATAAAGCAGCTGTATTCGCCTTAAAGCTTGCCAAAAATTACTAATATCACCACACACTCCCAGCTGTTTAAACGGCAATATCCTAAAATTGTCTAACATGGAGAAGAGATTTGGAAAGCAATCAAGTCCAAATAAACACTTTCATTTTGTAGGATGGTGTTTTATACCAGCAGCCTATAGTTCTCCTTTTTCCTCTTTGTGAAATTTAAACAGTCGCTTCAATTTAAGTCTTGTTTAGATAAATGTCACTCTGTGGCCATCGCCATCTAAAGAAATGAAACGATATCGTTTTAGATAAAAAAGAGAGAAATGTGTAGAGAGAGAGAGAGAGGCACCTGCCTATTGGAATAAAAAATCAGATCTGCTTCTCCGAGATAGCAATGAGATTAATCAGAAAACATATAAAGACATTTGTTTTAAATCTACAGTATATTTTGTCCTAAGAAATTGAGCTTATGACATGTCTCTTATTGAGATCGTAATATCAACTCAAACATTTCATATTGGCCACAATTTTACACCTCTGCACTTAATAGTAAATTTTGTCTCATCTTTATCTGTCCCAAGCAATTCAGGTGAAACACCTGAAACAGTGTTGACACTTAACCTCTCGACGTGCACTAGCTCGGGTGTGGGATGACGTCAGTTTTTTTAATGCTGCTAACAATATCTATATAGCATACTGTCTACAAACATTAATAATATTAACATTACTATACTTTGTTTAAAATGTCTACAGGTTTAGCATCAGTGTATGGTCTCTGTTTTGAGATACAGATGCTCTAGCATCATAAATGTAGTATCTTGTTACAGAAGTCCAGATGACAACATGCAAAATATAAACGGGACTTCTTACCTTTGTGGTGATATAACGATCGCGAATCGAATCCAGTCTGTTTCAGATGTGCGAATAACTCTTTAAAACCAGCTATAAAATGCATTCAATTACCATTTTTGTCCACAAATTCGTATAATACGTAAAATATAGATATATTGTCCATTGTTTACAAATTTTGCATGAACGTCTTGTAATAGAATAGAATATACAATCTGAGGATTATGTATGTCGGAACATTGTATATGAGATTACACTCGCGTTCAAACCCGCGTTCAAACTTTTTTTTAAAGTAGGTGGGGGTATAATACATAATATCCAAACAGCGCTGTGACGTCATCTGGCTCGCTTGTTCCTCCAATGACTTAATGGAAAATATTGATAGACAAAACGTGTAGCCAATTAGATAACGAATCCAACAATCTTTGTGTGACGTTTTATTTCCTGGTGTGGAAACAGCATTTTATACGCTAACATAAGGATAAATAATAAGAAGAATGAACGTGTATGCATGTAAACAAATACTTTTATTTTGGGGCTGACTGGCACTTAGTAAAGGCACTAGTCTTACAAAAACCCTTGCAAGTACCTCATTTTTGGGCCTATTGACTTCAAACGTGAAACATAACTTTTTTAGACTTGTTGCTTTGGCATCATTGCATTTCTAGGTTTCACACACACATTTATCATTAAGATTTTTAATATTAAAAAAGTTATGCAAAAAAAAAAAATGGTATTACAATGTATTTCAGCCTCTCTAACTTTTTTTATTTTTATCCTAAAATAATTTTGAAACCTGGAAAATTAAGCTCAAAGTGTGATAACATAGTTATGGTTAAACTCTAAATGGTTTAGTAAAATTAACCCTTTAAGTGAAAGTAGGTCTTTTCATGGTTTGGGCCAGAGTAGGGGTGCTTTTCAAGAGGTTAAAACATACATATTTGTCAAATCCATGATTTCTCCCGAGCTATAAAAAAGCAAAATCGAAGAAATACAGTTTTCTTCATTGTGTAATTGCTTATGGACACATGTGTTCGGTCAGGTATCTTTGTTTCTGTAGCCGCCCATGTGTATATGGAGCAGCTAGTGGGAGATAGGTGAAATGAGATTAACTGTTGACATGTCTATTGATCTGGGTTCAGTGTGGTTTCCTGTGTGCTCCATCTGGCCAGGTCTGACCGGATACAATAACAGTTTAGCCAGCTTTCCACCGTGGGCTTCAGGGGCCGTGCAGCCCTGATTACTCGGGTACAGAGTTATGGCGATAAGGTTAAGCCTGTCTCTTTCTGTCTCTCTTCCCATTTTCTGGGGCATATTGCACATTGCATACTCGCCTTTGAAGTTCCATCATCGAATTTTGACAGTTCCATCTAACCTTACCTCGGGTTGAAGGCTGTCTTAAACCATGCCCCCAGTTAAAGCACTTTAATAACCTTTGCCAGTTTTGGCTTTGCTCAGCATTTGAGTTGCAGCTTTAGTTTAACCTGTTAGCCCTCATTCCATTTTCTGAACCCCCCCACAAAAACTGTCATAGCCAAACTAAAATAGATACAGTTTATGAAGTCTTTGCACTAAAAGCATAAGTTTGGTCTCATTTGAAAGCAGACACTTGGAAGTTTATTAAGAGGTGAACATTAGTTACTGTCATAATGAAAAAAGTTGTTATAGAGAGCTTAAATTATACTTTTTTATAAACTCCACCAAACATGTATGAAATATTGTTATGAAAATCTAAATGAAATTGGCCTTGGAGCAATCTAGAAATGCTCTGCAGTTAAAGCCACAGGTATGACCATGTTCTGTTTTAAATCTGAAGATGATACCTCTAAAACTCTGTATTTTATGAAATGTTTTTTAGACCCATGTCATGTAAATTTATTTAGAGAAAACAGCAAAAATGATAAGCTAATGTTTGTTTATTTATATCTCACAACATCCTTTCAGTTTATTGTCCTATTGCTCCGTGTTTTAAACAGACTCATTAAATAAGCATCCGGATGAGTCATTAACAACTTTTAATCCGGGATATGGCTGTCTAAATGTTTATTTTATTATTATAAACAATATAATAAATGCTCATAATTTCTATTTAGTGTTTTATTTCCTCCTTTTGTCTCAATTCACTTTCTTTTTATTAAAGTCCTTTCTTACAAAAAGAAACTTACCTTAAAGAAGCTTTACCAGTCAAAATTATTCCTAGAAACACATATCTCATATCTCCAGACAGCAGATGTTTACAGAACAGCTAGTACGTTAGCTTAGCATACCATCAAAACACGACAAATAAAAGCATTTATAATAAAACTCACATTATAACATCAAAAGTCGAGTGCTTAAACAATCATGCGTGATCTGATGTGGCTTTGGATCATAAAATAAGACCGAAAATAAACAATTTTATGTTATTTATGCTGTTAGCTTAGCATAGCATTATAATATACAGTACTGTTATAAAAATAATAGACATAGCGTTAAAAATACAGACAAACCATATATAATCTTAATCGTGTTTATTGTCTCCATGGTTTTAAAATATCAAAACATCTTTATTTACATGTTATTATAAAAACAGCGATCGCTCGTTGCAGGTCACTGTTCAAGTTCACGTCTGACTGACAGCTGCTGCTGCTGAGCTGACTGACGTCTTATTCTTTCTATGAAAGTTTATGAAAGAGTTTCAGACTTTAGCGCCCTCCGGCTTCACGTATGAATGAAACAAACTGAGTGTGAATGACTGCAGACTCCGAGAGACTCCAGCTGCTCATATCGCCATTTTTGCAATAAAAATGGGTAAAATATTAGCCCCACTGCAGAAATTTGAAGTAAACATATAAAACTGAAGTAATATTTCTCCAAATATGCATACTTTGAATTAAAAGCCCCGATAGATGTTGTTTTATCGAGTGCTTTCATGACGATCACGGAGGAGTATTTTTATCAATGAGTGCGGCTGAGGGTTATATTTCAAATTAAAGGTATGTACCGTTTTTCATTTTCATAACGCCTGACAAAAATGAAGAAATTACTGTTACTAGGATTCTCAGATTAAAATAAAGGTCAAAAACTAAATCTTAAATCAAAACACTTTTTAATGATGTATAGTTGTTTAATGTAAGTACATTTAAACTAACAGTAATTTAAATTATGTAAATAAATAGCTCTTCAGTACATCCACGCCCTCGCGCAGGTTATCAGGTTAAATTTTGGCCTATTCGCATTTTAAGCATACATTTTAAAACTTAGGAAACTATACTACACTCCAAAACATAAAGGTGCTAAATGATACTATTTTTTTCTTTTGCACAAAGGAGATAAGCAAAGCTTGAATGGGTGTCGTATACCGTTCCTCATGACTTATGTTAACTATCAAACTGTTAGCAAACCTCTCTGGACACACCGACAATTACAGCAGTATTTTGAGCCAATTTCAACTCGTTCAGTCTAATCACATCCATGGCCATCTGGTGGATACTCTTCTTCGGCTAACAAAGTTTGAAGGTCACACTAAATCACAGGTTCAAGGCTTAAGAGGGGTCTGCTTTACCTCAGCTTGTTGTCTTCTAAACGAAAGCAACAGTTTAGCAGTATCTTTAATAATCTGCAACATAATCCACTAAACCATGAAAAGGCTTTGAGTTCCCTAACCTCAGATGCAGACCTGATGTACGTCAGTTGGTGTAATTTGTTAGTTCCTGTGTCATTTGTGCTGTGGTTAACATGAAAGCCCACACATGTGTCAGCGCAGAAGCCGTTTGCGGTGTGACTCTGTTTGCTTATCTCCAGAGGAGGAGACCACCAAACCATTTCCCAGTTAGGCAAACACTCGCACGCTGAACAAACATATACTGAGGTTATTTTGTACGGTCACAGGCTGAACATAGCTAGTTGAAAACTCTCTTAAATTAGAAAAAAATATTTAGCAAATTCAGTTAAATATCATATCCTTTTGTATTTGCTGTTGGGTAAATAAGTAATCATATTAAAACCACATTTGCATATGCTGAGACACAGGGCAGTTATAATGAAAGTAGAAATTGTGTTAAGAAGTGTGTTCTCATGGTTATTTATTTTCATATGTTTTATTGGATAAAGTTGTCACTTGGTTCCCAAATGCTTTGAATTTAGTTTATACTTAGGGGTGAGTTGCTCCAGTGGTAGTGTTTTTTTATTGCAATTTATATTATAAGCATTAATTCAATAATCATGTTTATCGTTTGTAATATGTTCACATATATTCACATTCACAGAGGTTTACATGCACAAAATTGTGTCAATAGCTACGTTTACATGGACACATTTTGCCTCCATCGGATTAAAATCCTTCCGATTAATAAATCCTATCATAGCGTTTACATGAACACTTAATAATGTGATCGGATTGATGCGTGTTTATATGACACAAGATTTACATCAGAATTGATCATTTGACATGCGCACATTGCACAAATATAGTTTCACGCTGTTTTAAGATTTGCTTTGTGCCTCACTGATTATAAAGCAGCAGCAAAAACACCCATTCACGTGTGCCCAAAAAGCGTATTTTACTTCACGCGGTGCTGCAGGGACCGTTCGCGAGTCCAAACACACGCATTTGTGGATCAGAGAATAAATCATGGACTGACCGGACAACGCTGTCTTGTATCACTTTATGGGGAATTGGATGGATAATAGGAACAAGATTAACAAGACAATCACAACAAAACAAACTCGAGTTATTTGCGTCACATGTCATTACGGCAATTCTATGTCATTGCACGTGTGCATATGCTCCACACTCCCGTCCTGTAGGTGGCGGAAATGCACCTTTCAGTGCGTTTGCCAACCGCCATTAAAAAAAGAAAAGATGGCACATGCGCAGAGCATCCCAGTTTCAGTTATCCATCCGATCAAGTGTATACATGTCATTTTGAGCGGATTACAAACGGTATAAACCACCCCTAACAAGCGGATTAGATTTTTAATCAGATTGGCACTTTTTAGTCCGATTAAGGTGTTTACATGGAGCATTTTTATTCAGATTGATCATTTAAACGGATTACAAATGTCCATGTAAACGCAGCTAATCCGACTGAATTTAATCTGATTGAAGGTTACGACGATACAGTTTACATGCACCCTAAACATTGCAATCTGATTTAAATGTTAGTTTACATGTACAATCTATATTATCCAAACCGAACGTCTGCGTAAGTGCACAGCCAGGGTTGCCGGATTCGCGTATGAAAACCATCCTAATGGACATTCAAAACTACCCCCCCCCCCCCAAAAAAAAAACAGTTTAAACAGTAGCCCAATTATAAACTCGAAATAAAGCAGAGGACTTGGCAACGTCACGCTGGACAGCATCTTTCGTCGAGTTCACGCTTTATTTCTGGATTAAAGTCAATGCTAAGTTGGAGAAAGTTGTTCTTAAGAAGTTTTCAGATATAGGCAATGAAAACACAATTTTTAAAATGCACGACGGTATTTTATTGCTTTAAGTAGCCTAACGTTACCTTAATAATGTGTGTTGCCATTGCTATTGCTTGTTTCTGTGATTAGAATCGTGTGATATAAGAAGTAATTATATGACGTGCATGTGCGCAATGTATTTTTGCATCCGATTGAGAATATTTTACGATTTATGCGTTTACATGCATACTTTTCTCCTGCTGATCGGATCACAGATCGGACTACACCACCCACTTCAATACGATCCAAATTAGCATCTGATCGTCCTCAATCGTATTGATTAAGGTGTTTACATGACGGCTTTTCAATACGATTGAGCCATCAATATGATTACAAATGGATTATTTGGTTGTATGTAAACGTACCTAGTGTGCTGTGCTCAGTTGTCAAGAAATTTGGGGTGCACATTGGGAAAGCAGCATGATCTTGCGGAATTCATATTTACAAGTTGGCTAATTCGTATGAATTTGTACGAAGTGAATATTTTTTTTTTTAAAGCTAATTGTACAAATGTGGTCATACAAATTAGCCAAAGGGTGTAGTTTGATTTTGACATTGGTGGGGACATAAACAAAATTCTGTGTCTTCAGAGCCGCATTGTCATGAGAGTTTATCTACTTGAACAATATTTAAAATAGCATTTTTGTTTTCTTATTTCTTATAATCTTATTTATTAAAGGTGCATTGTATAATTTTTAGAAGGATTCCTTGACAGAAATGCAAAATAATATACAAAACTATATTATTAGGGGTGTAGGAGACCTTTCATAATGAACCGTTATGTGTTGATTACCTTAGAACGACCTTTTTATCTACATACACAGAGGGTCCCCTTACATGGAAGTCGCCATTTTGGGCTGCCATGTTTCTACAGAAGACCTTAATGGACAAAGTGTTTTTACTAAGTTGTCTACGACGATGACGTTTGTCCAGTGGCGGTTACCGTAGCTTCTCTATGTGTTTCAAAAGTGAGGGGTGAGCAGTGGACTGAGCCATTGGTTGCAATTCACAACCTCACCACTAGATGCATCTAAAATTTACACACTGCACCTTTAATGTTACAGGTCAAAAACAACAAATATAAAATATGTCTATCGTATTTATTATTTTTTGTTTAATTTCAACTTTTTTGTGATGCCATTGAAAAGTCTGGCAGGGCATGTTAAAAACTGAAAAAAAAAATCCTCCAGATCTGCTCCAGAAAATCCGCTCATCCACTTACTATGGGATTGTCATGTTTGTCATGTATTGGGGAGAAAATACTGTCCCTGAATCAATATGTGATACAACTTGTCACATATTCTGTCCGTAAAACTGTTGGTATAAGAACATTTCTATCTCGCTTACCGCTAGCCTGCATTATCATGACATGATGCACATTGCATCTTGTTGAGAGAGTTTTAACGCTTAGTACTTCCAAATGCAGCTTATGACAGACAGCGAGTAAAGAGAAAGCCAATCATAAAGAAACATGGTTAGAACGGCGGGACTCAAGAAAGACAAAGCCAATCATATTAGCGACTTAAGTTACGGAGGCAGCACTCGTTGCAGAGAACGAGATCAGTTAACCGTTTGTGTAGCACAGACTGTTATTTTTACAGAACACGGTTGTAAAAGATTTTAATCTTTTATTTTAATTTAAATAAAAGTTAAATAAAGTAAGTAATAAGTAAAAAAAAAACGAAAGGCACAGATTGACATCAGTGGTTATATGTAAAAAAAATATGAATTGTTTGGTCGAAATTAATGCTAGGGACAATTCAGTATTCCCTTGATATTGATAAGGAAAAGGCCCTAGCGTCCCTATCCAAATTGACGCCCTTGGGAAAAGCTGTGGAAATAAAATTTAAATTATGATTTATGATTGAAGGTTCTTTAGTAAAACACAACCCTTTCTTTCACACACATTCATACTAAAAATCATTTTATTTCAGTATGGTGGCAATTTTGACCATCAGTCCCCTAAAAGCCCAGTAGATAGCAATGTGTCTTTTTGTTTCCTGCCAAACTACCTCAACTACTTCCTGTACGTTTTTCTATATCCTATACTGTATCTAACATAATATGTTTGGACAGCAAATATATTCGTTACACAAAGCAATTGAAAAAGCTCTTTTTTGCTCTATTTTTGTTGGTTGAAAGCATTGTTTATTTGATTTATAAAGTTTTTTTTAATTCACTTGAGAATAAATAATGAGTTTATTAGGAGTAGGGCCTTATTTTGTACGTATTATTAGATATTTATCTTAAAAGAATAATCAATGGCTAAGAATTTTTTTTAATTATTATTACTGGAAGTCTTGTGCATTAAGTATGTAATATCAGTGGCTTTGATATTATGCATTGTGACTACAGTAATTGTATTACAGAGAGGTAGTGATGACATCATGACCAGGTCTCTCAAGCATTGATTTCTGACTCAATCACATCCACACACACAAACACACATTTTGTGTCCTCTATTTTTTTTAAGCTATGATCTAACTGTAAAATACATATTTGTTATTATTTTGAACGTTTTGCCATAATAGTTATTTTTACTTAATAGTTATAATTTTGTACATAAAATAATTTAGCTAGATGCTATAGCACAAATCATTAAACCTAGAAAACATCATAATAACTATAGTTTTTTTTTTTTTGTATTGGTTTGTATGCCTTGAATTGTGCCACTTCACTTACATCAGAAACGTTCTTATAATTCGATTTATAATTCGCCCTGTATTGTGTTGCAGTTCGTAATGAAATTACCAACAAACTGGCGAATAAATCCATTTGATTTATTCACCAAAGCCAGTTTTTACTTACATTTGGGCCTCTGTGGGTTCATTTTGAACCCTGTGTTTGTGCGAATGTCTGTGTGTGCGCAATAACATGAGATGTCCCTTCATCCGATTTCAAACAATTATAGGTACATTACACAATCTGTATGACTTTTAGAGAGTTGGTCCAGGTCCACGGTTCAAAGTTCAGCAGGTTCTAATGTGTCCCGCTGCCAGGAAGTGCTAGCATGTATACACATATACATCTTACATTAGTAACAACACATCTTTCTCCATCTGTATTTCATGCTGTCACCATATTGCCTTACATCTAGAAGACATTCGAGTGAACAGGAGCCAGAGAGCTTTGCTTAAACCCCTCTAAATGCCCCCTAACCTCTCATGCCTTACCAGAGGCTTTCACAGGCCACCGAACCTGTGTTACTAACTCCACAATGTTCAATCTTATTTCTCTCTTTCTCTCTTTTTATTTCATGGTTACAATCTATAAACCGGCAATCCGTAGTGTCTGCCCATCCTGGTCGCAGCTTTGTCTGAATCTGTTTAGATTATTCTCAGAGATATCAAGCCTGTTTGGTTTCGATTTCATTTCATGCCTATACACATAAGCTGTGTGAACGTGTAGAATGTTATTTCGTGAGGTGCGAGAAAGGCGGTGTGGCGAGCAAATAAAAAAATGCTAGGATCCTCGGAGCTAGCTATTATAGATCTGCCACAGACATCAGAAGAGCGGAGGTCAATTTTTTCCCTCATTCTCTGAAATAAAGTAATTTTCTGTCAGTTTTGTAAAGACAGGTTGTGTTAGGCCTGACTCTCTCTCTCTCTTTCTTTCTTTCTCCTTCAGATAAGACCTAACCATTAAGGCAAAACAGACAGATAGATATAAAAAGAGATGACCACCATCATTTTAAGCAGTATTCCAATTTCGGTGTAATAAAACCCCCTCTCCGTTTTCCTCGGATGTGATGGTACACATAATTATTAATCAATGTTCGCCGTTGTCTCGGCACTGTGTATTATTTTAACGCGTGATTTACTTCGCAAACCAACCAGCTATTTGCATGCGAGCTCTCCGGCCAATCAATGCCTCCAATTATCTAAAGACCTCCGATTGTGATGAATTACAGGGCATAATGGCATTCAGTGTAATTCTGCTTTGTCTTGTGTTGCTGTGACATCGATAGTTTTGAAATGTGTGATTTGTGTTGTCGCTAATCCACTTAGCATTTATTGATCTTTCATAGTATTGTCTTTAGTTAACACTTAGAGCAACAAGGATTTTCGCTGTCCTTTGTGCTTATAATCCTCAAAATGCCAAGGAACTGAAAAGGCAAGGGCTTGAAATATATAACTGCCCACATGTGTATAAAATTGACTTTGTTCTCTGACATTTATAATAAAGCCTATTTTTTGGCTTTGTTGTAAAACACACACACACACACACACACACACACACACACACACACACATTTGTGTTCCAGTGCAAACCCTTTGGGCCTTACCTGAAATAGTCAGCTATAACAGTAGGCTTATAATGCTGGGTCATAATACCACATACAGGGGCAATATTTTTGGACTTTATCCTGTAGCCCTAATATTAGTCAAGCTCTTTTGCATTGGAAAAAAAGAGTACACTCTAAAAATGGCTGGGTTATTTTTGACCCATAATGGGTAAATATTGGACAGAACACGTGCTGGGTTAAAAATGGACCCAATGCTGGGTTATTATACCCCATGGTTGCATAACAACAACCCAACATTGGTTCATTTTTGACCCAACATGGGGTAATTTTTAAAGCAGCACGTGTTCTGTCCAATATTTACCTATTATGGGTCAAAAATTACCCAGCCATTTTTAGAGTGTAATTTTATTTTAAAGTGCACTGATTTCATTGCTAAAAACAACATTGTTTTGTGTGTTTGGTATAATACAATGCATTCGCCTTGTTTATGGTTAAAAAACACATTCTTTTTTTTCCACATACCATACAATTTGGTAGCCCCAGATATCCTGCCTTCCTCAAATGTATTGATTTTGTACAAAACTCATCGGTCTGAAAATATAAATGGCCAGCTAATCTGGGGTGTGTTTCCCGAAAGCATTGTTAGCCAACTACTGTCTTAAGTTTCGTCGTTACTGACAAAGTTCAACGATTTGGTGTTTCCCGAAACCGTAGTTCAAACGAACATTCGCAAGTTGCATCGCAAACATGTGTTGTTTGAACGACAGCTCTTTATCTGTCGTTGGAAGCATCGTTCCTTTTTATTATAATATGTAGACTTACGCTGATCATGCTTTTGAACAAAATAAGCAAAACCATGTAGTACAATGTATATCCATCATTCTAAATATATTCAAATTTGATTTTACGTCTGTAGGTTTGTAAACAGAATTAAAGTGCTGCATTTGAAACTGCGCATGTGCGCAGAACTACAAACATTAGGACCCTGGGGAATCCCTGGGAGGAGTGACGTAAGAGGGAACTTGCGCATGAATTAAATATCTTGAACAGATAACTAAATCACGATAACAAAATCAGTCTTCCGATGCAATATATGTTATTTACAACACTAATTTGACATTAAATCGATTTACACCGATTAATTAGTACTTCACCTCCCTTGTGACATCATCAACTATGTTGTTAAACCAACATGGTTCAAATAACGAATGTGCGACAAAGTATCTATGCTTTCGGGAAACAGTCATGACAAGGTAGTTCGTTTCTCCAACTGTGCATCGCACTATGTTGGTTCAGCAGCGAGTCACGTCATTGTTCGGGAAACGCACCCCCGTACGTTGTGATTGGCCTGAATACCTCTGACGTCAGCCGGAAATGTGGCGCTCCTTACCATGTTTGAAAGATTCACTCACAAGGCAATGCTAACAGGAGTTAATTTACATACTGTGAGTCCAAGCTGGAGGATTTATGAGAATCTTATAATATAAATTATGATAAAGCGCTCGGTCTTGTCCACATCAACAGGCCCAGGAAGTAAACTGTTGCCTACAATCCGTGTGTTTGTTGTAGTTCAAGAAAATAGATTTACGTTGGAGACGAAAACTCACGTCATCGTTTACTTCGGGGTATGTACCTTTTGCATATCTTTAACATGTACTAATACACACTTACACACCAAAGGTGTAAAAATTTAAAAACATAAATCAGAAAATAGGTGCTCTTTAAATGACCATTGTCCACCCTCTCTGACATTTTGGGTCATTCACACTGATAGTGATTTGTATGAGAAGTCATGCATTTTCAGTGAGTGCTGGTGGTGATTATGGTTAACAAATGCAACAAACACCATTGATGATGCAACAAGTTTTAAGCGAATACAGTGTCATTTCAATGTGCGGTGACTCGTAACCCAAAATTTTAAATTGTAAAACTTTAAAGAGCACCTATTTTCCGATTTATGATTTTACATTTCCTTTGGTGTGTAAGTGTGTGTTAGTACAAGAGGTACTAGAGGTATTGACCTATATTGACTATATATATATATATAGCCCGCCGTGCTATATATATATATATATATATATATATATATATATATATATATATATATATATATATATTTTTTTTTTTTTTTGAAATTTTAGGTTTAAACAGTCATATCAAGGATAGCCATACTGGAAAACTCACCTGTGCAAGTAAGTGCAAATGTCAAATATTGTGCATACTTGAGTCCTCATTCTTTTAACCCAAGCAACCGGAGCATCACAATTCAATAGGCTACATAGAATAAACCTTTAATTTTCCTGCAGAAACAAAATCAGTCTCAGTATCTTTTTATATCCTGGTATTTCGGAATTTTCCCCCGTAGCCCTATTATCCTGTTTTTTACGGGCCGTCTCCCAGAACATTGCGTTCCTAACAAAAGTTTCCCGAACACTGGCGGCACATTAACAATGGCAGCGTAATGAACGCTGAAGGGAAAGAGCAGGGTAAAATTTCATATCACAATGAGCAAGACGCAACCTCACCTGACGTCTCCCGCTGAGTCTTTGTCCCGAAGTACGGGAGGAGATTTGACTCAAATTGGCCCGCCGTGCTCAAATCGCTACTCTACATGCTAATCAAATGTTTAGCATAAAAAACACATTGTGGCGTTTTGTGTGTTCGACTCTGAAATGAAGGGAAGGCTTGCTTGAGAAGTCTGAACTTAACTCAGTCTGGCTAATCCACTATGCTACTCCATTAGTGGTTGGCATTGTTAATATTGCAATTTCATACTCGTCCTTTCCAGAAAAGATGAAATTTATTGCTTTTCTTTGTACTCATTTGTGTAGAAAAAAGAGTTCAGAATAAGATAAAGAAATATTTATATGTTCATTTGTTTTTTAATCTGGTTTGCATTTATATTTCATGTCTCACCTTTCTCTCTCCACAAAAAAAATAGTTTTGTCTCCTCTCTATTGTTCTTCCATAAAAACTGTCAAAAAATAAAATGTTTAACCCTCACGGGTTGATATTTCTGCTCTACATCCTTTTTGACTCCCAAGATTTTGTGCGCTTTGCAAACTTCATTATCCGCAATCCAGGCCACTAAAAGAGATTATTTTATATATTTTTGTGCCGTTGGTGTGATATTTCTCACTCTCATTCCTTCGCTCTGCCTTAAGGCTATACTACACAATGGGAAAGAAGACAAAAAAGCAGCGGTTTTATAAAACAGATTTGTGCACAACAGCCTCAAGGAACATTCTGCACTCAGAAAGAAGAAATCTATAGGGAAACGAAATGGGTGTACGCCTCGCATTTTCGGCGCCCTCCGCCTATTAGAGGAAAAGCAGCAGGAAATCGAGAAATAAGGGAGGTTATCTAGGACTTCGGTAGAGTTTTAATAATCATCATGTCAGTGGCGGTTTGCGTGTCTGTCATTTATGAAGGAATTCCTTGTTTGCGTGTGTGTGTGCATGAGAGTATGTTTCTGATAACCAACGCTTCTGGTGCTCATGACACATTAATGTGTGGTACAGATGACGTGTGCCGCAAGGGTTTATGGGTATGACACCAGAGTGAGATGCTAAAAAAAATAACCATGAACTTATTGCTAAAGTAGCAGTTAAGCCAGAAATGAAAATTCGGTCATTTACTTATTCGTAAACACATTCTATTTTGAGTCGGAATGAATCATTTGATCCAGTTCACTGAACTGATTTGTTCATGAGTCGGACTGATCTGGTTCTCTCGACTCACTGATACAATGATCACAGCAGGTAACAGCTCACTGAAGGGGAAGATTATCAATGAATACCGCTTTGATTTTGGTCTCTTTCTCACACAAAGTTTTCAATTGACTTTAGGAGACTTTGAATATAGTGCTTGGGTAATATGGGTAACTTTAAATGATTTCTTTATGGTGCTTGTGATTGTCAAGTATTGTAGCACATACTCGAAATGTGAACACATATGGCGCTTTTCCATTTCATGGTACCCCACAGTTTGGGTCAGGTCGGCTTATTTTTTGGGGCTTTATCACTAGGTGCACTACGTAGTACCCGGTACTTTTTTAGTACCACCTTGGTTGAAGTTTCAAGCGAGCCAAGCTGATACCAAAACGTGATGCGAAAACACTGAAGATCACTGATTGGTCTGAGAGAATCAACGTCACACAAAGATCGTTGGATTCATTATCTAATTGGCTACACGTTCTGTCTATCAATATTTTCCATGAAGTCATTGGAGGAACGAGCGAGTCAGATGATGTCACGATATTTGACAGCGCTGTTTGGATATTATGTATTATACTCCCACCTACTTTTACAAACAAGTTTGACCGCTGGTTTTGAACGCGAGTGTAATCTCATATACAAGTGTTACGATGTAAATAGTCCTCAGATGATATATTATAATCTATTACAAGACGTGCATGTGAAATCTGATGTAAACAATGGACAATATTTCATGGATTATACGCATTTGTGGACAAAAATGGTCATTGGATGTACTTTATTGGAGAGTTTTTATGGGTTATTCACACATCTGAAACAGACTTGATTCAATTCGCGATCGTTATACCAACACAAAGGTAAGGAGTCCCGTTTATATTTTGCATGTTGTCATCTGGACTTCTGTCACAAAATACTACATTTATGATGTTAGGTCATCTGTCAAAACAGAGACCATACATTGATGCTAAACCCGTAGACCTTTTAAACGATGTATAGTAATGTTAATATTATTATTGTTTGTAGACAGTAGGCTATATATATATTGTAAGCATCGTTAAAAAACATCGTCTTTCCGAGGTTAAAGACACAAAAATGGAAACGGGTAACTTTTCATAGTACTACTATTAGTAGAACTGCACCCCCTAGAGGGAAACATAGTCGGCGATCCACTTTTTCTCCTTAAAGGCCGGGTTTTACGGCTCGACAGCTTATAAAAACGTATTTCTGTTTTTTTTTGGCTTGTTAGCTGTACACCTTGTACACACAGCAGCTTTTAGGCATTATTCTGTTTTTTGTTATAAGCCAGAAATGACAAGGAGGCAGCCTGTCGCAATACAAAGTCAATGGAGACGGATGGATTGTTTTACCCCCGGTGGGCGTGGTTTTCAAATTAGCATAACTGCGCTCTGTCTCTATTGGTAAAGCAGTAGATAGGCCAGGACACTCCTTAAAAATTCTAACCTAAATTTTTTTTATTTTAGGTAAATTATATTTTAAAAACAATATAAACTGCACAATTGTGGTAAAAAATGAGGTAAGGTCTCATTTGTCATAACACTGTAGCTTACTGTCCTGGCCCTACACAGACACACATAATCTTTTACCACCTGTCTGTCTCTCCTGTAAGACCTTTGCTCCACCCACTGCTGTCTACCAAATGACTTCAGAGGGCAGGACACCCCACGGGATTTCCAGTCTGCCCATGTGTGTCTGCATTTGTGTGTACAGTCATTGTGCGATGGCAAATCTGAGGAGATTTCCAAGGCTTTGATGCTGTGCACTTGTCATGCACCCGTCTGCTCGTGAGAGTTTATGGGACAGATGCTGTATCGGTCCAACATCTGTCTTTCACGCTTTGCTACCCTCTCTTTACAAGCTGTATCTGAAGTGTTTTATTAGAAAGAATCTACATTTATCAAGTGAATCGGGACATACCAAGACATGGACACAAATATAGTGTGAAATTCTTTTTTCTAATAAATTGACTTCTACACTTTTGACTGATGAGGGAAATAATGTTAACCAAAAAAGATCAGCTTAATTTGCACAATACGGTCAGTCCTGTTATACATTACTTAACTTTTTACTTGCTTTCCAACATGATGCTATGGGCTGTCATGGGTGGTTGCCAAGTGATTTTTATAGCTGTAAGAATGTACTGGGTGGTTGCATGGTGGCTGCTCACCAACCCAAGTCATAAAAGCCCACCCGGAAGTCTCCAAGATATTATGATCCCTATATGACTCAGCTCTCTACTTTATTTAAAGTTTATTGGAGTGTGTGCCTGGTTAAGAAACATCAGATGACTTAAAGTAATTGTAAACGTCTCATTAGTGTCTTTACACACAGTGAGGGATGAGTTATGTGCCAAAATGTTACACTTGGGGTTGTGGGTTTGTTTAAATTCCTAACCTAAGTGTGAGCAATAATAATATTTATGCTTTTCTTAAATACCACAAAGGATACTCTGTGGTACAGAATTATAACTTGATACCTTTGTTTAGATTATTTTCCTCGGCTGTATTTTATTCCAGCGGTGGGAGGAGAAAACTCAGATGCTCATGGTATCAGGCAGGTGTTTGGGGGGAGATAAAGTCACCTGCTGTCTTTCCTGATGAGTTGGACTCCTTAAACCTCACCATTTCCACTGTATTAGCGTTTAACTTCCCCTCATCTTATAACACACTGCTCTTCAACAAAGAAAAATGTCTGTTAGGTGAAATCAGAATGTGACTTAATTGAACTCGGTGGGAGTGCGTTTAACTCAGTTGGAGTTCATTTAACAGTGCTGATTTAATTTTTATGTTGAAGTGATCTGTCATTTCCATTTAATACAACAGGCCAATAATCAGCAAGATTTCAAAGCCTTTTCAAGTAGCTAGGGCTCATATTCTCTTCTTTTAGGAGTGTGTATACCTGTACTGTAGGAGATGTCATTGGTTTTTAAGGCCAACAATCTCATGTGTCTCATCAGGAGCTTCAAAGAGATCTTAGCAGTTTCATGAATGAATAAATCCATACCAACATAGTATGATGCATAGTTGGAGAAACCAAGTACCTTGTCACGACTGTTTCCCGAAAGCATAGTAACTTTGTCGCACATTCGTCGTTTGAACCATGTTGGTTTAACAACATAGTTTATGATGTAATATACTAATTAATCTGTGCAAATCGATTTAATGTCAGATTTAATGTCAGATTTTCTGCTGTAAATAACATATATTGCATACGTCAATCCTCCCAGGGATTCCCCAGGGTCTTAAAGCTCAGAGGACTGCGCACATGTGCGGTTTTCAAATGCAGCGCTTTAATTCTGTTTACAAAGTTAAAGACTATATTTTTATATATATTTAGAATGATGGATATAGAATGTACTACATGTTTATAACATGGCTAACGATGCTTTTGGGAAACGCACTGTCATGTCAAGTCACTATGAAACGGAAGTAGCGATTACCTTATTTTCCACATGGTGACGTATATCTGAGTAAAAACGGCTTCTGAAATGAAATAAGGCAGGGCTGGATTTGAATTTGTCAATCGAGATCTGATTGGATCGTTTGAAGTTGGGTCATGATGCTAATTGCTAATCGCAGCGATCTTCTCCTGGACCCCGCCAGTAAAGTAAAGAGAGATCAGGTGTGTTCGACTTCATGCGGCGCTGCGCAGACCGATTGGCCGCTGACTTGTAGCAGTGCATTCCGGTTAGTAATTTTGTCCGAATTCAGCTGGCGCTGCAGGCACGTGACCACGAGAGCAGCCGGCTAGCTCAGCCGGTGCAGCTTCTCCAGAGCGGCTGCACGGAGTTGTGATAACGTACCAACTTTACGTGATTGGTCGCCTCACTGATGACAACGATCATGTGCGTTTCAAGTTTAATCCAACCATTAGTTCCACTAATAAACATTATAAATTCATGTTTTAAAACTATGAATAAATATGTTATATTGTGTCGTGTAATAAATTAAAAATGAAAATAACAAACTCTATTGGTATTTTAATAATATAGGCTTGTTTCCCATTATTTTCGGGTATACAGTATAAGCAGCAATTAAAATATTCGATATAAAATGTTTCTGGTTGCAACTTTTTATAAAAGGTTTGTTTTTATCAAATTCAGCATCTAATTCACTTCATTTGCGATTAAAAACAAGGAAACACGCCGCACACGTCACTACGGCAAGCAGCAGGTGTCCGGCTTGACGGCTCCGTCTTCAGTTCCTCCCTCGACTGCAAGTGGGAAACCTGGCTGATCGGTCTGCGCAGCGCCGTTTGATCTTAAACACACCTATCGTTTTGAGGAGGGGAGGAGATTTGCATTTTTGATTAAAGATTATTATGGAAGATGATTTTAAAAAAATAAATAAATAAAGCTCACAGATAAGTCATTTGTAAAAAAAATACCACAATATTTCAAAACAAATTACAGTTTACATTTTATTTTCATGGTGACTTTATCATTTGTATCTTTTTTATTGATGTATTTTTTGTATAATTTGAGTATTTGAGTCTCGTGAACTACTAAATAAAATTCAAGAAATAATAAAAAAAAGGTTTTGTTTTGTAAAAAAAAAAAATAGGAGAAATAAAACATTTCCTTGGTTATTATTCCTGGGGTATTTTATATTATTGTTCCTATGGTATTTAAGTCTTGTGAACTACTAAAGAAAATAAAAATAATGAATATATTATTAAAATATATATATTTTTTTCTAAAAAAAATTGTTTACTAATTTGTTTAAATATGTATGTCAATCGTTCAAAAACTTACTATTATCATAAAAAACAATAACAAAATCCCACTTCTAACCCCGCCCCCATCTTTAATGGCACGGGGCAAATTGTACAATCTACGAATGTGGTCGTACAAATTAATATGAATTAGCCATCTCATAAAATGTGTATGAATTGTCATGAGAAAGTGTTAGTTAATTTATTGTAAACTAATGTTAACAAATACAACTGATTTAAAAAGTTACTAGTGAATGCTGAAATTTACTGTGATTATATGATTATAAAATTTTTACTAATAATAACACAGGTAATCGTACTGTAGTCTTACAGAAAAGTTGGAATGTACTGCATCTGTAAGACAAATCGCGTTATTGTTTTTCTTCACTTTTGCAAGTTGCTTTAGGTAAAATATAAATGTATTTTTATATATGAAATATTTTGTAGTTTTATTAAGTTGCAGCCTAATAATTGAATTATGCATAAATGCCCTTTTGTTCTATGAATATTAGCCCCCCCATCGCATTGTCATCTTCTTGGCCTGTAAAATGAACCCAAAGGGGGAGGAGGTAGTTTAGTTGGGTAATTGAGATAATTATTATTTGGTGCTTCATGCCAGCTGGGTTACTAAGAAGGTCAGAAAGCAGAATGCTCTTGGCTTATCTCTGTCTTTAAACCCAGTTCCCATATGGCAGCAACAATATTGCAATCGAGATCCCTAGATAGTGCACACAGCGCAACCCACACAAATCTGATTACAAAGCCGTGCCTAACTGTGAAACTATTATTCTAGAAAAAGGTTTGTTTGCGTTATTAAATATTTTCATTAATCTCACAGTATGCTGTTAAAGTTTATTACAGTGGTCGTAGACGCTCCAGCGGGAGTGCTAATTCTTTATTAAGTCACGTAGATCCAAATTAGCCTACCGTAAAAATGCTGACGCAGCATCTCGACACATCTGCCGAGGCCGCTGGGAAATATAAGGCAATGAGAGGTTAAATATCCATTTGTCACCGCTCCCGCCCTCACCCATCCCATGTGTCCTCAGCTCTTCTGTAACCATGGCAGTGGGGCGACTCTTGCTAGGATACATAAATCAGAGCGTTACTGCCCACCACTTCTTTTATCTCCATTCAGAGAGCGATTTATTTGACTGCATCTTTATTTGAAGGGTATTCAATGACCGTTTCAGTCGGGCTATGAATGCTCGCTCTGTGTTGTGGGTGGTTAAATATAAAGACAAGGAAAACAATACGGCTCTTCCACCTCCACTCTTTTCAAGACCTCTCAAGTCCATGTGCGTTCACACAATGTCCTGCTTTACAGTGACTTTGAATACGGACGACAACATGAAAGTCGCTTTCTTTCGCGATCATTAATCCAATGCAGAGGTGCGACCATACCTCACTTTCATGTCTCGATGAAGACAGGGACACTTTTATTCTCTTCGTGAGCCAAGGTTTTTAATGCGATTCAATTAAATTAAAAGGGATGTTGGCTATCTTATTCATAAATTACTTTGTTTCCCATCAACCTTGTATTCAACAGACGCCGTGGCTTAGCCCCGAAGCTCACGAGGGAATAAAAACCTGTTTTATATGAGAATTTAATCTGTCTGAGACAAGATACTGATCTTGCAGTGCAAACGTTTAAGACATACTAAAAAACTGAACTGCAGAAAAATCATTTATGTCAGAAAAATCTGGACGTGGATTTTCATTTATTGACTCAAATGTGACGCAGTCAGCTAAAGTACATTTTTTGGTGATTTAAAGGGTTCCCACGGGTCCTTGAAATCCTTAAAAGTTTGTGAATCTGGGGGAAAAATTCAAGCCATTGGGAAGTTTTTGAAAAATATACATACATAGATACAGGTCATTGAAAGTGCTTGAATCTATTTTATGCAAGAAGTTTTCTGGAAAAAAAATCCATATTATTCCCTGTGTAGTGTAGGATAATATCATAAAAATTCTAGACTTTTTAAGCACACATGCTTAACGTTTCGTTTTAAATGCTTATATCTTCTGTATGCGAATGTTGATTCATACCAAAATCCTTTTTGCATAGTTGTGTTTGATACATGAAAACGTCTCGGGTTAAGTATGTAACTGTTGTTCCCTGAGAAGGGAACGAGACGCTGCGTCTCCCTTGCCATATTCCTGCGTCTCTGTAACGCCGCCTTGGCAATATTTCAGATAGCGATATACTTCCTGGCTGCCGCGTCACCCTGTATTTTTCGTTAAGCCTCACCATTGGTTGAATTTGATATACACATTAAGATGCACTTTCCCCTGGAGGCGTCCCCAAAGTGTCACCGCAGTGACGCAGCGCGAGTTCCCTCGAAAGGGAACTGTAACAATGTATCTTGGATTTACTGTTTTCAAAATCGTCCTATATAATTTGTGAAAATATAACCTTGATATCTTTAATATTTACTGCGTAAGATCATGTCAAGGATTAAAATCATTATCAAAACAATCAATGATTAAATTGAAACTTTGATGCTATTCTCATCGTTATGAGACTAAAACCTGAATTTAAAGACAAAGTCACATATAGTCCTTGAGTTTTTATTTTTATTTTTACTATATTGAAATATGTTTTGTCTAAAAAAACATGATGATTGTATTGAAACCCTCAACCGGGATCTGTTTATGTGAGTCTCCTTGAAATCAAACCCACAATCTATGAGCTACATTTGGTAACATATAAATTTTTTTGGTTATAACCTTAATATCAGGGTACTGTAGGTATATTAAACTTGATATCTTAACGGTTTACATAAGCCTCAAGGGTCATCGTAACATTAAATTAATATCCTTCTGTGATTGACATAACACTAGACTGACCTTATCTAGTGAGCCATGCGCATACAGTAATAATTTAGTCTATTATGGGTTATGGTTATTTATTGACTGTTCAGAGTCATCACTTCTTCACGACCTGTCAGAGATAAGTGTTGAGCCTGCGGAATAACACGGGCGAATCACCGCTATTCATTTTTCTAAGTGCAGTTTCATGGCGTCACTTCATTCGGCGTAATAAGGTCTTTGAATGCAGTTATTGGACCGGCAGCATCTGAGACCAGAAATCGCACTTATTCATGCCACAGTGCATTAAGCGGCATAAGCCATTTTACACTTTTGCTAGATCTCGGGGGAAGATCATTATAGTTGTGTGCAAATATAGACATATGTTACATTAAAAAAAATCACTTGCTTCCAATATTTCAATAGCTAGGGGAAATAATACATTTTATGAAACCCCATAAGAGCCACAAATCCAGGATTCCTTTATGTCCTTAAAATAACCAAGCGCACATACAGATTATATAACAGGCGGGACAAGAAAGTGTGCAGTGAATCACTTTTATTGTTGATCGTCTTTAGTTTAATTTCGTTTGAGTGTTCTAATTGATTTATTTTAAGTGTGTAAATGTTTACAGTGTTGCCAATCCTCTACAAATGCCAGAGGTTTCTTAAGAAGTTATTCATGAATGTGTTTGTTTTAATCTTTGGCATATAGGAGAGGCAACATAAATAAAAATAGTTTGAATTTTCTTCGAATTTAAAGGGACAGTTCACCCAAAAAATGCAAATTCTGTAATCCCCCCCCACACCGTCCTGTGTGTGTGTTTCTTTAAAATACTGAACACAAAAGAAGATACTTTGATAAATGATGGTAAGCACACATATGTTGGTACCCATTGTGTTACATATGATAAACAAATGCTTTGGAAGACAATGGGTACAGCCAACTGTGTGCTTACCACTAGTTCTCCTTTGTCTTCAACAGAATAAAACTATAATAAAACTCATACAGGTTTAGAACAACATAGATTTTTTTGGGTGATATCCCTTTAAAGGGATAGTTCACTTTAAAATGAAAATTCTGTCATCATTTACTCATTCTCATGTTGTTTTAAACCTGTATGAATTTTTTTTATTTTGTGATGAACACAGAAGAAGATATTTTGATAAATGATTGTAAACACACAGCAGATAGTGACCATTGACTTCCATAGTAGGAATAAAAAATATGGTGGAATTTAATGGGTACCTTCAACTGCGTGCTTACAATCATTTATCAAAATATTTTCTTCAGCATTTATCGCAATACTTCCAAAATATGTTTTTCCTACTATGGAAGTCAATGGTCACTTACTGCTGTGTGTTTACCATCATTCTGAAAATATCTTTTTTTGTGTTTATCAGAAAAAATAAACTCATACAGGTTTAGAACAACATGAGGATGAGTAAATGATGACAGAATTTTATTTTAAAGTGAACTATGCCTTTAAGCACAAGTAGATGATTTCGATACTGATACATTTAAGCCTTTTCTCACCTGTTCATATTTCTCACTTCATTAATTTTTCTCTGCTGTATCTCCTTAATTGGATATTCAGTGTTCTTTAGCCGTCGTGTCTGAATTTTATAAACTATCTGTCTAAAAGTTAAATAGCATTTACAGAAGTAATTTTCCCATCCGTGCGCTGCATCTTTGAAACATACACACATTAATATGCAACACTGCTTGCAATTTCAAATTACTTTCATAATTCAACATTTAGAGAGATTGTCTTTGAGGAAAAGTGTACATATTTTTAAGCTCTGTGGCCCTATCTAAGCAGCGCATTTAAAAAAAGTCAATTTGGCAATGCTTCAATTTTATGTAGAAAAGACGTCCACAGCAACCAAATCCAGAGGTCCAGTGAACATCAATACTGGACGTTTGGTAGACACTGGAAAAAAGACGTTGTCTGGCATCACAGTCTGCACATTCAGGAGACCAAAATAGACGTGTTGTTTCAACGTAACTTTGCACAATGAGTAATGCAGAAATTACACATTTTTGCTTTTTGCACCATAATACTTAAAGGGGACATACCACGGAAATTTGACTTTTTCTATAATGCTATAATTGGGTCCCCAATACTTTAATCAACCTAGAAAATATGAGAAAGATCAACCCAGTAACTTGGTTTTGGTAAACCATTCTCTGCAAGCATGTGAAATAATAGGAAATTGAAATTTGGCTCCCCTGGTGATGTCAGAAGGGGATAATACCGCCCCTTAATCTGCACTATCCAACCACGTCATTGCCATTTAGTGCAGAGATCAACTGATTTGCATAAAGGACACACCCAAAACGGCACATTTTTGATCACACCTACAAAGTGACAATTTTGACATGTTATAATGAATTATCTATATAATATAATAATAATAATAATAATAATATATATAATATTTGGAGCTAAAACTTCACATATGTACTCTGGGGACACCAAAGATTTATTTGACAAATTCTTGTGAAATGTCCCCTTCAAATCTGTAGAACTGAAAGCTGTTGTACAAAAACGTGAACAATTACAATGCTTCATGTTCAAAGAAAAATATGTGTTAATTATATTTATCGGTTCTTCCTAACCCCAAATAGCTGGAAGAAATCTGAAAAAAAAAAAAACCAAAGCTCGGGTCATTAAATATATACGTTTCAGTATGCTCACATATAAGGAAAGAATAGGTCAAATTTGCCAAACTCTGAAAAATAAGTTTTCTTGTCCCCCTCACTTTACGTACATACATGTTGACTCACATTTATGCCTCTTGTGCATGCTAATCTCATTTGACCCGAGACCACTTCTTTAGTCATGTCAGTCTTGACAGGAAATACTCAGGCGCTGCTGCTGACTGTGTGACGTTCACCTTACCCTGCACCAGGGACCGTGTCGCAGGCTGTTTAAAGGTGATAATGGCTTTTAATTTAAACTAAAGATGATTTATCTGAGCTTGGCTAGCCTCCCAAACCACTGAGTTGAAAGCATGAAATGAAAACTGTTACCTTGGAGGTCTCATCAGTCACTTTGAATATTTTGAAGGTGAAAAGGAAGAAGAAGGATTGAAGAGGATGGTGAACTTTCGCTGTTTTGAGAGAGAGGCTTGATCAATTTATGAGAGGTGTGAAGTTTTCTGTAGAGCTGTCAATTATTGTGACAGGAAAGAAGTTATGGTGGTCAGAAAACTTTATGTGTCCACATGTATCTGTATAAAGCAAGATTTGAATGCATAAAAGCCTTATTTTGTTTTTACTAAAGCTGTTTTGTATTAGTACAGCACTGCAGTTTGGAATTAGCGCTTTTAGCGATGAAGAACACGTTTTATTTTGTTTTGTATTGTAAACATTATCATTGCTTGAAGACATGTGTTGGGCTCACTTTCAGCTAATAGTGAAGGGTGATAATCAGTGGACAAGGAGAAAATGTGTTATTATTATTATTTTATTAGAAAGAGAGGAAACAGTTTCTGTCAACAAATGTTGAGAAATTTTAGTGGGGAAACAAATAACGATATCCACATTTCATACACTCTTATGCTGGGTCCAAAATATGGACGAACCCAACCATTGGGTTTACATGAACTTATTTTGGATGCATTCAACCTATGGTTGGGTCAAATGCGGACATATTCTAGGTAATTTAAAGAGTTAACACCTTTCACCCTGCAGGTCTTTTGGACCACTGACCCCTCATTAACAACCGCCCTAAAACTACCAGTGTCCTGTTTCCGCACAGTTACCACACTCTTGCCTTTTTAGATAGCTGGGAGGCATGTGTCCCATCTCCCACCTGTCTTAGCTGTCTGTCACGCCTGAATAAGATCTGTTAACAAAGTAGGTTTGCCGTTACCAACAAAGTCCCTCTATTGTATTCGGTAGCTAATGGTATTTAGTAAACAGTGGTTTTAATTAAAAACCTCTAACACGTGCCCAAATACCCCCACAGTGTGTGTTTGTTGAGGCCTTCACGTGGCCATTCACTGGCCATCTGGACGGGACCCACGGTTGTTTGGTTTTATTTGTGAAGTGTCAGAATATCAGTGGCTGGTTTAATCCCGCTCAGCTCATGTGGCTTCTGCGAGAGTCAGAGGTTGAATGAGTGACTTTAATCTGCTGTTTGTATCCTATCACTCAGCCTGAGCTCAACTTGAGGAACTTTTCTCTTTCCCGCACATTTTGGCTCTTTATTTTTCCTGAGATGTTTGTTTATCGGAGGATTTAGGCCTGAAACGTACTCTACGCAAATGCACAAAGTAGACGTGAACGCTAAGACTCTAAGAAAAAAGTACCAAAGCTGTCACTGGGGCGGTACCCTTTCTAAAAGTAAACTTTTGCACCAAAATAGTGCATATTAGTACCTTTAAGATGAATATTGATACCAGATGTGTACAATCTCCTCCATTTTAGGAACTTTTTAATGGGTACGGGCCCAGTGACCTCACTGCTCCACAATCTGATTTAACAAAACATTAAGGGGCGGTTTTCAGGACAGGAATTAGACTAGTCCTAGACTAAAATAAATTTAAATGTCACTTTTTTCGTGATCGCATTTTTCAAACTTTAGTAGCTTTTCAAAACCTACAGTGAACGACCGGTTTGGACTACAGCTCTCTACTTTTCAGTTGAATGATGTCAATATAGAGTTTTTGACTAAACTCCGACCACAGGAATATGTCAGTCACCAGCTAAGCTCAAACGGCTCTGCAAAGCTAGTTTAAAGAATACTGTGTTTTTACACACAAAACATGAACACGTTATATTGTGCACCGTAAACAGAATTAAGGCTTCGAAAACACAGGAAAAATGGGACCTTTAAGAACTGAAAACAACTTGCACTGACATATCTTAAAATAATTTAAGAAGTAATCCCTGTCTAGAAAACTACCCCTAAGATTATTATGTCTTGATTGGCTGTTAATCTTAAATGTTCATAGCATTTGGCTTTTCATGATACACAGTAGTACTTGCAGTTGTCATAGGATGGCCATTCGTGCCAGTTCCGCCGGACACGTCCCGAACAGGATTTTGGGTGCGTTCTCCAGAAGTTGCGTTGCTCGACCACATACGTCATCGAGGTTCTCACATTTCAGTTAAAATACATTAGAAAATTAAGATTTATTTCTTTTAAGACATAAAATCATTGTAGTTTCATTATTACCTTGAAATGGTAAAAACGGTTGCTTTTCTAAAATTGAACCCGAAATATTAAACCTTGATGACGTATGCGGTCGACCAAGGTGACTTCCAGAGAACGCACCCGAAATCTTGTTCGGGACGTGTTTACCAAGGGTTTTGATGATTTCAAAAGGTTTATTTAACTCCGGAAAACAAAGGCCCACGTGGGGGAAAAACAACACGACATAAACGGAGGACAACACCAGACAGGACAACTGATGTGACGAAACTCTATGACTTGACGTGACGTGACTTGACTTGACTTGACCAACAAAACTTTTTTACAGTGTGTTGTTGGATATTGATTTACAGTGCTAATGGTTGGAAAAGGTGAAAGGTGAAACTTGGAAGTATGCCGAAAGTTTTAGTTTCTGATTCTATATCTGGATACAGAGAGATTGGGGCGCCATTACGTAACAAAAAAGAAACCCAGAGACAGACATGAAAAGAGAGACAGTCAGAGAGAATACGAAAATATCCTTTGGGGGAAGATTGATGTTTTCTGCCGAAAACAACTCCTCATGACTGCAAAGTAAGCCAGAAGTTTTTCGCTCTCATCATCGCTGTTAAGTAACAGGGTTGAGAAGTGTAGGATGGCAATTAAAGAGAACTTCATGATTTTGTCTTCTTACAGTACCTGAGGGAGAAGTTGACGTTTCTTTATCTCTCTTTATTCAGCTGTGGTAGAAGCATGAGTGCGAGGATTAGTAGAGATTACATTGGGATGCTAGTTCAGATAACAACTTCACCCTCCAGCCTCCACCTGCTTCTTTATTCTTCTCGTTCGCTGCGTAAAAAGCACCTGCAGTGAAAGCGTTTCCATCTCAGACGATGACAGTCGGGCAGCTCATTCGTTTGCGCCCTGTCACCCTCATTAAGCCTGTCGATGAAAAGTGTGGAAACCCTCGTCAGATGTCTGCATGTTCTTGCAGTCCGCTAGGCTTCTAAAGTTACAAACCTCTAATCTTCAGGCTTTGGCAGAAACAACTTTGGAATTACGGCTTAAACGGGTATATTGAGAGTTTCTCAGGCGTTTTTTTGGCCTCCTGTGTTGAGAAACAGATGTTGGCTGTCAGCCATCTTCTCAGTCTCATTGACTGAAAGCTCTTCTGGCAGTTAGCTTTACTGACCCTTCCCTTCAGCAGATTTGGCAGTCATTGTGTGGCTCTTCTAAAAGCTGCTCAAAATCTTGGTACATCACAACAAGTTTTTCTACAAATACGCAGCACCCTTGTATCAAGTTGTGTAGCTGAATGCTAGATCTGAGGCTTTGTTGATTAACAAACTCTTACTGAGTTTTTGCCATCTTTATTTTTAAAATGCCCGGGACAGGTAACTTCCCTACTGAAAAATCCAGCTAAGACCAGCATAATCTCCAGCTTGGTTTTAGCTGGTTTTGCTGGTGTAGGAAGCTGTTTTTGCTGGTGTAGCAAGGTGGTCTAGCTGTGTTTTTGTCACTTTTTAAGTTGGTCTAGCTGGACTTAGCTGGTCAGGCTGGAAGACCAGCTGGCCCACCAGCATGACAAGCTTTGTCAGGCTGGGAGGACCAGCGTAAACCACCATAAACCAGCTTATGCTGGTCTTAGCTGGATTTTTTAGTAGGGTTAACAGTTGGTTTGATTTGACTCAGCAGAAAGTAGACAGATGAGGTGCAGTATAAGCAATTTTAACTCTTAAGATGTTTAAGATGTTCAGAAATGTATTGTGAGAGCTGCCTAAGCAGTTTATGCAACAGTTACAATTTTTATTTGTATTTATCTGAATATGCAGATTATGTGTGTTTACATGACATTAATCATGTCACACTTCTTTCTTTATTACAATTTTTTTAGGCCTTTGTAGGCTATAAAGTAGAAACCTCACATAATTTGCTTTTTTCTAGTGAATAGTAATGGTTTAATGGATAAATATATTGAAAACAACCTTGTTTACACACATAAATCTGTCCGTGTAAAAACCGCACACTGAAGTGAATTCAAACAGCACTACACACTGAGTTAATTTGACCCAGCATTTGGGTTGTACACATCTCAGGAGCGGTGCATTCAACTGTCAGTGAAAACAACCTAAATATTAACCTAATGACTACCCAAAAAACTAGCCAAGACTGAGAAAATAACCCAATTAAATAACCCAAAAGGCTCAACCCAGCATTTGGGTAGAAAAAAATCACCCAGCATTTTTAAGAATATGAACAGAACAATTCTGTGTAGATTATAAATTAGAATTATAGATTATAATAAAAATTACACAATTAAAACAGATTTTCATTTTATTATAAAAAGCCCAGTATGTAAATGAATAAATAACCATTTTTATGCAGTATGAAAATTGTTGTCTTTTTATAGTAAAAAAAAATAATAATAATTTGATGATTCAGTCTACTTGTAACTATCCGCCAAAAAACTTTGTTGCAGTTTTTTCCTAAAAAAAACAAACAAAACAAAACATTTTTACAGTTCTTGTGTAATAATGTCTTATAATGTTACCAGAGGTGTTTTATTATTATTAATGTTATATGTATTATTATTATTATTATTATGTTTATCAGACTATTGTTATTATTATTATTAATGTTATATGTATTATTATTATTATTATTATGTTTATCAGACTATTGTTATTATTATTATTATTATTATTATTATTATTATTATTATTATGTTTATCAGATTATTATTATTATTATTATTATTATTATTATTGTTATGTTTATCAGACTATTGTTATTATTATTATAATTATAATTATTATTATTATTATTGCTATGTTTATCAGATTATTATTATGATTATGATTATGATTATGATTATGATTATTATTATCATTATCATCATTATTATTATTACTATTATTAATATTATTATTATCATTATTATTACTATTATTACTATTATTATTATTAGCCTATTATTATTAAATACTGACATTTCAAATCTCACATTTCAAAACTTAACAGATGCCATGACAGTAAGTAAAACAATTTTTTGACCCAAAAAGCTGATGCTATTTCAAACCCCAAATGATTTTCTTTTGAACAGTTATTCAGTTAATTGTATTATAATGTCATTGTAAAAAAATGTAAGTAGTTTTAATGTCGCTGGCTACTTTTTAATATTAACATGTAACGTAGCTAACATCTTTTTAAATAGGTAGCTTGCCTGTAGTTTAACTACTTTTACTGATGAGTATAGTATAGTTTATCTAACTACAGTTTCAAAGTAGCTTCCCCACCACTGAATATACAATGCGTGATTGATGGCCGGTAGCTTCTGCTTGATGCGCACGTGCAGAAACTACTGTGATGGGCTCTCAGTTGTGTTCTCAGAAGACCTTTTAGGATGAACATATAATATGTCTTCATTAAATCTGAGAGCTCTTGCAACCATAGATCATGGCAATGACAGGGCCGATACTATGCCGCAGTCACCAGATAATTGTGATTTGAATGCAGGGGTCATTTAGGTTGAGCTTATTAACATATGTGTAGCCCAGCAGACTGGTCATCAATAGGATGCCTAAATCACTCTCTATTTCTTCTCCATTCATTCATCTTTAAACGCTCTACCTGTCAGTTATCAGATACTTCATTGGGTACCTTTAGACATCATAGTATGCTCTTGGTACCAGGCTGGGATTATGAAGTGACTGTTTACTTTCAGTCTCCTAGCACTGAACCGACAGAAGGATTTAGGAATGTGGATGTCGGATTTCCATAAAATGAAATATTGTCCTAGAAATTGATCATGGTTAGCCATTCTGTCAGTTTTATGTGCCATCTGTCTGCATATGCCAACCTACTGACCCTGCATTGATTATTACACAACATTGATAACTTAATTGAAATGATGGCCCGTGTCAAAGCTTTTTTTGTTCATCCGTCGCATAGTCATTACCAAAGGTCATGACCCATGACCTCTACTTTTGGTCTAGTGCAGGGTCCCGTAAGAGGTTTGGGTCCCTGATTCAATAACTGGGGTGGACACACACATACTCAAAGAAAGGAATACATTCATATACGCACATACATACTTTATCTTGGCTCCGCTCACCCCCATGGCCCTTATTAGTGGGGTACCATTTGAGGCCACAGAAATCTGCTCTCAAGCTCTTTAATTCTGCCTTGTTACTTTTAGCGTCAATATTGTTATGGTATAAAGTGGCACGGACCAAATCGTTAAAGCTTGGCGTCCTTGGCGTTCTTTATTATTAATGAGAAGACGAAGCACTTGGGAAGAGAGGAGAGGAAAAAAGGTGGAAATAATGTGAATTATTCACCGGCTCATGCTGGTATATGCGACCATTGACATTTCCAAAAGCTTCAGTCGATATTGGTGTATGTTAGCGCTAACAAAGATTACTCCTATGTCTATTTTAATCTATTCTGAATATTCTGATGAAGGCATGAAAAGTAGACCACCAGGATTCATGGTTCAGGAATGACTGACAATAGATTGGCCAGATAATCCTTTTCACAGATTCGGTCATGCTGCTAACTCGTACAGCAGATGTCAAATAATATGTCGCGGCAGAAGAAACACGGTGTTGGTGAGAGTCCAGGGTTGCCTACCTCTGAAACCCGATCTCCGCCTCTTCGCGATGGGTCGGTGCCCTGGCGTCTGTTAGCTCGTCTGGAGAGGGGCTTTTGAGAGTGAGGTCAACGGCGTGTGTAATAAGCTAACGCTAGTGGATGACTGGTGCCCATTCACATGCTGATTTTCTAGTCGATCCATTTGCATTAAGTGCATCCTAATTGCCAACTGTGGCCTGATTGCGATGCATGTCGCACGTGATGAAATATGAGCTTGTATCCACACCCGTCACTGCTGAGGTCACACGGGCGTACGTCTGAAGCTGAAGGTCGTTTTCCGCAATAGTGAAATACTACCACTTGAAACGAATAACGTGTGCTTGTATTTATGGGTAAAAAAGCACATGCACTCTTTTTAAAAGAACAGTTGCTTTGTTCATGAAGGTTATATTTTCTGCATTTTTCGATTCATCATATTTTATTCAACCATACACTTATTCACCTGTTGGGTGATACGTTTCTTCAGAAGGTCTGGGCCTTGTTTTTTAAAGAATTATCAGGCCGAGACATTTCCCCAAATGTGACCCTTCAGTCAATGTCCGATGGAATTTTGATGAGCCAGAGAGGAACAGCTGGAGTCTGCAATTGTTTAAGCAACCATGTCGCCCTTTTCTAGGCTCCTGGTGGTGTCGTCATTGGTTGCAGTTGTGGGAAGAGGTTAAGCAGCTGTACGGGTTATTGGGAGGACCGCATGGTGCTCAATGATGTCAAATCACCAGACCATTTTCATATTTTTTTCTTTCCGGAATAGTAACATGGTTAACTTGTAGTCAAGGTCCATGTTCTTAAAGCTTAATGCATGCACTAAAGTGTATACTTTGTTCCAGTTAGAACACTATGAATCTTCTGTTAATGCTTTACTGAAATTTATGTCTACCTGGCTCCTTGGAGTCTAAATAGTCTGAATGGGATATGCTAATAGAGTTTATGTATGTCTACATCACAATAAACTTTTTGTCAACTTGTCCAACACCGGAATCAAGTAAAAATTGTAATTCTATAGAGTTTGAGTTATTTATTAATCATTGAAATTGAAATTGTGATTTCTGCATCTGGTGCTAAAACACCAATACAAATATACACTCACCTAAAGGATTATTAGGAACACCTGTTCAATTTCTCATTAATGTAATTATCTAATCAACCAATCACATTGCAGTTGCTTCAATGCATTTAGGGGTGTGGTCCTGGTCAAGACAATCTCCTGAACTACAAACTGAATGTCAGAATGGGAAAGAAAGGTGATTTAAGCAATTTTGAGCGTGGCATGGTTGTTGGTGCCAGACGGGCCGGTCTGAGTATTTCACAATCTGGGATTTTCACGCACAACCATTTCTAGGGTTTACAAAGAATGGTGTGAAAAGGGAAAAACATCCATTATGCGACAGTCCTGTGGGAGAAAATGCCTTGTTGATGCTAGAGGTCAGAGGAGAATGGGCCGACTGATTCAAGCTGATAGAAGAGCAACTTTGACTGAAATAACCACTCGTTACAACTGAGGTATGGAGCAAAGCATTTGTGAAGCCACAACACGCACAACCTTGAGGCAGATGAGCTACAACAGCAGAAGACCCTAGCGGGTACCACTCATCTCCATTACAAATAGGAAAAAGACGCTACAATTTGCACGAGCTCACCAAAATTGGACAGTTGAAGACTGGAAAAATATTGCCTGGTCTGATGAGTCTCGATTTCTGTTGAGACATTCAGATGGTAAAGTCAAAATTTGGCGTAAACAGAATGAGAACATGGATCCATCATGCCTATTTACCACTGTGCAGGCTGGCGGTGGTGGTGTAAGGTTGTGGGGGATGTTTTCTTGGCACACTTTAGGCCCCTTAGTGCCAATTGGGCATTGTTTAAATTAAACAGCCTACCTGAGCATTGTTTCTGACCATGTCCATCTCTTTATGACCACCATGTACCCATCCTCTGATGGCTACTTCCAGCAGGATAATGCACCATGTCACAAAGCTTGAATCATTTCAAATTGGTTTCTTGAACATGACAATGAGTTCACTGTCACCAGATCTAAACCCAATGGAGCATCTATGGGATGTGGTGGAACGGGAGCTTCTTAAACTTGAAACAAAATGTAAACGTCAGCATAATGTTACCCTGACGACATCAACCCCTTTGCAAAATTAGGAGAGCTAAATAGCTTTTATTATTATGATTTTTATCAAAGGTTTCCCAGGTCCAACCCCAAACTCACAGCATTGGTTGACTCAGAAGATGATATCGAATTGCTCAGATAAAAAAGAAAAGATAAATAAACTCACAGTTGCTTATTAAGTCATGATCCCCAACAATGGTCCCCCGTCTTTTACTACATTATATGGAAACAGGAGAAAGTATTTTATAATCAGACACACTTTACCTATAATTAAAAGCAAACCACTATTGAAGTGCCATCCGTCCACATATTGAAATGTAGGTGTTAAGCACTCAATTACACAGACATCAACCCTTTTAAATTCACTGTGAGACGTTGCCCTTCAGAAGCAATCGAAATATGCACGTCATTAGTTGAGTCTTGAAGATTAATGAACTGGAGCGACATATTAAGACCTCAATGAAGGGTCACGAGGTGTATCAGGTCCTGAATACATTGAACAGCTCGGCCACTCTCAGACTCCAAGTGCCGACCAATCAATGAAGCCGGATTAACCGCTTTAACTTCAAAGTTCATCTTTCTCCGTGCGAAGCCCACAGCTGTCAGTCAAACCTCTGCTGTAATGCTCATTTGCCAGAACAAAATAAGTAGTTGCAAACTACACAAAAGGTCATCTGGTTTCGACTTTGCTTATTGTCACAGTAATCCCCAACCATGCCGTGTCAGCACATTTCTAAATAACTTTTTAATGACCATGAAATGTCATTTAGGCCCAAAAATGATATCTTCAGAGAAATCTCTTCGATTTAAATAGCTTAGCTTTACTGTCTGAAAAAAAGATCAATATATGTTCCCCAGTTGTCACTGGGGTTGTACCATTTTAAAAAGTTCAGTTTTGCAAGAGTTCATAATAGTTCCTTAGATGTATGTATTGGTAGCCTGATGTTGTCCAACTCAATTCTAGTAAATCAATGCGTTGTTGATATCTTCTAGATCAGACTCGATGGCAGAATCTTCACATCTCAATTCTACAGCGACAGCCGTCTTTGTTGTAAACGGATTCAACACAAGCGCTCTTTGGTGACATGGTTGATTACGTTACTGTTGATCATCTGTCCATCATCGTATAAAGCCCTCCCTGACATTTTGATTGGTTCGACGAGCTTTGGTTTGAGCATAATTGTGCCACAACGGAGCGACACCAAACAGAACTTCCTGACCTGAAATGTTGTGGGCGGGGCTAAGTTCGGCTGGCACCCAGGCATACTTATTGGTACCAAATGTATACATATCTGTACCTAATGGGTACATGTTAGGACCCTTTTAAAGGGTACTGCCCCATTGACAGCTGGGGTGCATATTGTGATATTTTTTTTTCCAGACGGTAAAGCTCAGTAGCATCTAAGCTATTTAAGTCTATTTAATCTATTTAGTGTTGATTTAATTTATGTGAACAGTCCTTCAGTGCATTTTACAATTAATGGTGCTTGTAAATGCATGTATCAGTATTATTATTATGGCTGATAGTGTGATTACAATAAGGGATTTTAATCCCATTAAAACCACCCTGAATATTTCATCAACGGCAAAGCAATGCCCAAGCAAGCACTAACAAAACTTTAGCATTTTGGTATCAAATGTTTTGCACAGGCAGGCACCATGTATTTTTTATCATATATATATATACAATCCTTATATACAGAGTTCATTTGTGTCTGAAAATGCTTGTTGATATTGGTTTTACAGGCCGTAAGCATATCCGATTCTCAAAGTCTGCATGTGAATGACAGAACTAGCTTAATAATTGATTAAGGTCTGCTCTTGGCACAGACCAACACCTCTGTTTACCGGAACATCTCTGGATTAAAGTGCTGCTTGTCTAAAGGTTTTGGCCAACCGTCAAGTTTTAAAGCATGCCTCATGAGACAGCATAGTGGATTGGGTGATACTAATGTTGCCATGTTTGATTTTTGCTCCAGTGCTGCCAAAGCCTGGTGGGTGTGGTCAGTGGGCATTAAAAGCAATTATCACTGCCTTATTGGCCTGGGCACAATCTGCCATCTACACCAATGACAGAGCTTTGGTAATTATCACTTCCAGTTACTGACAGCTGTTTGGCATGTGGACCCAAGTTTTATTGCTTTAGTTGAACATTTTCGTAGTTTAAAGGAAAATGGACTGGTGGACTTGGGGTTCAAATCACAAGGCTCGTTTAGAAGTTTGTTAAGTGATTGAATTTGTACTTTTTGCACCTGGCAAACAATAGAAAGAAGGAAAAAAGTACAAAAAGAAAAAATCCACAGATCTGTCTTGAAGGAGTCGTGCACTAAATTAAACTGAATAAGTGTTAAGACACAAAAGCTGTTACTCCCAGACGTGCTTTGTGTGTCTGTGATTGTGTTTGAATGTTAGCCAGACAAAAAACTTTCTCACACAGAGAAACAGGTGCAAGATTTAGTCTTAACTGCCCTAACTGTAAAACAAAGAAATAACTTGAGTATTTTAATGATGACAGCATGATGGATAGCAGCGAACCCAAATTCTGGGTATTTAACTGATAGAGCGCTATGTTAGCAACACCCAAAATCATGGGTTTGATCAAATGTTTTGGATGTGCTGATCTGTGTCTGTGTGCATTTCAAAGATGCTACCATCTATACCTTCGTTTTATTCTTTAACAAAGACCTCCAGTGGGATGGTATATGTGCAGGTGCTCACATGCAGGAAGTAAACGATGGTCCCACCACAAACTCCACAGCAGGGGTCCGGGCGAACCAGTCAGAACCCCTGCCACGCACTTAAGGGGTCTCTGCGCCCCACATACACACATACCCGACTTCTCTAATCAGGCCTGTCTGCTTATTTGTCACGGCATCTCGGTCTGTGAATAGAGCACAAGAGGCTAGGAAGAAAACGGGGAGATGGGAATAAAAGCACGTCTCTCATCCGCAGCAGGGTCGCTCATTAGGGAGCACCAATCCTCTGGGGGCCAGGGCACTTGGCAGAAAACGTGGGGTTGTCGGGGGCACGGTCATACATCAGTCAGTGGGTCTGTGGGTGAAGTCAGAGACCCCTAAGCCTGCAGTCTTAACGCCCCTTTTGTCAAATCTGCACCTGTCACTCATTTAGTATGAGAACGTGGACCGGGAGATCTGCCATTCAGTCCCAGGCCTCACTATGGAAAAAAGAAGCAGATGTAAGACACAGACAATAGATAGACAACAGGAAGAAAGGAAGGAAAAATTCTGAAATAAGAAATGCAAATGTGGTCTGTAAAATGAATGCAAAGCAACTTCAGATAAAGAGGACCAAATAAAGTTGCAGTCACATTAAAACTCTGTATACATTAGGCTGTTGTGTCCTATTGCACTTGACTGGCTATTGCACATTGATTTCTTAAAAGATTACAGATAAAAAAGCAAACTTTCGTTTTATCCCAGAAAATGACCAGCAGTGATTTCTGATTTAATCTGTACTGATCTCCGAAGGGAGCCCATAGATATGACAGTCTTTGAAGGGAATTGAGTCTGCAGGGGTTAAAGAATTAATATGACTTAGACTTTCAGTTGATGCAGTATGGCTGAAGGCACAAGCAAGCCGCCTTTTCATCTCCCATATCTCCTATGAAGATTTGGTAGACATGGCAAGAAAGCAGATAGTCTGACAGAATACCAATCGGGCGAGAAATCTGATAAAAGAAATCGGAGTCATGCGACAGCATTCAACAGAGTGCCTCAAACTCACCAATGTGTGTTTCTCTTTGGTTTGTAGCAAATTTTCAAAAGGCAAACTTTTATAAAGTTGAATTTACAAATGTATTAATTCATAAATTTATGTTCCAAATGAGAAGTACAGCTATGCCATCTTCAGATCCTCATACCGTGGATCTCATTGAAAACACCAGTGGGAAAAAACTGATGGTCGAGCTTTTGGACATAGCTGTTTTGTTGCTGGTCCATGGTGATCTATTGGCTAACTATCTTTAAAATAGCTTCCAATGTCATGACCACGTCTACAAAGTTTTAGGCCACAGGATCAAGAAACTGGACCAGCTTATTAAATAAATAACCCCATTGGATCAGATTGAAACCGGGTCCACCAGTTGTTAAATCATTCAAAGCAGCCTAGGCCAACCAGTAACCATTCTTTCATTCCCCTGCCCAGTTAGTCTTGGTTTGCTGTCCTCAAACCTGAGCTCTGAACCTTTAGAGCAGGGTTCCTCGAATCTTACCCTTGAGGGCCGGAGCACTGCAGAGTTTAGCTTTAACCCTGATCAAACACACCTGAGCAAGCTAATCAAGGTCTTCATGATCACAAAAAAATCACAGGTGGGTAAGTTTGATTAGGGTTGGACCTAAACTCTGTAGTGCTGCGGCCCTCCAGGGTAAGATTTGGGGAACCCTGCTACAGACCTGCACAGATGAAGAAAGAGAGCAGTGAAGGTGGAGATGGGGAGGAGGAGGGATGCCGGAAGAATTGTAGCTGGGCATGGAGAGACTATATGCTCTTAATAATAATTGACAGACCTGCATGTTTAGTCTCCTCCTGAACTTATGCTTAGTACTACATTAATTTTAGTTTTAGCTTGATATTCCATTGGGGAATAACTCACTTAGCATGACTAACACCAAAATAATAGACAAGTCCAAATACAAGACATGCACAGTCATGGACAAAGACACACATGTCAGAGTCCCAGGTGCTTCTCAACAGAGTTTATAAGTGAAGGATTTACAACACTAGGCTTCATATTGGATTCGTTCATCTTTTCCATTCCCATAACATTCCACGTTGCGCTTCCAGAGCAAATCGCTTTGCCAATCTGTGCGCACTGTATCCATAAAGCACATGGTAATAACTTGCACCACTTCACTTCATCTCTCCCAGCGGGGTTCTGCTTCTTTTCTTCAATTTTTGTCTCTTTTCACAGTGGTTTTAACTAGACATTATCTCTGAGCTGCCACATCGAGTTGTCTCTGAGAATGAACAGGTGAGGAGCGCTGTTTAGCCGGACGCCCCTGATGTTAGCACAACCCATGCATCACGGCTCATTCAGAGAGTTTAATCTGCCACAATAAACTTTCCGTCTTGAAAGAAATTGCTTTCTGGGGCTGTAAAGTAAACAGGCGAAAGGTGTTATTCAGCATATTGAGATGGAGGATTTGTGAGAGGAAAGGGTATGCATAGAAGAGGGAGGGGCGGAGGCCGGGCAAACTGGGTGCGGACAATCGCAAACTGACCTTTCAGTCAGAGAACACACAGACAGATATTGAATGGCTCTCATTGTATCAGGAGAATGAAACTGCTGGCTTGTTAAATGCTGTGGCATATGGATATTTTATCTCTCTCCGCCTTTAATTGCTTTACTGTCAGACCGTTTCCCCTTGAATCTCTCTTTAGGGAGGTGAGACCGAAATAAACATGAAGTCTCCAGCCCGGAGAGGTTTGACCGCATGCTATTTTTCCAACAACACGGGCCTATTCTTAAGCCGGCTTCGGGTTGCACGCCGCATGACCTTTAATCTGATGCGTAAACAAGCTGAGACTGGGGAAAGCGATGCTTCTTCATCCTCATCCCCTACCGCCTCCTACCCGCCTCCTTTGTTTGGCATACGGGTGCATTTGTTTTAATTGTTGCCGCTTTATTGACGCAAATTGCTGGCGGTCTTTGTGAGCTCTTGTTTAGCCGGGCCCGTGGCTGACATTGATGCATGCCCGGGGGTATTTATAACCCACGCGGCACCTGATGTCAAGCGCGCGTTGAGACTAATCACGAATAGTGATGTTGGAGCGTTCATGGACTCCACTGACCAGATAAAGAGATTTGTCTTCTTTATAGAGGATTAAATTGTGAGAACAAATGGGTTGGCCAGATGCGAATAGAGGCTTTTTTAGTCTGATTCCTGTGTTGATACTTACTGTAAGTCACTTGGAATTTATAGTCAAGATATCCAAAGATATTGGTTTGTCATGATTTATTTAAATATTTTCTGAAAAAGACAGACAGTTGTATTTTAAGTGCAGTTTATGTAGCAATTGGATAGCTGCATGTCTTCTTCGGTTCAGACTCCAATGTTTTAGTTTCTGTAAGCAATAAGGTACGAGAGGCTGTGCTGTATCATGAACAAGGGTGTTGTTAGACACAATGCAGAGTAATTGCAACATCTTAAGCTATGATTTATTTATGATATAACACTTGCCTCGAGTATCTTGTTTTATTTGTTATCACACAATACAAATATTAAAGCGAAAAAATATGTATCAGTGGAACTTTCATGAAGTATAATCACTTTCAGCCTTCTTCTGCGGGATAAAGTAGTCCCTGATCGACCGTAAATGGCAACATAATGGCCGTTTCTCAATCCGAAGGCTGCAGCCTCCGGAGGTTGCATATGCAGACTGCATACATCATGTTTATTTAAGTTAACTGAGCATTACATCCATAAGTCATAAGCATATTACAACAATTTACAATTAACTGACAATAATAGTCAACTTTATAATGGTTAATATTCTGAAATAAGAACCCCCTTGAGTCCTAGCTAAGCGCCATGGACAGGCGCCACCTGTCGGCGTCGGTGTGCGTACAGTTTACTCATAGAAAACAATGTGTTAGATTTTTTTAGAACGGCGCTGAGCTGCGCGTCCTGTGTGCGACCCCCTTAAGGGTGGTGCTAAGGATGCTGTGCGGTGATACACAGAATCATTGTGTGCAGCGGTCATAGCTGTTGACCAATCAGAATCAAGGACTGGACCTAATCGGTCTATAATGTTTCACAAGTTCCTCTGATCCAAGTCTGTTCACATTGCACAGAAGTTCAATTCGCTCAATCCAAAATGCTGACTGTCCACATTGTTATTTTAAAAGTGAATAGTGAAAAGTGAATAGGACTTATTTTTTCAGATGGTGGTTGCTATAGCAATAACATATGCTTCAGCAAAATGGCAAGACATCTTCTCATACAACAACTAAAACTAGATGTCAGTATGGAATAAAGACTGGAAGACATGAAATCATGACATTTTACTATTTTACTATTTTTATACTGTGTCTAAATTCATTATTTAGTGAATATCACTTTGTATGACATTAGACTCGTAAAATGGCTGGGTTATTTCGAAGCCATGTTAGGTAGATTTTGGACAGAACACACCGCTGGGTTAAAATTGACCCAATGCTTGGTTGTTTTAACCCAATTATTGGGTTTTGTCCAATTATGGGTTAAAATAACGCAACCATTGTGTTGATGTGTCCCAAATGTTGACAAAAACAACTCAGATCCATTTTAAAAAATTTCAAGTCACATACAATATGACTTTTGCTGTTTAGGTTTCAAAAATATAAATATTGCTGCATGTCAACAAGCAACAATGGCTTTGTCCACATGTGTGGTTATAAAAGTTTAATCTTCATTTTCAACATTGATCCCTCGAACCAAAATGAAAGGTCATTGGAGGTTGGTCATTTGGTTTGTATGATCTCGAGCACCAGCTGGTTACCACACTCCGTGATTCAGTAGTTTATGGTCTCTTTAACCTTTCCAGAGTCTCACTCAGGCATTTTCAAGCAAATCTGTTCTGTTTGTTTTAAAGTCAGAGGATTTGGAGGAAGTCTGCTCCTAGGCAGGAGGATTACGCTAATGGTATCTCCTGACACTTCCATGTCCATCTCCTAATGGATGAAGAAAGGAATCTATAAAACATCTGGCTTGACAAGAGCAATGGTTTAGTGTCATGACTAGATCCCACCGTCCCCTGAACAACATTAACTATAATCCAATCAAAGAGCTAGATCTTTGATGTTAGCCATTCCTGTCATACCACCGCAAATAGTTTACGGCTGGATTTTCTTTTGGAAAATATTGTCATGAATAAGACTAGGGCTTGTTTACTTGACTCCTTTTTCTATTGTTCTGCTCAGCAAAGATTTGTTTGTTTGTCTGTTTTATCCGCACTGCTCAAAGCTTGTTAGCGTTCCTCTTGCCGCGAGCACAGACACCAGGCGTGTTGCCACCCGATGCTAATGTGTAATCACACGTTTACAGGAGCTAATGGCCAAATTAATTTTCTCTCACAGATGTGCGGTAATGGCCGAGTGATTTGTTTATTTTTCTCAGCCTACTTCTGCTTTGTAAGGAACAGGCTGCTGTGAGTGGTCATCAAAAGTCTACGAACAGTGAATCCATCAAGATTTCTGCCACTCTTGCAAACGTATCCCCTGATACAAGCTGTAATGAAACATTAAAATAGGTTTCAGATCCAACTTTTCTGTTCTTGAGTCGAGACTAATGCGTGACGTTTCACACTACTACCTTTGCTAAAATGTCAGTAAATGTCAGATAAAGATGATATACTTTGGCTTCACATTTTGTGATAACTTATCAAATGGCATATTTAAAATTCAGACATTGGGCATAAAAAACTTTCATGTTGAGTTGATAGTATCTAACTGGATTTAAAACGTGAATATTTTCTTTGAAAGTGCAGGAAAGTCAAACACAGGCCTTGTAAAAACTAAAAAATAATATATTATGCATGCCATTTTATGTTTTTAACATCATTTTGTGTCCTCAAAATGGAAGTCCTAGGACACATTCTACCCACAGGCTGTGTGTATGGCACTCCTGTTTTAGTGTATTTAATATATTTGGTAAAAGTAAGTACACAATCTAAATGAAGAAAGCAAATTTGGATCTTTTAAAGCGGGCGAGTAGATTACCTCCTTGCATTTGCAACACCAAATGCACACGGCACACAGTCCAACGATCCGCTTAATTTACAACACCCCCATTTTTACTGCCTCGCAACTACATTTGGTGGTATTGCAGCTATTTCACAGTCACGTATGAATATAGGAATGGGCCGTTAAATGAAGTAAAGCTAATACAATTGAATCTAATGGCTGCATGGAACAACAGATTGAGGATGTTCAGTCATCACGGCTCATACGATTCTCATTCGGCTCCATTTGTTTTTTATGGCCATTTAGTGGCTGTTTTAATGAAGGTTGATTGGCAACGTGTCGGAGTGGCCATTTTATTCTGTAGGCCGTTGCCACTTGTGAGACACAGTTATGGGTATATTTAGACTAGACAGCTTATCTTAAGTAAGCCATTGGCTTCAAAGGAGTTTTAGCCACCTGTATCAGCTCCCTCAGAGATGACATCTTTCTCTTTCTTGTTATGATCCGATGTGCATGTTTAAACAGGGTTCCCACGGGTCCTTGAAATCCTTGAAAGGTTGTTTATCTGGGGGAAAAAATTAAAGGCCCTGGAATGTTTTTGAAAATATACATACAGCGATACAAGTCATTGAAAGTGGTTGAATCTATTTTATGCAAAAAGTTTTCTGGAAAAAATCCACATTATTTCCTGTGTAGTGTAGGATTGCATCATACAAATTCTAGACTTTTTAAGCACACGTGCTAAACTGTTCGCTTTAAATGCTTTTATCTTCTGTATGCGAATGTTGATTCATACCAAAATGCTTTTTTGCATATTTGTGTTTGACAAACGAAAACGTCTCGGGTTACGTATGTAACTGTTGTTACCTGAGAAGGGAACCAGACACTGCGTCTCCCTTGCCATACTTCCTGCATCCCTGTAATGCCGTCTTTGGCAATATTTCAGATAGCGATATACTTCCTGGCTCCCGCGTCACCCTGTCTTTATCGTTAAGCCTCATTGGTTCAATTTGATATATACATTCAGACGCACTTACCCCTGGAGGCGTCCCCAAAGTGTCACAGCAGTGACGCAGTGCGAGTTCCCTCAAAAGGGAATTGTAACAATATATCTTAAAAGGTAACACGATGGAACCTTGCTCTCACTCGAAATGTGTCCCCACATTTAGTCCTTGAATTTGAGGGGGATTTGCACTTGGAAAGTCCTTGAAAGTTCCTTGAATTTGAAGTTAACTAAGTTGTGGGAACCCTGTTTAAACTAGCTTAAAGGGACAGGTGGCCAATAATGATTTTAGCCTGTCAGACCCACAAGAAACTGTAATTAAAGTGGTGCATAAAAATGTGCATTATATTTTGTATTCTAAAGTATTCAGACAATTTCGTTTAGCAAAAGACCAAAATGGGGACACCACAGTGGCTCACTGGGGATTACTGTTGCCTCACAGTAAGAAGGTCCCTGTTTTGATACCTGGCTGGGTCAGGAGGTTCCTCCCAAATTGTCCTTCCCCAACATGCAGGTTAGGTAAATTGGAAATACCAAATTGTCCTCCCCAACTAGTGTATGGATTAACGGGTAGATTTTTCCAAAGAATAATGCAGTGGGCCATTTTACAAAATTGGTCTGAATCAAATTGATCTGAATTTCAATTTTAACATTTCATCTCACTGTCTTCAGTTCTTTAGCCTTGCTCTCTCTCTCTCTCTCGTCCTCTCTCTCTCTCTCTCTCTTCTGTATAAATAAGTCATATCATTGGACATGATGTTGTATCATAATGAAGGGGTTTGTCACCAGTTACGTATGCTGGAGCGGATAAAAAGAGAGGCTTGATTACTGGGACGAGGCATATTGATTCCTATTGATGGTCACTTTCCCCAGCTCCTAATGAAAGGAATGCAAATGAGTCTCTGGGTTCCACTAAAGGACCACCGACAAGGATAAGGGTCTTTGGCTCCCCGTCTTAAGAGGGACATGTATCATTGGCCATGGTTCACTGGGGAGTCCTTTACGGAATCGTTTGGTCCGTTTCATGTTCCCATGATGCTGCTGCGCTCAGGACAAATGTGGAAAATGTAATGGACTGTGTCTATACATGTAATTTGGCAAAATGGAAGGGCTTGAACGGTGCTTCTGATATTGATTCTGGCTACTAGCTTTACATTTGAAATAAAACTGTGTAATGTACTTATCTCATACAGTATGTTTTGTTTTCAAGCTGCTGTGTACCATCTGGCCATTGTTCTTCGCAGGCTGGATTGCGGACCGTCCATGACATCTTAAATGAGGATATATGATTGGTTCTTATGTTTGTCTCCTCTCTTCTCTTTAGTAACAGACTGGCGCCTAGCAACCATGACCGGATACTGCGGCTACGACAAGAATTTCAACAAGTCAAACATGAGGAAGGCCCCGGTGACCGCCGCCATAGCTACAGCTTCCAGCAGCAACCATGGGTGAGTGTGCAAGACCTCTTTAGCCACTTTATCACACATACCTGTCTTTATTCTACAATGCTAACTCTGGATAAACCTCGGCTTAGCATGACATATGACCCTGACCCTCACCCTTCATCCTTCCCAGCATGCATCAGAGTATGGGTGCTTACACGCTAGAGAAGGTTCAGATGGAGCAATCGACAGACAGGAATGTTTTTAAAGACCCTGTAAATTTACTTGACATGCAAATACTTGTATGTTTTTATGTATTTCTTACAAAATCAAGATGTTTGGGTGAGACACATGAAAGGGATTGTCTACTTTTTTTTTTAAGTTATCACAGCCATCTCTGTTTGAAATATGTAATTACAGGTTACTTTACGTACATCTTTTTACGCATTATTTACTCAATAACCGATTTTTATTTTTATTGTAACCAAAATGTTACACATTGCAAAGAATTGTTCAAAGCTAACAGTGCATTGCACCAAACTCCTCAACTTTTGGACGCATTTCAGAGAAAATCCTTACGTTTTATCCTACATCCTTGCAACAAACCATTGCGTTTTAAATCATTAGACATGCAACATCAGCTCTAGTGTGTACTGTAATATTGTAAGCCAACCATGGGTTTGCTGGTTTGGGCCAAAGGCCAGCGTGGTTATAATGATACAACATAAATATTTGTTCAGTAAATATCTTTGGTTATTTCTGGATTTTAGAAGGGAAGAAGTGCATTTGCTGTCAGGTCCATCATGTTTTACGAATGCATCTCAGTTTATTTGCCCCCAAACCCTGCTTGTGTTTGTAAGGTCTCCACTGAGGTGAATGTGTTTTAACATCGCGTCCTTGAATGTCAGTGCTTCATTTATAATCGGAGGTTAGAGGCTGGACATTATTTCATCTTTATCAGCAAGTTAAAATAATATACATTGCTCAAGAGGCTGGGAACGGAGTTGCAAAAGGTCAAAGGTCAAATAGCTGTGTATCTTTGCTCTGCAATGGACCAAGCCAGACATGACGGTCTTTCCTTTGACTTCCTGTTAAAGACACTGAGGGAATTTTAAAAGATGACAGCCTAATTACCTCGAGAAATAGAACCATTTCCTAAATTAGAGGTCGGCTCTTTGACCCTGTCCACTCTGCCACATATTTGGCCTCCATTTTCCACCCAGGTCTTGAATAGCTCTACAGAGATTAAAATGCGTTGAGTCAATGAATGCATTAATGCTTAACAGAAATAAGACATTTACTATCTCACAGATTAATGACGTGTGCATAATGAAAGTGTATGGCTTAAAGGTAATGTGTCAATTCTGTGCAGTTATATTTAAAACATAATATTTGTAGGCTATGTAATTTTACTGAACTAGATTTTAATATTTGAGTTCCTAGGTATGATATTTTTTACTTTTTTATTCACCTGCAATTATTGAAAGACGGTAGAAAGACATACATGCACAAAATTTTGTCAATCTGACTGAATTGAATACGATTGAAGGTTACGACGATACAGTTTACATGCACCCTAAACATTGCAATCTGATTTAAATGTTCATTTACATGTATATCGAACAGAATCCGAACCGAACGTCTCCGCAAGCGCACAGCCAGGGTTGCCAGATTTGCGTATGAGAACCATCCCAAATGGAAATTCAAAACTATCCCAAAAACATCCCAATGGCTATTCACAGCCTAAATACCAATAACTAAGCAACAAAATCCTTTTATATATAACAGGCAGAAAAAACAACTGGTTACAACAGTTTAAACAGTAGCCCAAATCTAAACTCGAAAAAAGGCAGAGAACTTGGCAACGCTACGCTAAATGTTCAGCCCATGTGCACAATGTATTTTTGCATCTGAATGAGAAAATACTATGATTCTCGCGTTTACATGCATACTTTTCTCCTGCTGATCGGATCACAGATCGGAGTACACCACCCCCTTCAATACAATCCAAATTTGCATCCGATCGTCCTCAATCGTATTGATTAAGGTGTTCACATGAATGCTTTTCAATACGATTGAGCCATCAATACCATTACAAACAGATTATTTGGTTGCATGTAAACGTACCTACTGTATGTTTTCAACATGTCATGCTTTTGAACAGTTACAGGTTTGTGATAGTCTGTATTTAAGTTTAGGGGTTTGCCATGAAAATAAAATGAAAAACTGTAATTTGTTTTGGAATATTTTTTTATATATATATATTTTTTACAAATTACTTATCTGTGAGCTTCATTGTTTTTAAAAAATCCATCCGCCCTCATAATCTTGTGCATAAAACAAGCAAAAAAATCTTTTTTTTTTCTTCTTGAATTTAGTGTTTAAGAAAAATGTTTAAGTTTTTTTTTGCTTACCCCATTGGCAGATTTTTTTGCTTGTTTTATGAACAAAATCACTTAAATTTTATATTTGTGGTCTAAAAACTAGACTTATTTTCTTGGGTCTTTTCCTTATCAAAAAAGCATCTTAATTTAAGAATTTTTAGATATTTTTACTGAAAACAGAATTTCTTTCTTGAAAATCATTTTTTGCAGCGTAGGCAATTGCTACTTCCGTTTAATGGAGACTTATAGAAGTATAGTCCCGTTTTACTCATACGCGCATTTCTTCATCAGAATGTACTCGCGCACTTTACGCGCAACCGCTTGATATTTGTAACCATGTACGTTGCTCATGTGCATACACGTGAATAAAGTATGTAGCCCAGGGGATGTATAGCATTATGTCGCAATGCGCATGCATTGAACGTCTGTGTACATGTATGAGTCAAAGAAAATATACTTTGTAAGGCTGGGCGTTTGACCACCTTTAAAAAGTAGCACAGACAATGAGGTCACATTGCCCACGTGCTGGCTGCGTTTGGGTACAAAGTTGCCTTAACACACCAAACGGATGGCGGTCAAGCATCATGTCCGTTCTGTGCCTGCGTCAGATGAGATACCAGCTTGTAGCATCAGTTGGTGTTCACCACAGATGGATTTGTGATATTTTCGTATTGCCTTACAATGTAAAAAGTTATAAAGTTAATTCAATTGGTAACACCTAAAATATTTTCACTTTAAGTTGAATAAACAAATTTTTTAGGTGTTACCAATGTAAGTAACTTTTTCATTTATACCAACTTTTCACTTTTTATAGTTTATGAAGTATATATTTTAAAAATATGTGAATTAGATATGTAAAAATTTGATGAAGTTCTGTACGTTCCCTCTTGACTTTGTTGTTTGCTTCGTTCCTTCCATTTTTATCGTGCGCCAAATGAGTCTGAGAGGAAGCTGAATATCACCCAATTGCTTATGATAGTTTACATTGTTTAAAGACTTGAGTTGTAATAAAACGCATTCCCTCCCCTGAGCATCTCAGGTCTACCATATTATTGGTTATCCTCTTTGTTGGAAAATGCCTGGTTTCAAATAACAAACCATGTTAGGTGAGACCCAGGGAATGCCTTTGATTTAAAGTCCTACAGGGTGCGATAAGAAGTCTGCGGTTAAGATGTAAGGCTTTTGTCACGGCCAGGGTTGTGTCAAGGGGACACAATATTGTTGGTAGTCTTTTATGCAACAGAAGCAAGCAGCTTTAAAAATTTGGGGGAAATTGCTCAAGCTGAGGTTTTGTGTATATCTTGCTGGTCCATGAGCTGCTGTTATTGAAACAAGTAATAAACGGTAATTACAGGACTAAAAGCATGTGTCAAACAATAGCTGAGAGATGTTTGGGCTAAGGTGTTGAGGATAATACACTCTTGCTGCTTTTTACAGACTAAAAACCAAAGTGTAACCAAGTTTGATAAAACCAAATGTGAATTTAAAGTGATAATGCTGCCATCATTTATCGTACTCACGTTCATGAATTTCAAACCACACAAAAACACAGAGAAACTATACAGATGTTTCTTTCTCATAACATACAGTAATATGTTTTTAATGTTCCACAAAGTCATATGTGGTTTAAAACAACATGAAAGTGAATAACTTATACATTTTATAGGTCATTGGGAAAGCCATATCCTGAATCACTATGCTAAATTATGGTCATTTGCAGCTATGTTCAAAACAATGTTTCACGTTTGGAAATATAGATCTGGTGGTCCAGGTGCTTTGTCCCTGGATTGAATTAGTATCGCCCATACACCCGTTCCATCAAAGCAAATACAAACAGATTTGACGTTGATTTAAAGTCGGAGAGGGCCAGCGAGCGCTGTGGTCCTGATGCCTTGTAGAAATAAACAGCCGTCAGTTGTAGCTGCAGGTTGAGAGAATGATGGTTAAACAGTGTAAAAGAGCACAGGGGAGGCGTTTGCAGCCATAACAGTCTTGTTGATCCTGCTTTCATAAGCTTGATATAATGATGTTATAAAAGTGTCATAACAAAATCACAGTCAGCAGAGAGCATCCATAAATTTGTATAGGTGCACTGCTGTGACATCACACCCCAAGCCTGTAACAGACCTAATGAGTTTATGCAAAATTATTTTAACTTGCACTGTAAAACCGACAAGTTCAGAGTACTTAAAAATTTTGTAGAAAGTGATTACACAATTTTTTGAAGTAAACCAACTTTTTAAATACAAATTTTTAATTAAAGAAAACTTTAAAAATTCAGTTAACCCAAACTTAAAATTTTACATTTCATCTTATTTAACCTATTAATTGGCGCACGAGACTATATATACTATATATTGTTGGAAAGGTCTAAGAATGTAGTTTTCATATTTCAAAACCTTTTAGCAGTAATGCAGTAACTGTAATTTATTCATTTTTGACACAAGTAGGCAGCAAACCTTAAAGCAAACCAGCACAAACCTCAGTTTTTTTTTTACAATTTTATGTATTAAAAATAATACTATATTGCATTTTTATTTATTACAAATACATTTAAACTGATTTATATATTTTCAACTCCAGACACTTCACTAAAAAAAGTTGAATTGTCTTATTTAAAACAAAAAATTACCAAAATTAAAACCAAAATTAGGCTTATAGACCAAAAAAAAGTTATATTCATTTAAAGGTGTATATCACCTTTTCACCAACCCCTCACTCAAAAAGGGCTGCGCCAGTTAAAGGGTTAATATATAAGTACACTATACATAAATCTACTGTTTATTATAAGGACTGTTTACCATATTGTTTTTGGTATAATGTACTTAAAACTTTTTTACCATTTAATTTTTGTTCACAAGTCACAGAAACAGATCATGTGACTCATGAATATTTAATACCAGTGAAAGTGTGTTGAGACAGAACTTAGTGCTGACTTTCACACAGTTATTGTTTACATGATAATGTAACACATATCCAACCTACAGCCTAAGCACAACTTAAACCTGAAGTTTTATGGCATTATAACTTCTGTGTTATTAAACCTCAGAAAAATAAGGCTACTTACCAACAGTACTACATTGTATAGTTTAATAAGTTTTGGTTAATTAAAATTTTATGTTCTACAATGTTTCATGTCATATATTTTTTTTTGGGGGGGGGGGCATGAAGGGCACACGTGGGAGTCACCGTACACAAGGGTGGCTGCACATCAAAAACGTTTAAGAACCACTACTTTAAAATATTGTATTTTTAGTGATCTCAAGAAGAAGGGGCTAAAGATGATCAAAATGTAACAATTTTTATTTATTTATATATTTATGTATAAAAACATTTGTGTAATTGCCTTGTTTAGACAAGCTTACTATTACTATAAAATATAAAGACACATAAAAAAATATTTAACTCATTCCCCGCCAGCCTTTTTTCCCAAAAAGTTTCACAAAATGCCTTCCAAAAAAATTATTATAAAAATATATAAACATACAAATATATCATATATAAAACAGACCCTCTAATTTCAACAAACAAACAAAATGGGGGGAAAAAGAATGTTAAGATTAAATTCTTCTAAAAATATATAAACATACAAATATATCAAATAAAAAACGGACCCTCTAATTTCACGTTTCATCCTATCTATATATTTTTTTCTCTGCTTATAAACTCTTAAATATAGTGATGTGCAAAAATATCAATACAGCTAACTATCTTGATAATCTTTACACGATAGTGTATCGATATTTCAATCTCTACCATCGCTATTTAAAAAAAAAAACACATCAAATCCCTCCACCACTGCTGGAGTCATCGCTGTCCAATCGCTGTCCAGTTGTCTGTCATATACGTTTGTGGGAGTGAGAAAATGGCAGAAAATTTAAAAACGCCTGCAGCTTTTAAAGCCTTTGGAACCACCACTTTGGCTTAAAAAAGTCAGCTCTATTTTTTATATTTTTGATAAAAAAAGGTATTGCAATGTATTGCAACATGCAACGTATTGTATTGCATCGGGATACATTGTATCATGACCCATGTATTGTGTTACTTATCGTATCATGAGGCCCTTGCCAATGCCCAGCCCTACTTAAATATGGGTTTTTTTCTTTAAAAATGTTTTTTTTTAGCAAAAGCTGAAATAATTGCATTTTTGTGAAGGAATTTTGTTAGAGATCAGATTCAGAATGATTATCAAAACATACATAGATTTTAAAATTAGTAAATAACGTTCTGGCTTTCATTTTTTTCATAAATTGGGTAATCGCTGAATTGCAGATTAACGTAAAAAAAAAAATTCAGATACACATTTTTTATGCAAATGTTTTCTTTTAATTAATGAGGTAACTTGTCAATGGCGGGGAAAGAGTTAAAATAATACAAATATTAAGGAGTAAGTGACCCTAAACATTTCGTAGTCTAACAATAAAAATAATTAAAATTAAAATAATCAAACCTCTTGGATTTTTTACGATATATTGAAGAGGTACTGTAATTTTTTTTAAACTATATAAATAACCATGTAAATGTAATTCAGTACCAGAGTATTTATCAATTCACCATCTGATTCTCTGTACAATGATACTACTGTACTACAATACTTTCAGAAAAACGTTATGAATCTTTATGAAAAGCACTTAATTCATTATAAACTGACTTTATATCAGCCAACATCATTTCCAGCTGCTCAGCATTTCGTGGAGGTTTCCACGGCACGTTGGTTATTTAGAGCTTTGATTATAAAAACCATACATCCACACATCATTCGAAAGCCTCCCTCAAGTGCAACTAAAAATCAAAGTGGCATGAAACAATGATTGATCGCCTTTTAAATTTGTTGCTATGTGGCGAAACTCCTCAACTTTACATCAAACGCCTTTCTTTTTTTAAGAAGAAAAATGACTAAGTGCGCCAGAGATAATCCTTCAAACCCAGCATGAATTCTGACAGCACGTGGTGAACATTAGGGTGATTAAGGTGCGTTCATAATCCCTTCAGGACTGAAAGAAAGCTGTTGTCGGGTTTTTACGCGCTGCCATCCCAGAACGCTGATAATCGCCCCGTGGCCAAAACCTGTCACAGACCTCCACCGGTAAATAGACAATTAGACCTGTCTTGTTATTCCACCCTTGTATACCACACCCACCATTTTTCTGCTGTGACTTCCAAAGGGGCTTTCCAGATGTTTGTTATAAAGAGCATGTCCTGTCTCGGCCAATAAAAATCAATCTTTTGTTAGGACGTTCAGAGGGAAGGAAGTTTTATGCTGGTGCCTGGATCACACACGGACACAAGTGCTTTCATTATTCCCCTATTTACGTGCTTTACTCCTCTTTTACGAGAATCTCGGTGCTGGCGAGCATTCAGGCAGCAGTCGTGGTTTGAAAGAATGCAATTGATTTTAGGATTCAGAGGAACTGGTGCGTTTTCTTCGTTTAAAAGAGCGGAAGAACCCAGGCACAATTTTCCACCGTAATAGTATTCATGTCCGCACAGATTCGACCCACTGTGGCCATTGGTCTGACAAGGTTATCTCTCGATACTAAATCACCTCTGTGGAAACACACTGTAAGCTCGGGAACAATGACTGGATACAGACAAACAGAAAAGTACAACATGATAATAAACCAGCAGTGGGCAGATAAATCCAGAATATTATGTCCTCTGTACAGTCTATATGGATTGCTGTTATATATTCATCGTGTTCAGTAGATTTGGAGTCCAATGATAGTACTGAGATCTACAGGGAAAGTGTGGACTAAATCTTTTAAAACACCAGTTGAAGTCTAGTGCCGACATAGACACGTACTAGTGATGTAGTACTCGAGTCCGGTCTCGAGACTGATTTCTGCATTCTCGGACTCGTCTCGGACTTGTTCCTTCAAAGTCTTGGTCTTGACTCAGTCTCTGACCACAGTATGAGGAGAAGGATAATTTCAGACCGAGTCCTCGAGACCAACACATTTTTTTATGTTCATATAAAAAAACACACAACACATAACAATCATAATAAAATGCAATGTTGACGGGCATTATCTGAAAATGACATCCCATGGTGCAATGCAAAGATATTGCCATCAGAGCCGTTTATTTATCTCTAGAAAAATAAGCAGAAGATGAACCAATTCCCAATCTAGCTTAGTCTGTAGGCCTAACTGTTGATTATTAACTGGGGTGATATTAAATCATGAATATAAAAACTGACACGTTTTTATGGTCTTGGTCTCGACTCCGTCTGGACTCCTAAAGGACTCAGTCTCGACTCAGACTTGCTTCCTCAAAGACTGTATTTGAAAAACAACGGACTCTGTCTCGACCCTTCAAAGACTCGGTCTTGACTCGGACTCGGCATAGACGGTCTCGCCCCATCACTAACATGCAGTTCACAGGCACACATTGTTCATAGAGACTATAAAGCCCCCATTAAATATTTTTTTTCCTTTCAGTATAAATACGTAAGGCTTAATAATAAATATAAACTCGTATGGTACAAAACACTGACAAAATTCTCATATAGAAGATATAAGCATTCAAACTCGATAGTTCCTTTGTTTCAGTAAAACTTCAGTCATCACATCAAATAATGCTACACATTCCAAGGCACTTCAGTGAGCCTTTAAAACCATCTAAAGCTAATAGATAAAGCTAAACATAAATATTAATAATAAAACAAATTATTAATAATACATATTAATAATAATATTTATGTAATTTTTTGGGATGCTCCGATCGATCGGGCGCAGATTGGTATCGGGCAATAACGGCATTAAATTACCAACCCATTCTCACTCCCCAAGGCGTCAAAATCTGCAAGGCGTCAAAATCTGAAGCATGTTCAAACGCCTTCAGCGTCAGTATGAAGACGCGAAGGGTGCCCCTATGCGTCACTATATCGAAGAAATGGGAACTCCGTTGCTTTCATGCTAATCCCTCAGCATCGGATATAGACGAAAGGGAATCCCGGAAGGTGATTCCGTCACGTTATGCGACGATCGGCAGGATCATGCCACTTCTGGGCGGTAACTACTCAATTTTTGTTCCAAATCTTTTACCATTGTCGCTTGGGGTTGGGGTTAGAACGACTTTCTGTTACATAAAATTAAATCCCAACCCAAACCCAACTCTAACCCTAACCCCAAGCGACAATGGTTTAAAATCAGAAGACAAAAAGTATAAACCAATACAGACATCCTAACCCGAACTCTAACCCCAAGCAACAGTGGCTTAAAAATCAGAAGACAAAAAGTATAAACAAACTGACATCCAAACCCCAAGTCTAACACCAAGTGACAATGGTTTAAAAATTGGAAAAAAATTGAGTAGTTACCGTCCAGAAGCGGCATGATCCTGCCGATCGTCGCATAACGTGACGGCATCACCTTCCGGGATTCCCTTTCGTCTATATCCGACGCTGAGGGATTAGCATGAAAGCAACGGAGTTCCCATTTCGTCGATATAGTGATGCATAGGGGCACCCTTCCCGTCTTCATACTGACGCTGAAGGCGTTTGAACATGCTTCAGATTTTGACGCCTTGGGAAGTGAGAATGTGTTGCAATTACTTAATCGGTACTCACTAAATCAGCCAATCTCATGAACCAATCTTTCTGTTTACTTTTGTCATCAGGGCTCCTGAATGCGGCTGCGTTTTTCCTATTTAAGACGAGTAGTTATACGAGCAAGTTTGGTGGTACAAAATAAAACGTAGCGCTTTTCTAAGCGGATTTAAAAGAGGAACTATATTTTATGGCGTAATAGCACTTTTAGGAGTACTTGGACTCGGCGCAGTAACACCCTCCCTCTCCCATTATGAGAGTGAGAAGGGGAGCGGACTTTTCAGGCGAGTCGAAGTGCTCCCAGGGGTGCTGTTGCGCCGTGGAATGTAGTTCCTCTTTTGGGTCCGCTTAGAGAGGCGCTACGTTTTGTTTTGTGCCACCAAACTTGCTCGTGTGGCTACTCGTCTTGGATGGGAAGAGCGTTGGTGTGTTTGGTCGCTTCTAACTTTATCTCTAAATGGTACCATTGAATGAACGGGGCTAAGCTAAATGCTATCGAAGCGTCGCAGCGCGCTCCAGCGCTTACGTGCACGCACACAGATGATAGAGGGATGTATCAACAATTCTTAGTTAAGGTAATAACATATTTTAATATTGAAAATGAGTAGACTATTCCTTTAAATATGTTTAGATAAGGGGCCTCATTTATAAAGTGTGCGTACGCAAAAATCCACAGCAAAGTCCATATTTATAATAACTGTCTTTGACGTGGAAAAGTGCTTAGCGTCACGTCAGGGTCTGAGCAGACGTACCCACTATTGCTTGATTGCTGCAGGTTTTTGGAAATATAAGCCATTCTTGTTGTTTGAAATTGGGTTTAAACATTGACAAGCGCTCTTTTATATGTCTATGACATTAATTAGGCATTGTTTAAAGGCAGAGATCTGAAACTGCTCAAGTTCAAGTTCATTTGCGATTTATAGATTTGAAAGGGGTATGCCATTTTCTGCGCGTACGTTCAGTTTATGAATCACACATACGCATTTTTGTATAATGATCGTAAGATCAAATGTGGGATGGTTTTTATGCAGTATTTTATAAATGAGGCCCCAGGACTCAGGACATGGATCTACAAGGGTTGACTGCTTCGTGTCCTGAAATGGACTGCACTTACTCTCAATGAACTGATGTACAGTAATGGTACCCAAGAGACTTCCCCGTCTCTCTCACTATAAAAGTCTGTTTTTCCATCCACTGTTTTAATTATGATACATTTCTTAAATGGCACTATGTCTTTTTCCTCTTCCTGTCTCTTCTGCAACCACATTTTATATTTCTCTCTCTTCGTGCACTCACCCGGTCAAGTGCACCGGCTGATAAATGAAATCCATATGTTTGAGTGTACAGTGCAGTAAACATTGTTGCACATGGAGGTGAAGCATGTGTGTGCACTGACCCCCATCTGCACCCCCAGCCCGACCCCTCTTTGATATTAAAAGCTCATGGGTCACGCCGTGCAGTAATTGTAACGATTATATGTGATTTGGAGGTCTGGAACCGTCAGGCTACCTCTACCCTGCCCAGCTGTTTCATGCTTTTTTACTTCAGATGTTATTTGATCATTATATTTGGTCTCTGCATACTCCGTGTTTGTTCAGGTGGGTTTTGTGTTGTTGTTTTTCTCCGTCTTGCTATAAAGGACGGTAGGATGTCGATAGAGGGACCAAATAAACTGTACAGTCGGTTGTTTTGAGATTTTTGGCTCAACCAATAGTTGTATATGAATTTTTTCATTAATTCTGTTTGATGGGTTAAACATTTAGGAGAGGAGTGTCAACTGCATGTAGCTACAGTACATATATGATTTTCACAACCACGCACACCTTACTTTTTCTCTGGTTTGCACTCCAGTCCAAATCTCATTACAGCATCTCTTCACTGTGAATAATTACCTCATTATTGCTTCTAGCTCACAATAAAATTATTTCCTTTTCGCCGTTCTTGGCTCAACATTACTAGCTTGCAATTTGCTTTAAGTATTAAAGTGTATCTCAGTGGATATTGAATTTTTTTTATCAGACACCACAGGTAAATCACCTAATTCTTTGGTTTTCATATAAAACATATTCTCGAGGTGTGCTTGACCTCGGAAGATAATGCGCTTGTATTAAAAACGTGTCATGCAAATGAGCGGTAAAAATCCGTTAAATTTCGTACCCAAAGCATGAATTACCTTTCATAGGAATGAAACACTCGCTTTGCGTCAGTGGAAAGTGGTCGCTTAAATATGACCAGGGGTTTCTATCATAAGATTTGAACTGAGGCGGGTCTGCATTCGCGCGCGCCTGCCTCCCCCGGCCCCCGTCCATTTACATCCATTCCGCATCTTTATCACCTTGCTTTTTAAAAATATTTTTACTCAGTAACGGATATGATTTAAAATGTAGCGAAGTACAATACTTTAAATAAAACATATTTTAGTAAAAGTAAAAGTACATATTTTAAAAAATACTCAAAAAAGTAAAAGTACACAAAAAAACTACTCAATTACAGTAACGTGAGTAAATGTAATTCGTTACTTTCCACCTCTGGTTACAGTACTCGCCCCTGTGAATTAGAAAATTTTCTGCATCTCTGCATAATTTTTTTTGTGAAGTCAGCCGTTTGTCACACAGGAGAATAAATTAATTTGGGTGTGGTAGATGCATCTTTCATTAGCACACCTCACATTTTTAGGTGAAGAATCGGTTGTGATCCCTTAACAATTACGAGACCTTTACCTGACCATAAATCTGAAATGATACTGTGCTTGTTGTGCAATCTTTTACACTTGTTAACTGCAATTTTGTACACTGAACAAATTAAATTTGGATCAACTTAAAAAGTTACTTCAATTGGTAATGGCTAAAAAATGGCGGAAGAGCACTTCGTTTGCAGCACTTGGACCTCGCAGTAACATCATCACTCCTGACTTCTCCCCATCTCGCTCAAACTTCCGTCAATATTACTGTGCCCGGGGTCTGCAAGTGCTGCAAACTAAATGCTCTTCCGCCATACAATGTAGTTCTCATTTTTTGTCCGCTTAAAAAATCGCCACGTTTTATTTTGTGCCACCATACTAACTCGTGTAACTACTCATGTAACAGTCTTTAAATAGGGAAAACATGGAAGTAGTTTTTAAATTTATCCCTGTTTGGATGCTAAGGAATGAATGGGGCTAGGCTAAATGCTAACACATTCATGACACACTGCACGCATTGAATAAAGATAGGTATGCATTAATTCATCTAAGTTGAGGTAAGAACATAGTAAAATATTGAAAATCGATGGTGTTTTCCTTTAAGAGCAACGCAATAAATGTATTATTATATGCTGAAACGAACATGAACAAAGATAAATCATAAATGTTTTACCAATTAAAGTAACTTTTTAAGTTTATCCAACTTTTACTTTTTACAGTGTAAACTCATACTCTTGTAAAGGAAACAGGAGATGATTTTATTTTTATTTTTAGGAGAACTATCCATTCAAGCGTGAATTCATTTTGAGCTCAAAAATGTGCTGTTTATTGTGACTATACTACTGTCAAACTGTGTGTAACAGGAATGCATTTTCACATTTCAGGCCAACACACCAACAGGGCGTCACTCGGTTTCTGTCGAGGTCCAAGTGCAGAGACAGAGAGAAGACAGAGACTCATTTACACAAGCCCAGAGGCAGTACAATTCCTTACCACGGTAAGAGAAGCCACAATTCATACACAAACCACAGAAAGACCAACACACTATCTCAGAACTGCTTAACATGTTTACATTTTTTCCTTCATAAAAAATTTAGTTAACACAGTATTTGAAAGTTGTAATGTTAAACATCCATTATTTGAGTTCCACACAAACAAAAACGTATGAAAAGTCACCATTGTTGCCAGATTTGCTTTACTTTGTACCATGTGAATACCATTATGAACGTTTGCGTGGCTCATTTCAAAGCTTACTATGTTAGATTACCATGTTAAATGGGACATTTCAAAATACTTTTTTAAGATGTCAAATAAATCTTTGGTGTCCCCAGAGTACTTATGTGAAGTTTTACCTCAAAATACCTCACAGATAATTTATTATAGCATGTTAAAATTGCCACTTTGTAGGTGTGAGCAAAATTGTGCCGTTGTGGGTGTGTCCTTTAAAATGCAAATGAGCTGATCTCTGCACTAAATGGCAGTGTCGCGGTTGGATAGTGCAGTTTAAGGGGCGGTATTATCCCCTTCTGACATCACAATGGGAGCCAAATTTCAATGACCTATTTTTTACATGCTTGCAGAGAATGGTTGACCAAAACTAAGTTACTGGGTTGATCTTTTTCACATTCTTTAGGTTGATAAAAGCACTGGTGACCCAATTATAGCACTTAAACATGGAAAAAAGTCAGATTTTCATGATATGTTCCCTATAAACATTTGAATCAAATCTAATTTTAATCATTGTAGTATGGTGTCCTAGGAGATATATCTCTATATTTCCTATATATGTATTGTCATATAGGAAATGCATAGAGCAAACTACATATAAATGAATGCAAATAAATTTTGGCCGCAAAGCAAATATGCAGTCTTATTTTTATGTCTCTCTGACCTCAGTGGCATTTTAATCTGAAGTCAGCCTATTGTCATGTGCTTGGCTCTGTTTTAGCTCTAAGAACGGCAACAACGTCTGGGCAGAGAGAATAATATGTCTCTCCTAAACCTAATAAAGATCAGACCGAGAACCTGTTTGTTGAGGAAAGTTTATCTTGGCAACCACAGTCTATAGGGCCCCACTTTATTTTGGGATGGATATCGGTCCCATCCCTCATCTGTTTTTATCTTCTCTCTCTTCGCTTTATTCCCCCCCTGCCTTTTGCATATTTGTCATAAATGTCAATAAAGCTTAAAATCTGGCCCGCGGGCTGTGTTTGATATCGGCGTTTCTACTCGCAGCCATCGGTATCTTCTTAATCTGCAGCTTCAGTTCATGCAAAGCATCCTGCCAACAGACACCAGAAGGAAAATTCCCGCGTTTGAGCTTTACATACTTAACTGAAGGGGGAAAAGCCTGCAGGCGGTGCTGATAAAGTTTGACTTCGTATTTACGCCACAGCAGAAAACAATTTTTTTTAAGGTGCCTCCATGACGGCAAGGTGGTGTGGGTGAGGTCAGTGCGTTGCAATGCTCTTGCGAGGATCTTCGTCTTTTGTCCCAACCTTAAAGAGCTCATTTTTGTTGTATTTTAATTTTTACACCTATTTTATCATCCATCAGGTGAAAATTGCAAATTGTATCACTTAAGTATCAGAAGGTAACAGCTCACATTTTCTTGACAAGAAAAGTGTCATCATTGTCTGTGCAAGCTGCACATTGAAGTTTAAAGTTAGAGGCTTGTTTACGATTAAAATTAATAGCTTTTCTTAACAAAATCAAGTGGATGCATAAAATGGTATACATTTTATTTTCCATGTTTTTTCTTCAATAGCATTTTGTTTTCAAAAGTATCACGTTGCATTCTGCAAATACCGGGAGTGTAATTATTGAAAAATGTGTATGTGTCTGTGCGTGTGTGGTCTAACCTACATGCACGGATCTTGTTTTGATTGGTTTTAGGGGTGGTGTAACCAGGATATATACAATTACAGAATTACTCTGCCCTCAAGCACTGACAAAGCCCAGCACACACCGCAGAAGTTCAGAAATCCCAATTCATTCTTCAATTTCTCCCGCTCGCTTCTTCCTAAGGAATTCTGCGGGTCGATAGAGAGGTTGACATTCACGACTCCACGGGACGTGGACATAATGACAGTAAATCAATGCAACCATTCAGCTTCCATTATTTCTCACCGCCTTAAGCACCATCAGTGTTGCTGTCTATATCGGGCGCGCTTCAGACGAATACACTGGCAAACTCTCACTCCTGACACTTTCCCCAGGGAAACTCTGCACGAACCACTACCCTTTGATGTGCATTCTGCCCCTAATCTCCTCATGTCGCCGGTCAAGCTGGTGTGAAATGACCCCCGATCTCTCTGAGGGGGACGCGACGGAGGTACGCGCTCATTAGTGATGTAAGGTTTTATCAGAATGTCGCCCTTTACGTCAACTCGGGTTGATCAACAGGCACAAGGGCATAGTGTGGATTATAAAGCAGGTTTAGTTGGGATCCAACTATGTGTTTACCCTACGGGTTCAGATTTAGCACTTGGCTAATGAAGGGATCTGTTTTGGGAGGTGGATTAGCTGAAGGAGAGAGAGGAGGAGAAAATAAGCCAGATAAGCAAAGGGAACGCTGATTAGAAGTAATGGAAGTCATGTGAAACGGGTCGCGGCTTCACGCAACAGCTGCGTGTTACAATACGACACATGCACGCGCACTCACATAGATAAGATGTTGGTCCCACATTCCAGCGTCTCGTACCGCTTGCTGTTAACAAATAGAAAACATTACTCAAGGTGTTGAGATAATATTGTTCTTCGTGTGTGTGTGCGCGTTTGTCCTTCGGATAAACCATGATGCACACCAGCTGCGTTTTGGATACTTGCGTACCATGAAACCAGTTCTGCTTTGCAAATAAGCCTTGTATTCCTGTGTTAAAGTTAGGTCTTAAAATTTCACTTCAAAAGTTACAAATAATTTAATTTTGACAAAATATGTTGAAAAAATTGTATTATTAAAATATACATTTGTAATAATAACAAGCATTTCGGAACTAGAACAAGAAGTTGAGTTTAGAGTTTATTCAACCTGATCTCACGGGAATTCATACGTATTTTTCAAGTTGGCTAATTCGAATAAATCCATACAAAGATTTGTACAAAAAACATACAATAGAGTGCCACAGGGATGATGTATTTTTGTAGGCCAACACGGAAGTTGGCAGGACACTTGTTCCCTCGCCCATTCATTTTTTCTATAGTCTTTTGGATTATCATAAAAATACGCTCTGTGTTTAACAAAAGTTTCACACTTACACATTTTGTCCAACAAGATAATCTACACAGATAAACACAATTTTTAAAGTCTAAATGCGTTTACTAGAAATTAAAAGCTAACTTGAGGCTACAAGAGAACTACACCACAGCCTCTCGACATCTGTCATAACCACCAGGCTTCCGACAGCTCTTTCAAACTTTATTAAAGGAACACGCCCACATTTTGGGAATTCAGCTTATTCACCGTATCCCCCAGAGTTAGATAAATCCATACATACCTTTCTCATATCCGTGTGTGCTGTGACTCTGTCTGACGCAGCCCCCCGCTGGCTTGGCTTGGCACAGGGACTGGAGGTGAATGGCTCCAGCTAGCAAACTGCTCCCAATAAGTCACAAAATAACACAAACATTTTCCTATTTATATGTTTTGATTTGTATAGTCACACCGTGTACAAATAACAAGGTCATATGAGACACAGCCATTTTTTAACAGTATACACACAGGAAACTATATTCTCCGAAGGCGAAGCACTGCTACTTGGACGAAGTGATTAACACAACTCTGAATGAACGCTCTGAGGCACCCGAGAAGCCTCCTGGTGAGGAGCAGAGCGTTCGGTCAGAGTATGCTAGCTGGAGCCATTCACTTCCAGTCTTTGTGCTAAGCTAAGCTAGCGTGGGCTGCGTCAGACAGAGTTACAGAACGCACGGAGATAAGAAAGGTATGTATGGACTTATGTAACTCTGGGGGATACGGTGAATAAGCTAAAGTCTCAAAATGTTGTCGTGTTTAAAGGAACATGACCAGAGTTTGGGACTTAAGCTTATTCACCGTATCCCCCAATTTAAAAGCATTTTCCCTGATAAGGAAATAAGGTAACGCTTTACTTGAAGGGATGTTCATAAGACTGACATGACACATTCTTAATGATGACATGACATACTATGAAAATGAAGGAAATTTTTTTCACGTTTATGACAACTGTCAATAAGTGTCATTCATTCAGTTATGTCATTTTTAACCCATAAAGGTAAGTAGTTTCTTAAGTTTAATCATTATTCTGCTATGTCATGTTTATGACTGATTTATGACAAGTTATGTTGTATTGGTTTATGCAAGTTGTCATAACAAAGACATCTCAAACAATGTCATCTTTGCATTAAAAATGACATGATTGAACAAATGACCCTTAATGACAGTTGTCATAAAAGTGCATAAAATCTCCTTCATGTTCCTGACAGGTCATGATTATGAAGGTGTCATGACAGTCTTATGAACAACCATTCAAGTAAATTGTTACCGAAAAGAATCTATGGATGAATGTTTGTTGGGAATTGTGCCCATATTGCATTGTTTTTGAGATCTTCATGCGTGATGATGTTTAAAGTCCTCGACAAAGTCTGTAGTCCTGTGTAGGAACTTGTAAGCATCCCCCCTTTTAAAGACACTTTAAAGCATTAAAAAGTCACGAATGGGGGTATTACTGGTGTATTTATTGTTATAGAATAAAACTTGAAAATATCTTTTGCATAAAATCTTTTTTAAGGCGTTTAACCAAAACCCCATAAAAAAAAACATTGACTTTGGGACGATGAAACGGAAGTACAAAAAAAACGAATGTGGTCGTACGAATTACTATTAATGTTCAAATTGCCATAAGATTGTGTTGGTTTGTTAATATAAAATTGTACATTAATTACTGTTTATTAGTAAATACTGTTAAGCAAATTTTTCAATAGTTTCCATAATAGCAGATGTTAAGAGCGTTCATGCATGGATGTACGATTATGGCAAAAAAGTGCACGCTTTAACGTTCGTGTTGTGTATATTCTTGTGTTTCTGCTTGGTGTGCTCTTAGTGTGATTTTGAATGGCTAACACTTATTCCATATTCAGTACAGAAGCAGAACAATACACCGCAATTCAGTTTTCATTTGCCTCCAGCCAATTTTCACTTTGAAGTACCTGGGAAAAGCAGGTTCATAGCCTTTGACTTTAAATTTTTCGCCGTACGCAGAGTCGAATGTAATATGTATTCATTTCCGAACCCCACTGATTTTAACTTCATATTCAGCTAGAAACAAAACAGGACAGTCCAACAAACAGCGTGACCTGTACTGTATGTGCTCTCCTGTTTGTTAGACTATGAAATGAAATATTTAGTGGTGCCTGCCACGGCAAGAGTCAGTATTATAATTGTTCACACGTAGCGTTTGTTCCCAATCATTTCCCCAAAGTATTGTTACATAACTTGTATGTCTCATGCTGTTTGTACTATGAACATAATTGAGCAATCGCCTTAGCAACCATAACAAACAACCATCATGAGAAACACTCATCTTTATCTTAGAGTAAAAGGTAAAGTTATGTATGGATATAATACAAATGCAGATTTTGTATCTTCACATGTCTTGAATTGATTCCAGGACACCTTCAAAAGCACTTAAAGCATTCCAAGTCTCTCGTGGGTGTGAGTCGATGTGTGAAATCCCCACAGAAACGCACACACTTTTGCACTTAGGCTTTTAAGCGCGTAAGGCCACTGAGGTGCGTTGGGCTTCATTTAGCTGCGATCCACGGGGATGTGGCATGTTAGCTACTCCAAATTCCGACTTAATGGATCCTAATAGCTGTGCAGAGAGAAGATGGACATTGTCCAAATGGACATCTCTTACAATGACTGCTGGTTTGATATTTTCCCCCCACTTCCAGACAAGGTTGTAACCCCGGCAGTCTGTCAAACACTTACACGGTTGATTGACGATACCGTTGGACATTGAAGGATCCTGTGATTTTGTGTGTTGGTGTTAAGCACTAGCTGACCTCGAAAATAGAAGCTAAATGCGTAAAGCCAAAGATTGTTTTTATTTAAGTGTATTTGGGGTTGGTGGGTTAGCATGTTGCTAAGCCATTGCTACTGTATGGTGATTTGAGAGGATGCTAGGTAGTTGCTTATTGGCTAATTTAAAAGATTTCAACCTTAAGTCTTTCTGATATCCTCGTCTCTAGATATAGCCCAGGACATTATGCCTGTTTTGTCATCCAACAAGCAAATAGTGTAACACTTATTAAAGCAATAAGCCCCAAGAGGCAGTGGGTTAACAGGGCATTTTATAACAGCTAAGGGGCTTTGTGAGGCACGACGCGAAGTGGAGTTGTTATAAAATGCACTGTAACCCCACTGCTTCGCAGGGGTTATTGCGTTTATAAAACGGTTACTTCATAACGTTAGCAGGATTTCATAAAATAAAACACAAATAAGTTGTAATTATATTAGTACAAATATTAGTCTTCCACCAAACAAAGTAGTTCCTCAGAATCAAGTGTGACTGAAACAGAGCGCAGTTCACAACCAACACAGACGCAGCAAAGACACAATGAAAATATGATTTAAGACTGTGGTGTTTATTTTTATAAATCACCATTCACTTAATTATACATTAACATTTATATCGTGCAACTGTTGAAGTGATGATCAAATATGCTTGGAAGCATGCTGAACTCTTTCCCCGTCACCATTTTTTTTTAAGTTGCCACCCAGTTTTAGTTTAATGCCTTGCAGAAAAATTATTTCTTTAAATAAACATAAAATATCAAATGAAAGAACAGACCATCGGCTTTCAAAAAAAAAAAAACCGTTTCATCCTACCTTCATTTGTTCTCTTATTGTTCTCTTATATAAGTTTGAAATATTTAACTCAAGCGAAAAATTCGCATGACACGTTAAGTTAAATCTTGCGAGTAATCTAGAGCAAGTAAAGCGATGCCCCGCGTTTGGTGTGTACGTAGCATTAGGCACAAAACTGTGCAATCTTAAGTATGGCTTACAAATTGTTGCACAGCAGACGACTCCAAGCCAGATCTGCACCGGATCCAGGCGGAAGTCTGGTGGAGTCGTCTGCTGTCTGGGATTAAGCTGCGGGTTTGAATCACATGATTATCATTTCTATGTTCACTAATAATAAATAGCCAATAAGCAAACTTATTTTAAGTAAATGTGCCCATATTGCATTGTTTTTGAGATTTTCATGCCTGGTGACGTTTAAATTCCCCGACAAAGTCTGTAGTCCCATGTAGCGTTGTAAGCAACCGCCCTTTTAAAGACACTTTAAAGGATTCAAATGTCACAAATTGGAGTATTACTGGTGTATTTTATGTTATAGAATAAAACGTGAACATATCTTTTGCATACGGTAACCCAAGATCTTTTTTAAGGCGTTTAACCAAAACCCCATTCAAAAAACCCATTGGTGGATTCATCTGTTGTCTGGGTTGAAACTGCGGGTTTGAATCACATGATTATCATTTCCAAATTCACTAATAATAAATAGCCAATAAACAAATTTATTTCAATAAGTTTTCTATAGTCTGACCCTTTTTTCTGTCCCTCACGGCCACAACGTAAAAACCCCAGCATCGTGTCCCAAGACTCGTGGGAGAAAGTCTACCCTCCTGGCGAGGGATTTCAGACCGCCAAAGAGAACCCACGCTACTCCAGTTACCAGGGATCCCGCGCTACCAATGGCTACATAGGCACCGTCTCCACGGGCATGAACGCCCGCGTGCTCTTGGAGACGCAAGAGCTCCTGAGACAAGAGCAGCGACGAAAAGAGCAGGAGGCTAAAACCAAGCTCCCTGCTATGCAAGAGATGCCAACCCAGCCTCCAAGCCAATTCCCTGCTCCTACCACACCCAAAGGACCGTACCGTCAGGATGTGCCACCTTCACCCACTCAACTCGCCCGGCTCAACCGCATACAGACACCAGAGATGGGCCATAACTTCTACTCTTGAGAGCTAAACTGTATCACAGCAATAACATTTGGAGACAGCCATAGAGACTAGGGAATTCGTGGAGAAAGGATTCTGGGTAACAGGTTGACAAGGTTTCTTGTTCTTTTTTTACATTTGTATGAATTGAAATGTTTTTACACACTGAAGATCTTTGTCTGCCATTCATCTCTCATCCTATATGCGTTTGTATTGAATACATTGACGTTATGACACTTGGTGGGGCCTTGGCTTGACAATCACACCATAGCCTGCCTGAGGCTTTGATACAAGACTGTTCCCACAGTATTGTGACCTACATATCATGTTTTCTATCAAGTATGCGTGCTAAGAGCACGTCGAGGGTGGATGAATCTCATGCAACCTGTCAAGCGAGGGTCGTATTTCACAATTTTACAATATTCATTAGTGTTTTTGCAGTATGAAAATAATAAGGTGTGTGTGTGTGTGTATGTGTAGATATATTTTGCTTATAAAGAGAGTGTGTTGCGTCTAGGTTACAACCCTACATCCTTACATGTTTCTACCACTGACACCTCTTTAACCCCTCATACATCTCACTTGCATGTCATGTGACCCCACCCATTCCCACCCAGTTCATAAATAATCCTCAACTCTTTTTTAGATTTGTAAAAATTTAATTTTTTTGTAATTTGTTAAAATACTTCTTAGTTTAATGTGCAGAAAGCTGGGAAGCAAGCCATATGGTACTATAGGTTCCTAAACACTGTAAACAATGCTAGTATTATTTTTCTATATAGCATACACTGATAAATCGATTAAAACAATTAGGGGCGGTTTCCCGGTCGGGGCTTATCCTAGTCCCAGACTAAAATGCATGTTTGAGCTTCATTAATTTGAAAAACAAAAACATACTGACATATTTTAACATATATCAGTGCCATTGTTTTGTCTCAAGATGCACACCAGTATTGTTTTTTGTAAGGTATGTTTGTAAAATATATAATTAAGGCCTAGTCCTGGATTAATCTAAACCCTGTATGGGAAACCGCCCCTTAGTGTTTATTAAACTAACTGGAGTCAGATTAGTCATTTAAAATGTATTGTAGTATACACTATATAGTGTGCATATGTGTGTGCATATTGCTTTCAGACGTAGTAAGCGTGCATGTGACTCTCTGACCTTTGCTTTTGTACAGACTGTCTTTGGTTTCATTGGTTTAGTCAGATCTGTTCCACCTTTACATTTTTCATTGCACAGGTTAACGTCAATTGCTCGCACACATGTTGAATAATACGACAACAAAGCTCAGGTTACAGCTTGCGCCGCGGTAGCCACGGATACAGTGTAAAATCTGTTTAAAGCAATAGTTAACCCAGTCGTTTGCCATCTGTCATCTTCTGCTCAATTTCAAGCCCTTAAATCCCCACATAGTCTCTTTGCACTGAAGAAAAACAGCTAATAGTGTTACTTCTCTTTCCATGCATGGAAAGAGATGGGTTCTGGTTTAATCAAGCTCCAATAGAGGACCTCAAAAGTTGTCCATGAAATCTGTGCACTTCTAAAGCCTGGAGCAGAGTCCTGCACGGGTCCAATTTTGGAGACCCGCTCCCACCCGTACCCGCAAAGTTCAGCACCAGATCCGAACCGTCAACCGTGATAATATTAAAATTAAATCCGCACCCGACCAGACCCGTTAATATTTGGCCCGTTACCCGACCCATACCCGCATAATCACACACGCTAAAATCGTACCAATTAAAGTGCTTTATTTTTTATCTCGTACCTCTCTCAACATCACAACAGCGTCATGAATGGGCTAATGAAACAGGCTAAAGTGCGCTTTGTTTTGTGCCATTCAAGTAGCCTACCATCGGCACAAATGGAATTATACACAAATAGACCTATTAATGAAAAAAGAACAAGGAAAAAGTACAACCTAGTACCTACACAACCTCTGCTGTGCTTCTAAGTCTCATCTCGAAATGCTTTCTAAGAAAAGACGTTCCCAGCTTCCGACTATCAACGGCAAAACTTTATGCAACGCTCGCTGCCACTAGGCTACGAGAAGAATCAACAAAGGTCGTGCACTGTCGCTGTGGTGGTGACGTGATGGATCAAATGTCATATGTTGCGCGTGTAATGATAATTTAGACATACGTACAAATATTGCACATATTTTCATTCGCGCTACTACCCGTCCGCACATAGTTAATTATCCGCCCGCATCCCTGCCCGTGAATTTTAGGAATGTCACAATCCAACCGTTTTAGACACTTTTATGCGGGTATCCGTGGGTACCCGACCCGTTGCAGGACTCTGGCCTGGAGTATAGTCTGTATTTACATGAATGCACAGCATCGCAAAGCATAGTATATAGTATATATAGACCATAAATGTACACAGACGTTCGACGCATGTGCATTGCGAAAAAAATGCAATTCATCTCCTAGGCTACATACCGTATTTTCCGGACTATAAGTCGCTCTGGAGTATAAGTCGCATCAGTTAAAAATGCATTTTGAGGAAAAAAAACATATATAAGTCGCAGTGGACTATATGTCGCATTTATTTAGAAAATTATTTCACAAAATCCAGCCGAAGGACAGACATTTAATCTGGAAAGGCAAGTTATTCAACTAAACAATGGCACACAGAACAGCAGTCTGAATAGGTGTCTGTACTTGTTAATGTAACATAAACGATACACAATAGCATACAGAACATACCTGTGAATCTGAATAGGCTAAATGAACACGACAAGCCAAATCAAGTTCAACAAACTCCCGAAGTCATTCCACATCACTGTATATTGAATCACATTAATACAGAAGCAGCATATAGCGGACTCCCGTGGCTGTAGACGGAAATGTTTTTTTCTTGGTTCATATGAATTAATTTCGACATATAAGTCGCACCTGACTATAAGTCGCAGGACCAGCCAAACTATGAAAAAAGTGCGACTTATAGTCCGGAAAATATGGTACTACATTCTCTAGGTACAGTATGCGTATGCGCGACCTACGCATACAAAGTATGCACGGTTACAAAAATCTAGCGGTGCTAATGTAGTACAGTGCGCGCATATTATTTTGATGGCGAAATTCGCGTTGCACAAACCCTCTGGATGCGTAAAAACGGATCTATACTTCTATCTTCAGTCTTCTGTGTGACAGAAAACAAAACTGTAGCTGTTAGTTTTGCATGCACATGGCAGTGAATGAGATTTCAAGCACATATCGACTTAAATTGGACTCTCTGGACTGCTTTTATGGTGCTTTTATTTTGGAGCTTGGCAGTGTAAATCAATTTTTATTTGAAACTTTACTTCAAAGCATATCATTTTGAGTTGTTATAAAAGACACATGCAGTCTTAATGTTTTATTTTTCGGATCATTCAGAGATTAACAAATGTGACTTTTTGAAATCTGTCTGTACAGGATGTGTGTATTGTATCACCAGTGCCTGCAACAGTCTTTCTTGTTAGTAACTGTATCCTGGCAGAGACATTAAACACTTGGCCACCACATTTTCAAGAGCAAAAGCTTAAAAAGTGCAATAAGCTCTTACAAAAGCCCATTGACCGATGTACTTTTCTCCAAGCGAGTTCAAGTCCTCCTGGCATCTCTCCGTATCACATCCATTTATCGTGGAAACATTCAGTATGTCTTCTCTGTACAGTAAGCAATGAGGGATGGTTTCCTGATCTTCGAGAGTTCGGTACGTCCTCGCCGTTTTTGGATCTGTGGTACGACATGTGACCTAGTATTGAATCTGCAAATAGACGCTGTTATGGAACAGTTTTATTTTTTGTGTGTGTGGTGCTGGCTGCTTATCTATTTTATATCACATTGTATACATAAGATGTTTTTGATGGGAAGTGCCTGTGTATGAAGAGGGATGTTTTATATGTAAAGAATGAACGTGTTGCCAAATGCACATTTTTATGATGAAATTATTGTTTCTTTTGATATTCTCTTATCGTACAGCGTTTGTGTTATTCATTTAAAAGCTAATCTGCACATTTTAATGTATTTGTATGATCTTTAGTTGTCTATGTATTTCATAGGTACAATGGTGTTCTGATAGCTCCTGTTTTTACACAATGTTTTTACCTAATGTGTCAAAATTTACACAAAACGTCTCTGTACATATCAGATCTATATTCAATAAACAGTCTTTTCGTTCTGTTTACAGTAAGCAGTAGTGTTTGTCTTTATTCTTATGTAAATATATCTCGAAATGCCGTGAGACTAGGTTGAACAAAATTTGCCCGATACATATGGCTTATTTATATTAAATAATACTAACTGTGTTCAATCTTATGATATTTTCTAAGTATTAGATTCTTTTTTATTTTACCACTAACGTGTCTTTTTTCTTGCCTCACAAAAATGTCAAAATGAATTTAAATTCATAGAAAGCAAACATGTTCATTTTAAGTGCTGAATACTGCTGATCTGGATCATAAATAATGTATGTCAATGGCCTCAATGCTGCGATCTGTGGACACTGTTATTTTGTTTTGAAATCATCAGGGTAAAGTTTAACACAGCGTAACTTATTTTTCACCCATGATCTCTTTGGCATACTTTGAGGATCAGTGTTCAGGAAAAGTAGTAAAGAAAGCTGAAAATACCGGATGGTGAGGAGTGAATTTTAACCTTTGTTCTCCTGGTATGGCGAGCAGATTTTCAGAGAGAAAAATGCACCCCTCCTCTATGTTAATCTTTTTTTGATCCCATATATCACACTAATGCTGGTTATGACACAGCTGGGAAGTGTTTTAATAGGAAGTGTAATGACTTTGATGGTGATATAGACAATGCTGAAATTTATGATTTTCAGGCCAGAGTGAGAACTTTAGGAATGTTGCCTTTCGTCCTGTTTCTCATAAAAACTGCCAAGAGCTGAATGAGAGGCCTACTGAAAATATCCATCTGCTTGAGCCTATAGAGAGGTGTGTGTGTGTGTGTACGTTAGAGAGAGAGAGAGAGAGAGACTTAAAATAAATCAGCAGGGAACTGACAGCCCAGCTTCAGTGGAACACAGGAGAGGAGAACATAACCTGTCCCAGCATGCAGGGTTACTCTACGTGGGTTTCAGGTGCAGAGAGAACATTAGCACCACGAACATCCATTCACAGAGGACCTGAGCTCAGGTGAACCCCTGAGAATTCGGTGAAAACTAAATGAACCGGTTCAATGATGCTCTTCTGTGCATTACTGCAGCTCATTTGTGATCCAGGCACTTTTTTATTTACTGTAGACAATAATAAAAATTGCATTTTTCTAACCACAATTTGTATTTAGCTGTGTCCCAGACAACAATGTTACTGCAAATTGTGACACTCAGTGGTATAACATCATGTGGATCATTCCAACAACAAGACCAAAAAATCTTGATTCATTTTCTCAATGTATGTAGTGATACTGTAACTCAAGCGTTTTAATCTAGATATTTAAACCAGTTTTCATCTCTATTTAAATGTCCTACATTTTGGTAACAGGGTTGCACAAAATCAAAGCTCATTTGAAAGAAATGTAACAGCACATATATGTTTTATTTGCCATGTGTACATGCACAGACATCACAAGTTCATGCACCATAAGAAAAATGGTAAGAAAATGACCCTTAGCTGTCACTGGGTAGGTACCCTTTCAAAAAGTATACCGTTGTACCTAAACAGTACCATATTAATACCACAGATTGGCATATAGGTACCAAAGAGTTCATAAAGAGGGGCATATTGGTACCAAAGGGTTCATATTGATACCACAGAGTTGCATATTGGTACCCAAGAGTTCATACAGAGAGGCATATTGGTACCAAAGGGTTCATATTAATACCAAAAAGGTGCATATTGGTACCAAAGAGTTAATATAGAGGGGCATATTGGTACCAAGGATCCTATAGAGGGGCATATTGGAAGCAAAGGGTTCATATTGATACCACAGAGGTGCATATTGGTACCCAAGAGTTCATACATAAGGGCATGTTGGTACCAAAGGGTTCATATTAATACCACAAAGGTGCATATTGGTACCAAAGAGTTAATATAGAGGGGCATATTGGTACCTAGGATCCTATAGAGGGGCATATTGGTACCGAAGGGTTCATATTGATACCACAGAGGTGCATATTGGTACACAAGAGTTCATACAGAGGGGCATATTGGTACCAAAGGGTTCGTATTAATGCCACAAAGGTGCATATTGGTACCAAATAGTTAATATAGAGGGGCATATTGGTACCAAGGATCATATAGAGGGGCATATTGGTACCAAAGAGTTCATATTTATGCCACAAATGTGCATATTGGTACCAAAGAGTTAATATAGAGGGGCATATTGGTACCAAAGGGTTCATATTGATATCACAGAGGTGCATATTGGTATCCAAGAGTTCATACAGATGGGCATATTGGTTCCAAAGAGTTCATATTAATGCCACAAAGGTGCATATTGGTACCAAATAGTTAATATAGAGGGGCATATTGGTACCAAAGGGTTCATATTGATACCACAGAGGTGCATATTGGTACACAAGAGTTCATACAGAGGGGCATATTGGTACCGAAGGGTTCATGTTGATACCACAAAGGTGCATATTGGTACCAAAGAGTAAATATAGAGGGGCATATTGGTACCAAGGATCCTATAGAGGGGCATATTGGTACCAAAGGGTTCATATTAATACCACAAAGGTGCATATTGGTACCAAAAAGTTAATATAGAGGGGCATATTGGTACCAAGGATCCTATAGAGGGGCATATTGGTACCAAAGGGTTCATATTGATACCACAGATGTGCATATTGGTACCCAAGAGTTTATACAGAGGGGCATATTGATACCAAAGGGTTCATATTGACACCACAGAGGTGCATATTGGTATCCAAGGGTTCATACTGATATCACAGAGATGCATTTTGGTACAAAAGAGTTACTATAGAGGGGCATTGGTACCATAGGGTTCATGTAGATGTACATATTGGTACGAAAGGGTTTATTTAGAGGGGCATATTGGTACCAAAGGGTTCATATTAATATCGCAGAGGTGCATTTTGGTACCCAAGAGTTCATCTAGATGTACATATTGGTACCAAAGGGCTCATTTATATCACAGAGGGGCATATTGGTACCAAAGGGTTCATATTAACATCACAGAGGTGCATTTTGGTACCCAAGAGTTCATACAGAGAGGTATATTGGTACCAAAGGGTTCATATAGATGTACATATTGGTACCAAAGGGTTTATTTACAGGGGCATATTGGTACCAAAAGGGTGTATTTAGAGGGGCATATTGGTACCAAAGGGTTCATATTAATATCGCAGAGGTGCATTTTGGTACCCAAGAGTTCATACAGAGAGGCATATTGGTACCAAAGGGCTCATTTATATCACTGAGGGGCATATTGGTACCAAAGGGTTCATATTAACATCACAGAGGTGCATTTTGGTACCCAATAGTTCATACAGAGAGGACTATTGGTACCAAAGGGTTCATATAGAGGGGCATATTGGTACCAAAGGCTCATTTATATCACCGAGGTGTATATTGGTACCCAAGAGTTCATACAGAGGGGCATATTGGTACCAAAGACTTCATATTAATGTCACAGAGTGCTTTTTGATACCAAAGAGTTCATATTAATACCACAGATGTACAGACTGGTATCAAACGTATACAGATCTGTACCTAAATTGTTAGGACCTTTTTAAAAGTACTGCACCAGTGACAGCTTGGGATTATGTCCTGACCTTTTTTTTCTGGCAGTGAAGGCATTTTTATGCAAAGCTATTAGAGTTAGCAGTAAGAAAGATACATTATAATTTATAATAATAAAGTGAACTGTTTGGGCTATATAAACAATGAATAAAACACATAAAAATCCCATAAAATACAAACTGTAAAACATACAATAAAATACACACTATAAGAAGAATACAAAATAAAAAACATAATGGGCCTATTTCAGTTGACCTGTGATGAAAATAAAAATCATTTTTTGAAGTTTAAGCAACACTTGCTCAGTCCCACATGGCAATGTGATTTATTTGAAATCCTCACCATAAAATCCATATTGCTTTAATATGAAACTATATCCCATTGATCCACACAATCTCAAAGCAACAGTACAGTATATAAGCAACACAAATCTACATGTTGTCATCTTTATATTCCCTTTCATTTAAATTGTTCTCCAGTATTCTCTGAACGTGCCGTAATATCCCTTGCGTGCACTTGATTCCTGGGCTTAAAAAGAGGTGGGTGACCCCGCAGGGGCAGTAAATGTATCTGAAGCTTTGAGATGATCTGTCGTTTCTCACACCGGAGTGTTTATGCGGTGAGTCTAAATCACCTTTCCACACCAGTCCCATAAACCTCTGTGGTCTCTGTAATCAATAGCAGACCGGTGCTGTCAATATAAGGGTTTGATTTCACGTGTATATTTTGTGGTCTTAACCTGAGGTCCCTCAGAGGCTGCTTTGGTCCTGGTGCAAGTGCAGTGATATGAAAAGCAGATGCGTCTGTGTGATACGACTACGCGCTAATGACCCACATGTTCTCCATTTACGTTCATTTTCTTTGTGCTTTTCTCAGTCACTCCGCCTCTTTTGAGTTTAAAGAAGCCGTGTCGTGAGTCACCTGTTTTGGTTTAGGCAACCTGTTTGGGGCAACCGGGCCCTCCCTGTAAAGACTGGAAAGGCTGAAGTGGTCCACATTGCACAGGAACATGTGCAAGTATTCTTTAAACAGATTGGGTCCTACACCCTCCCACCTACTGTCTTCCTCACAAATATTTGGGTAATTTTGTGTTACATGAGGGTGTGCGGCAGAAAGGGCGAGGAAACCGGGTCACACTCGATGAACCTTAATAAAAAAGGGTGTGAAGACTGCCAGAAGGTCTATAGAGAGAGAAAGACTGCACATATGTGGGCTGCATCAGATAGATAAGGATTGGGCCTGGTTCTCTCTTTCTCCCCTGCAAAATGTACTGTGAAATTGTGGCAAAATGTCAATAATGTTAACCTCTGCATTTAGCCTCACCCATGGCCTACTTTATATATCTGTCCCTTCCAGACATACAGTATGTGTTGCATGGAGTCTAGTAGGCCTACTACAGCCAAAAAACTTATGTTTTATGTGCAAACATCTCATTGTACACTGTTAGAAAACAATGGTTGAAAAATGGTCCCTAGCTGTCACTGGAGCATTACCCCTTTAAAGGAAAACATCAACATTTTTTATATTTTACTATGTTCTTACCTCAACTTACATACATACCTATCTTTTATCAATGCATGCACTTTTAATCTTTGTAAAGCACGTCATGAATGTGTCAGCATTCAGCCCAGCCCCATTCACTCCCCAGGATCCAAACAGGGATGAATTTAGAAACCACCAAACACCTCTATGTTTTCCCTATTTAAAGACATGTTACAAGTAGTTAGATGAGTAAGTATGGTGGCACAAAATAAAACTTTAGTTTGGAGCCATAGGAATGAATGGGGCTAGGCTAAATGCTAACACATTCACATTGCGCTGTACAAAGATTAAAAGTGCACGCATTGAAAAAAGATAGGTGTGTATTAATTCATATAAGTTGAGGTAAGAACATAGTAAATATTGAAAAACGGTGGTGTTTTCCTTTAAGACTTAAAATTTTTACCCTTAAAGAGCTTATATTATTACCTTAGAGGTACATATTGGTACCAAAGAGTGCATATTAGTACCTCAAATGTACATATTAGAGGGTCCCCACCTACATATCTGTACCTAAATGGTACATATTAGGACCTTGTAAGAGGTACTGCTCCAGTGAAAGCTTTGTACCATTTTTTGACCATTGTTTTCTGACAATGCATCTGTGTCACACTATAGACCAATCCTGGACATCTTGATATTGGTTAATTATGTATTGTTTGAATTCCCTAATTTAGATTGCATGGCAAACATGTTATTTCAACAAGAATTTGGTACAAAAAGACAATAAATGTTATTTAATTCATTTATGTTAGGAATGTTATGTATGTTATGCATTTACAATTATTTTGTAAATTTATTTTGCAAAATTAAGCCTTTATTTTGGGAATCACTCCTACTAATGATTACATTTTATTAGATTAAATCGTTGTAAAAAAAATTGCTGTAATTATGAAACTGGTTGCCAGTAACTTACTGTTGACGATAAAGACTGAAAATAAACAAACTGTTGCCATTAAATAACATACACTGAAAAAAATGATTCATTGAATTTAATCCATTTTTTAAGGTAAGTGGTTGCAATCAATTTATTTAAGCTACATTTAAACAAAAAAAGATTAGTAATGGAAAATAAAATATAAAACTTTTGTTTAAATGTAGCTTAAATAAATTGATTGCAACCACTTACCTTAAAAAAATTGATTAAATTCAATGAATCATTTTTTTCAGTGTAAATGTAAAATCTACAGTAAGTTACTGGCAACTAGTTGCCAGTAATACCCAGTAATACTGTAATTTCTACAGATTTTTTTACAGTGATAATATAAACAATTACAACATTTCATAATAGTTGAAGTTTGTAAGGTTTCTAATAATAAAACTGCCGTTTAAAATTAACACACTTTTTGGTTATGTAACTTTGAACTATAGACATGTTACCTCATGAGAGATACACCTACTACACCTGTGTTTAACCCCCTTGTTTAAACATGAGGGCAACTGACCCCATACATCTTCTAAAACATAACCATAGGATGCTTTTGGTTTGCATGAAGTCTCTAAATACTCTTTGGTGTTATTGTGTGCTGTATATAAGGGAGTATTCGTACATTCAAAGTATTAGTTTATAAATTCATGTTGTATTTAACTTTCAAGCCCAGACTCTGTTATCAGTGATCAGGTTGTTCATGGCATGGCCTCAAATGAAGATCTGATCCAGTTTCCAAATAGCCTGAAGTGAATTTATTTCAGAGATTCAGTGGACAGAGCCAAATGAGGTTTTTTGACCTGTTTTGTCAGGCATAGAGCTTGTTTGACGCTCGCTATTGGCTAATAGTAAAATTCCCCTTCGGGGTTTCCCATAAACCCCATGTCTTTGTCGGGACATGCACTCACTGATGCCCTTAAAAGCTATGATATCATTTTGATCCAATAAAGATGATTTGTCTGTTTAGCCCAAGTCCAGACGATTTTTGGATATGTAAGGGTGCAAGACAAAAACAGATGTGAAATATGTTTCATTTCAACAACAAAAGTAAATAAACTTAATAAATTAGAATTTTGCAATAATGTTTTTTTTAAAACCTCTGCAGTATTTAGCTCTTCCTAAATAATATTACACTTATTATTCTGAAAGTGCTCCAGACCTCAGTCTTAAGATAGCACCGTGTACTGTTTAAAACAATGGACGTAGTGTCTGTAACGTCACCAGTAGGTTTCTAAGCAACATTTTTGAAGCCCAAAGTGGGTGGAGCTGACCCCCGCATCTGGCCAGTGTGTCACTAGCGGATAGCCAAAAATTGGAAAAGAGGTAAAACATGGGTGGTGCTGAGGCGCCTTAAAACCATGCCGGCATGCTCGACAGTAGTGAGAGCAGCGCATTTCACCTATTACTTAAGTGGCCACGCCCTTAATTATGCAAAACTTTGAGGCTTAATATAATTCAAACAGATGAGTTAGCAAAAAAATCATCCCTCGTACAGTTACACTAAATGGTAAAATTAGCTATATAGACCAAAACCACATTTGTACCAGGTGGTAAACACATTGTTTTGATGCATTGCAGTTTAAATTGTTCCGTGTTGAATTAAAGAAACCGGAAAGCTGCCGCTTGCCCATATATATATATATATATATATATATATATATATATATATATATATATATATATATATATATATATATATATATATATATATATATATATATATATATATATATATATTTCAAAATACACAAAAAATGGCCAAAAAATATATTTGCTAAAATATATTTTGGAATATGTTTACAAAAATATTGTTTTCACTGATATGTCTTTCGGCCATTTTTTTTGAATATTTTGAAATATATTTTCAAAATAAAAAAAATATGAAAAGCATTAACAAATATATCAAGTGTCGATGATAAGGAAATATATTCAAGGAAATATATTCACGTTGAATTGAAAGAAAAATTTTGTTTATGTTACGAACCTGTAAACATAACAGTTTTAAAAAGGTTAAAATTAAATATATTTTCAACTTCAAAAATATACTTTATAAAATGAATTTGTATTTAGCATATATTTAACATATATTCAGACCAAAAATTTATTTTTGCCATATGTAAAATTAGAAATGTATTTGCTTCCCCTTAAAATACATTTTGAAATATATGTGGATATATGAAGGTTAATACTAAATATTTTTTTAAATTCAAAAATATATTCAATTGAAATGATGTGAAGTTTGATTCTCTTTGTTTTGTTTTTGGACGTAGCGTAACGTACGTTTTCAAAGCCTTTAAAATTGAAATGCATTCTTTGAACTAAGATAAACAAACCAATAAATGCAAAATCTGAAGGTTGTTTTGTTCTCATAATATTCCACTCACAATCTGAGAATTCATGTTTCTCACATCTTATCAAATATAAAGTCGATCAACAGAATATTGCACACAATTATTTCTCTTTCATTCAAGCAGTAATGACATTCAGCTCTAATTAAAATTTGTTGACATTGTACACAGAGTGATATTAGAATTACATTTGAAACCCGCAGGATTCATATAACACGTGCGTACTTCTTTATTCAAGTGAATATTAAAAATATCAAAGCAACATGTATGGTTTTCCTTTCCTTTTTTTAATACAATGTTTATTGCAATCCAGTCCAATTCTTTTACTGTCACTGTTGAAATGCACGTCATCTTAGCTAGCTGTTTATTATTTGTCACCTTGAATGGTTTTATTTGAGTTTTGACACTTGAATGATTTCTTTTGACATTTATTTTGCTAACATTGCTTTCTCTGGAAATAAAGCTTGGCAGTGTTGAAGCTGGGGCATTTGCACATTTATCTGGGCAAGCGTACATTAAGACACATCTGAGAAAGAATTGATGAAAACTTCTACATGTTGGAAAGCCTAATCTGATTTCTCCTTGAGTGACTGAGCAATTAATCTAACAAAAAGATACATTTTTCTGGTGTTGTATTAATTCTCCAAACCCTCCAAAAGATGTGGCGTTGTCCAGGTTTCAGAAGAGTTTTTGTGCTCATGCACAACATAAGGAAGACAGGGGAAGAAATTGGAGGAGAAAGCATTAGGAATGTGCAGTTGCTCTTAAAATTTATGTTTGTCAGTGTTTACCATCTGTAGGAGTGAGTAAATTTTTTTATTTAGCAGTAACGAAACTTCTGTAAATTAAATATGGTTGTTTTTGGCACATGCATAGCTCAGTGATTATAAACCTTCTTTATCCACCTGTTTCTCGAATGCGGAAGTAAGTTATGTGACGTATTTTCTTTCCAGTCCGAGACTTCCGTTTTAATAGCCAGCCGGTAGAAAACAGTGTAGTGGGAGCAGTTAATATTTACTACACCTGCCATGTATGAACCAGTGTGAGGATGAAATTAAGAAGTGGCTAGATATATGAAAATATATACAATCATTGTGTTGTTGATCGGAGGTGACGGGTCTTCAATGCAAATATAAAAGCACAGAGACATACCAGTATCTTTACAATGGGAAAGTCAGTCGAGTGTTTGTACATGGAATTTACCAAGACTTTGAGTTTACACCCTGCGCAATTATAATTTTCACGTTTAATGCCACGTTGTTTAAATAGCAAATGCATTTGCGCCCCCTTTTGCGCCCATGGGCGTTCTGGTCTGAAAACGAGGTGTGTTCAGGTGCATTGTTGGCGCGTTGCTATTTTGAGGCAACTAAAATAGACTACGCCATTGACCAACGAAAACCTGATCTAAAGTCTAAAGTCAATGGCGCAATATGTTTTTTGTTATTTAAAGAGCGCATTAGTAATATGCGCCTATAAACAGGAGGACAACCGGGTTTGCTTATCACATAGTACATGAATGCGCAGCAGCACAAAAACTCTTTTAAATATGAAAGATTAAAGGATTGAATGTAAAAGATTATTAATGAGTCTCTTGGACATAAATGAGGACTAATTATGAGACGTTAGAAGGTGCAAAGAGCTGCTTCACCTGCAGCCTGGTAAGTAAATAAATGCTTTGCTTTAAACAAATACATCTGTTTTTAAATTTTTCAGATTTTTTTTTAAATGCTACCTCACGGATTTATTGTATATGATGACTCTGTACCTGTGGATATAGTGAGATGAGAAACATTTTTAAGTAATGCTTAAAAAAACTATTTGCTTAAAAAAAAAGCTGTCCAAGTGCCAAAACGTGCAGAGAGCCGTTTGTAAATTCTTTATCTCCTGTTTGTTACAAATAAAGTATTTTTAGAGTACAAACCTAATCTTACATACTTGTAAATTATGTTTTGATGATATTGGATAGCCATAGATTTAAAACAATTACAAGTCTACTTTTTTACTTTCATAACTAAAAGAAAACGATTTTTAAAGGTTTTATTAAAAAATAATTTCAATACAAGTTTACAACTGTTTACAAAGTCCGTCATCTAAATAGGGATTAGACATAGCGCCAGCGCAACAGACTTTTAAAGGGGATGAGAGCTGAGACTTTCATTGGTTTACTGCACATTACGCCCGAAATACTCTCATTACAATAGGACCAACCCTTTTCGACCATATGCTCGGCGCACAAACCATTTTTCCCGTCGTTAAATTAGCAAAAGTGGATTCGGACACGCCCATTTAGACGTTGCGCTGTGTGCTTTAGAAAATGCGCTTAGATCGTTAAAATAGGGCCCTGTAAGTTATTTGAACAAACCATAATAAACATATTAAACTACATGTATTGAGTATTGTTTTCATTTTATGAAAATATTTTTACACAAGACATGAGCTTATGAAATTATTTGCTTACTTTTTAAAGTATTTGCTTTTTTATTTAAAACATAACAAAAGTACGCACAAACACATTACAAACTATTATAAACTTTAACTAAGCAGATTATGTCGTGTATATTCTGTACTGTAATCGCATTTTTGTAATAATATATAGTAGCAGAATAAACAAATCATATTTTTATCAGCATAATATAAGTTGTTTTTTGTATTTATTGTTTACTGGTAGTTTCTATGAAAGGTTTACTGGATGTATTTGTAAATACAGATCATGAGTGCATGTGTGCCACATACACATTCAGTTCCTGTCCATGGATTATGGTTAAAACAAATGTTTTGTAGAGATTTACTGCGTTTGTATTAGCTATTATGTCAACCCCTAACTGCACAAATTATGTCGTTCTTTCTGGATTTCATAATAAACATTAAACAGCCAGTCAAAATGGCACACTTGTGTCCTTCACAATAGACTACCATTAGCTTTAGTGGCTCACCGAAAGTGATAAACCGGAAAGCTCAAAGATGGCGGCGCCCATTACCAAAATTATTGACATTTTTGCATTTGCAGTGACTTACAGTATAGTGCATTCAATGTCCTATACATTTCATCAATTCATGTGTTACTTGGGAATTGAACCCTTAACCTTGGGATTCCTGGATTGGATGAGCAATAGGAAAACTGTAATAAAAGTGCAAATGGAAATATGATAGTACGTGTCACACATACAATACTGTGTTGAAAATTGTACACTGAGAAACAATGGATTCCTGTGTGTTCACATTAAAGTTTGTGCGTGTGTCTGAAAGGTTGACCTTTTTCTCCACTCCACAGTATGATACAATATGGTGTATGATGTCTAAAGTGAATCATGCCACTTTTCCTCAGGGAGAACACGACTCCACACAATAACATCACACAGTGCTCATATTCTGTTATATGGGACCTGCGGCCTGACCCACGTGTGATGGAATGAGTGCGCGTGGATGAAAGACCGCAGGAGCTCCGATGAGAACGTGATCGCTTATAATGGGAAACAAGAAGCAGGGGAGTCCCCGTACCAGAAATGGCAGAAAAACGAATGAAAACATGATCGTGGTGACCTCACAGCACCGGTCCTCCATCTCGTCCGCCGGAGGCTGAACAGCGGGCTGGTGGCGAGACGGGTGATTGACACGTGCTGTTCTTTGCAATGCATCATGGGTAAAGCATGCGGAGATGAGGAGAGACATAATGCGTAGGGGGTTGAAACAAATCCAATTTCAATCATTCAGAATGAGATAATCTTGTTGAACTGGAGATTGCATTTTGAAAGGGCATCAGGTTATTGATTATAAGGTTTCAGAGATAAATATTCATTTTGAGCTTTTATGCTACATTTGATACATTCAGTATTGCTTGCCAGTCAAAATCAATAATGCGTACGAGCTCTATAAATCTATCCATAAATTTTACAAGTTAGCCATCTGATTGGTTTAATAGGCACCACGAGATGAATTATGACAGCTGTTATGAAGGCCACAATGTCGCCAACATGTAATTTAATCCTTTTCCCGTATCTTGACCCATTAGGCTTCGACCGATAGAGCCGTGAGGATTGACCACGCTGCCTTAAAAACAACTCTTCTGGAATAATCAGTCGATTAAACTGTCAAGCCATCATACAGTCCAGCGTTTCCGGCCATATGCAGGCGGACTGTTCAATGCAATACTCATTCATCCAGAATCAATAAATAGATGCGTTACTAGCCATCACTTGGTGACAAATGGAGTTTACCTGTTTCTTTTTCAGGCACATAATCAATAATGCCGTTAAAGGCACACGCTATATAAACACAGGTAATAAACTCCAACTGTTGACACAGAAATGCAAACATAAGACTGATGTTTCACCTGTGTACCCATATTATTAAGTGTTTAGGAACAGTGTTTATTTTTTATGGTTGTGCAATGTCTGTAAGCAAGCAATGTGGTTTTCTTAAAGGGAAAGATACCTGCAACGTGATATAATTGCATGATATAAATCATAAATCCCTCGGCGACTTCATCGCAAGTGTCAAAGCTAGACTATCATCATCTTTGCTGCGGAAAAGAATATAATGACAGGTTCTAATATAAGGAAATATATCTCAGCTGTCTATTATTCTTATCTCAAATGCATCTGTTTCAGGTTGCTGGCTGGGAGAACAACCGTGTTTGCTGTGTTTTTTTATTGCCTTAGGAGACAGAAAAGTGTTAACAAGAAAATAATTAATTTTCTTTTCATTTAATTTTTTTATTTGCTTTAACAATTTAGTTTACATCGAGTGCATGAAATCAAATATATTTAGAGTATCATATTCATATTTATCCGTTTAAGTGTTGTACAGTTTTTTTTGCACTTGATAAATCTAAGGTTGCATATAAAGTGGAAATATCAACTCTATTGCATATCAATTCGTACATATTTTACGAGTTTGTACATTTTTGTACAATTTGCTTTGACCTCTGTGACTTTGGAGTTAGGGGTGAGGTTTCATGAATTAATTTAAATTTTTTGATAATCGTACATTTTGCACAATCAACTTCGTACGAATTCATTCAAATCAGTCAACTCGTAAAATATGTATGGATTTTATATGTGAGGTCAGGCTGGACATATCGGCCAATAATTGTTAAAGGACAATAAAAGAACATTTTTACACTATCGGACAATAGTTTAAAAACTGCCAATATTCATGTCCGATATATCCTTTCAATCAAGAGAGCACAGGGTATGTCATGATCCTGGCTTTATGGTCATAGTTTTGTTCTAGTTTTGTGTCTGGATCATGACCATCCCATGTATGTTATGGTTAGCACAAGTTCTTTGGCCCTGTCCCAAATGGCGCACTTCATGTGGACTTTCGGTCTCGTGGCCTTAAATTGCGTGTGCTCGCTTAGTCTACGAGTCCGTAGGGTGTCCCAGCTGTCATTTTTACGCCTCAAAGTGTGGTCATCAGTGCCCACTTGCTCCCTTGATGTGGACTTCAGTGAAGCCCGCACTGTAGCAGGCTTCGCGCACTTTACCAACCCAGAAGTCCCTGCGAAAGAGCAATCAAACGATTCAGAACGTGGAAGGGAGGAGTTCACACTGATAGGTAACTTTTCTTTCTATTTCCGGTGTGATGCTCGAGTTTGTCCCAAAATACGACTCCGGTGCGCCTACTCGGGCTGCATTCCACTCCAGTTTTAGACACGCACTCGCAAACTTCCCTAAACACTTACCCTCGGGGAATCCCTGTCACCATTTTGAAGTGCATACCACTTCGTGAAGTGAACGAGGGAAGTTTATATGGACAGACCCTCGCTCCTTAGATTTTGACTGAGGGAGCGAGTCTACTTTATATGTACACTTCAGGCAGCTCCATATACCACAATGCAACAGGATTGTGACGTCACTTCAGCAGCTCGCGTTTGCACAGTTCAAATAATGGATGGGGCGGTCTCCACTTTCCATGTGTTCAAGGGCTTAGGGCGATCCATTTAAACCCACTTGCAAGTGCAAGTGTTCCAGCAGTAGTGGGCACTCATACAACGTAAGCAATGACGTACATCCGAGTGAATGAGCCTGAGGGAAGTTAGCGACTATAGCGAGGGAAGGTCATAAAAAACGAACTGGAATGCAGGGTTGGACTCACATCAAGAGTCCCTAAGGTCTGCACTACATGATGTCATCAAAGTGTGCACTCTGAGGACCTCCACAAGTCTGGAGGGTGCCATTTGGGACAGGGCCATTGTTGTTTGTTTGACTTTGGCCATGTGCTGTTCCCTGTCTCGTCTACTGACTCCGCCACCTCGTCTAATTTTTAATAACCTTCATTACTTCGTTGTCAACTGTTCCCCTCTTGATTTGCTCCTTTATTTAATGCCTTTGTGTTTGCTGTCCTGTGTTGGTTTGTTTCGTATATTTGAGGTTAAACTTTAACTCAGTACTTGACTTTACTTTATAATTCACTAGTTACAAGAGGATTTGCCATTTAATGTCAAGTTTATTGTTAGTTTAGTCTAGTCTGTCTTGTTTATTGTTTGCTAAGTTCCTGTTGTCTGCTCCCTCGTTCAGTTTTTGTTAAATAAAAGTGTTTTTGCGTTCCTCTGTTGTCTGGGCCTAGCCCAAAGAATCCAGACCAGTCTCATAGAGACTGAGACGTAGTCTGGGAACCACATGCTTATTTTCTCATATTTGAGGCGTGGTTTACTAATGCCCAGAGCCGTTTATTGGGTGCTGCGAATGTCTATCAAATGTACGTAGCTCATAGCCAATCGTTTCAATTATACCAGATGACGTATGTAGAGCGACATAAATTCAAGCATCAACAACTTTTATCGGGTACGTGTGCACACAGCTGAAAGCTATGCAACTAAACAGGTAGCTGTATATTGATATTGAAAAGCAACACAACTTAGTGGCACTGTGACAACCACAGTACAGGCATAATGACCATATGATATTAATAAATACCACTTACCATTTATAAGTTAAATGGACTTCGTCAACAATGATGCCTAGCAGGTTGGTCCTATAAAACTGTGTGGCTAACATGTCTTGCATTATCCAAACATCCTTCTTGGATATGAAATTGTTTAACACCAAAAGTTGCTCTTTTTTTAATAAACTTGAAAACTAGAACACTATCTAAGGCTACATCGAAAAGTAACTTCGTGTCTGCTGCCGTGTTGGAAAAACAAAACTGCTTCGGTGTGTCGCATAGACGTCGTCAGCGTCTTGCTGCCCCCTCCCCGAGTTGTGATTGGTTCTCTTTTTCACTGGAAAAAATGTTCCATAGTTTCCATGATAGACTTGCAGCGTGAATAAATTTGCGCGCAAGGCAGCATGGGGAAACCCAGGCTACTCTGAGCCTGGGTTCTGTCCTACCAATACCTGACAGGGTATTGTAATAAATTTGAGCTGTATAGAAATTGTCAAGATACATCACTAGTTTAATCTTCAATATTAATGGCCATTATATGAATGAATAACATTCAGAAAATGTTATCTTCAGAATTTAGTTAATGCAAGTTAATATAACCACCAAGCTATCTACATCGGCAGATATCATTCTGAATAATCGTCAATCGGTATCGATGGAAACATTTAATATTGCCAAATCTCTAAAATGAAGGAATGGCCATGTACTCCAGAAATTATGTATTCAAATACTTTTTTAGTCACTAATTGTGACCACCGAATAGTGTAATGCATTTATTCTGAAATAAGACCTAATGTAGAATAAACAATACAGCTTTATTTCCAAAGCCATTGTTGTGGGTGCCAGTCATTCTGATTTATTTATCTATTTATTTTAAATATTTTCCAATTATGAAATCACACCTATCTGCAGTGCCACCTCATCTAAAGACTAATATTGAAATGAAGATCGTGTTAAAGGATGTAGTGTCCTGTGGGTTTTTAGCTGCCTCGACAGGCTAGAGGGTTGAAGAGAGAAAATTGTTTCATTCAGATGAAAAGAGTAAAAGTAGTTGTGACACTTTAAAGGGTGGTAGCCAATGGTTCAATAGCCTCTAGGTTTGCTTTCATATAACTTTATGCTAAGCAGGGTGACAATTTATTAGTTGACACTGGATCACTTCATGGGCAGCAATTCAGTGCCGTAGGCAGAGAGACGTACCTGTAGGGTAAGGACACAACCCCCTAATGAAATATTGGCTTCATTGTTTCACTAATTTCTATCAAAAGTTTTAGTTTAAATTAATTGCAAAAGTCTTTAAAAGTGAAAAACATCATTTGTTACAGATGACTCTAAGCTTTGTTTTAGTACATCCCCTGACTCAGCAGGACGGTGGAATATTGTTAGTATTTTCTGGCACTGGTTTGATGGCATGGCAGGACCCAGCCACACATCAATGGCCCTGGATTTTAAGACCCAGTCCCACCCTCTCTCAGTCGCCTCTGTTTCTGGCACCTTTTAAGTGTTCACTTATTCTCGCTACTACATGCAATTTCACGGTGTCAATCCCACACCCAAAGAAAGCCGCCTGCGAGAAATATTTAGCTCTATACCTCAATACACATATGAACTCACAGCAAAGAGAAGAAATGAAATGGAAAGCAGCACTGGTACGGGCCTCAGCTTGCATGTTTTTTACGTGTGTGTGTGTGTGTGTGTGTGTGCGCGCGCGCGCACTAAAATGTTTGGTATTTGGTGCATAAAGCATATCTTAACCAGTAACATGCCTCAGACTTTAAAGATTGGACATGCAACATATGTTTTATGTGGAGACAGTATCACCGATTCAACACAATAGAATACCGTGACATCTTGAGTTTTCTCATTTGCTGATGATAACACACCTAATCTCCAACAAATTACTTTGGGAATCAACACAACAATAGACTAGAGTATTAGCAGCTTTCAGCATATATATATGTATTATATAACATAAAAAATTTATCACATCAAATTTAGTTCTCGCGTCTGGTACCGTGTGAGCTCGCAGCGTGTAATCTGTGATATTGCCAAGAATATTGCACAGCATCTGAAGGAATGCGACGTGCTCGCAGCCCAGAGGTCTTACATTGATATTCCGAATGTATTCCGCTGCTCTGTTACCTCACGTCTGCTGTCTGCATAACATGCAAAAGAGAATCCCGAGAGATGCTCTGGGAAGAAGATCACTGATGCATGCTGTTTAATACTGTGCCTGAATTACTCAGACCTGCAATGCAACCTCTGTGGAGATGCAGATGTTCAAAGCCTCTTAGATGTGTGGACTAATAGAAATATATGATGCTGTCAAGTTGACTCTTGGAATTTGATTGGACAGGTGACAGCGTTCGGCTTAACCAATCAGTGCGAGCGGCTCGGTTGTCAAGACTGGTTTTTCACCTAAGGAATCTGGCTATTTTATTGAGTGTTAAGATTATTGAGTGATAGATGGAAGTTTAAAAAACAGATGGAGGGATTTGACCTTGAGAATCTTCGATTTACACATGTTGATGTGGAGGCGAGCAGACATTACATTAAGAGCAGAAATAAATCTATGTTGAAGTAATATTTACAGTAAAACATACTTTGAAGTCATCATAAAAATATATATTAACCCAGGCAGCAGACGACGACTATCTGCTGACTTCGGCCTGGATCCGGTGCAGATACAGCCCATAGCCATTTGCTGTCTGGGAATATTCTACTTTTTTATTTTTTCTGGGGTATTTTTTCCAGGGCATGCTATTCCAAAGAAAAATAAGTTTATTATCTTAAAAGTGAACACAGAGATGTTTGGAGAACGATGTGATTAGAAATGTAGCAGCAGAGCATTATCTCTGTGTCACACGAAGAGAAAACCAAATCTGAAAAGTAAACAGTTGCTAAATTAAGTTTGCACACAGACAATACTCTTTGCCTCTTGCTTGTTTATTGGCTGCCATTTGAACAGCCAAAATGCTTGACAAAAAATTGCATTAAAATATTTTGACTGGCTAAACAACCCAGACAGTAGACAAAGTCAGCAACTCCGGTGTGAATCCGGCCCGGAGTTGTCTGTTGTCTGGGAAAGCATCGGCCTGCGCCGTACGGCATCATTTTTTTGTAATTTATGGAGTCAAGTCCTCTTAGGGTGCACTCACATTATACAAACTGAACCAAACCATGCCCCAGCACCATTGTCCCCCTCCCTACTCTCCCAGAAGCACTGCACTTTTATCAATCCGAGCCCGGGCTCACTTTCGTCATTAGGATGCAATTGTTTTGAACAAAGCAGGAAGAAGAGCGCACTCTTAACACTGGAACCCATTGTAATGTTGAGTCTGTGTTTTTTATTTGAAGTCGTTTGGTGTGCGATGACACACAGCCCTCTCACATGCCATCGTATTGCTTAGTTGGTCTGTCACGTGTGCAGCTCGGACGTTCACGTAACAATGCTGTGCACATCAGAGTGTTTTTACGAAGGCAGATGAAGGTGAGTCGTCGCACAATTGACGTTTCCCATTTTGAATCGCACTCATGCACGATTGGGATCACACTGCGCCTTCCGCGCCTGAGCCCAAGTGAACCGCGCTCCAGCCCACCTCTGCAAGCCGGCCAGGGCACAATTAACCAAACCGCGCCCCAGACTTGGTACAGAGCGATCACACATGTCAAACGAACCGAGCGCGGTTTGGTTTGGAGTGCGCCTTTACAAAAGTAATATATTTGAATGAACTCATGTAATAGGAGCATTGAATGCACACCATTCCATTACAAAAATGGCTTACAGCACTTTTAGGTTTTAACCTAGAAGATTTTGAACATTCCAATACCAAATATTTGTAAGACATGGGGCCTCATTTATAAAATGCTGCAAAATTTGATATTACGATAATTTATCAAAAATGCGTACGTGTGATTCATAAACTGAATGTATGCACAGAAAATGCGTGTACCCCTTTCTTTCAGATGTGAAATCGATCAATCGCAAATGATCTTGATCTGGTGCGCAGCTGAGCAGTTTTAGATCTCCACCTGTAAACGATGCCAAATTAATGTCATAGACCAGGGATGGGCAACTTCGGTCCTGGAGAGTCCTGCAGAGTTTAGCTCCGACTTGCTTCAGCACACCTTCCTAATAGTTTCTAGTATGCCTAGTAAGACCTTAATTGGCTGCTTCAGGTGTGTTTAATTATGGTTGGAGCTAAACTCCAGGACCGAAGTTGCCCATCCCTGTCATAGACATATAAAAGAGCATTTCTCAATCTTTAAACCCTTTCGCAGAGCAAGAATGGCTTATATTTCCAAAAACCTGCAGCAATCAGACAAGCAATAGTGTGTACCTGACATGGTGCTAAGCACTTTTCCACGTCAAAGACTGTGTTTTTATAAATATGGACTTTGTCGTGGATTTTTGTGTACGCACACTTTAGGATCAAAAATGTGCGTACCTACGCTTTAAAAATGAGGCCCATGGACTCATAACCTCAAGGTTTCCCTTGTCATTGATTTGTCCTCTTAAAGATTTCATAATAATGTGATTGACAGTGTCGACAGAAAGCTTCTCACATGTGAAATGTAATCACGGGGCGCGGTAGCTTGGGGAAGTGACAGACATGTTTTTCCACACCCCTCAAGCACGTCGCCTTCATAGTCTGTGGTTAAATGAGGAGTTTTGAGGAGCATCACTGTCACTCAGACTTTCTCCATTACGATCTCCTCCACGGCCAGCTAGAGGCTGCAGAGACGAGCAAGAGTGAAGGAGGATTTGTTAGGAAAGATGACTGAGTGGTGGTTTTTCCGGTTCCATTTCACCATGGGATTTGGGGGATTAGGGAGTTGGGGCGAGTGGGGATGTGAAGCGATGAGCTCCTGGGCGCAAACTAGAACGGTGACCACAGCATCACCTGGGAAACTGTTGGGGAGCACGGGGTTAAAGAATGGCTGGAGTGGTGACACCACTGCTGAGTTGGAATCGTCCCAGACAAAGTGTCACGAGAGGCTTAACGAAGGCTTGCTGAGTATTATCCTCCATCCTTGCTATGCTGACTGCTGTATCCCTCTGAGAAGTAAGAGAGAGGGAGATTATGGAGATGGATTTGACTAAACCGAGAGCTATCAAAATGATAATTTAAGGGAGGTTTTCACATAAACTTTACAGAGGCATATAAAAATCCATTTCTTTAAAAAAAAGTTTCCTGAAGCTAGCAACAAAATAAAACTAATCATCAAGAGTCTCGAGAAATCGTTTTCAATAAACATCCATTTTCATCAGTCCCCATATTCTTTGATAAATAACCGTCTTCAAGACATTTGCAGCCTGACTGAAAGGGTCTGGTTATTTTCAGCCCTGTATTTTTAGTGCAATCTGATTGCGAGAAAATAAGAAATCCAACAGTTCACAAGTTTATCCCAGCTATGTGTATGTCTCTACATCCTTCCAGAGTTCTCCCAGAGGCTTTAACACACACACAGAGAGCAGTTATGAAACTCAATGCTCTTCCAAAGAAATTGTCATGTATAAAACAAAGCTCTGCCTCTTCTCCTAGAAAGAGTTCATGAAAGGACACAGTAGGCCTAAGGCGGCTTGACATCACATCCTAGATAGCTGCTTTCATTATTATCATCTCACAAACCAGGTGGCTCCTCTCTGTGTTTATATCCTTGCAATATGTAGTGCAATATGTGCTCCTGTGAAGCTCGGTGGTAGAACATTGCATTATCAGCGCAAAAGGTCAGGGGTTTGAACCCAGGGAACACACATACTGATAAAACTGTATACTTTGTCAAATGTAATAATACACATTGGAGAGCCTGCAGACAGGTCTACTCTAACTAGCTTGATTTCCATAAAATAAAAGTTTTTTCTTTGTAAAAAAATCGCAAGGTTTACCCACATCATGATTGGATCAACACTATCTCACGAGAATTGTACTTAATTTACGAGTTGGCTAATTTGTATTAATTCCTACCCAGTCTCACTAGGTTTTATGATATAGTCACGTACATTTTTGATTATTTTTTCATGATATTTTCACGAATTTCCGCATTTTATCGTGACCGTATAATGAATTCCTGTTTTTGTGTGATTGTCACGTATTGGTTACTTAACAGCTTTTTCCTATTTTCAAATCATTGTCGCTTCGGTTTAGGGTTACATTTGATGCTTGCATTAGAATGTCACTTTATGTATTGGTTTATGCTATTTTTTCAGATAAATTTTTTTATATGTCGCCTGCCGTTAGGGTTAGAGTTGGGTAGGGATGCCATTTTATGTAAATCTAACCATGGGTTCGCGTTTGAGGTGTCAAATTTGCGTCTCTAAGATCCCAAAGATCAACCTCAGCCGGTCTCCTCTCCATACCCAAGTCCAAGCTCTGCAGTTTTGGGGACAGAGCTTTCTTGAGGGCAGCTCCAAGACTGTGGAACTCCCTTCCCCTTGAGATCCGCACCTCTGAGTCCCTTACCATCTTTCAGTCTCACCTCAAGACCTATCTCTTCGCCTCTGCCTCCCCCTTCTTTTTTTGACCTGCCTTGTAAAGCGACTTTGAGTTCGAGAAAAGCGATGTGAAAGAAATAGAAATTCAATTTATTATTATTATTATTATTGTCTACCACGTAAAATTCTAGTCATCGAGAGATTCACAAGGAAATTCGCATCAAAAGTGGGGCTTCTACTACTCCTCTCGCTTTCTGTAATCACGTCACTACTAGAGCAAGCTCCTGATTGGCTCAATTTGCGCGAACTAGACGCGCGAATGAGGCGGAAAAGTTACGTGACTATATAACGAAATTTCGTGAGACTGGGCTGATTAATTCATACGATCACATCCGTACAGTAAGTTTCTGTATGATTAGTCTTTTCCCCTGTGATGTTGGGGTTAGGTGCAGGGTTAGGGGTTGAACAGTTAACAAGAAACGGCATTACATTAGTCTCACATTAACACATATAACATTAAAGGAATAGTCCCCGCAAAAATGAGTTGATAGTACCCGTTGACTTCCATAGTATTTATTTTTCCTACTATGGAAGTCAATGGGTGCGATCAACAGTTTGGATAACATAATTTATCACAATATCTTCTTTTGTGTTCAACAGAATAAAGAAACTCATACAGGTAAAATATACATTGATATATACAAAGATAAAACAACATGAGTGTGAGTAACCTAATATTTCATTCATTTTTTTTTTGGGTGAACTATCCTTTTCATGTCTTGTGGCTACACTTTAAAAGCAATGTGTTCATTCCGCAGACTTCAAGTATATTCAAGTACTGTATAACCATATAACAGATGCTGAAGATAGCACTTAACATAACCCTGCAACCTACCTCAATGTGCCAAATGAACAAATGCCGTCTACGAATCTAAGCTCATATGCTATATGAAACCTGGCACCCGCGGTGATATGTTTGATATGGTGATATGCATGATTTAAAAATTCAATATTTGTTTCACACTTCATCATCTGCGAATTGCACATTTTAATTTTTAATGTGAATTTATGAATTCATTTCAAACATAAATCTCTCACACTTAAAGGTCCCGTTTTTCCTGTGTTTTTGAAGCTTTGATTGTGTTTACAGTGCGCAATATAACATGTGTTCATATTTCACATGTAAAAACGCATTATTTTTCACAAAATTTATTTATCTGTATAGAGCTCTTTTCACTGTTCTAAAAACGGGCTGATGTCTTCCTTGTTCAATGAAGTCCCTCCTGTTCTGATTGTGTAGTTTGTTTAGTGTGTTGTGATTCGATAGCAGCTTAGCTTGTCGTTAGTCTCGCGTAGCCAGACCTTCAATACTGAAGGTCTGGTGTTTTTCGCTGCTTTTTCTGAACAAAGCCTGCCCACGAGCTGTTTGACCGACATGTCAAACAACCAATCACAGTTTGTTTCGTCTAGCGTCACGTTTCGGACTCCCCACAATAACGAGGCGGCTGGCAACAAGTCAGTTATTGAAATAACCAGCCGCAACCCAATAGAATCTAAATAAACAACATTACTCACCATAGAACAACGTTGTGCACTTAATCAACAGCCACACCAATGAGACGCTCCCGTTAAACGTCTGTTTGAAGCATATCTCTCCACTTTTTAACACATACAAGCAATTCAGGAGAACCAAACTTTTTGACTCCACTAACTGCCTGAAGCAAAACTCTTGGTTGTCTTTTAGAGAGTCAATGCTGCGAACTTTGCATATTTTTGAGAATTCAATGTTTAGCTGATCATGATAACTGGTCATTATTATCCACGTGAACACGACTGATTCTCTTCCTCAATGGAACATCAGAGCTTTGTTTTCCAGGGACCGAAACTAATCGCAACACTCGCGTCTCCTGGAAATCCGGTTTATTTTAAACAATCAAAGACGACTTTGACATTCTCACAGGGTTTCCAGAAAAGTGTACGAAAAACATGAGGCTGAGACTAGCTTGTCGTTCGTTAGCTTACCTGGCAACTGATGTATTCCTGTGGGCGGAGGTTAGTCAAAAACTGTTCTACTGACGTCATTAAAGCAGGAAGTAGAGGGCTGTAGTCCAAACCGGCCGTTCGCTGTAGGCTTTGAAAGGCGAATTCTGTTAAAGAAAATATATCACCTGGCAGCAACATTACACACTAACTAGGGTTTAAAAAATGGGATCAGGAACCCAGTCCCTGTAAAGTCTGATATTAAATGTGTTCTGAGTTCGTGACACCGTGACATCCTAACGCAAACACCAAATCTAACCATAAACCGAAGCGACAATGGTTTGAAAATATGAAAAAGCTGTTGAGTAACCAATACGTGACAATGACAATTTCGTGATACAGGGTTGCTCACACGGGGGATGGAACAAGATCTTTAGTTCAACATTATGACTTCTTAAGTTAGATTAAGACAGAGTCTATTTGAATGTAGGACATATACTGTATATATCCAAATTTACAACCCTAACCTATTTCTGTGGGTGTTTAGGTGTGTGAGACTACAGTGAGAAGACAGACAGACAGACAGACAGATGAATAAGAGATTTAACAAATTACTGCTGAGGCTTAAAGATTCTCAGTTGAATATTGCATACATATAGATCCCACATACACACTAAACCTTTACAAAATATAGTTATAAAATAGTCAGGGCTTTTGAAAAAAGTGACTTTTCAATTTTTATCACCGGGCCTTGCGATTCCTTCACAGCATGAAAAGCTTGTCCTTGAGTTAGAAAGCTTAAGGCAGTATGATTGTGTCGTGCTGGGTCAATCTTTCATATGCGGCTGTCTGTGTGTTCAATATATGAGGGAGTGGATCGGTGTGCATTAAAGAGATGTTTGAATTCAGTTGGATAGCAGACAAGTTAACAGTGGTTTTTATTGAAATGAACCTGCCCAGATGTGCCTTCACTTGTAAACCTAGACTCGGTAGTCTGAAACAAATCAGTATAGCACAGTACCGGACTATACCTGAGATAATATTAGTCAAGCTACAGTGACTAAATACCAATGCTAAAGTGTCTTTCAAGTGAAGGGGTGGGTGCTGCCTGTACCACGGACTTTCTTTTCCATGTCAGTTTCACATATTGGTTACTCAAACCATTTTCGCGTGGGTTTGGTGTTAAATTTGGGGTTTGGGTTAGGATGTCACTTTAACTATTGGTTTATACTAAATTTTTCCTCAGACTTTTAAACATTTGTTGCTTGACGTTAGGGTTAGAGTTGGGTTTGGCTTAGGATGTCATTTTATGTTACAGAAAGTCATTCTAACCCCAAACTCACGTGAAAATGGTAAGAAAATAAGAAAAACAATTGAGTAACCAATACGTGAAACTGCAACCCTATATCACGAAACTATGTACCTATAGACACGTATGGACCAATGTGAAATTGTCACGTTTCGCTGCGTTTGAACATAAGCATGTCATGCTTTTCTGTTTGTGTCACTGTCATGTATTGGTTACTCAACTTTTTTGTCCTATTTTCAAACCATTGTCACTTCGGTTTAGGATTAGATTTGGTGCTTGCGTTAGTATGTCACTTTAAGTATTGGCTTATATAAAAAAAGATACAAGACTTATTATTTTATATTTTCTAAACTTTAACCAAATATCGCCTGATGTTGGGGTTAGAGTTGGGTTTAGGTAGGGATGTCATTTTATGTAAATCTAACCCTAAATCGAAGCGAAGAAATTAGGACAAAAAAGTTGAGTAACCAATACGTGACAGTGACACAAACAGAAAAGTGTGACATGCTCACGTTCAAATGTGGCGAAACGTGACATTTTCATGTTGGTCCATACGTGCCTATAGGTACATAATTTTGTGATATTGGGTTGGAAACTGACATGGAAAAGAATGTCTGTGGTACAGACACGGAAAAATGCGGAGATCCGTGACAGTGACACGGATAAATGAGCAAAATATTACGTGACTATAACATAGAAAATTCGTGAAATCAGGTTGTTTTTGTCACAACATACACACAAATAAAAGAACAATTGCATCTGTCTGCATCAAGGGGCGGTCACACTAAACTTTGCCCATGTAAATATTTTTCGGACGTTACTTTTTTGCAAATATGGACGGGGAGCACATGTATACATTTATAATCAGTTTACCTTTATATGCATTTTTCCAGTTTGGTACAAGTGAGAGAAGATTTTCAGGGCATTCAGTCCACGTATCCAAGTCATTTTGTGGAGATTGAGACATGCAAGGAAGAAAAATGTCTTTGATGATCACATTTGTCACTTTTTTTGCCTGAAATGAAAAAGACTGAAATAAAATGGCAGGTACTGTAAAATGTTAAGCTTGTAACCTACTGTATAGACCTTCATACAGGTCATGTAGCTTTCTGTCAAGCAGAAATTGTGGTGTCCATCTTTCTCTAAACATAAAAGTCACACACAGTGGTTCTGCCGGTGCTATACCTGTATTTATGGTCACTAAAATGTGTTTTTGCCCTGGTATTCAAAGCATGGGTGATGTAGCACCTAAAACAAAAAAAAAGTGACAGCATGGTACAATAGTAAACATTTGATGGTGGTCCCAATGATAGTGAGCTATTAGAAAGAGCCTAATGGTCCACCAGCTTCTTACAGTTCAACCGGCACAGCACTAAATGACCTTCCTGTCAAACCTCATTTTCGATTTAACAAACACCCCTGTAAGTAAGGATTCATCGGATTATTCCTTTCTCCTTTTATTTTTCCCACCCCACACCCGTACCCTCCTTTCGATGCATCTGCCTCTCTCGATAAGCCAGACAGACATCACCTTTACAGCATTATTAAACCATTTCTCCCGGGCTGGATTGAAATGATTATCTCCTGAGGCCGACGGAAAAAGTTAGCAGATATCCCAGCTCCATCCCAGACATATCTGGACCTTCTCTTTGAAGCCGGGGACAGACTGGCTGGGTGGTTGAAGATTACGGCTCTCACTTAAATCCGCTACAATGAGGAGAGTAAATAAGGGAGGAGCATTGTGGGAGGCGGAGGAAAGAAGTGGCAGACGATAACAGGACTGTTTGCCCCCATCCTATGTCTCTCTCTCTCTCTCTCTCTCTCTGTCTCTGTCTCTGTCTGGGTTGGCAGTGTGCTGACTACAGTAGGTGCCAGGGACTTACTGTCAAGGAGAAATAGGGCAGGATTGGTTGCAGGCAGACAGTGGAAAGGAGAATAGCAGCTCAGTCCGAGTCTAAGCCTCTCTCTCAATCCCTCCAGCGCTAAGGGTTGCTTATCACCTAAATTATGCAAACACAGCATGTGGCATGTTTTGCTTTGAAACCAATCCTTACAGTATCTGTAGACTGTCTTACCTTGTTTATTTTGAAACTTTTAGGAAAACACACAGTCGGAGTAGAATGAGACTATGGAACAATTGCATTGAGTGTGAAACAATTTAATTAAGCAGGCAAAAGCTTAGCCGACGTCCGCATATTCATTTATTTAATCTCAAAACATTTATGAGACCGCACTGAGTGTTATGCTCTGAATATTTTAAAAGCAATTATTTTAACTGCAGAAAGGCCTGGCAAACTTTTTTATTATAAATTCTCATCTGGGAAAATTATTTTTGTCCTCTTTTTTAATTCAATTTAATTTCTCTACAATAGTAATTACTGTCTTATTCAAATAAGCCAGTACCTTTAATAAGGTCAATGACCTTAAAGCTTGTATGAACAATGAAGCAAGCTGAGTTAACAACCACGTAATTACAACCATCCTCCAATGTAAATTAAAATAAACACTTTCTACTGCAAAGATATGATGGCAGATAGTTAGTAGTCAGCTTGAATATGAAAAGGTTAGGGCGGTTCAACATCATTTCATTAAATATTCAACACGAAATCAAAGTTACATCGTAAAAGTTACATTGGGGAAATAATAATATTTTTTTTAAACTTTTTTCTTGTCTACATGGCAAGGATAAACAGTCAGGAATGGAAAACATTTGCCATTTTTATTTACAACAGCCACCAAAACAAACCAAAAACAAACAACTGGGTACACATTTTGTCCCAGCAGCAATTGTTGTTGTTTGTGAAGCATGATAAATTGCATATTAAAATAAAAGTTTTGTGGCTTTTGGTAAATTTTTGTGAGCACAGGAGCACAATCTTTGCATACACCTTTTCTGTCACTGGGGTTGTACCCTAAGTTTCCGTTTTGTACCTTTACAGGGATACAAAACAGAATACAACTTTGGGTACATTAAGGAACTATATTGTTAGAAAAAATGGTCACTGGCTGTCACTGGGTGGTACCCTTTAAAAAGGTCCTAATATGGACCATTAGGTACAGATACAGTATGTAAACATTTAGTAACAATATGAACCTTTTGAGATACTAATATGTATTTTTGAGGTACTAAAAAGCTCTCTTTGGTAGCAATATGTACCTCTGAGGTACTAAATGAAATCCTTAGGTGCAAAGCTGTACTTTTTGAAAGGTTACTGCCCCAATGACCGCTGGGGTACATATTCTGACCATTTTTTTCTGACAGTGTACCCATCAAAATTTAAAACTCAATTGGGTAAAGAATATAGATCTATGTTGATGATTCATGCTGTTGTCCAATAAAATGCTATAAATGTCACTCGCAGTGTTAAAATTGGGCCGGAGCTGTCTAGGGCTAACCCCCGGCACGTAGGCTAAAGGTCTCACTTTGCTCCGCGCTAGTACGTGTGCACTGACGCGAAGCCAATAACGTGTTTTCATTCATTTCTATGGAAGGTAGGCTTTATGCTCATGAGCAGTGTTGGAGGTAACACATTACAAGTAACGTGCATTATGTAATAATATTACCTTTCTGAAGTAACGAGTAAAGAAACGCATTACTTTATAAATGTACACATTAATATTTGAGTTACTTTTTTTAAAGTAATGCGAGTCACTTTTAGTTGAATTAATTAGATTAGAAAAATGTACCGCATTTAACTGAATGTATTAACGTAGAATTACACACTCTATGCGTGAACAGTTTCGGTCAGAAATGGAGATGGCAGATAAGAGCTTTACATTTTTGCAATGGAAATATGACATTTCTGAATGCAGAACTTCTTAGTCATAAAAAACACCTGCAAAGTAAGAAAAAGTAACGTAAGCATTACTTTCCATGAAAAGTAACTAAGTAATGCAATTAGTTACTTTTTGGGAGTAACTTAATATTGTAATGCATAAGGGGTTGTGCACACCAAAACTTTAAAAAGCGGCTGAAAACGCCTGGACAATGCCGAATGCCCGCTGAGCGCTTTGGTAGCTGTGATACTTTAGCTGTGAGCTGGTTGGCTGCTGTGGTAATGCCCCGCCCCTCCTCCACTGTGATTGGACAGCCGTGTGAGAACTGACATTGATGAGCAGAGCTTTTCACCCAAAGTTGAATATTTTTTAACTCTAAGCGCTCAGCGTTGAGCGTGGAAAAACCGGTTTTAGCGCAGAAGAAAACCGCTAGCTGCTTGCTTGTTTGAAAAACGCTGAGCTTCCATTGGAAACAATTACAAACATGTGCTGAAAGCTTTGGTGTGCACGCCCCCTTACTTTTAAAAGTAACTTTTCTCAACACTGCTCAACAGTGCAGGGCAGACTCATAGATTTGCATAATTTAATGCAAATTCAGGTGCTCTTTTTAAAACATTTTGGGTCAACCTCTGGCACAGCTTCATAGCTGAAACTTATCAAATCCTATCAAAGGTCCATCTCTTCACCAGTGGCGGAGTGGCCATCGAGAGAGTCGGGACGTTTCCCGGTGGGCCGGTAGTGTTTTGAGGCTGTAGGGGCTGCAAGGGTCGGTCTGATTATAGTTATACATTGCGAGTTATAGCAACCCAGTCTGGCGGCTTGATGTGTGGACGCTTCCCGCTGGTCAAACTGTGCAGCCTCTTTGCTCAACATAAAAGTGCTCAACCTGTTCGACAGGTCCAACCATGTTTAGGATTTTTAAAATATAGGGGGATCATTGAACGGCTCTCCCCAAATGGCATAGCCTGTCGGCCTTTGATGTAAAAAGCCGCGCCGCCGAATGCCTGTTCATTGGAGTACATATGCGGTCGGATTGATCCATCAAGCAGATAGACTATTTGATAGTAAGTGTGGATTAAGGATGTTTAAAATCTCTAGCTTGGTGGTCAGTACATGAATGGATCAAATCAGCACATTTGCAAATGTTTGTCTCCATATGTCTATATAATAAATAAAAATAAGAAGGGTAACTTTGCAGTATCACATTATATATTTCCTACTATGTTATTTTCATATTATAAATGAGAGTATTCAACTGCAATATGGCAATGTATATCCTCACAACATTATTATTTCTCAAAACTTTGACAAAAATTATTTTTAAGGATTAACTGTGTTCTTACAGGTATTCAACATTATTCCGCATATGATTTGAATATTAGTCGAGAGTGTATAACGGCAATGAACATCTTATATGGCAATATATATCCACATAACTTAATATAAGAGCATAATGAAATGAATAAAAGACAAGGAAGTAGGATTGGCATGTAAATTGTATTATTATTACCGAAAAAGAGCAAAATAACTGAAATAAACTCTGAGGTAAACGCGCCAAACACGTTAAAATAAATGAGCAATAACAGTGGAAAAAACATTATTATCTCTCAAAACTTTATATGACAAAAATGATATTTAAAGGAAAAATTCTTACAGTTTTTCAAAGATGTAAAGAAAGTTTTCCATATTACTCCCGTTTATGAGCACGTTCATCTCTGGCCTTGCTCTGTTATGTAATAGCTGATTGACAGGTGCGCATCTCCGTCTTTCAAACAGGTATCATTTTGTATAGTTACTCATTTAGGAAAATTATCCATGATTTGATGATTTTATTATTATTATGAAAATGTTTTTTTTTTGCAGATTGATTACGATTTGTACTACCATAGTTTTACTACAAATACAAGACCTTTTTTTTTTTACCACGGAGGGCCGGTGGTATACGAAATTTCCCGTTAGAGTTTTTGGTCCCACTCCACCCCTGCTCGTCACTGAAACACACCAGTGGCTTTGCTGTTATTATTAGAATTAAACATGTACGCCTTTCCCCCACATAACAAATCCCAATAGCAAGGTTATGGAGACCAACAAGCAACAATTTAGCTATGGATTTTCCTTACCAATGTTTGCCTTTCGGTGAATCGGTTAAGACTACTGAGTAAATCACTTTACATAACTAATAGGCATATCTACAAAGCATATCTGTGCCCTACAAATTTAAGATCTTAATCTTGCAAGCACAAGCATTAGAAATTTACATTTAATCATTTAGCGGACATATATTTTTTATCCAAAGTCACTTACAAATGTGAAAGATTCACATGATATACTATAGCTGAGTTCAAACATTACATACACTGGACTGCTCACTGAGAGCTTTTGCTCATTAGCGATGTTCTGGTCCACACATCTGAATATATGCCCATCTGTACACCCTGTCACTTCCTCTCATATTGCTTTTGGCAGGCACACAGACCTGAGACCTCACACACTGAGTGTAATCAAAGCAGAGGAGTGAGCCAAGCTGCTACATCTGCATCCATCTTCTTGGCGAGAAAACGTGTGAGATTCGCCAGTTTATTCTAATCAGGAGACGGGGATGAGCTGTAATGTTTGGCCAAAAAATTCCTCCTGTCTTACCTGCATAAAAACGCACTCGCTTCGACTTTTCCTAACGCTCACTTGGCTATATATTTCAGGACCATCAACAACATGTCCCAGGTCTTGTAATAAAAACTGCTTATTCAAAACACAATGTTTACAGACATTATGATTTTGTCCTAGGCACATTAAATTTTAATGGTGGTCCTGTTTTACAAAACGAGCCTTCAAAATGTTCATCCACTGATCCAAAATACAGCCACAGTAATCCGAAGTCTTTTCATAATATAATTTCAATGTTCACCGACTGTATTGTTTTGGGGACTCAGATTGAATCATTGCCCCGTGGGATTAATTGTAAGCTTAGTAGGTGTCTCAACACTTCCAGACTCCCGTGGTTTGTTCTCTGGAGTGTTTTGCCTTTTATGAAGAGTCAACAAACACCAACACAAAACCATCTCTGGGAAAAGAGTTGTTAATATGGACCATGCCTGCAGGGGCCTGTTTACACGGCGGGGTTATGAGTGAAAGCTTTCAGAAGAATTGATGCTTTATTAATTTGATCTTTTTTCATGCCCTTTAGGGTGAAAAGAGATGGTTTTGTGGTACACGGTAACGTGTATTCTCTCGCTCCCACTGAGTTTATTGCCAAATTTGTTTCTGCCTAAATGGCTGGTAATGCATGGAGCCCATCAGCAATTAAGTTGAGGCAAGAAGGGAAATGGGTTTGCAACCTGGCGCTAATGTTTGCCTTAATTTTATAATTTCATTTTGAGGAGCAGACAAAATTGGATTTTGCAGGCAGTTTTTAATGAAAATGGAGGAAATCAATGCAGGATAAAGGGCCCTGAGTCGTTTGCGACGTTTCGAAGAGTGCGATGTACGAATTCAATGAATAGAATCAAAAACACAATGTTCTGATGGTCATCATAATGAGTCATCATATTGGGAAAAATACTAACTCACCTTTTAAATTTTTCTCATTTAAGGGTTGGATTACTCATGACTTTTCATAGAAATTGACTTTTTAGAAAAACTAAATCATGACTGGTAGAAAACTCAGCACAAAGTGTCTGCCAGGATGTTGCTATGCATTTGCTAACTGACCTGAGTGTAGAAAGTCTGCCCACACATCTCTAAACATCAAAAATTTAAATATCTCTTGTTTTTATTTTTAATGTAAAGCTACTGATGTTTTGACAACATCCACCAGACAAAATAAATAAATAAGAAAGAAACAATTCGAAGTCTGATCACTTCCCAAACAGTAGCCGACTCTGGACCGGATCCATGCCGAAGTCAGCAGCTCTGGTGCGGTGAGTCGCCTGCTGTCTGGATTACTAAATAATTGCACTTCACCTTAACAAACTGCATAATTTGAGCTTTTAATTTTCATAACTTGTTGCAGCTTAATACTTTGCTAGAGCAGTGCTTCCAAATCCTGGTCCTCGAGGCCCCCCTTCCATAAAGTTTTAGATGTCTCCTTAGTTAAAACATCTGATTCAACATATATCAGCCTCCTTCCACAATGGTTGACATTTCTCCCTTACAAGCTGATGAGTTAAATCAGGTGTGTTAAATAAGGAGACATCTAAAACTTTCTGGGAGGGGGGCCTCGAGGACCAGGATTGGGAAACACTGTGCTAGAGGATCTATTACACACTAAAAATTGTTGGGTTGTTTTCAACTCATGGTTGGGTCAGAAGGAGACAGAGCTGATGGGTTTAAACGAACCTTTACAAGGTTGTTTTAACCCCAAATACCCGGTCATTTCAACTCATACTACATTGTTGCAGCAAAAGCTTAAACAAATGCCTTTAACACTACTTATTTTACAGTCTGATTATATTTTTGCTCAAAGTAATCATTTACATTTATGCATTTGTAAGATGCTTTTTCCCAATCGAAGTGCATTCAAGCTATACACATAAAAAAATGCTGGATTATTTTACAGTGGCGACCAGTGACTTCTTTTTTCGAAGGCGCTCGATGCGAAGTTTGTCACGGCATGTATGTACCCGTCATGTGTGTAGTTCGTCATTTCAAAATGTGTTCTGCATGTTGAGTGATCCTATGTGCATCACGTGTCTTGTCAAAATAAGTGCCTGCTGCAGAGGCATCTAAAGGGTTTATGATAAAAGAGATGTGCGCGTTTGCCAGATACTCGCATAATCTCTTGCATAATCAGAGTTTACTGTTAAGGGAGTGTCTTGCGTGTATTTTATGAGCGTGAGCGTCTCTTTTATCATAAACGGTTTTGACGCGTGTGCAGCAGGCACTTATTTTGACCAAACAAGTGATGCACATGGGTCACATGACGCAACAAACACATATTTTGAAAATACGAGCATAACACACATGACACTCCGAACACTTATTTTGAATTTGTGCCCCTCGGATGAGCAGTCACGAGCCACCACTGGTTATTTTGAACCCTTCGTTGGGTCTAAAAGGGACAAACCCAATCCGCTGTGTTGTAATTTAGCTAATTTCCTGCCAGCATTTTTTTTAAGTTGCCTGCCAGCTATTTTGTGATTTTCACAAAAGTTTCTCAAAATGCTGTACAGGAAAATTTTCTTCTATAACTATATAAACATACAAATTTATAAAACGAAAGAACAGACCCTCTGCTTTCAAACAAAATGGGAAAAAAAAACTTTCATCCAAATATAGGTACATTTCTTCAAAAATACCAAATTTGAGCAAAAGCTGGAATAATTGCATTTTTCTAAAGTAATTTTGTTAGAGATCAGATTCAAAACGATGATCAAAACATACGCGGAGTTTAAAATGTTGCTAAATTGGTTTTTGCTTTACTCTTTAATAAATTGGGTAAGAGCGGAATTGCAGATTACCGTAAAAACTCGTCATGAAAGCGTCATTGGCAGGGAAGTGTTTTCTCTTAATTGACAAGATAATTTGTCAATGGCGGGAAAAGAGTTAACGTATGCTGGGTTGCTTCAACCCAAAATGCTGGGTTGTTTTAATGCATTGCTTGGTCAAATGTAAAAAAAATGTTAGGTTAATTTAACCCAAGGAATGGGTTTGTCCATTATTAACCTAATGCTAGATTGAAAATAACCCCGCATTTTTTCAGAGTCTATACTAGGGGTGGGCGATAAACCGGTATGATAGTAATTACCGGTATTGTGTCACGCGCATGGTATGGATTTTGCAAAACCGTTGATACCGGTGTTACATATTTTAAAATTCTATTTTTGCACTTATCAGGGTTCCCGCGGGGTGTTAAAAAAACTAACAAGGCACATAGCCTACCAGCAAATGACCATACTAATTTCCATACTTTCATACTTCCCATATTAGTGACAATATGCACAAGAAGATGACTCCACCAATCCACATAATGGCACTTTTTAAGGAAAAAATAGGAAAAGATAAAAAATCATGTCTATGTCCAATGCCTCACTTATTAGTTACATAAGGTTAAAAATACAAATTTTGCCAGTAATGTAACTACAGTGTGACTTCAAACTGTTTTATCTCGTATGGCAACATCCCGTAATACCGCTGTACCGGCTGAAGAGTGAAAAATACCTTGATATGAATTTTTGCTCATACTGCCCACCCCTAGTCTATACATTTTATCAGTATGTGTGTTCCTTGAGATCAAACCCATGATCTTTTGTGTTGCTAACACAATGCTCTACCAGTTGCTACATTAATTAAACACTTGAATATGCAGCCAAGTACCTTTTATTACAAGTCATTTCCAAAAAGGAAATTGAATCTTTTGTCTCACCTCTAGCAGGAAATAAATAAATGAGCTAGCATAGCAAGTGGCAATAATAATTTGACGTAGGAGTCAATAAAAATCTCAGAAGGCATAATTTATATAAAGTGTTTACTGCCGGAGGATCTGGGAGAACATGTTTGAAACAAGTCGCTCTCAGATACCCTCATGCCTCCCCTCAGTCACCAGACCCCCTGCTAACACATATAAACCAAACTGTTTGCCTTACCTGTGCTTCATCTCTGAATGTGTCTTATGTTCTGAGCTGTTGCTGTCAGGTGAACCTTTGAGGCTTCCGGATGAACATAAGAGCCTGAATGTGACTTTTGTGATTTTAGGATTAAAATTATAAGTAACACTGTGCCTTTAAATGTTTCTTTAGAAGTGTTGTAATTGCTGAAGTATAGTGAACATATGTTTATGTACACTAAAAATTAAAGGGTATCCTTTGTCTTGCATCATTGTTTAATGATATAACAATGACATATATTGCAAAACATAAAACAGGAAACAAAAACTACTACTGATCAATTTTTTTTCAGATATTAACATTTGAATGCTAAAATGCATGTTTTAATGTTGTTATGCAAATGTGTGTTTTGGCTCTGGCTTTAGGGTCTTTCCATAGAATTAAGCCAAATCTTTGTCTCGTGATTTTTAAAGTTTCTAGATGATTGATGAAGTATATTATTGATAACATAATTCAGACCAAAGTAATGAGAAACATGTTTCATGTAAAGAAATCCTTTAAAAGGAAATCTCTTCGTTTAACATACACCAAAGTCCTGGTTTTCATTTGAATCTTTCTTTTTGTGAAGGGGCTCTTTCATCAGATGAACAAAGCTCATTTCCCCGTCACATATTTCTTCTTCTGGAAGGTCTGAATTCTGAATTAAAATGGTTTCCCTTTGACCATCACATCTTTAAAAAATATCTCTGAAGGCTTAAGGCCAATGAGATACTGTATGCTGCTATTGAAGTAGCACACTGGGAGTCATAGTTAATAAATGACTCAAAGTGCCAAGAAAGAAAGTGAAAACTGTTTTCTTCAGCAGGCATGAGATATAGTGGTCCAGGTTACCTTAGTAAGCGTGATCAAATTGACTAAAAATACTCCTTGATCCAAGTTCTGCATCTGCTACTAACAGCTTGTGAGTTTGTTTTGTAGCTGACATTTCTATCAAACTAAAAATCACTTATTGTTCATTTTATTGCTCCACTTTTACTGATAATTAGATACATTACTCACAGCAAAATCATCAATGTTAAATCAACACTGCTGGTTTATATATGGGGACCACCAGGTCTGGTGTTACTCATATAAACACCAGTGTTGATTTAACATTGATGATTTTGCTGTGCTTTGTTAGTAATGGATGTCATTATTGTTGATAAAAAAAATTAATGATTGTAATTATCATATTTTTGTCTTTTTTTACACATACTATTGCTTTCACAAAAAATCACTTCCAAGACAAATAGCTTTATTGTTTTGTCACACTTCTGCAAATCACATTAAATCAACATATATTTTTATGTTACTTTAACTTAACAAATTGAGTTAAACAATGTCACATTGTTTTTCAACTTATCATAAGTCAAATTTTACTAATCATTTTGACTAATTTGGGTAAAAACGTGTTTTCTATACAAAGGAAGTGACAAGATGAAAACCACTATTTTCTGTTACAAACTTTCACATAACATCTTAAGGTTATAATAACATTAAAAATTAAAATCCATAATTTGATTTTCAAAGATTTATTATAAAAACTGATTATTTTTATCTGCAAAATGCAATAAATCCATGAAAAGTTTTTTTTTAAATGCTATAAATCTATTGAATCAATATATAAATGTGCATTCATCTTTATATTCATTTAGTTGCCTAGTGGTATATACACTGATTAAAAAAATAAACATTAATGGCATTAATCAGAACACTTACTATTTTAAGTTTTGACCTAACTTAGAATAACGTTGAAATTTGTTAAGTTCAAGTAACATAAAAATATATGTTGATTTGACAAAAAAATGCATTTTTACAGTCTAGAAAGGTAACGTTCACTTTATAAATCAGATTATTCTGAGTCACGTCCAGAAAATAATATAATGTAATGTAATTTCTAGAGATTGTGTTATTACTTTTAATAAGTAATGTGGCTACAAGCCCTACTTACCCTTAACAATTTAACCTTTAAAATACAAATTATAACCTATTACTCCTGAAATCCCAGCTACTAATTTTAAGCTATGCGTATCCCTCACGTGTGCTGTAGCATTTAAAAGTCAACCTTTAATTAGTCGGTGATGGTTCACAGTTACTTATCTAAGATTATGACTGTATATACAGTTTTAAAGCAGGGGTTGTTTTCTCTCTAAATGACTCAAGATGAACTAAGAACTCTATGTGCAGAAAAGTGGCACAGGGGTGTATTTTATGAGAGACTGAGAACAAGTAAATAAATGCATAATTCTCTCTTTAGAGATGACAGGGAGTGTGCTACCTTGCCACCTGTGTTGTCTGGCACCACACGCAAGTCTGCCAATTAAAGACAGGGAAATGGGGGCAAGCCTCAGGGCCTGGTTTGCATAATATCAACTGCATTAAACACGACCATCTGTTTTCCCAGCCACTTCTTTCCCCATGATTGTAACTTTAATAAGGTAGTGTTTTAACAGCTCATGTGATACTCAACGTGTTCACAGATGAGAGTAATCGAAAGAGAGTGGGAACTGTGTTTTTGCATTTCATACTGGAACATTAAAGGGTAAAGACTAGAATATCGTATTACATTTAGATATTTAAGCTGATGCTTTTATTTAAAGTTACTTACTGTATAACAGAGAGGAAGACAATTCATAGATATATATACACTAGATGTCACCTTGGGGTTCCAAGCATGCGTCAAAACCGCCGCCATCTTGGAACAGGGGTCTTGTCATAGGAAGTATCTATACTGCTATCTTCGCCTGTACTTCGAATTCATGGACGATGCCGGACTTTTGTGCTGCATATGGATGTTAGGGCTACCAGCACTATGCATTACAGTTAGAAAAAGTAGATTTTCATAATATCAACACTTTATTTTTTCTGGACTCAATGCTAAATACATGTCTGACTGTTGAAACGATCCAAAATAAAACTTAGAAAATCGCATTCATGACAATTTATGGTGATTTTATTTCCGTTACACCATTGCCCACAATGACGCTGATGCGGGGATCTCCTGTTTAAAGATGGCTGCTCTATTTGACGCATTTGGTCCAATGACTGCCGTAGCCAAGGGACATCTAGTGTACATATCTATGTAGACAATTAAGCAGTCGTGACCTAATGGTTAAAGAGTCGGGTTTGTAACTTGAATGCCACTGGTTTGAATCTCAGCCAGTAGACGATCACAACAATTTCCACTGGTTGGATGAACAATATAGTCCCACACCAAAAATCACACCATTCATATTCGAACAAACAAAATGTTTCTAAAGCCGAAAGTATACTAGGGACGTCCGCGTATGCGCACCGCCCGTATGACGTCATTTTCGTCATCAAGAGGGTCAGTGGACAGTGCGCGTACAGTCCGCGTGCAGCCCAAAATTTGAGACCACGCGGACAGTGCGCGTACAGTCTGCGTACAACAGCGGGGAGTATACTCGAAAAGCTGCGCGGACGCGTGCGCGCGCGAGCCGGACGCGGAAAAAAGGTATACCCCGGCCTTAAAGCACCGCAGACATTATTCAAAGAACCAACCACCCAACAAATACCTTACTTTTATTTGTCTCGAAGCCAGGATATGAAAAAGTATTTTAACATTTTTAAACGACTTTAAAACTTATATTTAGCAGTCACAGAAGCACATAAAACTTGTCAGAAACATCAACATTTTCCAATTTTATTTGAATAAGCTGTAGGCTTTCTCACGGGTGTGATCAGTCTCTGGCTTTCCACAGCTCGCACACGTTCTCTAAAGTGTTTGTTTTCTCTAGTGCTAAAGCAAACACAAATTCACACTATTCCAGTGCTTGTAATAAACTACCTGGCAACAGAATCAATCAGCAGGCAGCGTGACTTGTAAGAGATGATGGATTAACAGCAAACAAGAAATTAAACAACCCCTCATGATGTGAGAACCTCCAGAGATCTCCGCCCGTACCTGAAGGACGCTGAAGGAGCTGCCCTCCTGCAACAGTAAGCAACAGCTTGCATCAATACTCCATCCACAAGTGTAGTCAGTCCAGATGTTGGCCATGTTGAACGAATTAAGAAACCTTCATTGATTTTCATATGCGCACACTCACATATCCATATGTTGTTCTTCAAATCATCAATCTGCCTTATTTGCTTCTAAAGTCATATTTTTTCTGTGTTTTGGGTCTGACATCCAAAAATCTGGCCTACAGAGTCAACTTGTTGGGTTTCGCCTCTATTTGCTTCCAAGTATATTTAAGACGTCAAATAAACATGGCGTTTTTTTAAAGGCTGCACGCTATACCTCCAGGCTGTCATTAAAGGCCACCGGCTGATTAGAGAGGTGCACATCATTACCCCGTTGCTTATTAGTTTGATTTGTAGCCGTGAAGCATCTAAGCTAACTGGAATTGAGACAATCAAGGTTGTCTTCGAAATTGAGGCTATCGTTCCTCACCACAACAAAGACCACACCCTGATCTGCTCATTCAAGTAGTAGCAAGTAACGTCTACCACTGTAATCACAGGGAATTAGCGTAGCTACTGTCACAGGAAGGTTTTAAAAGGGGTGTTTATCATGCCTTGCACGCACCATGCCATTGCGGCTTATCGTCGATACGCAGAGCTGGCTAAATAAGCATCTAGCAGCACTAAATGTTTCCTCTGTGAATGAGCTAGGGCTACAGCCGTACCATTTTTCACACCGAACCTCTAATGACCAAAGAAAGCCGTTCATTTCTGCTGGCAGCACCATCCGTTTTAATGCGGGAATATGCGAGTTGCTTCCCAAAACTAGGGGGTGTGTTAAACGCATTAAAAGCTTCCAAGCGGCCAAAGACCGATTGCGGTCAGAACTGTCAATGCATTGTCGACTCTAGTTAGGCCACCCGTCCCACTCCGAGTTAGTTTTCCATTATTAGCCGCTATAAAAGTGCCAGAGAGTATTGAAAAGACAGATCAGGTCACGTCAGGCCTCTGTCAACTCGCATAATTAAGAGCCGTTTGATTTATGACGCAGCAAGCCGCAGAGCAACTCTCCGCTCTTCTGCCAAACATGGAGATGTAATATAATTGCAATTTCACTCCAAGATATGATCCTCATGAACACGAAAACATAACACAATAGAAATGACTGGTATCTCCGGGCCTGCACGTTGTGATTCGTTCCAACGCATAGTGCAGTAATTTATGGCTAGAAAACGTGTTTAAACTAAGTCTGTTTTTCTGCAGTCTGCGGTGAGTCTAGTTAAATGCTGTACCAAGATATATAATGGCCGTAACAAGTGTTTGAACATTTATGAATGTTATTGATTTAGATAACACAATAACATCAGCGATAAAAACAAAACCCAAAATATATATTTTCTCTGATGAGGGATTTCCTAATAATCCAAAATGCAATTTTGTTCAGATTTTCCAACATGCTAATTTAAAAAATGTACAACTATAAAAATTGGGTTTCAATGCACATTTTGAACTTGCTGTCTGTGCTTTATTTCTTTCATCTGGGTATGATTCAGTTATCTTAATGTTTTTGTTTTGGCCCATAAGAATATTGCAGATAACAGCAAAAACGGTGAAGAGATCTGCATAGAAATGCAGACGATTTGCAGGTCTTATAAGACCAATGTGAACATTTTGATCCAACTGTCTACATTTTCCACATCTGGAAAATTCATATCTTTGCTGATAAATGGTAATTTTTAACATTCCCACAGTGTATAGAGCTATAACGTCACAGTTATAAATCAGTCAAATACGGTTATGAAATCATTCTTTACATGACAGTGTAAATAAAAATGATTTACAAACAATCCATGCAGAAATTTGTTCTGCTTGACTTTTATATGTGACCCTGGACCACAAAACAAGTCATAAGTTGCACGGGTATATGTGTAGCAACAGCCAACAATACATTGCATGAGTCAAAATGGTAATTTTTTTCTTTTATGCCAAAAATCATTAGGATATTAAATAAAGACCATGTTCCATTAAGACATTTTGTAAAATTTCTACCATCAGTATTTGCATTTATCATTAATATGTGTTGCTAAGGAGAATATTTAGATTTTTTTGCACCCTCAGATTCCAGATTTTTAAATAGTTGTATCTTGGCCAAATATTGTCTTATATCTTAAAGCGCACATATTTCACTGCTAAAAAAAATATTTTGTGTATTTGTTATAATACAATGTGTTTGTGTGGTTTATGTTTAAAAATCACATTATTTTCACATTTATTTATTGGCCAGCTAATCTGTACGTTGTAATTGGCCTGGATAACTCTGACGTCAGCCAGAAATGTGACGCTCCTTACCATGTTTAAAAGATTTGTTCACAATGCAATGCTTACAGGAGTTAACTTACAGGCTGTGAGTCTGAAGCGGGAGGAATTATGACAATGTCGGTCTTTATTACATCATCAATCGCAGGAAGTAAACTGTTCCCTACAATCCGTGTGTTTGTTGAAGTTAAAAAAAAGAGATTTACGTTGGAGACGATAACTCGCAGGGGGGGCCCCTCTAATTTATATTTTTATGCTTGATAGGGAGTCTCTCAATGCTTATAGGAGGACCGGGACCACTCCAGCACCCCCGCAATTCAAACACTGAATTTGCCTATAAAAAACAAAGGATTGCTAAAGTCCAAGCTCACATGTGATAGACTCATGGTTAATATGGTAAACATTATAAGGGGTCATGTTTGTAATATTTAGTGTAGACGGTGCTAGCTGATACTGCATGTTGATTTGACAATATTTTATATATGGTGAGACAAAAAAATCATGTTGCTCTTGTTTTACTATCATTTTGATTTTATACAACCTCTGCTAAGGTTGAATATTTATGTAAGGTGGCTGAATTTTAATAAGAAATTAGAAGTATAAATGTTGTGGTCTTTCATTGTGTTGTATCATGCAATGTGTGGTGTCTAAGACCACTAGTGACAATGTTTTGGGTTTGCATTTTATAATTTAATATTAAATCATACAATCTTACTAGCATAACAATTCGAAGTGCATAAAAAATTAAGCTACTGTATATCAGAAGCTTTTGGTACTCATATTTGGCCCCTTTAAATTTACTAAAAACATGGTTTGATACTACAGGTTTGTTTATATCCTTATGATGAATGTAATCCCAGCATGATTTGTGAATGTTCCAGTGTGTGTCACAAGGAAATTTGACCTTTTGTACTTTTGCCTATTTGCACCAGAATACTTCTCTGTTCTTTTACTTATTTATTTTTTCTAAATCATGACACTTTGTTTATTACCAGGTTGAAATTATACACATTTTTAGACTTTTGGTTCACACTGCATGCTAGTGTTATATATTCATCTATGCCAAGTAATTTATACAGTACTGTAATGAAAAACTTTATTGAAATGTTTATGTTGCCCTTGACGGAGCACATACTTGATACCTGCCAACTCATCTAGCCTACGGTTCACTTCCAGTTGATTTGTTTGTTAAACTCTAGAAGTCTAACGGAGTCAAACTTGAGCTCTTGATAATTAAAACAGACTGACCAATCTAAACTTTTAACCGCAGGAGTAGAACAGAGGGACAGAAACGTAGTTGATTATAAAAATATCTCGGCTACGCTTTACTTCCCCAAAGTGCAGCCATCTTCCAAGAAGTAGCGATGCTATCTTTCTCTATTCTCCAAATGAAGGTCTTATTCATCAGCATTGTGGTGTCCTTTCTTATCTGAAATGGCCAACAGCATTTTTTTTAAGGAGCAGCTTGCAGACCTCATGCTCTCTATCAAAGCCATGGAGAGTTTAGTCTGTGTTCCAGTAACAAATTCCACATTCCCAGACACCGCAAGTCAGAAACAAGCCTCTAAAACATACTGTGTGGTGTGTTGGAGTGATGAGAAAAACTCTGGCTTGTACAGTAATATGCTCTGGGACTATGTGGATGTGCAGAAGAATGATGAATGTTTTTTTTTTACTATCTCATGGCAATTCGTATGTTTTTTATGAGGCGGCTAATTCATATTAATTCGTACGACCACATTCTTACATTTTTGTACGATTTGCTTCTGTCCCTGAGATGTTGGGGTTAGGGGTGTGGTTTCATTATTGTTATTTTATTATGATTGCATGTTTTTGTATGATTCACTTCGTACAAATTCATATGAATTAGCCAACTTGTAAATACTTACAATTTCTCGTGAGATCAGGTTGAAATATTATGTAGTTACAAAGTTGTTATATTTATTTTTTTAATTGTTGGATCTATAGACTGTTTCAGCAGTAACAACATAAACAAACGGCCTTCGTGGAACACACGTAACTTCCGGTAAACTCTGCTAAGAATCGATAACAACAAAGTCCTTTTAGAGTAGTTTATTTCTGATAACAAGCAAAATAACAACACAGTCTCACGGCAAGTCGTGTTATAATAACAAAAATTTAGATTAAATTATTTGTGTTTGCTGACACAAATTTCCGCTGTTTTTTGTGTCTCTGGAGACGAATGTCTTTTGCGTCCTTCCCAGCACAAATTTATATCAATGGCTTTTCGTGTCTGTGGCACGACTTTCTTTATCGTGTCATTTTATATTTAGTTTACCTCAACTCCAAGAATAGTTTAAAAACCGGACGAAAAACATGTAGAAACCGATGCATAAAATGACATCCTAACGCAAACCCAAAATCTAACCCTAAACCCAAGCGACAATGATTTAAAAATAAGAAGAACGATAAGAAAAAAAATGACGCAATAAAGAAAGTCGTGGCACAGACACGAACAGCCATTGATTGAAATTCGTGTTGGGAAGGACGAAAAAGACATTAATCTCCAGAGACACGAAAAACAGCTGAAATTTGTGTCAGCAAACATGAATAAATTAATCAAAATTTTCGTTACTATAACATGACTTGCAGTGAGACTGTGTTGAAAAAAAAGTAGATTACCTTAGCTCATATTTCATAGCTAAAGCGTATAAAAATGACACTGAGTTAACGTTGCTGTGTAAAATGTGAACAATAACGTATACCATCTTAACTACAAACCGGCTGCCAAACCTCCCTTGACATAGCGGTGATTTATGATTGCTGTCTCCCGTCGTCTGTAGGAAACCAAAACATTTGTTATTTTCGACGAGGTATTTGTTCCAGAGTTCATTTTAGCCACTAGTCAGACCAATAAACAAACAGAAACCAGAAGTAAAGTTCTGACCAGACGCATAACCGTGACAACGTACATGCATCTGATGAAACCGTCTATATATTAGTTTTATCATATACTTTAACTTATACTTCTATATACTGTATAAGTTTCATACATTTTTCAGTGTGCGTGTGTGACAAATAAAATATTTGAATATGGTCTTAGGCCTATATAAATGTAAAAAGCTTAAAAAAATAAATAAACATGATAAGTGTCAAAAATGGATTAATGCATTACAATGTAAATGTAACCCAAAAGAGCTGCTGCCATTTACAGTATATGCGACCCTGGCCCACAAAACCAGTCATAAGGGTCATAATATTTTGCAAATTGAGATTTGTACATCATCTGAACACTAAATGAATAAGCTTTTTATTGATGTATGGTTTGTTTAGATATCAATATTTGGCCAAGATACAACTATTTGTAAATCTGGAATCTGAGGTGGCAAAATACCCAAATACTGAGAAAATCACCTTTGAAGTTGACCAAATGAAGTCCTTAGCAACACATATTACTAATAAATAATAATTTCTTCATATATTTTCTAGAAATTGTACAAAATATCTTCATGGAAAATTAAAAACTAATAATAATTTTGACCCAAACAATATATTGTTGAGAAAACCAATCAGTGTATTGCATAATTGTTTGCAAAATTTACAGCAAGAGATTATTTGCTAATAGTATCTGAAAGTGCTGAAAATTTGTGTTGTGATAACTCGTTTCAAACTCAATAATACTCAGTGTGAAAGCGTATTAATTTGCCTGCATAATCTGGGTGGGGGGGTTATTCCCCTTAAAAATGTCATGGTAGGATTTTGAAAGCGATGTGTACAGAGAGCGATGAAGCTTTTGCTTATGTTCACAGGGCATTGTGGGTACAATAATGAGAATACCGTTCAAACGAACAGATGAATAAATAATCAGTCATCGGCCTGCAAGGATTAGTTCAAAGGCTGTCACTAACCTAAGAGAGAGCGTAGACTTGTTTCCGCACGAGGAACAGACATGATTTATTTAGGTCCCATACCCTTAACACTCGCTGCTTTAGAAGGTAGTGGGAACCAAATTCAAGGTGCGAGGGACAGAAAAGAAAGTTTTGACAAAAGAGGTATTACACCGGGCTTGTTCCCGGCACTTTGGGCTTTTGTAATTAATAGGAGTGAAAGTTTTTATGGATGTTGGGAGACAGTCCCACAGATTTATCGGAAGTAGGCAGTCTCTGGTGTTCATGCCAGATACAGTGAACTAGACCCATGATTCTTGAACATTTGAGCTCAAAGTGAGTGTGCGGACAACAAACATTAGTGTAATTGCATTTCTGTGCTGTTAATCAACCAAAGTGGCGAAACCCTTTGAGCAACATCATAGCTTTTCACACGACTTAGTGAGTTATGCATGTGCTCATACAGAATAATGTGCAATGAGGGATATAAATTATTTCAAGCTCTGATTACATATTCGTTTTTTTTTACTGCATCACCAAAGTCATAGTTGTAGCCACGATATAATAAAACTAAATTAATAGTCAACAAGGTGAATCAAAAGGCTGTTAAAAAGCATGGCAGGTGTGGCAAAACTAAGTTTGAAAACCTATATGATGGTATTTTTTTAAAATGATCAAACCTGGAGATAACATAAAGGAGTGTTTACTACGGAAATGCCTCAGATGTTTGGCTGACAGGCTGCTTTAAACACCTTTCTCTGAAGTGACCTTCTACACATTTATCAAAGAGTTGTTTAAACAGTTAATCAGCACATAAGTCGCTGTAGATGATCCATTAAATCTTTTTTACAAGGTTCTTACAATGCTCTGAGCATGTTTATTCATGTTTCACGTGTTCTTAAAGGTGAATTGTACAATTTCTCAAAGGTTTCCCAATCGGCCATTGGTTGGCCAAACAACAACAACCACATATAAAACTCTGCTATTTTATTAAGCCCTTCACAGCACATTTGGGCTGTCAGTGAAATGTAATAAACATCTAACCATATCCATAAAATAAATAAAAGAAAATAAACCAAACACATTGTCATCACTGTTGACTTACACGATGGGATATCATAAACCTTGCAAAGCTATTTTGCCAAAAATGATATGTAACCAAATTCATGTTTATTTTGGCTAGAAGTGGGTTACTTATAGTCAGACTATATCAACTCTTTAGTTAACCAATGGTGAAATGACAGCTATTAACTGCTGGGTTGTTGTTCTGTTTTGGCTGGTGAGGAAGCTCACACAAACAGAGCAACCAATGTCTTGATAGCGTCAATACTTGATTGGTTTTGACAGGTTGCACTTTTTGGAAAGGATACATTTCTACAGTAGCTGTCTATGAATATTGAGATGAGATGGGTAAAATATTTTTAAAATGAACACATTTAAATATACCATTACAAATGAGAAATGTGAAGACTGGTATAATGCATTTCCTTATCTATAATTGTACATTTATTTCGACATTTAAGTAGGACAGCTGTTCATGAACTCGTATCGCTAGTATCCAACCCTTAATTGTCCCCTGCAGGACATTATGTACATACCTGCAATTTCCACTTTTTCCATTTTAAGTGCTCCAATATTTGGGGCACAGCATGACGTATCATTTTGCAACAGGCTGTATTACATTTCAGCTTCAATTTGTTATCATTCAGACTTTTTTGGCAGATAGAGTGTGCCCTGCCAAGTAGAACAGTGTTAAATGGCTTTTACAGAGTTCTCGGTCAACGTCAATACTATAACTAGACATGCCGGGGGTGTACTAAGTTTATTTGCTGTAAATAAGTACTGTAATTGAGAAACTGGCTGGAGGATACTGTACACTGTAAATTAAAACTTTGGTTAAACTTAATAAATAGGGGTGGCAGTGGCTCACAAACTGGAAGGATGGTTGTTCAATCCTCGGCTCAACCTGACCAAGTGTCAAAGTGTCCTTGAGCAAGACACCTAACCCCATCTGCACCCGACAAGCTGGATGGCGCCTTGCATGGCTTACACCGCAGTCAGCGTATGAATGTATGGGTGAATGTGAGGCAACTTGTAAAACGCTTTGAATTGCCATAGGTCTGTTAAAAACGCTATATAAATGGAGTCCATTTTACCATTTTAAAGTAAATTGTTTTTTTCTGTACAGTATGATGAATTTCTTGGGAGAGGTTTGTGCATTTGAGCTTCCCACGCCTGCAGGAGTGTGCAAGCATAATTGTTTTGCAAGAGACATATTGTGTGATAAAGTGTGTACAAAGTTTAATGTTTGCAAGGGAATATTTATGGAGTCTTTATTTCTCAAATTAGCACATAAGGTCTGTAACAATGCAATGCTATTTTTTATTGGCACTTCAGCATGCATTTAAAATAACAAAACAAAACAGGGAGCTAGTTATCACATAAGAAAGTTGTTATAAGGGTTAAAAGAGTCAAAATGCAATTATGCTTGTTTTCTCTGTAAATCTGTTTGTGTGTTAGTTTCAAAACAATTCAAACTGTGGTAAATAAGTATTTATAGAATCTTTTTGGCAAGCTTCCCAAATAAAATGACAATAAGATTATATTTTAGCCAACATGATCTAACAAAGTTCCGTAGGATGGCATTCTCACGGATCTCCGCATTTTTCCGTGGCCCTACCACGGACTTTCTATTTCTATTTCAATTTAAGTATTGGTTTATACAATTTTTTCTGATTTATTCTTTTATATTTTCTAAACTTTAAACAATTCTGCCCTAAAAAGCCAAAGCGCAGTAACTACGCATTTGGTCAAAATTGAGTTAAGAGTTAAAATGGGCTTTGTGAGATCTGAAGTCTACTGGTTCAATTTTGTCCCATTTCAGAGAAACATGTGTGCCAAAACTGCAGTAACATGTTTGACTGCCTGGTGTAAAAACTATAAGGGCATTTTTCTCGGTTTCAGTGTTTGCGTAGTTACTGCACTTAGCCTTTGGAGGACAAAATTGTCGCCTGGTGTTGGGTTTGGGTAAGGATGTCATTTTATGTAAATCTAACCCTAAACCGAAACGACAATGGTAAGAAAATAGGACAAAACAGTTGAGTAACCAATCCGTGAGAATGCCACGGAAAACAAAAGTCTGTGGTAGGGCCACGGAAAAATACGGAGATCCGTGAGAATGCCACGGAAATTCGTGAGATCAGGTTGATTTTAGAAGCTGTTGTGTATACCCTCATGGAAAACATGTAGGGGCGGTTTCCCGGACTAGTCCTAGTCCTAGACTAAAATAAATGTAAGATCTGGCCAAACTGAAAACAACACTAACATATCTTAAAATATATCAGTGCCCTTTGTTTTGCCCCAAAATGCACACAATTAAAGTTTTAGTAAGGCATGTTTGTTAAAACTAGTTATATATTCTTAATAAGGTCTAGTCTTGGCTTAAGCTAATTCCTGTTCGGGAAACCACCACTAAGGGATTCGTTTTTTTATTTTTATTTACTAACCCTCGTTGTTTCAAAAGCCTTACTAATAAATTGTCAAAACTAGTCTTGGTCTGCACTTTCATACATGATAACAATTAGCAAACTTTTACTTGACACAAACATTTACTTTCACTGAAGAAATTCCCAAGCTGAAATTTCTAGCAAGAAATCACACCAGGAAACAGAACATGGAGTTAGTGTTCAATCTGTGTCCTGTAAGGGCAAAATGAAGTTATTGTGGAGGTAAACTGGTCAAGCGGTGTCCTGCATGTCTATTTATGATAACCTCCACCAAGATGAACAGATGGTGACTACATTCTGTCCATGAGATGGATGGAACAGATAATGCATTATTTACTCCTGGTGTGACATTATATTTATGGACTGCCAGACTCGGAAAAGTCTGGACTGTGCTGAGATGAATGATGCGTAAGGATTAGCGATATCGGTTTACACAGACCTGTTGAGGTGCATATATGTAACACAGATGTTATCTCCAAACTCTGCTGCGGTTACATGGAGGATGGGCGACTCTCAAGCACAATCTGTGCCTCACCGTTTGGGAGATGTACCATGTCGACATAAGACATATGCAACGTTTCTGGCCTCTGGCCTGCTAATTTAAATCATAGTGTGTTCTTAATTATATTTGAAACAAAATAAGAGCCATTCCACCAAATGGGTGTCATTTCTGTCCCGAGGACATTACAGTAGCCTATATGTATAAAAATGTGAGAACATCAACTCTAAAAATGCATGTTATTATTAAAGAGAACCTATAAAGAAAATCTTTTTCATGTGATGTGACATGCAGCTTTGATGCTCTCAGTGTAGACAACCTCGGGCTGTGTAGATGTCGCTCACTTTCAGTGCAGACTTATAACCTTGTTTGGTTCCATCCTCAATTCAGAGGTGAGCAGAAGTTGGAGATGGCCAGAGTCCAGATACAATGGCGAACTAATTTGAGACTCCCTCTGCGACCGCCAGAGAATTTGGCAGCCCTGCGCGTGTCGCCTACCTCTGTAAACAAACCCAAGTATTCAGCTTCACCTTGACTGCCCAATTTCCCATTCTTTTTCAAAAGATAACATTTATATAGTGATGGGACCACATTTACTGTGTGTTGAATGAATTCTTGTACTAGAGGTGATTAGATTATATCTGTGATGGAGAGATACTCTGTTGGAGAGCTTGTTATAAAACCCAGGAGTGTAATGATTTGCATCCCACTTGTGAAGCCAGTGACAAGCCTTTGAAGAGTGAAATGGATGGGCTATTAAATATGAATCATTTGGAGTTGTCAAAGAGAACTGTAGATGAAAGATCTGTGTCAGTGCGATCTGCTCATTTAAACTCTCGCTGATGATATTGATTTGACATTTCTGTGTTATACATCAAACCCCTCAGATTTATGGCACTGGAAACCAATATCACGGCAAAACAAGAAACTGCCGGACTATGCTAGAAACTTTAGAGAAGTTAAAACACAATAAATGTGTTTCGTTATTACAACATCTCTTTTAACAGTCTAGCATTGTAAATCAGGGCTCGGTTTTTGATTGCATTTTGAAAAGGCTTTAACCGAGGCGTCTTTAATGTTTATGGTGTACCTCATGAGCTGCATACTTTTTTCTTTAATGCATGTTTTGATTTATGTCTTCAGTTAAACATGTATATCATTTAGGCCATGTGTCCACCAAAGCATTTAAACACGTCTGAAAATGTGTCACCGCTCTTCTTTAAAGGAAAACACTACCGTTTTTTCAATATTTCACTATGTTCTTACCTCAACTTAGACGAATTAATACATACCTATCATTTTTCAATGCGTGCACTTAACTCTTTCCCTGCCAGCGTCCTAAAAAAAAGTTGCCAGCCAGCGCCAGCATTTTTCATGATTTTCACAAAAGTTTAATGCCTTCCAGAAAATGTTCTTCTTTAAATATATAAACAAACAATATATCAGATGAAAGAACAGACCCTCTGCTTTCAAAAAAAAAAGTTTCATCCTACCTTCATTAGTTCTCTTGTAATCACCTCTAAAACATGGGTAGGTTTCTTCAAAAACACCCAAAAAGCTGAGATAATTCCATTTTTGTGAAGGACTTTTGATAGAGATCAGATGCAGAGCGATCTTTAAAACATGCACGGAGTTCTTTCTCTTTCACGTGAGGCGCTACTTCCGGGTTGTATAAGTTGCAGAAGTGCGCCACCTGGTGGATAATAGCGGTATTGCCGAAAGACGGAAAATCTCGTCATTGGCGGGGAAGCGTTTTCTCTTATTTGACGAGATATCTCGTCAATGGCCGCGAAAGAGTTAATCTTTGTACAGCATGTCGTGAATGTGTTAGCATTTAGCCTAGCCCCATTTATTTCTTAGGATCCAAACAGGGATGAATTTTAGGCCACCAAACACTTTCATGTGTTCCCTATTTAAAGACTGTTACATGAGTAAGTATGGTGGCACAAATAAAACGTGGCTTAGTTTGCAACACTTTGCAAAAGTGCTGCAAACTAAGTGCTCTTCCGCCATACAATATAGTTCTCATTTTTTATCCGCTTAAAAAATCCCCATGTTTTATTTTGTCCCGCCATGCTTAGTCGTGTAACTGCTCATGTAACAGTCTTTAAATAGGGAAAACATGGAAGTGTTTAGTGGCTTCTAAATTTATCCCTGTTTGGATCCTAAGAAATGAATGGGGCTAGGCTAAATGCTAACACAGTCACGATGCGCTGCATGCATTGAAAAAAGATACGTATTAATTCGTCTAAGTTGAGGTAAGAACATAGTAAAATGTTGTAAAACAATGGTGTTTTCCTTTAAACGCTAATGGTATGTGCTTGATAGCGCTTCTTCAGCTTAGCGCTTTGGTTGCTTTGCTACTTCTGTTTTGTTTAGCAGTCTTCGTACGATGCACCAGTTGGTAAGTGTGGGATTTGTCCCACCCCTCCTCCACTGTGATTGGATAGTAAAAAGCAACATAGACCAGCTAAGTGTTTCACTCAAAGTTGAACATTTTTAAATATTCTGTGAAGCATTGCTTATGTCGAATAATTGCTCTGCGTCTAATTGGCTGCCAGCATTTTAAAAAAAACATGGCGCTTGGGGTGACACTTTTTTATTAAAGCTACTGGAATTTCTTTCTAGATTATTAACAATTATGAGTCTTCTTTATGATTCACCTAATCTATAGTGTTTGTGTGGAGTACCTGCATGTGTCAAGCATTAAAAATCACTCAATTATGAGATTAAATGATGATTAGGATGCAGACAGCAAGGCAGCCCGCTAGGTTTAGACTCACTAGTCGACAAAGAACATAAACAGGGAAACTCGTTGATTGTGATCAAAGACCCCTCAGGAGCCTTGTCATGTTTTAATAAATGCTCACAAAACCCACACTGACAGGGTTAAAACAAAGAGAAAAGTAGATAAAAGCTGAATAAAATACCCTGCTTAGAGCAGTACTGGCATGTATGCTGAGTAATAGTAGTAGCTAATGGACCAATGAAACTTATATACTGTGACAAAGCCGGCCAGCTTGTTAAAATATTTGGTAGGGACATCAGAACACCAACGAAGGAAATCAGCATCCAAAATGCAAGATATGCTGGCAGTCGACCGTGTTGATCTTTTTTTGTGTCTGGTTTAATAAAGACACGACTGCCCACCTCACATTCTCCACCTTCCTCATATCAGATCATTATTTTTCAGATAAAACTGAATGCCCAGCACTTGTCTCACCCCTCTTAATTGTTCACACCAGGACTACTGGTAACTGCCGGGTTCATGCTATGATTAAATGCACTGAGAAAATGAATTGATATTTACATTTTCTTCAATTCTTTGTGTGGCAGTTCAGTAATTGAGGACTGCAAAAAAATGTCATTTTTTTATATTAGACTTGTAAATTAAGGGCTACAGGGAAGTTCCTTTGTGGCTGTTAAGCCTTTATTACACTTAAAAGACAAAGACGTCTTGTTGAGAAACCTTTACACTTCCATATATATATATATACACACACAAATATTACATGTTGTTTTATTCTTTCCCTCCACATATGCCTTGACTATAAATGTGTGTGGTACACTCTAACGCTGCGTTCACACCAGCCGCGGTAGAGGCATCAAGCGCGAGTGATTTCAATGTTAATGTGAAGACGCGTTGATGCGCGTCTGGAGGTCTTGCAGTGCGAATGAGGCGTTTAGTGCGGGACGGCCAGGAGCTTGCTCTAGTAGTGACATGATTACAGGAAGCGAGCAGAGTCGCTCGCAGAAGCCCCTCTCATGATGTGAATGTCTCTATGACTAGAATTTCATGCCCAGCTTTCACGCGTGCATGAAGAAAAGAAACTAAAAATGTTCAAGTGGCAAACTAGATGCGGTAGACGCGAATTTGATGCCTCAAATGCGGCAGGTGTGAACCCACGGTTATGGTACATTTACACGAGGCGAATACGTTAACACTTTTTATTACACGGCTCTCTGGAATGCTTGATTCTGATTGGTCAGTTGAGAGATTTGCAAGTTCGTTCTTTTCAAATAATAACCGCTCCAAAGTAATAACGCATAGCCGGTGCTACTTGTGACAAACACTGGACAACCACAATTAAGAATGGAACATTTTGAAATTAATTTTAACATGTATGTAAAAAAACAAAACATTTAAACAGTGGATAGAAGAACGAACAACGACAAGACACAGAGAGCTTACTGAGACTGAACTTGACAAAATAGAGCATGACAGATACGAAGCCAACACCAAAAAAAAAAAAAAACAGAATGGGCATTAAAACTTCTCAAAGACTGAAAAAAATGGTGACAGACAAGTATGAAGCAGAGGATCTTAATAAGGTATTACGATCATTTTATGCATCTGTGCAAAGTTTCGCGGAATGATAAAAATTTTAATTTAAAACAAATATGCCAATAAAATGTTTCAAATTCATATTCATGTCCAGTTTTTTTTCTTATGAAGCAAGTAGCCGTGTAATAAGCGGGATAATGTAGACGCAGCCGGTAGTTATTGGGAAATAAGCCAATTACTCCTGGCTGCCTCTACATTATCCCTTACTTATTTACTTTTAATGGGTGACGTCATGCATTGACAAACTGAATTGTGGATCCGTCAACATCGCGTCACTGCCGTTGCTCAACATTTCTCAACTTTTCAAGCGCAAACATGTGCGTCAGCCAATCAGATCGCCTTATGGAAATAAACTAGTGCGAGCCAGCCATTTACATTTATACATGTGTTGCAGCCACTGTGATTGGCTGTTGGCCACGATTCAGACAAGCCTTCCGTCAAGCGTTAACGCTTTTGCCCCGTGTGAATGTACCGTAATCCTTTAAGCTTTACTACTGTGTATCAGTATGAGGTTATTTTACTTTCTTTTAGTAATAAAATTGCCTGATCTTTATAAAAATGCTTAATGTGAAGATGGAAATGTTTGTAATTTTGAGTTATGTGCACACAACATTTTGCCAAACATACCAAAGACAATAAATTCTTGAATGTCTTTGTTTTCAATGGAATTGGCCTGTTAACACAAAATATAGCAGATGGCAGCTCCGCAGTCGATTGTAGTAAATGATCTGAGGTTATAATAAGAACAACACTAATCCTAATGCTGTATTTCAATAATATAGTTGTGTATATCGGAGACAGATAATGTATCGCAGTTCAGTTGGTGATCGGGTTGAGTGACTTGCTTTTAAAAGTCTTTGGTGTGGCACTTAATGCATACACACATACTAGGTCAACAGTTTGAGCAGCCCGGGTAAAGAACATTACATCCAGAGTCATTGTGCTATAAGTGGACGCTGTACTTCACCTTACTCGGATAATGAAGATGTTGACAGGTCTCATTGGGTTCTGTTGACTCTGTCAAGCAAAGTGATGGAAACAGGTACTTGGAGCACTTCATTCACTGACAAAGAGAAACACGAAACTCTGTTACCACACACACGTTTAAACATTACTAGGGGGTGTGAATGTGGACAAAGCTTTTTGTGGTTGGATCATGTACAGGCAAAAGCTAATAACTGCACCCTATCCTCCACGATATTGGAGTTTTTGCCTTATTTTTACGAAAATCAGCCGCTTCAGTTTTCAAAATCTTCTGGTGACAATAATTATTACAAACAAGATATCGAAGCATGTTTGGTATAGACTTTGAGACTTAAATCTCAAATTTTATATAAATATATATATACACTCACCTAAAGGATTATTAGGAACACCATACTATTACTGTGTTTGAGCCCCTTTCGCCTTCAGAACTGCCTTAATTCTACGTGGCATTGATTCAACAAGGTGCTGAAAGCATTCTTTAGAAATGTTGGCCCATATTGATAGGGTAGCATCTTGCAGTTGATGGAGATTTATGGGATGCACGTCCGGGGCACAAAGCTCCCGTTCCACCACATACAAAAAAAGATGCTCTATTGGGTTGAGATCTGGTGACTGGGGGGCCATTTTAGTACAGTGAACTTATTGTCATGTTCAAGAAACCAATTTGAAATGATTTGAGCTTTGTGACATGGTGCATTATCCTGCTGGAAGTAACCATCAGAGGATGGGTACATGGTGGTCATAAAGGAATGGGCATGGTCAGAAACAATGCTCAGGTAGGCCGTGACATTTATACTAAGCCCAATTGGCACTAAGGGGCCTAAAGTGTGCCAAGAAAATGTCCCCCACACCATTACACCACCACTAGCAGCCTGCACAGTGGTAACAAGGCATGATGGATCCATGTTCTTGTCACGAGCCAGGGGCTGGCCGCTAATGGTTAAGCCGCGCCCCTTCTAAACTTCCACCTCGAGGAGGTCCCCAAAACCAACCCAATGACCAGACAACAACGAGTACAAGGTAAGTATAAAATATTCTTTATTTATTTAAATAGTTAAAATATACGGGGAGTTGGGGAAAGGGAAATTAAAACTAAAGTCAGGATCTGTCCTCCAAAGGGGGGGGTTTGCGTCGGGGAACGGGCTCCCGCCTCTGGTTCCCTCTGCCCGTGGCGCGCTCCTCTTCCTTCCTGGAGGCAGAATGAAATCACAATGAGTGTTGGTCTAAGCTTTTCCTGTCAGTGTACCTTTAACAGCGCACGGCGGTTCGCCGCCTATCTCCCACGGCTCCTTGCTCGTTGACTCACTCTTCTTCCTTATTCTCTCTCTCTCCACAGACTCTGCTGGGACACAGGGACACAGTGAATCGGTTCCAAGGTTTTCTCTCACCTCTATGCTGGTTACAGCTTCTAGGTAGGTATGGCTCGCTTCACAGCTCAATATCTCAGTGTTCACGCTGGCTCTCTTTCTCTCCACAGACGACTGCTGGAATACAAGGATACAGTGAATCGACTTCAAGGTTTTCTCTCACCTCTGTGCTGGTTACAGCTTCTAGGCAGGTATGGCTCTCTTCACAGCTCAATATCTCAGTGTTCACGCTGGCTCTCTTTCTCTCCACAGACGACTGCTGGTATACAAGGATACAGTGAATCGACTTCAAGGTTTTCTCTCACCTCTGTGCTGGTTACAGCTTCTAGGCAGGTATGGCTCTCTTCACAGCTCAATATCTCAGTGTTCACGCTGGCTCTCTTTCTCTCCACAGACGACTGCTGGGATACAAGGATACAGTGAATCGACTTCAAGGTTTTCTCTCACCTCTGTGCTGGTTACAGCTTCTAGGTAGGCATGGCTCTCTTCACAGCTCAATTTCTCAGTGTGCGCGCTGGCTCTCTTTCTCTCCACAGACGACTGCTGGGATACAAGGATACAGTGAATCGCCTTCAAGGTTTTCTCTCACCTCTGTGCTGGTTACAGCTTCTAGGTAGGTATGGCTCTCTCCACAGCTCAATCTCTCACAAACGGCTACGGGTGGCGGGCTTAACGCTGGCTAGCTATGCAATGCGTCAATTGGACAGTAGTTTACACTGGGACGCCGGGGACCAAGACCCACTCGGCGAACTTGTTGGTTGACAGAGGGGCGAGGACGTCACGCCGGCACACCGGGTCGAGCGCTGCCCTTTCCTCGAGACCCGTTGGTCAATCGAAAACCGGACCGGGGCGCCCTTTCGTCGAGACCTCGGGCCGGCGGATCTCGTTCGCCTCTACTCTGTAGTGATGAAAAGGACACAGGTCAAGTAACAACAGCAAATGTAGTACTCACGCACACCGCCAATCGCACAATTCTTCACCGCCACTCTATAATACCGTCAGACTGAAGCACACTACAGCATAATCGTGCAGATGTTCTCTAGCGCCGTTTTTTCCTCTTCGTCGTCCCGGGACGAGTGACTGAAGGCAGGGTTACGTCAGACAAGACACAGCACTCTCACTGCAAGACACAGCATTACACAGCACCACTTCAAGTGAAAATTTCTACATCCAAAAGACTCACCCACCACGCTTAGTGCACACAATGACACCCGCCTTCTTCCACTTTGCTCTGGGCGAGAATAGGGAGATGGTAGACGGCCTAGTGTTTGTTTATTGTCGTCACTGTAGCTGCTTACACAAAAACCCTTCGGCTCACCCACCACGCTGGTACAGGGGTAGGGCCCTCGTTCGCTCTTGAAAACACTCCAAACGATTGTATAAATCAACTGCATATAAAACACCTACTCCAAGTGATGTGTTTACTCACAACTTTGGTCTCCCTTCGTCCTAGGTTGACTTCACACTGTAATGACTCCAGATGCATAGACGAGGCGTTTCCAGCCACCAACACCACTTTTCCACAGGTGTGTACTCACAACAGTAAGTTTTCCTCTTCCTCCGTTCCTCTCATTCAGCGTCGGTATCTGTCTAATATTCCACCCATAAGGTCATCGATGTCTTCCTTTGTATAGATCTATAATCCAAACGAGAGAGAGAGAGAGAGCAATACAGCGATCCAAAACAGCGAATCCGGCGCGCCCAACTCGGCGCTACGATACACAATCACCCACCGTAACAACAACCAAGACTGTGATTTACGTTGTTCTAAAATACTCTCCTGGTGTCGCTTTTGTCCAATCACCCGGCGCTCCTCGTAATAACTCCCAGCTGTGTGTAATTTGGCTGATTTCAGCGTTCGCGACGCTACCGGATGTCCGGTGTTTTCTCTTACCGGTCCGGGCGGAAACATCCGGGCGGAACCAAACTTTCCCAATTTTTGGTTCCGCCTAAAAGATCGTCACTCCTGTGACATCCTCCCCCGCCAATGCATTCTAGTCCCTGGAATGCCTCGGCGTTGTCCACTCACCGTACCGGGCAGGGGGGCGTCCTCGGCTCTCCCGTTGGGAGCGTCTCACGGGTGAATCCGACTCGGCTGGCTCGGGTACTACCTCTGGTTGCATCTGGGCCGCCGGAGGTTCAACCGGCTCCGGTGCCAGCTCAGGCTGTATCTGGGCCACAGGGGGTTCAGCCGGCTCGGGTGCTATCTCTGGCTGTCTCTGGGTGGCCGGGGGTGGCGCTATCGCGGGTCGACCTGGTACCATAGCCCATCCTTCCATCCAGGGGGCCTCCGGTACTGGCTCGGTGGGCCCCTCCATCACGGCCTCAGGGTAGTTCGGACAGGGGCGAAGCATGTTTCGATGCACCACACGTTCGGGGCCGGGTTTTCCCTCCGGCCGGATGGTGTACACCGGTTGTCCCGGCCTCTGCTGCTTGCAGATGACATACGGGATAGCCTCCCAGCGGTCACTTAACTTGCCTTTTCCTTGCCGCCGGTTATCTCTCGCCAGGACCCTCTCACCTGGTAACAGGGGGGCCTCTCGGGCAGTCCGGTCATACAACCGTTTGTTCCTTTCTCCTGCCGTCTGTATTCTCCTTGAAACCTGTTCGTACGCAAAGTGTAAGCGCTGGTGATGGCGCCCCACCCACTCCGTCACGCTCACTTCTTCCCGGTCTGCTGCTACTCCCAAGACCAGGTCAGTGGGCATCCGTACGTGCCTGCCGAACATCAGGTAAGTAGGGGCATACCCCGTCGTGCTATGAACACTGTTGTTATAGGCTTGCAAAAGGTTTGGTAAAGCACTCACCCAATCGCTCTGCTGTCGTTGGTCTAAGGTCCCCAGTAGCCCCAATAGGGTCTGATTAAACCTCTCACAGCTTCCGTTCCCCTGGGGATGGTACGAGGTCGTGTGGGTCTTGGTACAACCATACAGCTGGCATAACTCACGGATTACCTTGGATTCAAAATTTGCCCCTTGGTCGGAGTGCAGAAACTCGGGGCATCCAAATGTCTGGAACACATTTCGCCATAGAGCTGTGGCGGTGGTGTTGGCTGTCTGATCGAGCGTCGGGACTGCCCAGGCGTATTTGGTAAATAGATCAGTAATTACCAGAATGTTTTGATAACGGTCCCGAGGGCGACCCAGCGTCAGGAAGTCCATTGCCATTATATGGAGGGGGGCTTTCGCGTGAATGGGTACCATCGGTGCTCGGGCCTCTCGTCTAGATTTAAACAGCATGCACCGGGGGCAAGCTTGAATTAGGTTGTGCACAGACGCCTCCAGTCCCGGCCAGTAGAAGAATCTACGCAGTAGAGATACAGTCCTCTCCTGTCCCTGATGTCCCAACTGGTCATGATAGGCTGAGACCAATGCGTTTACCTGGTCGGCGGGCACTACGATCTGGCACACCTCTTCGCCCACTTTCGGATCACGGGTCTTCCTGCAAAGTACCCCCTCCTGTAGCTCCAGCTTCTCCCACTGTCCCAGCAACTTCTTCCCGGTCTCTGTCTGGGCTAACCTTTCCGCCGGCGTGGGCCGTTGGCCCTGCTCCACCCACGTCTTCACCTGACGCACGTCCCGGTCCTGGGCCTGCCTTTCCATCCAACGGCGGGGGTCCCACCCCCAGTTCCCTGGTGCGGCTTCCTGCTGATCTCCTGGCGCCTCTACAGCCCCTATCATGTAGCCCTCCTCTTGGCTATCCTCCCTTCGATACTCCTGGTATCTGGGGCTCTTTACCTCTGGCAATCTTGAGAGGACGTCCGCGTTCGTATGCTCTCGTCCGGGCCGATACTGCAGCTTGTAATCAAAGTTGGCCAGCTGAGCCACCCATCGCTGTTCTACGGCCCCCAGCTTCGCCGTCTGTAAATGTACTAAAGGGTTGTTATCTGTGATGACTGTTACCTTAGCTCCCCAAAGGTAGTCCTTGAACTTTTCGCTCAGGGCCCACTTCAGGGCCAGCAGTTCCAGCTTGAAGGAGCTGTAATTTGCGTCGTTCCTCTCTGCCGGATGAAGGCTCCGGCTCGCATAAGCGATCACCCGCTCTGTTCCCTCTCGTCGTTGGGCCAATACTGCCCCCAATCCCAGGTTGCTCGCATCTGTATATAAGACAAAAGGTTTAGAAAAATCAGCATACGCCAAGATGGGGGCCTGTAACAACTCCTGCTTCAACCTCTGAAAAGCCATCTCGCACTCACTACCCCAGTTAATAGAGGGCGATCCACGGCCCCGGCTTCGTCCCGTGCCAACCAGCAACTGGTTAAGGGGCTTGGCAATCTTCGAGAAATCCTTAATAAAACGTCTGTAATATCCCACGAATCCCAGAAAGGATCGTACTTGCCTCACAGTCTTAGGCGCATTCCAATCCTTCACTGCAGAGACTTTCTCGGGGTCCACGGCCACCCCTGCTGCGCTGACAACATGGCCCAGAAATTTCACCTCTCGCCGCAGCAGGTGGCATTTGTCCGGCTGCAGCTTCAGCCCGTATCTCTCCATGGCTCGAAAGACTTACTCTAGGTGCCGGAGGTGAGAGTCGAAATCTGGGGAATACACAATCACATCATCCAAGTATACCAGTACTGACTCCATCAACTGACCTCCAAGGCAGCGTTGCATCAGGCGTTGGAAGGTGGCCGGAGCGTTGCAAAGCCCGAAAGGCATCCGGTCCCATTCAAATAGTCCAAACGGGGTCGTAAAGGCAGTCTTCTCCCGGTCTACCTCGGCTACTTGCACCTGCCAATATCCACTGGCCAGATCTAGGGTGGAGTACCAGGCTGACTGCGTGAGGCCAGCGAGGGAGTCTTCAATACGTGGCAAAGGGAAAGCATCTTTCTTTGTTACCAGGTTCAACTTGCGATAGTCCACACAGAACCTCCAGGCTCCCGTCTTCTTTTGTACGAGCACGATGGGGGCTGCCCAGGGGCTGCTACTCTCTCTGACGATGCCCCGGCTCAACAGGCCCTGCAGAAGTGTACGCACTTCTGCATACAAGGTAGGTGGAATCGGTCGGTACCTCTCCCTGCTGGGCACTGCATCCCCAGTGGGGATGTGATGTTCCACCACCCGGGTGCACCCATAGTCCTCATCGTGCCTCGCAAACACATGTTGCCACTTTCGAAGGAGTGTCTGTAGTTTCTGGGTCTGTACCTGTCCCAGGTCATCCCCTTGCAGTGACTCACCCGCCAGATGTCTTGGCACACCTCTCCCCTGGCTACTCGCCGGGGCATCCATCTGAGTCAGGGCCACCTCGATCACAGTGGGGCACACCTGACGGAAACTGACGTCCCTCTCCTCTCTCACCTGGTGGGGTGTGACCACCGTCAGCCGGGCCAGTCGTTGATGTCGGTGCAATTGTACTGCATAGGGGTGCTCGTTTCGTACTCTCACAGGGATCCTCCCCCGGTGGACCGCAGCTAATCCTCGTGCTACCTCCACTTGTGGACAATCTGTGTGTGGCTCTACCAACACCCACTCCTCAGGGCTCGCTTCCCGAAGGGGCACTCTTGCCCATACGATAGCCTCACTCCTAGGGGTAATAGACAAAGCAAAACGACACATTACTCTTCCCACCACCTCCCGATCTCTACGAACCTGGTTCATCTGGACCCGGCGGCAGTCGGCCACTACGCGCTCCCACTTGGGCCTCTCGGTAGGTGAGATCCTTGGACCAGGCCTAGCCCGGAATATCTCCTCCCAGCACTCAGAGAGGACATTCATGCCCAACAGGGCCCTGTGGGCACCCAAACACTTATCTTCAACAATGATCACACCTTTTTGAGGGACAACTACTCCATGCACTTCCAGATCCGTCAGGCGATAGCCAATGTAGGGGATTTCCAGGCCGTTAGCGCCCTTCAAAGTCAGCCAGGGGGCCTCCGCTCCTTGTGTTCCCCCTCGTCCGAATATCTCCTTGGAGAGGCTTTCTGCAAACATCGTTACCTGTGAGCCCGTATCTACCAGGCACTGAATCCACTTGCCACACACTTTTACTTCTGCCACCGGGCTATGTCCGATCATCTGTTGCCTTGAACTGTCCCTTCTTCCCGGGTCTTCTCGAGGGGTCCCGGCCACACGACCCACTGTGGCCGGTCGTCCTAAAAACCCCCTTCCGATGCCCTGCGGGGCCCACACTGACTGCTATAATGTCCTGGCTCACCACAACGGTTGCAAATCGGCCGCCCCTGGTCATCCCATTCGAAACGGGGCCGATTGTAGCGGCTTGGGTGTCCAGGTGGCTCTCGGCTCCTCTCCGAGTACACTCGCTCTCGGGGTGCCGGCCTTGGTTCCTCCCGCGCCCTACCTTGGCGTAGCTCTCCCAGGAGGGTCTTAGATATTTCAGACATCTGTTCCCGGACGTCTTTCAAGAGTTCTGCCTTCAGAGCCTGCCTCCAATCCGTGCGCTCAGGTGGTGGTGGCACGCTTTCATTTACAGCCGCACACACTGGGGTCTCACTCACCTCAACCTCGTCGCCCTCCAACGCCAGCGCCTCTTTCCTTAAATCTTCAAATGTGAGGTCGGGGTCTCTCCGAAACTGGACCCTCAGACTCTGTCTCACGGGGCCCTCTTTCATCCCCAAAAGGAATTGGTCGCGCAGCAAAGTCTCTCCATCTCCCAATCCATGATCGCGGCGGGCCTGTAACCGGGTGAACTGCTCTCGCAGTCTCAGGGCAAAAGCCCTAATGGGTTGTCGGGGGCCTTGTTTACTATTAAAAAATTGGGAACGGAGGACGGCTACGGGGGTGTGATCACCATATTGCTCGGTGAGAAACTGGAATATAGTTTGGGCGCTGGTTCGGACAGCTTCAGGGGCGGCCTGTACATCTCGCCGCGCTTCTCCCTCTAGGGAGTTCAGCACGAACTGGAGCCGCTGGGCTACACTAAGGCCTTGCAGGTCGGCTAGATACTCCAACTGGGCCTTCCATTCTGTAAGTCGTACTCCCGACTCCGTCCCTCCATACTTTTGGACCCAAGGGCTGCCCATAAAGACAGGCACCGCACGGGGTTGGGCTGCGGGCCCCGCGTTGTCGGTCATTGGGCTAGTCTGGTTACTCAACTCGAGGTGGAACCCTGCCGACTACGCCAAAATCTGTCACAAGCCAGGGGCTGGCCGCTAATGGTTAAGCCGCGCCCCTTCTAAACTTCCACCTCGAGGAGGTCCCCAAAACCAACCCAATGACCAGACAACAACGAGTACAAGGTAAGTATAAAATATTCTTTATTTATTTAAATAGTTAAAATATACGGGGAGTTGGGGAAAGGGAAATTAAAACTAAAGTCAGGATCTGTCCTCCAAAGGGGGGGGGGGTTTGCGTCGGGGAACGGGCTCCCGCCTCTGGTTCCCTCTGCCCGTGGCGCGCTCCTCTTCCTTCCTGGAGGCAGAATGAAATCACAATGAGTGTTGGTCTAAGCTTTTCCTGTCAGTGTACCTTTAACAGCGCACGGCGGTTCGCCGCCTATCTCCCACGGCTCCTTGCTCGTTGACTCACTCTTCTTCCTTATTCTCTCTCTCTCCACAGACTCTGCTGGGACACAGGGACACAGTGAATCGGTTCCAAGGTTTTCTCTCACCTCTATGCTGGTTACAGCTTCTAGGTAGGTATGGCTCGCTTCACAGCTCAATATCTCAGTGTTCACGCTGGCTCTCTTTCTCTCCACAGACGACTGCTGGAATACAAGGATACAGTGAATCGACTTCAAGGTTTTCTCTCACCTCTGTGCTGGTTACAGCTTCTAGGCAGGTATGGCTCTCTTCACAGCTCAATATCTCAGTGTTCACGCTGGCTCTCTTTCTCTCCACAGACGACTGCTGGGATACAAGGATACAGTGAATCGACTTCAAGGTTTTCCCTCACCTCTGTGCTGGTTACAGCTTCTAGGCAGGTATGGCTCTCTTCACAGCTCAATATCTCAGTGTTCACGCTGGCTCTCTTTCTCTCCACAGACGACTGCTGGGATACAAGGATACAGTGAATCGACTTCAAGGTTTTCTCTCACCTCTGTGTTGGTTACAGCTTCTAAGTAGGTATGGCCCTCTTCACAGCTCAATATCTCAGTGTTCACGCTGGCTCTCTTTCTCTCCACAGACGACTGCTGGGATACAAGGATACAGTGAATCGACTTCAAGGTTTTCTCTCACCTCTGTGCTGGTTACAGCTTCTAGGTAGGCATGGCTCTCTTCACAGCTCAATTTCTCAGTGTGCGCGCTGGCTCTCTTTCTCTCCACAGACGACTGCTGGGATACAAGGATACAGTGAATCGCCTTCAAGGTTTTCTCTCACCTCTGTGCTGGTTACAGCTTCTAGGTAGGTATGGCTCTCTCCACAGCTCAATCTCTCACAAACGGCTACGGGTGGCGGGCTTAACGCTGGCTAGCTATGCAATGCGTCGATTGGACAGTAGTTTACACTGGGACGCCGGGGACCAAGACCCACTCGGCGAACTTGTTGGTTGACAGAGGGGCGAGGACGTCACGCCGGCACACCGGGTCGAGCGCTGCCCTTTCCTCGAGACCCGTTGGTCAATCGAAAACCGGACCGGGGCGCCCTTTCGTCGAGACCTCGGGCCGGCGGGTCTCGTTCGCCTCTACTCTGTAGTGATGAAAAGGACACAGATAAAGTAACAACAGCAAATGTAGTACTCACGCACACCGCCACTCGCACAGTTCTTCACCGCCACTCTATAATACCGTCAGACTGAAGCACACTACAGCATAATCGTGCAGATGTTCTCTAGCGCCGTTTTTCCTCTTCGTCGTCCCGGGACGAGTGACTGAAGGCAGGGTTACGTCAGACAAGACACAGCACTCTCACTGCAAGACACAGCATTACACAGCACCACTTCAAGTGAAAGTTTCTACATCCAAAAGACTCACCCACCCCGCTTAGTGCACACAATGACACCCGCCTTCTTCCACTTTGCTCTGGGCGAGAATAGGGAGATGGTAGACGGCCTAGTGTTTGTTTATTGTCGTCGCTGTAGCTGCTTACACAAAAACCTTCGGCTCACCCACCACGCTGGTACAGGGGTAGGGCCCTCGTTCGCTCTTGAAAACACTCCAAACGATTGTATAAATCAACTGCATATAAAACACCTACTTCAAGTGATGTATTTACTCACAACTTTGGTCTCCCTTCGTCCTAGGTTGACTTCATGCTGTAATGACTCCAGATGCATAAACGAGGCGTTTCCAGCCACCAACACCACTTTTCCACAGGTGTGTACTCACAACAGTAAGTTTTCCTCTTCCTCCGTTTCTCTCTTTCAGCGTCGGGATCTGTCTAATATTCCACCCATAAGGTCATCGATGTCTTCCTTTGTATAGATCTAGAATCCAACCGAGAGAGAGAGAGAGAGCAATACAGCGATCCAAAACAGCGTATCCGGCGAGCCCAACTCGGCGCTACGATACACAATCACCCACCGTAACAACAACCAAGACTGTGATTTACGTTGTTCTAAAATACTCTCCTGGTGTCGCTTTTGTCCAATCACCCGGCGCTCCTCGTAATAACTCCCAGCTGTGTGTAATTTGGCTGATTTCAGCGTTCGCGACGCTACCGGATGTCCGGTGTTTTCTCTTACCGGTCCGGGCGGAAACATCCGGGCGGAACCAAACTTTCCCAATTTTTGGTTCCGCCTAAAAGATCGTCACTCCTGTGACATTCTCATTCAGTTTACGCCAAATTCTGACTCTACCATCTGACTCTTCAGACTTATCAGACCAGGCAAAATTTTTCCAGTCTTCAACTGTCCAATTTTTGTAATCTCATGCAAATTGTAGGCTCTTTTCCCTATTTTTACTGGAGATGAGTGGTACCCGGTGGGGTCTTCTGCTGTTGTAGCCCTTCCGCCTCAAGGTTGTGCGTGTTGTGGCTTCATAAATGCTTTGCCGCATACTGGATGTTTTTCCCTTTTCACACCATTCTTTGTAAACCCTAGAAATGGTTGTGCGTGAAAATCCCAGTAACTGAGCAGATTGTAAAATACTCAGAATGGCCCGTCTGGCACCAACAACCATGCCACACTCAAAACTGCTTAAATCAAATTTCTTTCCTATTCTACATTTAGTTTGGAGTTCCAGAGATTGTCTTGACCCGGACCACACCCCAAATGCATTGAAGCAACTGCCTGACAGACATCTCTGAAATAGGTGTTGTGAGATACCACACACATGACTGTGTGGCAGCCCTAGGCTCTGTAAACAGCTAAAAACTGTTAGGGGAGCGTCTCGCTTTTTTGGCTAATCATAAACACTATCCGGCTGTCAATCATTTTCCGAATACTAACATATCTGTGAAGGGTGTGGTTTTGGAGAAAGGACATGGTGGCTGAATTTAGCAAGGGTATAAAATAGCTAACAGCACTTTTTTTTAAGTCTTAATCTTTTATAGAAATAACATTAGGGCTGTCTCAGAAACAACTTTCATTTTCAGCATATTTTCACATTCCAATTAGTTCCTGATGAATAAAACCAAGTGTTTGAAAAAAAACACATTTCTTTTCAGATTCATAAAAATAAAAATTAACGTTTATATAAACCAGATAAACAATTTGGATATTAATTAATAAGATCACGCCGTGTGAATTCATGCTGAAAATGAAAATCTCTCAGCTGAAAAATGTCTCACAAATGTTGTTTTCATGTACACACTACCTCCTCTTCTATAATAATGTCTGCAGGTATGCATGAAAAGTCACAGTTTGCATTGTATCAGGTGGTTACTGACCTGCATACAGAGCAAACTGCTCATATTTTATATTTAACTAATGCTAATATTGTTCCACCACATTGCGTTAAAATAACACATCATGCCATATGTAGTCTCTTTCGTAAATATATATCACAAAGTGTCTGTATTGTTAAACAGGTACTTGGGCAATAATGCATCATTTGAACAAAAATAACATTTTATTTTACCAGTCAGCTTGTAAACACATCTGCTCTTTGGAAAGCTGTAAATGCATTTATATGGGCTGTGCGTGCAACACCGAATACAACAACAATACTATCACCCGTTCATCATTGGATTCTCTTTGTAATTAACATCATGACCTGTGAATAATCCTCCAATGCAAACTCTGACTGCTTTTCTGTTGCCATGACAACTGCAGCATCTCTGACATAGAACAGCAGTCAACTTCATCACTGCGATTAAGCCAACGACGTTGATGAATAAAGGGACCCGAAAATTAACCCGTGTTAACACTTTCTCATGTTTCCAATTCTTTACTTTCCATTTCAAAAGACACAAATTCTTGAACGTGGAACAAAGAAATGAAATAGCTCAATTCCTCATTCTCGGTTCTGCGAATGAAATATGTCTTCTAATCATTCCAGAGCACTTGTCGACATATGGTTCTTTCATCCGTTCTCCTCTGTGGTTTCTGGTAATGATTTTATTGTTGTTATTCTTTCTTTTTTCCACCGCTTGAAAAAAGAAGCGACTTAAACCTTGCATAATTAAGGACTGTGATAAATTACAGTAAGACTGTCCTCAAGGGGCCAAAGGAAAAGTCTTACTTAAAAACGACAGATTTCCACTGTCTTTAATGAGCTTTCTGCCAGCGTCAACAGCCATTGTGGGAATTTTCTACCTTCTGCTTGGTCTCCGTAAAATGCTGCATAATTGCGGTAAAGTGCAATTGTATTCAAATTAAGACATCACACCTAATTAAAGCTTAAAACAGACTGTCATTCGTTTTCCTCGCTGTTGCTTTTCTCAAAACGCTTTGTATGCTGTTACAAAGCGCAATGTTTCAAAGTAATACGGAAATATTGTTTGGCATCAAGTGTGCGGACAAGTTTAACCCAAGCCACTAAGATTCCTTAAAAACGTATCAGTTGTGTGTTTCTTACAAATCTAAACCATGATATGTTGAACACTTGTTGTGTTTCAAGGAACATGCTCTTACAGTTCAGATGACAGAAATTGACAATGTGAAAGTTATTTTTTGATAAAAATTAGGAACATATTGTGGCTGAAGCCAGGATGAAATATCTTAAAAAAAGAGGAATGTCACAATGTCAGTGAAATGGTGGTGCACAGATAAAACAAAGCCTATGTATGAGTCAGACGTACAGTATGTGCAATGCCTAATACAGCTGCTCTGGCAAAGGATGTCCTGCCTTCCACTAAAAAAGAGCCAATGAACAATCACTAACTACCAATGATTCTCTAGGCAGACTGATCTCACAGAAAGCCGTGTTATAGTCACAAAAAATTTGATACATTTATTCGTGTCCATGGCACAAAATTTACCTTTTTTTTGTGCCTTGAGCACGAATGTCTTTTTTGTGTCAGTCGCACAAATTTTTATAAATAGTTTTTCATGTCCGTTGCACGACTTTCTGTTTCGTGTAATTTTATGTATTGTTTTCTCATAGATTTTTCCCATTTTCTTGCCATTGTCGCTTCGGGTTGGGGTTAGAATCACTTTCTGTTACATTTTTAGGCATCCTAACCCAAACCCCAACTCTAACCCCAACTCCAGGCGACAATAGTTTTAAAAGCGGAAGAAAACATGTAGAACCAATACACAAAAGTACATCCTAACCCAAACCCCAAATTTAACCCCAACCCCAAGCCAAAACGATGTAAAATTAATAAAAAAATTAGAAAACAATACATAAAATATACACAAAAAAGAAAGTCGTGCCACCGTCACGTAAAACTATTTATAGAAATTTGTGCGAGTGCCGCAAAAAAGACATTCGTGCTCAAGGCACGAATAAAAGCTGAATTTGGTGCCATGGACACGAATAAATTAATAAAAATTTTCGTGACTATACGGTTTCATCGGATGCATCGGATTGAACAAATGCCTCCTCGAAAATAACAAATGTTTTGGTTTCCTATGTAATCTGTGTGTTGTTTTTTGCTTGTTATATAAATAAACTATGTTTAAAGAATTTTGTTGTTATCTATTCTAACCAGAGTTTGCCGAAAGTTACGTGCGGACCACGACAGCCGCTTGTTTATGTTGTTACTGCTGAAACGTCTCTAACACGACTTTCCGTGAGATCATGTTGCTCTAGGGGAGGGGCTCGCATATGCACAGGAGCTGCCGCAACAAGGAAATTTGTTTTTTTTAGCTTAAAAAGTAACACTTATGACATAGTTTATGTCAGGTTTAAATGTTGGACATATTTGTTTTATTGTGACCTTAGCAAGCGATTTCATCAATATCAGTCATCATGGAAAGATATGAATGAAATATTTAAACAACCTAGCATTCTGTATTGAAATAACCCACCATAGGTTAATTGAACCGGGCTGTGTTCATCCCTTTTAGATTCAATGCTGTGTTGAAAATAAGCCAGAATTTTTTAGAGTGCGTAGGCCACAGTACAACGACCTTCCTTTGGAAAAAGTTACTACAATGGTTATTCCCTTATACATTAACATCACTAGCAAAATTTAAAGGAACAGTATGTAGGATTGTGGCCAAAACTGGTATTGCAATCACAAAACTTGTGGCTAAAACTGGTACTGCAATCACTCAACTGGTGGCCAATACACAAAATGACAACATAAACATCAGTTGAGTGCTGCAACTCCACTTTTTAAATGACAATATCCTGGCCAGACCACTGTTGTCAGTGATATAAGTATTTGAAATGAAAATGATTTCTTAATGTCTAGTGACATATCAGGGCCATTTTACGATTTATTGATATAAATTTCTTACATACTGTTCCTTTAAGTATAAACAGTTATTTTTTAATATTACCCATTATTACTATATTTATGCATTTGGCAGACACTTTTATCCAAAGCGACTTCCAGTGCATTCACTCTGTACTTTTATTTTGTTGGTATAGACCCCTTAAAAGTTTGTAAACATTCCAACGTCTCTGGGTGGGCGGGGCTAAGCTAGAGGCAGAAAGAGCCGTGGAAGCAATGTTGACAAGCATAAGCTAGCATGTTTTAGGAGGGATTTATTAGACATGGATGCAAAAGAAGGTTTGGAACTGTCCGAATATGTACAGTCACTGATTCTGCGGGACCCTCGTGATTTTAACCAGGTTTTGGATATTTCCTAGACAAAATATGAATTACTTTCGGGTGGTTTGGGGAATTTTGTAAAGGCTTATTCTTGTTCTCTAATGTAACTTATTGCTGGGCTAACTATGATTAGCAATGTGGATTATTTGAAGATACAATTCAAAGGATGACACACACTACCCTGGTCCAACCAGACTCTCGTACATTCATTTCATTTGTACAGAGAGTCTGGCCACGCTCCATTGCAAAGCATTACTTCCGTTAAAGAGGGTCCTTTGTTGAAGTTTAAAACTACTGGATCTGCTCAGAGTCACTAAGGATCTGGCATAGCCAATCACTAACGTGTGGTCGTGACGTATATCATGCGCACGAAAGCGGGTGGAAACAATAAGTCCGAATGATCAGACCATCAAAACTTAGCAAACATTGTTCTTGCTCCGGCTTTAACTTCTGAATATTCAGCAGTTTTGCAATAACGGACCGAATAGCTTTTCTCACGTCTTTCTCCGCTGCCATTACTGAACTACAACTCAAACTGATGCACAACCTCAACGTCATCGTTCTTAGCCACCCTCTTCTGTCGCTGATTGGACCTGCAGATTTTTGCAGGAGAAAATAAAACTCTACACAGCAGTCCCAGACATTGTACTGAAGCGAAATGAAAATTAGGCGGAAGCACATAGGAGGGCGGAGCCAGGCTAGACACACACATCTATCGCTGTACGTTTGTTTAACAATTAAGCTAAACAATAGTGCGGTTGCTGACTTTTCACCTATAAAACAGAAACTTGCTGATTTGTACTAAATAAAACCAACACACCAGTACATATGCATAGATTATTTTACCTGATATGTAGTGTACACTGCAAACACGAGCGTTATCGTCTCCATCCAGTTTGTACGCCGTATTGCATTCAACCAAAAGTGCTGTTCCTTCTATTCTGGCAGCCATAACACAACATGGTTTTAAAGTCCAAACCTCAAATGTTTAGTGTGCAGGCTATCAGTTCCTACTTATTTTTTGCCTCCGGCTAGAGCGGTGACGTCACAGTGATGTGGGGTCTACAGTATATGTATTCCTGTTGATCAAAGCCATGACATTTGAGTCACCAATGCTGCACTAGTTGAACTACAGGAACACACAAATGACTACAAATAATACCATTTGATGAAAGTGGTAAAGTGATACTTGTTATTTCCACCACTGATCCCAAGAGCTCCTACTGCAAAACAAAGCTTTTCCTTCTGTTGCATTCCTATCACACCTATCGTCTTGTTCTTCTCTTTACTTCAGTGTTTTTCCCCACAGTATGTCATGTACTTATGAGGAATCTGTCTAGGATTGTAATTGTGTTAGAAATGGCAGTTGTACAACACCACAGAGAAGGGCGGACAAAACCCTTTTTAATTATGAGCATTCTCTCAGGCACCGTAAAGCAGTCCACTGAAAGTCAAAGGACAAACTAAGCCGCCGTATTAATGCAATAGATTACGTAATGTCCCCTTGTTTCTCGATTCTTTCCTCAGTCTTTTTCTGTTGATGAGATCGGTTGACATTTCGCTCCCCAGCCTCTTAACTATTGACCGCCTAATTCCATTAAATCATACTTTGAAGTGCTGCGAGAAGAGTTTCTCATAGCTCAAAACCCTTTGAGAGGCTGCGTTAATGCGACTCCCACAGTCTCTAACTCAAGTCAGTTCACAAGGCGGAAAAGGCAAGCAAATATTTTCCTCCCGAACGTAAAGTGCTGTGAATTCAGCGTCTTAAAAATAGTATGTACTGTGTAGATTAATGATGTAACAACAACAAAGAGCTATAGTATGACTTAAAGGTGCAGTGTGTACATTTTAGCGGCATCCAATTGCAACCAACGGCTCAGTCCACTGCTCACCCCTCGTTTGGAAGCGCATAGATAAGCTATGGTACCCGCCACTGGAAAAACATGTAACTGACGGAGACAACTTAATAAAAAAAGTTTGTCCGATAAGGGCTTCTGTAGAAACATGGCGGCACAAAATGGCGACTTCCACTTAAGGGGACCCTCTGTGTATGTAGATAAACCTCTCATTCTACGATAATAAAAACATAACAGTTCATTATAAAAAGGTCTTTATACACCCCTGATAATATAGTTTTGTATATTATTTTGCATTTCTGTCAAGAAATCCTTCTAAAAATTACACACTGCATCTTTAATAATCCCCATTTGCTGTAACTGCATGAAAACGTGTAAAGCCTTTATTTGCTTCTAGTTATGTGGGTGGGAATGAAATGAGGGTAAGTAAATAATGATTACATTTTTGTTTTACCTAACACTAATTTAAAGCACACAATGCCTATAGGCTACAACCCCCAAACCTGCAAATCTTTCAAATAAGCAATCATCAAGCCAACACTTAACAAAGTGTAGCTTATATTTAAATTGCTCATGTAGAGTACATGACACCTGTTGCTATGATTTGGAGTAAATAAATGGTACATTCATTTCTCACATGCAGCTGTAAAAGATTACATGTCAGGAACAAAGCAAAAAAGGATTTGGACTTAACAGGTACAGTGACATTCTGTTATGTCTATAGTATGGTGTCATTTGAATGAATGCAGCCATTAGAGAATTATGTGTAATTATAGTATAGCGCAGAACATGCCTGATGCTTCAGGCATAGGAGTTGTCATCATGTGCAGGTGTGATCCGTTACAATGAGAACTAAAGTTAACCATGATATTTTCATGAAGACTGACTCATGACGTAGTTGACTCCAAAGATTGCACTAATCTCTATATCTTTCCAAGCATGTTGCAACAATCTGTTTGCCAGGAACTTGCGATATCACAAGAAATGCTGGCGTGAGACGACACTTGCAAAATATTCTTGCTTTAAACACCCAGTCATTATCTGATTTCTGTACTGTAGCTCATTGGTGGAGTGTTGCGTTAGCAACCCAAAGATCATGGTTTTGACTCCCAGGAAACGCACATAAAAAATAGAACTTGAATGCACTGTAAAGTGTTTTGGATAAAGGCATCTGTTAAATATGTGAATGTACCTGAATAAATTTAATTTATTACACGGCTCGTTGGAATGCTTGATTATTATTGGCCAGTCACGACATATGCAGGTTTGTTATTCCCAGATAACAACTGCTCAAAACGGACTGATCTCACGGAAAGTCGTGTTATGGTCACACAAAATTTGAGCAATTTATTTGTGTCTGGGCACGAAATTCAGCTTTTTTTCATGCCTTGAGCACAAATGTCTTTGTTGTGTCACTCGCACAAATGTCTATAAATAGTTTTTCGTGTCCGTTGCACAACTTTCTTTTTTGTGCCATTTTATGTATTGTTTTCTCATTGGTTTTTCCTATTTTCTTACCATTGTTGCTTGGGGTTGGGATTAGAATCACTTTCTGTTACATTTTTAGACATCCTAACCCAAACCCCAACTCTAACCCCAACTCCAGGTGAGAATAGTTTTAAAAGCGAAAAAAAAAAAACAGGTAGAAACCAATACATAAAAGTATATCCTAACCCAAACCCCAAATCTAACCCCAACCCCAAGTGACAATGATTTAAAAATAGGAGAAAAAAGTGAGAAAACAATACATAAAATAACATGAAAAGGAAAGTTGTGGCACAGACACAAAAAACTATTTATAGAAATTTGTGTGACACGATAAATATATTCGTGCTCAAGGCTTGAAAAAAGGTGAATTTTGGAGATGGTCCTCATTGCAAAACACAACATCCAGGGGGCGGGGTATACTTTGTTCCGCCAAATGAACCAGTATATTTGCGTTGTTGTAGCCCGCAATTAGTTGCATCCCCGGTCACCAACGTTTGCTCTTATCAGTTTAAGTGTACGTTTGATTAATAATATAGTCGAGAATGATTCATAATTTAGTAAGTAATGATCACAGTTAGTGTAAGGGGAGGTAAGGGAGAAGTTCCCGACAGGCTGATATCACTGAAGGATATATTTGCTACCCGCTTGGCTGTACATTATCCCACTTATATTACACATAAAAATGTCACCACTAGGGGCTGGCTATGTTTGACTAAGCCACGCCCCTTTTTAGCTCCCACCTCGAGGAGGTCCCCAAAGCCGACCCAATGACCAGACAAACACGGAAACAGGTAAGTAAAATTTAAAACAAGCTTTATTGAATTTAAATACTTAAAAGGACTGGGAAAATTTGGGGAAGGGAAATTTAAAACTAATGGGCTTCTTCTCCTCCCTCCAGGGAGACTACAGCCACGGGTAAACAGGGACAGAACAACAGGGGTGCCAACCACCGTCAACGGGGAAAGAGGGAAACGTCAGGCTCCCGCCTGGACCCTGCTAGCCGTGGCGCCCTCCTTCTTCTCTCCTGGAGGCAGACAATTTTTGGTGTGACTGGTAGAGGTCTTTCCCACTGTCCGTGCCCAATGGTTCACTCTCGCCTTCTTCTCTCTCCACAGGCGGCCACTAGGACAACAAAGACACTGTTACTGGACTTTGAATGTTTCTCACCGGCTCCCTGCTTACAGCTTTCTGGGTAAGTATCACGTTCACCGTCGGTTCCTCAATGATTCACTCTCGTTTTCCTCTCTCTCTCCACAGGTGATCGCTAGGACACAGAAACACTGTTACTGGACTTTGAATGTTTCTCACCGGCTCCGCTGCTTACAGCTTTCTGGGTAAGTATCACGTTCACCGTCGGTTCTTCAATGATTCACTCTCGTTTTCCTCTTTCTCTCCACAGGTGATCGCTAGGGCACAGAAACACTGTTACTGAATTTGGAATGTTTTCTCACCGGCTCTGCTGCTTACAGCTTTCTGGGTAAGTATCACGTTCACAGTTGGCTCTTTACTGCTTCACTCTCATTTTCCTCTCTCTCTCCACAGGTGATCGCTAGGACACAGAAACACTGTTACTGGACTTTGAATGTTTCTCACCGGCTCCCTGCTTACAGCTTTCTGGGTAAGTATCACGTTCACAGTCGGCTCTTTACTGCTTCACTCTCGTTTTCCTCTCTCTCTCCACAGGTGATCGCTAGGACACAGAAACACTGTTACTGGACTTTGAATGTTTCTCACCGGCTCCGCTGCTTACAGCTTTCTGGGTAAGTATCACGTCCACAGTCGGCTCTTTACTGCTTCACTCTCGTTTTCCTCTCTCTCTCCACAGGTGATCGCTAGGACACAGAAACACTGTTACTGGACTTTGAATGTTTCTCACCGGCTCCGCTACTTACAGCTTTCTGGGTAAGTATCGCGTTCACAGTCGGTTCTTCTGTAGGTCAGCAGGGGGGGCGAAGGTCACACACCACCTCGCCGGGTCGAGCGCTGCCCTATCCCCACTGTCCGTAGGCCGATCGAATCCCGGATAGGGGCGCCCTTTCGTAGAGACCACGGGGGCGGCGGACCCTTTCGCCTCCGACTCTGCGACAATACAAACACAGGTAAGCTTACACCACAAATGCTTCTAGTATTTTACTCACAGTCCTTCACAGCTCTTGGTCTGCGTCTCTTCGTACTCTTAAAACAGCACACAGCGTATGATGGCAATGAGGTCTGAGGTCGTTGGCCCCTCCGTCCTCCGCCCAGGGAAGAGAATGGATGGTGCGGGGCTTCTCTGACAAGACACACAGCAACCCACAGCAAAATACACAGCACCACTCTAACGTGAAAAAGCTTATGATCTGTAAAGTCTCACTCACCACACTGTAAGTGCAACACCACAAGGGAAACGCCCGATATCCTCCACTGTGCTTTGGGCTAACGTAGAGGCGATGGCAAACCGACCAGACCAAAGTCGCGTTGCTGTGGCTGTATGGACGTATGCTTCTAGCGGCTCGCCCACCACGCTAATTATAGGGGTAGGGCCGCCTTCCTAATCCTGGAGGACTCCAACGATCACACAATGTAGGTTTCTGCCAGTTATGCTACACCAACGGACATACTCACAGCAGATAGCCTTTGTTTACGTTGTGCAACGAAGTCAAATCCCTTCTCGCTTTACTCCTTCCAAAATACTAGTTGAACCAGAGTTCCTTTTCTACCCGAAGGGTTATTCAATAAATTCAGCCGGTCCACCGTAACTGCAACGAGAGAGGGGGGGGAAGAGAGAGAAATATAGCCAGTCACCACGTCTATCAATGAGCACAGCTCCGTTCCTCAGCACACACTCAACTGCCAACTGTCATCTAACTGTGCTTTTTATACTTCTCTTTACACTCCAGGTATCCAATTACCCGGCGATCTCTTTAACTAGGCACAGCTGTGCCCAATCGGCTGATTACAACCTTCGCGGAGCCGCCGGATGTCCGGTGTTTCTATTTTTCCGGTCGGGGCGGAAACATCCGGGCGGAACCAAACTTCCTCAACTTTTGGTTCCGCCCTGAAAAGTCGTCACCCCGTGACAAATACACAAATTTATTTGATATATTTTATTAGCACTTTAAAAAAAGTAAACCATGTTTAGGAAACCTGTTTCCTAATGGCGGCTTTAAGCAAAGTTGGGTTAAAATAAGTTCAAGATAAACATTCAATTTATTAATTTCTAAATAACTTGCCATATATATGTTAATAATTATGCATATTATACTGCATTCATAGGTATTAAACTGCATGTGGTAAGATTACTCGTAGTGCCCGAAATGTTTTACTCCAAAACATTATAGCCAAAACACATTTCACCTTAAAGTCACTACTTTTATTGTAGTCATAAGTAAAGTTTGTTTTTCTGTCAAAATAATAACTAAATTTAGTTACGAATCAATGCAGAAATGGTAACGCAACAACACGTGTATGCCGTGTCTTGTGGTAAAACTGCCGACCAATCAAAATGCAGTGGGAAGAGAGCTCTGGATCTGGATCCAGTTCCGCCCCTGGATCTGAATCCAACCCCACCCCCTGAATCTGGATCCAACCCCGCCCCCTTGGATGTTGTGTTCTGCAGTGAGGTGCTACTGGAATTTCGTGCCATGGACATGAAAAAATGAATCAAATTTTTGGTGACTATAACACAACTTTCCGTGACATTATGTTGGCTAATAACACATCGTAACCCTGCTGTTTAATATTACATAAAAATATATATAAATATGTATTTCAGCAACATACTGTATATGAAATTATATTGACATTTAAACGTCTTAACTTAAAACCCAAAGTAAATGGGTTTTCATCGTGGAAAGTCGGCATTCGTTAAAAATGAGCAAATCATATATTTCATATCTATATTTAATGTTCCTTACCTTATGAGGTTAATAGTCCTGTAATAAGTGGGATAATGTACAGGCAGACATATGTCACTAGACATTTAAGAAATCATTTTCATTTCAAATGCTTATATCACTGACAACAGTGGTCTGGCCAGGATATTGTCATTTAAAAAGTGGAGTTGCAGCCCTCAACTGATGTTTATGTTGTCATTTTGTGTATTGGCTACCAGTTGTGTGACTGCAGTACCAGTTTTAACCACAAGTTTTGTGATTGCAATACCAGTTTTGGCCACAATCCTACACACTGTTCCTTTAAGTACTTTTAAAGGACACCTGTTGGGTACCAGTATGTTTCTTTAAATTCAATGAGTTGATCTCTCATTAAATGCCAGTGCCGTGTTTGGATAGTGCAGATTAAGGGGCGGTATTATCCCCTTCTGACATCACAAGGGGAGCCAAATTTCAATGACCTACTTTTTTCACATGCTTGCAGAGAATGGTTTACCAAAACTAAGTTACTGGATTGTCATGTTTCACATTTTCTAGGTTGATAGAAGCACTGAGGACCCAATTATAGCGCTTAAACATGGAAAAGTCAGATTGTCATGATATGTCCCCTTTAAAAGCCTGATGCCTACACAAGATGCTTGCTTGCTTAACCCACTATCCCTACACTGCACTGGGAAACTGGGTTAGAATAGGATAAAACAGTTGAGTAACCAATCCGTGAGAATGCCAAAGAAAAAGACAGTCCGTGGCCACGAAAAAATGCAGAGATCCGTGAAAATGCCACGAAAAAAATAGCGAAAAATTCCGTGACTATCCCATGGAAATTCGTGGTATCATGCTGGAAAAAATCAATTTGCGTAAACTGTTTTTAAGCAAATTGTTAAAATTTAAACATGATATTTATACTGGGGCACAGTATGTTTTTACACTAGGGCATGTGCCCTACTATAAAGAGTCTAGCGATGGCCCTAATACTGTCCCAGTGACAGCTTTTGTACTGTACCTTTATTTCTGACAGTTTAGCAGTTTGCCTGTGTGACGCTGTGAGACACTACAGTAAACTGACAACTGCTTCAAGACATCATTTTGCTACTAAAAATGTAAAGTAGGTAAACTAGAAAACCGTCAGGACTGTTGAAGCAGACATATAAGGTAGGGCAGGTCTTGGTCTAATATGACTGAAATAGCGTTTATACAAGAAATTTTTGTAAAGTAGGTAAACTCTTTTGGGACAGTTCTAGCACATGTATAAGGTAAAGTCAAAATAGCAGCTCACATGATGTCGTGAGAGCGAAAAATGAGAGCTTTGCAGGAACATGTGGCCAGGCAGCAGTCATCACCCCTGGCTTTTAAGAATGACTCATGTCATGACGAATTCGCAGTTCATATTGCTCATGCGTTGAGTATATTTATACCTTGTTTATCAGACAGGGGAGGAAGACATTAAATGTGTTTGAACCAACAAAGCATAAATGCCACCCATCAACATTTATGCAAGTGAGGAAGAAGATCCTCGGAAATGTGGATTGACGGTAAATAAAAAATAACAATATTATAAAATATATACCTTTTTTAAACTCACTGATTAATGCCTTGGTCATTTGAAGATCAATCATGCAATGTTACATGAAAGGAACGGTGGGAATATCCTATTCTTCCTAACCCATTGAAAAATTATTCTACAGAGAAAATAAACAGGAATAACAGACTTGTTGTGAAACTGGCAATTAATTTTCATGTGTAGATTGCAATTAGCTTGCTTAATTGAAGCCAAGAACTGAAGGTTTCCATGTTGGTGTGGGATGTGTCATTGGCCCTAAGGCACAAACAGGACAAAAATAGAATTCCTACTCATTCATGATTTATCAGTACAGCGATAAGCCATTTAAAAGGTGCACATTTAAAGCAGCCATTCAGCCCCCAGCACTTGCTTAGGAATGTGTGATAAAAGGTTATTGAGTAATTCATGCTAATGCAGCGACGCCTCGGTTGTGACAATTGACCATATTGAGAATGTTTAAATTAAATTTAAACCCATTTGAAGGAAAGCCGCAGCCATCTCCACATACAATAGCCAAACAGGTGCTATCAACTCACCCGCTGGGATAAAACCCACACTCGTGCATATATGCACACACAATTGTGAATGAAACATTCAAGAATGGCTTTTTTGTGCACCCCAAGTGACACCATGGCACCTGAATGTTCCTTCCTATCATCGTTTCCCTTCAATTTTTCCATTTCCTCCCTGGCCTGACTCAGAATACCCGACGGGCCCTCTGGAGAGACTGTCAGCCTGCCTGTGCACAATGAAATGCCCACCACCTGTTTTCCCTTAAAAAATCCTATTAATTTGACTGGAGGAAGAAATCGCAGGGAGTATCACGCCCTACAATGTCCCGGGATTGCTCTGAAATGACACAGATCAGGACATGGCTCTGAATCTGTCCAAATTTTGAGAACAAAATAAAAATTTTGGATGTGGGTGTTGGAATTTCATTGCTTACTTGCAGAGCAGCTGGTGTTCAATGAAAGATTTGTCATTGAAGGTTTGCATCTAATGAAAAATTTCTCTCATAGTTTAATTGATTGAATCGCTCTTGTGATGTAGACCCCCCAATCACAGAGTTGAAATAAAGTTTTAATACACTCAATAGACAATTTTGTACAGATATGCACACATTTCTAAAAAGTACTGTTCACCGAAAAAAAAAAAAGAGAAACAAGTTATCGTCATCGGTAGCCAATAAAGAAAATGATATGGGTTAGGTACAACATAAATGTGAGTAAATATTTGCATTGATTCATTTGGCACATGCTTTTATTCAATCTTAAAAAAAATTGTATCAGTCACCAATAATTTATTTATTTTTGTACTGTATAACATAAACTGATAACTTTAAGTAAGGAAGAGGAATTGTATGGTTCCAAAAAAAGACTCGGCAGGGCTCCACACTGTCTATGTGTTGAAGGCATTTTTGGGAATTGGGGGGTACTGAAAAACCAGTGATTCATATAAGATTGGCGCTCATCTGGGTTGATGCTCGTCACTACATCACCTCCCAGCACTGGTGATTTGGCTGGCAGCTAAATGGAAAGGGGGCGTTCAGGAGCACTGGGTAATTGCAGAGAAGGGGGGCATTCACAACGATAATAGGGGGAAACCCCCCCACACACTTCTGAAGCTATCAACTGCTTCTGGCAGGCCCTATTGCGTGGGCCCTGTGAAAAGCAATGTGGGGGAAGATATTTCAAGGGTCGATCAGTAAAAAGCCTTCGATTGGTAGCGCCTCTTTAATATCAATTATGCGTTGATATTGGTCAGGGGCCAAAGTATGATGAAGAGCCCGCAAGGGTCGGGATAGAAGCTTATCATGCACAATTGGGAGTAATATTACCACACCCATACAGCATATGCGTATGTCTATAACCCACTTATCAGACGTTCCTCACCCATCAACTAATCGACTGTCTAACCAGCATGCCTCCACCGCCTGCCTCCCGACAAACAAACAGTCGCCACAATTTCTCCCTTCGTGGCTCAATGCTCGCTCAGGCGTGGATGAGCCGAGACCTCCTCTCCTGCCTGCCTCTCTCCTTACTTTCATCCTGTCTGCACACGTGAGTGACGTTAAATGGGTCTCGCCCGGTGACTTCAGAGATACCAGCTAGACCGTGGACAAAGCCATTTCCATTTCCTGGATTTTCCCTGTCTTCTCCCTCGCATTATTTCAACCATTTTAGCATTTCGCCACAAACAAACACCCCGTCGTCTCGTCGCGTAACGCTCTTGTCGTTAGCTGGTGTACACCAAAGCCGCGCCCTGCCTAACAAGAATATATGGTTCCATTAGGCCACAGCTGATGAAAATGATTATTTAATCATTTTATTAAGCTGATTTAATTGAAACGGTATGATGAATGGCCGACAGAGACCCTGCGAGCAGTGGGGGTTAATTGGGAGCTCGTGTGGCATGGTTCACCTTCACCGGTTTTCTTTCGGGTGGGGCGGCGGGAAAGATCAGGTGCCAGACTGATGCAGCACTGTGTGTTTAATAGGGAACCAGCCATTCAAGGCCAACATCTTCAAATACTTTTGTACAGCGAGTCGGCTTGCCTAAATAGATGCAAGAAACAAGGCCATCTGTGTTTGTGTATGAATTTTAAAACCATTAAACATTATCAAAGCTTTGCAAGCAGGAAAGGTTTTTTAGTCAAATTGTAGGAACACTGGGGATTTTTAATGATTATCAAGAATAAATATATGTGACCAGTCACGGAAAGTAGGGACACAAGTCGGATCTGGGACATTTTGAGTTATTCACAGATCCTGAAAGTGCAGATTCTAAGCTTTCCAACGATATGTAACACATGGAAATCTGATAAGAATTGGAGAAGTTGTGGCCATTTGAAGGTAGGCACTCCAAAATTCTTAATGCTGAGAAAACGGCTTTTAAAGTTTGTGCTTTTTCACCCCTCTCAGCTGCTGGGAGGGACAATAGGGCTCATTTACATCTCATTGAGATAAGCCATACCCTCTGTAAAGCTCCCCCATGACCAATACCTTTTACTGTTAATTCACTGTAAAAGTTTGTGTTTAGATGGTTTAAGTCTGATTTAAAAAAAACGTAAAAATATTTTAATTTTTGACTTATAATGCACATTTAACGGCTACACATACTTCATACGTGAGCTAAGTAATTAACATCGGTCAATTCAGGCATTAATAGCAGATGCTCATATTGCCATCTAAAAGCTCATTATAGTAATGGGGACAATCGAAACCACAGTCCTGAGCTATCTAATAACAATAGGGGTTTTGGCAATCGAAACCACAGTCCTGAGTTAACAACAACTTTGGGTTTTGGCAATCGAAACCTGAGCTAGCTAATAAAAATTGCAATAAATGTGAAGGTCTACGTGTACGTGTTCTTACAATGAACAAAAAAACAACAAACTTTAATGTTTATGGAAACTCACCCCATAAGAAACAGAAAAATGTTCTTGCAGATCTTGTTCCCTCCAATGAAATAAGTTGTTCGGGCACACCTCTCTTTGTCGGTGTCTTTGTGGATGTTATCATTTCCGAAGTTTGCACTGTTATATCAATGATATCAGATTGAGCCTGTCAGAGTGCTGCTTAAGTAGCCACGCTGTTCCCTTGGGGGGCGGGTCCATAACTAAAGTATCAAACGCCGCTGCATGTAAATAAACACAGACAATGACCGCGCCCCCCGCTGCACGCTAGAATCTCGGGAAAAACAACCCGTTCTTAACAGCATATATTACACTTTAATGAAACCAATCGCTCGCTCGTTCCTCCAGCAGCCAATGACTTCATTGAAAATATTGATAGACAAAACATGTAGCCAATTATATAACGTATTCAACAATGTCTATGTGACTTTTTGTGTATGTATAAGTCTTCATGTTGTGATGCAAGAACTGACGTCAAAGTACCGCGAGAGCGAGTCGAATTAAACTACTCCATAAGATTTCTTAAAGAGATCTCGCGGTACTTTGACATCATCCGACTGCGGCGCCGCATAAAGTCAGTGACACGGAACTACAGTTACGTGACTTCACGCTCGAGCCGGAAGAGAAGACATTGCTGAATAATGTTGTAATTCTTGCTATTTTTGGACCAAACTGTATTCTCGATGCTTTAACACATTCTTACTGACCAACTGATGTCACATGGACTACTTTGATGATGTTTTTATTACCTTTCTGGACATGGAAACCGTACATAGAGTTTAAATGGAGGAGACATAAAGCTCTCGGACTAAATCTAACGTTAAAACATCCTAAACTGTTTTCCGAAGATGAACGGAGGTCTTTTGAGTTTAGAACGACATAAGGGTAAGTCATTGCTTACATTATTTTCATTTTTGGGCAAACTATCCTTATTTTAGTAGTCACGCTGTTCCCTTTGCGGGCGGGAGCGAAAACCAAGCTGCTTATACAGTATGTAAATACACACAGACAATGACGCCCCCCGCTGCACGCTAGAATCTCCGGAAAAACAAGCCTATTTCAACCGCAAAATTTACGCTTTTAAATATACAAAAACTGCTATCTCAAACATGGAGAGGCTTCTTCATGATCTCAACTAACAGATTCTGCAATAAAACGAAAATCACAAATTTTGAAAATAAACACTTTGTTGCTCATTATCTCGAAACTTGCGCTGCCGACTTGTGTCCCTAGTTTCCGTGACTGGTCACATATATTTAATATATCAATAGTATTTTCTGAAGTCTATTGAAGAAAAATATACATTGTAAATGGTAAAAAAAATATTTAACATTATTTAATATTTATTTCTTAGAAAAATACATATTGAAGTATGAGTCACATGACAAATTTAATGTCGGCATTAGTGATGGGAACGAGACCGCCTATGCCGAGTCCTAGTCAAGACGAATCTTTGAAGGGTCGAGACCAAGTCGAGACAGAGTCCGTTGGTTTTCCAAATACTTTTGTGTGGTTTTTTATATGAACATGAAAATAATGCGTTGGTCTCGAGGACTCAGTATGAAATTATGAGTCCTTTTTCTCTCACTGTGTTCCGAGACCGAGTCAAGACCGAGTCTTTGAAGGAACGAGTCCAAGACGAGTCCGAGAAAGCAGAAATCGGTCTCGAGACTGGACTCGAATACTACATCACTAGTCCACATAATTTCAAAATTAAAGTATCTGGAGTTTTTAGTATGAAACAAGTCTAGTAACAAGTCTCCAATACCCATGACAGGAAGTAAAGCAAGGTTGTTTTGAGGAGGAGAGATGTTTTATGTTTTTGATGAAAGATTATGAGGACACATGAATACATGAATACACATGAACCGCACAGATAAGTCATTTAGCCTATTTTTAAAAAATGGAGGGCCCACTCAATAAGCCCCACCCTAACTTCCTGTTTCAGTGGAAATTACATTAACGCAAAAAGCTTTGCATTTCAAGGAGGTTATTGGGTCTTTAAATACTAATGAGGACGACTAACAAATAGCTGTCATACAAATTTATCAGTGAAAATGGTCTTAGTGTACGTAAGGAGGAAGTCGTTTGAGGTAATGGAAACTCATACAATATATCAGAGTTGACATAACTGCTGGACTTCCTTCTGGACTCTCTCGTCTTCCAATATATTGATCAATGACAATTATTACCCATAATTCTCTGAGAGGATATCTATATGTTAAATAATGCTAAATATGCCTGCACTGTTATTTTTTTGTATGGTTGATGCAATGCCCCTTACAGAGACAGAATAAGAAAAATATTAAATAATAAATTGCATAAGAGGCAGATAAAAAAGAAACAAAAAGAAAACAGGCCACGAAAGTTATCTTGGGGTGCTTTGAAACTGATTACAAATAGCGCTTGAGGATGGCAAGATAAATCTTGGTGTTGATACGTATTTCTCCCTCTGTAATTTTCATCCTTTTTCCCTCATCTCGTTTCCACCCTTGTTTTGTTGGCGAGGACGAATTAGCATTAGAGGCGTAGAAAGGCCCTCGTCTTTGTTGTCTATCATTCCTCTCCGGCTCTCGTCGCTGGTGCGGATGTCCTATTGTGTGATTGCGCCTTTAATGATAAGTGACATTAAAAAAGGATAAGCGCTTTGCCAGTGAATGACAAACCGAGGGTCAGCCTCCGCAAACAGCGGCAACCTTTGCTCATGTTGAGCTTAATGAATACGGTAATCCTGATAACTATCAGTAATGCGAGTCCATTTCCCCGCCAAACAGACGTCTTTTCGGCGTTTTCCAGGGGCTGGAGGAAGAAACAGCGAGTGACCAGGAGGGGAACCTTTCATGAATAATGAAATGAGAAGAGGGGGCGATCTTTCATTCGCAGTGCCTTATTACACAGATAAAGTGCCTTTTGAGGTGCATTCTAATGCGCCAATATAATGCAAGACATGAATGGAGTTAGCGGGATAATCGCCAGCGTTTCTTTTCATGTTCCGGTGGAAGGACATGCACTGAGTCCCTTTGTTCTCTGGAATGGCGAGATGTGGCTGGAGAAAAGAGTCTCTGATTTTAAGGATATGTTTAATGGAGTGTGGGGGATAGCTGTCATGTCACCGGAGAATCCCTGCATGCAGTTTAGCAGCGGGGGACTGTGTGTATTGTGCGAAGCATCTAGTATGATGAAGATGGCATTGTCAGATGTGGGGCTGGGGCGGGTGGTTCAGGTTACACATTTGGAATTAGTTTTGTGACTATGAATACAGAGGTGACTGGAGAGAGAGACACACACAAGGGAGGATTGTTTGTTTGTTTGTTTGGGTGTGTAAAGACGGTTTCAGCGTTAACAACATAAACAAACGGCTTTTTGTGGAACAAACTTCTAGAGTAGATTATTTCTGATACAAGCAAAATAAATAACCAATAAATTACCTTTTGTTCAAATCATAGCTAAAGCGTGTTAACCATTACAATGAACGTTACTTTGTAAAATACAACACTGCAAAAAAATATTTTCAAGAGAAAAATTTCTTAGTATTTTTGTCTTGTTTTCAGTAAAAATATCTAAAAATTCTTAAATTAAGATGCTTTTTCTTGATGAGCAAAACGACCCAATAAAATAAGTCTAGTTTTTAGACCAAAATATCAAATTTAAGTGATTTTGTGCATAAAACAAGCAAAATTCTGCCAATGGGGTAGAACATTTTTCGTAAACACTAAATTCAAGAGAAATTCAAGAAAAAATTGCTTACCCCTTTGGCAGATTTTTTTTGCTTGTTTTATGCACAAAATCACGTCGTTTTGCTCATCAAGAAAAATCATCTTAATTTAAGAATTTTTAGATTTTTTACTAAAAACAAGACACAAATACTAAGAAAATCATTTTTTGCAGTGAACAATAGCTACAGATCTTAAATTCTTGCCTGTTTGCTAAAACTGCACCCTGATCCATGCTTACTGTCTACGTTCATCTTTTGGAAAGCAAAACATATTTATTTTCCACAAGGTATTTGTTACAGAGGTCAGTTTAGTCCAAAGACTGATAAACAAGCCCAGACGGGAAGTTAACTTTAAGCCAGATGCCTAACCGCAGCCAGTGCAATGAAACCGTCCATAGGCATACAATGGCATAACATTTGAGACAAGCACCACTTATGTCACATAAATACTTGAATTTTAAAATATATTCTTAGATCTATGACATAGGTTACACATATTAGGTTTGATCAGCTTTTAGCTAATCTTAGTTTTTATGGTTGCTGTAATTGTGTGTGTATCTTATATTTTATGTCTGGTTATAAGCATGCATTTATTATTGTGTACCCCAGTATAGGTCAGAGGTAGAGCATTGCATTAGTAGCACAAAATGTCATGGGTTTAAACCCAGGGAAGACACATAAATTATATTAAAAAACAAATATGCATTTGGCAGATGCTTTTACAATGTAATTGATCATGAATGGTACCTCAAATCTGATGGCTTGTTGTCGAGATGTGACTTGCAGCATGTTTTTTTCCTTTAACATGAGTAAAATCTACAGGATCTGATAACCATCAACCACCAGAAACACCCTAGACGCTGCAAAGAAATGCATTAAAAACAATCTAGCACATCTAGCAATCTCACAGTAACGCCCTGGCAATCACATACAAAACTAAAGCAATGTGCTGGAGAGTTTTGCATGGGCAAGCATCAGTCATTGTTATAGTTGCCGTATACTTAAGAAAATGATTGGGTTATGTTGTCAGGCTTCAAGTGTAAAATGGTTCGAGAAAATTGTTAAAGAGAAGGACAAAGGCCAAAACTTCAAGCAAGTTCAAGCAAGCTAAAACCTCATCATCTGGAACTTTGCAGAATTCCATCAGGAAAATATGGTTGCAATGTATTTTATGGTGTCCCTGTTACAGTGTAAATATACATTTAAGGACTGCGTGATAATGATTAACAACCAGGGCTGTCAAAAGACTAATCGTGATGAATCGCATACAAAATAAAAGTTTGTGTTTCTATAATATATGTGTGCACTGTGTGTAATTATTATGCATATTAAAATACACACATATATGTATAAATTGAATATGTATATATTCTTGAGAGAGTTATTTGCTATTGCCCATCATAAAGTCTTTCCTTTGTGCCTCCTGGGTAATGAGAAACCTTTATAGGCCATCAATTAGGAATAAAGCAGCTGATATCAATTAGTACTGATAGGGGGCAGGGTTTCTCACTCAATACTGACATATATCAGGTGATCTCTTGGCTTTCTATGCCATTTTGCACCTTGTTCTCTTCATGTGTTCAATACTTATTCCCTGTGTTATTTCACTTTATTTATTATGACTCAACTTGTATACTTAAATGTTCTAATTTCTCTGATGAATTCAATATTCGGCTTGATGGATCAACTTAGAAATCCCCTTACTGATAAAAATGATGATGTGTCAATTACTTATTTTCCCCGCTGTACATGAATCCTGATAATTTATCCCCATGTCATCCAAAATGTTGATGTCTTTCTTTGTCAGTTGAGAAGAAATTTTGTTTTTTGTTTTTTTTTAAAGAAAAACATTCAAGGATTTTTCTCTTCTATAGACCCCTTCACGGTTCACGTCACAGGCTGTTCCCACTGCGCATGTCGGGGTCAGAAAAGTCATTACAGCAGATTCAGTTGCGTATTATTCGGTATCGTCAAAAATGCCTACTTACGTCGTGGGCTGTGAAAATCGCACCAGGTCTTCCGTTAAGTTTTCGCGAGTCATGCAGAATCTCAAAAACAAAAACATCTGCGTCTGCAAGCAATTAACGTGCAGACTGGGACAATGCAAAGATCAAAGAGGCTTGTGTTTGTAGTGCTCACTTCATTTGAGGTAAGTCATCATTTTTCAGCACTGTTAGATTAAATTATAAAGCCTAAATGGTATGAACAGTTCGACCCCGTGCTGCGCGCGCACCCGATAGTCATTCAATGTTTACAAACCTTGAAGGGGTCTATTGGACCCCAACAGTTTACAGTTTCAATGCAGTTTAACATTGCAGTTTCAAAGGGCTCTTAACGATCCCAAATGAGGCAAAAGTAGGGATGTGGAGAAAGAGGACCATTCTGATGTTATTGCATGTGGAATGATACTAATTAATGTCTTTGTGTCAGTTTATTGCTTAAAATGGTCCGCAAATGTGCGATTCACATACGTAACACGTGATCTTTCGATGTCATTACATATTATGTGAGTTTGAGCTGGTGCGTCACACGGCTGGTGCAAGACGAGAAGGTAAAAGTGCATATTTTTATTTTTATTGCCAACAATTACAATCGTTTTGCTAGGTAAGACCCTTGTGCCTTGTTTGGGATCATTTAGATTTTGAAATGACAATTTTAAACTGCATTGAAACTGTAAACTGTTGGGGTCCAGTAAAGTCTATAATTTAGAAATGTAGAAAAATCTTGGAATGTTTTTGTGAGGATTGGAGACATGGAGCAAGAGAACCCATGCGCAGGCGATATCGGGGAGTGAACACAGAACATTTATTATAAATAAAAATGAAAACCAAAAAGCCCACGAGGGGGCAACACAACATTGAAACATGAAATAACAGCACTGACTTAGACAAGAAACATTCTGATGAAAACCATAACTGAATAAACACGATTGACTACAAGACATGACATGATTCAACTAAACGATCCAGCACTAGACAAGAGGAGATTAAATAGGGAAACCCAAACAAGATAACGAGGACAACACAGGTGAATGGGATAAACTGATAATGAATAATTAACAGGAGAACAAGGGGGCGGGGACTAGAGACGAGACACCAGAGGCACATGCTACACTAAACAAGGCATGGCCTCCACATGAAACAAGAGACTGTCAGAACTCTGCCATCACAATAAAATATAAATAAAACCAAACTCTCGTGGCAGAGTCCTGACAGTAGCCTCCCCCTAAGGAGCGACTACCAGACGCTCCTCAGGGGAACACACAAGACAAAACCAAAACACTAAACAGACATGAGTCCATGGTAAAAACACAAAACAAAGTCCATGAAACAATGTCTGAAGGCACAGCTCCGCGGGACAAGTCGACCGCGTGAGCTGTGCGGGACGGGACAACTGCGCAGACTGCGGGCGGCCCCGGCCGCGGTGAACGCGCAGGCTTCGGCGGCTACGGCCGCGCTGAACGCGCTGGCTTGGGTGGCCCCGGGCGCGCTGAACGCGCTGGCTTGGGGCTCCGGGCGTGCTGAACGCGCTGGCTTGGGCGGCTCCGGCCGTGCTGAACTGCGCTGGCTTGGGCGGCTCCGGCCGCGCTGGCTTGGGCGGCTCCTGCTGCGCTACACACGCTGACTTGGGCGGCTCCGGCTGCGCTGAACCTGCCGGCTTGGGGAACTCCGGCCACGCTGGACGTGCTGGCCTCGGCGGCTTCGGCCGTGCTGAACGCGCAGACTTCGGAGGCTCTGGTCGCGCTAAACGCGTTGGCATCCGCAACTCCGGCGGCGCTGAACACGCTGACATCGATGGCTCCGGCGGCGCAGAACGCGCTGACACCGACAACTCCGGCGGCGTTGAACACGCCGGCTTCGGTAGCCTCGGTCGCGCTGGACGCGCTGGCTTCGGGGACTCTGACCGCGCTGAACGCTGATAATGAATAATTAACAGGGAGAACAAGGGGGCGGGGACTAGAGACGAGACACCAGAGGCACATGCCACACTAAACAAGGCATGGCCTCCACATGAAACAAGAGACTGTCAGAACTCTGCCATCACAATAAAATATAAATAAAACCAAACTCTCGTGGCAGAGTCCTGACAGTTTTCCTTAGAAAAATTTATTTTTTCTCAACTTAACAAAGAAAGACATCAACATTTTGAATGAGATGGGGGTGAATAAATTATCAGGATTTTTTTTAAAAAAAAGTGGAGTAATCCTTTAACAACATAACCTAGTAATGTACTTACTATAGGGTTAAGATTAGAAATTGGGTTAAGGGTTAGTTAGGTTAGTTATTACTATTCTAATGATATGTCAAATGAAACAAAGTTACTTCAAACTAAAGTATTAATAAAAATACATTAAATGTTTAACCTCTAGTAAAAGTAAGCCTAATTTTCTTAGTTTGTTCCCTTACTGTACTGTATGTGTATTTTAAAGGCGGGGTGCATGATCTCTTAAAGCCAATGTTGACATTTAAATTCACCTAAACAAACATGCCCCTACCCCAATAGAATCTGGGCCTTCTTTTGATAGACCCGTCCCACAAATACGCAACCCAGGCAACAATGTCGATTAGTAGACACACCCCTTACTGCTGATTGGCTACAAGTGTGTTTTGGTACTTGGCCTGACTCCCTTTTTCAAAGATTTTTTTTAAAACCATGCACCCCGCCGTTAAGTTTATGCAAAAATTAATGTGCTTCTTGTAACATTTGAGATAGAAAAAATGTAAATATTTGTATTAAGTATTGTGATTCAGATGCTGATCTTATAGAGAACAAAAGCATTTAAATGGCTTACTGGAGACAAGTGGTTTATATTGCAGGAAATTTGCACATAATAATTCTGTCAGAACTTTGTCAGTGTAAACACACATTCACTTAACTTTACCTCTGACTACAGAGTTAATATATACATATATAAGTATATACACTCGATTTTCACACTGAAGAGTTCAGAAGAGATGCACCTTCACCTAAAATGGCCCCATTCGCTCTCACTGTGTACACACATTTAAGTCAAAAGACTTTCATACAGAAAATTAAGAATTCACTCATTGCCGTTTAATGGCAAAACATTTAATAATGAAAAAGAATACAACAATTAAAACAGAGTCTATGTGTCCTTGCTATACATGCTCCTCAATCATTTCAATGACATTGTGAGTAATTTAAAATAATTAAAACCAATGACAAATCCAGTAATTCTACAGCATATAATCAGAGAAAGATAGAGCAAGTACGACTTTATTTTTTTGAACACAACAACAAAGTCATAATTCATTAAGGACAACATTAATCCACATTTTCCATAGAACAATGTCACAATAGTTCAAGGAAAGAGGCTGTTGTGCGTATGGTCAAACCAAAAGCACCTGTTCCCCATTAACAGACTGAAGCCATACATTTCCATTTAGCAGCAGCTCTTAGGGTTAAGTTGCTAATAAATCAAACTATTATTTAATTCATTTTGGGTGTAAATCGAATTTCTTTAAATGGGGTATTGCACATGACATTACCACGTTGAATGTATTATATGCATAATATTTATTTTATAAAATTGATGGCAAAATCACATCATGTAATTTGATTTTAATTATAATGTTTTGTGAGTTCACAGGTTCTGACTGCACATTACAGTCCATCCCATACACCAAAATACACCCTAAAAACAAACAAGTGGATCTCAAATTGAACAACAGAGTTTAATTTATTTACCCAATGATTCGTTTTTCAAAGCGCAGATAAATCCAGTCAAACCAAGCACAGAAGCTTTCATTGACCCAGAGTACAGATGCAATATCTCATAAAAACAACTCTGTACTGTTACGATAACCATCCAAACAAGCCGCTTTCCCAGTGTTGTATCAATTGATTCAGGCTTAGAGCTCATTTATCAGTTTGTGAGCTGCCTTCAGGTCATAGCAGTGCACCAGGCTGAAAGAAAAAGAGGAGGAAGATCATTCATGCGGAACGGTGTTGTTTCTATCAATGCAGACAATGAAGAAAGCATGTATTCGTTTTGCATGCATTGTTTTTAGTCACTCCTGACCAAACTTTCACTTTGCTTCTTTCACTCCGAGGGGTGTTTTATTTTATTTTGGCATACTGTGAGGGGATCCTGAGCCTTGACAGATGTCCTCTAATTAATCAAAGCAATCAATGGACGCTGGTTGGCTGAAAGGAAGACTGCACGTGCCAACACCTGTTGCCCAAACAATACCCACTGCTTCATACATGCAAGTGCATGCATAAATAATTAGCAATGCATTTTCTGCATACTGCATAGCTTGTATACAAATGTCTTAACATTTCACTTGTCTGATATGTTTGGTATATGTGTCACACCGAAAACGAAAGGTCAAGTAGAGAGCAAAGCATGATGGGATTCTGCCTTGTCTTTTTTGCATTTATGCAAATGAAGTAGGTCATTATGCACATTTTAAAAAAATCACATAATGTGCACAGTATACATTGTATGCTATTCTGAACATATAGTATTTAATATCAGTTTGTATGCATGTTTCTCATCGGTGGACACTGACACAGGTATAGCAGGAATCCTTTGAATACCATTATTTCAGGGATGCATGCATGAGGTGAATATGTTACAGTGTGCTGCATTTGTTGCTATGGTGATCAGTTTGATGTGAATTTGCCTTTGTTTCATATTTACGTGTGTCAAGGGGAGAAGTCAGTATATTATCTCAGCAACACACGAGGATTTAAATGGCTTTCTTCTCGCTTCTCATTAACATAAAAGTGAATTTAACTATTTAGCCTACTCAATTCATGAAGATCCTGTTGTTTGCATATAAAACAGTAACAGATACTTAGAATCTGAACATTCAAAATTCAAGCAAGCTGTCTTGAAATTCACAGATGTATGATTATATTTGATCCAGCTTTTAAAATCAGAGATATTAGGAAATGTGAAATACTTTGAATCTGAATACAAACACGTTAGAGGCAACAATGTTTCTACAGATGTCGTTAAAAAAAGGGGGTTTGCAGCATGCATTCATGCAAAAGTAATAAGATAAATGTAGTTTGTCTTTTTGAAAGTGATGTGATTGTCAAGCCTATTCTCAAAATGTGCTTTTAACCTATACCAGTGAGTAATTGATACACACACACAAACACGCGCACACACACAGCAGTGGGCAGATATCACTGCAGCGCCTGGGGAGCAATTGAGGATAAGGTGCCTTGCTCAAGGGCACCTCAGTTGCAACCTGCCAGCCTTGAGACCCAAACCAGCGACCTTCGGATTACAAGTCTGTCTCTCTATCCCCATTAGGCCACGACTGCCTGTTGTGCTGACAATATTTATGCTTTAACTTAATGATTATTTTTTACATGTTTGCAGCTCATTATTTTATTTTGTTTGCTGATTGCCAGTATTCATCATTATTGTGATTTGTGTTATTGTGTTTTTTCAATTTTTCGAAAATTAAATGTAATTATGATGTGTGAATTTTTACATTTTCTCAATTTATTTATTTACACTGTAGATCCTGCATGCAGAGAGATTGTGATGTTAAAGTCTTGGAGAGTCTTACCTATGCACCAGACTGTGCATCAGACCATATGAATGCCAAGTTTATAATTGGTCTTGTTGTGAATTCCCAGTGCTCAGAACAGACTCATTTGGCCACAATCCTGTCAGGTGGCCATTGTGAAATAGAAAGTTTAATGAAATAGACGGATGCTTGCTCACAGTGGGAATGGAAATATGTGCGTTTATGCATGAATGTGTTTGGGGGGGAGAGAGAGAGAGAGAGAGAGAGAGAGAGAGAGAGAGAGAGAGAGAGAGAGAGAGAGAGAGAGAGAGAGAGAGGGAGAAAATACCTAGATTTGACATTTTCTGAGAATATGAAAATATGAATAGTACTTGCCTGCTGGGCTGTTCAGGGTGTTTGCTGGATGCTGTGCACCTGTAAGTCACGTAAGTCATGGCACTAGCAATACCAATGTTCAAATTTCAAAGAATATACCAATTGAAAAGCAAGTATACATTAAATGCACGGAAGTCACTTTGGCTGCCAAATGCATACATGTAAATGGTGTTGCTATGCAGTTTCACTATAAGCTTTTTTTAGCAAGGTTCACAAGGTTCTTCTGTGTGGTTTATAGGTAGTGACTAAGGTTGCAATTATTTAATCTCTTTTATCAGTCTGATAGTTAATAATAGCACATGTCTATTCAACAAGCCTCAAGATCTGTGGTATCACATACAGTATATCAGTAGCACAAACAAATACTATAATTGTGATAGTATGCAAAGTTTAAAACCATGGTTTTACTACAGTAGTAAAACCATGGTTAATTTTCATAAGGGGGGTCCTTAAAGTCACCATGAAACGGAAGTACCAATTGTCTTGTTTTCCCCGTGGTGACGTTAAACCGAGTAAAACAGCTTCTGAAATGAAAAAAGTTAGGGCTGGACTTGAATTCATCAACCGGGAACTGATTAGACAGTTTGAAGTTGGGTCATGTTGCTATTTCCTAATCGCTGCGGACCGGAAGTAAAGAGAGATCGTTTCAAAAAGGGGGAAAAGATTTGTGTTTTTGATTTAAGATTATGAGGGCACATGAATTAAAAAATAATAACAATGAAGCTCACAGATAAATCATTTGTAAAAAAATACCACAATACCACCATTTCAATTTCATTGCGAGAATAAAGATCAAGATAAATACGAAGAATAGACTATACTCTAAAAAATTATTATTTTTAACCCAGCATTGGGTAAAACAGGGACAAACCCAGGCCGTTTGTTAAATTACAACCCAGAAAATTTTATATTTGACCCAACAATGGGTTAAAGCAACCCAGCATTTTTGTTGAAACAACCCAGCATTTGTTAAAATACAAACCAAAGAAGCTGGGCTTGTCCCTTTTGACCCAACGCTGAGTTGAAAATAATTGTGTTACTTTTTCATGGAAAGTAATGCTTACGTTACTTTTTAGATACTTTTGCGTTACTTTTTATTGGCTGAGGCTTGATTTCTTTCAGGCCTTGCATGTGTTTTTATGACTTAAATGTTCTGCATTCAGAAATTGCATATTTTATCACAAAAATGTCGAGCTCTGGCCTGCCATCTCAGTTTCCGACTCAAACTTATCACAGGTGTGTACGCATAGAGTGCATAATGTGACTACGTTTAGTTTAATTCAGTACATATTTTTAATTTAATTTAAATCGAATTATTAAACTAAAAAAGTAACTTGCATTACTTTTTTGAAAAAGTAAGTCAAATATTAATGTGTACATTTAAAAAGTAATGCGTTACTTTACTCGTTACTTCACAACAGTAATGTTATAACGTAATGCACGTTACTTGTAATGCGTTACCCCCAACACTGGACATGACGTGATGACGATGTATGTCACGTGATGTATCAACATAGAGGATGTAGCACGTCCAAATCACATTCATACTACCAGGATTCATACTATACAGTACCTACTGTTTTAACGATCAGTAAGTAGGTACTTCATCTCATTCAGTATGTACTATACAATATGCGGTTTCGGACGCAGCCCTAGCTTTTTGTAAAGTGTAGGAGACCAATAACATGCCTGATCCTTTGGTTATTTTAATAGTTCCTTACTTTGGGTGTAGTCACTGTAAAAAACAAAAATGCAGCATGAAGTTGGACTGAGAAATGAGGCACATTGGTTAGTTAGGCAGTTTTAATTTAAACTACTTGTTACTTTTAATGCTAATTTTAACTTGGTTATGCAAGTCAATTCAACCTACTATTTTAAGTTTTGACTTGTGATAAGTTGACATAACGTATAAAAACAAGTTGAAAAATATTTGTTGATTTTATATCAAATTTTATGTGATTTCTTGATATTTATGATTTGGCTGGCATAGTTTAAATATTGAAATAATATTTTTCTGCCTATATGAATATTTAAACAAACCGCTGCTAGGCTGCAGGTAGACACCGGATATTGGGTGATTTGAATATATATATATATATATATATACACTGTAAAAATACACATAATTTTTGTCAAATCAACATATAGTTTTGATGTTACTTTAACTTAAAAAAATAAGTTAAACAATTTCATCTTGATTTTATAAGCTATGTCAACTTATCACAAGCCAAAACTTAAAATAGTAGGTTGAATTGACTTCCTGCATTTTTTACAGTGTAGATATATCACCAGCTGCTTTGTATTTATTTATTACAACCAGAGAATGAAAAGTACTACTTATGTGAAGTAGTAACTCCAACTTCACATCTGATAAAATGTAAACTTTTGTTGTTTTAATATCATGACAGGAGAAAAAAAGTGTGGGTTGATTTCCTGGAATATAAGTTGACAATAGCTTCTCTCTGTCTGCGGTTCTGCTTTGGAGAAGAATTCATAAGTGTGTGTGTAACTTACCGCAGATCAGGTCTGCTTACAAGCTGCTTATAAGTTGTCTTCCAAAGCAGAACCACAGAGGGAGGACATGTACCTTTGTCAACAAATATTCCAGTAACATCAACCCAGACTTTTCTTTGGTTTCTGGCCACATTAGAGACAATTGTGTGTTTTGGGTATGTTTGTCTGGATGAGCCAACCACGAGATTCGTTTCTTCCCACAAACGCATAACTGAACTGCTTCAGACGTTTCCTTTCTCATTTTTCTAACAATCCCCAATTCACTACTTCATACTGTTCCTTACTTTATTTACTGTCTAAGAAAGACAGTCTTGTTTTACAGACATATTTTCTGTCATGATGTGAAAGATTTGTTGTTGTGGCATATTTAATTCCCCGCTATCTCGAAAGAGTAATTTTCAGATTGAAAAAGTCTGGAAGAGGATAAGTTGCCACATTTTGCCATTGAATTTGGCTTGAATCAAATTAGGACTTGGACACTTTGGCTAATTGCAAATTAGAAACCTGGAGCATGTGTAGAGAGCTCAAATAGACCATTTTTTTTATTCATCATTACCAGTACTAAGAAGCGAGCCAAGAAATCACACGAATGACTGGCATTTCCCAATGCAGCGCTTTGCATGGACGAAAACATCTAAAATCCAGACATACATACCTGTAAGGTGGCTTGGAGAATGTCTGAATCCTATTTTAAAACATAATGTGATTTCCAAAAATCGCAAAATGTGTTTTATTTTAGCTTTGTGTCTTGGTTTAAATGGAAATGTATGGTGTATATTACTCTTTTGAGAGTATCAACAGAACAGGGCAAACGTAAAAATGTCATTTCGTCTAGACCGGCTACATGTAATTGAATTCAAATGAGAACTCTAAAACTAAATGAGAAATATTTGTTTCCAAGGTAACATACAACCTGTTGCATTGCATTCTGAAAGCTATTCTTAAGCGGACCAAATGATTCATGGTCAAAAAGTTCACCAAAAAAATCATGCATTTACAAAGTTTTCAAAATGTTGTTTACCGGGGACTGTCAAGCTTTAAACAGAACATAAACTCCCAATGGATATTTCAATTGATCTTTCAGATCACAGGTTTTTGGACAGTAAAAAATGTTGGACTGTTCATCACACAAACCTCTAATATGATTTCAGAAGACTTAAAATACAAGCTATGTCCAAAATTAAGGACTGGATTGAAGGACGCAGCTTCGGAAGGCCATAAAATGAACTGAAATAGACCGTCTAGCCTATGGAGGCCCCTTAGTTGCATCGGCTGTTATTCCCTCCCACAGCACCTGTCGGCTTGACACATCAGAGACGTTTCTGACTTATTAAAATTCATTTGGAAACAGACAAAAAAATCCGTGAACGGCCTTTTAGTCACACTGTTGTGACGCAATTGTTCTTGGAATGCAGCCTTCGAATTGCGACACAGCTAGAGTCAAATGTACAACTTTTAATGTGCTTTTCTTTTGAACTATTTTGTAAATACCAGTATACTTTAATATGAGGGTGTGTACATAATGACAATTATTTTTTACAAATATTGCTTTTGGACACTGTTTATCCACTTGCAGTGTGGTTTAATGAGTCAAACAGATACCACTCTGATGTATGCAAGCCATTAATCTGTTTTGTTGTCACCCCATCCGTTGACAAAGAGCCGACTTCACGTGCCAACAGTCCGAAAACAATGAGGGGCGTTTGGACGAGAAAGCTCTCAAACAAAAGAAGGAATTTCACACTTCAGTGTGCAAGGCAAAATATACGATTAAAAAAACCTGGCCACAATCCTAAGCAAACAAAACCGAGTCTGCCTTTTCTACGTTTTCCAGCAGAAGAAGCCAGTGGAGGAATCTGGGCCTTGTGATATTTATCGAAGCTTGAACAGCCTTCTTTAGACCGCATCTCTGTGACCCTTTCTCTTCCGCCATAATGCAATTTCTCCATAACAGCTTGCATGGGTTGGATAATCTCCTTACCATATGGACAGACTGATAGATACTAAGTGGCATGCGCTAACCTTTCTGGCAAAAAGTAATTGTAATTTATGACATCGAACCAATAGTTTCGTGGACAGAGCATGTCTCGTTTTGTGTTGCGATAAATACGAGATGGCGTATCGTGTTTCCCGCCCATTCCCTTCTTAATCAAATCGCATGAAGGGCTTCAGACCCCCCAACGTTCAAACAGCCTTGGACTCTTTGACCATTCAATGTAGTAATGCTTTTAATTGAGCTAAGAAGTGGGCCGAGAAGCCCCGGTAATGAAAGTTTATGTGACGTGTTGAAAGCATTCCCCCATTAGTGGGCTGATGGCAGACCCTTATTCAGGATTGTGGATGTCATAAACCAAAGGAACAATGGACGAGCATCTGGTGCTCGGCCATCCTGAAGGTCTCAGATTCTACAGCCTATTGTCTTAACACCTGTGTGTATATTTGAGTTTGCAAAGCATTGGCTTGTAATGCTCTCAGCACGGTTCCTAGTCTCGCATAGCCAGACCTTTGGTAATATAGGGGCTGGGATTCATTCTGGCTGAAAAACACAAACTAGCACCATTTCTTTTTATTTAAAAGTAGTAAACCGAATAAGACAGACAGAAGAACAGTTTGTGATCGTGCAGAAATACCAAAAAGTGTCAGCGTGCCAAAATCAGGTTCTTGCCAACAACAATACTTTCTCCGTTCTACCCCCTTTGTAGCTGCTACTGACAGTGATGTGTACCTGTCACTCGACCGTCTATTAATATCATCCATGTGTTGCGTGTGAGTATCCGCAGAAGCTTGCTGTTGGAAAGAAACTGGGGTGTCGTCAAGACAAAGAGAGTCACTCTATCTCTTGGTACCCGGCCCAATTTCACATACCACCTCCAACAAGATTAGCATTTGTTAGCCGGGAATTTATAGCAAGTGTCAGCCCGCTAAATCCACAGCCCTCACTTCTATACTGCAGGGAGGCTGGAATTTGAGCACCTGTGTAACTATAAGGACACGGCTAAAAGCCATCAGTCAAAATAGCTTATCGCTAATGCCAAGCAGGACGCTTCAAAGACATCTAGAGTCACTGAATGCCAGCTGGCTTATATTTACACTGGACTGGAACATCACAATGGTTTCAGAGTCTATAAAAGTAGTGGTTTTGGTTTGTTATTCAAAGGTGGAGATAGTTAACTAGCCTACAACCCTGCACAAAAAATGAAGGGTTGATGCCATAAAGAAACCATTTTTGGTTCCCCAAAGAACCATTTAGGTATTTATTTTACACCCATTAAGTAGGAAACCTGTATCTTCTTTAAGGAAGCATGTGTAATACATTGGATGATAAAGGTTCTTTATAAAACCAAACAAATCAACAATTGCCAAAAATGGCAGCTTTACTTAAAACAGACAGAAGAAAAAAGTTTAAACCTTGGCTGAGAAGGTTTTCATCAATCAAGAACAAAGTTGGAAGTTCAAAGACCATCAGATATCATTGTAGCACCAGCCATAAATTAGGTCGCCCCATGACATGTTTCACAAGAAAACCCAAAGTCTTTTGGTTCTACAAAATTTCAAACAACTTTTGAAAGCTTAAATGTGTGTTTTTTTTTTAAGTGTACCACTGTTAATAATTTATTCTTGCTACCTTAAAAATGAGTAAGAAAAAACGTTAGCACATACCTTTTGCATTTATTCTGGATTAGCTTTACAATCTAAATTTAGGTTTGAAAGCCCAAAGCAAAGTACAGACCCACTCAAGATAACATCATTTGTGAGTTAGAGCAAAGTGTGCTGCCACAGTAAATCGGGTTTATGGTTCTGAATTTACCTTCCTTTACCGAAAATAAGGCATCCCATTAAACTGAAAGGCCAATTATATATAGGCCTGCATTGTCACTAAATGATTAGCATATTCAATGGTTTTTAGATCATATTTAGATATAGGCCTACTAAAATACTGTTGAATGACCATGATCCCATGTCAATAAACATGAATATTCTCAGAAAAAAATTGACAAAAGTTGTCACTGAGACGGTACCTTTCAAAAAGGGTCTAATAAGTATTTCGGTACAGTAAGATAGCCTTAAAGTACCAGTATGAACCTTTTAAGTACAAAAGTGTAGTTTACCACCCCAGTGACAACTTTTGTACCTTTTTGTACCTTTCTTTCTGAAAGTGTAGTTTGGTACTTTTGGAAGTCTAGACTTTGACAACTGGTGCTGTAGTTGTCAACTTAAAGGGCCATTTCATCGATAGGAACATTAATCTTTATGGAAAGTGAGTCATATTTGTAGTCAAAATGTAACATAAATGTAGAATTTTGTGCCTATTTGACCGAGAAAAGACAAAATGTGACTTTAGAGCACATTTGTATGAAAAACTACAACTCCCACTATGCACCACAATGCACAGCTCTGCAAGCCACTCCCATTAATCGGAACACGGCTAAGATATGATATTGTGTACATAAATGCCACGTTAGTAAAACAAAGAAAATAGCCATCACCACTGTGTCTGACTGACACCAATCATGATTTACTTTTAAACGTGATGTTACATTGTGTTACACACAATAACACTCTGGTCTGGTGTGTAGCAAAGTCTTATTCAAACAGTAACGTGCGGTTTCAGATCCCAGTACAAATGTCTTTTCAAGTAGTTAAAAAGGGTATGCATTTTAAATGTTTATTTAGTTTTACCAATTTTCTTTTTGTCTCTTGTTTACTTTAATTACATTTGTGTTATATTGGCCTCACTGCTCTCACAATATAGACATATAAAACCCCGCTCAGATATGCCATTGTGTATATAAATGCCACCTTAGTATAACAAAGAAAATAGAAACACTTACTTTAGTTAGACGTCCGTTTATCCCTGCATCCTCCACACAAACGCGTCCCCTGCACAATATCTCCACAGACGCGCTGCCTCAGCTCTTGGAGCTTGTGCTCGTAAGCCGAAACACGTCTTTTAAATAAGCACACGCCCAGAAACATTAACAAAACAAACGTTCATATCCTTATCTGATCCAGAAATCTTACACCGAAAGCACACAGCGCGAGTCTGTCCAAGCTCATATACTCCGCAGCGCGTTTGCTCGGAAGCCGAAACCCGTCTGTGAAATAAACATGTCCAAATGCGCGCAAAGTTGCTCTCTTGCCTGAAAACCTTTACCAAACAAACGTCCATATCCTTATCTGATGCAGAAATGTTATAAAGAAGCCACACAGCGAGAGAACAGGCAAGCTTCTCTACGCAGCAGAGGCCGATGGTTGCTGTGTCTTCCACAGGCTCCTCTACCCAGCCGACGCCCAGGCTCCGGCTTCTCCTCGGGCTTCTGTTCCTCCATCTGCCTCAGCTCTTTGCTGTATTGTGGCTCATAAAGGTGCAATGAACAGCGGATTAGAGCATCACGCTTGCGAAATCACCCTCTTCTATATCATATTGATTAACTTCCACTGTTATTGTAACATGAAGTCTGACTCGCTCCACAACTTCTGTTTAGCTTAGCTTAGCATAAAGATGGCGGCTGATTGTTTTTTCCATCTGTGTTTGTATATTTTCGTAAGTCCCACCTACTGATCTGTAATAGGTCTGTAGTGTGAGTGTGTCCCACCCATAGCCCCCACCTTGGAAAAATGAGGAATGAGTGTCTGTAGTCTTTCACACTCAATAGAGATACAGGATTTCCTTCTTTCAATGACGCAAAATGACAATTTTTACATCATTGAAAGAAGGAAGTGCCTCACTAAAATCAGTATTTCTCCCCTCTCAGGGGAAACTGAGGGAATGATGCACGACCATTCAAAAACATGACTGGGGTTCTAACGGTACAAAGCTTAATGCAAATGGGTGAAGTTTCCCTTTAATAGCAATCAGCCAATCCTAGCTTCGACTAACTAAGCAACTACTTAAATATTTCAAAACAGTTATTCAGCTGTTTTTTTATCTATTTCTAATTATGAGTTTAGTTACGTTTCACCATTAAAGGATTAGTCAATTTTCTTAAAAAAAAATCCAGATAATTTACTCACCACCATGTCATCCAAAATGTTGATGTCTTTCTTTGTTCAGTCGAGAAGAAATTTAGTTTTTTGAGGAAAACAATTTAGGATTTTTCTCATTTTAATGGACTTTAATGGACCCCAACACTTAACATTTTTTTAAACGGAGTTTTAAAATACTCTAAACGATCCCAAACGAGGCACAAGGGTCCATCCAGCGAAACGATTGTCATTTTTGACAAGAAAAATAAAAAATATGATCTTTCAAACCACAACCTTACGTAATACGTCATCACGTCAAGAGGTCAAGGATGACTATGCCCCAGTGTTTACAAGTGTGGAGTAAGAGGACCGTTCCAACATTATTGTATCTCGAATGATACTAATTAATGTCTTTGTGTCAGTTTATTGTTTAAAATGGTCCGCAAATGTGCGTTTCATATATGTAACACGTGACCTTTCTACGTCACTACGCAATTACGTTAGGTCGCGCTGGCGCTTCCCAGGACCGAAGATAGATGAGAAGTTGTGGTTTAAAAGTGCATATTTTTTATTTTTCTCAAAAAAACATAATTTCTTCTCGACTGAACAAAAAAGACATCAACATTTTGGATGACATGGTGGTGAGTAAATCATCTGGATTTTTTTTTTTAAGAAAATAGACTAATCCTTTAACATACACCTGCCACAACGTGTCACTTCTTCTCTGCTGTCCAGATGCTTGAACAATTCGATATTCTCATGTTTAGCTATTTTGATACGTTTTCCAGCTTGGTTTCCTTATTATTTTCCCCCTTTCAGCTTGTAGCACTTTTTTCATCATTTAAATGAGCGCTCATTTAAATACGTACTGCTTTCACACTGCAAGTGAGTATAATAGTGTAATGTCTTTGTTTAATCAGTTGTACTACCCCGTGCTGTACCATATAACTGAAGCATTGTGCAATGAAAGACGAACACTAGGCAGAGGCAAAAATTATTACCACATTTTAAAACCACATTTTGCTAAAGCAATGAATTGCAATTACCCTAAAAGAGTATTAGATTTTGGGCTATAACTTGTCCTTGACTGGCTTTGCTACTGACCTTAATGGTACTTCAAATCATGTGACTTGTTCAGAAGAGGGTGATCATATGATTTAAGTGATTGAACTAACCAGAGATGGAGACAGAGCGCAGTTATGCAAATTTGAAAACCACGCCCACCGGGGGGGAATTCAATCCAACCGTCTCCATTGACTTTGTATTGCGAGAAGCCGCCTCCTTGTCATTTCTGGCTTATAATAAAAAACTGAACAATGCCTAAAAGCTGCTGTGTGAAAATATGTACAGCTAACAAGCCAAAGAACCCAGAAATAAGTTTTTATAAGCTGTCGAGCCGTAAAACCCAGCCTTTAAGGAGAATAAAGTGGATCGCCGACTACGTTTCTCCCTAGTGGACGCAGTTCTACTAATAGAAGTACTATGAAAAGTTGCCTGTGTCCATTTTTGTGTCTTTAAGCGCTCGTTTTTTGGGGTCGACAGCTTATAAAAACTTATTTACAGATTAAACTTAAAAACAGAATAATACCTAAAAGCTGCTGTGTGACAAGGTGTACATCTAACACGCCAAAAAAATAAATAAATGTTTTTTTATGAGCTGTCGACTTCAAAAAACGAGCGTTTAAAGACACAGAAATGGAAACAGGCAACTTTTCATAGTACTCCTATTAGTAAAACTGCGTCCAATAGGGGGAAACGTAATCGGCGATCCACTTTATTCTCCTTAAAGACTGGGTTTTACGGCTCGACAGCTTATAAAAACGTATTTCTGTGTTCTTTGGCTTGTTAGCTGTACATATTGTCCCAAAGCAGCTTTTAGGCATTATTCAGTTTTTTGTTATAAGCCAGAAATGACAAGGAGGCGGCCTTTTGCAATACAAAGTCAATGGAGACTGTTGGATTGCTTTCCCCCCCGGTGGGCGTGATTTTCAGGTTGTGATGCGCTGCGCTCTGTCTCTATGGGACATGATAAAAAACAGATTTAGAGACCATATAGCAACATGCTAAAAACTACATAGAAATGACTGAGCAACCAACATCAACACTTCAAAATCATGGTCTTGTGATAGAATGTACTTTAGTGCAGTAACTGGACATTTCTGTTGAGTTCAAATTATTTTTTTTATTTTGCTTAGTGAAAATTGTAGGAAAAATGGGGAAAAGGAAGGAAATTAAGAAATTGCTAAAATGGTAAAGGTTAATAACTCCTTTTTTGCACACTTTCCACTGTAAATGACATGCCAAAAATGTGAAGGAAACCATTAAGACACTCTCACGAGGCATTCAGTCCAGCAGGTGTTCCAGAAATAAAATTACTCTTATCCTGGGGAGACTTACAAATGAAGAACAAACTTTCTTCAGACATTTAAGTGAGGCAGTAACCTAAAAGTTTTTAACTTTATTTCGCTAATCAACAGAAAACAAGCAGCGCACATTGACAGTACTAGCTGCTATAATTTATTATTTATCTGGTTCTTTAATTATTATAAAACCCAAGTGAGATTATATGTGTACAGTCTTTGTTTTAAATTGATTTTAAGCTTTTGGTTTTGGATTTTACTGTTTTCTTATGGCTGACACATGTTTAACACATTACATTACACTCTCCAAAAACAGAAAACTTTGTATGCATTGGGGGGCTGAAAATGCAAACTTTTGAAAACAAATTTTTTTTTATTTTTAATACCATTGTTGTAATGTAATATCATGCATTTTGTGCATTTTATGCAGACTAGTATGATTCTAAGTCCAGATTTTCCTGCCATTTTCACACTTTATAATCACTCGTAGTAAAATTATCCTCATTGTCTGTCCAAGCAAAATTGCTAGATGTTTTCCATCTTGATTGTTTGTATTTATCTCTTCTACAAGAATACGTAATTGGTATGTGCACAGGTGCATAGTGTTTACAAAGTGACATCGCCACCAACTGTGGATTTGTGTGAACAGGAATCGTTTGTATGCGATTTTTTTCAAAAACACAATCACATTTTTTTTTTGTTTTTAGTACATTGTTTTTGACTTTGCATGTGCTCATATAGTGATGACTTTGAATCTGGTTCATGACAAAAAATATAGTAAAAACTTTACATTTTTATTACACTCCATGCTTGTGCTTTGTTATTAAAGGCAGCTTAGGCTATTTTGTGTAAAAAATACAATAAAACACAATAAAACACAATAAAAACATGATAACATAATAATAAACATGTTTTGACAAAAAAAAACTGAGTTATCTCGTTTTGGAACCAAACCTATATTTATCCTATTTATTTAGACCCGAACTTTGATTTCTCTTTTTTTTCAGATTTCTTCCAGCTATTTTGGGGCTAGGAAGAACCAATAAAAAAAATAACCAAATAGTTTTCTTTGAACATGAAGCAGTGTAATTGTCCATGTTTGTGTACAACAGGTTCCAGTTAAACAGAATTAAATATTATGGTGCAAACACCAACAAAATGTGGACATCTAGGTCTTATGAGGTTAAATATATATATATAACCTCATAAGACCTGGATGTCCACATTTTGTTGGAGTTTGCACCATAATATTTAATTCTGTTGTAGTTTAATATACAGTTGTAGAAAAAAACAAGAGACCACTTCAAATTTATTTTGAGTTTTTCTATAGACCGTTTCAGCAGTAACAACATAAACAAGCGGCTGCACGTAGCTTCCGGTAAACTCTGCTAAGAATAAATAACAACAAAGTTCTTTAAACGTAGTTTATTTATATAACAAGCAAAAAAACAACACATAGATTAGCTAGGAAACCAAAACATTTGTTATTTTCGACGAGGCATTTGTTCAAGAGATCAGTTTAGCAACTAGTCAGAGCATTAAAAAAACGAAACCGGAAGTAAGGTTCGGATCCAGACGTGTATCACGTGCTTCCAATGAAACCGTCTATAAGTTAAATTATTTTTGTTTCATTCTGTCAACTACAGACAACATTTCTACCAAATTCCTAATAAAAATAATGTTTTTATTTGCATTTATTTGCAGAAAACTGAAAATAGACAAACTAACAAAAAGATGCAATGTTTCAGATCTTGAATACTGCAAAGAAAACAAGTTTAAATTCATTTCCAAACAACACTATTCTACAAGGCCGTAACCATACCTTAAACATTGAAGGGACAACAACATTTAGGTCTATATGCATCTATTTAAAAAAAAACATAAAATATTGGGGGGGGGGCATTTTGCCCGTTTCTGATTATTGGGGGGACATGTCCCCCTTACTGTCTATTGCGGTACGGCTCCGCAATACTAATGTTTTACATATATTTTAGGATCTATTAAAAAATCAATGAAAAATTAAAAAATGTATTTTTGATGGAATAACCCATTTTTCATGTGCATGCTCTGCTCTCAGTCTTTTACATTGCTGTTGGATGACTTTAGCACTCCTGTGGTTTGCTTTTGTTGGACTTCAACAGAATGAAATGGTCACAGTACACATAGAAATATGAATTTAATGCAAAATGCTGTATGTCATCTGTTGAAGGCACGGCACTGGACCATAAATTCTTCGTCCAGTCATTGCATTCGGTCAATGCACTCTAAAAGCAGATTTCATGTGTTTGTTTAGCAGAAGATCTTATACTTTTCAAGCTAGCTTGCTATGGCTAAATTGCCTATCCTATCTTTAACTTACATGTATATAACTTTTACTTACAACCTTGATGATTAAAATAAAGTTCCAAAACATTTGTCAACTACCAAACTCTTTACACACAGTACAGATCTTTTATCTATTAAACCATCATGAAAACTTCTAGACAAAGACCCTGGTTTCATTTTTTTAGTCATCCAGGACCTCAGCTGTTTGTTTACGGATCAAATTAGTTGCCTTGGTGATGGTGAAGCGGATCCGACTGTAGAGGTCTCTGCGCTCTTATACTGCAGAGCTGATTGTCTGCGTTGAGAGGCATCTTCAGTTCAACACAGATGACATACCGCTGTGATTCCAGCCTGTGTGATTATGGTATGTTTTTCAGAGATTTCTGTGTTGTCCTGTGCTCTCTAATCAGTCTCCTCTTCGCCTCTCTTGGCCTTGTCTGTGTAATTGGCTGTGGTATTGAACATACAGAACAGACGGCCTAATTATCCCATCTTTAGCTTGGACCACGTGCCTCTTTTTAGAGCCTGTTGCTCCATGAATGCGACCCCATTTTTTGGAACTGGTAAAACAGGTAGTGTTCATGCATGTTCACACAGGCCAGTGATTTTATTTTGAGTCCCTCAGTAATTGACTTGATTTGTTGCAAAACATTTCTGAGAAGTCACTTTTATGAATTCTGAATCATTTAAAGCCCTTCCGCTAAGAATTATAAAGCAAAAAAATCTCATTTGAAAAGAAAAAAAACAACTTACATAAATAAGTCAACATCACGTATCAACTAATTGGTTGTCAGACAACTGGTCGACCACCCTGACACATCTCTGCTATAAAAACAGTCCTGCCGGTTCTGTGTATGCCTCAGGTTTGCTTTGCCTTTCTGACCTCACATCTAGTGTTTGTTTCAGTGATAAGCAATCATCCAAATTTTACCCTCATGTCCAATTGGAGTGGTCTGGTGGGACACAGCTGCTAAGAGCACCTGCAGCCACTGACCGACCACAACCCTTCTATAAAGCTGTGAGCGTGGCATCTGTTTGGCAAAAGATTAGGCTGCTGGACAGACGACGACCCCTGCGGCAATGAATGAACCGGGTCTCACAAGTAAGCAAAGTCCAGTGAATGTGGGATCTCCGGGGCTTTTTCTCTGCTCATAGCTTTTGTAACCAATATTAACATTTGTTAGTACAGTATGTGTTGTCAAATGTCTGACAATATAACTGTTTATATTTTGCAACACTACAGTTACACTTAAAGCTAAAGTGTGGCCTTTTTCGAGGTTGTCCTGTCCCAGTCTATTTGAATCAACCACAGTATAAGTAAACCATTCATTGGTTGATTTTCTAAAAAGTGTTAAAACTTTGGCTTTGTGTGGCTCTCTGTTTGTTTGAGCATCTTAACTGGTCCAACACTACAGGCACAGATAAGGGAATTGTTATGGTGCGTTCACACTAGACGCGGAAGAGGCGGCACTCACAAGTGATTAAGATGATAAGTCAATGCAAAGACGGGAATAGGAATCCTGTGGTGCGATACTCACGAGTGGCATGGTGTGATCTGCGCAAGTTGGATTTTCATGCCACATTAACGAATCAGGAGCTTGCTCTAGCAGTGACGTGATTACAGGAAGCAAGCAGAGGCAAAAAAACAAAACAAAAATGGAGGACAATCATTATAGCTACACGAGACATCCTAATACTTTTACAGGAATTAAAAGGATCTTGTTTGGAAGAAAGTGAGTGAGGAGGTTGAACAATCTGGTAAGTTTACTCAATTTGAGTGTATAAGCCCCTCCCATGATGCGAATTTACGCGTGGATGTCTCGAATTACTAGAATTTCATGCGCGAATGAAGCGAGTAAACTCAAAATGTTCAAGCATCCAACTATGCGCGAATAGCGCGTTTTGTCCCCTCTTCTGCGTCTGGTGTGAATGCACAATAAGGCTAATTTGCAGAAATATATATGTATCTTTTTGAAAACCTTCGTACACTGTAAAAAAGTTTGTTCAACTTAAAAAAGGTAAGTTATATGGTTGCCTTAAATTTTTGAGGTAATTGTACTTAAACATTTTAAGTAATATTTAACATATTTTAACAACTTTTTGAGTTAACTAATATTTTTAAGTTGAATTAACTCAAAACATTAAAAGTGGTGTGTGTGAACTTTAGCGGCATCTAGGGGATAAGAATGTAAAATGCAACCAACACCTCACCCCTCAATTCCAAACATGTCGTCGTCTGAGACATTGGTCGTTTCTCAATGTCAAGGATACTTCCTTGGCAGGACTAGTCCTCACTTCCTTCAGAGGCTAGGCGAGTTTCCTCTTAAGCATTCGGAGAACACGTAAATGGAACAGGCTAGCAAGTGAACGTCATTGCGTCAATGAAAGGTGGGCTTTCGGCGCTGCGTGCATAGGATTGTGGGTGATTTCATATTTCATATGCATCCTTTCCTGTAAATGGGATATTTCACGAACAAAGGACTCAGTCCTTGGCTGAAATTCCGAGGATCCTCGACATTCGATAGACGTCAATGACGTAGCATCCTCAAAATTTTGGCTTTCGAGGATCCTTCCTTAACATTGAGAAACGGCTAGTGTAGGGACGAAATGCACTATGTATAGCAGTTTGTCCGTTTAGGGCTACTGTAGAAACATGGCGGCGACTACCATGTAAGGAGACCCGTGGTGTATGTAGATAAAATGACTCAAACTTTATGGTTTTTATTACCCTAGTATATTATGTAAGGTCTTTATACAACACTGATAATATAGGTATGTATATTATATTGCATTTCTGTCAAGAGATCCTTCTAAAAGTTACACAATGCACCTTTAAGGCAACAGGTCACTTACTTTTGAAGTTGAACCAACACATTTTTTACAGTGCATTTTCTTTCCGTGTTAACCATTAGCAATTAACTGGCCAAACAAGTCTTAAAGACCTGTTATGTGTGAAACAACATTTTGCCTGTTGTTTAAGCTTTTCTATATGGTATATCTAAAAAAGTGGTCTAAACATGGGTGTGTTAAAAAAGCGAGGAATGGGCATCGCACACCATTATAGAGCAGGTTGAAAGGCCTACTGGAAGATATTATTATCATGATACCTAAATTGCTTTCCCCTTCCCATTTGTCATGAGCTTTTCCACACATTTTTCTCACCTCTCAGAAAGCGCCGCTGAAATTACGATGGGTAAAATGATGAACCATTTTCCTTTAAAACGCACATGAGGGTTTGGATCTGAAGTACTCGTAAACGGTGATATAAGACATGAGAGCGAGATATGCGGCTATAATATGAAATGATGATGAATATAAAATGAACGCTGAGCTGAAACGAATCTTTATCACTCCCTTTTGTACAACAGCTCTTGTCTAGTTTTACTGCTTGTTTAATGTTTTCCCATATACTGTGAGGACTCATTTTCATTATTTCAATGTTACTCAGGTTTTCTGAGTGATGGAAAGATTAACAAAGAGTTACACAATGTTTAAAGTCACGTGAAGGGAACCATTTAGTCTATGTAATTTTTAAAAATAGGGAAATAGGACTTAATGGAGACTTGATTTAACACATCAAGATATATGTGGTTAAATGTCTGTGCGTTCTGAGGTATAGTGACAGCAAAGTTTAGAGCGTAAGTAGGATTGAGACATGTTGCATACTGGACTCAAACCTGCAAGACAATATGATCATCACAGCTCAGTATGTCTGGTGTGTTAACGGCTCAGATAGCAGGTGCCTTTAGTGACAGCTGTATGAACCTGTCTGTTCAGCAAGAGCTCACCTGGAGGCTTTGAGTGATTTACTGTTAGGGGTTCCTCGCGTGTTCACTTTGAGATGTGAGCCGGGCGGGATGGTAATGGAGCGGAAACTTACAACAATCTCACAAAACAAGATCTCAAAACAAACCGTGATGAGAGGAAAGAGGTGAAGAAGTGGGACTAAGAAAAAGCAAACATTCACTTCACAATAGGTGGCATTCATGCATAGCATGATGCAAAATGAAGAAAATCCCATGAAATGTTTAAGAAATGCTTGAAATGTATGAATCGTGTGCCCCTTGGCAACCTGTTACTTAGTTTAATAGGAAAAATATATGAACTTTTCAGAGATTTCCAACATTTTGATTATACACTCACCTAATGGATTATTAGGAACACCTGTTCAATTTCTCATTTATGCAATTATCTAATCAACCAATCACATGACCATTGCTTCAATGCATTTAGGGGTGTGGTCCTGGTCAAGACAATCTCCTGAACTCCAAACTGAATGTCAGAATGGGAAAGAAAGGTGATTTAAAGCAATTTTGAGTGTGGCATGATTGTTGGTGCCAGACGGGCCGGTCTGAGTATTTCACAATCTGCTCAGTTAGTGGGATTTTCACGCACAACCTGTGTACAACTACCTTTCTGATGTTTGCAAAGAATGGTGTGAAAAAGGAAAAACAACTGATTCAAGCTGATAGAAGAGCAACTTTGACTGAAATAACCACTCGTTACAACCGAGGTATGCAGCAAAGCATTTGTGAAGCTACAACAAGCACAACCTTGAGGCGGATGGGCTACAACAACAGAAGACCCCATCAGGTACCAGTAATCTCCACTATAAATAAGAAAAAGAGGCTACAATTTGCACAAGCTCATCAAAATTGGACAGTTGAAAACTGGAAAAATGTTGCCTGGTCTGATGAGTCTCGATTTCTGTTGAGACATTCAGATGGTAGAGTCAGAATTTGGCGTAAACAGAATGAGAACATGGATCCATCATGCCTTCTTACCACTGTGCAGGCTGGTGGTGGTGTAATGGTGTGGGGGATGTTTTCTTGGCACACTTTAGGTCCCTTAGTGCCAATTGGTCATCGTTTAAATGCCACGGCCTACCTGAGCATTGTTTCTCACCATGTCCATCCCTTAATGACCACCATGTACCCCTCCTCTGATGACTACTTCCAGCAGGATAATGCACCATGTCACAAAGCTCGAATCATTTCAAATTGGTTTCTTGAACATGATACTAAAATAGCCCCCACAGTCACCAGATCTCAACCCAATAGAGCATCTTTGGGATGTGGTGGAACGGGACATTCATGCCCTGGATGTGCATCCCACAAATCTCCATCAACTGCAAGATGCTATCCTATCAATATGGGCCAACATTTCTAAAGAATGCTTTTAGCACCTTGTTGAATCAATCCCACGTAGAATAAAGGCAGTTCTGAAGGCAAAAGGGGGTCAAACACAATATTAGTATGGTGTTCCTAATAATCCTTTAGGTGAGTGTACAGTTATTTTTTGATTACATGTTGCACGCTGCTTTATTCATGCATCTGACGTCATCAGTATCTGTGCACGATCGCGGGCTCCTTGCTGCTGCATTTTGTTATCTGGAATATAAACATCATCAGAAACACTCACAACATTTCTGAAACCCAAAACACATGCTCTGAGGTCAAATTTATAGTGCAAAAATGCGTTTCATCAAATACTTTTTAGAGGATTATAATAATAATGTTTTTTTAGTAATTATATGCTTTTAAATGCATTTGAAATAAAATGTGAAATTAAACAAAAATTGTCAATTACAGCATTATTGTCTTGGCAACGCTGAGCGAGTTCACTGAGTTCACAGCGTTTACTAAGTTTTTCATTCATCTGTAAAACAGCGATAAAATAACTCATGAACGCTTCTTATCTTGTTTCTCTGTGTAGTCTATAAGAATATGTTTTTTTATGTAATTTAACTGACGTCAATAACAATAATTACAGTATGAAGGGTTATAATCAACAATTATCACCAAGGAAAAAGCCTGGGAACCACTTCTCTAAAATATTGCTTTCAAGGTTGTGTACACATTTCTGTTTGGTGTGCATGCTGTGCCCCCTTAAAAATGGTGTGCAGTAAGAGATTGGTTGATAATAAATCCAGAGCCAGGTTGTTTAGGCAAAAAAAATAAAAAAAATAAGGGGCTTGGCGCAAAAGCAAATGTATTTAATTTTAACTAATATATTTTAACATGTATAGTGAGTGAATTAGATATAATGAACTGCTTTTTACTAGATGTCTGAATGATGTAGGTCCTGTGTGGAGTATTAGCTGGCTTGTGAAATAATTGCCCTATTTTGGGTTAAGGCACAAGGTTTTTACAGTACTAAAACTACTTAAGGGACCTTGTCTTGAATGGTGTGGTCGTTTAGCTTAAAACGAGAGTTTTCTGTTAATGGAATGTCCATGCGCTGCATTCTATGCATTTTTAATTGTATTGAATTAATCATTACGAGAGTCCACTCAAAACCTACTAAAGAGAGACTCCATTGGGTCTATACCATAAAATACATTACAGAATATTAATTTGTTCAATGCATTTATATCGTTCCTGAGATTAGATTACAATAATATTAATGGCTATAAAGTTACTTCCTCAGCAGTTCTTTCCATTTCTGTGAAATGCATTGCTCTTTAAAAATGCAAGAGGATTAATAATGTAAAAATAAAACAGTATGGTACCAGTATGGGAAACACTAAATTTGCAATTAAATTAACAACTTTTTAATAGTTATAAATGGATAATAATCAGAAGAATTGAAAAAGCCAGAAATACACATAGCATTAAAGTACATAAAATATTTGTTGTGTTTCAAGATTAAATGGTAATTTTATTATATTAAGCCTTAAAGTTCTGCATAATTAAGGGTGTGATCACTTGACGGACAATTGAACTGCCGCTGCTGTCACCACCGTTGTGATAGGCGCGTCAATGTTTTTTTCCCATTTTGGGTTATTAGCTATAGTGATGCGCGGCCAAGATGTGGCAGGTTTCGCCAACTATTGGCAATGGGTGACATCACAGACACTATCCCTATTTTTACAGTTTACACGCAAGATGATTCAGATAAACATGCAACAAACTTATAATTGGCTTTTAGGCGGGGTGCATGATCTCTGAATGTCAGTGTTGACATTTGAAATCACCTAAACAAACACGCCCCTACACCAATAGAATCTGGACCTTCTTTTGATAGACCCGCCCCACACATACCCAATCCAGGTATAGATGTCGCTAAGTAAACATGTCCCTTACTGCTGATTGGCTACAAGTGTGTTTTGGTAGTCGGCATGACTGCCTTTTCCAAAGTGTTTTTCAAAAATCATCCGCCTTTAAATGTATACAAATGTTTAAAGAGACACTCTTGACACTTCTGCAGTTACATCGTGTACTAAGACCGATGGAAAATTAAAAGTTGCGATATGATAGGAACTAGCTCTTATTCTGGCGTAACAATCAAGGACTTTGCTGCTGTAACATGGCTGCAGCAGGCGTAGTGATATTACCCAGAAGCCGAAAATAGTCCCCTAAGTAACTTTTAATAGCTGGGGACTATTTTTGGGCACTGCGTAATATAATTGCACCTCCTGCAGCTATGTTATAGCAGCAAAGTCCTTGATTATTAAGCCAGAATGAGAGTATAGTCCTAGCCATATCTGACTAGAAAATCACAACTTTTAATTTTCTGTCGGTCTTAGTACACAAATAACTACAGAAGAGTCAAGTTTTAAATAGGAAAAATATCAAAACTCTTTTGTCATTTTTTAGCATGATGCTAATGGTCTAATCAGATTCAATAGATTGTGCTAAGCTATGCTAAAAGTGGTACCACCAGACCCGGAGATCAGCTGAATGGATTCCAAAACGGTAAAAATTAAATGTTTAACTCTAGGGAAGGTGAAAATGAGCATATTTTCAAAAAAAAGTGGAGTGTCCCTTTAAATACTCACTCTTTATCAGAGTTGCTTTGCAAGCTTTCGGCTATGTTGTGGATCACTAACAGGTGTTTCTTCTTCTAAATACTTATCATCTGTCACTTCCACAAAATGGAAAACTAATTACTGTTAAAAGTTATGTCAAAGTGGTGTCAAAGTTGCAATACAGTGATGAGTTAACAACACTTTTTGATTGCTTTTTAATTTAATGAATACAATTTAAGAAAATGTATTCAAACTTCAGAAAACTTATAAAACCAAAATTGGAAACAAAGATGTTGTTATTTACACCAGTATTATTTAAAAGCACACATAATGGCTTTAGTTTTTAGTTTAGTTGATTGATGATTTCTGCATCTGGATCATGTTTATACAATGAAGTTCTGAACAGCTGTGCATGTGCAGATGCATGACAGCGAGGGTGTGAGCAAAAGCTTAACGTCCTTTATGCTGTTGAAAGACATTTAATACAAATGGAAACATTTAATCAGAAAAGTGACCTTTCTCCAGCGCTGCAGGACAATGCTATCATTCTGTGAAATCATTCAAATCTATTCACAAAAATGTACCACTGTTTTGAATATTTAATGGTCTATTGGGCCCATAAAAGCGATACTGTGTCTTAATATCATATAACAAGGTCCTTTCTGTTTGAGATGCTATATTACCATGTTTTTGGACATAAATGCCATAGTATGAAAATGGTATTAATTTAATACAGGTTTATGCTGCAGTACGTTAGGGGAGAGCAAGGTAAGTTGTCACACTTTTCACACCATTTAACATTTACTGAGCACCATACATCACAATGGTATAAATGTCATACCAAATGATAGAAGGAAGTCTTGGGCACATGTGTTGTTTTCATTACATATTCATATCTCATTACGGAGCTGAATAGAAAATGTTAAATTGTGATAATTTGCCTCATCGGCGGGTAAGTTGTCAAACTGTAAAAAAACTTTGCTGCCTTAAAATTTTTGTCAAATCAACTTAAATTTACAAGTCATGTCAACAGAGATGAGTTGTCACAACTTATAAAATATAGTCAAATTTTATAAGTTATAACAACTCACCAGTAGTTATAACAACTCATCTCTAGTCAAGATAAATAATAGTAAGTTGAAATTACTTGTAAATCCAAGTTGATTCAACAAAAAAATTTAAGGCAATTTAAGTATTTTTTACAGTGCACACTACATTATCTAAAAAGAAGAACACAACTACTTATTGATTTTAATTTTTAAATTCAAACCAGAACTGGTAATATTATTAACAATCATGCTTAGAGAATTTGGAAAACTCTTTTGTTGATAATTTCGAACCATATTCATTCATTTCTTCCTTCCTGCCTTTCTTTCTTTCTTTCTTCAAAAACCTTGTTGCAATTACAAACAAATGACATTATTACAATGTTTTTTTGAGCATGTTCTATGTGTTTATTTGTACTGGGAGACAACTTGCCCCGAACTGACACGTGTGCTAATGTTGGCTAATTCTCAGGGTTAGCTCAACATAGCACGTCAGCTCAAGTTTTAAAAGACACGTTATTGTCTCCTCTTTTTTGAGCAAAATAATAATTTGCATAATATATGTGTATACTGTGTGTAATTACTATGTATTTTTAGCCACACACACATTTATATATTCATTTCAGAAATATATATATATATGCACTGCACATGTCATGTAGAATATATAAAAATATAAATATATATATACATAGAAGAATGTGTGTGTATTTATATATACGGTACATAATAATTGCACACACTCATATATTATGCAAAAAATCACTTTTTTGCCATTGAGTGGCAAAAGACAGACCGACAGAATTTGTGCACAGTGTGAAATCATTGAAAACATAGGAAAACGTGTCTAAATGGGAAAAAGCTGTTGTGCGATAGACTGTACTAACAGATTAACAAGATTTCGGAGCTATCGGTTTACAGACTGGCAAAAAAACACAGAAAAGGGAAAGTAAATTGATCGTTCATGCCAACATTCACAGACCACAGGTGGGTTGACAAGTTGCTAGGGTCACTATCAAGCAGAGGTTTTACTTTACTTAAAAGTATTTTTCAAGTATTTGTATTTTATCTGTGTTGTTCTTTGGAAAACATACACAAGTGACGTCAATGCATACCCTCTAGAAGTCGTCGTCACACAAAGTGGCTATTTGATTTTTGAGATAGTGCCTCTAGTGTTGGAGTTAAGAACAGACATCGTACCCACGTGACAACTAACCCCACTTTCCCCTACTGTATTTGTGAAGGTCTGTTCTTCTTTTTTTCACCTTTTCTTTGGTCTTTCTTTAACCTTTTCTGATCCACATCGCTGTGGCACGGTTCCTTTGATCTCATACAAGACTCAGTGACCAGAATCTGTGGAAACACTCCTATTCATTTGCACGTCCTGTTCTGAGAAGCTGTCAAAGGCCATTAGCTGACTATCCGAAGGCCTGAGAGAGCTGGGAGGAATTATCTCACGCGACAGAGTGTCATGGTTGTCTGCTTCCGGCCCTCATCTTGCTACAAGCGCACGGTCTTGTCCGCTAATAAAACAAGACAACCCCAGGTGGACCTGGGCCCAAAGCGACAGAATCAATTGATCCTGGCAAGGTCAACATGAAAGGAGCTACTTCATTTATAAAATGTAGAAACGGTGCAAGGTTTGGGAGGATATGGCAGAGCTAACATCATAATAGAGCTATGATAATTTGGTCCAGCCAGTGTCAAATAATAATAGGGTTGGACCATTTAGCATGTTGAATGTGTCACCATACAGTTTTTTCTTCTTCACAGTTATGCTCATATTGGACCTAATGTCACAAGTTTTGATAAATTGAATAAACAAAATGTTCCTTAAATTTAGCTCCACTAAAGTCACGAGCCAAGACCACATCAAAGGATGAGAGCTTGAGGGAATTTTTTCCCGTTTAAGTTTTCTTTTTCCCTCGCAACCGGTCACGACATTATGACTGATGGCCTGGTTTTGTTTCAGCACAGCTCTCTGATTTGTAGCAGCTTTATGAGAGCGCAGTTAATCAGGCTCTTGACTGCACTACAGTTTAAATACATTAGGCTAAGGCCTATAAATGAATGGGAGCAATATACCAACAACCTGTAATGATACCTGTATTACGGGTATATATTCTAGCAATAATTGTGTGAATTCAATTAAGTGAATAATTCGAAACACGTGCTGGAATAATTAATACGCTTTATTTCGCCCAGCAGACAGCTATTCACTGGAGAGTGTCTGTGAGGGGGTTTGTGTGAGACAAAAGGTGTGCTTGAAAGTCTTTATGTAAATCTCAGAGGGGTCACCTTTAATTTCCAAATCAACCAAATATAAAAAAAGAAATGACATTTTACATAATGAACATGATGCCAGATAAGACTTGTTTGCATTACAAAATTATTTCTTGGCAACTGCCACATACCCCCACCCCAGACAGTCATTACCATAATATGTATGTGTATATAATGTGTGCATGTATTAATATATATTTTTTGTGTTTCATGGATGGTTGAACCAATGACCGTTACGCTGCTAACGCAATGCTTTTATGGGGAGGGAAATGTTCTGTAATGGCACATTGCAGAAAATCATAATAGTCCAAAATAGCTTTTCTTGCAAGGCAAGCACTGTAGTTTTATTCCTCTTCTTTATCTTTTCCACAAAAATTCTGCAATTAATTCAACCCAAAGCACTTCAGGCTCTACTGAAAGTTTTCAATTCACTTTGTAGATACTTGTGTGCTATCTGTTTAAGGTTTTTGAACATTTATATTTATGTATTTTTATCCAAAGCGTAACGATCCTGCTAAAAAAACAATAGACACCATCACAAAAATTCTATTGGTTTTATTGGGAATATTATTGGTTCTAATGGAATATGGCCCAAAACATACTACAGTGTATTGGTCTTTGTTGGTCTCTAATGGTATCTATTGGTTCTATGTACTGGTTCTAATGGAATATGGCCAAAAACATACTACAGTGTAGTGGTTTAAATGATAAAAACTAACTAAACTAATTGTTTTTTTCAGCAGGGGTATCATTCAATCAATGTAAACATTATACCATTAGCTAAAATGTAAGATTATTGTTTTTAATCCCTGTCTGTCATCCTTCCGGATCTCCTTGTTCATCCCCTTCTGGTCGTCATTTCCCATTATCCTCCACGCTCCCTCACCTGTGTCTCGTCATTATTATCATCACCTGACAGTCATCACCACTCCATTGTGTAAATACCCTGCTGTTTACATTTGTGTATGTTATGTTAATGTTACCTTTTTGATGTGTTGTATTTGCCTAGTATTTGTTTATTAAAAGCAGGGCTTTGAACCAGATTTTTCCCCAATTGGTTCGTTCCACACAGAAACAGTATTTTAACGTTTCCGGTTGTTGCTTCAACCCTAAAATTGACGTTCCTGAACCCGTTAGAACAAAAAATAAACGTCCTGACCGGTTAATAACGTTCCATGTCAGCTGTGGGACATACAAATAAGTAGGCCGATCATTAGGACATTAAACTTAAATTATTAGTCTTCATAATTGTCCTTAAGTCTCTATCTTCTCATCAAACATTAAAAAAGGATACATTTTGTAAGCGGCATAACTGTAATTCTGACATGCCTACATTTGTTGAGTGCACTTAAACACACGCACACACACAGACGGAGGACAAATTCCAAACGACGCTTCGGGAAGAAAATACAGCATAAATAGTAACTCCACATAAAGTGAAAATTATGTTGTTTTTCATCTTTATTCAGATGTATTTTAATTGACTACACTGTGAGACAGTAGTGCAACTCTCTCTCAAGTTTATACATCAAGAGATCTGATCTTTGAAGGGCATAGGGATAATCACGTTTGATTGGAGTTAGACCGGACACATCCAACCGCATTTGCGTCTGTGCATACAGAAAATTGCTCACTTTAGTGTCTTTTTGCGGTTAAATTGTTTAAAATCACTTAAGTGTTAACATTTGCAAGCCTTTGAAACAAGTGCAAATGATCAACTTTCACCCTATTTAATTTTGCGTATTAAAGGTGGAGTGCACAATTTTTGAAAGCCAATGTTGATATTTGAAATCACCTAAACAAACATGCCCCCACCCCAATAGAATCTGGACCTTCTTTTAAAAGGCCCGCCCCACACATACACAACCCCAGCAAGAAGGTTGGTTAGTAGACACGCCCCTTACTGCTGATTGGCTACAAGTGTGTTTTGGTAGTCGGCCCATCTCCTTTTCCATAGCGTTTTTCAAACATTGTGCACTCCGCCTTTAATCCACGAATCGCAAGCAAGCCGGTAAGTGGGTCGTGATCTATACGGATCACGGATCAACTGCGATCCGTTACACCACTAATTAGTATTAAAAAAATCTTAAGATTCTTAGTATCCTACAATATTTACCTCTTATGATTAGAGACTTGCATTAGAGACTTGGGCTTGAGTAGGCTTCTCATTTCTTTGATGAGTCAACGACCGGAAGTGAATTTCACATTGTACAGAAATCTTGTCTAAGAACGAAAAAATAATGGTATTAACCGGTTACCACTATTTTAAATAAACGATTCTCTTCCGGAACATATATTTTTTGAAAGTTTCTGGTTTTGTTTCTGTTCCTTGCAAAACATCAAAAGTTTCTGGTTTTTGTTTCGTGAACAGGTTCAAAGCCTTGATTAAAAGTTGTCATCCGTTGTCTCTCCTTCGTCCTCCACCACATAACGTAACATGTTTACAGAGATTTTACTGGGATTGGTCTTATTTTTTTATCGGTTTGCATTTTCCTACATCAATTTAGCATTTAAAGTCACAACTAAAGCAGCACAGAACACACAATGTTCCTGAGTTTAAAAGAGTTCATAACTGAACGCAATGTCTTCGGTGCACGATTTACAAGTTAAAAATACACCTAATTATTTCATTCCGTGTTTGAAACTGTAGCTTGCCAAAGTACATCCTAATAAGTAGTTAAACTGCAGTCAAGTTACTCTTTTGAAAAGTTGTGCCACACCACAATGAAGCTACTTGGGCAATATCTTTATAAATATGCAACAATCTAATAATGTGTTTTACAATTTAATCAGAAACCATTTTTTCTGGTACAACTACAGAGTTTTTGACTAAATTAACATTTAGAAAGAAAGCATTAAAAACATTCAAGTCTATGGATTATTTGACGCAATCTCATGGCAATTTTTAGGTATTTTATGAGGTGGCTAATTCATACGACCACATTCGTTCATTTTTCTTTTGCCCGTGTGACACTGGGGTTAGGAGCGGGACTTCATTATTGTATTTAAGATTACAAGACAAGTTAGTTTTATACGATTCACTAAGCAACTCGTAAAATACATGAATTCCAATGAGATCTTATATTTGTAACTATTCTTTTTAATGAAACAATTAAAACCAAAATAATCTTTTTACAGCTACATGTGTGAGCTCACACAGGAGCTCACATGTTTGGTTATGCTACATCATAACAAGTATTTACATTTTTACTAGAAAAGCGATACTATTTTGAAAACAGAAGTTTAACTATTGTCATGCTGATGTTAATGTTAGTAATAGTGTTTCGTCATTTAGTAACTGTAGTCACTCCCCAAACAGCCAGATTTTGAGTTGAAATATGAACCAGACATGTTCTTGGCAGGCCTCGCGACACTTAATCCCTTTGTGCGTGCGCATATCTTGAAGAAAAGCAGTAAGACAGAGAGGAAACACGTGGGAGTAGAGAGTGGCACATTAAGATCTTTTCTTTCTTTCTCTATCACACTTTTCCTGACGTTTTCCATGGACAGGGTCTTTGACTGTCAATTCCAGCCAGCGGTGCTGAAAAGCTGGAAGCTACTGCTTATTTTGGCCATCTTGTAGTGTTTTCTCAGCTGAAGCCACAGAAACATTTGGATCAGAAACAGCCTGACCACTGAGGGGCTGCTCTGAGTCTTCAGGCTTTGTCTCCACCATAATAAGGAAAAAGAAAAACAGACGTTTTTTAACTCACCAAAAACCGTCTGTAACACTATGATGGTGGGTTGATGTAATTATTTGTCAGACATACTCAAGAGCCAAAACATTTTTTTTTCTATCTCAAAAGTGGGTCGTTTTCATTCATGGTTTCTTCTTGCATGGAGATGACAACAGAATTGGGTCTTTTGTTGCCACTTACAATGGATGAAAGGATGTTGTGACAGAGAAAAGCCAAACATGGTTAGCGGCCTCAGTGCCAGCGTTGATGAGACTGCAGCTTATATGACGATATTTAGTCTCTCGAAGTCTCACGATTTGGCAGCCCTCCATCTCGCGCTTCCTGCGACGTACACCTGCGCACCATATGCCTGCAACTGAATGCCATTTATTTTGAATCAGGAGGCTTCTTCTGAAAACATGATGGAGGGGAAGGTCCTCCTAGAAGATTCAATGTCAAATGCTGTCACTTAGCTGTTACAGGTGCCTTTGATGTTGCAGTGTAACAGCGATTTTGTCGTCATCCTCAGTTTTACATTAAGTTCCTAAGAGGTTGAATTTTAACACGCTGCGTGAGTAGGAACAGTAAGGATTGCATCAGTCTCATTGATGTTCGCTTTGAAAAGCACGAGGTTCATTCGCATGTGCTAGCGGAAGAATCACAAAGGAATATGGGTTGAGGAAAGTAGTGAAGAGACAAAAGGGAAATGTGGAACAAAGAGGGAGAAAGCATAGTAAGTAAGAGAAGCAATGAGGGAATTTAGGATGATGAGCGGAAGTCTAAGAGGACTGTGAAACATGGAAGTGTGAAAGGTGTGAACTCAGAAATGGAGGTCTTGGCATAGAAAGCGACAGAGGGCAAGAAATACGAGCGAATGGGATACAAGATTTATGATTAGAAAAGTACTTGAGAGAAAGAAAATGAGGAATATAATAAAGAGGAAAATATATAGCACAGAAGATGCTTTTCTCATCACATTTAATGATATCCGCAGTTATGCATCATTTAAAGGGCTAGTTCGCACAAAAATCTGTCAAATTTTGTTCTATGTCTAATCTCATTTCGAAACAACTGAGATATCCTACAGGTAATTTGAAAGAAAGAATCCGAAGTTTCCTTTCACATCATATTAGTCAGTGCACTAGAGAGCTTGCCTAGCAGCAAAAGAAAGTGAAGGCGGAGGAGAGAAAATGAAGAGGAGGAGAGAACTAGAGCCAAGAGGAGGAGAGAGACAGGCGAGGGAGAGCAGAAGGAGGAGTTGGAGGAAAAGGAGAGAAAGGAAAGCTGCTTTCCCGCTCTGGGACTCTTTCCTGAAGTGACTAGAGGAAGAGCAGCTGTGGCAGCAGAATAAATTTCAATACTGATCAAGTCTCACTAATAAATAAGACTGCGAATCAGAACACCTGGCCCGGTTCTCTAGTGTAACTCCACAAGAACGTCAGACTAGGATGAGCTGATTATACCAAATCTGCTTGATCCCACTAGAGAGGGATGGGTGGAGAGGAACTATCACATTTAGCACTGTAGCGCTGCTGATTTCTGTATAAACCTGAAAAGAATTGCACATCACACCGGGATAGAGAGGAAACAGATGAGCACTGAGGAGGCCCTGCTGTCTTTTCTTCATTAGGGAGGAGAGACAAAGACGATGGCGTAATAACCTGTTGGTAACTTGTATAAAATGTGATTTTTTTATTAATTGTTAACTCTCTAGAAATGTTGGGTTATTTTCAAATATTGGAGAAAAGAAACTGGAGTAACCCAGCAGTTGGGTTAAATTAACCCAATTTTTTATATAATTTATATTATTTCTATTATACAATGGGTTAAAACAACCCAACATATTGAATTGCAACATCCCAGCATAGGTTAAATTACATCTGGGTTTGTCCATTTTTGACCTACCATTGAGGCCCTGTCCCAAATGGCACACTCCAGATTTGTGGACTTCCTCAGAGTCCACAATTTGATGACATCATGTAGCGCAGACTTTAGGGACCCTTGATGCAATTTCAAGAGGGCTCACTGGAGTCGTATTTTGGGACAGACTCACGCATCACTGTACCAAGTATGTATGTGGAGAGGAAGAAGGCGGAAACCAGAACACATTTAATATCTACATAAGCACAAAAACAAAACGAAAGTAAAAGCCGGCAGCACCTCACGGACGACTACTGGTCACAAACGAAACATCAAACACATTACAAAACCACTATAAAACAATATCCAGGCCTGGTCCTCTCTCGTCCTCCACCCTCGTCGTTCCTACATTTATACTTCCGGACTCCTCCGCTCCCACGGTTTTTGTCCACCCTGCTCGTCACAGTCAAGCCGGAAATAGGAAGAGAAGTTGCATGTCATTGTGAACTCCTCCCTTCCGTCGTCTGATTGGTCTGATTGCTCTTTCGCAAGGACTTCTGGGTTGGTAAAGTGCGTGAAGCATGCTGCAGTGCGGGCTTCGCTGAAGACCGCATCAAGGGTGGAAAGGGGTTACTGATGAGCACACTTCAGAGGGTAAAAATGACAGATGGGACACCCTACGGACTTGTAGACTAAGCGAGCAGGCACAATTTAAGGCAGTGGTCACCAAACCTGGTCCTGGAGGGCCGGTATTTCTGCAGAGTTTAGCTCCAACCCTAATCAAACACACCTGGAGCAGCTTATTAAGGTGCTTCTGGTGTGTTTGATTAAGGTTGGAGCTAAACTCTGCAGAGACACCGGCCCTCCAGGACCAGGATTGGTGACCACTGATTTAAGGCCACGAGACCGAAAGTCCACAAGTGCGCCTTTTGGAACAGGGCCTGAGTTGAACAAAACCCAGCATTTTTTGGAGTGTACACCCTCTGAAAAAAGTACAAAAGTCAGTTCCTTTTAGAAAGGTCCATTTATGCACCATTTTGGCCCTAATATGTATCTTTAAGGTACCAATATGGTAAATGGACTGCATTTATATAGCGCTTTCACAGACCTATGGCCATCCAAAGTGCTTTACAATTTTTGCCTCACATTCATACACCGACAGCAGTGTCAGCCATGCAGGGCACCATCCAGCTCATCAGGAGCAACTGGGGTTAGGTGTCTTGTTCAAGGACACCTTGACACTTGGTCAGGTGGAGCTGGGGATTGATTCACCAACCTTCTGGTTGTAGACAACCTACATGAACCACTGAGCCATTGCCGCCCCCAGTGTATGCACCTTTTAGGTACTACACATTTAGGTACAACTTTTGAACATTCTTGTACCTTTTTTGTCTTGATGCCTTTTTCTATATCTTTGATAAGATTTTTTTCTTTTACTATACATGTATTAAAGTTCATGGTTCGGTTCTCTAAATTTGTACATTATTATTTTACACTCGTAAAATGCTGGGTTGTTTCAACACAAGGTTGAGTAAAACCTGGACAAGCCCAACTACCGAGTTTAAACTTGCGTATCCTTGGTTGTTTCAACCTAAGATACTGGATTGTGTCATCCCAGGGGATGCAACCCACTAGAAAGCAATGTTATGGTAACGCTACTGTATATGATGGAAAGAGCTTATAAACAAATATGGGCCTACATATACACATTTGTGTAACTTCTGCAAAGTTTGAAATCTGGGTCACTAACTCAATAAACACGGCACGGATTGAAATTCACTTTAATTACAGCAACAAATCAACAGAAAATAACAAAAATACCATATTAATTACCATGTCAGAATAAAAAAGAAACAGAGAGAGCTTCGGCAATCCCAGAAGACCTCAAAACCGCATCCCACCATCAAAGGAGGGAGCGGATAAAAGAGGCATCATTTTCAAGGCATGATGGCTTTGAATTTCTGGGTTACAAATTAACAATGTAAATATCTTTGCTGTTAGCAATTATACATGCTTCCATCTGCGCGCCACACTCTTCTCTCTGCATTTTCTCTGAACATTTGCTTGAGGTCCAGACCTTTTGCTTCCTGGAATTACACTCGTGTGGAAGGCGAGGAGAGCGGCTCTTCTATGTCATTAAACCCGTTCGCCAAATTCAACGAGTTCGGCTAATGAGAAATTTTAATTAATATTCTCATTAGGTTTTTTCATAATTGCCTGCACCCTGTGATTATGAAGCAGGAGGGTATCGCGTACGACACAGGCACAATAGATACCAGATAAAGATTACTGTAATGTTCCAGCGCTAAACAAGTTCAGCTATCGTGCTAATTACAATATGCTTTGATGATAAATACATGCCTTCAGTCGACTCATTAAGCTCGCCGTGGATTATTCTACCGTCCGCGTGCCGGAACAGTGTTCGTTTGTTTATGCGTTTTTACTGTTTGTTTGTGGGCTGGGAGGATTTTTTTTCTCTTGGCAAGCTGGAAAACTGCAGGGCTGTGTGTTTACTGAAAAAGGAGCTTTGACGTGTTTTTAAAAACATTTGTATGAACATGTGAAAACGTGTTTCAGGCCCCTGCAACAGCAGTTTGTGAAATCTGGGTAGAGATTAACAGGGAGATAAAAATAATTAAGTAGAAAAGAACAGCTAGTCAAAACAAACTTCAAATGTTGGTTTGGAAAGCTTTGCCTGAATGTTCAAACAGTTGTGAAGATTACGTCAGGATTTAATGGTAATACAGAGAGATTTGAAGCTTGAAGGTTATATAAGCTTTGTGTCATTAAAAAAAATAATAATTCTATAGGTTTGTTTTACTGTCATAAATGGTTGTAGGGGTAGTTGCTAAGCTGTTGCAGTAGTTCTAGTTTATCAGCCATAAAAAAAAAACACTTAGAAAGTGATCCCATCGATATCGTTTATTGTATCTTTGTCGTTACAGTTGTGGTGTGAACTCCGCTATTCTCTTTAATATAAAACTATATTTTTATAGTTATACTTGTCATTAAATGGTCCTTTAGGAATTGATAACTGGTTGCTATGTGATGAATGAATAGACATATAGATAGAAAGAATGTGTAAATAATGTGGAACAGGTTTAACAGACAAAAGAGGAGCGATCAAGGGAAAGAGGGAGAAAATCCTTTCCCATTCCCCTTCTGAGCTGACATTTTGATTGACATATGACTGCAGCTGGGTCTCTCCCTACAGGAATGTGTCTCAACACAAAGAGCCCATTCCTGCCTGAGAAAGAGAGATTGTATTGATCAGGTGCATGAGAGTTACTTGCAGTCAGTCATTAGTTCACTTTGGCTTGAACTGAAAATGGTTAGGGTGGTACACGATTAATAATAAAGGACCTTTCATTGTTAACCACACCTGAAGAGCAGTACTTACACTTGATTTAATTCTAAACTTAAGGGTATTGATACAGTGCATGAAGAAAATGCATGGCACTCGCACTTATAAGCATACAAGAAATAGGAAAAATTACATACGAGATCTTTTAAACATTTTACATTTTTCCTAGACAGCAATGTGATTTTTAGATATATTTTTTTACCTTCTGAAAGTGTAAAATACATATAAAATAGTATACAATAATTAAAGGACAAACCAAGATGCAAGGAGCATGCAGAAGGAGACAAAAAAGACCCAGAGAATACGATATAATACAATTTGCTTTCTTTTATTTACAATAACACAAAGAAAACCACACAACACTTTACAATTTACTATATCGGGATAAAAGGGTTGGAGAAAACAGGAGAACTTAAATAGGGGAGCTGATGAGGGTAATGGCTGGCAGGTGACCATGATTGGAGACGAGGAGCAGGTGCGGGAGTGTGAGGGATGCTGGGATTTGACCCATAATAAGAAAATACACAATACACAATTATAAAAGTCAATAGGTATGTAGAAATAATAAAATAATAAGTAAAAAATTACCTTTGTTGAGTCTGCTTATCGCATGTGTCTCCTTAAGTGTGTCAGAAGAAAGAACTCACATTTACCAAAATATATTTTTTTAAATTTCAAATAAAGATTTATTTACATTAACCCTGGAGAACCCACGGGTCAAATTTGGCCAATGTTAATTGCTGCTAATAAAATGGTTCTTGGGTTCTCCAGGGTTAAAATATAATAATAAATATTTTAAAATGCTTTGTACTTTTACTACTTCTGACAAGTCCAATCCATTCTCACTCCCCAAGGCGTCAAAATCTGAAGCATGTTCAAACGCCTTGAGCGTCAGTATGAAGACGCGGAGGGTGCCCCTATGCGTCACTATATCGACGAAAGGGAATCCCAGAAGGTGATGCCGTCACGTTATGCGACGATCGGCAGGATCATGCCACTTCTGGACGGTAACTACTCAATTTTTGTTCCAAATTTTTTACCATTGTCGCTTGGGGTTCGGGTTAGAACGACTTTCTGTTACATAAAATTACATCCTAACCCAAACCCAACTCTAACCCTAACCCCAAGCGACAATGGTTTAAAAATCAGAAGACAAAAAGTATAAACCAATACAGACATCCTAACCCAAACCGGAACTCTAACCCCCCAAAATCGTCACATTTTATTTTGTGCCACCCTACTTACTTGTGTAACTACTCATGTAACAGTCTTTAAATAAGGAAAACATGAAAGTGTTTGGTGGCTTCTAAATGAATCCCTGTTTGGATCCTAAGGAATGAATGGGGCTAGGCTAAATGCTAACACATTCACAACGGCCTTTACAAAAATTAAGTCCACGCATTGAAAAACAGTGGTGTTTTATTATTTTTAATTATGTAACTTGTTCATGATGAATAAAGGCTAAAACAAGGAATGAACTAAATGACTATTATGAAATTCATAAATAAGCTAATTTGACTCAAGCAATGACGTTTAAAAAACAAAATGATTCATTCTGACCAATTGCATCCAAACTGCCCACACAGCACTGAGCATTTACACTTGCAGCTGAGCGAACTCTGAAATGACAGGCTGTCGGGTCACGCCTGACGTTTGCCAACCCCATGCCCAAATGTGCCATCTTCAAATGGTACATGTGATGCCACGGCCTGCTCCCTCGTGTTCCGATAACGCCAGTAGCAGGGGTTCATCACCACCACCCACCCTTCTCCTCCCTAAACCAGACCTCCCCTGACTCGGTATGCATGCGTGTGGTTCTGCTTCATCATGCAGTCAGAGAAAAACAGATGGGTACTGCACACTTCATCTGGACACCGGGGAGCCACAGGCACCCTGATAACACCCCGGTGGAGGACAGCCAAGCCTGGGCTCCGCTCTTCTGAGAAACGGGCAGAGCTTGTGCTGAACAGAGCGCTTGGTTTGTTTGCCTAAAAGATTAAGTTCAGATTTTTCTTTGCTTGGTGACGAGAGAGGACATTAGAAGGCGATTAGACTCTGCATATGTTTTCCAGTGTGGAGATAAGATCTTAAGACTGTCATTAGTCTGATTTCACAGCCAAAATAAGCAATGCTACGTAGAGAGTAAACTGTGTATCGAGCCACCTGTATGCAGGGTTAAAAAAATAAGCAACTGTCTGCAAATATTTTATTTGGTTGCATTTCATGTGATCCTTTCCTGCATTTGATTTGTCCTGTTCTATATAGACACAAATAAGCAAAAGTATTTTGGGAACTAAAAGTGTTTTTCTATCCAATGGTTATAATCCATGTGAAGGTGAAGTTAGGTTATCGTACGTCTTTCTTGCAGAAAAGCTTTCTCTACGATGTTTTGGTACATCATTTTGATGCTTTCTCTTCGTTTGTGCGCGCGTTTTATGTTTATCTGGTCCAGCGTGTCAGTTTGATACAACGGCAAGCTGTTTTGCATTTGCCCTAATACACACTGCATAAATATTGGATTAAATAAACAAATCCAGAGGCTAAGAGGATGAATGGTATCGGAAAGTGGGCCTCCGCAGCCAAGAAGTAACGGCACGGTCGCATTCTGTTGCAAGTCTGCCACATGAAAAGGAAATGAGAGAGAAGGAAGAGAGGGAAAAATGAAATGGTGGCTAATCCCCCTGTAGCGTTATCTCTCAGGTGTTTTGCAAGCTTTGCTGTGTAGAAACTTTGAAACCAGGCCAAGCTTTCATGTCGAGTCTGGGGTGATGGTCTCTTTCTCTCTGCCAGAGAGAACCCAGATTCTTGCATGCAAACTCAAATAACATTCACACATGTCTTTGTGAGAATAAGTCATTAACTGACTACCAATTATTTACCGGTTTTGATGTAATGTAAATTGCATGTCCAAGTCGAATCTGTATTAACTTGTAGAAACTACCCTCTATTAATAATATCCCTGCTGAAAAAACCAGCATCAAACCAGCATGGGAATTATGCTGGTCTATGCTGGTTTAGCTGGTGGTCACCAGCATACCAGCAACAAAACACAACATATGCTGGTATGACCAGCATGGGATGCTGGTGCTAATGCTGGTTTAGTTGGTGCTAATGCTGCTTTGGTGCTGGTTTAGCTGGTGCTAATGCTGGTGCTGATGCTGGTTTGATGCTGGTTAAGCTGGTGTTCAGTAGCAAACCAGCACCAAAACACAACATATGCCGGTCTTGCTGGTATGCTGTTTTTTTCAGCAGGGACATTATAATAATTTGACTAATTGTCTAAAACAATTGATGCTAGTACTCACATTTGTACTGCCACTGATGACGCAAATGTACAAATAATAATAAAACCATATGTATAATTAGCTACAACATTGCGGCTAGCTGGCTAACAGCTTTCCATGAAGTCCAGTATAATATAGTTTGGGGTGAAGAAAATATCCCGCTGTTACTGCTTTGCAGCCAATCACATTGCGTGAACTGCTGTGTATCCATCAGTTATTCAGCCGTCCACAGGAGTCACACCAAATGTGAATGTGTGTTGATTTTCTTGCCCTCTAGCTCACAGTAAATGTCAGCGCATCCAGTTGGTGTCCTGAGCTCATGGGCGTCACAGATGGGACTTTTAAGGCGAGTGGGGTGAGTGATTGTATTGCAGGGTGGGCTTCAGTGGTAGAATCTGTGGAGTGCCATTGTGCATTAAGCCTAAGAGGGCATTGAAAGAGAACTGACGGTCTGATTGAACGTCTCTGTCCAGTGAAATGACTGTAATGCCCCATAGAGAGAGAGACTTGTCAATTTGGATGACCTTTACTAGTCTCACCACTTTACATTTTTAGTCTGAATCATCTTCCATTTCATCCCTTGCTTTCTTGTATAACTCACACTGGAGCTGTGAGGCACCCTAAGTGTGTGTCATATCCGCCCCTTCCTCACCAGCTGAGTGCACCTTCTCCCGAAATATATCTTCCACTGATGTTACTTCCTTTTACTACTTCACAAACACAATAGCCCTGTCCCAAATGGCACCCTAAACACGGTCTTCCCACAAGTCAGAAATGTTCTGTAACGCAGATTTGACTGTCAGGAAGAAGTCTGCTGCCAAGCTTGCACAGGTGTTGGCTCATCAAGGGCGCATATCGATTGAAAAAGGGGAGCCCATGAGCACCCTTTTGAAACCTAAAAGGACAAATTGGAGACTCTACGGTCTTGTGGACTTAACAGACACGCACATTTGGGGCCATTCTATGTCCATGAGACTGCCAGTACACATGCAGTGTGCCATTTGGGACATAGCCTATAAATAGCATGGACTTTCTTCTGTATTTTGTGTAGTCTTTTTGTTTCTATTGTTATGCAATTCTGGTTGTTTTATTCTTTACTTTTTTCCTTGTATTTTCCATTGTACCTGTGTTTTGAATTTTTTTCCCGGTTTCCCGTGTTACCTGGTTTTGACCCATGCCTTTAATGTGCCTTAAATAAACACAGCATATGGATACAAGTAGCCCCAGTTCTTTTAGAGTTCATAAACTTGAGGATAAGGTTAGGTGGATGTAGTTCTGACTATATAAAGACAGGACCAGGAAGGCCTATATCTGCACAAAACACCTGGCTATCAGGTGTCCTTCACGTTTATTAGGGGACTACGACACTACCAAGTCTGCTTCTAGTAAAGACAGTGTTTTATTAGAGTTGTGCATCAAGGCGTCTCCAGTCGGCCATGTACAAACGCTCCTGAGGGGCCGTAGAGGGTAAAACCCCCTTGATTAATCACACAAATGTCTCTCTACATGCAACATTGGTCATCATGTTCCACATGTTCCAATGGTAATGGGAGCAATTGTTCAGGAGGAACCACAGGGAGGCATCGGTCAGCGAACAGCACCCACAATCACTAAGAGACCATACACTCTAAAAAAAATGCTGGGTTATTTTCAACATAGTATTGGGCTTAAAGGGTCAAGCCTAGCCAATGAATTAACTTAACCCAGAAAATGTTTATATTTGACCCAACAATGGGTTAAAACAACCCAGCATTAGTTAAATTATAGCCCAACCCCCTTTGGTTTCTCCCCTTTGCACCGTACGCTGGGTCGAAAATAACCCAGCCTTTTTTAGAGTGTCGTGTGTACTTGTTTACCTGTGCTTCAATATTTTAAATATCTGAGACACTAGAGAGATAAAATAGCATGATATTACTGTCACGGTATGTGTAGGAAGGACAAGGAGGTAACTTTAAACATATAACTTTAATTCATAGATTCCGTAGATGATGACATAATACACATAAAACAAAGATGAGAACCGACAATGAATAAAGACAATGGTGAGTATAAATAGGGTCTGGGTAATGGTGAATAGATGAAGATGGTAATCAAAGATGGTGGATGACGTGGTGCAAGGATGATGGGTAATGTAGTCAGGTGAGTGAGGGCAGATGGCAATGGAAACGTTACAACAGACCAAGTCCTGCAGATTTTAGCTCCAACCCTGATAAAACCTCGCCTACCTGTAGGTTTCAGGTGACTCTTTAGACCTTGATTAGTTGTTCAGGTGTGCTTGATTAAAGCTGGAGATAAAAATTAGTAGGACATTGGCACTCTAGGACCGACGTTGCCTACCCCTGCAATAGACCCTTTTACAGCCCAGGGGATCAAATATTTGCACGTGCATTTTGGCAACGGAGTGATGTTGTTACCCAGTGGTTCTAACGTGTTATCAAATCAAAAAATTGGGCAAAACGGTTTCCCAGCATTACAGCCGTTTCACATACATGAATCATCAATGTGTACAAACAGTAAAAGGGTCTATTTCATCTTCAGAAAAAAACTAAACAAATTAAGTGAATTTCATTTTAAACAATGTAAAAATTGAGTAAGACAAAATTACTTCCTTCGAAACCAGTTTTTTATTACCCTATTATTGCCGCATGCTAAATTGGCTTCCCTACAAATCTTGAGTTGAATTAAGAAGCACTCTCGATTTAATTCCAAATAGCGCATAGTCGTGATAAGTATGTGATGTGTATTTAATGGGTATGTGTGAGTTTTGAAGAGAATATCCCTGTCGTACGGTAGAGGGATGTCCTTTCTCATTGGTGCCATTAGACAACACTGCTCACCATCTGCTGTCGCCCATTCTGATGCTGTACAGCAATGCCTTTCCAGGTAAACACTAAGTCATTCTGACATCTTACGACTCCCACATTAGATCACAGAAGGAATGAGAGAGTGAAAGAGAGAGGAAACTGGCAACCAGTACCCGCAAGCTACCTTCTGTAGTTACCTGACTGTCTGCGGTCCCTAGTGAATTATGGGAAAACTGTCAGGCCAAATGAGATTCTCCATTTCAGGGGCCTAATTTATTGGCCAAAACCTTCAGCCAATAGAACACCCGATATGCAAACTTGCAAATACTGTAAAGTTTATAGTTGAACTTTGAAAGTTGTAGAAACATAAGCAGAGCCAACAAGATTTTGGTGTTTTCTTATTTGAATACATATATGGGGTGGGCTTAGTGGGTAGCACTGTTGCCTCACAGCAAGAAGGTCCCCAGTTTGAGCCCGGCTAGGGCAGGTGGCCTTTCTGTGTGGAGTTTGCATGTTCTCCCTGAGGCCAACACAGGCCAAAAAAAAAAACATGCAAATTGGAGATGCCAAATTGTCCCTCCCCCAACTTGTGTATGGATCAACTTGTTTGAATAAAACTTGTGTATGGATTAACTGGTTCTTGCCATGAATATAGCTGTAGATGCTGGAATGGCATAAAGGAAGAAGAAGAATACATAGATGCTATACATTTGTAATTAGAAGGTGATCGTGATGGTCACCAAGTGAAGTGTTGTATATTTTGGTTCATTCTGTTACTGAAGCTTAATTAGTACAGCATGTGTTAGCAGTGCTAAGGTTGTGGGTTCAATTGGGTTCAACACACATATTGATGCACTGTAAGTTGCTTTGAATGGAATTCGCTGCTACATGGGTAAATGTAAAGGCATCCTAACAAGCACACATCATGACTCCTGTTACATTTTCGAGGCATTCACCAAACGTTGTTTATTTGAGTTCAAGATCCTTGTAACCCGGCACAAACCAATCAAAATGTAAGCTCAAGGAGATGTTGCAAAATCACTTATGTGAGACATCTGCTACAAGCTAATCACTAGCTAGATGGACTACTTTCAGGAAGGCCACCGTTTCCTCAGGCCTGCTGAATAAAACATCCAAGTTTATCAGGGAGAAGGAGTCGACACAGAGGCCGAGGAGACGCAAACAGAGCCAACGTGGATGAGATTGCCATCAGGACAGAGGGGAGAGATAAGCCCTGCAAGAGAAGCCAGATAAGAACGGCCATGATTGGATGGGTGTGGAAGAGCAGGGGGTCGGGTGGGTTTGGGTAACTAAACGAAAGATGATGACAGAGGACTCTGGTAAAGGTTACAGCCAGTGAGGCTTGTGAAAGAATATATGTGTGTATGGATGTGCAGAATGACACTTCTTTAGGTTTTTGCAACATTTATTTCACATGAAATTAGTTTTTTTTAAACTCGCACCCTACACCCTAACCACTTGCATTTAGTAAGAAAATAAATAACAGTTATTTCACATTAGAATAAAGATGTGGGATTAAATGAACAATTTCATATCAGATTTTCATTTAAAACGGCATAAAAACCATTCACCCGGAGAGTTTTCAATCATTTTTTGTTAACAGCATAAAACCATTTAACAGAAAAGTTTTGCTTCTCATTAAAGTGCAGCACTTTGTAATGTAAAAGAGGAAATTAATGGCACTTTATTACTTGAATAAAAAAGGTTTCACATCTAATAACTCTAATCTTTAGCTGGCTAACTCTTAAGGCTGGAAAGCTAACTAAACTCTTTGGTATTCCACACAGAACTTGTCGTGGTTCATTCATCATGGCAGAACCACAGGACTGACATGCCAGAAACACAACCAGGTGTGTATGTCAGAAGAAATCCAAAGCAGAGGTTGTGACGAATGGCTATCTCTGCAATTTACTTGCATGACATCCCTACCAGACACGGAGACTGCATGTGAAATTCTGCAGTAGTCACCCTGTATTTTGTTTTTTACTTCATTCTCTTGTTCACTATTGTTACTGCCTTATTTTTCCCGTCCCTATCTGCCTGTGGCAGGGATGCTTGTGCAGTCGTAGTGAATGTTAGAGAAACAGCCTGTTGCACCCGTCATCTGTCAGCAGGGCTGCTTCCCATCTTAGCCAGCGTTCCTTATCACTCTCTACTGACTCGGGATCAGCGCTGCACGGGAGTCCAAAGTCCGGCTCTGCTCAGCATGGATGCAAGCAAGTCTCCTCCTCCTCCAGGAGCATTAATGCAGAAATGCTGGATGGCCAAGGAGGAAACGTGATGTCATCAAATCGCTTGATGCTATTTCCACTTTAAAGTAAAAGCATGTAATGTGAGTATACAGTAACTATTGCAGATCACAGAATGATTAATAAATCAAGTTTGAGAATCTGACTTGCAAATTCAAATAATTTTTTTTTTCTAAAGAAATCATGAAAAAAGTCCACAAAATCCTGTGGGGTCTGTAAATATTATTTCTTTATTTAAATATATTATTGTTTAGCTTATGTATGAGTCTAAAAGCCTTAAACATCTGATTCACTGTGTTTAAAGCATTATAAAGTACACACAGCAAGCAAGATATGTTTTAATGTGACAAATTGCTATGTACAGTTACTTGGCAACAGTAAACAGCCTTATTATACTAATTAACTTCATTGCTTGATAAAAATATTTTTATTAATTTAATGCATGTAAAACAATAACAAATATTATTGTTAATTAAAATAAAGATTATAAATGTTATTTGGGTTCTAGCCCCCTCCTACCCTGCAGAAGACAATTGGTTTTGGGAAATGGATGGCGAAATGTTATTCAGCATTGCTGTCTTTTTTCATATTGCTGTTGTAACTGAGATTTGATCATAGTGAAAGTAAAATACCCAAGGTAAAATCACAGATCAAACTTGTGTTATGTTTGCTGATAATGTCTTGTAGTGGTAACATATATAACGAGAAAAGGATAGGGCCTAGAACTGATCCCTGCGGTACACCCCATTTAACCTGAGAGTGACATGACTTTTCCTCATTTACATAAACAAAGTGATAACAATTGGTTAATTGGTTAAATCAAGTGTCCTATTGCTTTGTTTTATTTATCTTTAAGTAATTTTTATTGTAACATTTGTGACAGGATAATTTTACAATTTTTTCTCATGAATCTTTACTTTTAAATAAGTCTCCAGAATCTCTTCATTGTCCTTTCTGCATAAAGGTAAAATGTTAAAACATTTGGTCAATATCTTAATATATTAGTAAACCTCCTTTAAACAGGTAAAAAAATCTTGCACTTTGAAGTACATGAGCTGTTGTGCATCATATCCGTATTCCCTGTCCTTATTCTGAGGACTGAGATGGGATCAAGTGGATTTGAAGCAAAAATATTTGATAAACGTATAATACGTGCCGAGAGAATTCAGTCAATATCATTATCTCATTTTTGACATAGGTGACATTTAACGGCTTTTTAATCTGAGCTCTTCATATGTTAAAGAGCACCTATTTCATTGTAAAAAAAAACAACGTTATTTGTGTATTTGGTATAATACAATGTGATCGCTTGGTTTATGATTAAAAACACATTATTTTACACATAATAGTTGACAACAGTATGTAACACAATCAAATACAACCTCTCTCTCTCTCTCTCTCTCTGTTCGTGAGTACACAGTGAAACGACCTGCTGTGTGCTCTTGCTAAGGAAGTTCCAACTGGTGACAAGCAGCGTGTTGAAATGAGAAATGATCTAAGTGACACTTCTTCATGCTAACATGCAACATGCGATGCAGGGAGGAACAGGAATTATATAAAAGACCACCGCTTGAGTGATAAACAAAGGATGAGACACAGCTGCCAGCTGACAAATCTGAAAGAAAAACAACAAGACTTCAAAAAAACACACTAAGAAGTCAAACAGGCGTTTAGTTTTACAAAGACATCCTACATTCCCTTTCAACAATTATCTGCCGAATCATCACCACAGACACCTCAAAGAGCAAAGACAGACAAATTTACAATAAGTGTTAACATCTATCGAAATCCTCTTACTTCCCACATGAAGTAAAGCAATAAGATTAGACAGAAATATAATTTCACGTCTTTACCCTTAAGTTTTTCTTCTGTAGACGTCAAAAGCTGTTGGACAGGATACCCATGCTGTTCTTACAATTAAGGTAAGATCAGGGGTTAAAGTAAAAAAAAAGAAAGAAATAATGCACCTAACAGTAAAAAGTTGTTAATGGATGAGAACATATTTAATTTGAGAAAATATTTAAGATTTGAAATATGGAGAATGAGTCATATGATTATACTGTATGTGATTTTATAGGTTTTCCGTGTATAAGTCAATATTCTTCAAATTTTTCCAGTACTATTTGTTTCAACTTGTGTTCATTAAAACAAAGATTTGGCACATTTGGAATGACATTAGTGTATAATTGGACCACAAAAATAGACCACAAAACCAGTCATAGGGGTCAATTTTTTAAATTGAGATTTATATATCATTTGTAAGCTGAATAAATAAGCTTTCAGATAATTTTGTTGGACAATATTTGGCCAAACTGTTGTAAGCTGAAAGTATGGAATCTAAATGTGCAAAAAATTTAGAAAATCATCTTCAAAGTTGTCCAAATGAAGTCCTTAGCAACACCAATTAATACCTTTTTGATATATTTGTGGTAGGCAATTTACAAAAAATCTTTATGGAACGTCAACTTATATGATTTTGGCATAAAAATCTATAATGTTGACCCATACAATGTATTGTTGGCTATTGCTACAATGACTGGTTTTGTGGTCCATGCTCACAAATGATGACAGGAGTTTAATATCCTTTAATAATCCTACAACCAATACAGCCTGCTGAAATACACAATCCAGTCTTGCCTTTCATCCACTCTGAAATAAATATAACACAGGCGAATAAGATATAGAGGCAAAGTCTGGATTTCATGAGACTTCATTAAATCCAACCAGGCTGTGGGGAAGGTGGAAACAAACCAGATAATTGACGGTATCGTTCTCAGAAAGGATGTGGAAGAGACTCTAAGAGTAGCAGATTGATTTCAGAAAGGAGAAAATTCGAGGCGCATGAGAAATCCAAACTCACGACACTTTAAAGACATCTGATAAATGTGGATCATTGGAAACAGATTGCTCCGAGGAGCATACAGTCTGTAAGACCACAACGCCCCGTATGTGGTTGGAGGGTTGTTGTGATGCTGTTTCTATCCAGAACTTTGGCATGATGGAGCGATAGAAAGAGAGAGAGAAAGAAAGAATGCAGGGCTGGTCAGCCCACTTTCACAACCACAATAAAGGGTCTTCCGTAACAGAGCGCTCCTATGATCTGATATTTCCAGGCATGGATAATAAAAGACAGGCCATGAGGAGATAAAAGTCAATGAGATTTTGAAATGGGACTGCGTGGAGTGAATGACACCCAAATAAGATGACATGTTTGCAGTAGAAACGTGAATCGAAGTGCGTAACAGCTGTCTTCAATGTAGGGTCGATAAACAATTTACAGAAACATTTTAAATGTTAAAATTTAAGTATAAAACTAGATCTTGCAGTCCTGATTCTGGTTCTTATAGTCTTGGGCCTCACTTTCAATTTAAGTCTTTGGAATTTTTCATTATAATATATGAACTGAATTTATTGAGTTATTTCAAGATTTAATCCCTTTACAATTTGTGGCATATACTGTACAGTAGCCAAGAACAATATTACATAGTTAAAATTACTTCTTTTGGCAAAAAAACTTAATGAAATGGGTGGTTAAACTTGTTTTTTGACCAAGATAACCAGAATGTAATGAAAAGAGAATTTTAAGTGAAATGTTTATTTGTTGTTTCTGCTTATTAGAGAATTTTGCTAGAGTAGCAACTTCTGCTAACACCAATTATTATCTTTGTATCCTATAAGTCTCTGTAGTGTTTGTCAAGTTCAGCTGCAATTATGCCTGTTTTATAAAATACACATATATAAATCATGATGCCTCTGAGTTTAGATACAAAACCCTTTAAGTGTATCTGATATAGTTTTTTTTTTTTTTTTTTTTTTTTGTAAATCAGCATTTTTATCAGGCTCTTATGTTTAGGTTCAGTCATTTTACTTTAATGGCAATAAAAAATCTTATTAGTCAGTAATGAAATGCCTTATTTTCACAAATGTCACTTTAGTCAATTCATTGGAAGTTAACAAATTTGACTGTCTTTTACTGCAAAACCCTCTAAGTGCATGCAAGCTTTTGGCCAGAAACCCTTACTTCTATAAAAAATCCACTTCTTTGGACAAGATAGTTTTAAAATCACTAAAGATGCAACTAGAAACATTGCAAAGGGTAAAGGTCAGATTAAAAAAAGTAAAAATGAAGAAACTAAAACCTATATTAGGGGGCGCTGTGATGCATGTGACTGCCACATTCTGGTTGTATTCAGATTCAAGTACCCACAACGGACCTTGAATGTGATACATGGTCGTTTCACATTCTTCTGTGCACTTTGAGAACTTTTCTGAAAAATCTATGTGCGTTTAATGAATTCTGCCAACAAACTGGTATTTCTGAATGACCTAAAACCGGTATTATGGGCGTTTCACACGGTACGCGAGTGTTTTGGGTGTTTTTTCAATAGGACCCTTACGAAAAAGAAGTTTATTAAAGTGTGCTATAAGTATACTTTTTTAAACTTAAAATAAGAAAGTATACTTTCAGTTGACTTTTTATGTACTTCTCTAAAATGTACTTTAGGTTCTTCTTAGAAATATACTTAAATTGTACTAAAGTATACTTGACCTATACTGACCGAAATGTCTAAGTATATTTGGCCTATACTTGTTTGCTGACATATACTTAAAAGTATTAAGTAAAAATGCAACAACAAAAGCTACATCAAGAAAGCTGCAAAAAGCCATATGATTAGCCCTGGTGAAAAATAAATATACTTTATTGTATTTCAAGTATATTTAACTTTGCAATAGTACATTACAAATATACTTAGAAAGAAACCATCTTTGAATATATTGAAAGTATGCTTACAACATATTTGTTTACAATTAAACTTTTAACATATTTCAAAATAATTATAATTTAGTATATTTTCTAAAAGTATACTTTAAAAAAATATATACTTGGAGTTAAAGTTCTGTGCAATTTTTAAAGTATACTAATTTGAACTTATTTTAAAGTTTATTTTAGGTATACTTTATCTGTTAAAGTTATCATTATAATGCACTGACAGCATATTTATAAAATACATTATTTAGCATCATTTAGAAACAGTATATTTGAAGTAAATTTTGAAAGTATATGTAGTGTACAAATGTATATTATCTTTATGGAGAATCTTTAGTGTTAGTAAACTGGTGGGTTATTGATTTTGTGCTGCAGGTATACTTGCAAGTATTCTTTTGCTATACTTTTAGTTAACTAGTAGTTTACTACTCAACTTTACTTTAAATGAACTTAACATCATACTATAAATATATATATATTGCACTTAAAGTACAATACAATGTTCCTGTGTATTAATTTTTATACTTGACATATACCTTTTAATTGTACTTTCAATTTGAAGCTAAATCTTTCGTATGCTATAAGTGAGCTAATCAAACAAAAATAATAAATAAAAAAAATATAAATATATTATTTATATATTATATACTCACTTTCAACATTTGATATGTTATCTATATTCTATTGTGAATAAAATATAAGTTTATGAGATTTGTAAATTATTCCATTCCTTTTTTACAATTTCTACAGTGTCCCAACTTTTTCTGATTTGAGGTTGTATATATATATATATATATATATATATATATATATATATATATATATATATATATATATATATATATATATATATATATATATATGGCTGAATCCCCTGAATATTTACTTTCGTTCTGGACTCCATTTCCCATAATCCCGCATACCTGGACTGATTACTCTGCCACCTGAAACTCATTGGACAGCCTATATAAACTCTCTGGAAACATTCAGTTAGTGCAAAGTCTTGATTTGTACCGGCTGTCATTGCTGAGCGGTTTGTCGCCTGACATTGCTGTTGTTTGACCTTGCCTGTTGGAATATGAGTGTTTAATAAAAACCTGCAGATGGATCCTCAGTGTCAAAGTGCTTTGTTACACAAGCAGTATACAATAAGTAACCTACTAGTTTACTAAGAGTACACTAACAGAACACTTGCATGTACACTTTCAGTATATGATTAGTAAACTACTAGTTAACTAAAAGTATATTAAAAGAACATTTGGAAGTATACCTGCAGCACAAAATGAGTAACCTACTAGTTTACTAAGAGTAATCTAACAAACATTTGCATGTACACTTGAAGTATAAGTCTAGAAAACTACTAGTATACTCATGAGTTCACTTGCAGTACAAATGAAGAACTAATTGTGCACTAGTTGTACACTTAAAGTTGACTACTCTTACACTTATAGTACACTTAGAAGTATACTTTTATATACTAAAAGTGGGCCAATTTAGTCCCAAGCGGTATTCAAGCAGTACACTTACAAGTTTACTACTAGAACATAAATGTTAGTAAACTTACTACATAAAGTATACTTAAAACTATACTCCAACATTACTTAAGTATACTTAATAAAATGAACTTGAAGTTTACTTCTTTTTCGTAAGGGGAGACGTGCGAAAAGTGGCAAAACGGGGGCGGTTACAGGGGTGAAGCCACACACCTTGCTTGTCCACCCAAAATCCTGTTCCTTTTGCGGACACGACTCTTCACAACAGGCGCCATTGAGTATAAACATATTTGCACTAAATGCTGCATAAAACATTTCCACTAAATATAAAAAGCTGTATCTGTGCGACGATTTCGCCGCTTGTCACGTATCGTGTGAAATGCCCATTAAAAAGATTTATATATATATATATATATATATATATATATATATATATATATATATATATGTATATATGTATATATATATATATATATATATATATATATATATATATATATATATATATGTATATGTATATTTGATGAATGCATAATACATGCCAAGATTAGGTCAATATCATTATCTCAGTTTAAACGAGGTGGTGTTTTGCATCTTTTGCATCTGAGCTTTTCATATATTATTGTATGTAAATGAAGCAGAGTTATGCAACTTGCTAGGTTTTGGAATCAACCTAACCTGTACTCAATCTACAGTAAATTAAAGATATAAACAACATTTACATATATTTAGATATAACAATTTAATAAACAACAAATTAGAATTTTCCGTTGTTGTCTCATTTTGCAGACCATGTTTAGTTCCTGTAATTAGTGACTATAGTGGACACATAGATACGCAAGGGTGGAAGTGAGCCCAACCCATTGATGCCCATCTAACCATGAAGAGTTTCTATGGCAGCCACCATACGTGATGTACTATGCACATTATGACTCAGCTCATGTTAGCGTTCCACTCAGCTTCTCTATAATGGTGATGATGAAAACAGTAAATTATGAAGACATAATAATGGTTGATTAGAAAACAGGTGTTAAGTATCAGGCTGTTGATGTTATAGTTTTTGATGATTGCTGCTCTATGCACAATGATATTATGGCTTCATCATAAACTACTAAAAAAGGTAGCATCAAAGTTTCATCAAACATTAGATCATGCCAGAGCACTTTTATATTCATTAATCTCTACTAAGTGACTGTTTTACAGTATAAATTAATGGAGCCCATGGATCAGTAAAATATCATTATACAATATGCTTTGTGCTGCCTGATTTCTTCATGGAAGTAAAGGGTTTGTATGTTTGACCCTGTCCAGGCTTAAGGCTCATAATTTAATTTTTTGAGATTTGGAGCATCATTAGCAATATTCGGACGGGATTAGATTTTTTTTAAGTATCGATTCGGATGGGATTTAAATATGATGCAGGCTATTTCTGAGATGGGAGTGTCTGTTTCATGCATTTGGGCGTTGCAGAAGAGCATGTGCTCTGGATACGCGTGTTTTGTAATGTTTAATATTTTGCATTAAATGTAAAATTATGACAGAACATGTAATTTATTAATTAAATTTTAACAAATCAACATAAAATATACAAATCCTACTAAAGTAACGTAAGCCTACGTGTTTTATATAACTGTCTGCTTATAATAAACACAAAGAAAAATGATTAATAACAATTTATTTTCTTTATTAATTAACATTACCATTCCGGAGTTGAATAACTTTGAACGGAGTTTCTTATAACGTTACTGATATTACAGTGGCCAGTCTTAACAGTGTTTGATATTCAGCTCATCTTGATTTAATTATTTTATTTTGCAGAATGCGAAAAAACATCCATATCTGAATGAATGGGACTCAGGAAATACAATATACGTGCATTAGTAAGACCTTACGGCAGATCACGTTGGCCAAAACACAAAAAGAACCGCGTTTTCAAAAGATATTGCGGGCAAACACAGACATTTCCATTCGGACGGGATTAAATTTCTCTGAGGACCTTTGAGTTCTGCGAAAAACAGTAGGTAATTGCTCTGGAATTCTTACGGAGGTCGTCAGAGAAAAACACAGAAATTCCGATTCGGACGGGATTAAAAACACAGAGGATCGTGCTTCTCAGAGGTCCCCCTGTAATACTAATCCTGTCCGATTAGGGCTATTGTTTGTTTTCACTCTTTGATTTTACATAAATTTAATTTTGACATGACATTAGTCAGTATTAAAGATATCAAGGTTATGTTTTCACAGATTGTTCTTTACATTATGTTTCAGGAGCAGCAATATAACTAAACGCAACTTCCGGTAGACTTTAACATAGAATCATTAACAACAGAGTCCTTTTACACTAGTTTATTTCTGATAACAAGGGAAATACATGACATGTAAATAACCTTTGTTCATATATTATATCTAAACTTTATCAACTATTACCAGTGTTGGGGAAAGTTACTTTTAAATGTAATGCATTACAATATTAAGTTACTCCCAAAAATAGTAACTTATTGCGTTACTTAGTTACTTTTCATGGAAAGTAATGCTTACGTTACCTTTTTAGTTACTTTTGCATTACTTTTTCTTGGCTAAGGCTTGATCTCTTTCAGGCCTTGCAGGGTTTTTTATAACTGAAAAGTTCTGCATTCAGAAATTGCATATTTTCTTATCACAAAATGTCGAGCTCTGGTCTGCCATCTCAGTTTCTGACTCAAACTGTTCACACACAGGCGTGTACGCATTAAGTGCATAATGTGACTACGTTTAGTTTAATTCAGTACATAATTTTTTTAAATCAAATTAATTAAACTAAAAAAGTAACTCTACAAGGCATTTGTTTCAGAGATCAGTTTAGCCACTAGCCAGACCGATAAATAAATACAGACCGGAAGTTTAGCATTTTTTATCAGGCTATTATGTTTAGGTTCAGTCATTTTACTTTAATGGCATTAAAAGGTTATAAGTCAGTAATTGAAATGCTTTATTTTTACAAATGTAACTTTAGTCAATTTATTGGTGGTTAACAAATGCAAAACCCTTTTGCCAGAAACCTCCACTTCTAACAAAAAATCCACTTCTTTGGACAAGACATAGTAAACAGTTGCAAATCACTAAAGATGGAACTAGAAACATTGCAAACGATGAAGGTCAGAATTTAAAAAGTAAAAATGAAGAAACTGAATTAAACTGAACAAATTGGGGGGCGCTGTGGTCCTGTCACATTCTTCTTCTGTGCACTTTGAGAAGTTTTGGTGTTTAATCTGTGATGCTTAATGGATTTTGCCAACAAACTGGTACTACTGAATGGCCTGAAACTGATAATTAAGCATATTTGGAAAAAAATATTGTTGTATAATGTATAATATATGCCCAGAGCACTTTTATATTCAGTCGACAACGCACATGCATTCGATTAAACCTTCCACTGCATATAGGATAAACAGTAAAAAAATATTGAAAAATGAATTCCCTCTTTCCCAAATAATGCCTTCTTAGATGTATGCTGAAATATACATGCAGTAAACGCATACAGAAATGTACTGAAAACTATTATTTGCTAATAATATCCTTTGATTTTTTTGCAGTGAATACCGATCGTATCTCCCTCCCTTAGGCTGTGTGGTCATGCATACCAAACTCCTGAAAAACCAGACCATAAACATGAGAACACTGCTATTTACATAACTACAGCCATAAACTAGGCTAACAAGCCAATGCCTATACAACAAAGGGTTAGCATATGCGGCATCCACAAATATTCCCAAATGTTATGTATTTACAATCGTGCTAAAAAACCTAACCACCTCTGGAGGAACATCAAAGTTAAAGCACTACTCAGAGGGTTATTATTGTCACCGTTCTCGCAAAATCATAAATACTGTTATAAATATCAGGTGTAAATGCAATTAAAGCATAGTGCGGGGATATCTCGTGCATTTTTTAAATAATACAGTGAACATGTTTAAAAAGAGCCCGAAGCAATGTTTCCAAGTAAACAAAAGGCAGGTTTTTAAGTATGGTAGGATGCAGGCGACAATAAATGTATCTTAATGAGTTTGAACATGAAGTGGGTGGAATTGCATCACTACATGTGATTGAAAAACTTGACTTAATTTGTGCATATTTTCTGTCTGCCCACCATCGCCTTTTATTTTCCTCTCTGACCCTGACATGCAGCATAAATGAGAAGGTTTTCATTAGAAATGCAGCTCTGATTTGTTGGGCGTTTAAAATTGTCCGCTTTAATGAAACAGATGTGATTCAATAGATTTAGAAAGACATTTAGAGTGAGTGAAAGGATGGCTGGACAGACAGATAAATGGACAGAACATTAATTTTTGGGTGAGCTATAGCTTTAAACAATGATATGTATGGACATAACAGCCGTAATGCATTTCAATTCCTGTCAAACCTTAAGAAGTGAATAAAGATTTCTAGCTACATCTCGCACTAAACAGGAGAAATTATTTAAGCACATGTCACTCTTAATGATAGCACTAAAACAGTCACTAACAGGGAATATTTTTATCTTCTCGACTGATTTATCTCCCTAACCGGCGTGATAAAATCGCTCTCAAATAATTAGCGCTGTCACAGACATTGATTGGAGATATTGATAGAATGAGACAGTGAAGTGAGCACATTTGGGTTGTTTAATTGGAGAGCTGTATTCCAGACCGGCTGTGAGTCCAACCCTGATCACAATCAAGACAAAATGATCCTCGTGCTAGCAAGTGCTAACGCTGGCTGTAGACTGATGGAGACGTACAGTTTGTATTGATTAGATCCCTACTCGTTCATCAGATTATACAATAGACAGATAATTCCACCCAACTCCTTTCGCGAAACATCTGCATCCACTCGGCTCCCGCAAATCACGAGTTTCACTCGTGTAATCAAAGTCGGACTAGGCAAAGCCGTGGCTTTCTCAAATTTTGGCATTTCTTTCTGTTTTTGTGGCGTCTTTTTGGAGTATAAATATGCCATTCTTTCTTCCAAAGCCACAAAAAGGCAGCCATTGCCAGGTTTAAGGTCAATGTATTGCTGCATTTAATCAAGCCAGGAATTTGCTCTTGGATCAGTTATGTCACAGCTTACACTGATTTTAATGGTTTATCTTAGTTTCTGAACCATAGGAGTGATACTCATGCTCTCAGCATGTGATGTTGTTATATACAATTGTAGTCTTTGCTACCTGCTGATAGTAGATGCTGTTTCCTGTAAGCAGTGTTGTAGAGTAAATAAATGCAAATGTAAGTGCTAAGCTTACAGTATAATGAACCCAGCAACAAATTCCCATTTCTGTGTCTTTAAATGTGATATCTTAAGCCATAACTAGCATGCATGTCTTACAGAAGTTAAAGCGTCCGTTTTTCATAATCCCATTTTTCAAACTTAGTTAGTTTGTAAGATTGCTGTTATGATAAAGCTCAAAGTTCAACGGCAAGCGATATATTTTCTTAAACAGAATTCTGGGTTCAGCGCAGCCAAGCGATTTGTGGTCTGCTGGCCGGACCAAAGTAGGCAGGGTTTTCAATAAATTACTACAGTGTTTATTTTGGGTTAAATAGTGGATGAAGAATACACAGACTGATGTTGCCCGTCTTCATTTCACGTAACTTTAAGCTGCCTACCTACAACAAGCTACTTGACTTAAAACAAACCTGACAAGCCAACTTGAATTGCTACGTGTTTCCATGACACGGCTTTCCGTCCTTTAGGATGTCTCTGTAGGAGCTCCGGGAATTCTGAGTATATGCTTTTCGTCCATTTTGTTTGGATGCCCCGTTTCTAATGGCAGGTAATCGTCACAGAGCGCAGGTCAAAAGTTAAACTATTTTGAACTTTGACTGTGGCTTTGCTCGATGCAACAACAAACTGCCCTCGCACGGCGCAAGCCATTGAAATAAATGGGTTTCAAAGAGCAGCGCACACCGCGTCCTATGTGAAAGCTGCATAAAACATCTACACAATCAGAACTCGATGCATTTTTCTGAAGGAGAGAATTCATAAAACAAAAAAGACATCAGACCGTTTTTAGGACAGTGAAAACAGTGGCATAAAGATAAGTAAATTGTTTAAAAAATACTGCGTTTTTTTTACACACGAAACATGAACACGTTAAGATCAAACAATCAAAGCTTTAAAAACATGAAAAACAGGACCTTTAAAGCAAACTAAGATGGCTTGAACGTTAATTGATACACATGCAATTTTAAAATAAAAGGCTCTTGTAAGGGATCTTTGCAGTGATGATGTAAAAAATAATTTTTGTTTCCCCAAAGAAGCTTAAAGTCTATTTTTATTTTTACTTTTTAAAAGTCTGTAAAACTTTTCTTCACTACAAAGAAAATTTGTGCCACAAAAAGGTTTTGTGGATTTTAAAGATTCTTTATGGAAACAGTAACTTTTAGAAAGTTTTTTATAAGATTGTAAAAATTAGGGTGGTCAAAATTAGCATGTTAATTACGCAATAACGCTAATTCATTGTAACGCAACTAATTTAATTAACGTGCGATTAATGCAACGCGCATTTTCTGCTTGACCCTTGGTCTAGCCCATAGTTAATAAATTGAGACGTAGCCTTAGACAGTAAATGTGACCCATGCTGTCTAAATGATTGAGGTTTTTTTTAAATAAGAACATTAAAGATGCTCTAAGCGAATTCATGGGTTTTAGACTATAAAACATTTTTTGTTACATACAGCAAACATCTCCTCACTATCTGCTTGCTGCCTGTCCGCTGATCAAACTGTAAAAAAACCGCGATCTCTGTAGACAGCCCAGGCTCCAAAAACTGCAATAAAAACAAAGTGGCCAAACCTACTACCAGAAACGATAACAAAGTGTTCCAGCCAATAAACGACAAGAAGGATTTGGGGGTGAGGGTTAGGCGCGTTCATGAAAGCACAGAAGGGAGGGGGAGGAGTTAGCTACGCTCCGTTTGTTTGAAAACAGTTCAAACATCAACAAAAAGTAACGTCACACAGATTCGCTTAGAGCGCCTTTAAGCTCTCTTCTAACGAATTGAATGCTCTAAATGGTCGTTGAACATATAAAATTAATTTTTTTGTCTGTTTTCTGAGAGGTGTACCATCCTAAATGCTTAACTAATACATAAAGGATGCGTGTCCATCCACTTCCATGTTTCATTTTGGTTTTAAAACATGCAGGAATAAGAAAATAGAGTGCAGGACTTGCTTAATGTTAAGAGTTATTAAGAGCGCCAAAACTCAAAAACGATCTTCCTCGCGCTGCATAACACATCTGAACACAGATGTGCAAGTGCGCGTCCTCAATATGTATGCACATATATCTGTTTTGACATGAATTCACACAGATATAATCTGTTATGTCTTAAGTGAATTTTGGTTAACTGTGAGGAAAATATCTGGGCCCGGTTCCCCAAAACGTTCTTATCGCTAAGTAGTTCTTAACCTATTCCTTAACCTCTCTCTTATCTCTATGGCACGATTCCCAAAACGTTCGTACGCTAAGTATATCTTCTGTAAGTCACACTTTCGTAAGGTTGGTCTGGACCATTCGTAAGCTCTCTCTTAGTGTTGTTTGAGCGCAAAACGCTATCGCCGCAGTCTTTAGAAATCATTGCAGCGCAGTACAAGTCAAACTATGGTATGCTGACAATGATTTTATGTTATGGACATTTTTAAGACTTATAATAAAATATCTTTGCAATGGATACAGGACTATTTATGCAGTTGACTTTATTTGGTATCAGAACTAATGAATCAAAGACGGCACTCGTGTTTGTTCCTCATTGAAGTCTGTTCCCTCTATGTTTATAGCGTTTTCATCACGTTATATTTATAATTTATTTAGAATTCAATTGGTTATACTAAAAAGCAATAATATCATGTATTCTATTACACAATTTATTAAATATTTCATATTTGACAGTTTTATGTCTTTTAACATATAGCCTGTCATTTTCTTTTCTTTTTTCTCTACTGTTTGTTTTAAAACTGTTATGTTTCCAAACATAATAAATATATATTATACATATAATATGATTCATACTGTTAAAATAATTGACTTACAATCAAGAACAGTCAAGATACATTACATAAATGCACACATATACATCTCAGTAGCCATTAAAACTTTCAATGTATATAAAGAATAAACATATAATGTGATAAAAACGCGATAAAAAGACTAAACTAAAGGGAAACACAGGGGGAAGAGACTTCGACACCGGCCGCGTAACCGTTTAGTCCATGACAATTTTATTATTCGGCAACACTTATGACATTTTGCCTGACGTGGCTAAATAAAAAAATTTGCCTCCCAAGACAACTCATAATGGAGCTGCTGGATCTTCTCAGACCATAATTCTGTATCTAATTCTCTCTCTCTCTCTCTCTCTCTCTCTCTCTCTCTCTCTCTCTCTCTCTCTCTCTGTTCATTGTAGATATTGCTTTTTATTGAAAACATTAAACAATGGCCAGCAATACCGCATTAAACAGAAGTAACTGCAGCTGCTTGCCAATCAATTCTGATCGTAGTACATTACCATTAGTATAAAAGGGTATTAAATATTTTTTTAAAGTCGTTAAACCCATGTTTAACGTGGATGATTAGCGAGGAATACCCGGTTCGTCTACCCGTATTACTGACAATTTTATAATTTAATTAATAGTCTATATTTGACGGATAACTTAAACTATGTTAAAATAAATGTTACTGGAATAATTTGAGTAATGTTCCATTTGTTCAGAGCATGTTGTCTTTCTTAACGCCGTAATGCACCTTCACGTGAAGTGGAGAATCGATCCCTGAGCGATCGATCGCAAATAATTCAGCACCTTCACTTGGGACAGCGACATTGTTACGTCGTACTTAGAGGCAGCGTGTTAAGAAGCTTCCTAAGAGACACTTCGGGGAACACACTTAGGAACATAAACAACTTTGCTAAGATATATCTTTTTGAGCCTTCTTAGCGTGCTAAGAGTGAGCGTTATCGGGGAACCGGGCCCTGATGGGTAATCTTACTGTCAATCAAACAATAAAAGAAAAAAGTTTAACTTATATTAATATTATTTTTGACTTTGTGTGTGCCAAATCTATTAGTGTTACCAGTGATTTTAAGGTATGTGAATTTTCTTTGTGGTAACTTTTAATTTCCCAAAATTAACTTTGCTGACTCTGTCAACATCAAACAGGTGTAGCTCTGTCATGTTTTGGCAGATTCCAACAAATCATGCATTGTTTTGAAATTTTTTAATAGAGAATGTCAACATATAAATTACTAATTTTTGACAATTTGCTCATTCTGACTCAATTTTCCCATCACGGATCACAAATGATGCAGCAGCAACATTCTTCAAAAGATCTTCCTTTGAAGATCAAAGATAACTCAAACTTTTTTCTATGATTTCATTCTATTGGCATTAACCTGATTACAGCTTTGTTCACTTTCACCTCTTATCTGATTATTCCTCAGTTGACAGCATGTGGGATCTCTATAATCTTCTCATGGTCTGTTCCTCACAAAGATCTCCAGTCAAATGAGAGAACTGACAACATGCCTTGCGATTACTATCACAAACCTGAAGTGTTAGAACACAGAAATATCTTAAGCGTATGCACATTCCATCACGTCTGCCACAACACCCTCATACATAATCAAGCAACCCAGTCTAGCTCCTAATCCATTGTTTGTTTAGCAAACTCTCTTGACCAAGCGTGAATATTCAGAGGCTTGTTTACCAAGGATGCTTATACGGTATTATGGTGTGTAGTACCCTGAGGATCCAACATCTAATGTTGTTTTCATAAGGGCTGCAGAATTTCCATAAGGAGCCCTTGGGAAGTCATTACATTGAAGCTCTTTCACCAAGCATCAATCTGTAATTAATATATGCAACTCGGATAACTCATTTTGGCCCACATCTCCATTATTATCTGCCCAACCAAAAAATAAATTCAAGCAGATAATTCCTGAGACTCTTTAAGGAATCAGTGAAACCATGTGGGAAAAATTCTTTTTGATTAAAGGCACAGAGGACATCTGCTAGGTCAGGGATCATCTCCAATGTGTGAACTAATAAAATCCAAACAAGAAATGAAAGGAAATGTCTGCTGTGTTGAATGACAGGAAGGAATTGAAGGAATGGCTGTCGGATGTGTGGAATTCTAGCATGCCTTTCTAAGAACTTCTACGCCGGAAGGCCGTGTTGACCCAAGGCTGTATTTGCATGAAAGAGCGTGCATGAGAATTCATCTATGAAACCTGGAAGAATGTGTGCGTTTTCTTTGTTGAAATGCCAGAAAAAGAGCTTTAGAAAGTAAAGAAGTTCTTAGAACAAGCATAAGGTTTGTCAAAGCATTGCTTTTGTCATTTGCATGAAGAGTTAAAGAATATCTTAAAACATCACACAGACAATCAAAAAAGTTATACAAAAGTCTTCTTTTTTATTTAAAGAACCAAAATCTCTACTGAATCTAATTCATCCAAGTTTTTGCTACTAATATAATGTTTTTCATTGTTGATAGCCTACTTGAACTAAAAAGAAATTGTAATAGAAAATATGTCAACAATAACAAACAAAATGACAGCACACAAGTCAATGGCGAAATGCTCAAAATGGTTGCTTGATCAAGACCATTACTAGTCTAGAAATAATGCAAATAAAGTAGGCAAACCAGAGCTCCAAGTACAAATACAAGGGGGGGGGGTCTAATGGTATTTCATGCATTCTAACTTATAAACAGAGTTAAAAAGTTAGATTCCTCAGGCAAAATATGGGCAAAAGTTCAAAGCCATTCAAAGTACTAGAAAGTATTTCTGTGTTGAATCGCAACAGTCTGAATGGCCGCTCTAGTCCCCCAAGATGTGTGAATAATCAATGAAAGTCCAATAAAATACATCCAATGACCATTTTTGTCCACAAATCCGTATAATCCGTAAAATATAGATATATAGTCTGTTGTTTACATCAGATTTCACATTAACATCTTGTAATCGAATATAATATTGCCTACTATCTGAGGACTATTTATGTTGTAACACATTGTGTATTCAAACGGAATGTGACGACAAGGCTTGTTACGTCACAACGGAGCTGAGTTTGAAATGGTGCAATCTGAGACTCAAAGTAGAGGACATTCAGAAACCTGTATCTCACTCAGAACAGCATGGATGGATTTTTTTTCAAGTTTACATGCGTGTGGAAGCACAAGAGACACAAAAGGACACCCCAAAACACAGAAAAAGTGCGTTTTTCATAATATGGGCACTTTAAAACAACAACGACAAAGTGATAAAACAACCTGCATCAAAACTGTCTGTGTTTTGTTGGCAATCGCTGCGTAAGTGCATATAATCCAAATGTGAATAGGAAATTATCTAGAGATAGCGGCTTAATGTTTTGTGTGTGTTGTTTGTTCATGACTTGCTCCGCCAGCGGTACCACTCCAGGAGCTTGACTTTTTAGCGAATGTAGACGTACAGTTGATCTTTTTTTATAAATCTGATAGGCTAAAGACTCTTCAGAGATAAGAAGGATGCAATACTACTCCATAGGTACTCAAGATTAACATGAGATTAGCAGAAACAACATGTGTTATGTGACTTTAACACTGGGATCTCATATAGATGTAATGGTTCAGTTCCGTTTATTTTCACAATATCACAATCTCACACAATGCATTTGTTACTACATCTGAAACAGTGTTGGAGGTAGTAATTTACAAATTGAGAATAATTACCCAATTACTCAGCTACATTTTCGAAACACAATAAATTATACAGTACATTGTGCAATTTTGAAAAATCTACTCCCAAGAAGCAGCAGCTTATAACTAGGGGTCCATCCCACCACCAAACACCACCCCCCACCTAGCAAAGATTGTGTGAACTCTCCAACTTTAAATACCAGGACCACCCAATTCTTCAAATTATGGATATTTGAAACAAAATTACTACAAATTGACAGTAATTTAGAGTTACTATACCTATATAAATAGAAACTTTATTGAAATTGACAATCTGCACAGAAATGCATTTCATTTTTAATTTCTAACTTAAGAATAGTCACCAAGAAACAGTGAAGAAAAGATGACTACAGTAGATCCCAAATACTTAAGGAGAAAAAAAACAGAATGGTCTGTAAGAAAAAAGGAACTACTGAAAGGCAAAAAGAGAGGGGGGAGTGTAGAGAGAAGTTGCACTGCCAAGAACCAAGCGATAAATATTTACCCCCATACGCCTGAAACGGTAGACTGCCAAACCGAACGTGTGTGCTTGTGATAACGTGAGGCTTTGAGTCTTTCATCTGAGGCGGAAAACTGCAAAAAGACGATCTACCCCACTCCCTCGTTCTCCTATAAAGAGAGCAAGATGACAAAAGAGAAAATGTGTTTCTTCTTCTCATGAGAAGCGAAACAGCTTGTCTCGTCTCATTTGACTCTGCATTTGGTGTCTGGTAATTACGGTAACGGCCCGCGTCTTTGGATAATGTCATTTTGCCGGGGAGGCGGTTATTTGTTGGTCACGCTTACTAGCAATCTTCTGAAACATTCATGAATCTAAGGAAACAGGTGGGGCATCATCCCGGCACGGTAAGGAACTTGTCCGGAGCAGTTATGTTGGCAGTCGTTGCTTAATTTGGCCGACAGAAACGAGAGGATCTGTCTCTCAGGTGGGCTGGCTTCTGTTTCTTCTCCGCAGGCGGTCGCGTGCCTGTTGATGCAGAGATTACCTGGATGAAAACACACCTGCGGTTCTTTAGAAGTGTTAGTAAATACAGACTCTTGATTGATCCACGGGAGCCACTTTGACTTGGCTGCCTTTGAATTAAGACCAGTCATAGCTTACTCACGGTACGAAAGCTGGTCATGTTTTTCTAAAGCAATGAATTTTCAAAGCATGAATCTTTGCATTGCTTTTGGTTAATGATGTCCCAATTCTAGCACACCTTGTCCGATTGCAGCAAACTCAGAAGTATGTAGTGTCTTATAACATACTAGTGCACAGCAGTATGCAAATTAAGATGCAGCCAATGAGATTCACAGCATGAAAGATAATTGCATACAGTTTGAATTTAATAGAAGCTGTTAGATAAGCTATTAAAAACACTTGCAGTCTTAAAAATATCCTCCAAATTACACACAATATTAACTTTTTCATAAACAGATTGTAAACTCATAAAGTTTATGAGTTTGTTCGGATATTACACTTCTCTACAGGCCTTTGGATTCATTTAGCATGTGTAAACAATATTTTGAGTGTCAGTGTTAACCTGCCATTGTATATCCTTTTTTGTAGATTACTTTCTTCTCACAATTACTTTTGGATGGAGGTCTGTCAAGAGACAAACCTTTATTAATACGTTGCTGTAATCTTTCATAAATTCTTCATGAGGATCTTAATGTGTCTGTAATCTAATGCAACCGACATATACAAAACATGTTGCCTTTGTACCTGCAGTTTAAATGTGAGAGGAGTCAAGCGGGATTCTGAATAAAAATTAGGTTGTAAGGTGAGTGCGACACTTCTGTGGGTTTCTGATGGAGCCTCTTGTGGTACATAATGAGCCCTACCAAATCAAACTGGACCGTGTGATGACTGTATCTGGGTTACTTCCCCTCTGCCTGCCAGCTGAGCTCCCTATCATTGCTGGAAAACACATAGCATATTGCCACGTAAACAAAATGATGAATGAAAGTTAGATGTTTCATTTCAAAAAGTAAACAGGAAAGACAAATGCATATTCAGTGCAACGGTGTTCAAGACGCTGTAAATTATTTCTGCGCCACTAGTGGCATATTTTTTTTTTTTAAATACGATTTTAAAACTTAAAAAAAATGAATTGCCGCCTATGCTGTTAAAATGATATTAAATATTTTATGTTACTTTAACTTAACAAATTAGCTTAAACAATTTGAACTTTACTTCGCGCACTTTACCAACTCAGAAGTCCTTACGAAAAAGCAATCAGACCAATCAGAAAAACAGCAGGGAGGAGTTCACACTGATGGACAACTTCTCTTCCTATTTCCGGCATGACGCTCGAGTCTGTCCCAAAATACGACTCCGGTGCGTCCTCATGGACTCGCGTCAAGGGTCCATAAGATCTGCACTACATGATGTAATCAAAGATTGGACTCTGAGGAAGTCCACAAGTCCGGAGTGTGCCATTTGAGACAGGGCCATACATGCACCCTACCTTCCTCCATCCTGGGACGGTTTTCCGACATCCCTCCTCCACCCCAACACCTCACTCTAATCTGTTTTTATCCCACTTTAAGGATGGGGGAGTTCTCCAGGTTTGGGCCATATACCCCAAATTTGGAGTCCGGATCCAGAGCCCTCCTCCTGGACAGCACGCCAAAGTATGCATACTTTTGTAATCAGATGAGATGTAAGTGTAAACTCATGAAACAGTGTTGTTTATGATAGTAATGTTTCAACTGTTCAAAAACTGTACACTCTAAAAAATCCTTGGTTGTTTCAACCCCTAGTTGGGTCAAATATGGACACACCGAGCTGTTGGTTTAAAAACAACCATATGCTGGGTTGTTTTTACCCAACTATGGGTTGAAATAACTCAGCATTTAGATTAAAAAAACTCAGCATATGGGTTAAAATTAACCCAACTGTGGGGTTTGCATTTGGTCAAAATTGAGTAAAAGATTGAAATATGCTTTGTGAGATCTGGTGTGTTATGTGACAAAGTCTCCTGGTACAATTTTGTCCCATTTTAGAGAAATGTGTGTGCCAAAATTGCAGTAACATGTTTGACTGGTTGGTGTACAAACTTTAAGGGTATTTTTCTCGGTTTCAGTGTTTGCGTAGTTACTGCACTTAGCGTTTGGGGGGCAGTATGGGTTAAAACAACCAAACATTTTTTTTACAGTGTATGAATTTCACAGAGAATCAAAGTGTGGTTTCACAAGACATACTGTTTCTCAGTAATATCTGTCAGGAACTCGATTTATGCATGACATTAAAAATAGCTTTAAGCATACTTAAGATTAACCTACATAAATGACATGTAGCTTACAACATTCCTGCACTAATTATGTCAAAACAATAAATCGAGTGGACAAAGTTTTTTATATTTCCTTTTTAGACATTTGGAAAACCCCATTGATACAGAAAAAGCTTATCACATGTGTAAACATGCTGCTATGGTGATTTATTGCCCTACATGATGTGAATAAAAGCAGCACAATTACAGACGCATGACCCATCACAAATCATTTTAAGTCTGACTACAGTATGTGAGTCATGATTTTAAGCTGCCAGGTGCATCTGAACTTAAATGGTTTCTTTATGGCATCGGCTGGTGTATGTCTCTGAATCTTCACCTTTGGCTAAACACTGGAGCTCAGCTGGTTCAAATGGACAAACAGGCCCAAAGAAAGAATAAGGGAACTGAACGGAGAACAAAAGCTGATGAATGAGTGTGGAGGAAACAGAGACGAGCGAGACGCTTTACAGCCACAGGCCATAAAGTCCAAACAGATGTAATGTGTGCGACATGAGCAGAAGATTAACTTCCTTGCAGATGAGGTCACGAGGAAGTGTTTCTCAACACAAAATGCCACGAGTTCATGTCAGGATTCATTTATATAGAAAGTGAAATGCAGATTTTGTAATATTGTTTTAATTTCTCGTTTCCATTTCTTAAACATATCCCTTTTTTCAAAGAATTCTTATGGAAGGAAATAGCTGTGAATGACTATTGCAGCAACCCATTCTCATAAATTGTGTATAAATAGCATGCCTTTTGAAAACTCGTGCAGTCCATACACCAACGTCCAGTTTTGGTTGCATATGATACGCCAGTCCTTCCCTTTTTTATTTAATTCCATGCATCTTTTCGTGTCATCTTATGTATTGGTTTAATTTTTTTGTTTGTTTTAAATCTATTTTTTAAAATGTCGTTTGGGGTTGGTGTTAGATTTGAGATTTGGGAAATGAATAGATTTGTCCATTTATTTTTTTCTATTTTTAAACGATGGTCGCTTGGAGTTGGGGTTAAAATTGGGGTTAGGATTAGGGTTGGGAATCAAATTTCGATTCTAGTTCTGGAATCGGATCCATGAGAAGGGAATTGTTAAAAAAGTACAATTTCGATTCCACTTAGCGATTCCAGACCATACAGTCACATACTTTTACGCCATCTACCAAGACCTGAGTCACCTGACATATAGTTATCTGCGCACAGTGTGCAAGACTGTTCGCTCGAAAACTTAGTCAGTTCACACGATGGACTGTGTTGGAAGGTGCATTTAAAAATCATTTTGAGTTAACATAGCCATGTTTGTTTATGTTTTGTAGGTCCTAAATAGGTTTTTATGTAGCCTCCTTTTTTGTGTTTAGCTGTAATAACACAAAATAAATATTTTTGATCTATAAAGGCTTGACTGTTATTGCTTTTCACCTCTTTGGAGACGAAACTAAGAATCGTTAGGAATTGGATCTGATAGGTAGAATCGAATTTGGAACCGGAATCGATACATTTGAAATGATGCCCAACCTTAGTTAGGATGTTTGAAAAATAACAGAAAGTTCTTCTAACCACAACCACAACGAAAAGTAATTTGAGAAACCAATACATAAAATTAGATCCTGTGGCGCAACGGTACCGCGTCTGACACTAGATCAGAAGGTCGAGTGTTCAAATAACGTTGGGATCAGTGGTCGCTTGTTGCAGTTATGATGTCTCGCAAGGTTTGTAGTGCTGTACTAGAGAGACATAAGCTTTTATATGGAGTGGTAATGGCGAAGTGGATAAGACACACGCCTTTGATGTGAGAGACCCAGGTTCGAATCCACTGTGACACGCCATTGTGTCCCTGAGCAAGACACTTAACCCTTAGTTGCTCCAGAGGCGTGTGACCTCTGACATATATAGCAATTGTAAGTTGCTTTGGATAAAAGCGTCCATTAAATAAATATATAAAATGTCATGAAAAGATGTGGTATTAGGTGAACAGAAAAACTGGCGTATCATATGCATGCAAAATTGGACTTGGACGTATTATTGCATTGTATTATTATTACTTTTCAAAAGGAGTGCTATTTATATGTCATTATGAGAATGGGCTGATTGCAGACAAAATAAAATGTATTAAACATTTTAAAATAATTTTATTAAAAATATTTGAGTACAGCATAATTTAAGTACATTTAAAAAAAATGTTTTTAACACATGGTTGTGTCAAAAATTTACAATTACTAGGTTAATTTAGACTATTAGTTGGGTTTGTCTATTGTTGTCATAACCATACTCTAAAAATTGGGTTATTTTTGACCCATAATGGGTAAATATTGGACAAAACACATGCTGGTTTAAAAATGACCCAATGTTGGGTTGTTTTTGTGCAACCATGGGGTAATAATAACTCAGCAGTTGGGTTAAAACAACCCCGCATTGGGTCAATTTTAACCCAGCAGTGTGTTCTGTCCAATATTTACCCATTGTGGGTCAAAAATAACTTGCACGGGTTTAACAAATCAGGATTTGTATGATAAGGTGTGAAATATAGCTAGATATGAAAAGAGAAATGCCTTAATTATATATATATAGGAGAGGTGTGATTTTACTAAACTCTTTCACCCTCATCAGGACATAAGGCTTGTCATTAGTTGCTGACATGGTGTAAATGTGATGTTAAAAAAAGCTGAGGGAAGTTCTGGCCTGTCAGGAATTCTTCAAATACAATAGGTTGCAGACTTCAAAAACGTGTCGGAAAATGTCTCTGCACATCTTTTGCGATTGTTATTTTGCACACAAGCCTCATCAGCAAATTTTGGCATCTGAAACAGGTCGAATTATGCAAGAAACGCAATGTTTTTTGCTGATTGGTGCCTCCTCTGCCAGCTCACAATCGTCTATTTAGTGTTGAGACTGCTGATTATAAGACACGTGGAGAGAATATAATCACATCTCAGCCTTTCACTATAGCAGACAGCAAAGATCGCATTCAATTGTACAGCCTGATCCTACGAGAATTCATAACTATAAGGCGACTAATTCTCAGTCGACATTTTAAGCGGCCACCTACTACTAGCATAGATTATCTACAAATCCTGATGTATGTATACTACCATAAACTCAGCAGTGCTCAAAACAGACATGTGTGCACGGAAGATGATTTGCCTCATAACGCTTACCTGTGATTAGTTTAAAGAGAACCTATTTCATTGCTTAAAAAAACTCATTTTGTGTATTTGGTATAATGCAGTATGTTTGTGTGGTTTATGGTTAAAAAAAAAAATTCACATACCGTACATTTTATAGCTCCGGATTTCGTTCTCTTCCTTAAACGCACAGATTTGAAAATCTCTGTTTGGCCATATAATCTGTACGTTGTGATTGGTCTGAATACCTCTGATGTCATTTGGAAATGTGACGCTCCTTACCATGTTTGAAAAATTCAGCTGCTAACAGTGGCCGGTTGCATAAAACTTAAAGACTAGTCTTAAAAGTTAGAATTTTTTTTCTTCAAGACTGATCATAACTGTTTTAAGTATGTTACATAGAAATGTAGATTGGTCTAATTTAAATCCAAATAATAAGACTGATTAGCCCTAACTAATTGCTAGTTAGTCAGAATCATTCTTAAGACGCAGTCTTAATGACACAGCTATGTTTATGCAACCGGCCACAGGAGTTAACTTACAGGCTGTAAGTCCGAAGCGGGAAGAATTATGATAATGTAAAGCTCCACCCACACTGAAACCTCATTGGATGAAACTTTCAGTCTTCATGAATATTTACGCTTTTTTGATTTTTATAGTCAAGAAAAATTAAATGACAAATTGCTGTTTGCTGGAATGCTGTCATGTAGTGGCTGGTTAAGTCACCATGTTAGAGTAAATAAAATGTAAACAGTGATAAGAGTTGAGCAACTGAGGCGTCAAACTCTGTTCATTTGGCAGTTTTAACCACAACACTATTTGATTCTGTCATCATATTTCCCTGGTCTAATTCATCACTCAGTTTTAAAACATTAACACAAGGCCTGAGGACATGCTGTCAAGACAGCACATATTGGACCTGACATGCACAAGCTTGTTTTGTTGCTGGTGTCTCATTTAGTGTAATGCTGTGAAGCTACACTATTTAATTCACTTTTATGGTTCATGTCTATCTACGAGACAGAGAAACTCTTTGTCCCATGACAGTATTTATAGTCAAAAATCTCTTCATACACTGTTATGAGTTATGAAGAGGTATGCCATAATGATGTCATTCAGTACCAAGTGCAAACTCAGCAACAAAACTTAGGGATGAGACGCAGATGGTTGCATACCCCAGTAATGTTTTGAACACAGACAGTATTTTAGCAGATGAGGAAACCAATAAAAAGCTGCAGTTTGTTCCCAATACATTGTTGCATGTTAAAGTTGCAGTGTGTAATTTTAAGAGGATCTTTTGACAGCAATACAATATAATATAGATAACTATTTTTTCAGTGGTGTATAAAGACCTTATATACTTATATACAATACTGTATTGTTTTTATTACCTTAGAATAAGCCGTTTTTATCTACATACACCGCGGGTCCCCTTACATGGAAGCCGCCATTTTGTGGCATCATGTTTCTACAGTAGCCTTAAATGTATAAACTGTTATACAGAACACGTTTGCCACCACGTTGTCTAAGATGATGACATGTTTGTCCTGTGTCGGCTACCGTAGCTTCTCTATGTGCTTCGAAAGGGAGGGTTGCAATTCGCAACCTCACCTCTAGATGCCTCTAAAATCTACACAATGCACCTTTAACTGTTCAAATTAGTATATATCAAATCAATGTGTTACTAACAAATTTAATTGCCTACTTTAAATGATGTGGTGCAAACGTAATGTTGAATTGCTATCACTTTTCACATCTCAAAGAATGTGCTGAAATCACACAGACACAATTATTTTTTTTTCTCAAATCTGGAAGATGTGAACAAATATAATAATATTTTTAATATTTATTATAATATAATAATAGCAACACATAATGCTGCTTTAGTATTAATTGTATATTGCTAAAGTTTGTCTGCTTGGCTAAACAACTCAACCAGATCTGCAAATAATATAACTGAATAGTAATCAATATTAATAAGGAAATGCTATTCAGCCAGCAGACCTGAAGATTGGTCAAAAGACTGTCAAGGTTTTGTGCATGAATATTAATTAGGTCACGTGTCTGCATGCTCCATGAAGACCACCAAGCAATGTCACCACACTAAATAATATTCATGAGCTATCATATTCACAACCATCATCCCATATGCTGGCATTACTAATTTAAGCCTGAATAAGAGTAAAAAAATTGACCAAAGTCTGAATGTAAAAGATTACAAATGTATAATCAAACACTCTTTAAAGGCAGGGTGCATGATCTCTGAAACCCAGTGTTAATATCTGTAATCACCTAAACAAACACGGCCCTACCCCAATAAAATCTGGACTTTCTTTTGATAGACGCGTCCCACACATACGCAACCCAGGCAACGATGACGGTTAGTAGACACACCCCTTACTGCTGATTGGCTACAAATGTGTTTTGGTACTCGGCCCGACTCCAAAATGTTTTTCAAAAATCATGCACCCCACCTTTAAGGGATAGTACACCCACTAAATTTGCTAAATGTTTAGTCTTAACCAAAAAGTAGAGTTTATAGGTAGACATAAAGGAATGATGTTATATTTTTGTTACATTTTCAGTACAGTACTGTCAAATTATTGTGAAATATGTTTAAATTCACTGAAAAAAAGTGCTTTATGTGAGTCTATTCATTAGTGATACGATGCCGGGATTAAATAAGATCTATAACTATTGATATACTGTAGGCCCATAGATTGGTTTTCGGGTGCCATGGTGGGCTATTAAATAGCTTGTTATACATAAATGCTGTATGTAAATAGTTGTAGCCTTGTATGATTCTCATATAATAATGTATTCCCTCTGTTAATAACGGTATAAAATGTTAGTGTCCCATAAAATTTTATATAGCCATTAATGCCAACTCAGGACAGGAATTCAGTGTGTTGTGAATCACACTATGTTAACTGCCAGTGTGTATAAAAGTTGTTTCATAATAGAGTTAAGATATATACTTTTTATACGTTTTGAACACTTTAAACACTGGTAAATAATGAGCCCGAAATCATTCCTTTACTACAGTATGATCCTTCTACAGTACAAATACAGTTTTTAGTGTTTCTACAGGTGCTTCAATGCCTTATTTAACAATGTTATAAATATCAACTATGTACAATTGAAGACAAAAATAATTAGCCCCCTTGGTAAATATTTAAAAAGAAAGTAGGGAAAGATTTTACGGCGACCCATTATAAGATTTCTAGCAGAGCAAGTCATATTTTGACTTTTTTATCTCTTGGTATTTGATATAATCCATGAAGCCATGTATCTGAATAAGATGTCCAGGACCTCTGGTATAAAAGTAGGTTTACAGCAAGAAAGATTTGGGTGTACCCATTGTGATGACTGATTAAGGGGATTTGGGCTTTGTGTTACTTTATATTTATTCTCATGTGAATCTAAAAGTTATGAATGAACAACATCATGTTTCTAGTGTGCTAAGAAAATGTAAATATAAATAGAAAGATACTTCAGAGGTATTTTACTCATAAAAATTTCTAGGGGTCCAATAATTGTGTCTATAGTGTATTAGAGAAAAACATTTATTTCATAACCCCTCACACACACACACGTTCAATGATTTTATTTTAATTTAATCATCATTTTTTTGCGATTTTTTTTTAATTAAAGCTCAAAATGAGAAACATTGTGAATTTATCTTCACAGCTTTTTTGCTTATATTTACCAAGGGGGTTAATATTTTTGTCCACAACTGTTTATAACACCAAAGATCATTTGTAACATGCTATTGCAAATTCAATAAACCTTTTTATGCTTTACGACCGTTTAAACCAAATTTGCATGTGGTAAAACACATCATTTGCAAGCTGTTAAATGTGAAGAATTTCAAAAGCCCCATCTTGCTCCTAAAAAAGGTAGTTAAGAAACAAGAATACATCTATAAATGCTATGAGGATCATCTGTGTACATATGAGGGGCTGTTTAGAGTGCAATAGTTAATATTAACCAAATAACTTAGTGTTTAACAGCATATCACACAGTCTGTTGACTCAGTAGGAAACATGACGATTAAAGTACACCGCTGCTCTTGGTTGCTCGGTTTACCCAGCAACGGTTATTTTGGTGCTATACAATCAGATAGTGAGGGGATCCAAGGCCAGATAGGGCACTGATATAGCATGCTGGGAATGCAAGTGTCAGCCAGTGTTGTGACATCACATGCTTTTATCACATGTAGGTTGAATACCCCACACAGTTAGGTCAGACCACTGGTCACAAACTTTGGGTAAACGTCAGATCGTCAACATTGCAGTTCTGTTACACTAAAATAAGATCACAACCCTGATGAGTCATATAATTTGGATAAATAAAATTATCATAGATTTCCTGACCTTTGTGGTTTGCAAACACTAGAGCGCCATAAGGTCGCTACAAGTGATAAGATCAGAAGACTGGTCAAAACCCCAGGACGTCGACCAGGTACATTTGAAGTTGTTGTGGCGTGAAGATAGAATGGTTAAATGAACAGAAGCGGTATAACACTTGACCTGAAGGAGAACCTAAAGTACAGGTCCTTGATGAAACATGTTCACAGCTAGCTGATGGAACCAATCCATACGTAGAAGACAGGAATGAAGATATCTGGTGCAGTGTGTTGTGCCTGTAAATACAGGTTCTTACACCTTCCATCAATCTAGTAAAGATAAGTACTGCAATTTATAAAGTATAATGATGTGTTTATACATGGTGGGGCAGTTTCCCAGACAGGGTTTAGATTAATCCAGGACCAGGCCTTAGTTAAATTAGGGCAGTTATTTTAGGACATTATTTATAGTTTTTACAAACATACCTTACAAAAAACATTACTGGTGTGCATCTTGAGACAAACCGATGGGAGTAACCGTTTTAGATGTGAGTACAGGCTGTTTTCAGTTAAGCAGCTCAAACAAGCATATTAGTCTTGGACTAGACTTAAATCTGTCCTGGAAACCGCCCCTATAACTGCATATCTTAGCAATGAGACTTAAGGGCTCATTATAGTTGTGTAAGGTCCTACGGCGTAGCAGCGACGGCGTAGGTTACGCGCCGGTTTTCATTTATACTTTTGCGTCGTCGTCCGCGTCGACGTGCAAACATGCGCGCAGACCGCTGGTAGGCAATATCCACACGTGTAACCACAGTAGCAGTGCGACCGTCAAAGAAGAAGAAGCTTGGCAAGTTAACCCACAAAAGAAGAACTAACAGCAACTTGTTGTGTAGGATTTGAGAAGACCAGCAATGATGGAAGTAAATAAACAACGACTTTTGTTGCAGTTTGAGTTAAATCACTCCTTAACTTGGCCATTCTTTGTTTTCACCGTCGCAAACGGAAATACCAATGATGAGTTGTTTTACCTGACGGAAGGGGTTCTGGTGAGACCAATCACAGCGCTTGCGGTATGCGTAGAACTGACGCGCTGTTAAAATTTTGTGAGGTGCACGTCAGGCTACGCAGAGCTATGCACAGGCTAAACCGGGCTTAAAAATGCAAAGGAAGTCTACAAAGGAAAGTAATAACATATTTACACGTCTCAACATGTACAATAATTGTTGCTTATATGTAACATCTGCAGAAATATTATACTTTTGATTATCAGAATTATGAGTCACTTTCTTACTAAACTCATGTTTGAGTGATATAACCCAAGTGATCTAAGACAAATACAATTGATTCATACAGTATATAAGAGTAAATCAATCATAATAGAGATCTGCAGGGATAGCATATTTTTATAGGCAAACCCCATCCCAAAATCAGTGGATTTTTTGAATGGGGTTTGGTTAAACTCCTAAAAATAATTAGGTTAAAACAAGCTCAAGATATTTTCATGTTTTATTTTACGACATAAAACACATCAGTAATACCCCTACTTTTTTAAGTTTTTACATGTCTTAGGGAGCGTGCACACCTAAGCTTTATTACGGGGCTGAAACGCCTGGAGGACGCCGAATGCCAGCTGCTTTTTGAGCTGAGCGCTTTGGTTGCCTTGATACTTGAGCTGTGAACCGGTTGGTTGTTGTGATACTTGTCCTGCCCCTTCTCCACTGTTTTAGACGGCCGTGTGAGAGCTGACATTGCCGAGCAGAGCTTTTCACCCAAAGTTGAATCTCTTTCAACTCTCGACGCTCAGCTCTGAGCGTGGAAAAATCGTTGAGCGGCGGCTTTCAGCACGGAAAAAACCCGCCAGCTGCTGGCTGTTTTGATAAACACAACTATTGAAAACAATTGAAAACATGTGCCGGCTGCGGGTGTAAAAGCTAAAAAGGAAAAATAGAGAAAGATAGTACGTTTTATATTAGGATGTGAGGCAATGGTGGAAGAGATTCTAAAATACAGAGTCAGCAGATCGTGTCGCGACCGGCAGATCATTCCACAGTTGTGGAACAGCTCCAGAGAAGGTACGCGATAATGTATTTTTCCCTTTTTGATATGGCACCACAAGCCGTCGCTTGGCGGCAGAGCGCAGGGATCGAGAGTGTACATAAGGCTGTATAAGCAAGTGAAGGTAAGGGGGTGCCGACCCAGTGGTGGTTTTAAAGGCCAGGGGCAGAGCTTTAAATTTGATGCAAGCTACTATAGGAAGCCAGTGTAACTTGACAAAGAGAGGAGTGACATGCGTCATCTTTGGCTCATTGAAGACCACTCTTGCCACTCCTAAATCATCTGTAGGGTTTGGGTGTGCAGGCTGGAGGTCCAGCTAGTAGCGGATTGCAGTAGTCCAGCCTGGACAGGACAAGAGGTTGGACTAGGACCTGCGTAGCATGCTCATTTAGGAAAGGTCTAATTTTCCTAATATTGTAGAGGATGAATCTACAAGAGCAGGTGATGCTGGCAACAAGCTCCATGTAGCTAAGCTGATCATCAATGACCACTCCCAGGTTTCTGGCTGTCCTAAAAGGCGTGATGGTTGAGGAACCTAGCAAAATGGAAAGGTTGTGGTGAATCTTTGGTTCAGATGATATGAAGAGCAGTTCTGTCTTCGCAAGGTTAAGCTGGAGATGGTGATCCTTCATCCAAAGTGAGATGTCACTCAGGCATGCTGAGATGCAGGTGAAACGACAAGTGGAGTTGAGTGTCATCCACATAGCAGTGATAGGAAAAGCCATGTTTTCGAATGACAGAACCCAGGGATGTCATTTATATTAAAAAGGGCAGTGGTCCAAACACAGAGTCTTGATGCACCCCGGTATCGAGACGGTGGGGTTCAGAGACGTCACCTCTCCAGGATACCCTAAGTGACCTACCTGAGAGGTACGACCATAGAAGCACTGTGTCAGAGACACCCATAGCCATGAGGGTCGACAGGAGGATGTGGTGATTGACCGTGTCAAAAGTGGCAGATAGATCCAGGAAGATCAGCACAGAAGATTTGGAGGCTTTTGCCTGCCTTAGGGCTTCAATGACTGAGAGTGTCAGTGGAGTGACTGAGTTGTCTGAGTGGAGTGACTGCTCTTGAAACCAGACTGATTGGTATCCAGGAGGTTATTTTATGTGAAGAAAGAGGAGAGCTGGTCAAACACCACACGTTCAAGAGTCTTTGCAATGAAGGGAAGAAGAAAAACAGGTCTGTAATTCTCTAGCATAGCAGGATTGAGTATGGGTTTCCTATTTACACTCACGCCAGAGCTTTTTGTGATAATCCAAAGACCTATGGAAAATCCCATTGAGTTTTTGCTGAGGGGAATCCAAATGAACCTAACTTTCGAATTAACCAACAAAAATATTAGCTTGCCTACACTCAACTACAGTATTAGTATCATGTGAGCGCTATCATCTTCACTCACATTGGCAGTTGCCGAATTGCATTCCTGGACATGTACTGTATATGCATTACATTACCAAAACTCCCTTTTGGTCATGTTCCACAAATCTTCAGTCTTTAAGAAAATTAATAACTTCTATTTAGTTTGTCACTCAAAATAGTTTCCTGTTAAAAGATATAAATAATGCAGAGACAGAGTACTAGTTTGTCATAATAAAAAAAAGTGGAATGTATTCTCCATGTATAGCTAATGATCAATTAGTTCTCAATTTTGCTAAGATTTGCTCTTTGTAAATGCAACTAAATAGCAGATGTATTCAGGTAAAACCTGCAGAACTGCTAACAAAAGAAACAAATAATTTTTCTTAACGGGTATGTCATCTTAAAGAATGACATGAAATGTAATGAGAAACATGGCCTGCTGGCAAAGTTGAAAAGTGGGATGTTTGGCAACTCATCTGTGGTTGTGATCTTAATTAGTAAAGCAAGCATAGATATTGCTCATACAGTACTCAGAGTAAGGGTTTTAAGGAAAAATATTAACAGCTATAAACAGAAGATCAAATTATGTTGCTCATTGAGAAGCATTATTTACATTTGATTAGACTGAAATGATGAAGTGGAAGTTTCCCCAACAGGGCTTATCCTTTTCCCAGCTAAAATCAACCCATTCTCATTCCCCAAAGCATCAAAAACTGATGCATGTTCAAAAGCCTTCGGCGTCAGTACGAAGAAGCGAAGGGTGCCCCTATGCGTCACTATATCGATGAACTCCGTTGCTTTCATGGTAATCCCTCAGTGTCGGATATAGACGAAAGGGAATCGCGGAAGGTGATGCCTGCGACATCAACGTATGCGACGATCGGCAGGATCATGCCGCTTCTGGACGGTAATTACTTCATTTTTTTCCTATTTTTAAACCATGGTCGCTTGGGGTTGGGGTTAGAGTTGGGTTTTGTTTGTCAGTTTAAGCATTGGTTTATACATTTTGGGGTGGTTTCCCGGACAGGGATTAGCTTAAGCCAGGGCTAGGTCTTAGTTTTATTTTGAAATAGAACTATTTTTAACAAACATGCCTTACTAAAAACATTACTTGTGTGCATTTTGATGCAAAGGGCACTGATGTATTTTACGATGTGTCAGTGCAAGTTGTTTTCAGTTTGGACACCTCTTACATTTATTTTAGTCTAGGACTAGTCTAATCCCTGTCCGGGAAACCGCCCATTTGTCTTTTGATTTTTAAACCATTGTTGCTTGGGGTAAGGGATAGAGTTGGGTTAGGACCCCAAGCGACAGTGGTAAAACATTTTGAACAAAAATTGAGTAGTTACAGTCCAGAAGCGGCATGATCCTGCCGATTATCGCATCCGTTGACGTCTCATAACGTGACGGCATCACCTTCTGGGATTCCCTTTCGTCTATATCCGACGCTGAGGGATAACCATGAAAACAACGGAGTTCCCATTTTGTCAATATAGTGATGCATAGGGGCACCCTTCATGTCTTTGTACTGACGCTGAAGGCGTTTGAAAATGCTTCAGTTTTGACACCTTTGGGAGTGAGAATGGGTTGCGAAAATGGATGTTTGGGCTGACTTAATTTCAAAACACCTTGCACTGACATATCTTAACATATATCAATGCCATTGTTTTGTCATCAGTATTGTTTTTTATTTTTTGGTTTGTTTGTAAAAGTTTGTACTTAATTGTCCTAATATAACTAAGGCCTAGTGCTGGACTAATCTAAACCCTGTCCCGGAAAGAGTTGAAAGAATAGGATTTACATTTCATGGAGAGGAATAAGTTGTTTCTAACACTTAAATAATAGTCACACAGTAAAGTAAAGCACCAGTCTCCATTTTCTTCTAAAAACGTACAAATTTGCTATTTAATTTATGCTCATGTCAGGGTTTGCTCTTAAAATTCTGTGCAGCACCACTTGACACCTACAGAATTGTGGTTCAGCTTTGGAGCTGTTGGTACTTTCAGCTTTATCCACATATTATGCTGAAAACCATTTTGAATTAAATTAAGCACAAATAATTCCCACCAACAAAGACGAACGAGTCCAATCACGTTCAGATCGAAGGGTTTATTCATAGGCAACGGACCGTTTTCATGCTTCATGGTCCAGACACGTTCAGCTGCCCCCCGCTGAAACCCGAAACTGGAAAACAAGGATTGTTTTGAAAACATTCAACTTTCCCTCAACCGAATGAGAATATGGTAATCTTTTGAATTGCATTTTACTGGAGGGGAGCAGACTGCTGTTAGAGATAAACGGCAAGAGCAGAGAAATCTTCTCCGAAAAATTCCCCCTAAAGCACAGGAACTATTGCTTTGTAACGTCCAATACCTCGTGGGAAAAACTGTCAACCTTTTAAGCTGAAGTGTTCTAGACCTTTGGCATACATGGGTAACCCTAACCCCAAAATTAGTTAGGGCAAAACATTCAGAAAGGGCAGTGGAGAAGGTGGGGTGGTGAGGGAAACTTATTACATCCTTGTTGTGTACCTCCTTGGGGTATGGTGTGACCTTCGACCTTGAGTCTCCAAAGAGCCTGCTTTCATCTATTTCTTAAAATCCTCCCTTTGTACGTTCATTTTTTTTCCAAAATCTAAAATTATTTCACGTTGAGTGTGACTCTACTAAACAAATTTTCAAAACCAGACCACCAGAAGTGGACAAATGTCCAAAATTAAAAATTAAAATAAACTGCTGGAATGTGTTCTCTGTGAAAGAGTTATTTGTTTCCCTTTGGGAATGACCTTTGACCCCTTCAACAGGAATAATGCCAAGTAAAAAAAACACAGCATGAGGCTGTATTTTAGTATGTCAATCATTCAGACATCTCCTCTTAGCTTAAGTGCTTAAGATGTGTCTGGTTTGCGTGATAAAACATGGCTTGTAAAGCTGTAAAAATACACTTATCGGTACAAATGCACTTACCAGTTAAATTTTAGAACAAGAAGCTGTCAAGATAAAGTCGTTATTTACAAAATGCAATAATTAAAATTGATGTTACTGAGCTAATGATGTTGGATTTGTGTATTTATAAAAATACATGCCATGACTTCAATTAACACCACCTCCATCTTAACTGGATGCTAAGGTGTTCAATGTGGTTGCTATGGTATTCTTTACCATCGTATTATTGCAAGATGTTGCTGGATCTATCTACAATTCTTTAGGATTATCATCCACCAGGCAAAAATCATTTCTCAGACAAGTAATCATTAATTCAGCTCACAGAAAACCTCACAAAAAGGTTTAAGGTATTTTTGAGGCATTGTTTGTTCACAGAAAAAAAATGATGCTGGACTAGTTTCATGCTCAAGTTTAATAAAGGGATCAGGATTTCAAATCCTTTGCCATAAAAAAAGAATAATCACACGAGATCGCTTTTTCGAGATTAAATGCTGAGCGAATGGAAACTTTTTGTATCATCCTTTCTGGAGTTTTCTCAATTATTGTTTAAGAAGAGATCTGGACATTTGCCCGATTTGCAATTAGTAAATATAATCTAAGGTTTTAAATTATATATTTCCATAATTTCTGCCCAAAATTTCTTGAAAATCTCTTGAGATGTGAAATAGCTTCAGAGCTTTAAAATTCAAATAAAGACAGCGACACGTGATGCAGCAAAGCATCACTAAATACTACATCAGCTGTCTTTAGCACCCATATATTAAATTGAAATCAACATTAACCCTTAAGAGATCCTAGGGACATTTTGTGCCATTCAGATTGTACCATCTTGACTGTAATGATTGAATATTGCCCAAAATTGTCAGAGGTTAATAATTTTTAATCAATTTTAGAATTTTGGTTTTAGTTTTTTTTTATTAGCTTAAAATGGCTAAGCTACACCAAAACCGACACATGTGATCCTAGGGCCAAAAAATGCCCCATTGAAAACCATTTAATTAATATTTGATATGTTTGTTTCAAGCAGAAGTAGTTTTAAAATATTGCATCATTTAATGTGAAAACATATTGACGTATGATATTTTTAGAGCAGTTTTTGGGAAGGTGTCATTTTATGGCCTCGGGATCACAAGTGTGAGTTTTTTATAAATTCTGATCCTGTTAAAAAAATAACAATGCATCAAAATCAATTGCTACCAATCTTTGACCCATCCCAGGGCCTATAAAAATAATAATAATCCATTTTATTTAATATTTAGTTTTTTAAAAAAACATGGTTTAATGTAAACAAACTGGCATGTAAAGGGCAGTGGCGGCCGGTGACTTCTTTTTTCGTGGGCGCTCGATGCGAAGTTCGTCACAACATGTATGTAGCCCATCATGTGTGTTGTTTCTTATTTCAAAATATGTGTTCTGCATGTCGAGTGCGTGTATGTGCATCACGTGTCCCGTCAAAACAAGTGCCCGCTGCAGACGCGTCCAAAGGGTCCACGCTAAAAGAGACGCTCACGTTTGCCAGATACTCGCATAATCTCATGTGTAATCAGAGTTTACTGTTAAGGGAGTGTCTTGCATGCATTTTGTGAACGTGAGCATCTCTTTTCATAAATGGTTTTGACGCGTGTGCAGCATGCACTTATTTTGACAAAACACGTGATGCACATAATTGAATTTGCGCCCCTCGGATGAGCAGTCACGAGCCGCCACTGATAAAGGGTTAACATTTTTACAAATGTAATTCATATTTGATATGTATGTTTCAAGCATAAGTTATTTTAAAGATAGAATCATTTAAAGTGGAAAATATATTGACGTATGATATTTTTAGAGCAGTTATTGGGAAGGTGTCATTTTTGGTCTTTCTAAGGATCTCTTAAGGGTTAAATTCCAAGTGACAAAAAAACGGGTATTGAATTCAATCCTGTAGCACCCTACCGTATGTTTTAATGATCTTGAAGAGCTGTAGAATATCAGATGATGATAAAATATTCACTGGCAGAAACATTTTAGAGGTGTTGGAGTAAATGAAAGAGAAGTGGGGGCATTACATGTATCTATGGTTACTTTGGCTTTCCAACTGTTTGTCTTGGATTGCAAGTGCAATAAAGTGGGAAATAATGCACAACTGAGAAGTGTTATTGCATGAGCATTCTTTCACACAGTGTCACCAAGAGACAACACAGGGGGTCCAGTCTGTCTCACTACTCTCTCTATCTCTCTCTCTATTTCTCTCTCTCTTAGACCCATCTGCTCTACATACATTGATACAAACACTCATTTCACCTTCAACTGCCCTATAACATCATATTTCTCAGCATGTTTACATTGTGCAAAAACACACAAAGGTCCTTAATTTGAATAACATATGTGGACCATGAACCCAGTCATAAGGGTCAATTTTTTGAAATTGAGATTTATGTCACAAGCCAGGGGCTGGCTGCTAGTGGTTAAGCCACGCCCCTTCTCAATCTCCACCTCGAGGAGGTCCCCAAAACCAACCCAATGACCAAACAACAACGAGGAACAGGTAAGTATAAAAAAATAATCTTTATTTATTTAAATATTTAAAATGTACTGGGAATTGGGGAAAGGGAAAATTAAAACTAATGTCCGGCTCTGCCCTCCAGGGGAGCCACGAGCTAGTGAGTGACGGGGGGTGGGGATAACGTCGGGGAACGGGCTCCCGCCTCTGGTTCCCTCTGCCCGTGGCGCGCTCCTTTTCCTTCCTGGAGGCAGAAATAAATCAAAGTCAGGGTTGGTGTAGACTCGTTCGTATCCGTGTACCTGTAGCTAGCTCGAGGCGGTTCGCCGCCTGTCTCACACAGCTCCTCGCTGGTCGACTCGCTCTCCTTCCCTGTTCTCTCTTTCTCCACAGATGACTGCTGGGACACAAAGGCACAATGAATCGGTCTCCAATGGTTCTCTCACCTCTGAGCTGACTACAGCGTTCGGTAGGTAAGGCTCTCTTCCCAGCTCGGTATCTCAGTGCTCACGCTGGTTCTCTCTCTCTCTCCACAGATGACTGCTGGGACACAAAAGCACAATGAATCGGTCTCCAATGGTTCTCTCACCTCTGCGCTGACTACAGCGTTCGGCAGGTAATGCTCTCCTCACAGCTTGGTATCTCAGTGCTCACGCTGGTTCTCTCTCTCTCTCCACAGATGACTGCTGGGACACAAGGGCACAATGAATCGGTCTCCAATGGTTCTCTCACCTCCGTGCTGACTACAGCGTTCGGTAGGTAATGCTCTCCTCACAGCTCGGTATCTCAGTGCTCACGCTGGTTCTCTCTCTCTCTCCACAGATGACTGCTGGGACACAAGGGCACAATGAATCGGTCTCCAATGGTTCTCTCACCTCTATGCTGACTACAGCGTTCGGTAGGTAATGCTCTCTTCACAGCTTGGTATCTCAGTGCTCACGCTGGTTCTCTCTCTCTCTCCACAGATGACTGCTGGGACACAAGGGCACAATGAATCGGTCTCCAATGGTTCTCTCACCTCTATGCTGACTACAGCGTTCGGTAGGTAATGCTCTCTTCACAGCTTGGTATCTCAGTTGCTCACGCTGGTTCTCTCTCTCTCTCCACGGATGGCTGCTGGGACACAAGGGCACAATGAATCGGTCTCCAATGGTTCTCTCACCTCTGTGCTGACTACAGCGTTCGGTAGGTAATGCTCTCTTCACAGCTCGGTATCTCAGTGCTCACGCTGGTTCTCTCTCTCTCTCCACAGATGACTACTGGGACACAAGGGCACAATGAATCGGTCTCCAATGGTTCTCTCTCTCCACAGATGGCTGCTAGCTACCACTTCGAGGTAGGTACGGCTCTCTGCACAGCTCTCACGGCACACTCCTCTTCCCTGTTGAGTTGGCAGATTTTAACAGGCTATGCTTAATGTAACAGGGTGGCGGACTTACGATGGCTGGGTACGCGATGCGTCAACTGGACAGTGGTTTTTCCTAGGTGGCGCCGGGGGCCGAAACCCTCTCGGCGAGCTCGTTGGTCCACAGAGGGGCGAGAACGTCACACCGGCACACCGGGTCGAGCGCTGCCCTTTCCTCGAGACCCGTTGGTCGATCGAAAACTGGACCGGGGCGCCCTCTCGTTGAGACCTCGGGGCGGCGGATCTCCTTCGCCTCAAACTCTGCGATGATGAAAAGAGGACACAGGTAAGGTAGCAATAATACAGATAATACTCACGCACCGTCAATAGCACAGTTCTTCACCGCCACTCATAAACTCAAGTCCGCCGAGCGCCTAGCTGGGAAAATACTTCGAGATGCCAGTTCGTGGTTTTTAAGACTGAAACACACTCACAGCATAATCATGTACAGGTCTTACTCTAGGACCATAGTTCCTTTTTACCGTCTCTGAAGCGAGTGACTGGAGGCGAGGGCTACGTCGGACAAGACAACAGCAATCCCACTGCAAGACACAGCATTACACAGCACCACTTCAAGTGAAAATTTCTACATCCAAGACTCACCCACCACTCAGTGCACACAATAGACGCCCGTCTTCCTTTCCTTCGCTCCGGACGGAAATATGGAGATGTTAACTCGGCCTAGTGTTTGTATTTCGTCACTGGAGCTGTTTCACACAAAGGCCCTTCGGCTCACCCACCGCGCTGGCTCAGGGGTAGGGCCGTCCGCTCTCTTTTGGAAACACTCAGAGATATATAGGTCCAATACATACACAATACTTCTGTAAGAAGATTCCGTTACTCACAACTATTGTATTTTCTTTGTCCTAGATTGACTTCACGCTGTAATAGTTCCAAATGGCCAGACAGGGCGTTTTCCAGCCGCCAACACTACTCTTCCATAAACGTATACTCACAACGGTGCGTCTTTTCTCCCTTCGTTGTTTTCCTCCAAGGTCAGTATTTGTTTACTTCGTTTACCTTTAAGGTCTTCGGTATTTTCCTTCACGTAAATCTATAATCCAGAACGAGGGAGAGAGCAATACAGCAGTCCAAAATAGTGTACCAGGTGAGCCCAACTCAGCGCTACGGTCCACATCAACAACAGGAATAATCGACCTCAAACTGTGTTTCAAACTGATCTAAAATACTCCCCTGAGTGTTGTTCTCGCCCAATCACCCGGCGCTCCTCTTGATAACTCCCAGCTGCATGTAATTCGGCTGATTACAGCGTTCGCGGCGCTACCGGATGTCCGGTGTTTTCTTTTACCGGTCCGGGCGGAAACATCCGGGCGGAACCAAACTTGCCCAATTTTTGGTTCCGCCTAAAAGATCGTCACTCCTGTGACATCCTCCCCCGCCAATGCATTCTAGTCCCTGGAATGCCTCGGCGTTGTCCACTCACCGTACCGGGCAGGGGGGCGTCCTCGGCTCTCCCGTTGGGAGCGTCTCACGGGTGAATCGGGTTCGACTGGTTCGGCTACTACCTCTGGTTGCATCTGAGCCGCCGGGGGTTCAACCGGCTCCGGTATCAACTCAGGCGGTATCTGGGCCACTGGGGGTTCAGCTGGCTCGGGTGCTATTTCTGGCTGCCTCTGGGCGGCCGGGGGTAGCGCCGCCACGGGTCGACCTGGTACCACCGCCCATCCTTCCATCCAGGGGGCCACCGGTACTGGCTCTGTGTGCCCTTCTCTCACAGCCTCAGGGTAGTTCGGACAGGGGCGGAGCATGTTCCGATGTACTACACGTTCGGGGCCAGGTTTTCCCTCCGGCCGGATGGTGTACACCGGCTGTCCCGGTCTCTGCTGCTTGCAGACCACATACGGGATAGCCTCCCAGCGGTCACTTAACTTTCCCTTTCCTTGCCGCCGGTTATCTCTCGCCAGGACCCTCTCACCTGGTAACAGGGGGGCATCTCGAGCAGTCCGATCATACAGACGTTTGTTCCTTTCTCCTGCCGTCTGTATCTTTCTAGACACTTGCTCGTACGCAAAGTGTAGCCGCTGGTGATGGCGCCCCACCCACTCCGTCACACTCACTTCTTCCCGGTCTGCTGCTACTCCCAGGACCAGGTCAGTGGGCATCCGTACGTGCCTGCCGAACATCAGGTAAGTAGGGGCATACCCCGTCGTACTATGAACACTGTTGTTATATGCTTGCAAAAGGTTTGGTAGCGCACTCACCCAATCGCTCTGCTGCCGTTGATCTAAGGTCCCCAGTAGCCCCAGTAGGGTCTGATTGAACCTCTCACAGCTTCCATTCCCCTGGGGGTGGTACGACGTGGTGTGGGTTTTGGTACATCCATACAACTGACATAACTCACGGATTACCTTGGATTCAAAGTTTGCTCCCTGGTCGGAGTGCAGAAACTCGGGACATCCAAATGTCTGGAACACATTTCGCCATAGAGCTGCGGCGGTGGTGTTGGCAGTCTGGTCGAGCGTCGGGACTGCCCAGGCGTATTTAGTAAATAGGTCAGTAATTACTAGAATGTTTTGATAACGGTCCTGAGGGCGGCCTAGCGTCAGGAAGTCCATTGCCATTATGTGGAGGGGGGCTTTCGCGTGGATGGGTACCATCGGTGCTCGGGCCTCTCGTCGAGATTTAAACAGCGTGCATCGGGGGCACGCTTGAATTAAGTCGTGCACAGACGCCTCCAATCCCGGCCAGTAGAAAAATCTACGCAGTAGGGATACGGTTCTCTCCTGTCCCTGGTGTCCCAACTGGTCATGATAGGCCGAGACCAATGCGTTTACCTGGTTGGCCGGCACCACGATCTGACACACTTCCTCGCCCACTTTCGGATCGCAGGTCTTCCTGCAGAGCACTCCCTCCTGTAGCTCCAGCTTCTCTCACTGTCCCAACAACTTCTTCTCCGTCTCTGTCTGGGCTAGCCTTTCCGCTGGCGCGGGCCGTCGGCCCCGTTCTACCCACGTCTTCACCTGACACACGTCCCGGTCCTGGGCCTGTCTCTCTATCCAACGGCGGGGGTCCCACCCCCAGTTCCCTGGTGCAGCTTCCTGCTGGCCTCCCGGCGCCTCCACGGCCCCTATCATGTAGCCCTCCTCACGGCTATCCTCCCTTCGATACCCCTGGTGTCTGGGGCTCTTTCCCTCTGGCAGTCTTGAGAGGACGTCCGCGTTCGTATGTTCTCGTCCAGGCCGATACTGCAGCTTGTAATCGAAGTTGGCCAGCTGAGCCACCCATCGCTGTTCCACGGCCCCCAGCTTCGCCCGTCTGTAAATGTACTAGAGGGTTGTTATCTGTAATGACTGTTACCTTAGCTCCCCAAAGGTAGTCTTTGAACTTTTCGCTCAAGGCCCACTTCAGGGCCAGCAGTTCCAGCTTGAAAGAGCTGTAGTTCGCGTCGTTCCTCTCTGCCGGATGGAGACTCCGGCTCGCATAAGCGATCACCCGCTCTGTACCTTCTTGCCGTTGGGCCAATACTGCCCCCAATCCCAGGTTGCTCGCGTCTGTATATAAGACAAAAGGTTCAGAAAAATCAGCATACGCCAAGATGGGGGCCTGTAACAACTCCTGTTTCAACCTCTGAAAAGCCATCTCACAATCATTGTCCCAATTGATCGGGGGCGACCCACGGCCCCGGTTTCGTCCCGTGCCAACCAGCAACTGGTTAAGGGGCTTGGCAATCTTCGAGAAATCTTTAATGAATCTCCTATAATATCCCACGAACCCCAGAAAGGATCGTACTTGCCTCACAGTCTTAGGCGCGTCCCAATCTTTCACTGCCGAGACTTTCTCGGGGTCCACGGCCACCCCTGCTGCGCTAACCACATGGCCCAGGAACTTCACTTCTCGCCGCAGCAGGTGGCACTTGTCCGGCTGCAGCTTCAGCCCGTACCTTTCCATGGCTCGGAAGACTTCCTCTAGGTGCCGGAGGTGGGAATCGAAATCTGGGGAATACACAATCACATCATCCAAATATACCAATACGGACTCCATCAACTGACCTCCAAGGCAGCGTTGCATCAAGCGTTGAAAGGTGGCCGGAGCGTTGCAGAGCCCGAAAGGCATCCGGTCCCACTCAAACAGTCCAAACGGGGTCGTGAAGGCGGTCTTCTCCCGGTCCGCCTCGGCTACTTGTACCTGCCAGTATCCACTGGCCAGATCTAAGGTGGAATACCAGGCCGACTGCGTGAGGCTAGCGAGGGAGTCTTCAATTCGTGGTAAGGGGAAGGCGTCTTTCTTAGTTACCAGGTTCAGCTTGCGATAGTCCACACAGAACCTCCAGGCTCCCGTCTTCTTTTGTACGAGCACGATGGGGGCCGCCCAGGGACTACTACTCTCTCGGACAATGCCCCGGCCCAACATGCCCTGCAGGAGCGTACGTACTTCCGCGTACAAGGTAGGTGGGATCGGTCGATATCTCTCTCGGCTTGGCCCTGCGTCCCCAGTGGGGATGTGATGTTCCACCACCCTGGTGCACCCGTAGTCCTCATCGTGCCTTGCAAACACATGTTGCCACTTCCGAAGGAGTGCCTGCAGTTTCTGTGTCTGTACCTGTCCCAGGTCGTCTCCTTGCAGTGACTCACCCGCTAGGTGTCTGGGCACACCTCTCCCCTGGTTACTCGCCGGGGCATCCATTTGGGTCAGGGCCACCTCGATCACAGTGGGGCACACCTGACGGAAACTGACATCCCTCTCTTCCCTCACCTGGTGGGGTGTGACCATCGTCAGCCGGGCCAGTCGTTGATGCCGGTGTAACTGTACTGCATAGGGGTGCTCGTTTCGTACCCTCACTGGAACTCTCCCCCGGCGGACCGCCGCTAGTCCCCGTGCTACCTCCACTTGCGGGCAATCTGTATGTGGTTCTACCAACACCCACTCCTCTGGGCTCGCTTCCCGAAGGGGCACTCTCGCCCATACGATAGCCTCACTCCTAGGGGGAATAGACAAGGCAAAACGACACATTACTCTTCCCACTTCCTCCCGATTTCTACGAACCTGGTTCATTTGGACCCGGCGGCAATCGGCCACTACACGCTCCCACTTGGGTCTCTCAGTAGGTGAGATCCTCGGACCAGGCCTAGCCTGGAATATCTCCTCCCAACATTCGGAGAGGACATTCATGCCCAATAGGGCTCGGTGGGCGCCCAAACACCTATCTTCGACAATGATCACACCTTTTTGGGGGACGACTACCCCATGCACTTCAAGATCCGTCAGGCGATAGCCAATGTAGGGGATTTCTAGGCCGTTAGCGCCCTTCAACGTCAGCCAGGGGGCCTCCGTTCCTTGTGTTCCTCCCCGTCCGAATATCTCCTTAGAGAGGCTTTCTGCGAACATCGTTACCTGTGAGCCCGTATCTACCAGGCACTGGATCCATTTACCACACACTCTTACTTCTGCCACCGGGCTATGCCCGACCATCTGTTGCCTAGAGCTGTCCCTTCTTCCCGGGTCTTCTCGAGGGGTCCCGGCCACACGACCCACTGTGGCCGGTCGTCCTAAAAACCCCCTTCAGATGCCCTGCGGGGCCCACACTGGCGGCTGTAATGTCCTGGCTTACCACACCGGTTGCAGATCGGCCGTCCCTGATCATCCCATTCGAAACGGGGCCGAATATATCGGTTTGGGCGTCCAGGTGGCTCTCGGCTCCTCTCCGAGTGTACTCGCTCTCGGGGTGCCGGCCTTGGTTCCTCCCGCGCCCTACCTTGGCGCAGCTCTCCCAACAGAGTTTCAGATAATTCTGACATCTGCTCCCGGACATCCTTCAAAAGTTCGGCTTTCAGAGCCTGCTTCCAATCCGTGCGTTCTGGTTGTGTCGGCACGTTCTCACTTACAGCCGCGCATACTGGGGTCTCACTTACTTCCACCTCATCGCCCTCCAGAGCTAGCGCCTCCTTCCTTAGGTCTTCAAATGTGAGGCCGGGGTCTCTCCGAAACTGGACCCTCAGACTCTGTCTCACGGGGCCCTCTTTCATCCCCAGAAGGAATTGGTCGCGCAGCAAAGTTTCTCCGTCGCCCAGCCCATGGTCGCGACGAGTCTGTAGCCGGGTGAACGGTTCACGCAGTCTCAGGGCAAACGCTCTAATAGGTTGTCGGGGGCCTTGTTTAATATTAAAAAATTGGGAACGGAGGACGGCTACGGGGGTGTGGTCACCATATTGCTCGGTGAGAAACTGGAATATAGTTTGGGCATTGGTTCGGACAGCTTCAGGGGCGGCCTGTACTTCTCGCCGCGCCTCTCCCTCTAGGGAGTTCAACACGAACTGTAGCCGCTGGGCTACACTAAGGCCCTGCAGGTCGGCTAGATACTCTAGCTGGGCCTTCCATTCCATTAGCCGTACTCCCGACTCTGTCCCTCCATACTTTTGGACCCAAGGGCTGCCCATAAAAACAGGTACTGCACGGGGTTGGGCTGCGGGCCCCGCGTTGTCGGTCATCGGGCTAGTCTGGTTACTCAACTCGAGGTGGAATCCTGCCGACTACGCCAAAATCTGTCACAAGCCAGGGGCTGGCTGCTAGTGGTTAAGCCACGCCCCTTCTCAATCTCCACCTCGAGGAGGTCCCCAAAACCAACCCAATGACCAAACAACAACGAGGAACAGGTAAGTATAAAAAAATAATCTTTATTTATTTAAATATTTAAAATGTACTGGGAATTGGGGAAAGGGAAAATTAAAACTAATGTCCGGCTCTGCCCTCCAGGGGAGCCACGAGCTAGTGAGTGACGGGGGGTGGGGATAACGTCGGGGAACGGGCTCCCGCCTCTGGTTCCCTCTGCCCGTGGCGCGCTCCTTTTCCTTCCTGGAGGCAGAAATAAATCAAAGTCAGGGTTGGTGTAGACTCGTTCGTATCCGTGTACCTGTAGCTAGCTCGAGGCGGTTCGCCGCCTGTCTCACACAGCTCCTCGCTGGTCGACTCGCTCTCCTTCCCTGTTCTCTCTTTCTCCACAGATGACTGCTGGGACACAAAGGCACAATGAATCGGTCTCCAATGGTTCTCTCACCTCTGCGCTGACTACAGCGTTCGGTAGGTAAGGCTCTCTTCCCAGCTCGGTATCTCAGTGCTCACGCTGGTTCTCTCTCTCTCTCCACAGATGACTGCTGGGACACAAAGGCACAATGAATCGGTCTCCAATGGTTCTCTCACCTCTGCGCTGACTACAGCGTTCGGCAGGTAATGCTCTCCTCACAGCTTGGTATCTCAGTGCTCACGCTGGTTCTCTCTCTCTCTCCACAGATGACTGCTGGGACACAAGGGCACAATGAATCGGTCTCCAATGGTTCTCTCACCTCCGTGCTGACTACAGCGTTCGGTAGGTAATGCTCTCCTCACAGCTCGGTATCTCAGTGCTCACGCTGGTTCTCTCTCTCTCCACAGATGACTGCTGGGACACAAGGGCACAATGAATCGGTCTCCAATGGTTCTCTCACCTCTATGCTGACTACAGCGTTCGGTAGGTAATGCTCTCTTCACAGCTTGGTATCTCAGTGCTCACGCTGGTTCTCTCTCCCTCTCCACAGATGACTGCTGGGACACAAGGGCACAATGAATCGGTCTCCAATGGTTCTCTCACCTCTATGCTGACTACAGCGTTCGGTAGGTAATGCTCTCTTCACAGCTTGGTATCTCAGTGCTCACGCTGGTTCTCTCTCTCTCTCCACAGATGACTGCTGGGACACAAGGGCACAATGAATCGGTCTCCAATGGTTCTCTCACCTCTGTGCTGACTACAGCGTTCGGTAGGTAATGCTCTCTTCACAGCTCGGTATCTCAGTGCTCACGCTGGTTCTCTCTCTCTCTCCACAGATGACTACTGGGACACAAGGGCACAATGAATCGGTCTCCAATGGTTCTCTCTCTCCACAGATGGCTGCTAGCTACCACTTCGAGGTAGGTACGGCTCTCTGCACAGCTCTCACGGCACACTCCTCTTCCCTGTTGAGTTGGCAGGTTTTAACAGGCTATGCTTAATGTAACAGGGTGGCGGACTTACGATGGCTGGCTACGCGATGCGTCAACTGGACAGTGGTTTTTCCTAGGTGGCGCCGGGGGCCGAAACCCTCTCGGCGAGCTCGTTGGTCCACAGAGGGGCGAGAACGTCACACCGGCACACCGGGTCGAGCGCTGCCCTTTCCTCGAGACCCGTTGGTCGATCGAAAACTGGACCGGGGCGCCCTCTCGTTGAGACCTCGGGGCGGCGGATCTCCTTCGCCTCAAACTCTGCGATGATGAAAAGAGGACACAGGTAAGGTAGCAATAATACAGATAATACTCACGCACCGTCAATAGCACAGTTCTTCACCGCCACTCATAAACTCAAGTCCGCCGAGCGCCTAGCTGGGAAAATACTTCGAGATGCCAGTTCGGGGTTTTTAAGACTGAAACACACTCACAGCATAATCATGTACAGGTCTTACTCTAGGACCATAGTTCCTCTTTACCGTCTCTGAAGCGAGTGACTGGAGGCGGGGGCTACGTCGGACAAGACAACAGCAATCCCACTGCAAGACACAGCATTACACAGCACCACTTCAAGTGAAAATTTCTACGTCCAAGACTCACCCACCACTCAGTGCACACAATAGACGCCCGTCTTCCTTTCCTTCGCTCCGGACGGAAATATGGAGATGTTAACTCGGCCTAGTGTTTGTATTTCGTCACTGGAGCTGTTTCACACAAAGGCCCTTCGGCTCACCCACCGCGCTGGCTCAGGGGTAGGGCCGTCCGCTCTCTTTTGGAAACACTCAGAGATATATAGGTCCAATACATACACAATACTTCTGTAAGAAGATTCCGTTACTCACAACTGTTGTATTTTCTTTGTCCTAGATTGACTTCACGCTGTAATAGTTCCAAATGCGCAGACAGGGCGTTTTCCAGCCGCCAACACTATTCTTCCATAAACGTATACTCACAACGGTGCGTCTTTTCTCCCTTCGTTGCTTTCCTCCAAGGTCAGTATTTGTTTACTTCGTTTACTTCGTTTACCTTTAAGGTCTTCGGTATTTTCCTTCACGTAAATCTATAATCCAGAACGAGGGAGAGAGCAATACAGCAGTCCAAAATAGTGTACCAGGTGAGCCCAACTCAGCGCTACGGTCCACATCAACAACAGGAATAATCGACCTCAAACTGTGTTTCAAACTGATCTAAAATACTCCCCTGAGTGTTGTTCTCGCCCAATCACCCGGCGCTCCTCTTGATAACTCCCAGCTGCATGTAATTCGGCTGATTACAGCGTTCGCGGCGCTACCGGATGTCCGGTGTTTTCTTTTACCGGTCCGGGCGGAAACATCCGGGCGGAACCAAACTTGCCCAATTTTTGGTTCCGCCTAAAAGATCGTCACTCCTGTGACATCTATACATGATCTAAAAGCTGAATAAATAAGATTTGATAAATAGTTTGTTAGGATAGGAAAGAATTTGACCGAGATACAACTATTTGAAACTCTTAAATATGAGCGTCATGGTGATTTCACCAAGTAAGATGTGATCCTGGATCAACATTTTTTGTTTATCCTGGATCAATGTTTTAATCAAAGATACCCCAACCTACCCTTAACTCAAACCCTAACCATTTTTAAACCCTCAAATTAGTGTGAAATAATAGTTTGAGGAGTATTTCTTAAAAGCCCCTAACCCAATCCTAAACCTAACATATACACTAATCCTAATCCTGAAATCTGATTGGTTAATGAAAATGTTAATCCAGGACCAACAATGGTGTTGATCCAGGATCACATCCTACTTGGTGAAATCACGTTCACCGAGGGGGTCATACATGTTACTAATGCTAAACAAATTTTTTATATTTTACTGTAGGAACATTGCAAAATATCTTAATATCTTTGTTGGCTATTGCTACAAATATTCCTTGCTACTTATGACGGGTCTTGTGGTCCAGGGACACCTATAAAAAAATAAGTGTCGATCAATATCATAATCTAACCCCGTCACAAAACTTCCTGGATCAGGTTGTCATCTTCTTGGATTCTGTGGCATTACTGTGTTTGTAGCACCTATATTTTTAAGCGAGTAACTGCCACCATCTTAGAATTGCCTGAGAATTTGGCCAAAAGTAGTTTCTGTACCTTATAAGCGAGCTCAATGTCATCCCACATTTCTGGAACAGTCTTGATGTCGAGGGCGCGCCTACAATGCTTTAAAGCAGTGCCATCAGGCCGCTCACAAGAATTTGGAACAGAGCAATTGTGTGTTATTCCGCACAACTGTATCATTCTGTCTCTGTCACACAAAAAAGACACAATTTGGGCACAGTGTGTGTCCTGATAAACAACACAGAGTGAAATGCATTCAGCTCCTCCAGCCAGCCAGCCCCCCCCCCCACCAGCTCTCCAAAAAATCCTGGCTCTACAATTCACAATGTGCTCCTTAAGATGGGGGCAAATTATTTCCTGTTTTACCCCCTCTCAAGATCTATCATCCCTATGGCTGTAGACCATCATAAATGCTATCTCTCTCTCTTTCTCTATCTCCCTCTATCCTCCAAAGAGGCTGGAGAATTGAACACTCAGCTATTATTAGTCTGTGAAAGGACAATGTTTGGAGGAGCTATTTGGCGAGATATGCGGTGTGGAGGAAAAAGAACGGAGGGGTGCCAGCCAACCTTTTCTTCTCCACTTTTCTCCTTCGTTCTACTATTCTATTGCCTTCCTATTGAGAAGAAAAATCATTTCTTTCTGCACAATACGAAAGATTTTTCACCATGTACGCAAACCGAGGGATGGCGAAACCAAGGGGGTCAACCAGCAACAACTTTCTATGTTCTCAATGCATGTCAACACTTTATTCCTTATTTAACATCTACTCTAACATGTTCATTGCTCTGGTAATTGCTCACTGACTTTAAATTATAAAAGTTCCCTCAGTGGATGTATTTGGGTTTGTTTAATTTACCTTCTAGCTACTGACATGCAAAAGTCAAACTATCGTTAATGAGTTTGGCTGCACATTCAGAATAACAGTCAATGGTTAACAAAAATGGTTTGGTGTCTTTGATTTAAAGGGGACATGTCATGAAAATCTCACTTTTTCTATGTTTAAGTGCTATAATTGTGTGCCCAGTGCTTCTATTAATCTAGAAAATGTGAAAAAGATCAACCCAGTAACTTAGTTTTGGTAAACCATTCTCTGCAAGCTTGTGTAAAAATAGGAAATTGATATTTGGCTCCCCTTGTGATGTCAGAAGGGGGTAATACCACCCCTTAATCTGCACTATCCAACCACGGCTCTGCCATTTAGTGCAGAGATCAGCTCATTTAAAAGGTCACACCCAAAAATGGCACATTTTTGCTCACTCCTACAAAGTGGCAATTTAAACATGTTATAATAAATTATCTATATGATATATTGAGCTTGAACTTCACATATGTACTCTGGAAAAACCAAAGACTTATTTGACATCTTTAAAAAGTCTTGTGAAATGTGCCCTGTAAACCTGAGGTTTGGCTCAAGCTCCGAGCTCAAACCACCTCATAATGGAACTGCACAGAAAAAGAATAAAACCACTTATAGAGGAGATGGGGAGGAGGAGGGATGTCGGAAGAGTTGTCGCTGGAGAGATTGTCGACTGATAGAACTGAATGTTAGGCTTCTCCCGAACCTATGTTTAGAACTTCATAACATATAATAACACTTGTGATGGATATTGAAACATGGATATACGTCCGTATGTTGTAACAGATGATGATGCTACTTCAGTGGAGGCATGCCAGCTCTCTTGGAACGTTTACTGAACATTTAGCTGACAAATAAAAAAATCTTGCCAAAAAATTTCGTTCCTGTAGCACAGCTAACATAGCATTAGCAAGGCAAAGTGTTACACAAGTAACACACGTACTAATAAAAATGTATACATGGAAAGTACTGTAAGTTGTAAGGATAAATGTAGATCTCAATATAAAAACTGCAAATTACAATTGCCTTATGCCATTGTATGGTGAGAAAGCAAGCTAAATGTATTCAAGACTGATCTCACGGAAAGTCTTGTTATAGTCACACAAAATTTGATTAACTTATTCGTGTCCATGGCATGAAGTTCAGCTATTTGAATTTCAGTGTCTTTTCCGTGACACTCGCAGGAAATTCTATAAATAGTTTTTCGTGTCCGTTGCACGACTTTTATTCGTTTAATTTTATGTATTGTTTTCTCATTGTTTTTTCCTATTTTCTTATCATTGTCGATGGGGGTAGGGGTTAGAATCACTTTGTGTTACATTTTTTGACATCCTAACCCAGGGGTGCTCATCCCTGTTCCTGGAAGACTACCGTCCTGCAGAATTTAGCTCTAACCCCAATCAAACACAGCTGAAGCAGCTAATCAAGGTGTTCAGGGTTGCTTGATAATTACAGACAGGTGTGTTGGAGCTGGGTTGGAACTGAAGTCTGCAGGATGGTAGCCCTCCAGGAGCAGGGTTGGACACCCCTGTCCTAACCCAAACCCCAACTCTAACCCCAACTCGAGACGAGAATAGGTTTAAAATCGAGGGGGAAAAAACATAGAAACCAATACATAAAAGTACATCCTAACCAAACCCCAAATCTAACCCCAGCCCCAAGTGACAATGATTTAAAAATAGGAAAAAAAAGAGAAAACAATACATAAAATGTAATTTGTGCAGGTGTAATGAAAAAAAGACAAAAAGCTGAATTTCGTGCCATGGACACAAGTAAATTAGTCAAATTTTGCTTGACTATAACACAACCTTTCGTGAGATTATGTTGATTTATTGGCAAAAAGATACATACAAAAAGTAAAAAAAAGTTTAGTCACTCACAATATTACAAACATGCAGTTTTTACATGTATGGGAATAATGCACATTGCACATGAGAGATCAAAAATATAGGGTATGGTAGAAAAGTTGAGAACATTTGTTGATACACTATGACATGTTTGTTAAACAGCTTAACAACAGTTGATAAATCACTGTATCTCCCATAGCTTATTTCTTACCAATCTCATGGTTCAATGATCTCTTTTGAATCTGTATCTCTGGAGTAGGTGTACATTTGCAAGCAGACTTGTCATCCAAAGGCCTTGATACAGAGCCCAGATCAATAGAAGATTGAGGGATTCATTATGAGAAAAATCCTTACAGGAATTTAACGCAAAGATTGTTTTAGATATTATCAAACCCACTTGTCAAAATGCTGCCAAACCATAACCAAGTACCAACATTTTTCCTCGATCTGGAATTTAGAAAGATTGCAGCATGAGCCAAAGCCTTGAAAGCAAAAAGCTGCCGTTTTAAATTTTGTACCTAACAAACATCAACAGCCTCAACCATGAATCAACATTGCTCTGCCTACATTTATTCCAAGAACAACTTTTGCTTAGCTTTTCAGAATTTATATCGGCTTCCTGATGGCCCCGTATGAACGAACATCCTCTATATAAAGTTTACAGGAAAAGGTTTGTTGAGGAAAGAAGCACTCCGAATGTTTTCCCAAAGTTCATAACATGCGGCAGACTCTTCGGCTTTCTTTTCATTAATGTATCACTCTATTAAGTTTTTCACCTTCATCTCATATGAGGTCCACAGTACCATCGATTTTTCCACTACATGCTGTAGAGATCGTGTCAATATCCTCTGCTCCAGAATCAAATCAAGTGTAAGTACTGCTCTTCAGGGGTGGTTAACAATGAAAAGGTCTCTTTATTAGAAATGCTGTACTATCCTAACCATGTTCAAATTCCAGTAAGTGTATAGACCAGTATAGACCAAGAACAACACAAAACATTGATCAATACCAAGTCTTTACTCTGTCATCAGCAATAATCACTATGTATGTAGCTCCTCAATCCAATAGTCGCAGCGCCAGTGGGATGGATGTCATGTGACTTGTGATAACAAAGAATCAGTCGATCAATAGATGTGTTAAAACTTTTCCAAGCATACCTTATTTAAATCAAAGGGGGTCGCACACCCGACGCGCAGCTTAGCGTCGCGTCGAGTTGTATCTAGCACAACTCAGAGGTATCGTACACCGGAAGTGCGAATTTGGGACAAACATGATGTTATTTCATGTTAAACTATGTGAGTGGTGCTCTGTGGCGCGTCAGGGATTTGAGCCACCTTCTGAGTCAAAGCTGGGCACCGCAGACAGGCGCCACCTGTGGGTGCCGGTATATATGTATACTCATAGAAAACAATGTGTTCGATTTTTTTACAACGGTGAGGCGCTGAGCTGTGCGACCCTTCTAACTCATCCTATGGTATAGCAGTGATACTGTATGCTACAGGTTTAGCATGTGGGGTAAATACATCGCTAGGACCAAGTTAGCAGAGCATCACTGACCACTCCATGCAACCGAGTTTGCAGTTTCAGGCTTTACATGAGAAGTATTATAAACGTGATGTAAACTCTCTCTCCTCACGCACCCTTCCACATACCGGGCCCCGTATGGCACCTTCAGCCTCACGTGGTGCTTGGACTAATTGCGGCAGGCGAACACTTTAGACCCATTAAAAGGTGTTAGACCCCCTCTTTGTCCCCCTGTTGGAACAGATGGCTTTGGCAGTCTTCAGTATTCTGTTTAACTAATTGCCAGCACTCTGAGGACCCAGAAAGGGGTCCACAACACAGCCACTCCTTCCCAGCACAAGCCAGGCGCCTGGGGGGAAAAGGTCAAGGCCGAGCATAGAAGCTGTGAAGAGGTGAGGTAAATATAGGCGTGGTGCCTAGCACCCCATGGTCGTCGCAGGAGGGAGGAAGGAAGGATGGATGGAAGGAAGAGAAGGCAACTGAGTGGTGTTGCAGGAACTGTTTCGTGGAGACATGTTGTGATCAGTATGAGGTGACATCGAAGGTTGGGCAGGGTCATGGAGTTCATGTTTTCATACAGTTGAATGCTCTATGGATAATGTGCATTGCAAATGTATGTCACATATACATGTTTTTTCTTGTGCATGCTTACTTTGGTCGAGGGTCGCGTTAGAAGTGAAAAGGTTGTGGGTTCAATGCCAGTGAACACTGATAAAATGCATACCTTGAATACACAGTAAGTTGCTTTGAATAAAAGCTTCTGTAAAAATGTTATACTACGCACTTTTTTTTAATACAATATTAGTTTAGCTGTCAAGGCTAAGAATTTTTGTGTAGGCCTGTTATTTTACCTTCTAACAGCAATTTCATGTGGGATGTCTATCAGTAATTGCTGTGCCATTTAGAATCAGCATCTCATAATAATGTCACTTCTACAGATCAATGTTGATTAAAGATATTAATGCGTATTAAATGTAACTCGCATACACCCACACATGCATTAATATAAAACTCGATGTGGTTGCGTAATGCATTCAGCAGTGTTTCAGGACCTCTGAAGGGAGGATGCTAATTGAAACCCACAACTGTAGTGTATGTTCGAGAGACATTCGGGTTGAATGTGTGTTTGCAAATGTGTGCAAGTGTAGCTGCTCGGCTTCGGGGGTATCAAACGTAGGAATTTATTCATTGCCTAATGAATGTGACATTTAGCTGATATTTACATGCCATGTGCGGTTGCTTTTGCATGCAAAACGCTAAGCTTGGATTAAATACATTTCGCCAATTACATGAGATCACCCATGCACCTATGTTGGCCACTGTGGCCTGAATGTTTGTCTCCGGCTAATAATGTCACATGGCTCATTAAATGCTACAAAAACATTACACACGATAAAGCGCTAAAGAAAAGTTGATATCTAGCCTTGGCAAATTTCTAAGCGATTCAAGTTTGCATCACCTTGACAATTGGATGCAGGTTGCCACGGTGACCCTCTGTCACATACTATTGGCTCGCTGCTTGTCACTTTTGTGATGAGGGAAGATTACAGTTAACAAATTTTCCCTGGTAACCAGGAGAGTTGCTTGGGCGCATTCCCTGCAGATTTGCCCGATGGACACATGATGAGATTGTGGGGTTGTCTAGGGTGTCGACTCGTGCCGGATCAGATCAGATTCAGAAAGGAACGGCATTACTTGTCTAATGGATATGTCGCGGTTACCGTTTGACTGGCAGGCTGCTGAATAACACATATCTATTGACTTAATTTAAGATGTGTTTGACTCAAATGTGTTAGCCTGCCAACCTGATGCCAGGACATAGGTCCCAGTTGACACTAAATGACATAAAAAGAGTAGGAAGAAATTTTTATGCCTGTAAACTAGAAGCTACTGAAAACTAAAAAAGGACTTCAGCCAAATATGAATATTTAATGTAACACTCTAAATTCAGCAGGACTATTTTTTATCCAATGCTGGGTAAATATTGGACAGAATACATGTTGGGGTTGTTTAAGGTACCAAAATGTATTTTTGAAATACCAATATGTACCTTTGATGTACTAATATACACCCTTTCGGTACAACGGTGTGCTTTTACAAAGGTAACTGCCCCAGTGGCAGCTTATTCTGAGAATGACAGTGCTAAAACTAAGAGATAATTGTTTACCATAATTTTAATATGGTAACACTAATAGAAATACAGTTGGAAAATTCAATTCATTTGATAACTGTGGAAACCTGCCTTTGTTATTTTTAACTACACTATTTGGGATGGATTAAAGGTCAGTAAATGAGAGAGTTTTATATTTAACTATTTCTTTTAAGAAAGTTTATATTATTATTAGAATATATATTGTGTCTGTCCGATGAAAACCACGTATGTCCATTTTGCTGATTTTTTGATTTTTCGACGGATTGAATGTCCAGGTTCATTTCCCTATACAGTATGCTTCACATATCTAAATGGCCAATGAAAAGTTGTGAAATCATGACATCTAATTTTCACGTATATCCATTTGGTGTCAAAGCTGTCAATCACACCGCGTATCTCCCGCCCTGTGGAAGCAACGCGCCAGTCTTGTGAAGTTTCATCGAAGCTCAGCACTGGATAGCCGAATAAACATAGCCTGGTGAGACAATGACTTTCCTTCATCGGGGTAAACGTTCCTCCTGACGCCAGACGTACATTTAGGAGTGACAAAATTACGGTAGAGGACTGTGCAAACCAAATATCTGTCTAGCATTACCATGTCAGTGTATTGATTCATTGTCCCTTCATAGTTTGCAAGAGACATTTAATAAATGTATAATTAATATTAAATAAACTAAGATGTAGGCTATTTAATAAACTGAGCGCATTCATCTGTCCATATGAAACGCGACTTGGCCATTCTAATTAATGATCGGAAGAACGCGTATCGACCACCGTTACTGTAAATATGCATGTATGTCCATTTAAACTCAATTTTGGTCAAATGTGGATTATATCATTACACTGAAAGAATATGGTTACATGTAAAGATGCCGTACCAAGTATGACAAAGCTACATTCAACTGCTTTTGAAATAAGTTGTTTTTTCACTTCCTGAAAAGTAACAGTTTGGCCATACGTGAGTTTCATTGGGCAGCGATGATATATATTCACACAGTAGAAAGTGCCCACGGATTAAGAAAGAGAATGTGAATGGTGGTGTGGCCACTGAATCAGAGAATAAAAGGCAATATTTCAGCGCAGTAATTAATAGAGATGCAACGATATCAGATTTTTCCACCGATACAGATAACCAGTGTTCAAATTATGTCAAAGATTACAGGGGCCCCCTAGCTTAGCCCCACCCTCAATGCTTATAGGTGGTCTTGGACCACCCCAGCCCCCCCTCAATTCGAGCTCTGCCATTAGCTGATTATTCAGACTGATATTTGCAGATACCGATGTCAATAGTTTGGTGATTCTATTAATGTGCTTTAACTAATTTCTGAAAATTAAATTTTCTGAATGTTATTCATTCAAATACTGACCATTAATATTGAACGTTAAACTAGTGATGTTTCTCACACATTTTCTATACACAAATTCACTGCATTTTTCTGTTCTCTTTCGATTGACAGGATATATCGGTCATGACTATCGGCTATTTTGTGTGAAAATGTTCTTTTATCAACCGATACTGATTATTGGCCAGTATGTGGGTGCATCTTTATTTATAATCAATGTTGGGCAAAGTAAGGCATTACAATATTAAGTTACTCCCAAAAAAGTAACTAATTGCGTTACTTAGTTACTGTTCATGGAAAGTAATGCTTACATTACTTTAAAGTTACTTTTGCGTTACTTTTTCTTACTTGGCTGAGGCTTGATCTCTTTCAAGCCTTGCAGATGGCTTTTATGACTGAGAAGTTCTGCATTCAAAAATTGCATATTTCCATCACAATAATGTCAAGCTCTGGCCTGCCATCTCCATTTCTGAATGAAACTGTTGCCGCTCAGTGCGTAAACCTACATTAAAGGAATGGTCTACCCTTTTGCCATATTAAACTATGTTATTACCTTAACCTAGACCAATTAATATACCTATCTTTTTTCAATGCATGCACTGTACAGGGCGTTGTGAAAGTGTTAGCTGTCAGTATCCTGCCAGATCCTTGTTTGTATTTAGATCTAGTCAACATGGCAGGGTTCTGACAGTACAAATGTTTCATGTAGGAGATGCGTGGTTTTTGTATTAATTTATTCTGACCCCCCATTCCGGGTCTCGTCACTTTTCCCTGATCCCTTACTTGTAATTATTTCCAGGTGTATGTCATTTACTTTCTCCCTATTTGTGTGTGTTGTTCAGTACGGGTTCGTCTGTTGTACTTTGTTGTTCATCCCAGTCATTGTTTCCAGTTCCAGTTCCAAGTTAAGTGTAGTGTGTTTTGTTTTAAGTTTAGTGTTTTGTTTACATGTTATGTTTAGTGTAGTTCTGAGTTTAAGTGTTTGATTTGTTTGTTTGCCTCCTCGTGGGTTTTTGTTTTCTGTTTTTGTATTTAATAAATTATTATTATTTTTGTATCCGTGTCTGCGTTTGGGTTCATCCTCCAGTCTAAATCCAGACGGTTAGCATTTAGCCTAGCCCCATTCATTCCTATGGTACCAAAAAAAAAAGTTTTATTTTGTGGCACCATACTTACTGGTATAGCTCCTCATGTAACAGTCTTTAAATGGGGAAAACACAGAAGTGTTTGGTGGCTTCCCTGTTTGGTACCATATGAATGAATGGGTCTAGGCTAAATGCTAACACATTCACAACGCGCTGTATAGTGCATGCATTAAAAAAAAGATAGATATGTATTAATTCGTCTAAGTTGAGGTAATAACATAGTTTAATATGGCAAAAGTGTAGACTATTCCTTTAATACGTTCAGTTTAATGCAGTACATTTTTTTTACAATACATTTTTTTTACAAATTTTTACAAATTAATTAAACTGAAAAGTAACTCAAATAATAATATGTACATTTATAAAGTAATGCGTTATTTTACTCATTACTTCAGAAAAGTAATATTATTACGTAATGCACGTTACTTGTAATGCGTTACCCCCAACACTAGTTATAATCAATAGTTGGGTCTTTTTACCAGCTCATCTCGAATCTCACATCATCTAATGTCAGTTAATTAATTTTCACACGCATATATAAACAATCTAAAAATGAATGTGATTACAAAGGTGTTGCGATCATTTCTGACATTTGAACCATATTTCGGTGCTAATGCCTGTGGCTGTGTTATACGTTCAGTCTTTTTACTAAGATCACACTCATTAACTGAAAGGTCTGTGATGACAGTTGTAGCATGCCAGGCTGCAAGCAATCACGCTAATAAGATTTCAGGAAAATGTTTCACTTTCTGACAATTCGTAATTAAATGTGAAGAAAAAACGTTCTGTCAGACCTCAGGGCCACATTACTGTTTGTATTTAGTTTGGCTGAAGAAAGATGTGTAGTTACAGGAAGACAAATTATTATAACCCACTTTGGGTTTTTTTCATAATTCATGAAACTGTTGACTGTGAGAATGGTAACTCAGTACTCTCACAAACTGTTATTGCTGTCTTTCCAGTCAGTTATGGCCATAGGCAATTGGTGGTGGAGGGGGAGGAGGGACAAGCTAAGAAACTTTTACCCTGGGAAACTTAATGGTCAGATTAAAGGTGCATTAAAATCATTATGTACAATGTTATGTATGTATACTGCAAAGAAAACATATTGCCCATCTCAAGAGAATTCCAACCAAATCTTCATTTATAGAAGAACGACCAGACTTAAATCAATCATAGATGTCATTGTAAATAGATGATGTGATAAAGCCTTATTTTACTTAATTGAAATTAAACTCAGTCAGTCTTTACTTCACTAGCAAGACTTTACTTAAGCAACATCAGGTGCTAGTTGTCCTTGCTAAAATAAATGTGTGTCTGTGTGTGCATTGCTCTATGGACCTATTTGCTTCAAGAGCTTTCTGATCCGTGTATGTGCGAGTGTGTCTTTCTCAATGTGAGTGAGTGTGTGTGTGTGTGTCCTCCGGGTGCTGTGAGTTGAGTCTTAAAGTGTCTCTAATTATCCCTGACCTTCTGGGACGCTCTCCACTTTCAATCCACACCCCTGTGGCTTCTTTCAAATGTCCTCTTTTTTGAGCCTCTCTCCAATTCCTCACGTTTGTCCCCCATCCATTAAAATAACCCCTCCAATCCCAGCAACCCATTAATTGGTCCATTTTTTGTAGAGACAAAAGAAAGGGGTTTGGGTAAAACGTCCCTCCCAAGGTCAAGGAAGGTGAGACGCAGAAGGCGCACCTGGACGCTTGGGTGAGCAGTGTTTTTGATAACTCCGCTGCCTGTTGATTGTTTGCTGGGGAATTGAAACCCATCAGTGTGGATGTAATGTGATTACATTTTCAAAAGACTTTCTTAGATTTCTTCTGCAGCTATTCACATCAACATCAAAAGCAGTCAGATTCAAAGAAATCATCATGACTGCTGCTTCCTTGACTGTTTGACCACGGCTACGGCTACAAAATGGACCCAAAACCAGATAACTTCCCCCCCAAACACCTGAACAGCTAAGAGGAGTAAACATAAGCTTCAAGTGCTATCAACGAACAGCTCCTTTGTGTCTACATGACTGCGTTTACCCTTTGCCCCCTGAGCTGGGTTCAAAAGTGCAACCCTTGTAGTGTCCAAACAGTACAACAGCATGTTAGTCAAACATTTACTAACAGGAGTCCCTCTGTTACTCCAGCATGGTATATGTGTTAACAGATTTTTTTTTACTTTTTGGCCTTAACTTATACTATTAAGTCATAATTTAACAGAACTCGACACAATCAGTTAAACTGACAAACTGTAAAAAATGCAGTATGAAGGTTAGGGTTAGGTTAGGTTAGGTAAGGGTTAGGTTGTTTTTTGTCAGTTCTGTACACGTGTTACTTGGGTTCAAACCTAAGGCCTTTTGCACTGATAATGCAAAGCTCTACCACTGAGTGATGAGCACCTATACACAACATTATGTGACCTGGACCAAAAGCAGAATAAATAAGCTTCCCGTTGATGTATGGTTTGTTAGAATTGGACAATATTTGGCCGAGATAAAACAATTTGAAAATCTGGAATCTGAGGGTGCAAGAAAATCTAAATATTATGAAAAGTTATCCAAATGAAGTGCTTAGTAACACATATTACTAATGATAAATACATTTGTATATATTTAAAGAAGGAAATTTACAAAATATCTTCATGGGACATGATCTTTACTTAATATCCTAATCTTGTAATTTAGCCTAATTTTTTGGCATAAAATAATTATATAGTTATAATTTTGACCGATACTTATGACTTGTTTCATGGTTCAGGGTCACATGTTATAACAACATATATAACAACAATGAATTATTGTTAGTTATACCATGGGACTGTTGAATGCTTTATTCTGATTGGCTGAGAAATGTTCATGGGTGTTGATTATTTTCTGTAAACCTCACACCTAACCTAAATGTAACACACCTAAATGTCTTAAAATAGGCACCAGAGCAATGTTTGTGGTAACCCTAAGTCAATGTGAAGATCCCGCGGTGCGGAAGAGTCGTTCGGGCTGCGCGGAAGACGCGTTTCCGCCTCATTCACATGTTAAGCTCAGTGCTTTTTGTGCATTTTGGCAAGTAAAGCGGTTCATGCGAATTTGTGGCTGACGCCCGTGTTGAAAAAATTGAACTTTGGCGGAATTTCACGCCGCGTTAACCAATCAGGAGCCTGCTTGCTGCTGTGGTGGCACCCCTGCCCGGAGTCACTCATTCAACCAACGCTTGATATTGTCCCCAGTCACCCGGAGCTATACGACACAAGTTGTTATTTCTATAGAGACAGGAATAAAAAGGACCTTGCTTGGAATTGTGTCAGTGAGGACATTGGGCAACCTGGTAAGTTCTAATACACACTTCACTTTTGAGTCACATGACATTTATCGACCCGCACCGTTTATTTTCCCCTATAGTAAGGTTACCAAATACAAACTGGTAACTCTCTCCATAAATGCACAAAATCAACATCAACATCAATCTTCTTGCAAACAAACAACCGTATAGCACTTGCCCCTCCCACAAGAAGCGGATTTTGCCTCTGACGCGCATCAAATGCTTGCTTTTTCTGCGCTTATACTTAGCTCTACACGAGCGAATGTATTCAAACTGCTCAAGCGGCAAACTAGGCGCGGTAAACGCGATTTTGACACCCGGAACGCGTTTGGTGTAAACTCAGCATAAGCACTTAACCTATATTATGACAAGAACACTCACGCATGTTCATAAGACAAGATTTCTTAGCAAATCAGAGTAGACAGAGTAAAATTTAATTCAATTACAAATGCTATTGTTCGGGTAGCAAATAACAAATGTATGGTTTGCAGATTCAAAGCAACAGTATGAACTAACAGAATGGATGGGTGTTTGAAACCATAGTATAAACATATAACCATAATGTCTTTTATCTAAGAACCGCATCTATTATGACAGTACAACCATTAACTACAGTTCATGGGTAAATAACTAACAAATGAGAAAAATACAAACAGGCTGCAAATTGCTAGACACAGATGTTATTTTGCGATGTCCTTGCCTATGTGAAAATTACATCTGAGGGCACATGAAGGCAGATGCCTTGTTGAAGATAATAGTCATAACTACAAATGTTCAATTCCAAAAACAGAGAGGAGAAAAAAATCATAATGGCATTGCCATGGAGACTGTAATTATCATGCTCTGTCTCCGCAGATGTGAGAACCAATGAGTGAGGGCGTTAACACGCTGGCGTAACGGCGGTGAATATAGTAGCCCTCGCTGCCAGTAAACAACCCCTCCGTGCAGCCAGCATCCTGCTGTAAAGTACACTATCTTTCTCACTGGGTTGCCATGGAAACCAGGAAGGAACAGAACGCTCTTGAAAGTGTGGCTGTACTGCTAGGCAGACAGGTCACCGTGGCCAATGCTAAGTTATGCGACCTTCATATGTATGCGCTGGTGTGAAGATACAGATTTAGAATCGCACTGTTTTTGATATGTTCACATGCATAGTTTAACATGCAGTGTGTGATAAACTCTACATATATTTTCTAGGTTCGAGCAGATAGAAGATGTGCTCCTGCGTGACTGGAAATATCTGCCAATATGGCACCTATGGCGCATTTCAATTGCATTGTACTCTACAGTTTAGATCGGGTCAACTCACCTCACTTTGGCTTGGTTATCTTTTCCATCGAGTTTAGTAACACTTCGGAGTGGGAGGGATTATAGGCGTGTCGTTATATTTGCGCTGCCTACTGCTCTGACATCATACAAGTGAGAGCGTTGTTGTACATCCCCATACATTCATTCATTTCTCAGTCCACCACAAAATTAAAATTGACCACCACAAATAGATGTTTACACATCGCGTTTATCACTCCCTCTCTCTCACATGAAAATTTCTGTACAAACACCTGTGGGGTGAGTCGGCTCTCTGAGCTGAGCCTCATTTAAGTTGCATTTAAGCATATATGCGGACGTGCGCATTGCAAATGTGCCACCACAAACTGCAAGTCTGGAAAAAAAAATGGTATTGTGTTCATGTGTGAACTTACAGAAAAGCACAGATGACAACAGGTTTACTCGAGACAGCACAAGCTAGCATGAAGGTAAAGCTAATCTTTTACATTATAGCGATGACGCTGGTAGTGACGATTCTCTCAGACCAATCAGTGATATACAGTGTTTTCGCGTCACGTTTTGGTATCAGCTCGGGTCCCTTGGAACCCCAACCAAGGTGATACTAAAAAAAAGTGTTGGGTACTACTTAGTGTACCCAGTGGAAAAACCCCAAAAGTAAGCTGACCCGACCCAAACTAAACGTGGGGTACTATGCAATGGAAAAGCGCCATAAGTTAAATTAATTACTTTGAAGGGACTTTGAACAAAGAAATTGAAAGCAAGCATCATGTATATATTGTGTTAAAAGTCTCCAAAGAACATGAATTAAATAACATATTTTCATGGTCATATTTTCATCATATTTTCATCAGTTACACTGTGATGAAGGTGAATTTCGTGGAAGATTCATAACAAGGTGTTTTGCATGTAAGAGTTTCCGTGATGAAAGCATTGTTGACTCTGATGAGGACTACACACCGGAGACAATACCGCTACCGCATTATCGACTCTAGGAAAAGCCACGCAATATTTACTCTCATTTGAATTCTTCATTTATTCCTTTTTTTGCCTTGTTTGCCTTCGCTGACTGCATATGCAGGTACTGTGAGTTCTGAATGCTCTTTCTCTGCTTTACTTTTGCTCTTCCTAGAGTGCCTCGTGCACGTTCAAATCAATCGGGTGTGCGCATGTGTGGGCAGATCCCGTAGCAACAGGGGTGGTGCCATGGGCGCGAGAGAGCCAATCATTTGTTTCGTCCCGAATGGAAATAATGAACTGTGTTTAAAACAGTCGTGAGAGGTCTACAGACACTCGAGTTTTAAACTCTCTTTTTCAGAGTACTTACATTTGAATTATGTATTGGTATATAAAAACAGTTTAAACAAATTTGTAAAAGTTTTTTTTAGATAATTCCTGCCTATCCTGCCTTTAAGCAGCAAAATATCACACCAATTCATACCTATTTGACGAAATGCTAAATTCGTATGAATTCGTCATTGCTACTTCATGGCAATTTATACATATTTTACGAGTTGGCTAATTCGTATTAATTTGTACGACCATATTTGTAAGTTTTTGTATGATTCGCCTTCGCGAATTAGCCAACTCACGAATTTTCAAGACCTCATCTTTACATGTGAGTATGATCTTCTTTGTAACATTGAGGTTAGGGGTGGGGTTTTTATTTGTGCGTTTTTCAATAATCGTACATTTTTGTATGATTTGCATTATACTACTTCATGCGACTTTGCCAACACATAAAATAGGTACATTTTTACCAAAAAGTATACATATTTTAAGACACATATTATTGCATAGTAGTACTATGAATTTGTTGCTCTGGTTACAATCCTAGTTAGCGGACTATTGTTTTTACAGTATCGCTAAATAATCTAACGCCTAATATTACCAAAAATACTATGTATTATTTATTTTTTTTTTTTTCTTCTTGTTTTTTTTCCATACAATGTGTCTCTATTGTTTGGCCTTACATTTCTTTTCTGTAAAGCTGCTTTGCAGCAATGCAAAATTATGAAAAGGGCTTTAGAAAAAAATCTGAATTAAACTGAAGTTTCAAAGAGCCTAATTTATAAAATGCATTATGTACTTTTAGATTTTCTGACTCTATTGTCTTATCTTGAAAACATAAACAAACTTTATTAGCAAAATTATACTTTTAGGCATTCTGAAACAATATACCACAGTATTGTATAAATAGAAAATAATTTCTTCTGACCCATGATTGCGATGGCACATGTCAGTCTGCCAATGTTGCAGTCTGATTTGAACCATTTATTCCTGTCAGTCGCTGCTATTATCAGGAGACTCCTGATGGCTGGGCTGTTTTAATTGACAGGTTGAAAGCTGTGGCCCTTGTGTCCTTAATCACTCCACCGGCATTAATAAGCCATTCTCCTCTCCGCCAATTAAACATGCATAAAGGAAAGAATTCAAATAAATGATCCAGTCTGGGACCCATATGTCTGTTGCATTCACAAAGCCCGAATAGAGTTCCTGTTTCCACTCTTTTCACCAATTAGGCACTGATCAAAGATTTGCTTAATTTGACAGAATCCGATTTGGCAGGAAAGACAGAGCTCTGCTGTATCATTTATTACCAGACAATAAATAAATGTATAACAAGATTAATTAGTAAATGAGTAGAAGTCAGTTTGATGGGCCTTCAAAAGAGTGTACGAGCGTGAGTTGGGATGCTTATTTTTGGTGCATTTTCTAGTCTAACAAAAACGTGGCATTGCAAATTATTCTGTTATTGCATTTGAATTTCTCTTTCCTAAATAGGTTTTTGCAATAAGTGGAAACACATAAGAAAAATCACAGATAAAATCTCTGTAATATCTCAATTATTTCTCCTAGACTTAAATTATATTACATGGAAAGGAACTTGGAAGCTTTTGTCTCCTGTGTCTCAGATTATCTTCCTGAAAATAAGACCCAGAAATCTCACAGATGTCTCCATTAGGGTTTCAGTATTAATGAAGATATCAGTATGAGTTTGTAGGTTTCGCTTTAAATTTACTCAAATGCACTTTAACAAGAGTTTAGATGTAAACCCCTCTAAGTGAGATTTTAAAGAGCACCTATTTCATTGCTAAAACACAACGTTATGTTGTGTATTTGGTATAATACAATGTGTTCGTGTGTTTTAAACGCATGGATTTGAAAAGCTCTGTGTCCCTGATACGTTGTGATTGCCTGAATTCTTCTGACATCAGCCGGAAATGTAACTCTCCTTACCATGTTTGAAAGATTCGGTCACAATGCAATGCTAACAGGAGTTAACTTACAGGCTGTGAGTCCAAGCAGGATGAATTATGATAATGTCGGTCTTGTCTACATCACCAATCCCAGGAAGAAAATTGTTGCCTACAATCCGTGTGTTTGTTTTAGTACAAGAAAAGAGATTTACGTTGAAGACGATAACTCACGTCATCGTTTACTTTGGGGTTTGTACCTTTTGCATATTGTTAACATGTACTAATACACACTTACACACCAAAGGAAATGTAAAAACATGAATCGAAAGTATTTGATGAATGTGTAATACATGCCGAGAGCATGTGCTTAATATCATTATCTATTTTTTTGACTGAGATGGCATTTAGAGGCTTTTGCATCTAAGCTCCTCAATTGTCTCCTTAGCAGCTGTATGAAAAACACCGATACTTAAATAAAACCCAACTGTGAGCTCTATGAATAGAAAAAGCAACCAATGTCAAATAAATTTCCTCTAGGAAGATAAACATGAATATTATTGCTCATATGGGAGAGGTTCATATCTTGTTGGGATCGGTATGCTATTACTTTTTTGTTTCTTCATGAACGCAGTGACTGGACCAACAGTGCCTATAGCAGATGGGTGAAAAAGATGATTTATGGATCTATATTTATGGAGCTATATCTGAGTAGGGAATATCTGGAGAACTTAGTTTTTTTTTAAAGAAACCACACAGAGAACAACTTAGCAATGCCCATCCATCTCTTTCCATCCTAGCAAACAAGCGGCAATACACAGCTTTCCAAACACCCTGGCAACCATCCAGCACACTCTAGCACAATGATATCACTAGACATATACTGCTTAGTCAAGTAGACAGAATATTTTGACCTTGACTGTGCTACTTAATACAAAGTTAAAAACTATAACCTCAGGCTAGACACACTTCAAGTAGGTTACAAGTAGCTTAAAAGTTAAAACATTGAAATTTAGCCAACAGCACACTTAAAGTCTGTGATAAAATCATGGAGCATGCTCGATATGCCTTTTGTAATTTCTTCAACGTTTCGAAAATCTCTCTTGAATCGTGAACTTGCCCCCACGTCTGGCAAATGTAGATGCTTGTTCACGCCTGTCTCAGATCAAGGGCAGTGAAGCACACACTTAACCTCCGTCTGTAGATGCTCTTGCATCTTTTGTTTATCAGTATGCAGATGAAAGGGAACACCTTTGGAGGACCTTTAAGATGCAGCGGAGCTTCTCAGCGTTCCTTTAATCAAACCCGTCAAAGCGAAACGTCTGAAGTTCACATTTCAACCTTACACTCATCTGCGTCTGTAAATAAGTTATTTATTTGACTACTCAGCCATCGTGAAGTATGATTGTCTTGTCTGTCAATCATATGGCACTTTGCAGTTATTTTGTGGGCTCTTTCATATATGCAGTGACTTCAGGGATGTGAGATGTATTTAACGCTTCAAAGCCTGCATGCCAAAAAGAAGTTGCTCTTTTGTAGCTCAAAGAGACAATAAGTTCTTGCTTACGTTTAATTTGTATTTGCCATTTCTCCTAACATACTGTACAAATACATAAACGTAAGAAGGAACTTTGTCTTTGGTGTTTGTCCTAACATTTAAACAAACACCAATACAAATAGATTCTGACACAGAAACTGAGACATTGTTAGAGAACAGACACTCATATCTGCTCAATTACTGGGATTTTCACGCACAACCATTTCTAGGGTTTACAAAGAATGGTGTGAAAAGGGAAAAACATCCAGTATGTGTCAGTCCTGTGGGCGAAAATGCCTTGTTGATGCTAGAGGTCAGAGGAGAATGGACCGACTGATTCAAGCTGATTGAAGAGCAACTTGGACTGAAATAACCACTCGTTACAACCGAGGTATGCAGCAAAGCATTTGTGAAGCCACAACACGCACAACCTTGAGGCAGATGGGCTACAACAGCAGAAGACCCCACCAGGTACCACTCATCTCCACTACAAATAGGAAAAAGAGGCTACAATTTGCACAAGCTCACCAAACTTGGAGAGTTGAAGACTGGAAAAATGTTGCCTGGTCTGATGAGTCTCAATTTCTGTTGAGACATTCAGATGGTAGAGTCAGAATTTGGCGTAAACAGAATGAGAACATGGATCCATCATGCCTTGTTAACACTGTGCAGGTTGGTGGTGGTGGTGTAATGGTGTGGGGATTTTTTTCTTGGCACACTTTAGGCCCCTTAGTGCCAATTGGGCATTGTTTAAATGCCACGGCCTACCTGAGCATTGTTTCTGACCATGTCCATCCCTTTATGACCACCATGTACTCATCCTCTGATGGCTACTTCCAGCAGGAAAATGCACCATGTCACAAAGCTTGAATAATTTCAAATTGGTTTCTTAAACAAGACAATAAGTTCACTGTACTAAAATGGCCCCCACAGTCACCAGATATCAACCCAATAGAGCATCTTTGGGATGTGGTGGAACGGAAGCTTTGTGTCCTGGATGTGCATCCCACAAATATCCATTAACTGCAAGATGCTATCCTATTAATATGGGCCAACATTTCTAAAGAATGCTTTCAGCACCTTGTTAAATCAATGCCACGTAGAATTAAGGCAGTTCTGAAGGCGAAAGGGTGTCAAACACAGTATTAGTATGGTTTTCCTAATAATCCTTTAGGTGAGTGTACAATTATTATGTTAATGCACAAAATGTTTACCCAATTAAAAAAGATTATTTAATTTTTTGAAACATTTGCGTTATTGAATCCTTAAGTGACTTTATCATTTTGGAAAAACTGAACACAGACATTGTTGATATTGTTGATATTGTTAAAAAATATCCATTTAATGTTCATTTATATTTTTCTTCCCAATATGCGTTCTAAAAAAAGCTATTCATTTTTGTCTTTCCACAGACGTCCACATTTGTTATGAGGGATTGGTCACACGCAAATGTCAAAAACTTACAAGAAATAAAAGCTTTCACCAAAATGCATTATTGTAAAATGTCAGAAAGTGTCTGTAAGTCTGAAGGTTTATTTCAAGTCGGACTATTTAAGCGGCACTTCCACCTCGCTGATCCTCTCTATAGTTCTCTGAATTTCCTCTCTCTTTCTGTGAATTAAAACACAGGTCCATCCATCACTTGTTTTTTCTCATTTTCAAAGAGAATAGAGGAACCAGTCATCTCGCAGAGGCCGTAATAAGAAGCAATGGTTTCCTTTATTACTTCCATGTTGAGTGGCCCAACTTTATGGCACACTGGCTCCTCCTCTGTGATGTACTGTCAAACTGACAAAATCCCTCATTCTCTCCTTTCATCTACATGATGGAAGATGGATCTTCAGGATTACAACATCTGTGGAGAGCCGAAGTTCGAAATGAACAGACTACAAAAGATACTAAGATAGAAGCAATAAGGATATACAAATAATAGCACTTAAGGAAATTGCTTATATGGAAAAGATTTCTCTACAAAAAAAAAAACCCAGAAATGCACATGGCATTCGTTGTAAGACCATAAAGTTGTGCCTGTTTTGAATTGGGTAGATGTACTATATTTACAGGCAGTTTTTCTGGACAGAGTTTAGATTAATTCAGGACTAGACCTTAGTTGTATTATAGCATTTAAGTAGTTTTTACAAACATTTCTTACAAAAAAAAAAATACTGTTGTGCATCTTGAGACAAAACAATGGCACTAATATACAGTATGTTAAGATATTTCAGTGCAAGATGTTTTTAAATTAAGGCAGCTCAAACATGCATTTTAATCTGGGACTATGATATGCCCCTAGGATAAGGACTATAACCGCTCCATAGTGTATTACGTTTGATTTAGGGCAAGTTTGGTACAGTAATAAAGATATGTTTGGTTTTAATGATTATTGTCAATGTAATAATGCCAAGTTTGTGGAAAATCACATTGGTTCAGTGTAATTGTGTTTGTTTGATTGCATCCAACAAACATGATTAGATACTATATTAATGTAATCATTTTATGTGGCAATTTGTCATCTAATTAAAATACATTCAACTAATGAGGCATTTGTTTGAGATCTCATACAGCCACTCTCTGCTGAAACAAACTTTTAAGCCCTTAAGTCTGTCCCCCGCACAATGCACATGCAATTCACATGCACAGTCCTTCTTGGTATAAGGTCAGACACTGCAAGACACCAAGGGACTTAAAGGATGAAGTAATAGAGCGAAAAGAGCCAGCTCCACAGAAGCAAAGCAGCTGCTCATTTATTGATTTTTGTGCCATGCTGGTCTGCCCTCGGTCAGACACCCAAAACTCCATCAGGGTGAGAGGAGAGGCAATAAGGCCACATGGCACAGAAGGGGATCTGCTCTGTCCTGATGTGCCATTTGAAGAGCATGTTTCACATCCACATGCGCACACACGCACACTTTGACATCCATAGGGAGAAGGGAACAAGCACAATAAAAGGCCCAATGAACATGATGTTGGGAGCGACCTCTTTCTTAGGACCGGATTTGAGCACGCTCAGGGACAGGTTGCTCTTGGCCCAGCTCTGACCTGAAGTTTTGATCAGATCATACTGCTCTTACAGGCAGGTGAGGTGAAGGTTTTAGGAAGAAGGACTCAGGATGACACCAATCCAGCAGCTGCTAATGTTTAGGCATAATGAAAGTTTTTGTTCAGTTCATTAATAATAGTAATAGTAAAGTGATTAAAATGTGTGTTTTTTTTTGTTGCATTATTTATTTTATTAATTAATTTGCTTGTTTGTTTGTTTTTGCACAATTTTAAATGAAATACACATTTACAAACACTCCACATTAAGATTGCATGCATTTTTCTATAATAATGGGTCAGATAATATGAACAAACAATGAGCAAAATATTTTAATAGCATTTATTACTCTTTGTTGGTTATAACCAAAACAGTTTTATCAATGTTTTTGCTCGTTTTAGTTCCTTGTGCATTAGCTAATGTTGACATTTACAGCTTTTGCTTTAAACATGTATTAATAAATGTTTACATTAGAATTTATTAAAATTAATTCATACAATAAATACTATTACACTGAAAAAAATGATTCATTGAATTTAATCAATTTTTTTTAAGGTAAGTGGTTGCAATAAATTTATTTAAGCTACATTTAAACAAAAAAGATTAGTAAAGTAAAATAAAATATAAAACTTTTGTTAAAATGTAGCTTAAATAAATTGATTGCAACCACTTACCTTAAAAAATTTATTAAATTCAATGAATCATTTTTTTCAGTGTATTTAAATAAAATCAACTAAAGAAAATAAATTAGTAAAAAATATCAGATGTGAAAGTATTGTTTTTTGATGATTTTTGTTAACTAAAATGTTTATAAATAGAACATTTTGTAATGTATTGTAAAAATGTATTTAAAAAGTATATGTGTATTTTAAATAGGACCTATATCATATACAACAACTACAGTACATATTAGTATCAAGTAAAATTATTTTTCAATTAAATTTTATTTATATAGCGCTTTTCACAATTGTTAATTGTTTCAAAGCAGGCAGCTTTACATGAGTAGATGCAGGGGAGAACACAGAATAATCAATAGATAATATAAGACGTAGAATACGAATAAACCGTACAAGTGAGCGTAGTAATAATGTAACGTATACAGTAAAGTGCTAAGTTAAGCCAAAGTTGTCTGACTCTCCTGGGGATGAAAAAAACCCCTAGGAGAAAAACCCAGTGGGAAAACTCCTAGAAGGACAAAAACCCTTGTGAGAGATTAATATTTATATATATAAACACGGAATTTTTATTTATTTTATGATTACGAATAACAAATAATTTGCTTTACAAAAATAATTTACCATTATGAAATGTCAACTACACTGTAAAAAAAATGCAGCATGACATTAAAACAACTTAGTTTTGCAAGTCAATTCAACCAACTATTTTAAGTTTTGGCGTGCGAAAAATTGACATACCTTATAAAATCAAGTTGAAATTGTTTAACCTAATTTTTTAAGTTAATGTAACATAAAAATATATGTTGATTTGACAAAAATGTTGTCGTTTTTTACAGTGTAAAAACATTTTCATGAAGATAAAAGCTACTATGTAAATAGTTTTGTTATTGTGTTAAAGTTCAGCCACAGTTGTGCTTTTTTACCACTCCCATCCCCATGTGTCTGTGGTGGCTGTGATGATTGGTAACAAGGATGACAGTGTGTGGCATAGGCCATGTCCTTTCCTTTCTGTCTCTACCGGGCCACACGCGCTCACGGCGACACATAGTATCTCATCCCCTGAGCCCTGGACTTCCGCCCAACCATCTGGTGCCCCCGCTCTAGCTGCCAATCATCATAGACAAAAACTTATCCCCAGAAACATTTAACTGCAGTAAATGACCAACCAGCTAATCCAAGTCCAGGCACAGTTTAGTGAAAAGCTGCATTCTTGCTACAGTAGCATACTAATAACAAAAGACTTGGAACCCTATTATAAAAAAAGGGTAGAAAACGAAACAAAGCTCCTGTAGCTTAGACTTTTGTTAGCAATGCAAAGGTCATGCGCCTTTGAATAAAAGTGTTCGCCCAATTGCATGAATGCATCTTGCATGTACCTGTGCTGGTCTAGCTGGCCTTCAATTCTGATCAAGCTGGTCTCCAAGCAAGACAATAAGTCCTGCAAATAACTTAAAAATACAGGATTTATTGAAAAAAAAGCTTAGGCAATCAAAAATGTCAAAAGTGGCCTAACCTGGGGCGCGTTTCCCAAAAGCATCATTAGCTAACTATGTTCGTTGTAACCATTGAAATCTGAAGTTGCTTCAAATTGAAGTTGCTTTCGGGAATGCACCCCTGGTCTGGTTTGGTTAGTGGTGGTTTGGTGAGAGGTTGTACATGATGATACAGTATATATATCATATTCATTCATTCTGGAGCTGTCAGTCAATATAAGTCAAGTAGATGGTTTGGGAGTTGATTGGACAGATGACATTTTCACTATATATTAGCGTGTTTGCTGCCTCTCTGATGCAGCACATCAATATTGCTAGCGTCTCCGCATAAACAGACCACATCTTACCAGGCTATTTGTTTTCCTTTCGTTTCATTAAAACAGACACACAGGTTGATCATAATGGTCGTGTATGTTCGCTCTATTTTTTAGACCTTTTATGACATTCTCATTGAAGTTAGCAATAAATCAAAATGCCAACGTGAAGCAGCGCTATTGATCACTCGTGAAACTCAGGTTCCTCTGATTTTATGAAAACATCCTGATGTGACTCAACACAGCCTCATGGACACGTCTCTAACCATCTTTAATAAAGTTATACAATGCAACCGCAAGCATTTCATAGCAAAAATAAAACACTTAAACATACAAAATGGTAAAGGGTGGGTCTCCTCAAACTCATGAAAACCATTAGGTGACTCAGCTTTTAAGGCTCAACACAGAGTTGTTGGACTTTATATTAAAATGACATGGAGATAAATGCAGTTGGCTATGCTAATGCCGCAGAACCTGAAGACAACTTGATAAATGTGCCATATCTTTCAAACCAGATTTTTACTTTGTGTGAATCTATACAGTATGTTCCCACTTAATCTACTGCTTTTTCCATCCCACCATTCCTTGTTTTGTTATCATCCTGTTTTTCTTCTGATCTTCAAAGTAAAGTTTGAGGTTTAGCTACAGTAACTGCATGGGGCCTAGCGTTCGCTACGCTAAACGTCTCCAGTAATCCAGACTCTCTTTCTAGCGCGGTCTGAATTTAATCAGCAAGATTTAGGACTCATCCCTGACCTCAACTATGGCATGCATCAAATGGGCCTTTACTTACACTTTCCAGCTGTACCAAAAGCCTATGGTGTGTCTATGCAAAAGAGATTTAGCGACTTCATTTGTTAGCTTTCATCGTGCAGTCAGTAAAATACAGACAGGAGGGGGAAGGAACTTATGCGTTTTGTAAGATATAATATTTTTTCCCAGAGGTCCACTTGATTTTATAGTTGTGTTTCTATTTGCACTGTTTTAGATTTTTTGAAATACTATACAACGCAGCGTTGTGAAAACTACTTTAGTTTTTGACCAGCACAGATGTACGTTCAAGAAGTAAGCTTGTGTTTACATGCCTACAAATCTTACTTAAACATCGCATCTGATGGCACTTTAGCTTTTCCGGGCCCTGCATCTCATTACCATCTCCATTTTTCTGCTGTTATAAACACTTACAGTACAGTATCTCCACAGCAGAGATAAAGAAAGAAGACATACGCAGTAAGATAAATGTCACAACACTTCCCATTTTCCACTCTATGCACAGATAAGGCTCGGCACAGATGAAAGCCCGTGCTGAAATAAAACAGCGAACTGCATTTGTTCTGTTTCAGATAGCATCGGCAGGGAAACACACAAAGGACAGAGCTGTTTTAAGATGAATGTGACAACTCCAATAGAGATTCTCACACTTCTATTCAAAGACGTGAGATGTGACGCCTCGTATTTATCAGTACTCATTGTCAAAATGCGCCCTTCGAATCAGCTGTAACACATTTTCTTTTCGAGGAAGATTCCTTGATGAAGCACAGAAAGAACAAAACACAAACACGCAAAATTAAACCATCCTTTCTGTGATATCTAACAAGCACATTGATCTAAGAAATTAAGATACGGGGGCGTCTTTCTCTATATCATCAAAACGGCCAAGGGGGGATTCTTTCCCAATTTCTGTGAAAGTGCCGTAACAATAAAATGACAACACCAAACATAAGAGAGGTGCCTCTTAAAGAGTTTCCTTGAGGTTAGAAACGATCTCAGGTGATTTATTGCCCTTTTAATGTCGACTTTCAACACAACTGCTCTGCAGTTAAGAGGAAAAACACAGGAGTCTCATTCCAACCTGTCACTGACAATAAATTAAAGCTGGTCAGTTTTGTTTGATTTTGAAGGGGTTTTAGGCACTTGTCAGGCTGCTATACTAGCTAAAGTAGCTAACATTAGCCCAGGTAGGCCAGTTTGAAAATTCAGCTAGCATACAGTATATTAAACCAGTTTTCTGAAACCAAGGGAGCCTCAAGGTTACTAATGGTACATTCACACGGGGGAAAGCGTTAACGCTTCTCATGTACTTTTATAAGGTGACGTCACAAGTGAACTGAATTGTGAATCTGTCAACGTCGCATCACTGCCGTTGCTCGCAGCAGAAGCTGAACATTTCTCAATTTTTCAGTTCCCAAGGTATGCGTCAGCCATTCAGATCGTCTTATGCAAATAACTTAGTGCAAAGCCAGCCAATTACGTTTATGCAAGACTGGAGCATGTGTTGCGCCAAGCTTCAGACAAGCCTGCCGTCAAGCGTTAACGTCTTTGCCCCGTATGAAGGTACCGTTAAAGTTCCCCTGTGCTGAAAATCAAGTTTTATTGTTGTTTATATGTCTATGTGGTGATTTTAATACACTTGAATTGTGCAAAAATGTGCACATTCATCATTTAACACCATTACTGAGTATTGTCTCATTACCGCAATTTGAAATTGCCTCGGTTTCTTACATCACAAACATGTAACCAATCAAATTATCACAGTTAAACGAGTAGATCAGTAATTCCCCATATGGGTAAAAAACAAAAATCAGTGATTCTTGGGAATTTCGATAAAACAGGTTTAAATTTTGAAAAAAAAGTTAGTTAATTTACAAAATCTGAAGGTATATCATTATAGACCAAGGTCTTGGCTGTTCAGCAATTTACTAGTGCGATCTCCCCTGTTCGTATTTTTTTCATAAAATAAGCGTTTTTCCAGTTATTACTCATACAATATTTACTTTAAGCCTAAATAGAAAAAGTAATGATTTTTTTTATTTAATAAACATATTTTTGCATTAATAGAGACTATTAATTTAATAACTCCACAGCACTGAAGAAACATTGTAAGCATATTAATTTATGACACTAATCTGATGGTGGTGACATTGGCCTCATTATTCCAAAATGTATAACACTCAAGTCAATGGCTTCTTGCTTAAACTTTATGTAAATATTTGGTCTAAAAAATAACAATCCTGAGCACTGTGATGAACAAATATCAAATCATAACTACATAAAACCTGACAGAAAAGACAGAAAACCTGACGGTGGTGACATCTGACGGTGGTGACAAAAACCTAATATAGATAAAAAATATATGAGTTGTTCACATTAGCCATCTTGTTTCCCTCTGTTGTTACTTCAGACGTCTTCTTAAAAATGATACATTTATTTCATAATCTAATCTTTTTTTACAAAGATGACGGTGTTGACATGTTATGGTTGTCACAGTAGCAGTGTCTAAAAATATGAACAAGTTTAAGAGAAAATAGCACAATACAGGAGCTTGAAAATGGGGTCCTCAGGAATGCAGTTGACCCTGTAGTTGTCTGATTTTATTGCTTTTTAAAAATATCTGACGGTGGTGACGAATATGTGGGACACATTTTGAGCAATCACAAAATAATAGTTAATATTGTTCAAAACTCATTGTTTGTAGTTTTTAATACATATTACAATGTACCCTTTCATGTGGTAAATATATTATTCAATTCAATTATTACTTTTGGCTTTTTTAATCAAGTTGAAATGATTATCTCTTAACCGAGGACAGCTGATTTTGTAGGCAATGGGCCAGCATATAATCATTAAATTAATACAAAATAAACCTATAAAATAACCTTACATATGTGCAAAGGACCCCCTGATTATTACATTGATTCTTTTTCTTCATGAAAATGTTATTATTTTCCAACAGAATTAGCACTTTTCTTAGTGGTATGTTTTTGCCAAAGTTTCAAGAATCAGTGCAATAATTCTTTGGCCAAAAATGTGTTTAAATATATGCGTAATACATTTTGTAAAATGTAAAGACTAAAAAAGCCACCATACTTACTTGTGTAACTACTCATGTAACAGCCTTTAAATAGGGAAAACATGAAAGTGTTTGGTGGCTTCTAAATTCATCCCTGTTTGGATCCTAAGGAATAAATGGGGCTAGGCTTAATGCTAACACATTCACAAAACACTGTGCAAAGATGAAGTGCATGCATTGAAAAAAAATAGGTATGTATTAATTTGTCTAATTTGAAGTAAGAGCATTGTAAAATTTTGAAAAATGGTGTAGTTTTCCTTGAACGTTGTTCCAGGGGACTCACTGGCCTGCAGAGTTTAGGTCCAACCCTAATCAAACACACCTGAACAAACTAATCAAGAGCTTTAGGACACTTGTAAATTATAGGCAGGTGTGTTTGAGCTGGGTTGGAACTAAACTTTGCAGGATAGTGGGTCCCCAGGAGCAGGGTTGAAAAAATTAGTGCTGCAAACGCGCAGTTCACGTATCCACGGTGTGAATGCAAACTTACTGCGTCTGAAAAACGTATGTACGGAATGATATGTCTGAAACTGCCAAATGTGGAATCTTTGTACATATCTATGGTCCGAGGTGGTGCAAAAGACTGGAGGCGGGGACTATTTTGTATATTCATATCTACGATCCAAGCCGTGTGAATAGGCTTGTTCGACTTCATGCGGTGCCGCAAGAATCGACAGCCGGAAGACGTCAAAGTATCGCAAAAGCGAGACGAAATATGATTTCTTGAATCTTTCTCACGGTACTTTGACGTCATCCGGCTGTCGCATGAAGTCGAACAAGCCTATTGAGTAGGCCTAATTTGCATATTTGAAGATCTGTGTATACTAAATGATGCAAAGGTTTAGAGCAGTGGTGGATTCCTCATCCTGGAGGGCAGTGTCTTGCAAAGTTTAGCTTCAACCCTAATCAAACACACCTGAAAGTCATTTCTAAGTCATCATGCAGCCTTTGATTAGATTTTTCAGGTGTGTTTGATTCGGGTTGAAGCTAAACTTTGCAGGACAGCGCCCTCCAGGACCAGGACTGCCCATCCCTGGTGTAGACCCTACAGAAAAATCCAGCTAAAACACGCATAAGCTGGTAGCTGGTTTTAGCTGGTTTAAGGTGGTTTATGCTGGTCCTCCCAGCCTGACAAAGCTGGTCATGCTGGTGGGCCAGCTGGTATTCCAGCATGACCAGCTAAGTCCAGCTAGACCAGCTTAAAATGTGACCAAAACACAGCTAGACCAGCTTGCTACACCAGCAAAACCAGCTTTCTACACCAGCAAAACCAGCTGAAACCAAGCTGGGGACCAGCTAAAACCAGCTCACCAGCTTATGCTGGTCTTAGCTGGATTTTTCAGTAGGGGAGGCAAGGGTGCAAAGTTACTTAAGCCGTTTTAAAGCGTAAAGAAATTACTGACACATGAAAACCTTATACATTTGCTATTGTAATGCTTAAAAATGAGTTTTAAGTGATAAAATTACCGACTACAGGGGGACTTATTCAAGATAAGACCAAACAAGCATTAAAATAAGATAAAATCCAGATATTTCTTAGTGTTTGGTTATTTTTGTCAAACACTAAGGGGGGCGCAATATATCATTAAGGCCAATAGGGAGGCCTTGAAGTGAAAAGTTTAAGAACACCTGTTTTAAACTAAACTTAATAGCCTGGTTTAATTTTTTGCACAAGATAACTTTCAGACAGTTACCTTTATCAAGGTGACTTGAACTGTAGTCATCTGTATCTGATTAACTTATTAAACATTAGCAAGGTTTAATTAAAGTTCAGGTTTATTGGTGTTTGGCTAACAAAAGAGAAATGAAAAAGAGATAGCAGGTGTTTGGTCAGACTGTAATTATTAGTTCTGGGAGTGAATGTTGTGAAGGGCAAACATTCTTTGAAAGCTCATCCGTCTCTTACAGCACCACTGACCACACGCAGTCAAAGTTAGACTACTCCACCTGTTTGCTTTTCACAGGTTATACAAGATAACTGCTCTCCTTTTCTCCCATTTACAGGAACAATTCACACAGAATGAAAATTCTGTCATCATTACTCACCTTAATAAGTAAACGTCCTTCATGGAGCATGGACTACAAGCAAACAAAGACCAGGAGGTGCTGAGCTCTGAAAAAGTCAATAACACACCATAAAAGAAGTCCATACAATTTGTATAAAGTCTTATATTTGGTATGTGTGAGGAAGACTTCCATTATAAGTCTCATAAACAAATCTCATTCTTGCATGTTCATATCCAGACTTGCCATCTGAAGAAACGTCTGCTTTGATGTAAATTGCTGCCAAACATAATTGGTTCTCACATAGTTTCTCACAAGGCGTCTGAAGACTTTGCAAAAGTCATAAACTACTTTGGCACTTTATTGTCCTATTTAAAGCTATTTGACAATCCCTGGTCAGTGTTTTCAGCTCTATTAAAAAAAAACATATTTTATAGTCATGCAGTTTGCAACAACATGAGCGATGCAAATAATGAAATAATTTTACCTTTTATGTGAACTATTCAACAGGATTGATCTTATCCTAAACCGGTTAAAGGCTAATTCTTCAGTACCATTAGAGTACTAGTTACTCTGCAGTTGTGGGCGGGACTATGGTCCTCCCACTGAATTAGACAGCATCTGTTTTCTCGTGCCCTAAAGAGTGCTCTTAACAACAGAGAATGACTCAAGTCAGGTACTGCTTGTCATTATAGCATCACATCAACTGATGCCATATTAACTCACTGGGCTTATAATCGTCTCCATGGCAACCAAAACAACTCCGCATTGTCACACTCCCCATGCAAATCTCCAGGAGTCAAAAGCTGCTGTAATGTGCAGTTGAATGGTGTCAAAGAAACACTGAACACAATGTGCCGCAGTTTAAGAATTTAACAAAAGCTCTGGATGCGAAGTAAGTTTTTAAAAAATACTCTTGTACCTTTACATGTTTCAGACGGATGGATGTATGGTCGGACAGATAGACAGATGTCTCTCTAGCAAAATATATATCTGACACCAACAAATTTATTAAAGGGGACATTTCATAAGACTTTTTTTAAAATGTCAAATAAATTTTTGATGTCCCCAGAGTACATATGTGAAGTTTTAGCTCAAAATATCATACAGATAATTTATTATAACATGTTAAAATTGCCACTTTGTAGGTGTGAGCCAAAATGTGTCGATTTGGGTGTCTTTTTAAATGCAAATGAGCTGATCTCTGCACTAAATGGCAGTGGCGTGGTTTGATAGTGTAGATTAAGGAGCTTTATTATCCCCTTCTGACATCACAAGGGGAGCCAAATTACAATGACCTATTTTTTCACATGGTTTACCAAATCTAAGTTACTGGGTTGATCTTTTTCACATTTTCTACATTGATAAAAGCACAGTGGACCCAATTATACATAGCACTTAAACATCAGATTGTCATAATATGTCCCTTTTAATTCTGTATGCGATCTGTTCCCACTGCCATCCTTATGTGAAAAATCACACTATGGCTACAGATGATCTGATGTAGAGGCTATGACTGTAAAATCAGCTCACTTTGATGATTTCCCTCTTCTTCAAAATGACAAACAGATACAAGGACACATTCAGTAATCATGTAATCATGTGAACATGCTCTTTAGATGAGTCAATTTCCTTTATGTTTTGCTTCTGTTGTGGAGCAACAGTGAAAAGCTCCATCATACCTGATTATCTTTAAGCCAAAGAGACAAAGATACTACTGCTATAGCTACAGTATAGTATTATGGGATGTATTCCAACTAAACAATTTGTTGTTGCATACGAGTGCATGTAACACTTGTATGGCTGGAAGATATTATACTTTCATCCGAAACAACTTAGAGGCTGTTTACACTCGGCATTAACATGCATTAACAAGCATTGGAGTCTGACATAATATTAGTTCACGTCCATATATACTCATTATTACTCCCGCTCGCGTTTAAATGACAGCCCACTAGCCCACCGTCTCGACAGACCACCCCCTCACAGTTTTCAGGACAGAAGCGGTCGAAAGTGGACAAAAGAGACGTATTTAAATACCAGGTGTAAACGTAATGTGTCTCTCTCGTCCACTTGTGATCCAATCGACGAAAACACATCTTAATACTGAATGTAAACAGCCCCTTACAGTGCTTTCATTTTCTTTATCAGTATGCTTGTATTCCCAAGATCAAACCTATGACCTTGCGTTGCCATTTCAAAGCTTTACCAGTTGGGCTACAGAAACATAAAACGAACGTACAGATTTTCAAAATGATTTGGCTCCGTTACTCTGATATAAAAGCGAACAGCTCTTCATTGAGTGAAGAGCCCTAGTGTGGCAACACTATAATAACGCTTAACAAAGCACTCATTAATACCTGCTGGATGTGGTTAATTAGCTAACGCAGGGAAAGTCATTTTCAATAGGGAGATATGGAATAATTGTTTCTTTTGTGTGTATTGTCATGCCAATGAAGGGAAAATATTTCAAGGCACAAGGGATTGAATAATCTTCACGCTTTTTCTTCTGATGTACTGGGGCAGAGGGCGTATGCTACTGTAGATTTTTCAAATCACTGGTCTGTTTAAGAAATTAAGATTTCCAGTCCAAATTCAGACAATGTCTAAACATCAGCCCATATACTGTACTTAAAAAGATGAATCTGCCACATTGATGCATACTGATGCATGCACCAAAAAAAAAAGATGAAAGTGATTGATGCTCCAAAACTGTCTGTTTACAACAAACTGATCTCACAAATTTGCGTGCAATAGTCACAAAATATTTCTACTCAGTCTCACAAAGTTTTGTGATATAGTCACGTATTTTTTTATTCTTTTTTCGTGCTATTATCACAAAAAAATTTGTTTTTTCGTGATCGTATAACGAATTCCTGTTTTCGTGTGATTATCACTTATTGGTTACTCGGCTGTTTTGTCCTATTTTAGGGTTAGATTTGGTGCTTGCATTAGAATGTCACTTTATATATTGATCTATAATATTTTTTCTGATTTAATTTTTTATATGTCGCCTGGCGTTAGGGTTAGAGTTGGGTTTGGTTAGGGATGTCATTTTATGTAAATCTAACCCTAAACCAAAGCGACAATGGTAAGAAAATAGGACAAAACAGTTGTGTAACCAATACGTGATAATCAAACGAAAACAGGAATTCGTTATACGATCACGAAAAAACACGCAATTTCGTGATAATAGCACGAAAAAAGAATAAAAAAAAAATGCGTGACTATATAACAAAATTTCGTGAGACTGGGCTGAATATTTTGCAAATTTTTTCATGTCATTGTCACGCATTTCCGCCTTTTTACGTGTCTGTGTCACGACTTACTTTATTGTGTCAGTTTCACGTATTGGTTACTCAACTGTTTTACCTATTTTTAAACCATTGTCACTTCAGTTTGGGGTTAGATTTGCTGTTTGCGTTAGGATATCACTTAAAGTGTTGGTTTATAAAATTTTTTCGTATGCTTTTTAAACCATTGTCGCCTGATGTTAGGGTTAGAGTTAGGTTTGGGTAAGGATGTAATTTTATGTAACAGAAAGTCGTTCTAACCCCAAACCGAAGCGACGATGGTAAGAAAATATTTCACGTGACTATTTCACGCAATTTGTGAGATCAGGCTGGGTTACAAATATTGCTGAAAAATTTTCCTTTCTGTTTATATATCGTCGCTGACCGATGAAAACCATGTCCATTTTGCCGATTTTAAGATATAAGTATATCCATTTGGTGTCAAAGCTGTCAATCACCCTGCGTATCTCCCGTCCGGTGGAAGAATCTCGCCGGTCTCGTGAAGTTTCATCGAAGCTCAGCACTGGATAACCAAATAAACATAGCCTGGTGAGACAATGACTTTCCTTCATTGAGGTAAACGTTTCCCCCCTGACGCCAGACGTACGTCTAGGAGTGACAAAATTACGGTAGGACTGTGCAAACAAAGTATCTGTCTAGCATTACCATGTCAGTGTATTGATTCATTGTCCCTTCCTAGTTTGCAAGAGACATTTAATAAAAGTATAATTAATATTTAATATTCTAATTCTAATTAATGATCGGAAGAACCGTATTGACCACTGTTACTGTAAAATATGCACGTATGTCCATTTAAACTCAATTTTGGTCAAATGTGGATTATATCATTACACTGGCAAGAATATGGTTACATGTAAAGATGCTGTACCAAGTATGACACTTCCTAAAAAGTAACCGTTTTGGACATACGTGAGTTTCATCGGGCAGCGACGATATATATATACAGGTTTGTAATAATTTGTGGGTGAATAAATGATGACAGAATTTAAATTTTTGGGGAACTTTCCCTTTAAGATTCAGAAATTAGAATAAGATAACTGGATTGCTGATAATACTCAAACAATATGGTTTTTAATGGCCATTGAAATTAATAAAGGACAATGCATTCAATTTTATAATTTTCTGAATGTTTGTTTTACATCAGTATTCACATGATTTAACTGCACTTCGCCTTTCCAAATCTCGGACTGACCATGCTGTCTGATGTTGACTATCATGGTCACTATATCATTACTATATATTATATATCATATGCACTGTTAATATATGTTGTCGCTAGAAGCTGGTTTCATTAACACAATAAGCAACCAATGAACTGCTATGCTCCAGAGCAAGACTGTTAAAGGTGATGTGTCAAATTTATATTTAAAAAAGCCTTTAAGATCACTTTCCTCAAAAAAAATTCAGTCACAGAAAACAAATTCCACCATTTTTTGTGGTAACATAATTTCCCAACAAGCTGAACCCAATTGAACACTTTTGACAGTAATGATGTGTTGCTGAACATTTAATAAGGATAAATGTTGTATACAGCGGGCAGGTGAAACCTGAAACAAAGGAGAGCATGAATACCAATCAAAGCGGGATTAGGCGCATTAAACTTGTGACTGTTTCCAGCTGATAAATGTGCTCCACTAAAGACCTCAGCACATCACTGAACACTTTCCAAAGCTGCTTTCCATCAGGTTAATGTATACCAGTATAATGCGAAATCATTTCAGCGCATTAAAAACTCTGTTGAGACAAGCATTGTCTTCGGTTCAAAAAGTACGAAACCGTTGAACAAGAGGGCTGCACTCGGTCTGCGTGGTCATAATGTGCGGGGTATGAAGATCTCTCCCTTGCGGTAAGAAAGTTGTGGAGGCTTGCATCTGGAGGTCGGGGTTAAGCTGAAGCGGGGGTGAAGTTTGACCCGTTCCGAGCTATTAAGAGGTGAACAGTGAACCAGTGCGTCGGTTTTCTGGTTCATTATAGGAATATGGCATGCCTGCAGTGCATGATGGCCAAGCCTGGGGAACATTAGTGAGAGAGTCAGATCTCGGATGAGGAATGAAGAGAATGTGAAGTAGTCATCAAGTGGAGGCAGGTGCATTGACTGTTCTCTGACTTCACGTGTGTGTGTGTGTGTGTGTGTGTGTGTGTGTGTGTGTGTGTGTGTGTGTGTGTGTGTGTGTGTGTGTGTGTGTGTGTGTGTGTGTGTCAGGTTGCCCGAGACTCGTACAGATGGGCTGGTGCTTATTAAAAACTCTTGACACCACCATTTTTTATCTGGTCAGTCTCAAAATGTGGATCTGTGTCTTTCAACTGATCTTCATTGACAATATAATTTAACCCTGCTACCATGAAGTTTTAATGGAAGTTATTTAAAACAAAAACCCATTTTTGCATTTTTGAAATTGTGAACTGTTTCCCTGGTCATGCTGTAGGTGTTGTGAGGGGTTGCAATGTGGTTGCTAAGTTGTTCATGGTTTCTGTGGCATTTCTACAAAAGTCACACTGTCAGAAAAAAATGTCCGTTGGCTCTTTCAGTACCCTTTCAAAAAATACACCTGTCTAAAGAGTTCATATTAGAGGTACATGTTGGTACCCAAGAGTTAATAGTAGTACCTCATATGTTCATAATGGTAACCATGAGAGCATATTAGTACCCCAAAGGTACAGTACAGTACATATTGGTATCAAATGTATACATATTTCTACACAAATGGTAAATACCCTGTAATAAGTGAAAAGATGGATCAACTTACTTCAGTTGGTAACACCTAAAAAAGTAAAAAAAAATCTTTAAAGGGGATATATCATGAAAATCTGACTTTTTCCATGTCTAAGTGCTATGTCTGCCCAGTGCTTCTATCAACCTAGAAAATATGAAAAAGATCAACCCAGTAGCTTAGTTTTGGCATTCTCTGCAAGCATGTGAAACAGGTAATTAAAATGTAGCTCTCCTTGTGATGTCAGAAGGGGATAATACCCACTTAATCTGCACTATCCAACCACAACACTGCCATTTAGTGCAGAGATCAGCTCATATTGTTTTCTCATTTGTTTTCTTTTTTTTACCATTGACGCTTGGGTTTTGGATTAGAGCAACTTTTTGTAACATAAAATGACATCCTAACCCAAACCCAGATTCTAACCCCAACTCCAAGCGACCATGATTTAAAAATAGACAAAACATAGAGAAACCTATAAATTAAATGACATTCTAAAGCAAAACCTAAATCTAACCCTAAACCCAAGCGAAAATGGTTTATAAAACAGAAAACAAATAAGAAACCAATAAATAAAATGACACGAAAAGACGCGCCATATAAGTGAACAGGAAGGACTGGTGTATCATATGCACGCAAAATTGGAAATTGGTGTATCTATTGCATAATAATCACACTGCATGCTATTTGTACGCATTTGGTGAGAATGGGTTGACAAACCATAGTCTTACTCAATTTTCTTACTTAAAAATACTAAAAAATTACTTTCGACTGTTTTTCATCTTGTTTGCCAGCACAATTATCTAAGCATCTTTTGAACAACTAAACAAACAATGAGAAGCAAAAGCATTTGTCATGATTTCAGAAAAATGTTACAAAATGTTAAAAGTTAATGCTTAAAATAAGAAAAAAAAAGATGTTTGCCAGGGGTTGAAGAAAAATAAGTAAAAACATGATGAAATCTTGTTAGATTTCTCTGAAATCTAGATATAAAATCTTCTCTCTTTGTTCTTTCATTTTACTCCTTAAGTAAATATATTAGTAGGTAACGGTTTTGTAATATAAGATTTTTTGCAGTGTATGGTTTGAGGTATTAAATAGTGTGGAAGATGTTATAAGCTGAAGCTTAATACTGCAGGTTGGGTGTTTGTTCTCTAACTCTATTTATAGCCAATAAAAATAATCATGATTGCCTAAGCAAGCACCAATAAAAATTCACTGTTAAAAATGTCTGTAGAAATTACAGTAATATTGCTAGCTGTGTGCCAGTAACTTAATGTAGATTTAAATTTATCTTTACAGAATAAAACTAAAACAACAGCCTCATGCAAAGCATTCTGGGGGAAAAAAAGAAAAGTATTGATGGGGATTTCTGGTTTCCAGAATGCTTTATTCCGTAAAGACAAAGACTTGTTAATGTTTAATGTTCATTTAACTTTGAACAAACTGTTACCAGCAAATAACAAAAATTTAAATCTACAATTACTACTTTGTAAAAGTTTGTACAAAAGTTCAGGCCCCTTTTTGGAAATTCAGGTAAAATGCATTTAGCATTTCAAAAGAAACAAAGACATACAAATTTAAATCCCTCTTATTTAAATGATTCTGTGTAAAGCCCCAGTGATATTTTTTGAGAGCAAGAGAGAAATAACTTTAAATGAATTGCACATTAACAGACGATCCGAGACCATTTGAATGGAAGGCGGCAGAATAAGAAGAGATTAAGAATTTTAATAATCTGCCGGAACGAACCACAATTCATGCCTAATGCCACAACACAACAGCATGGGCCTCCAGGGGCGAAAAAAATTATCTCCATCACAACACCATCTCAACCAACTGGGAGAAGAGAGAAAGAAATAAGAGAAGTGGAAAGGAAAGGGACATAAGATTTTTTTTATCTCAGCTTGTCTTTTAATACTTTATTTCTAAATGCAATCCTCTTTAATTAGTAGTTGATGGTTTAGCTACCTAATCTTTTACAGCAGCTTGCACAATGCTATACTGTATCTGACAACAGACCAAAATGTACATTAAGCTTGACTTTTTCACTGTAGCTTTCTGTAAATGACAACCTGATTTTTAGTCTGTTTGTTGATGCAAAGCTGTCAGGTTTCGCAAGTTGTCAGACGTTTTTGACACTTTGGGAGATTAACCAGCATTCCACCGAAGATATGAAGTCATGCCGTGTGGAAAAATAATGACAGAGTTTCATTTTAGATGAACTGCCCCTTTAAAGCACGTTGCATTAGAGCCAGTGCCACAGATAAGATGGGAGCCACAAAATATGCATACATTTGCGAAACACAGCGAGAGATGAGAGGGGTGAGGTTTAGATATATACTGTAATCAAGCGTGCATTTCTCTTCCACCGACACTTCCCAGAGGAGTCAACAGATGTGTCCTATTCAAAGTGGCACATCGCATTACGCACACAAAAGTTATGGCTCCACAAGATGCATGAGATCTATTTTCTCTCTCTCTCTCTCTCTTTCTCTCTCCGTCTTCGTAGAGTAAGTGCAGCGGCTGTAGCAGCCGGTTGATTGGATGTTGAACATACTGTGGTGAACCCTGTGCTGTCACTGTCTGACAGCTCGAACCGTGGAGCAGAGAGAAAATGAACGGGAGGGGGAAAAGAGCCGAACATCTCCGGGGTGCACCGAGAGGTCAGGCCAGCTGTGCCTCTTCTGCGGCGTTATTGAGAAAAGCTGAGTACTCCATGAGAAAATTGCATCAAATGCAAAGCAGCAGTAATTCGGTCCACACTACGTGCTGTGCATCATGAGAGACACAATGACATCATTAATGTCTGCTGTGTGTGACTCTGCAGAGACATAACTTAGAAACACAGAGTTACAGGTACAAGTGGAAAGATTGGCTACAAAAAGAGTTGGTATGAGACTACACTTTCCCAGGTTTCACAGACAAGGCTTAAGGCTAGTCCTAGACTAAAACACATGTTTAAGCTGTCTCACATAAAAATAACTTGCGCTAACAGATCTTAACTCATTCACCGCCATTGACGAGTTATCTCGTCATTTATGAGTTCATATTTAACTAATAAATATGCCTTTCTGGACGAATTTCAAAGTGAAAGTGTAATACCGCTTTTATCCACCAGATGGCGCCAAACCGAATTTATCAAAAAACGGAAGTTAAAAAGATTTAATGATTTATTTTAATTGCCTTTATGTTTGATAGTCATTCTGAGTCTGATCTCTAACATAAATTCCTTTACAAAAACGCAATTTTTTTAAGCTTTTTGCTCAAAATGTTGTATTTTTGAAGAGAAATATCCATATTTCAGTGGTTAAATTAAGTAGAAAAAGGGTAACACTTTAGAATACGGATCCATTATTAATAAATAACTACACAGGAACAAATGAGTAATTAAACAATATTAATCTAGTAACTACTGTTAATTAGCACAAAACTCTGATTAACAAACTCGTAAGTAATAGCACACAGATGAATGTGGTAGTTCACTATTAACTTATCAGTAACTACTATTTTTTTCATACTTCCCAAAAGAACTACTGAGAAGTTCCATAATTCATGCAAAACTAAACGATAACTAATATAGGACAAATGACTAACACTACATTAACACATTTACTACTGTAAACTAATATGGAACTTATAGATTCCTCAACCATCCAAATGCCTGTACAGTGATTTTTTTCTTACCTGTCAAAAAATATGTTTTTATGTATGGCTTTAAGCTCATATGTGAATAGTCTGTAAATGGTTAAGATTATCTCCTTTAAGATTAGCTTTCCATTAACTACTATATGAATAACGGTAACCCGCTAGTAATGACTTAAGTGTTACTACATCATTCTAAATTAATTACTATTTTTTGGGATCAGTATTCTAAAGTGAAGATCATGGTAAGCCGCTAGTAATGACTCAAGTGTTACTACATCATTCTAAAGTAATTACTATTTTTTGGGATCAGTATTCTAAAGTGAAGATCATGGTAACCAGCTAGTAATGACTCAATTGTTACTACATCATTCTAAATTAATTACTATTTTTTGGGATCAGTATTCTAAAGTGAAGATCATGGTAACCCGCTAGTAATGACTCAATTGTTACTACATCATTCTAAAGTAATTACTATTTTTTGGGATCAGTATTCTAAAGTGAAGATCATGGTAAGCCGCTAGTAATGACTCAAGTGTTACTACATCATTCTAAAGTAATTACTATTTTTTGGGATCAGTATTCTAAAGTGAAGATCATGGTAACCCGCTAGTAATGACTCAATTGTTACTACATCATTCTAAAGTAATTACTATTTTTTGGGATCAGTATTCTAAAGTGAAGATCATGGTAAGCCGCTAGTAATGACTCAAGTGTTACTACATCATTCTAAAGTAATTACTATTTTTTGGGATCAGTATTCTAAAGTGAAGATCATGGTAACCCGCTAGTAATGACTCAATTGTTACTACATCATTCTAAATTAATTACTATTTTTTGGGATCAGTATTCTAAAGTGAAGATCATGGGAACCCGCTAGTAATGACTCAATTGTTACTACATCATTCTAAATTAATTACTATTTTTTGGGATCAGTATTCTAAAGTGAAGATCATGGTAACCCGCTAGTAATGACTCAATTGTTACTACATCATTCTAAATTAATTACTATTTTTTGGGATCAGTATTCTAAAGTGAAGATCATGGTAACCCGCTAGTAATGACTCAAGTGTTACTACATCATTCTAAAGTAATTACTATTTTTTGGGATCAGTATTCTAAAGTGAAGATCATGGTAACCAGCTTGACTCAATTGTTACTACATCATTCTAAATTAATTACTATTTTTTGGGATCAGTATTCTAAAGTGAAGATCATGGTAACCCGCTAGTAATGACTCAATTGTTACTACATCATTCTAAATTAATTACTATTTTTTGGGATCAGTATTCTAAAGTGAAGATCATGGTAAGCCGCTAGTAATGACTCAAGTGTTACTACATCATTCTAAAGTAATTACTATTTTTTGGGATCAGTATTCTAAAGTGAAGATCATGGTAACCCGCTAGTAATGACTCAATTGTTACTACATCATTCTAAAGTAATTACTATTTTTTGGGATCAGTATTCTAAAGTGAAGATCATGGTAAGCTGCTAGTAATGACTCAAGTGTTACTACATCATTCTAAAGTAATTACTATTTTTTTGGGATCAGTATTCTAAAGTGAAGATCATGGTAACCCGCTAGTAATGACTCAATTGTTACTACATCATTCTAAATTAATTACTATTTTTTGGGATCAGTATTCTAAAGTGAAGATCATGGGAACCCGCTAGTAATGACTCAATTGTTACTACATCATTCTAAATTAATTACTATTTTTTGGGATCAGTATTCTAAAGTGAAGATCATGGTAACCCGCTAGTAATGACTCAATTGTTACTACATCATTCTAAATTAATTACTATTTTTTGGGATCAGTATTCTAAAGTGAAGATCATGGTAACCCGCTAGTAATGACTCAAGTGTTACTACATCATTCTAAAGTAATTACTATTTTTTGGGATCAGTATTCTAAAGTGAAGATCATGGTAACCAGCTTGACTCAATTGTTACTACATCATTCTAAATTAATTACTATTTTTTGGGATCAGTATTCTAAAGTGAAGATCATGGTAACCCGCTAGTAATGACTCAATTGTTACTACATCATTCTAAATTAATTACTATTTTTTGGGATCAGTATTCTAAAGTGAAGATCATGGGAACCCGCTAGTAATGACTCAATTGTTACTACATCATTCTAAATTAATTACTATTTTTTGGGATCAGTATTCTAAAGTGAAGATCATGGTAACCCGCTAGTAATGACTCAAGTGTTACTACATCATTCTAAATTAATTACTATTTTTTGGGATCAGTATTCTAAAGTGAAGATCATGGTAACCCGCTAGTAATGACTCAAGTGTTACTATATCATTCTAAAGTGATTACTAGTGTGTTACCATGATCTTCACTTTAGAACACTGATTCAAATCATACATAAAACGGTGATTATAAAATTATTATCAAAAAATATATATGTGTTTGGCAGACTGTACAATGCACTACTTAATATTCCCGTAATAATCACCTTAGGGCAAATAACCAATGCCCAAGGACCACGAGGACAGTAAAGAGCCAGAGTCACAATGTACAATTTCTCAAGTGTATCAGTGTATTTTAAATATGAATCATTGAGCATAATAAAGCATTCAAATAAATGAACAAAACAAAGTGTATTCCTGCACAGGCCAGCTGACAGTCTTGCCTGGGCCCGGGACAAGATAATCTTAGAGGGCCCCCCACCCCTTACTTTTTACTGGTAACAAGACATTTGGCATTATCAGATTCAGGACCCACAAATATTGCATATTATACATTGTATAAAACATTTAGTTAAAGGTGCAGTGTGTAATTTTTAGAAGGATCTCTTGACAGAAATGCAAAATAATATACAAAACTATATTATCAGGGGTGTGTAAAAGACCTTTTTATAATGAACCGTTATGTTTTTATTACCTATTAGTATGAGAAGTTTTTATCTACATACACAGAGGGTCCCCTTACGTGGAGGTCGCCATTTTGTGTCGCCAACCTTTAACGGACAAACTTTTTATACTAAGTTGTCTCTGACGATGACATGTTTTACCGGTGGTGGCTACTGTAGCTTCTCTATGCGTTTCAAAAGCGAGGGGTGAGTGGATTGAGCCGTTGGTTGCAATTTGCAACCTCACCACTAGATGCTTCTAAAATTTACACACTGCACCTTTAAATGTAGTACACTGGAAAAAAATATTCATTGAATTTAATCAATTTCCCAAGATAAGCAGTTGCAATCAACCCATTTAAGCTACATTTAAACAAAAAAGATTAGTAAAGTAAAATAAAATATAAAACTTTTGTTTAAATGTAGCTTAAATAAATTGATTGCAACCACCCACCCCAAAAAACTGATTAAATTCAATGAATATTTTTTTCAGTGTACTGACACTGTATACTGACACAAAATATCATAATCACGTATGAATTATGAACAGACTATTGGGAATATCAGTAAAACAACTTCAGCTAATATTATGCCGTGTTTGGACTAAAAATTGAATAAATATTACTCCTCTCTTTAGAAATTTGAAGTAAACATATAAACTCAATCAAAATTTCTCCAAACATGCACGCCTTTGAACCAAAAGCCCAGAGGGATATTATTTTGTAAAGAGCTTTCATGATGAGCATGCATTGCATTTTTCTCAATGAATGCGACTGAGGGTAGAGCCCTGCATTTCAGCCCAAGCCCGACCCGACCTTTTTACAGCCCTCAGGTCGGGTTTCGGCCAATTTTAACCTCACAGCTGGTACGCGGGCGGACCTTGAGCTTATTTAGGCTTCTCCGTCTTTTTATATTTTTCAATTTAATTAAAATAACATTTTGACAGACGATGATTGCAAAACAAACGTAGTAAGACTTTTAACCTATAGCACGAGTCCGCTATAAGCACAGCCAGCCACACATTTACAATGCAGCTGTTGCGTATTTAACAGCAGTACCGCAGCGCACCGGGAAAAAATATTAATGGAGGACTAAAACCTTGGATACTGCGCATAATCTATGCAAACAGCATCCAATACATAATCTATATATGCATAGTTGTAAGCAGGTTGCATGTTTATTCGGTTTCATGTTTATTTCGTTTCGTTTTGTAGCTATAGCCCTTTTCATCATTTTTATATTTCTGCCCCCGTTGCAGCTGCGAGCAGCAGAGCAACTTGCCTCCGCTTTTTAAAAATAGTGTGTGTTTATAATAAACGTTTAAACTAACACTGTGATATGCTGAAAATATATATTTTATATAGTTGTTATTATAGACAAGTGAAGTGTTGATTTGAGAGTTCAATTCATCAAACATGTCGTCAACTTGCTGTCGGCTGCTAACCGCTTGTTGGAACAAACAAAAATACTCTAAAATGTAAATAAAAAAAGAAATATAACTATTTTGCCATTTAAAACAAATCTGAACTGCTTTAATTGCTGCAAGAGTAGTACAGCTGTATAAGGAATCTGTGCAAGGAGTTATTTTTTGCTATTTCTGCGGATTTCTTTTGCAAAATCTATGCGGAATTTTGCAGAATAATTAAACATGTTTTAAGCACATTAAGCACATTCATTTGAGAGAATGTGCGCTGTGAATATTACAAAACAATAAAATATTTTATAATTACATTTTATTAAAGGATTACCCTGAATTAAACTGGACCAACATGAACCAACAGATAATGAACAATGTGCTGTCACGGAGCGACCATAGAGTTTTATATAAAATACATATATTACTGTCTACAGTGTAACAGTAAAAAGAAAAGGCTTCTCATTATGAATGTAGCCTATATCAAGATAATTTCATCTGTTTAACAATTTATATTTATCTTGTAAACGGATTTGAAATAATAAATAATTGTCGCGTCACTTAGCAATAGAGATCTCATCTCATTATCTTCTCCGCGGTAAGTTTTATTTCAAATTCAAGTTTTACACATTAAATATTAAATAGTTTGTGCTTTCTCTCATAAAAACCTCACAGCAAACAGCACATACTTCTAAACACACGCGATGCAGTGAATATCTGCGGTCACAGATTCCTAATGGGGAGAATTAGGAATTCTATTTTCCTCTATTTTCCTCTATAAGGCCTATATTTTCTTCTTTTCTTTTATTTTCTGAGCACCGGACTTGTGCTGAGTCTGACCGGACATTTTGAGCGTACTGAACTTCAAATCAAATGAATAAAATATTTTCTTTATTTTTTTAACAATTATTCCATAGGTTCCAGTTCTGGGCCCCCCTCTGGGCCCACCCCCACCCTGGGCCCGGGACAACAGACCCGTTTGTCCCCCCCTGTCGGCGGGCGTGACCGGTTATGCCATCAATCTGTGATATTACAAACTTTAGAAAGACAGCACATGTACCTTCCTCCATTGCCACGGCGGATCTCGCGTTATTTCTCTCCGAACGCGCGAGTCTCGATACTTCCGCATAACCACGCCTACTATGCGCAACCAATACCGAAGCGACAATGGATTAAAAATAGGAATCACACGAAAACAGGAATTCGTTATAGGATCACGAAAAAACGCGGAAATTCGTGATAATATCACGAAAAAAGAATAAAAAAATATGTGACTATATCACGAAACTTTGTGAGACTGGGTAGTCTTTTGCACACACTGTATGTATGGCATTTAGATGGTTGACAAATCTATAAGTTCCAGTTGTCTTTAAATGAGAACAAGTCTGCTATTACCTATTGATAATGTAAACAGTCTTATGTATTTGTTTACAGTATTAAACGTGTTAACGTAGTGTTAGTCATTGGTCCTCCATTAGTTGTCGTTTAGTTTGCATGAATTATAAAACTTCTCAGTAGTTCTTTGGGAAGTATGAAAAAATGGTGGTTATTGATTGGTTGGTGGTGAACTGCCGCGTTCATCTGTTTGCTATTGCGTACCAGTTTGTTGATCAGAGTTTCTTGTTGGTAAACAGTAATTACTAGATTGTTAATACTGCATTGCTGATTTGTTCCTGTGTAGTTATTCATTAACAATGGATCCGTATTCTAAAGTGTTACCAGAAAAAGTAAATATATAATGAAACGTTTTTTTCCCCATTTTGTTTGTTTGTTTGTTTGTTTATTGTTTGTTTGAAAGCAGAGGGTGTGTTCTTTAATTTGATATAATTTGTATGTTTATATATTTATAGAAAATAATTTTTCCTGCAAGGAATTTTGTGAAAATTTTGTTAAAATCACAAAAATGCAGGTGGGCAACTTTTCTCAAAAAGGCTGGGGGTGAATGAGTTAAAACATGCCACATCAGTATAACATATTTGTCTAAGGCATGTTTATAAAAAATGCATAAACGTCTTAATTTAACTAAGGCCTAGTCCTGGCTTTGGCTAAGCCTTGTCTGTGAAACTAGGCTTTTGTGTTTTATCAAAGGAAGTATTTTAAAGAGCACCTATTGTCTGTCTCATGTTTTTAACATTTCCTTTGGTGTGTAAGTGTGTATTAATACATGTTAACGATATGCAAACGCTACAAACCCCAGAGTAAACAATGATGCGAGTTATCGTCTCCAACGTAAATCTCTTTTCTTGGACTACAACAAACACATGGATTGTAGGCAACAGTTTACTTCCTGGAATTGGTGATGTAGACAAGACCGTCATTATCATAATTTCTCCTGCTTCGGACTCACAGTCTGTAAGGTAACTCCTATTGTGAAAGAATCTTTTAAACATGGTAAGGAGCGTCACATTTCCTGTTGACGTCAGAGGTATTCAGACCAATCACAACGTACAGATTAGCTGGCCAATCAGGGACACGGCGCTTTTCAAATCCGTGTGTTTCAGTAAAAGAGTAAAATCTGGAGCTACAAAATGTACGGTATGTAGAAAATAATGTGATTTTTCTAACCATAAACCACGCAAACACATTGTATTATACCAAATACACAAAATAACATTGTTTTTAGCAATGAAATATGTGCTCTTTAATAAAGAGCCATCCTGCATGTTGTTTGAACCTCTATTTTATCCAATGAACAACGACTGAGTAATGATGTCATAAAATCGTTGATCCGTATTGGCGAAAGAAAGTAAGTAATTAAGTTTTAAACCAGGGGTGCGTTTCGCAAACAACGACGTAATTCGCTGCTGAACCAACGTAGTACGATGCACAGTTGGAGAAACAAACTACCTTGTCACGACTGTTTCCCGAAAGCATAGTAACTTTGTCACACATTCGTCGTTTGAACCATGTTGGTTTCACAACATGGTTCATGATGTCACGTGGGAGGTGAAGTACTAATTAATTTGCGTAAATCGATTTAATGTCAAATTACTGCTGTAAATAACATATATTGCATCGGAAGACTGATTTTGTTATTGTGATTTAGTTATCTATTGTTTATTTTCAAGATATTTAATTCATGCGCAAGTACCCTCATACGTCACTCCTCCCAGGGATTCCCCAGGGTCTTAAAGCTTGTAGTTCTGTGCACATGCGCAGTTTCAAATGCAGCGCTTTAATTCTGTGTACAAACTTAAAGACGTAAAATAAAATGTTAATATATTTAGAATGATGGATATAAATTGTACTACATGGTTTTTGCTTATTTTGTTCAAAAGCATGATCAACGTAAGTCTACATATTATAATAACAAGGAACGATGCATTTAGCGACAGGTATAGAGCTGTCGTTTAAACCACACAAGTTTGCGATGCAACTTGCGAATGTTCGTTTCGGGAAACACCAAATCATTGAACTTTGTCAGTAATGACGAAACTTACGACAGTAGTTGGCTAGCGATGCTTTCGGGAAACGCACCCCTGGACAAATGTTTCGGATTGCACTAGTTTATAGATATCCTTAAACTTACATTCATACTAAAAGCAAAAAGCTTTAAGCATCCACATGCACAGAACACCTGGCAACCACATACCAACATGCTAAAAAACCCTCAAGGTGCACTGACAACCACCGACAGCATCCTAGAATGTATAGTATCCTAAAACATTCTAGAAAGTTTTGTATGGCCAGGCCATCACAGAAAGTAAAAACCTGGTTTTACAGTAATACAGAAAAATGTCTGTCAGCATGTGCATGAGTTTTGTTGTGGTATGTTGTTTGTTTGCGTGACAGAAAGGAATAGCAGATTCTTCTGGAAGAATAGCGGAGACACCAGAGCGCTGATAGATCGAGTGTGCCACAGGCTGCGGCTCATGATGACATTGTGTGTGTTTGTGTGTGTCAGACTCATCAAAACAAAGCCAAACAAATTGACGTAATCACGAAGTTGCCGGCGGGGTGTCATTTGTGTTGCAAAAGCAAATGGGAATTCTTGGAGTGATGAGACCCCACCTTACCATCTATCCATTGTTTTCTTCACCACATATACGTACACGCACACACATATACACACAGCCCTGAGCGCGCTACATATGTGCCTTGATTCATTTTTGTGGCTCCGCCAGTGAACAAGGAATAATTTTGTTAGGTTTGTTTGATAATAGAGAACAGACTGTGTTTAGTCTGTGTGATTAATGTCAGATATCCTTAATAAAATGAAGCATTCTTGCTCCAAAATCTCATTTAGCAAACCACTTTTTTGAAAGAGTTGGTATACACGCCTGTCACCGCAATCTAATTGAATTTTATATTGATGCAAGTTGCTTGCACTGTCGGAAAAATCGGTCAACAAATTGTCCTAAAGCTGTCACTGGGACAGTACCATTTAAAAGGTGCTGATGTACCATTTAGGTACAGATATGTATACATTTTGTACCTTTGAGGTTATGAATATGCACTCTTTGGTACCAATATGTATTAATATGCAATGGCCCTTTATTACATGTTGGCATCATATTATTGTGTCACTATATTTAAAAGTAAGCCATGAGAGGTTCAAACCCACAACTTCTACCACTAAGTTATACAGGAACACAAACCTATTATTATTTAATGATGTTTTAGACTGTCAGTTTGGTGGTTCACCCTACAGCATGCCTAGCATCTAAAAGGTTATTTGGTTTTATTATAATAAGTGATAGCTTCATATAATAGCATGTTTATTTGATTTGTCATGGTACTAAATGATTGTCAGATTCATGCATATTATGTTTTTACGGCAAGGTGCTTTAAACAGTACAACTGAACTAGTGCATGTGTTTAAAGGATTGGTCCATTTTCTTAAAAAAAAATCTAGATAATTTACTCACCACAATGTCATCCAAAATGTTGATGTCTTTCTTTGTTCAGTCGAGAAGAAATTATGTTTTTTGAGGAAAACATTCCAGGATTTTTTCTCATTTTAATGGACTTTAATGAACCCCAACACTTAACAGTTTTAATGCAGTTTAAAATTATCTTATCTAGCGACACGATTGTCATTTTTGGCAAGAAAAATAAAAAATATGCACTTTTAAGCCACAACTTCTCATCTTTCTCCGGTCGTGTGACGCACCAGCGTGACCTCATGTATGTAATACGCCATCACATCAAAAGGTCACGGATGACGTATCGAAACTACGCCCCAGTGTTTACAAGTATGGAGAAAGAGGACCGTTCCGACGTTGTTGTATGTCGAATGATACTAATTTATGTCTTTGTGTCAGTTTATTGTTTAAAATGGTCCGCAAATGTGCGTTTTATATATGTAACACGTGATCTTTCCACCGCATTACACAATTACGTGAGGTCACGCTGGCTCTTCACACTGCCGGAGGAAGACGAAAAGTTGTGGTTTAAAAGTGCGTTTTTTTTCATGCCAAAAATGACAATTGTTTCGCTAGATAAGACCCTTATGCCTTGTTTGGGATCATTTTCCTTTAAAACTGCAATTTTAAACTGCATTAAAACTGTTAAGTATGGCGGTCCATTAAAGTCCATTAAAATGAAAAAAAAAATCCTGGAATGTTTTCCTCAAAAAACACAACCTCTTCTCGACTGAACAAAGAAAGACATCAACAGTCTGGATGACATGGTGGTGAGTAAATTATCTGGATTTTTTTTTAAGAAAATTGACCAATCCTTTAATGTACCCTCATACCACGGGGCTGTTGAATGCATTATTCTGATTGGTTGAGAAATGTTTCATGGGTATGCATTATTTATTTTTTTGATAAACACACACTTGACCTGTCAAATGTCTTGAAATAACCACCAGAGCAATGTTTCTGTCAACTGTGGTATAAGCAGAATTAACTACAGCCCTTTGAATGTCTTGAAAATACTTCACATCGCAGTGCACTACCACCTTGGGTTGCATTATTTTTGGCCCGTCGTCAATTATTTCTTACATATTAAACATTCACCGATTTTTTTCCACCTCACAACAGAACACAATGGGGGTTTCAGTTGTAAAGTGTGTGTTAAGTCAATGTATTACCGTTTCTTTTCTTCTGGCACTTTCCCAGGCTGTGTTATGACGGTGTTGCCCTCTCAACTCCATAAAAAGGCAGATCTCTCCCAGAGGCTGCTGGAATGTAGCTATGACTGGGAATAGCCTAATAGTGTCCTGAGGGGGCTCTCCCTAACACTCCATTAACCATTAACTAGTGACTGTGTGATGTGGAACACGCCGGTACATGTTTACAAGAACAAGATAGTGCAGATGGGTTCCTAGCAGAAGCCGAGAACGGCCCCAGATAAGGACACAGGCACCGTTCAGAGACGGGACAGATAGGGTACGAGTAAACAAAGCTAATCAACTCTTTCACCGGTAAATAGGAGTCCATCAATGATTGCAAGCCAGAGCATAACTTCTAATCTTATCTGAGAAATGTAAAAAAATAGCTGGAAATAAATATGTCAAAGGGAATCTGTCATAAGACTTCAAAAACAATTTACTGTAGGTCTAAAAGGGTGGTTAAGATTCTTTTTTGAGTATGCAAGATTTATTACCCACCACAAATATGAGAAGAACGGTTTCAAGCATCAGTGAGTGTTCTTAGTTTAAAGCAGGGGTCTCAAACTCTTTGAGATTGATACTTCATCGGAGGGCTGCAGAGCTATTTTAACGTTCAAAAAAGCTTAATATTTCTGTAAATGTACTGTTTAAATTGTATTATTTAACATATAATCATACTTGAAAATATATAAGCAGTGGTTTCTATCTTTTTAATATACATTATTTTATAAAAATAAGTAAATCTTTTCTTAACCGTATCTTAAATAACTAATGCCTATTGAAACCTTGCACTAAACCAACAAATTAAATTTTTAAAAACATTTGTGAACTATTATACTATTATTAATTTTTTTTTACCGCCAGTAAGTGTTTTGATTTATTTGGGATTTTTTCAGTCACAGTATTGACTTCATTATGTTCCATCTCTGTTAATGCACAGTTTTAATGAATTTGCTATAATAGTAATATGTGGAAAATATGAATAATAAGTAAAAGTGATTCTAAAACCGTTGAATGGGTAGTCAATGTTACATAAGCTAGCTGGACAGAAAAAAAATTATATTAGGCCGACTGCTCTATGTGTAATATGTGCTGCATTACCTACCCAGTCTCACAAAATTATGTACCTATAGACGGTTTCATCGGGCGCACGTACGGTGAGGCGATAAGCGTCTGGTCCGAACTTTACTTCCGGTTTCTGTTTGTTTAATGGTCTGACTAGTTGCTGAAATGGAACTCTTAAACAAATACCTTGTCGAAAATAACAAATGTTTTGGGTTCCTATGTAATCTACATGTTATTTATTTTGCTTATTATATAAATAAACTACTTTAAAAGGACTTTGTTGTTATTTATTCTTTGCAGAGTTTACCGAAATTTACGTGATGACCACGAAAGCTGAGTGTATATGTTGTTGCTGCTGAAACCGTCAATAGTCACGTGGTTTTTTTAATCTTTTTCGTGGTGCTGTCACGGGTTTCCGCGCTTTTTCGTGATCGTATAGCGAGTTTCTGTTTATGTGTCATTGTCACGTGTTGGTTGCTCAACTGCTTTTTCTTATTTTCAAACCATTTTCGCTTCGGTTTAGGGTTAGATTTGGTGTTTGCATTAGGATGTCACTTTAATTATTGTTTATACTATTTTTTCAGATTTTTAAAAAGATATTTTCTAAATTTTAAACCATTGTCGTCTGGCGTTAGGGTTAGAGATGGGTTTGCGTAAGGATGTCATTTTATGTAAATCTAACCCTAAACCGAAGCGAAAATGGTAAGAAAATAGGACAAAACAGTTGAGAAACCAATACGTGACAATGACACATAAACAGAAATTTGTGATATGATCACGAAAAACATGGAAATTCGTGACAGTATCACGAAAAATAATAAAAAACATTACGTGACTATAGGTACGTAATTTTGTGTGACTGGGCTGTGCATACCGCTCTGCCCCCCTATGCTGTGTTTACATTAAAAGCTGTGACTTGATGTGAACTAACCCCGCAGCAGCTCTTCTCTGAGTAAAAGCTGATATCCACCCGGAAGTAACAAATCTTCTCTGGACAAACACTACAAAGTCCCAATCAGATTAACTGATCGCATTGTAACAATGGGCCTTTTAACACCTGGTCACTTCATGTGTTTTCTTTGTTTGGATAGCTAGATCTGATTTGTTAAAACTGTTTCATTTACATTTGGCCACATAAATGCCTCTTGGCAAAACGTATATGAATCCGATCTTCTACTTCCACGCAAAATGCAAATACACTATCCATAAGTCCGCCTTAAAAAAACTTATGATGATGCTTATGCAACAAAAGGCAGCACTTACTGTATGTTGGGCAGGGATGTGCGTCTCCTTGCTCGGCATGAACTGGAGCGCGCAGTACAGAGCAGCAGGAGAGTGTCGGCACGATGATTTAACGTACAGGTCCATGAAGAGGAAAGCGTTCACAAAACTCTCTCTCAAAGTTTTATTTCTTTGTTTAATGTCATTCGAGTTTCTCATTGGACTCTTTTATTGGTTCTAGAAAGTTTTTTTACCCGCTGTCGAGCGTGTTGTCTTTGTTTGTTTGGCTCTTTGACGTTTGGAAGGAGTTATGCGCTGACATATGTGATTTCTTCAACCAGATGTATTTACATCTGAAATACGTCCCAGACCACCTACTGAAGTGGTTTGGGCGATCGGATTTAAATCCGTCTCAAAACCATTTCGGAGGGCATTTAAACGTGGTCTTTTTACGATTGGATAGCTATTCGATCAGAGAAAACGCATTAAAGGAATAGTCTACTCATTTTCAATATTAAAATATGTTATTACCTTAACTAAGAATTGTTGATACATCCCTCTATCATCTGTGTGCGTGCATATAAGCGCTGGAGCGCGCTGCGACGCTTCGATAGCATTTAGCTTAGCCCCATTCATTCAATTGTACCATTTAGAGATAAAGTTAGAAGTGACCAAACACATCAACGTTTTTCCTATTTAAGACGAGTAGTTATACGAGCAAGTTTGGTGGTACAAAATAAAACGTAGCGCTTTTCTAAGCGGATTTAAAAGAGGAACTATATTTTATGGCGTAATAGCACTTTTGGGAGTGCTTCGACTCGCCTGAAAAGTCCGCTGCCCTTCTCACTCTCATAATGGGAGAGGGAGAGTGTTACTGCGCCGAGTCGAAGTACTCCCAAAAGTGCTATTACGCCATAAAATATAGTTCCTCTTTTAAATCCGCTTAGAGAAGCGCTACGTTTTATTGTGTACCACCAAACTTGCTCGTATAACTACTCGTCTTAAATAGGAAAAACGTTGATGTGTTTGGTCACTTCTAACTTTATCTCCAAATGGTACAATTGATTGAATGGGGCTAAGCTAAATGCTATCGAAGCGTCGCAGCGTGCTCCAGCGCTTACGTGCACGCACACAGATGATAGAGGGATGTATCAACAGTTCTTAGTTAAGGTAATAACATATTTTAATATTGAAAATGAGTAGACTATTCCTTTAAGTGACCAGGTGTAAAAAGCCCCAATGATATGATTGATGGGAGGTGCAGATGAGGAATAAAAATCCAATCAAGCATTCCGTTATCCTCGCCATACCCCCACACCACGGTAAAGCAACCTCCTGAGCACTCTGCAAAGTAAGAGACGCCTTGACTCGTCTTTAACAGGTGTTGTTAGACACGACATGTGAATGGACCCTTAAATGTTTAAATCAAAAATCAAACGAATATGGAACAAAGTAGATTTTTTTCTGTGGGCCAGATTATTTTATATTGCTAAAAGCATACGCGGGCCGCAGAGACGGGAAGGTCGGGCCGGGAGTTTGAGACCACTGGTTTAAAAAATGTGCTTTATACCACTTATATAAAGCACATTTATGCATTATTTTCAATAAACGCACATCTTACCTGTCAAATGTCTTAAAATAAGCACCAGAGCAATGTCTGTGGTACCGTGTTATAAGCAGAATAATTGACCTTTAAATAACTATTTTTAAATATTTTCGAATAATTCAACGGCCTGTCGTCAATTATTCCTTACATATCCTGTGCATATGTTTTGTTATGCATATGATACACTATCAGAAAAAAATTGTCAAAATGGTCCATAGCTGTCACTGGGGTGGCACCCTTTCAAAAAGTACACCAGACGTAATCTAAGCGAATATTGGGTGGTCAGTGTAAATTTAATACAGTAGATGTCGAACCATAGCTCAAAAATAAAATTAATTAAATAAATAAAAAACAGCTTGTAATCAGTGTTGACTTTGCTTACATGGTGGAGTATCATACATCTCACAAGTAATTTTGGCAAGAACGATATAACCAATTTCAAGTTTATTTTGGCTAGAAGTGGGTAGCCGGACTATATCAGGTCTAAAGTTAACCTAGAAAGTGAGAAGACAGCTATTGCTTGTGTGAATTACCTATAAAGTCCACGTGAAGTTAAAATTGACCCTATACTTTGTTAGTGCACTAGTTTTGTGGTGCATTATTCACCCATGCATTTTAATCTACACTTTTTGTCTTTAAAATCTTTAATCAAAATCTAAAAATATACTTCCCTTTTAAAATGGTGTTTTTTCTCTGATAACTTGACAACTTGGGCAAAACATCTATAAACACAACATATTTTTTTGTTGTTGTATTAAACAATGTAACTCATTTGCCAATAACAGCAATATCCAGCAGTATTATTTTTAAATAATTTAAAACTCTTGTACCATTTTCAAGTGACCTTTTTTCCCCAGATTCATTTCTCAGGGATATTTAAATATAGATCGCATTTGTTTGCTTTGGCTCCACATCCATTTAACAGAGGAGCGCCGCTGCACTTTATATGATATTGAGAGTTAGAAATGTTATTTAAAATGTGTTTGCCGAGCCAAAGTCATTATTGCTCTGTGGCATTTAAACCGAATAAGATATCGCATTATTGTGTAGCTCTCGGTGTATAACAGAGAATACAATAAGAAAACAGTGAATGTAAATAGAAATTTAATGAAGAGAGAGGACTGAATATAGATGTCTGGGCACTCAGAACAGGAAAGTGGGCATCTTATAAGGCTACTGGGATATGTTTGCGCTCATATATTTCCATTTCATGTAAATGTACTACCTTGCATTAAAAATAAATGTTTTTTAAAGATCTTTTATCTGTGCACTGAAGTGTTTTGCCACTGTTGTTCGTCAAGCATTATGTCAGAAACAACTTTGATACTTCTAGCTAATTGGCTCTTATGCTTTATGTGCACATTTTTACATCTGCCAAAAACTAATACATCCCTCGTCACTTTCTTTGTAGCTCTTAATGCGATCGAGGCCCACGGCAACACACCCACCCTTGACCCTGACCCAACCTCCCATATGTTTCTCCCTTCACCTCACCTCTTTATCTGCTTCTTTCAGCAATGTGGTTTCGCCCACTAGAGCATAACACTTTATCGAGGTGATTTGACAGCGTCTCTGTCTCAGACACTAAATGCATATGCTGAAATGCATCAGAAATCCCTCACCGCAGGATATTGTGGTCTGACTCATTAGCCAGGGCGGATGAGTGAGACAGTCAGTCTAGATGTTACCCATACGCATACACATTTGCATATACACTTACATACACATCTTAAAGGTGATGTCATGATAACAACAACAAAAAACAATAATTGCCATAATATAGCATTGGTTCGCCATATCAAACTAACATGATCAAGATGGTCTATTAACAAAGAAATTATTTTAAAAGATGCTAGTTTAAAGTAGATTTTTAGTTTTGTGACTTTAATCATAACCAGTCTGTGACCCTGCCAACCCAGCTAAAGTCATGTTTTGTGATGTTTATACACTCACCTAAAGGATTATTAGGAACACCATACTAATACTGTGTTTGACCCCCTTTCGCCTTCAGAACTGCATTAATTCTACGTGGCATTGATTCAACAAGGTGCTGAAAGAATTATTTAGAAATGTTGGCCCACATTGATAGGATAGCATCTTGCATTTGATGGAGATTTGTGGGATGCACATCCAGGGCACGAAGCTCCCGTTCCACCACATCCCAAAGATGCTCTATTGGGTTGAGATCTGGTGACTGTGGGGGCCATTTTAGTACAGTGAACTCATTGTCATGTTCCTGAAACCAATTTGAAATTATTCGAGCTTTGTGACATGGTGCATTATCCTGCTGGAAGTAGCCATCAGAGGATAAGTACATGGTGGTCATAAAGGGATGGACATGGTCAGAAACAATGCTCAGGTAGGCCGTGGCATTTAAACGATGCCCAATTGGCACTAAGGGGCCTAAAGTGTGCCAAGAAAACATCCCCCACAACATTACACCACCACCACCAGCCTGCACAGAAGTAACAAGGCATGATGGATCCATGTTTTCATTCTGTTTACACCAAATTCTGACTCTACCATCTGAATGTCTCAACAGAAATCGAGACTCATCAGACCACACAACATTTTTCCAGTCTTCAACTGTCCAATTTTGGTGAGCTTGTGCAAATTGTAGCCTCTTTTTCCTATTTGTAGAGGAGATGAGTGGTACCCGGTGGGGTCTTTTGCTGTTGTAGTCCATCCGCCTCAAGGTTGTGCGTGTTGTGGCTTCACAAATGCTTTGCTGCATACCTCGGTTGTAACGAGTGGTTTTTTCAGTCAAAGTTGCTCTTCTATCAGCTTAAATCAGTCGGCTAATTCTCCTCTGACCTCTAGCATCAACAAGGCATTTTCACCCACAGGACTGCTGCATACTGGATGTTTTTTCCTTTTCACACCATTCTTTGTAAACCCTAGAAATGGTTGTGCGTGAAAATCCCAGTAACTGAGCGATTGTGAAATACTCTGACCGGCCCGTCTGGCACCAACAACCATGCCACGCTCAAAATTGCTTAAATCACCTTTCTTTCCCATTCTGACATTCAGTTTGGAGTTCATGAGATTGTCTTGACCAGGACCACACCCCTAAATGCATTGAAGCAACTGCCATGCGATTGGTTGATTAGATAATTGCATTAATGAGAAGTGTTCCTAATAATCTTTTAGGTGAGTGTAGTTTTCTGCATACAAATCATCTTACATAATGTAAAGAACATCCTGTGAAAATATAATCTTGATATCTTTAATATTGACTGAGTAAGGTCATGTCAAAGATTGAAATCAATGTGAAATCAAATTGAATGCATGAGACTTTAGCCTGGATGTTCAATTATTTTGTATATGGAATCTGTCAGTCGTACTAACATGTGTTTGTTTCCAAGGGCTCTGGGTGATTGTCTATCATGTAGAGTAATTGTGACAGCACATGTTAATTCTCTGTAAGCTGTAAAAATGTAACTCGCCTTGTGATCAACAGGACTTGAAAGATGACAAACTTCACTGTAAACTGTTGGGTGAGACTTTCACAGTCAATTAACAAATCATATCTTTCTTTCAAAACCCATTTAGTTTTATAGTGGATCTAATGCTTGCGATTTCAAAGAAATTATCACTGTGTGGTTTGTGAAAAACAACGTTTGATAGACTTACAATTTAATTCATACAGTTTGTAATACGTTTTACTACAGTAAACCTGGCAAACTTCTGTTGCTGAGGTTCATGTGAAATAGAAAAAGATGGACTGCAGACACTTCTGCATGTCATCTAACAGTGTTATTTATTTATACATTTATTATTTATCATTACCAATCATTTTAAATGTTCATTTCCCCATAGTCCTTCATATTTCACTTCACATTTGAATTTTTTTTCTCCCGAGCAAAAATGATGGAAAATTCAAAAGTTTTTTGGTAGCCAAGACTTTTAGGTACTGTATGTCTATACACAAACTAATGTAAAAATGTATATTCATTGAAGTAAACAGGTGTAACCACTTGCCATAATATTCCCTGTATATTTCATTTTGAGAAATAAAATCTCTTTAGGGAGCAAATACCGTAGAATTCATCACCCCAAACGCATCTATATTCATTTCACATTAAAGGCTTAATCGCTGAAGGCGGCATTAGACCACTAAGGTTACATCAGAATCAAATTATGCATTTATAGTTTGGCTGAAAATCTCATGACCTTTCGACTTCAATTCCAGAGAAGACACTGTCTTGAAGGTCTCGCCTCTCCCGCTGGTTTTCACTGGCGCAAATTTCTGACAGCGAGTTTATTTCGGCCCCGTCGGGCAAGAGATAAGCAGGGCAAAGTCCCTGGAAGGCTGACAATAACAAAAGCCTTCTGTCAGTCAGGCCCCAGACTGGCCAGTGGCAGTGTCACACTGAAATGTCCAACAGATAAGGTAACTGAATAAATGTAGCTCTCGGACCATCCAAGTTACTTCAATTGGTTGCCATTCCCGGAATTTGTCAGCGCCAGGTGACTGCAGAGTGAGTTATTTTTAGGGAACATGTCTAGTTGTTTCAAATCACTAAACAAAAAATAAAACACTTTGTTGTATTTTTTTAATGGTGCCAACACTAATGGAATTTTAAAGAACATCATGCTTTTTACTATTTTATCATTTTAATCATGTGCTATTTATTTTTAAATATAGTTTAACAATAAAATATTTCCAGTAACAATAAAAAGATGAATTAAAGGTTAGCACCACCAAACGTGCTATTTTCAGTGTTTTTTTTACTTATTAAATAAAAATGCTGGTATATAAAAGCATGAAACATACTGAAGTATAAGGATGACAAATATACACGGTGAATGTTTTCATGCGTCCTCGTGAAAGGCAACATGCATACATCAATCAGCGCAGCCTTCAGTTTTATACATAATGGAGGTCAGTGAATCCATCATGTTTGTCTGCTGCTCATCAGACATATGTAAGACATACATTACAGTGCGATGTGTTTTCCTCTTTGCCACAATGATAATGGATGTGCCATGTGTCACTGTCGGGGACCGTACGATGAGTAATCAATAAAATGCGTGTTTCGTGGGTCACTCAATGGCCGGAGCCCAAATGACAACGCGAGAGACAAATTAAGAGAGTGTCACAGCTGCACTTTCTCTTTGATGGCCATAACATCGGCTGCTTTGCCAAACAAAGGATCATGTTTATCTTCATTTGGTGTCTTTGGTGTAACGTGACATTGATTTTAAGTGTGTCCCATGGAAAGATAAGGTATCGGTTAACAAGACTCTGCCTAACATTACACTACACAAACACTGTTAAGAGGAACACAAGTCCGAATAGATACAGGAGACAGGGGGCGCTAAAATAAGAAAGATGAGGAAAAACAAATAGGGTCAAGATGGGGCAATGACATCAAGGTGTCAACCAGCATGAGGTCATCTACAAAAGTTTCTATCCTTTCTCAATTTTTTGGATTTTTTCGTAACCCTTGTCTGTTTACAGAACGTCATGTGGTTGTTGCTAATAATATTAATTATTTGTTTAATCCCTTAAAAGTATGCACTCTTTTACAGTCCCTCCATAAAAACGTGATTATGCATAATTAGCCAAAGTCTGCATATTTATGGGGGGCAAATTTTTTTTCAAATACACCGCACTTTCGCAGCATAATATGCAGATTTCTATGCTCAAAATATGCGGGGCTTGCATGATTTCATAATCCCCGCATTTTCTCTACAAAAATCACATATACTTAGCAGAAAGTTAAAGGATTAGTCAATTTTCTTAAAAAAAATCCAGATAATTTACTCACCACCATGTCATCCAAAATGTTGATGTCTTTCTTTGTTCAGTCGAGAAGAAATTATGTTTTTTGAGGAAAACATTTCAGGATTTTGCTCATTTTAATGGACTTTAATGGACCCCAACACTTAACACTTAACTCAACACTTAACAGTTTTTTTCAACGGAGTTTCAAAGGACTCTAAACGATCCCATGCGAGGCATAAGGGTCTTACCTAGCGAAACAATTGTCATTTTTGATGAGAAAAATAAAAAATATGCACTTTTAAACCACAACTTCTCGTCTAGGTCCAGTCCTGTTATGCGCCAGCGCAACCTTACGTAATTACATAATGACGTCGAAAGGTCACGTTTTACATATATGAAACGCACACTTGTGGACCATTTTAAACAATAAACTGATACAAAGACATTAACTCATTCACCGCCATTGACAAGTTATCTCGTCATTTATGAGTTCATATTTAACTAATAAAAATGCCTTTCTGGACGAATTTCAAAGTGAAAGTGTAATAACGCTTTTATCCACCAGATGGATTCACCAAAACGAATTTATCAAAAACGGATGTTAAAAAGATTTTAAGATTTATTTTAAATGCCTTTATGTTTGATAATCATTCTGAGTCTGATCTCTAACATAAATTCCTTTAAAAAAACGAAATTTTTTAAGCTTTTTGCTCAAAATGTTGTATTTTTGAAGAGAAATATCCATATTTCAGTGGTTAAATTAAGTGGAAAAAGTAAATATATAATGAAACGTTTTTTCCCCATTTTGTTTGTTTGTTTGTTTGTTTATTGTTTGTTTGAAAGCAGAGGGTGTGTTCTTTAATTTGATATAATTTGTATGTTTATATATTTATAGAAAATAATTTTTCCTGCAAGGAATTTTGTGAAAATTTTGTGAAAATCACAAAAATGCAGGTGGGCAACTTTTCTCAAAAAGGCTGGCGGTGAATGAGTTAATTAGTATCATTCGACATACCACAACGTCATAACGGTCCTCTTTCTCCACACTAGTGATGTAGTTTCGAATACATCATCCGTGACCTCTTGACGTGATGACGTATTACGTGAGGTCGCGCTGGCGCACCGCAGGACCGCAGACAGACGAGAAGTTGTGGTCCAAAAGTGCATATATCTATTTTTCCTGTCAAAAATGACAATTGTTTCGCTAGATAAGACCCTTATGCCTCGTTTGGGATCGTTTAGAGTCTTTTGAAACTCCGTTGAAAAAAACTGTTACGTTTTTAGTTAAGCTTTGGGGTCCATTAAAGTCAATTAAAATAAGAAAAATCCTGGAATGCCCTCCTCAAAAAACACAATTTCCTCCCGACCGAACAAAAGAAAGACACCAACATCCTGGATGGCATGGTGGTGAATAAATTATCTGTTTGTTTTTTTTTTAAAGAAAATTGACTAATCCTTTAAAAAAACGTTGCATTTACTTCACACAAGCGCAGCCATGTCCCCTGTTGCCATGGGAACGATATGAAATGACGTAATTATGTGACTTGAACATCATTGAAAAGCTGCAAAAGCTGCAAACAGTTTTTGCAAATTCTCGCAATTTCATCGCATAAAATTGCATAAAGATCCCGCATATTCCATCGCATTAAAAAAAAAACATCTCGCAAGATCAAGGATTTTTGCTTGCAACAATCACAAAAAAAGTCTGTGTTTATCTGTAAATTTGGAAAGAATGCTTTTAAAGGGCGTATTTAAGGCACCTTTATTCAAAGTTGTTTCAGCTACTGCACATGTGCACCGGTTGACGCCTCATGTGACTCATGTGACATGTGTACAGAGCCCCTCCCCCAGTGTTTATCGATTGATGATTGGATTTTTAACTGGAAGGCGGGACTTCCATCACCAGAGGGGCAATGTTGAGCTTTGCATTGTCCCATTCATAGTAACAGCAGTGCTCAATCCTGTTATACCCAATATCTTTGATGTCCATACACATCCTGTTTGAAAAAGTCCTGGCCACCCATAAAATCATTTATGTTCTTGTAGCTTAGTTAGAATTGCATTATTAATACAATGGTCATGGATTTGAACACCCATACTGCTTAAAACATATATTTAAACCCACAAGGGTGGTTTCCCAGACAGGGATTAGCGTAAACCAGGACTAGGCATTAGTTTAATTAGGAAATATAACTAGTTTTAACAAACAAGCCTTAATAAAACCATTACTTCTGTGCGTTTTCAGGCAAAACAAAAGGCACTGATGTATTTTAAGATATTTCATTGGAATATGTTTTCAGTTTGGACAGCTCTTACATTTATTTTAGGCTAGGACCATTCTAAACCGCCCCATAGAGTCTGGTGGACTTCTTGGACAGATCCGAGCAGAGGCAATGACACCGCAAGACCACATTATCCAGAGCAGGGCATTAGTCTTTGAGCTACTATAATATAAGCCTTAGCTGTCGGAAGAAACACAAGTGGGACTTTATCCTTCATAACCAAAAGGCCAAGAGGACTCCGACAAAAGACTGCCAAGACCATGTACCACTTTTTTATCTTCCCTTTGCAGGACACGACATTGCACCTTCTAATCCGCTCAGCCATTTCTAACACCCTTGCTTGTTAAAAGTGTCATAATTAGGCGTAAAATGTGATGAGGGGGCAGCGGAAGGAGGCGTTTCTTTTGTGTGAGCTCCAGGGTCGGCTGTAGAGGATCGAATCAGACGAATCAGTCAGACAGGACACGGATTGTAACCGCAGCGAAGAAATGAACCATAGACGCCTTCGGTATGGAAATCACACAAACAGTCTGACCTTTATCCTCAAGCAGACATATTCCAGTAGCTGCTCTTTTACTTTTCTACTTCTGTCTCTTATTTTTGCCTTCTCATTTGAGCTATCTCTGATTCTCTTGCTTATTCATTCCTCGACCTGAGTTCACGCATATCTTTTTTTTGTAAAGATGCCCTTATTAGTATTGCAAAGCCATTCGTGTGGGAAGTTAAGCGAGGCTGAGAAATAATAGCCAGATGGTTGAAACATATTTAAAACTCTACTGCTCTGACATTACGCTACGACATCCAATCTTCACCGGCCTTAAAACAACAAACAGAGAGCCTGTGGACGGAGGGAGATAGCGTTCGTCTGAGCGAGGTGCGGTGGCCCTCTGAGGACTCTTTGAGGCACTGGGCTCTCTGATAAACCTTTGTGTTTGTTTGTGTGTGTGAGTGTTTCGCCTCAGCTAGCCCACAGTGACAGAATGGTGTGTCTGTCTTTATTTGTCTATTTGGGGGTCTTATTTGTCAGCGCTCAGATGGAACTGCTTGTGATGTTATTTTCTCGTAGCCTGCTGTGGCTAGAACATTACATATATTGAGATACTGCTGCTGTACTACAAGGTCTAATAATGATGGCTTGAATCAGATCATTATATAATGTATTTTTTACTTGACTTCTGGTCAAGTACTTGACAAGAACACTGGAAATTTAGTACGCATTGTAATATGTACTGTTTTGTCTTGTTTTTCAATACGATTATAAAAACACCCATAAAACAATATAGGAACATGCAAAATGCTCTAAGTGCGTGTGACATGTTTTCTTGTAAGGGGCCGTGTACATCTTCGGTGTACGTTTTTAATAGTTTTTAATGGAAGCGCCACGCTTTTCAAAAACACCAGCAGCTGGCGAGTTTTGTCTGCGTTGAGCGCAGACGCTCTGCATTTACTCAACTTTGGGTGACACGCTAAGCTTATCAATGTCACTTTTCACTCGGCCATCCAATCACAGTGGAGGAGGGGCATCGTACAACGACTGATAAACAGACCAGAAATATCGTAGCAACCAAAGTGAAAAAAGCTGGCAAGCGCCCACAGTTGGTGTCAGCCTGGCATTTTTAGCTACATTTAAACGCCTTGCTGTACACGCCCCATAAATGAGCATTTTTATCAGACTCTTAATTTTGCCAACCACCTGGTACTTCAGAATGGCACGAGGCCAAGATTAAGTGGTTTTAAAGCGAAAGTATTTGATGCATGTATAATACATGCCGAGAGCAGTCGGTCAATATTGTTATCTCATTGTTGACGGAGATGGCATTTAGCGCCTTTTGCATCTGAGCGTCTTGAATAGTTACTTAAAATATATATTTAAGATAAATGTTGCTAGCATTTTTGCTTAAAACAAGAAAAAGCTTATTGCTATGGGGTAAGAAAACTCCACTTGATCCCATGGAAAAAAATACTTATTGTGTGTGGGGGGCAATTCTGTATAAATCTGTAAGATGCAAATTGTACAAAACATATGATTTTCTGGAGAGAAAAAACATGAATGAAACCCCAACCTCATTGGGGCAAAAGCAGATCATACTAAAATGTACAAATGAGATCATATAAATTAATGTAAATTAGCCACCATATACAGTAAAATAGCTATGTGTTGCCATATGATTGTTTTATTATTATTATTATTATTATTATTATTATAAGATCATTTGGTAACACTTTACTTGAAGCGGTGTTCATAAGACACCTCCACAATCATAACATTACACGTGCCATGAACATGTAGGAGATTTTATGCACATTTATGACAAATGTCATTAAGTGCCATTTGTTCAATTATGTCATTTGTAATGCAAAGATGACATTGTTTGAGATGTCTTTTTTATGACAACTTGACATTAACCAAAACATCATAACTTGTCATGACAACTTGACATTACCAAGACAACATAACTGACCACTTTTTACTAGTGATACAAAATGAATTTGTATGTCATTCAAATGTCATGAAGTGTTAATACTCTGTCAAATAGTTTTATTAAAGCATCATGAATATTTTTCTTGACCTCAGCTAAAGTGGTACAAATATAATTTGTCATTAAAATGTCATTAAGTGTTAATACTATGTCAAATATTTTGATGAATATTCTTCAGTTAATAATGTTTTAAGTTTCCTCCCTGTGTTAGAGAAATAAAATCAATCATCCAATAATAATAATAATAATACTAATTACTAATTGATAAAATTGTTTTAAAATGTATAATGGGTTAAGCAATGCAGCGTTGAGTCCAAATCGCTGCAAAAACAGTTAATTACATTAAATCAATTAAATATGTTGTTAGTTTTTTTGTCTATGTCAGAAGAATCTTTTGTGTGAGTCTTATGCACACACCTTCAAGTAATGTGTGACCGATCATTTTCTTACCCCTTTGTCAAACATTTTTATTTGTTTGTTTTATGTATAAACTTCACAAAATGATTTTGGATTTTTTGAAATCTAGTCAAATGAGTTTGCTTCTTAAGTAAATATATATTGTTTTTAAGATGTTTAGATATATTAGATGATATTTTGCAATGCTCCCTTTAATTTTAGCCCACTCATCTCACTACACTGTCTGACTCACAGACATGCTTCCATGAAACCCATGATTCAATCAAGTTATCTTTTCAATCTTGTGCAAATGATGCCATACTGAAACCGTGTACTTGTCATATGACCCTGTCACTTAAGTCCAACAGGAAGAGATCAAACATTAGCCTAATACTTTTGACCTTAACATCTCTGCTATAACACACACACGCTTTCAAGTGTAACAGTTTGTGGCCAGCTCCCCTTTACTCAATCTCAATGGTAGGGTGTTGTAGTCTCATATTTCAGGGTCTAACCTCTCCCCATATCTCTTAATCTTTACTATCTTAGCTGTGCCTCTGTTGTAGGGGCTTTCCTGTGCTTGATGCCGGAGACTGCAGTCTTTGTGTTGGCTGTGAGCTTGGTATCTGGCAACCCCCCTGCACAGTCCCTCTACCTTCCTGTAAGATGTGGTTGGGGAGGGGAGAATGTAGCATTACCACCTGTTGGGATAATTATTGACCAAAAGACAAAAGATAAATTGAAACAATGGAAGCCATGTGTGCTTTCCCTTGTCAGATCTGATCTTTGGTCTGACTGTCTGAGGAAAGTCTTGAGACTTCTCAAGATAAACAAGGTAAACATGATCACGGTCTCATTACTCATTGGGTCTTAGCATGTTGGATGATGTACTGCGTTTCACAGACCATAAGCTAAGAGTAATCTTTAACTCAACCACAAATTGCAGCAGTTTCTCTTTAAAACTGATAATTCCATGTTTTCAACAATAACTTCGGCAATAAATTCGGCAATTACTTTTTTAGATTATTAAAATTGATCACCTGATTCCGAACCGCCAAGTCTTGGGTCTTGGGGTTAGGTCTTCATCTGTATAAGGGACTTGAGGGGTCTAGTGTCGGTCTAGGCTTTCGGGAGTCTTGTTTTGTACTAGGTCTGGTCCTCCGGGAGTCTGGCATGCTCTGGGTCTTGTCTCAGACTCTGATCTGAAGCCAAGCAGACTTCCTTTACTTCATTTTAGTTGGGGATGTCTGTCTCGGAACATCACCCTTCTCATAACTCATAATTTCATTTTCCGTAACACTTGAAAAAAAGATCAAAAGGAGATCCGTCTCATTTGCAGCCTGGCTCTGTCTCCGCCATGAGGGAAACGTTCAAAGGCTGATGCTCAGAAAGCGATGCTTCATCCTCGGAGTCAGACGGATTTGCAACAAAACCCCAACCATCCCTTCAGTCTGAGCAGATAGCGCTTCATCTCAGTACAGATCCACCTACATAACGTTTCTCTCACAGTGCTCTGTCAGGTGCACCTCTCATTTTCTGATATGTATGAAGTTCTTTTGGGTATTCGCTCTTGCATATTGATGCGTAACTGGAATATTTCATCCCGTCTGTCTGTTTTCATATGCAGATGTCGAGGAGAATGCTGAAATGTGTTGCAATGAAAGCAGTCTCCGTTTCATGTAGGATTTTCGACTTGGTGGGCCTGAGATCCAATTAGGTGAAATCCAAAGCCGGTGCAATGTGATACTTGGATGGTTCCTTTGAGGCCTGATCATTCCATACCAGAGTCATTTGATTAGCCAATAAAGATTGCATGATGATGACGAGGACAAAATTTGGGCCAAGTGAGCTGGTATTGGGATAACATTACTGCTGAGAAACCCACAATTTGCATCATTAGTTTACGTGTACAGGGTAAATCCAGGCTGCAAAACTCCAAAACAAAGCTTATTCTAGACATTATACATATTAGCTGGTTTTCTCTCAAGATGCCCTGATTTTGCAAGTACCTCTGGATCAATAGAAAATTATTTTTTTTTTCCTTTTTCTAATCAAGGAAATCTCTGTAATTTGCATCTGCGCTAAGAGCTAGCAAAAGGATGAAAGGAAACACCAGCCATCCAATTGTAAAAATAGCTCTTGAAAGTTTATACAATTTAATGACTGTGTTTCACAATTTCTTGTCTAATATGTTAGACATACAAATATTTATTTTTATATCTAGAGAGTATACTTTTTTTTACATTTTCTCAATTTGTGCAAAAGTAGCAGCCATGATGCCCCAAGCAAGCAATGTTGTCTTTAATCCCCTGGGGTCCGACCATTTTAGGACACTGTCAGAGGTTTTGACATGCTCTTACATTTGGTCTTTTTTCAGTTGCTTTAAACATATTAATAGATAATTCACATAACACTGTATTCAGCACAAACTGTGCTAAAATAATATGTAAGTAACATGTATGTACATGTTTGTATTTTTAAGTAAATTATGTTTATGCCTGGTTGGTAAAAACAAGAAATAAGGCTAAGGAACACATATACTAAACATTTGTTCACAAACAAAAAAGAGTTGGGAATTTGCTAAAAAAGATGTTAAAACACATTCACATGAAACAATATATTGATTTAATTTTTTTAACGTCTAATAGTCGTACAAACACAGCCCAGACGTCTAGGCTAAAACAAGACAAAATGTTGGGCAGTTGAACCCGTTGAAAGTTGAATTTACTTAAAAAAATTGAGGAAAGTTGTTGCCCTAAAAAAATAAATAATGTAAACTTAAAAGGAGTACATTTAACTTAAAATTTCTAGTAATTGCAACTTAATTTAGCAAGTTCAGTAAACTTAATTTCAAGTTAAATGAACTTGAATTAATTAGTAAAATCAATTGCTCTGTCCAACTTCTCCATTTAGCTAACCGAGTTACTTTTAGTGTCATAAATGGCATTATAACACAAAATTCATGATTGACATTAAGTCAGTCATTGAATAAATTTGATTCTCTATGTAAGCACACACAAAAGTGTATTTTTGAGATGAATTGTCAGTACTGCAGACAAAACAACATTAAAAAATATAAGAGCTTAAACCTCTATGACATTTTATTAACAAATATTAAAGTTGTTAAAGTTCTTATAAGTTCTTATTCTGTAAAAAAGCTTAAATAATCAAAATATTCAGGAACAAAGGATTGTGGGTATTCCTTACATGTACTGTTAATTTTAAGTTAATTTCACTTGAATGTATTAGTTTAATAGATTTTATATGCTTAAAGGTTAAATAAACTAATATTTTTTTAAAGGTGGGGTGCATGATCTCTGAAAGCCGATGTTGACATTTGAATTCAGCTTAACAAACAATAGAACCAATAGAATCTGGACCTTCTTTTGATAGACCCGCCCCAAACATACGCAACCCAGGCAATGATGTCGGTTAGTAGACACGCCCCTTACTGCTGATTGGCTACATGTGTTTTGGTAGTCGGCCCGACTCCCTTTTCCTAAGCGTTTTTCAGAAATCGTGCACTCCACCTTTAAGTATGTGCAAAATACAAAATATTAAGTGATGTTTACTTCATTGTTTAAGTAAATACAATATCTGGGTTAACGGTATAGCACAAAAATTTATTAAATAAGAAATAAATAAATAAAACTGAATAACTTGTTATCGCTCGACTTTGCTTATATGATAGTTATTTTGCGACATGTAACCAAATGAAAGTTTATTTTGGCTAGAAGTGGGTTATTCATAGCCAAACTTTAGCAGGTCTATAGTTAACCTAGACGGTGAAATGACGATTAATTGTTTGCTGGGTCTAGAAGGTTAATGGTGCTGCTATGGGGCTGCTGAGGTTTGTTCATATCTCTATTTCTAAATATGAGCAATAATAACAGTGATGCATACTTAAGCTAACCCCATTAATAAAGTGTGACTCTGAAATAGAGATTTTATGTTGGTTTGTGTGAGGGTGGGAATGCTTGAGCATGTGTTTGTGAGCCTAAAGTGTTTCAGGCGAATAATTGCCTACAGCTGGCAAAGGTGTGAACTAATGTTGCAAAATTTTGACTGGTATTCTGGATGCATAATAACTTTAACACATTAATAAGAAACAACATGTGCAGACAGAAAAAAAGCCTTTGGTACAAAAGTCATTAAGTCAAACATTATAGAGTTTAAACAAAGGTTCAGTAGGTCCATGTTTATTTAATCTAACCAATCACAATGCACGATGCAGTAAAAATAGCCTACAGGTACATGTATGTATTTGTTGCCAGAGCTATACAGTTTTTAGGCATTTCGTTATTTTCTTTCTTATGTCTTCTAACTTCTTTTTTGATATCTTTTATGCATGTTTAAAATAAGCTTGCTTAAAACTTTAAAATGTATGAATACAGAGGTCAGTCATCATACCATATGCAGTTCATGCCAATGTTCTCTGCCAGTCACTTATATGAGCTTTTATGGTGCCGTTTTATCCCAGATATAACTGAACATTAGAGACTTAATGCGGTAAATGCTATTTTATTATCATCAGTGCTCCAAAACCTCAAAAATAAACAAACCAAATCTTTCATGTGGCTTTAACATTGGCAGAAGAGATATGAGGAATCAACACACCCTCTCATTTAAAGGCAAGGCTAAAATTATTGTGACTCTATTAAGACAAATTTGACAAAGTTTCAAAATGGGCGGACGTTTTATTGCGATGCCAACTTTTCCCAAAACATATTATGGCACACTTGATTATACATGAAATGTCATTAGGTTCATACTTGTCAAATGAACACCAATTTTTGCCTTTCGAGTGGTTACTTTTCAAATGAAAGAAAAGGCGCATTGACAGAATCCAAATGCACTCAAGAGCGCAACGAAATGTGCACTTTTGTTCGTTGCTAATTATTCCTCAGGAATGTATAAGAAAGATAACTCAGGACAGAGAGGAACAAATTTGTTAAATGGACTCTCCATTGTTCCCACAGAACCAGCACCATTTTAGATATGGCAGCAGAAGACTCTCGGAAATTACTCAATCTCATTGTTACAGAGCCTTATTACCCCCTAGAGAATGGAGTCTAGTCAAATACAATTTGATAGAAAGGCTCCTGCTGTCTCCGTCCTTCTGTACTATCTGCAGAGTGATGGGAATTACTAATAGTGATTGGTAATAAACCGATGAGGTGAATAAGAAACATATAAGGCTTGAACATGCACGGCTTAAATTGAAGTGCTCTTCCAAATATCATAAATTGGGTATTTACTGGATTTTCAATAAATGTATTGTTTTTCCTATGTACATACTTGAATGCATATTGAGCAAGAAACAGCCTCACAAAACAGTCAATAAGACCCTGACGTAATCACAATGGAGGTTGATTTGTTTATAACATCTGAGTTTCCTTCAGTGGTACCTGATTAGCATATGCTGAGCAATGCATTTACACTTCCCTTCTTTAAAAGCAAAACAATAGGTCAGGGAACTGAACGAATGTGGCCACATGTGATCTTTGTGATGCGTAACCTGAGGTCAGCTCCTGCCAAACATCGACCAAGAATAAAATTGTTTAGGTAAGTAAAAACAAGATAAGATAGGCACTTTTCTGTTCAGTTCATACAATAGCCTACATTTACATCTGATCAATAAATCCCGCTCGTTGTACCTTAAGTGCACCTTGCGCTCCTTTTGTTCTATTTTAAAATTAAAATACGTCCTAGTATTCATTTGTGTTAGCCTCTATTACATCTGAACTATAATTAAGAAGGACAGTTCAGTATTTGATTAGCGTATTATCCTTGTACTCAGTATTTATGCAGGCTAAAGTATAGTGTCCTTCTGCACACATGATCATTGTGTAGTGTACACACATTGTAGTGTATATGCACAGGAATATTCAGTGAATATTGTGTCCCATGCAATATCATTAGCATAAACTTTCATTTCCAGCATCTCAAAATCCAGCAATATCTATTTTTTTAAACACATTCTTTCTTTAAGTTAAAATGTAAGTAGGGAGGTCCCTTTTGTTCCAAATTCTTACTACACTGTTAGAAAATGCAGCATTTTTCAAATCAAAATATAATTTTATGTTACTTTAATTGTTCCTGTATAGCACAGCGGTGGAGCATTGGGTTTGCACCACAAAAGGTCATGGGTTTGAACCCAGGGACCTCAAATACTGAGCTTGTAATGCAAATCACTTTGGATAAAAGCGTCTGCCAAATGCATAAATTTAATCTAAATAGAAATTTTACAAATTAAATTAAACAATTGTGACTTGTTTTTATAAGTTATGTCAACTTATCGCAGGCCAAACTTTAAATAGAGTAAGTTAAATTGACTTGCAAAACTTTTTCATGTATTTTTGGCATAATTTGTATCTTTTTAGGTAGTATGCAGTATGTACAATACACTGCCTTCAGACCACAAACAAAATTAAACTTAATTTCACTTTTTCTTACCATATGGCTAGACCCCATGTTTAAGTGCTATGATTGGGTCCCCAGTGCTTCTATCAACCTAGAAAATGTGAAAAAGATCATCCCAGTAACTTAATTTTGGTAAACCATTCTCTACAAGCACATGAAAAAATAGGTTGTTGAAATTTGGCTCTCCTTATGATGTCATAAGGAGCTCTTATTATAATAATACCACCCCTTAATCTGCACTCTCCAACCACGGCACTGCCATTTAGTGCAGAGAAAAGCACAATTGAGTTTTAATTGCAACAAACCACCATCAGTGTTTGAATTTCATCAGCTCATTTGCATTTTAAAGGACACACCCAAAACGGCCCATTTTTGCACACACCTGCAAAGTGGCAATTTTAACATGTTATGATAAATTATTTATATGGTATTTTGAGCTAAAACTTCGCATGTGCTCTGGGTACAGTAAAGATTGATTTGACATCTTAAAAAAGTCTTGTATCATGGCCCCTTTAATTTAAAGACACCTTGCACTGACATAAGAAATATTAACGCCAATGGTTTGTCTCACAATCCAAACCAGCATAGTTTTTTTTTTTGTAAGATTTGTTTGTAAAAACTACTTAAATGTCCTAATATAACTAAGGCTTGGTTCTGGATCTAAACCCTGTTTGGGAAACTACTCCAAGATTTAATATCTTAGGTCATTTTGCTTTATACGTACATTTATCTTGATTTAAGATTTTTAAATTTAAGAAAACAAGGCAAAATGCTAAGTAAAATCATGTCTACCATAGTATTCAATTCCAAATATTCAGACCCTATGGTGAAGGTCTTGGTTCATTAATATTAAGTAGGTTCCGTGATTGGACGCCTGAAGCGGTTACCAAGCAACGTCAGCGTAGCCTAATTAATATCCATAAGCTAAGTCCCTTTCTGTGGTAGCTAGCTCAGTTCAGGACGGACGGCGCTTCCCTTGTGTCGCGACTATATGGCTGATAGTCAGTGCGCGGCACGGAGACAAGCACAGTTGAGCCGCTGTCCAGCAATGTGGTTACATCCAAGTGAAGCCCGGTTAAATGTTATAGTGTGGCGGTTGGGCGCTGTCAGGCAGGCATATGTCTTAAAGTCTTCTCCAATGTAACAACAGTGAACCCTGGAACGCGAGGAAAAGACAGCGCCAATATTTCAAGATGCTATTCCATTAAAAACATTGTATGTATTTTCAAAGTATGCAGTTAATCGTCTCTGCAAACATCCGTTTAAATTGACCTGTCTGTCACAGAAAGTTTTCAGCAAATATCAGGTCGACATTGGCAAAAACTGGAGCTGCCCAATCCCAAGTTGCATTCTCTCTCTCTCTCTCTCTCTCTCTCTCTCTCTCTCTCTCTCTCTCTCTCTCTCTCTCTCTCTCTCTGATTTACAGTAATGCGTGAGAACACTGCTGAATAGAGTGAGCTGACATATTTCATTCTCTAATGTTGCCACTGTAGGAATAACTTACTATAATAAAAATAGGCCCATAGCAAAACACTTTGCTATGCAAGATACATGTATTAGTACATTTTTAATAGATCAACTGGCAGCGTTAGCAGCGCAAAGGTTGTGGGAACACATATTCTAATAAAAATGTATGCAGTGCACTGTTGTGGATAAAAGCGCATGCCAAATCCAAAATATATATATTTTGGGGGGGAATGAGTTCACTTATAAACACACTTAAATGACTCAAGCCACCAAAATCATTATTGTGTGGTTTATAAATACGCGTTTGCAAGGAATGTTGATAAAGTACGCGTAGCCTATAGTGTACATTATATGAAAGTGTAGTGAGCTTGCCAGGGCAGCCTCGCGGAACAGGGGCGGGAGATATTCTGGATGGACTCCGGCTTTCGGCAGCGCTCTAGCGTAGCCGCGCAGTGGAGCGCAAAACTTCTCTCCGATTCGCACAGAATTAAACGGCGACCGTTCATTCTTTCTGTTTCCGTATTATTGTTTCGACTTCTGCGAGTAATTTGCGAACCCGCGTTTAGTGGAAGCCTACAGTAAGACCGGCTGCACAAGGACAGCACACTAGCTTTCCGCGCTCCAAGTCGGCGGTGCCTGGTTGGTGTTGCGCAGAGCAGAGCCAGAAATGCGGGATACGGGAGGAGTTGAGAAAGACTGACTGTTCTTGGAGAGGGAGAGGTGATCAGCACTGAGCCTGATCTTACAAATTTGGAGGGGGTACTGTCTGTATCGCTTGGAGGGGCGGCAGAAAATAACGGGCTTGGCAACCGCGCGGTCACCGGATCGTACTGAACTGGATACTATTTAGCAAACTGGTTAGATAGCTTGTAGGCAAGTGCTGATTGTTTCTCTTAACTAAGAGACTGGGATTTTGGCAAAATGAGGACACCACTGCGTACGAAATAGCTACATCGATACGTTTTTAGATTAACTTATCAGTATTTTCCACATACTGCTGCGAAACGCGCAAACAGAGAAACCCCATCGCTAAATTTCTCATTTGTATTACAAAAACGCGTTTAAAGGCATTATTTTGTGATAGGACGGAAACATGCTACAACTGATTTTACCTTTAAAGCTAGTTGGTTCATATATAATATCATCATTGTTAATAAATCTTATGGCCAAAACCTTTATTCATTACCATGATGAACAGGTTCAAACCATATTGGCTGCAGTTCTGCACTGAAATATAATATGTATGTGTACTTTATATACATTACTGTGTGTCTTTTTTTGCGTAACGTCCTGACAATTCGAATTTGTTGAATATGATCTTGAAAAAACAGTCAAATCAATAGTGAGTGCTATATTGTTATCAATGTGAAGCTAGTAAAAGCTAATTATTTAGTCTCGTAAGCATATATCGTCTAACTTCATACAAGGACGCGGAACAGTGCGACCAAGTGCGACCTGTATACAGAGCGCGCAGGTTGAAGTGAGGGTTGGACAGTGTCTCAAAGCGAGCTCAGGGTCCCTGGTCTCTTTTATAGAAGAGGTTGGGCTCCATATAGGTCGGGCTTTGCATATGTGTAATCAAACCAATGAGAATCCCCTGCGCGTCTGGCACACGGCAGTGAGGCAGCGCAACAAACTCTGGGAGGAAGAGAAGCGATTGTAATTTAGGGGGTGTATCCCTTGTTTAAGACGCTGTTATGGCAAAGCCAATCGCCAGATGTTTGTGTTTCTTACTCAGATTTTGAGACTAAGCAGAACGCCGGTTACTACGCGGAGGCTCATTCGCTTATCCAAGGCACTTTTAGTTTAAGTACACAAACGATCTGCGCTCCATCTCTCTCACTCACATACGCACGGGATTACGCCAGTTTGGCCGTCTATTTTGAGGAGCAGCAACGTTTTTTCTGTCATTCTTTAACAGGCTGAAGGAAATGGCAAAGGAGAGAGGACCACGTCTGGCAGAGAGCAGAGAAAACCAGAGCTGAATGGCAGGATGCAAGCGACCTGAAGACGCGCAAAACCTCACATTTCTACAACGAGCCTTTTTACGCGTTCTGTTGGTTTCCTTCATTTCAAACAAGAGACCCGCGAGTGGATTTATCTCTATACGACCAATTACGGATTTTCCTTTTTCTTAATTTTTCATTTTTTATTATTTTTCACACCCTGAACTCCAGGAGTCGAGGATGCATTGTGGATTAGTGTTGATCCTTTTTACGGGAATCTTTCTCATCGCCAATGCTATTAAAAATGGTAAGTGTCAACTGCACGATTTTCTGTGTGGTAGGCTACCTTATAAAGTAAGATTTATTGGTGTTATCATTGAGGCTTTGGCACTTTTAGATTTTTCACCTGCTCTCACCTGCCGCTTGTTTTCTGACGCTATAGCTTGTCAGTCAAACCCTACCAACGCTGATAATAATTCAATGCAGTATATAGTGTTTCACAGTAGGCTACGTTTGATATTGTTCACACTTATAAAAATATATTATTATTTCTTAATACAACATTAAAACGCATTACCATATTACAATGAATAATGTATCCGTATACTGTGCTTCAAATAGTTAGTTAAAAAAATCAGAAAACGCATGTAACCAAGAAACTTATATCTTCCCACGTTTTATCTGAACACAGTTTATTTATTAATCAGCCTAATGCATTATATAATAGTTGAATGAGTTACTTATGAAAGTTATTATAAAGTGTTACAAAAAAGTTTATGGTCTCCAACGTGGTGCTGCTGCGCATTGTCTCCAATCTCGGCAAAAATATAAATTGAAGACGAACTTCGCATGTAGGCTATTCAGCTATTTTAAATTATTGAGGCAAAGTGGCGTTAAACTCAAATGTAGGCTATTAGGATTTGCCTTATATCACCAGTGACAATAAAAAAGTTAATAATCTAGTTTAGAATGCCTTTTATAATAATAATTTGTTTCATAAGTTATGTGTCATATGTTAACAAACTTTAAGAGTTTTTTTTACTTTTAATATTTAATTGTTCGACCTACATTAAAAACTGCGGCTATTCACAACTTTATTCAAAATATGTCTTCTGTCTAAAGTAATATCGTAAATAAATACTGGATTCACATGGACTCACTTGCATGAAGATTTGAACACCAAGTTGGTCTCCAAGTCACCAAAGAGCACATGGGCAGATAAATAATCTAACTGCTCCCAATGTATTCACAAATTAAATACTGATTCAAATAGCATGTCACCAAGTCTGAGATTTGGAGAATATAACATAACTGTTGTAATTAGCCTATACTTAGCATTTCACTAATATTAACATCACCACAAAAGTCTTTAAAATATATTAAGTCATTAAAAGGTGACTTCTTTTTTCTTAAACATAATTCTATTTTTATGGATTGAACTGCACTGATCCAAATTAATTCATGTGGAGTTACTGCAGTTCTGTTGAGATGATAACTGTAGTTAGATAAACACTGAAATATCTTGAGCTTTTGTATAAAATTATATAGTGTTGATACGCATCATTACATGTTTTGTATTTGTATTTATGTCAGATTGTACAATCATGTACACAATAAAGCACTGATTCTGGTTCAGATGTAAACATCTGTTACTTCTCAAGCATGCTTGTTGTTGATAAATGTTATAGTATTAAACCGTCGGCTGTAGAGTAGGCTATATATAAATAACCGAGCATATAAATAAATGTATTAAGAAGAGAAAGGTCATGCTTTCCGCCAGGATGAAGTTAAATGTAGGTGAACTTATCAACCCTCTATTTAAAGTCAAGAAATATATGTCAAAAACTAGCGGTTTTTTTTTAGTTTTAGCAATTATTTAAATATTCAGTATAATGCCAAATTACAGTCATTGTATTGAGTCTTATGTTTAAAACTAAACATAAATACATTTATTTAATTTTTGGAGAGCATCACTGAAAGGTAAAAAGTGTTCAAACACATTTTTATATAATTCACTAATTTTATTAATTCGCTGTCTATTATTAGCCTACTTGACATGGATCAGTCTATTAAGTTTTAATAGTCAACAGCTTATGTTGTTCGTTTTCTCCTTTCTTTCAGACAAATGTGGGGATAATATAAGAATATCTAGCGCAAATTACCTCACCTCACCCGGTTACCCGGTGTCTTACTACCCGTCTCAAAAATGCACGTGGGTGATTACAGCTCCCGGTCCGAACCAGAGGATTCTGATCAACTTCAACCCGCACTTTGACCTGGAAGACCGGGAATGCAAGTGAGTATTCACTGTTGACTATTTGGTGTGGAGGTGCGACACCTGCTGGTCGTGCTTGAGTATGTTCAACTTACACACAGGCTTCAAATAGTCTGTATGTCATTTAGAATATAAATGATATCTGTGCTATGTTGCTAAAGGTTATTTGAATAAAACATATCCAAGTGCTGGAGTTTGTGATGTACTGTGTTGGCAATTCAGTCAGCTTCCCAAAAGCTGACTTACAGTGTTACATCATAATTCAACAGTTGACCTGTGGTTTGGTCGGTGTAGGCTGTTTCCAGTATGTGCCCTCTTTCCGTCTGTTTCCTTTGTTTGTGCTGGCGGGTCTGAGGAACGTTATTGTACTGTCAGAGTGCGACCGGCTCTGTTACTGTATCCCCTCCACCCAGATTGTCTTCCGCCTGGAGCTCTTTGTGTTTGCCGAACGTCTCGTATTAATGGCTCCGTTTATCAGGATCTTTACCTTTTTATGGCCCTGTAAACCAACAGAGATTTATGGCCCCAGATGACCCTGCACTGTCTGCTTGTAGGGGGTCCGTCTCTTTTGAGAGTTCAGGTTTCGCTGCCCAGAAGCGACCAGACCCCCGTTCTATTAGAAACACGCACACACACACATACACATACACATACACGCACTAGGGGATGCTGAGAGTGAATGGAGTGTAGATAGACACATGGTGAGGACGTAATGAGCCTCCTAATGAAATTATCCAGCAATGCTTTTCCTGCGTCCGAACAAGCCACGTTAAAGAATTGCACGTTTAGCTCCCGAGGCAGTTAGTGGATGCAGATGACATTATCAGAGTTGAAAAATAAGTTGTGCTGGATATTTGTGTTTGTTGTCTATGGCAAAAACTAGAAATGTCTTTGTGATCTTAATTTAAAAACGACTCCTCTTTGTCCAACTCCTCTTGTTTTTCAAACCTTCCCTTTCTTTATTTTCTTCATTCACCTGGATCCATTCGTATATATAAAAATCAGATTTATGCTTCAATCATTATGACCAGGCATGTGGTCATGGTTCATAAAAGAGCAGAACAAGTTATGCTAAGCGCTAGCGCTAACTTGGAGACACGCTCATTGCTGCGCTTTCTCCAGTATAGACGTCTGCTTTGGGACAATCGTAAAGCGTGCTGTGGTTGTATTTGCTTCTCGAGGCAACGCAGCATTTCACTGGGTTACAGTTCCACTCTGTAATCTCTCCACTTTAAGCTATCATTTCGAATCATTGTGGCGAAAAGTCATTCAAACAAATTCAAAGTTGATTTTCTTTTCTATCGTGATTGGCCAAAAGTTGCGAGCGACAGAGATGGACATCCTCCCTCCACGCGCAATCCCTAATTCAATTTGGAGACCAGATAGACATCTGTTTGGTGGATCTGGTTTCTGCAGATTAGGGGGTGTTTTTTTGACTCCCAGATTCAGCTGGACTCACATTAAGGTCTTCTTTCATAATGGAAACTGTTGATGGTCGAAATGGCTTCTTTATCAGATGGACTGTCGAGGGAGGGAAGCTACAACACACGCTTCAGTGCACCGCTTGCAATCTAATTAGCAGCAAATGGAACGCACATGCTCGACATAACATGTCTGTTATCAACAAAGCAAACAAGAAATGCGCCGTGCCCAGTGATGACAAAAAACAAGAGTCAACCCTCTGCGTTGCATGTTTGTAATGGTGTCGCAAGTGTTTTGTCTTTGTCTGGATGAAGTGGAGAGTTCGAAAGGAATGGAAAATAATTTTTCAAGTGTGGGAACTTAAGATTACTTTAGATGTGCAAACTCAGATGTGTCATATCGTATTTTTAACTAATGCATGTTGTTCTCACGATCAGCTCCTTTGATGTGTTTACTCATTCAGATTGACATCAGTTTGGGATGAAACCTGCTTAACAATGTAATAAATTTTAATTCAATATGCAAAAAAGCATCAAGAAGATGTTGTTTTTGAGTCTTTATGGTCTAGTTTTAATGCAAATGTTTGTGCAGAATGGGACAACAGTTTTTCTGGTTGGTCATACTGTATAGCTTAGTGTCATTAAAGCTGATGGACTTGAGTGAGGTCATAGTGTGGTGTGCCTGTGTGTATGTGTCCTGTGTTGTGTCAAAACCCCCCGACAGCACTATGAATCATTGATGCATCATGGTTCGCTGACCAAACAAAAACTGTACACATTTCCTCTCAATTGTTAGATTCCTGTCTTGAAATGATAAAGGGAGGCAGTGGATAGAGGAATTTCATAAACACAGCACTCAAAAAGATAAGATTTATTGTTTAAAGTCGTATTTTCTGTACCTTGCCCGAGAATGCATGACAATGGCTGTTAGGTTCAGATTAGGTTAGGCAAGATTGCAAATATTCAGAGAATTCTTGCTTAAGAATAGTCCATTGTAGGTGCAAGAAAGGTCATCAAAAAGGCCCTTGGTCTCTTGCTTGCACCCTGTGACTCCTCAGTAACCCTAAGCCTTAAACACACAGTCTTTCTCCATATAGTGACCAACCTTCAGCGCCGCCCTGCTGGGTCAGCCCGCAAAGCAGCACATGTCCTGTGGAGAGAGCAAATACACTCTTGGCTCCGCGTACAAACCGCACATCCTGTGTCTGTGTTGCTCGGAGATGAGGACAAAGCTGATTAGTCATGGAGACACTTGTATTAAATGCCTCTGATTCACTTATGGGTTGTTTTATAAAGACGTTTTAGGTGCATATCATATTGATATACAGTTTCTCAAATCCCCTGCTGTTAAGATGAATCAAAGGCAGATCCTGAGAGACGAAGACAGAAAAGTTGTCTCGGTTCTGGTTCTTTGTTTTTGTGGGCTTTAGTAAAACAGGGGCCTCATGGGTCTCCGGTACCCCGCTGGGAGCTACAGTAGCCGGGCTGGGAACAGCAGTTACTCTCCCTGCCTCTTTCAGACACCCAACACTAGCCCTCTCTGCTCCTCTAATGCAGTAAACACTGAAAAGCAGGACGGTATGGACATTCATCAGCGGTTGTCACGGAAGGGAAAGCTAAAGAAGTTTGGAATGTGATGTTGCTCCTTTCATCCTCGACAAGGGTTTTTAAAAGCAGGGAATGCTTTGACCTCTGAGCGGTAGAGGAGGCTTGGGCTGACAGAAATTGTTTTAGATACTTATGGCCCCTGTTAACAAACATAAGCTTGGCGATCTATTCTCAGGGAGGGTCAGGGAAGCACCATGGATCAAAAGCAGAACAGAGATGACCGTGAGATGTAGATAAGAGGCCCTTCCTGACTCATTCTGTGGCCCTAAAACAGGTGTACCGCTCCTGTTTCTTCTCACGAAGGTGTCATTTTTTTGTTAAGAGAACGGTTGATGTGTGTTGTGTAGCTGAGGGGATAGAAAGCAGACTGAGGAGCGTCAGCTACTGCTCTTAGCAGTTTTGCTGGTCTGGAGGTTGCTTCTTGTCCCTAGACTGCCTGTAAATCACATTGGTTCTGGTGGTGAACAAAATTTTGGGTACAGAGGAAAAGAGGCAGCTGTCAAACGACGCAAGAGCGAGGTAGTGGTACTAAAGCCAGCCCAGATGGGGAATGAGACATAAACACTGGAAAACAGACACATAGCTGCGCATATAGTCGAGCAACGGAGATCGTAAAACTTAGCTGAGCTGTAGTTAAAGGTGACGTGGGTAATTTTTGTTCTGTGTTGAAAGTATAAACAGTGTGGTTTTGTGGTGCTTTTAAAATATGGCTCTGTTTGCCTACCAATCCTGACCAGCCCAGCATAGCAGCAATAGCTATGCTGAAGCATTTATGGTTTGAAATCTCTTTAGTACAGTAACTCAGTTGCTTCTCATAGACAGCAGTGAGGTTAAAAACTAAATGTTTTTGCGAAAGTCAAAATTTTCTGAGGAAAAAGCCCTGGAGTCTTCTTAAGAGATTTCAAGAAGATCTCAACAAGGCCACAAACTGTGCTCAGATGTGCAAAGCAAGTCCAAGGCAAATAGTTATTAATAGAGTCTTCCATTATCGCAATATCTGTTATTCACATTAATTTACTAACTTTATAACAATCGTTTCATTTTAAAGATGGCATGTATTACATCACCTCATTTCACCCTTGGCCTTCTAAGGGCCAAAGAATGGTTAGTAGGGGTACAGGGCTCATGACACAATTTTTATTATCAGAAGAGTGCACGCACACTGTACAGAAACCCTGCCCACCAACTGAGATGCATTGACATGTATGAGTCAATTAAACGATACTTTACAGGGATGTTTGTTCAACCACACTGTATGTTTGCATACATGTAAAAAAACATGTAAGCCACACTCCGGGCTTAACCCTCTCAAATGACACCAAAGATCTTGGGGTCTTAAAAAGGTCTGCTTAATGATCATGATCAAGTGGCACATATCACTCCGCTCATGTTTGTGTGTGCGTGTCGGGTCGAGGGGTTTTCCAGCACTAAAGCGTTTCACCTTGGCCCCGTGTGTTGGAAGGACAGGCTGATTGAAAAGCTCTCTCTCTCCGTGACATCTGCTGTCCTCCCCGCTGTTCTGTCACTGGCTTGATTCATGTTCTCCTCGTTCTCTCGCTCTCAGTCTCTCTCTCAGAAAGACCGGCACTTCGCCACTCAGCGTGAGCTGATCTGTGAGGGAGGAGAAAGTGATGAAGTACGGACGTGGAGAAGAAAAATAAAAGAGTGTTAGAAAGTGAGTAGACAAAAGGAGGAGCTTTGAAAAAAAGGGAGACTCAGCAAAATCAATTCGGAATTAGCGGAGGAGTAAAAAACGCCTCCCACATTACCACTAAGTTCAGTGGACATTAGCCATTCCAAAATTCCCTTATGCTGACAATAGAATGATGAAGCTTTTTAAGAGAATTTGGCAAAAGCCTCCTTAACTTTCCACTCAGAACAAGTTTCCCAATATGGAAGTGTCTGGTCTCTGCTGTGAGTCGTCACAGTTGAGCAAATCCTGTTGCTTATTTTGCTTATGTTTCACCTTTGATGTGCTTACCCGGTCTCTACAAGTTACAAGATCAAAGAACAAGTAGCTAATCTTGGATTAACATTTGGAGATAGTGGAGATTTAGATTTATCACTAAAAACATCTAAATACAAGATGGAAAGGTTGACGTTTGTTAGCTTTAAGGACATCTGTATGTTTTTGCTAATGCGTATGGATATAAAAAAATACTCGTTCTAACCAACAATATTGATGATGTGTCTTGCATGCATGCATTTGGAAGAAATTGTTGTCCAATAAAATGCTCCCTACAATGAATGTCCCCTTAAACCGCCTGCGTCTAGCAATAGTAACAAATCACAGACTATTGGCTTTTTAAAATGGAAATATGTCAATACAGAAAAACATTTTGGTCATCAAGCTATCTCAGTGGGGTCTTTAAAAACACAAAAGTTCTCAATGTCTGGGCTGTAACTTAATTATGCATATAAAGAAGTCTATGGAACATAACTCTCTGATCTTGTTTAGATCACGCTCATTGGAAACAGCTCAAATCTGTTTCCATGTACAGGCTGAAGTAAACAATAGACAGAAAAGGGTGAATGAGAGGGAACAAATTGAAGAGAATCTCTGCAAGGCCTGATTCAAGACAAACCTGGATTTTTAAGGACATCATAGAGGTCTAAGCTTTAATTGATGTGGTCCTGTTGGAGATCTAATGCAGCATGTCTCCACATGCTGGCCTTGTTTAGTTTGCTGCCAGAGCCGCAAATGGCCCTTTATTTTTGATTGATGGGGTTCCTGGCCAGCTATGGTTCAGCCCACACCGCTCTGAGCTTAAGGGACCATTGGATGGGGATTTGGGTTAGACATGGTTCAGCTCCACTTGGGCCCCACGCTAAGATGGCAAAGTGAGTGTATTTTCAAAGCTGTTGTTTTTGTGGTAAATTTAGGTTGTGGGATCTTGTTTTTTAGAACATAACTTTTCATTAACTCCCACTGGTTTAAGTGTAATCGAGGGCCGTCCATCTACATCCACAGCGCTGGTTGTGACTTTGATTGCTTGAAAGAGACAGTGATGAATGGGAGGGCAAGGGCTGTCTGATTCGCACGTCGCTAACCGGTCGTGTTGTTTTCGTTTAATTTGGTTCTGTATTTAAGCGGATTGCGGATCATTATATGGGATTTTTTTGTTTGTTTTGAAGGTGGTATTTTTATAACACTAAAATTTAACATTAAAATGTCACAAAGCTACAAACTGACCTGTTTTTAAATCAACCCATTGGTGGGATGTTAGTGGTTTTGTAACGCAACCTTAATAAGTCTGTAGTCCCTCTTCTCCCATTCTGTTTTCCAATTTCAAGCAGATCTCCTTGCTCGTTGCATGCCGACTTTGGTAAGTTCTCCAAGTTGGCAAAGGCAATGTGGGTTTGTAAATGGAAAGCTCAGTTTTCTCTTCAAACTTTGGCATCATCTTTGGCTTAGACACTTAGATCAAAACGTTGCCTTGCATATGTACACTCACTCAGTGAAACAAACACATGCATACAAATACATTGCCAGGGCTATTGCAGAATTAATCGGAAGAACAACCTCCCACCAGGTTTTCATAGCTTGTGCATGCGATTCCAAGAGCTGCTTTTCCCTTTTGAAGAGACTGGACATCCTGTTGGAAAATAGGAGATGAAGAAAGAAAATCGCTGATAATAAATAGGGCACACAAAGAAAGTGGCAATTCATCAAATGCCTAGACATTGAAACAAATGTGGGAGAATTCTTGTTTGTTTTCCTACTTCCTCAACCATAATGGTAAATCGGTATCTGGAGAGAGTGTGTGTGTGTGTGTGTGTGTGTGTGTGTGTGTGTGTGTGTGTGTGTGTGTGTGTGTGTGTGTGTGTGTGTGTGTGTGTGTGTGTGTGTGTGTGTGTGAGAGAGAGAGTGAGAGAGACCGAGACAGAGAGAGAGAGAGAGAGAGAGAGAGTTTTAGACCCAGTTCCTTGCATAACTTTTAACTATATGACAAATCCAAGCTCAAGAGTCACCATGTGGACATTTTTATACCATTTATTACATCATTACTGATTCCCAAAAGCATTTTGTTTCTAAATTTGGTGTGTAGGAAATATTTCTGGCTTAATGTTGACTTTGTTACATTCTTTATGTGCCTGTTACATCTGAGTGCATATATATATTAGGTGTAAATGAGCCTCAGTAGCACAGAAAGGTTAATCATGATGCGATGCTGTTCTCATGACTTATGATGTTGACCTCATCAAAGACAACACTTACATAGGCGTTCCCTTCCCCCATCTGCCTTACATCAGACGAGGGACGAATGGAAGGAAGAGAGACACGACCAGTAAGGAAGGAAGTTAATTGATTTACTCCTTGTGCACTTGTAAAGGCTGTTTTTCTCAGAAAAAAATGTGCTAGACTTCATAAAGAGAAAGTGATGTAGACCTGAGGGACTATAGCACATTTTCAGTCTCTTTTTCTGTCTTTGCCTCTCTCATGGACGCCACCCACAGGCTTACCTCTTGTTGACCTCCCTCAGCATTCAGTTCATTACTCATTAGCCTGCAGTATATATATATATATATATATATATATATATATATATATATATATATATATATATATATATATATATATATATATATATATGCGCTACAGTATGTGGGTTAGTGATGACTTTGTTTTCTCCATACAATCTGTTCGCTATGTCTCATATAGTGGAAATGAGCAGTCATCATTTGACTTTAACACTGCTTTGGAAGTCAATAGGTCATATCCTCTTCTTCATGCCATATTGCATTTCTGAATTATTTAATAACACAACTACTATAGATATACATCTTTAATTATTGCCTGTCCTTTCCTATTTGCTGTCTGACTAGTGACAACGGTCTGACATTCCTGCCTGTGGGATCTTGTAGTATATCTCTAAATAATTAGTATTGAAATTAGCACAGCTAAAGGTATTACCCCTAAGGCTGACCCTAATTTTCTCTGCACGTACTAGATTCATTATAAGAGCAATTTACAGACATGCGAGAGGTCTTACATGTCATTCCCCAGTGTTGGACATGGGGGGGGGGTGTTTTAATGGAAGATGGTCTACGGCTGCCCTATGCCCCCACACAACAACCTTCTTTCCTTTAACTCAATCCACAACCTTGACTTCTCGTTCTCCTTACGCCTAGACCCATCTTTAGAGGGATGGGTCCATTCTGGCTTAGTAATAATATCCACTATCAGATGTCAAGAGGGGACAAATAGTGGCTATTCTCTTAGTAATGGCCAGTGAAATAGGCTCCCGACATGAAGACTGAATTAAGACCGTGTCCCTTGTGCACCTCAAGGTGCAATTTATTTTTCCATTGTCCTCTTCTTGGACTATAGTGAGGTTTTTGTTCTGTCTTTCTTTTCAGTACTACATTAGTGAATATATATTACTTTTTTATCTGTCATACAAACCAGCTGAAGTCTATATTAATACCTATTAACATCATGGTACGAAAATCTCCACAAATGAAACATATTGTATAAATATTACTTTCTCTGCCAGTATACATTTTTATAAATATGTGTGTTCCCTGGTATTGAACCCATAACCTTTTTTTGTGTAATGCATGTTGAATTGTTGCATTTAGCATTTCAGAACAGACCTGCTAATCATTTTTGGAAGTTGCATGGTTATAGTCCACCTAAACAACTAAACCTTAAACTGCTATAGGCATAACTCCTCTTGGCTTTGGCCCAGCTCATAATTCACTCAGCTCTTACTAAATTACGGCAAGTTTGCAGCAGTTTCCTTCAGCATGTCATTGCTGCACCGAGACTAAATCTCTGAGGTGAAGTTAAGCCAATTTAGTGCAGTTCCTCATCATATCCTGTCAGTGGATGATACACAGATATCCATCCTGCACTGCAGCTTGATGACAGAACTTCCTCAAGCTCCTTCGGCAGTGTTTATATTGGATCATTCGGGGATTCTTTGCATTAGCAAAGAAGCGTGGCGCTCTGATGTAACCGTAGCGCTGTGGATGGTTTAGTGTAGGGCATTTCACTTAATCAGTAAATGCATATTAGCCGATTTTGCCCTGTGGGCAAAGCTCTAATGAATTGCACTTGGTTGTTCCACCAACGACAGCAGGATGTTACATTCGAAATAAGGGGATTTTATGGCGTAATATGCCTCCACTGTTTCATCGAAGACAAAACTGGTGAAATTGCTTTAATGGATAATATCATATGGTGAAGTGAGCAGAAACTGTATGATTTGTAGTGGAGAATTAACAATGTAGTTGTACTGTAGTGTGCTCTTTTGTATTGTGTGTCTGCCAAAATACGGAGGTACATTTAACAAGCTGAGCTTAGACAGTAATTGGACAAGCCTTTTTTATAAACATGGAGTGGAAGGCTTGCTAACATGGTTTATTTCATGACACATCCCAAAATTGAATTGTTAAAGGATTCTTTATCTCTTGCATTCTTTTTCTTTTTTGTCTGCATCCTTATTTTTGGTGTACTTGCTTTATTTGCTGCTACATCTGTAGTGAAACTGCCTTTGTGTTGTACATAACAATGTGCTCACAATAAAGGAAATTCATTCATGTGATTCTTGGGAATCCATGGCTCTTCGAACAGCCTAATAAGGAGCACTAATGAAAGCGGACACACTTAATCCATCAATGTTAATCATAATTGCCGTTTATGAAAGCGTGCTGCGTGGTCTCCTGTGCCGCACCCATTCGGAATTGATTAGCATCTAAAAATAAGTCGCAGACATTAACAGGGATGCTCAGGAGCGATTGTGGCTACTACTGGGTGGGTGTAATTGGCTCTCACAGAATTGAAAGTATTGAACCGCTTGACATGTCCACACCCTTCGCCAGCCCTGCACCACATTTACTCTGTGCCGCCCATTTCTAAACAGTGGTGCTCTAATCATTTGGGGTTAGGAAGAAAGAGTCAAGTGGTTGCTTTGGTTTGGCTGGGCACATCAAATATCATCAAGTCTGTGGGGAGCAAGTTGCAAGATTTGAAGCTGTTAGCCTTTACGACTTTCTGTTTAATTTGATGTTGGCACAGGCGTAATGGATACAATAAATGCAACTCTTTCATAACCATTTCCTCATTTCAGCTTTATCATCAAATCAATTTCACCTGAGAGACATAAAGGATATTTTTCTCAACAGTTGGTTGCTCACAGAACCAATTCTAAGAAGCTATTTTAAAAGAAACAACAATAAAGATAAAAAACGCACTACCAGGCTGTTTTACAGTCATCAGAAAACTCACAGCTAACTTCGGATTCATAGCCCGAGGTCATGGCCCCTCCCCTTCACGTTGCAACAGTCGCGTGTAAGCTAATAACTCCATCAGGGAGTGTTCTTGTTCTCGGGAGTGCTGAAGCATTGGACCCAAACTCCAACGTCTTCTTTACCCCTTTGTCTAACCAACATTTTGAGTGACAGCGGCGAGGTTATTATCGTTCCAAACGCAGCTTGCAGCTCCAGGAGCCCATTACAGTAGACTCGGTTAATGCCTGTCACATGCCATGGAGAGCTGTGGACAGTTTTGGTGAGTGAGCTGCAAACTTGTCCCCTAAAGGCTTTAGCTGTTAAAGCAGCAAAAAAGTCCAGCTTGCTATGTGGAAATGTTGACGTTGTCCTCCATGTTGCATCTAAGTGACAGTTTGTTGATGTTTTTCACAAACACTCAATGCTTTGGTCAGAGTACCAAGAGCGTTTACAGCTTTACTTGTTTACCCCTTCTTGTGAACAATGATTCTTGTATGTCCCTCGGCCATCTCCATCTCAAAGGAAGAGTTGAGAAAAGCGCAATTGTTTCGAAAAGGTCACGTCGAACCTAATCTTTCCCTTTGGTGGTAGATAAAGTGAACTGCTGTATTGTAGATCAGACCGGAGATTGGCGTCACAGTGGGTATATTTTGTTTCCGTGACCGCTTATGGGGGTTTAAGTGACAGGGTTTTCTGGTTAGAGATAGACTCTTTAAAGCTCCGAGTATAAGATGAATTGTTAGCTTGTAGTTTATTGTCTTAACCCCAGGCGTATGAACAGGAGTAACCGTTCCCATTTGACCAATCTGGATTGTGCTGCCGGAATTCTCTCTGCAGACAGGCTTGTCTGCCAACACACTGCAAGTCAGCGAAGCGAAGGTCTCTGAGAATTAGATTCATCCTTTTTGTTTTAATTTCCCCTATGGATTGGCAGGCTATTTTCACCATTATTATGGTGTGTGCGATTGCGTGAAGAGGCTTCGAAGACTTTGTGTGGCTCACGATCTCAGACAACAGTCAAACAGTGGAGGGCAAAAGATTTTTCACAGGCGAAGTGGCCACAGGTAGAAGAGAGTGTGAAAGAGAGGGAGGGAATGCATTAAAAACAATCTGTCTGTTGTCTCTTCTGGGGCTGTAAAATGAAGCGGGCGGAGGCCGGGTGGAGCGAGGAGGAGGTTTAAAACCCGGGGCAGGTGCAGAGGTGTCTGGTCTGAGAAATTAAAACTCTGTATTTGATGAGAGAGCTGTACACTTCTACTAATGGCTTCAGGGGCCAAACCCCATTTTAAAATCACTCCCTGCTGTTTGCTCATGCTCTGTTAACGCCAAACTCCATCTCCTGGTCTTTCAGACCCCTGTGAGTTTCCAAAGAAATAGATTAGCAAATCCTGTTTCACACAGTCTTCTCCGTTTGCTGGGAGAAAGTCATTCTGAGAATGTAAAATTGCCTTTGCAGGCAATCCCATAATGCCCTGCAGATGATTAGCAAGGCCAAACCGTTGCTGAGTTTGTGGAACAGCAGAGCTTTCTTTTTTCCAGCCTTCAACAGGAATGTGTCTATAAATATAGGTCCTTTTTCTTTTAAAACCAACACTAGCCTTAAGGATACTACTGCATTTTCACCTGCATCTTATTCTAATACCTCCCACGAAAGCTTTACAAGGTCCATCTGTGTTAGGAAGCAAGTACCATGCCTTACTAAAAGATCCCATAAACACATTTTTCTTAAGGTGCAAAGTTTTTACATGCAGCCTGCTGAAATCTCCTCGCTGTTTCTCTGAGACTGAGAGAAAATTATGTTTTGAGGAGAGATTGTAGTGTAGTATAACGTTACATCTGCTGTGACTACGGTTGTGCAACAGTGACTGTATTTCTGTGGCAGACTGCTGCAATCTGATAACAAACCTCTGATTCTTACGGCACCGCTGAGATGGAAACGTCCCGCCTCCCCCCTCCCTCAAGGCTTCTCTGGGAGAATGCCTGCATCAATTTTTCAAAGGTTTGGATGTGCTCTGGTTTACCTGGGTGGAATTTAAAGTTGAGAGAATATCTGTGTGCGTGTTTATATGTATCGTTCAGCAAGCCATATAAGCAGGGAGAAATAATCAGCTGAAAGATAGTGGAGAACAGAACAGACAGAGCTGAACAAAAAGGGATGCTCTTCATATTGAGCTGGGTTTGCTGCTGTCAAAGATCTTCACACATTGCTGCACCAAAAAAGCTTTTAAAGCTCCCTTCAGTCAATGCTGCTATCCCATTCTATTCAATTTTAGGAGAAACTGTATTAAAGATCAGTTATGAGCAATACGATTTTCCTCTGGGCATCCCCATCTATAAAAACTGATTGAATTTGTGTTTCCAGGACCAGCAAAGGGTCTGTACAAGAATCTTATCATCCAATAATTTCTTTCTAATTTTACGAGTTGTTTATGAATAGGGAACTGCATAGGACTGTGCTTCCTCAATAAAAAATTTATTCCTGAATCAACAAAGGATCTTAATAAAGAAGCATGTTTAAATGTTAGGCAGTTTGGAGGTCTACATTTGAAGGGCGCAAAAATAACAATGCGATCATTATCCACATCATAATGAAATCGTTTATCTTCTCTTATCTTGACAAAACACTCTCTCAGAGCACTGTACCATTGACCCAACTTAAAGTCAAGCCAGAATGATGACAGAAAACAAAAGACATCTTTAAAAAGGTAATGGGCACTTTTTACGGCCACTGGGTTGTAAAGCCAGTGAATAAACGAGTAAGTGCATTGGCTGGATTCCTGTGTAAATGTAGCATGATGGGGCTAAAGGCAGACGCCATTCTCCTCTCAGACTGATAAAAGGAGAACACAGAGCTTGTTTGTGCGGGTTCAGGATCGCTGTTTCCACAGCTGGCCTTGAGAGGAAAGGGGCAGGGAAGGAAAAACAGAACGGTGAGCAAATAAAGATGCCACCAGGTACAAAACAGCAGACTCAAGCCAAAAAGAGTGACATCATAGCCTGGCAAACAGTCCTGTGAGCTACAAAAAGTTAAAGTTGGGATTGCGTATTTATTTATGCACATACGTTTCCATTACATTGACTATGATGGTGCTATCACAATTTTAAAATGCATGCACACTGAAGTTCGCAATTTTCGTCTTTGTTTTTTTGTATTCATCATCTGAAAAATTTGGCATGCACAGAAACCTTGCAGACTGAGTCTGATGAGTATTATTGTATCCATTGCGAAAATAAAAAAATCTGCAAAACAATACAAAATGGAGTCTCTATAATGTTAGCGCTATTCACTATGAATGGATGAATGACATTAGCAACAAGCTATTGTTTAGCTAACTTGAGCCCAATACTGTATCTTTCTTGTTTTAAAAAAAGTACCTACTATCTTTTTTTCCAAGTTGTCTTTATATTTTTTTATATTATATCTTAATATTTCACTGTAAACAAGATTTGTTGGTTCAACTTAAATAAGTATGTTACCTGGTTCAAACATGAAAAGTATTAGTAAGTTAAAAAAAAAATGTGTAAAAATAGGCAACTAATATTTTTAAGTTGAAACAACCTGTTCATTTTTACAGTGAGATGTCAGACAGTGATTTTGAAAAGTAGTACATTTAACCAGATCCAAATTTTTTATTACTTTTATGACAAACGTTGCTGAGGCAGTGAAGTGTACATTAGGTCGTATTTATTTGATAACATGCAAAAATCGGTGTGCAAACTGTTTTATTCTGATAACAAAATTATAAATGAGACTTTTCGGTTTGTGAGATAGATGGCGAGTTAATAAAGACATTTTACCTCGTATTCAGAAATTTCTCCCTAGACACTCGACAATGTGATAAGGCTCAGACACCAAAGTCTCCAATTAAAATATTTTAATGTGAACTTAAAACGAGACCTAATTTTTTTAACCTAGGCTAATTTTATACCTCAATGTTTTATACCTGTATGTCGACCATTATATAATTTATATTTAGTTTTTCCCAAAGGAATTTTGGGTGACAGATCTAAGACAAAGTTGGTACTTAGATGAAACATAACCAAGAACTTCATAGGCTATAAAAAGCACAACCTCCCAGCAATAAAAAATTTCTTCTAGGTTTATGTGTCAGTTCAAATGTGTTTTCAGTACGTATGTGGTATTAGAGCAATGACACTCTTTTCTGCTGTGACTGATGGAGTTCTGTGGCTCCTCCATCAGGCCAGCCAAGCGAAGAGACACGGGTGAAGTCATCTCTACATTACCAAGCCCTCTGGGGACCCAGTTTCAGAGAACGGCACGCTTCTCATATTCCGTCCCCTCCTTTCACACACATACGGTATCATGCCACCCCCAACTTTGTGAAAGAAACCGACCATTATATCACGGAGTTGCAACAATCCTCCACTATAACACCTCCCCTAACCCCCTTGGATGCTCACTAACACATTGACACACATTTCGCTGTCTGCGGTACCTTCGTTAAATTTTCACACATTTTCCCATCCGTAACGTGAGGCAGGTGGAACGTACCATTTTCTAAATGGGAGGAGGGTCTCTTTACTGCAAATACATATTTTTCTAAAATACATCAGTATTTACACCCTCCTCAATGTATAAATGAAAACATTTATGCCTATGCATGATTTTGGTTAATAAGCTTTGAGAAACCACACCACGATTCCCAGAAAAGAAATAGATTGACTGTTCCAAAACCCTGCAATGCCTATTCCTGCTGCTTTCGCGGTTATGGGTGTCAGGGGTGATTAAACGCCATGGAAACAAGACCCCGCTGTCAATCATATTCCATGCTGAGCCTACCTCCGATTCAACAGTATCATATCAGTATGCATAGTGTATTGTACAAACAGACGTAAAACACACATATCTGTGTGAGAAGTTTACAACGGCTCTGTATTTTCATTTTGCGTCTTATTCTCAAGCTGTGGCAGGACCACCCACCCGTTCTCATCTAGTATTACAGACTCTAGATTAGCACTTGTGTGTGCGAGTTGCACACGTGCCGCCGAACTGTCGCTGACTCAATTATGTGGCGGCACAAGCCAATAGCTTCAGGGGTGAAACTCTATTTTGAGGTGAAGTGAAGCGTGCATGTGAAGTTGTGTGTGTGTTATCAAGCTATATCTGCTGTCCCCAAACACACAAAGACACACTACCTGACAAACCGTCATGTAAAGTCAACTAACAGTACCACCATCTGCTGTCGTTGCCGTGTGCCTGCCTGTGTGTCTCTCACTTTTCACCACACACACACCGACACACATCACGCTCCATTATGCAGGGAGAAGGGGTGGCGAATTGTTATTTTACTCGAAACCGAGCTGCAAAGTGTTCGTAAATCATTTGACTATAAAACTGTGAGGTGGGTGACATGTTGGAACCGTAAACAACACTGAGCCTAATGTAAAGTAATTAGAAACATGGTAATATTCGGAAACATTGTGATATACAAAAGTGTTTAACTACAACTGACATTCTTCTGCAGATTATTTGTTAAATGTCTTATGGGGACTACTGGGACTACTTTTTTAATTTATTTATTTTTTTTATACTGGTTTATTGAAATAAATCATTCGAGCTCTGTTTAGTCCAGCGGTAAACCATTTTGTTAGCACCGCAAAAGGTCATGGGTTCCAGGGAATACACATACTGATTAAAATGTATGCCTTGTAAATGCACTGTCACTTTGGATAAAAGTGTCGGACAAATGCATAAATGTAAATGAATTAAATAAATGCTGTTAATTAATAGTGAATTAATAAATGAATCTCTCTCTCTGCAAATATGACTATGTGGAGGTGAGGGATGGGGTGGATGAAAGCGGTCAGCTGGTGGGGAAGTACTGCGGGAAGATCGCCCCCTCTCCAGTAGTCTCCTCTGGGAATCAGCTTTTTATCAAGTTTGTGTCCGACTACGAGACCCATGGAGCAGGCTTCTCCATCCGATATGAGGTCTTCAAAACAGGTGAGTAAACCTAAAGTCCCACAACATGGTAAAATCTTTGACATGACCTAACTTAAGATATCAAGGTTATATTTTCACTGAATGTACTTGGATGAAAGCTCAGCTTTTTAACAAGAATAAAAAAGATACAAACATTTACTGTAGGGTTGTATGGTGACCATATATGGGCTGAAGTGACTGAGACACTTCAACCACGTCCTGGTTGTTCTTATTCAGTCCCACTGGGAGAGTTGCCCGAGGAGATGAGATCAGATGATAACATAGACTCATAGACCTTCAGGGTCTCCTGTTCTGGCACTGTCTGGCCTACAGAGACACGCACAGATACACACTCAGGAATCGTCGCTCTTATCTGGAGATGTCACGGCAATAAGCAGAAATTTCCTGTTGTTAAAATCTGTTTCCTGTGTTTGAGGCAGGGATAGAGGCGAAGAGAAAGCTAGAGAGCGAGCGTGTGTAACATGGACAGGTGCAGTAGACATCATGGGTAAATATTGACCCTGGACTGCCACGAATGTGACCTCAGGATGAGATTGATGTTCCAGTGGAGTTTATTTTAATCTTTACTGTTTGTGTGTGCAGCCATTTCTGAAAGAAAAAAAATATTGCTTTTCAGTTGTTTCTCCTAGACTGGAATGACATTAATTGGAAACCAAATGGAGACCTTGGCCAAGGTCTCCTGCTTCTCAGACTTTTTGTTATTCTGACCCAGGGCCATAGTAATCTCACATGTGTCTGCTCTGGGATTTTTAAAAGAAGTCTGCAATTTAAAGTCAGATAATATAAACACAAACATTTCTCATTAAATATTCCAAAACAAAATTATAACAGAATATGAAGAGTTTGGTTCCAAAACGAAATAAATCCATTTTGACTAATTTTGGTAAAAATGTGTTTTCTATACCAAGAAAGTGACAAGATGAAAACAAACTTTCACGTAGCATCCTTAGGTTATAAAAACATAAAAAAATGTAATCCATAATTTGATTTTCAAAGATTTATTATAAAAACGGATAATTTTTCCGCAAAATGCAATAAATCCCTGACAAGTTATCTATTGAATCAATATATAAATGTGCATTCATCTTTGCCATGTTATATTCATTTAGTTGACTAGTAGTATACACTGATTAAAAAAACAAAACATTAATGACATTAATCACAACACTTACTTAGTCATATTAAGAACACTGGCATTGCTGCTGTCATCCTTGGGACGTTGTCGCTGAACTTTTTTGACAGCGATCATCTTAGCGGTAAAATGTTTGGGTTCTACTCGATTTTCGTTGACTTCAAATAAAATAATGGAATGTTTTTTAAAAGATCCCCTGGGGGGTCAATGTGTTAGCATGACAGAAGCTCGATGCTGTCGGGAGAACAAGCAACAGCCAACATTTTTCCTTCTCCTGAGTGCCTCTCGCGTAAATTATTAGATTTTGATGGCTTACGTTTCTTTCCCACCACAGAAAACCACCAAAGGTTTATCAATGCCATCAAAAGTATTATTTTGTTTTTGTTTGTTTGTTGAACACTTAGTACAAAGTAGATGAGGTAAACTAGGATTCTGTGTGTATTCAAAGCGCCGCCATTATTGTTTACAATGCGTGGAATGGTGTGATGTGATTTGTTGAGCAGATTTATTGCATTCTGCAATTAAGAATTTACTTTTTAATACTGACCTGATACAATACTGATGAGTTACTACGGTAACTAATTTTTATTTATTTTTAATGGCATTTATTGCGTTTTGGAACCAAACTCTTCATATTTAAATCATGTCTTGTTTGAACATTTGCAGAAACATTTGAGACAAAGTTGATACTTCACAGAATCAGTTTTACTGAGCAACATCTGAGCAACACATTCTCCTCTGGTTCCCATTCCCCAAACGCATCCCCCCATTCACATACACACACACAGCGACATACACAGATAGGCCTACGCAATTTGGCTCTCATCAATAACATCAATAAAACTCCCGCAGTTTTCCATTATCTCAGTGCTGGTTTTCTTGAACTCATCTTCTTGATGTGTCTTATTGGAAACAAGGCTCCTCGTGAGACAGCGAAGATGTCTGAAACATATCGATGCGCTTTGTAAAGTCTAACGGGCACTCTCATTTAGGGTGGGTGCCCTTGTGCTGGGTGTGTTTCATCATAAAACCATTTTAGTTTATCTGCATGGGTGGGCAGCTACTGTTGATCCTGTGTAAACTAAAAACAATGTACATTCAAAGACTAAGCCATGGGAGTTTGTTATGACTGCGAACTTCAGTACAGTAAGTGCAAAATGTACAGCTATGTTATCAATAAAAAAACACAAGGAAGGAAAGTGCGAATGCAAAGGAAAATGGAGTAAGAGAACAATAGTGGGGTGGTGAATATGTAAGGAATGGGAAAATAATTAGAGAAACTTTATAGAGTCTCGACACCATCTGAACTGTGCGTGCATGCAAGGAAACTAAATTATTATAGTGCAGGTGTGAAGGCAGGTGTTCGGGTATTCAAATGATGGATGATGTAACAATATAACACCATTTAAACTGAAATAATGCAAATTTTGAGATGCTTTGCACTGGTAGACGTAAGCTGAGGACTGGAGGATTAAAGATTTCACTGTTTTGCTTTCGTACTCACACAGCGTGTAGGCTGCATTGCTGGAGGCAGCAATACAGTAGCATATCTAATCAAGGCTATGCAGTGAATTTTGTGTTTTTATGGAGGTCTCAGATCAGTAAGCATTTAAGTATTTAAAACAGCCATCGTCATCATCTTTAGTTGCTTATAAATGTTACTAAAGCAATAACTGTAGCAGTAAAAGCATTCAAACACATTTCAAAGTCAACACAAAAATCAAAGTTAGTCGATTAATCTCTTAATACCCAAAAAGGGTGTTTCCATGTGTAATCATTTATCAGAATGTAATACAAGACTTGCTCCTCCATTGAAATGATGTTCCTTATTTGACATGACCAAGACCAAGACAACCCAGTCCCGATGAGTAAAATCATGTGTTCGTCCAAAAAATCACATTCCTCTTGAATTTATTGTCTCACATGGAAAAACTATTAGTTAGATATTAGAAAAGTGAAATAGGCAGTGAATGTCATTTCATATTGTCTTTAGCCTTGGTAAAATTGCTGTAACACAATGCATTGACTGACTTTGCGCTTTTATAAAACAGCGGCAACAAATTTCAGAGTCAGACCTATCCATTTTATAAGAAATAATGAAACACGGACCTTGGGGTGAGACAGAGAATGATTGTAGAGAAAAGAGTATGTGAAGCGAGAAGAGAGTTTGCAGAAGAAGCATGCACGGAGAACACAAAAGATGAGAAAAATGTGTTCAGAAAAAGTGTGAAGGTGTCAGAGAATCTGAAGAGAGAGACAGAGAGAGAGAGAATGAGGGAGGGCGAGAAATCCTGTGCACTCACTCACACACACATACATACACAGTAAAGATAAGAGATGAGAATCTGCTATCTACAAATGCAATCAAGCCTGACCCAAGCTGGACAGCATGGCTATCTAATGAATATCATTCCTTTGGGGGGTCTTCATACCTCTACGGTTTTGCAGTCACAAGGTTCTTTCTATCAGTTTCTTCTGCAACATCCCTAACAAGGGGCTTTTAGACGATTTTTCGAAACTTGCACATCCTATTCTTACAAGGAGGAGTCTGTAGTTACCGTGTCATCCTGTCTTGCAGTGGCATTCCCTAAATGGCCTTTCATAGAGTGGGAGACATATGCGTTTAGTTAAAGGCTCTGCAATTTTCCAAGCCACATCAAGTGTGGAGGCATGGTGATGCTGGTGTTTCACAAGTGGGATTAAAGAATGTTAAACTCAGAAAGTATATAAGGAGAAGACCAGATAAATACATTTGTAGAAAAATGAATAGGCTAAATGAAAAAGCTTGTTGTTTTTATTTTTTAGACTAGAATGCCCATGCACATTGGCTTCCAAAGTATTGCTGTTAAAGTAATAAGTGGATACAAAATCAAAAAACGAACAAAAATCTGTGTCAGTAGTAGAGTACCAACTTTAATATTAAATATGTAAGGAATAATTGACGACGGGCCGTTGAATTATTAGAAAAATAATGCACTCCCGAGGTGGTTATGCGGCCGCAAAGCAGACCGTTACACCTCGGGTGTGCATTATTTTGCAATAATTCAACGGCCCAGTGTCACTTATTCTGCTTATGCTACGGTTACCACACCTCAAGGTATCAATCACATGATATATTTAAAGGGATTCGTCCGGTTTTTGTACTTAAATCGCGTCTCATCCAACGACTCTTGTTCCAAAACATCATTATAATGCTGGCAATAGAGGCTTGAGTCATTGATAGCATTCTAATGCAGTTATTAATGAAGTTATTAGAAAGAGAACAACAGAGACACAGAGAGAGAAAGAAAGAAAGAGAGAGTGAGCAAGCAAGCAAGAGAGAGAGGGCGAGCGAGGGAGCGAAAGAGAGTGAGAGATTGTGTGAATGAGGCTACCTTTGTGCGTCTCTAAACTGCGCTGTTATTGCCTTGGAAAATCGTCTGTCATGTTGTTTTTGTTAGTCCGTTATTACAGTTAACTATACCAAAGTGATATGGAAATGTTATGTGGAACTACATTCGCTGTGCGTTTCCCAGAAAATAATTGCACACCTCAGAACATTCATCAGCCAATCAGATTCAAGCATTCAATGGACCTGTAGTATAATAAATAATATTAGTAAAATAAACTTTATAAACCAAATTAGCTGCAAATATTTACAAAAAATAATTAATAAATGCATATACCTGCCTTTATTTATGTTTTTTTAAGGCTAAATGTACATTTTGAGGCTAAATTGTTAGAAGTATTTAAAGATACCACAGTTTAAATTTAAATATTAAAAAACACTTTGTTACAACATTTAAAGGGCCAGTGTGTTTTTTTCTCAATTTCGAAACGCATAGAGAAGCGTCGTCACAGGACAAAAATGTCATCGTTTGAGACAACGGTGTGACAAAACGCGCTCTGAACAGTTTATCCGTTTATGGCTACTGTAGAAACATGGCAGCGACATCCATGTAAGAAGACCTGCGGTGTATGTAGATAAAAACGGCTCATTCTAAGGTAATAAAAACAATACAATTCATCATGTAAGGTCTTTATACACAACTGATAATATAGTTATGTATATTATATTGTATTTCTGTCAAGATATCCTTTTAAAAGTCCTACTTTGCACCTTTAACAGACTTATAAAAGTGATTTTCTGGTAAAGAAGCTAAATTTATGATATTGTTGAAGATTTTTTGTTGAATTGACCTCATATTTGGTTGAAATTGACAAATTTTGGAGATTTTGGTATTTTTCAACTCCAAAACAGCTTTATTTGTTCGACTATTACTACTACAAAACTGGATTGGGACATTGCCAACATGGCCGCAAGTGAACTAACCTGCCATTAGGAGACTTTGAGCTACTCATCATCAGTGGTATCTCATGTCAGGCTTGACCATTAATCACAGCCATGTTATCTGAACGTCTTTACGATGGCACCTGTGTCAACACCTAAGAAAAGCGTGGTTTGCTTTGCCCATTTTAGTTGTTTTTAACAAGTTTAGTTGTTTTTTACAACCCAGTGGCATAGGTCACATCTGGCAAAGCAAGCATATCAGTCTACAAGCCTGATTTCTATATACTCCCCAAACTTTACCACAACAGTGTATTAACACACAGGCCTAATGAAATCAAGACACAAGCTGTTTCACTATGTTACATACCCGCTCTCATTCTCACGGGGAGCCATCAGCAGCGTTGGCTGGCTAAATGATGTTTCAGCAACTGTGGATTATGTGCGAGTGTGTGGTTAACCCCACAGCTGTGATTTCAGATTAATGTTTGGTGGAATGTGTGGCCAAATTTTGCTTTTCAAACTCTCATCGCGCCCATTAACCTGTCTCAGTTTAGCCACGGGGGTAAACGCTAAAGAAAAGTGTGCGTGTCTAGATTAATTATTTTCCCTGAAGATATATGGAATATAAACAACAGTGATTAGTTCACTAAACCCAGAACACCTTAAACCACCTTTTATACTGTTTCAGCATTATACCGACTTAGTCGCGTGCCATGGGATCTAATGGTGCTCTCTGTACATTCCCTCATCTTAGCATAGCAACGTTAGCATAAATTTCAACACTATAGGGCAGTTTGGGTTTGGATTATTTCAGGACTAGGCCGTAGTTATATAAGGACATTTAAGTAGTTTATGAACGTACCTTACAAAAAACAATACAGGTGTGCAGACAAAACAATGGCACTAATATATGTTAAGATATTTAATGTTGTTAAATTAAGGCAGCTCAAACATGCATTTCTAGTCTGGGGATAAGTCCCGTTCCAAGAAGCTGGCCCAATGTGCAGTAATATACCCAGAAAACTTTATAGCTGACGAATTCCCAACTGTGTCCATGTTCTTTTGTATTCAAAAGCTTAAATGTACAGTATAACACTTCAGGTGGTTTGTTTTCATTAAGAGTGGACCTGCAAGCAATCTTTTTAACAACCATTGCCTCTGGCCTGTTAAATAAAGTGAGAAAATTCAATAGAGGATGAAAGCTTTAGTCTCTAAAACGATAAGCCCTGTGAATATACATTTGTGCAAAAAGGCCATTAACATAAATCGTACAAAAGCTAATCGTTAATGTCGAAATTAACACTTAGCCTCTATGAATCAACCATGTGTTTCAATACTACTTCACTGTTCTTCCATAAATTCTGGTGTGTAAGTGTAAATGTAGTTCAGAATGACTTGAAAGTATTTGTGGTTGAGAGAGAGAGAGAGAGAGAGAGAGAGAGAGAAAGAGAGAGAGAGAGAGAGAGAGAGAGAGAGAGTTAATGGAAGGATCTGACAAGGCTTTATTTGTTTGGCTTGTGTTTACAAGCTAAAAAGTCCCTCCTGTTTTTCATCACAGTTTTGACTAGTCTTACTCTTGTAAAGGTTTTCTTAACTACTCGTAAATAACTACAGAAAGCACCCAAGTGACAGGGGAATTTGGAATTTGGGGAGGTTTTGAACATTTGCGGTCAGCAACAATAGTGGCATAACTCTGTACTCAAGGAACACATAATCCCAAATACATACACACACAGTACAGATCTTACAGTCACATCACAATAAACAGCAGTTTGGGATTACAGTAAAGAGCAGTGAAGGTACTTTACTTCTGAACCGAGAACTACAACTCTTTTTTTTAGTTCACATTTCATATTGTAATCCTTCATATGTGACCCCATCTGTGAAATCACAGCTAAAGTCATGTTTTTACTACATAAAGTCATTCTATATAATGTAATGGACATTCTTTGAAAATATTACCTTGATATCCTTGATATTTCAACTGAGTAAGGCCATGTCGAAAAGCTGTGAAATCAAACTTTGATGCTCCAACTCTTATAATTAGATTATGAGACTTTAGCCTAGATTGCATGAAATCACATTATTGCAGAAGTATGTTTCAAGCCTCAGAACGTCGTGTTACTGAAAAGATGGCAATAAACATTGTAAGAGATGTTGCAGGGGAAAGGGGAAAAAACGTTTTTCTGCAATTTCTTCTTGCCTGTGGAAAGATATTATCGTTTCTCTCAAAAGATTATCTTTGCTATAAAACTCTGCGTGTCTGTCAGCTAGTGCTATGCCATGCACCGTTATCACACACTGAATGTCTGAGATGAAAGTTTTAGGCTCAATCATCAAATATTCTCTTGAAATCTAAAAACTTTTTTGATAAGTTGGAAAGCTTTTGGAGACTGCGATTGCTGATCATTCATCTAACAGCTTTCAACCTGATAAAGTGTTTCTGAAATTACCTTGTCCGGCTTCTCCCCATGTGAGCCCGCAGATCTCCCAAGTTTCAGTGCATTAGAGTGGAGGCATGTAGTGTTTGGAAAGGCCTGATTCTTATTCATAAAGGGTATTAAAGGTATTAGAGCCTTTTTGGACATTTTAAAGCTGCATGTCCTGCTGTTTATAAAACAACCAAGAATTGCACTAAATGTCAACTCACTTTAAACTCAAATTCCCATGTTGGTCATATAATTTGGTGCAGGAGAGAAATAAGTAAAAAATGAAGAAAGAGGAACATGAACCAATATGAGGCCGTAATTTCTGCACCTAACACGATTCCCAAATAATTACATTACGTTGGTGTCAGATTTGATTTTTTTTTGTTTTGTTTTAATCTAATATTGGTTTCAGCCATGTTGACATCATTATGTGTCATGTAATCTCTTGACTGGTTCATGATCTTTAAACTTTTGCACCCACTGTAATAACCATGATGGGATTCCGCCCATTAGGCACTGTAATGTAATGTAATGTTGACATTTCAGTGTTGATGATCCAGAGGTGATCCAATGCGCATTACTCTGTAACAAGAGTGTATTTACACTAAGATCTTTGAGTCTATTCATCACACAACAGATTTAGTGGGGCGGCCATCATGTAAGTGTAAAGCAGTGATGTATGTGTGAACTTTAACAACACACTACATCAACAGAAAGCCAGTCCACCTGGGACTTCTTGGTAAATGTTGTGACTTGCTGATGTAAAAGTGTGCACACTATTTGTAGAGAGTGTCACTAAAAACCTTATCTTGTTTAATTGTGTTATTCTTAGCACTTACCATACATCACAGAGAGTGCGTATGAAACATTTAATAGTAGAAATGCATATGTGTTTTTAAGTTTATTTTTCGTATACTGTAGATGATCAATCTTGATCCCTATTCCACACATACAAGAGGCAGCAGATCTCATCTCAGGCCGGGTGGGCCTTCGCCACGGCCCATAAACTATACATTCATCAAGCACACAAACAAAGACCACCGTGTTTTTCATTCATTGTTTGTTTATCCCCTTTGTCCGCCTTTCTCAGTAAAAAATCCCAAAACAAAAAAGCTCACTTTCTCCTTCCTCCCCATTTCAGGTCCGGAATGTTCCAGGAACTTCACCTCCAACAATGGAGTCATCAAGTCTCCTGGTTTTCCGGAGAAGTACCCCAACAACCTGGACTGCACCTTCATGATCTTCGCCCCCAAGATGTCGGAAATCGTTCTGGAGTTCGAGAGCTTTGAGCTAGAGCCGGACACGCAGCCGCCCGCCGGAGTGTTTTGCCGCTACGATCGCCTAGAGATTTGGGACGGATTCCCCGGAGGTGAGTCATCGGAGAACCAAACAGGAAAATCAATGTATGAAACAAAGGACCAGATGATGTTTGAGCACTCCATTTTAAATAATTACAGTTCAAAGACACAGAAACAATAAAGTTTGATGATTCACAACAGAAACGGGGATATACAAATAATAACATTTCTGAAGAATAACAGTTCCCAGGGCATTGCTGTGTTGTAATGTTGCTTTGTGATTGTTGTGGTCATTGTTAGGTAGTTACCTACTGGCCCAAGTCAAAACATCTCACACCTTAGTCTTTATTATAGACTACAGTAGCTAGATATAGCTTGTGTCCCGCTATCAATGTTTTATCATTTCGCAAGTAATGACACACTTCTCAACAAGCAGCATGTTATATGGTATCTTTCATTTCATTAAAACTTAAAAAAAAACTTGCAAGCACCAATACTTACAAAAACTACCACTAACAAACCTAAGACACTGGTCAAAACAGAAGTCAATGGGTGAGTCTTGTGAAATTGGCCTTTAACATACTAGCCAGTCACTGTTTTTGAACAACAACGTAGTATGATTGATCTCTAGGGGAGAATAGGCGCCTTGCCCCAAAACTGATATTGGTTTCATAAGCAAAACAAACATTCCTAAGTATGGACAAAAGTCTTATTTAGACTCACACAAATACTCTTATCACATATGCACATGTGATTTTGCTGTAGAAGAACAAGGAATCTTTTTAAAGGTTTTGTTTTTTTAAAGCATGTTGCCAGAAGCTTCCTATCCTCCAAATAGTTGTAGTTTAATATTACCCAGTTAATAGTTTTTCTTTTCCATGTTTGTTTTCTGGACACAACACTGCGGTTTTTCCCTGTACAAGTGGGGGACTCTGGAATGCAGACTGTTGTCATAACTACACCCAAAATATTCTTCAAGATAATTACTTTTTTGTGCGTTCATGTGTGTATTTGGACTGCAGAAACAAATTCAACAGCCCAACAGGCAGATTCCTGCTCAAAACGGGAAGGAAGTCTGCGAGGAGCAGAGGTCTCATTCTGTTTCCACTTTATTATCGACTTTTCTGTGTCTCGCTAGAGTAGAGAAGACAAGAAAAATAATCATTTACTTTAAGTGTTATGATGTTGCAAACTTTGTAGATCACTTCAAATGGAGATATGGAAGGAAGTCTTCATAACTGAGTGAAGTGTTTATTATGGGCAGGTCCAGATGAACTTCATTTTCCGTGCAGATTTTGAGGGTGTGGCGTTCTTCGGTAAAACAGATTGAAACACGATGAACTATGTGAAACTGTACTGAGAGTGCGATGCTTTGTAAATGGCAGGAGTTCCTGCAAAGTTCTGCAAGGGCAGATTCTGTCTGACCCTGAGGAAAAACACAGACACTGGGCCAGAGTTTGTTTGCTTTGTCAGAGACTCTGAAGCCATCTGTTAAGAAATCTGCAATAAAAAACTCACTACCGCCAATCTTGCACGGATCCAGAGAAAGGGCTGAGAGGCTGGCACCAAACAAGGCTTTGAAGGAGCGGCCTTGGTGCTCAAGGGCCTTGATGTTACTTGTCTCTACAGTTCAGACACAAGCTGCATTACCTGTGGAGCCACACCAATCAATAGTGCATTAGTGTGGAAAGGCTGCGAGGCATGAGACAGAGGCTTCTATGACTTCAATCCACTGCCAAAAACCCCCCAGCCCACCCTTCCATCACCCGCTGGCCGCCCACTTCTCCGACATGCAGGATGGCTTCATGGAGAGGCTTTTTAAAATTTCATAGCCTTGTTGAGTCATGCAGATAATCCGAATGGTTAACCGCACCCAGAACCTTCTCAATACACAAGCACACATACATTTATATACTTTTGAATGAATCTGGAGATTAATAACGTTAATATAAGACAGCAGATCTTAACCATTTATACACAAACAGGCAGTTATGTTTCTTCTCTTTTGGACTGTAATGGATGCCAGTGACTCTTTATGAGGATCCAATCACATTGCTCATCTTCAGAGACCTTGGGAGCAAATTCTCATTCTTCATAATTATTTTATTTATGTTGCCCACTCTCAATCCTTTTCAATATCTTTCTTTACTCCCCCTCTTGACTCATTCTTATAGGACTATTTTCGAATAAAAGTCTATTATCATTTACTTGCCCTTGTGTTTTCCAAATTGAAAAAGAAGGCGTTCAATGTTAGTTACTCATCAGTTACCATTCAAGGCAACTTGTGATTGGTTGTCCGGTCTCACACTCCATTGTTTCACACTGTATACCTTTGGCACTGCAATTTGCCATTAACCTTAGTGTTTCAAAGACGTTTTGCTGTGTAAAAGTGGACACCATCCTTTTAGAATCGTGTGAAAGGGTTAAACTTGGCCCTAACCTGGGGTTAAAAAAGACATTAACCCAAGGATATGCGAAGTGTGAAAAGAGCCTTTTTCTTTGTATTTCTCAACACAGCTTCTATACATTTACTTTTCTCGGCTGAATATATGGCATACATCTCCCTTTACTGCATCGGTTATGTTCAGTTCCTTCTTTATTGTTCCTTCTAACTCCTACACTTTTTTTCTTTTAAAGTGGCTTTTAGGAAGTCACATCAGAGTGGCCCTGGAATGAACAATAAGTGCTGGAATTTATGACCGCCACAGAAAACAGTAGCCCAAGGTCACAGAGACAAACAGTCACTGCCTGTTTCATTTCCATTAATAACGAGGTGTAGGAAATATGTTCTGGTCTTTTAGCAAAGTTATACAAGGTCGATCGTCAATATTCTTTAAAAGCTGAAGTTCATATTCAATCAATTACAGAATGATTTAAAATCATTACAAAAGTATGTCTGTGTATCACATCTCTCTTTGCTTTTTCTCTTTCTACAGTTGGTCCATATGTTGGCAGATATTGTGGTCAGAATACCCCTGGTCGCATTATTTCCTACACTGGAATCTTGGCTTTGACAATCAACACAGATAGCGCTATTGCTAAAGAGGGATTCTCCGCTAACTTCACTGTATTGGAAAGGACAGTCCCAGATGGTAAGTCATTACTGCAATGGTTATTGTGTACTAAGCTTTAGGTGACTTTTAGATGGTCTACTAGGTCAAGACCCATTCAAGAATCCAGCATGGACCAGTTACAAATCATGCAGAACTATCAATCACATAGCTTTTTTACTGGATAAAGAGTGACATATTAAATTCAGTTTAGATTAATAATTTTGACCTTATTCTTTAAATCTATTCCCCATTAATGCTACGAATTACGTTATATTTCAGCTTACAGAACAAGGTGTGTACAACCTTCATGCCGGCTCACGCTCAAGAATATTTTTAGTGTGTTCTCAGCAGGGGCTTTGCCGAGCAGTCGCAGTCTATCAATTATTTATCGCCTCCATAAATTTACATTCAGTGGCCACTTCTCTCACAGCACAACATGTTTACCACTATATTGTTCTCTGCAGGAAAGGAAGGAGATCAGATATTGGCAATAAGTCTTTATGCTTAGGATTTTTTCAAGTATGACTCCGAGAACAGCCACAGATTTATGGTCTTGACCGAACATTGACGGATGCCAGATGTTAACAGACTCAAGATCTGGTTGTTTTCAGTCATTGTTCTGAAGAACAAAAGGGTGGAGAGCGAACAGATGACTTAATAGAGAGACCGGGAGATAAAACAGAGCAGGGGAGAATGAATGATCAGGTGGACGGCGTGTTAAGATGTAGTGGAGCTACAAGATTAAAGGATTAAAAAGAAAGATACACATGAGAAATAATTAAAGACACAATGCTAAGTGTTGTAACGATATGGTATGCTGGCAGAAACTGTGGTTATCATGTTAAATTTGGTTATCAAAATTAGCTAGTTTTTTTTAGTTTATCACGACCTCTCTCACGTGACAATTTCTGTACAGTTTCATAGCATCACTCGACGCTCTCCGCTGAGCCTCATTTAAGTTGCATTCAAGCTTATATGCGGACGTGCGCGTCGCGAATGTGCCTCCACAAACTGCAAGTCTGGAAAATAACTGTTATGGTGTTCCTGGTTCTCAACCTGTGGATGTTTTTATCGCTAAAAGAAAGTTTGGGAACTTACAGCAAAGCACAGGTGACAACAGGTTTACTCGAGATGACGCAAGCTAGCACGAAAGTAAAGCTAATCTTTTTACACTAAAGTGATGACGCTGGTAGTGACGATTCTCTCAGACCAGTCAGTGATCTACAGTGTTTTTCGCGTCACATTTTGGTATCAGCTCAGGTCGCTTGGAACCCCAACTGAGGTGGTACTAAAAACGTATCGGGTATTACGTACTGTACCCAGTGGAAAAGCCCCCAAAAGTAAGCTGACCCGACTCAAACCTTTGGGTACTATGTGATGGAAAAACACCATAAGTCACCTTTATAACGTAAAGGACATTTTGTGAAAACAAGTTAATATTGACATTCTTGGATAATTTTTATTTGATGCAATGGATTCTGGGATATCTGCATAGGATACGTGCAATGCTGCACTGAGTTTTTTTCATGATTAAAAATCTTAATATTGAGTACTGGAAACCTCCATTTAATGCCCTAAAATGTCTAAGTAGGGATATATCTGAGGTTTAAAACAGATCTAAAGTCCTAGTATAAATAAACAGTGACTATTGTCTCTACAAAACAGATGCATTCTCCATCTGGTACATGTGTTTAAGCCTGCATATTTGGCCCATGCCGTTTGTGTATGCGTATCTGACCCACATGCTCTACACCTTTCTCTGTAAATATTAGTGAACGTGAGCTCACCCTGTTTTCCATGCATGTCTTTTCTTTACAAAGCTACAGTTGTGTTTGCGTGTCCGCGTTTGTTTGGTACCTGTGACCTCTCGTAAATAAATTACAACGTCTTCTGCTTCAGTCTCAAAAAGTCCCCATCCTGCGGTGTCTCGGGGCCCTAAATTTTGTGCCGAAGCATCTGGATGAAGACCCTCAGGGGTCAGAGCGTGAACTCTGCTTGTCTCAGACACACGGCCAGCATGCCTCAGGACCACTGCCTCATAACATCACAAAACAATCAGGAGTAGGTCCATCCTGGGTGGCAAGGCATGCGGGGTGACATACGCCCCTTGTTTCTCACCTCTAAAAACACAGACACTCTGTGGGCGTCTCTGACTTTCCATTTCTCAAATGTCGACCCTGGAAAAAAATGCCGTTTCAACTGCCCAAAGGAAATCTTCCAAAGGCATTTGTTTTATGTACCTCATGACTCTTGATGCTGGACTTAAGAGCTTAACCTGAATGTTTTATGAATAAAGCTTTACTGTACCTCTTAATGTGGTACACTTCCCACAGTGCTTCCATTAAATTGTTCTTTTCCTGTAAGAAGTGAGACGGAAAGAGGAGTATGTATGTGTTATTCTGGTGCCAAGATATGGAAACTCATGGCACTTTGTTGCTAAGTGGCCTATTTCCAAGAGGAAGGCCTTAGTTGGGGTTATGATCTGATGTATTCTAAATTTAGATCATAAAATGACATTTTAATGGGGCATTTTTTTCTCTTTCTCTCTCTCTCTCTCTCTCAGACTTTGACTGCACTGAGCCCCTAGGCATGGAAACCGGTGAAATCCATTCGGACCAGATTGCGGCTTCGTCCCAGTACAATCCAAGCTGGTCTCCGGAACGTTCTAGACTCAACAACCCAGAGAATGGTTGGACCCCCGCTGAGGACACGAACAAGGAATGGATTCAGGTACTGCAAGATTGACGCGCTCTGGCACACATATAGATCTATCATTAATGAGTAATGGAAGAGGGATTCGTCCTTCACAGAGAAAAAGCACAGCTGCAGTAATTTTTGAAGAACAGAGAAGCAGCAAACCCGCAGACGAAACGTTTAAAACTTTAAAACTCTCCACACTTTTGAGTTCTGAGTTTGAAACTTTCTTCAACTAGAGTCCAAGTTAAACTTGATCCAGCAGTTTCGTTCTTGCTACTGGCCTGTCGTCTTCTATCAAAGGCCAGCAGCCACAACTGTTGAATTTTTTGCCTTTGTGGCTAGCCATGAAATCAGCAAAACCGGTTCACTCCGGTCTAATGGATTGTTCTGCCATTATTTACTCCCCTTCATGTCGTTCCCAATTTGGATGATTTGGAATCCAAACAGAAATGGCAGAATATTAATGCTTCTCTTTTGCATACAATAAAAGTAAACAGGCACGTATAAAAAAGCAACTTTTTATATTTGCGTGAACCATTCTGCACATTCTTCTCCACACATCATTTGTGCACGTCTATTTCGGTCCACAGATCTGTGAGAAAGTCTGGCTAGCAGTCATTGTGTTGATTACACGAACATTGCAGCACCTCAACAGGCCGTTTATGCATGTCAGGGGTTTGTCTGTGACCCAAACCCCAGGGGCACCCTTAGAACCCAGACTTGTTTTATCATCTTTGCCTGACTGGAAAGTTTGGACCAAACCGTCCCCTCAGGAGGCTAATAACAGACATGACCCACATCCAAGTATTTGCTAGGGGAGGTCTGTTAAGCAGATTTTCTGTATTGCTATGAAAATATTGTCACAGTGTCTCTGTGTTCTAATTCAGGGCATAATTAAATTAGCGAAAGGCTCCTCCCACCACCAACAACCCCCCAAAAAACATGATGTTTAACAGTTTGTTTCACTGTGGAGGTAGGCATGCACTTTATAAACACTTTATGCCACATTTCTTTATTTGGAAGAGCCTTGATTTTAACTAGATAAGCATTTTGAGTCTAGTCTTTTAATCTAGTCTATATCTTTAAATAATAGTGTCTTTCTTGCAACAGATTTGTTTAGATGGGCTTATTAAGATTATAGATCACTAGTTTTTGTCAATGAGGTATCGATTGAGATTGTTGTTTAGTACAATGAACCATACAATGATTGGTCTCTGCTCATTTTGCACATCATCACTTCAAATGAAAGACCATAGTCTAATGACAAATTTATTATATGCTAACCATTTCAGCTCATATCAAACCCCAAAGGAATCATCAGTAGTGAAACATTCTGCATCTGTTTGCATCAGATGAGTTTTTTTTTACTGGAGGCCTGAAGAGAAACAGAGTAATATTTCACTTCTAGCACCCAAACCAATCGGTTCCACATCATTTCACACTTGCCACTTCATTTTTTATTCAGGATAATTAAGTAGACTTTGCAAATGTTCACCCTCTTGGCTTACTGAACTTGTTTAGTCATTTTATATTAATGAAACTCTAAATGACTTGCCTCCCACCATGCAGTATTGAGGAGAAGAGAGCACAATTTCGCAACCGCTTTGAATTCTCTAAAGAGTATTGATTAGAGGAAGGGTACTTTTAGTTGGCAAAATTTCAGCAAATCAAACGTATTCTGTTTCAGCCCTCCTGGGCCATGCCCTCATGAATCCCTTTCCGCCAATCAGATGTCAAAGTTGAACCTCGCACATCTGTTTCCAAGGGAACAAAGGCGGATCCCTACCGAGGATGAATGATTTATAATTTGGAGACGTCCTGCTCTCTTTTTCTCCCTCTCTCTCGCGTGCCCAGCACTTGTGGAGGAGTTTAATTATAACAAGCGTTATTAAAAGAGTGGAATTCTTCATTTTGCTTTCATTAAGCAACACGAGCCTCCACAATGGTCTTTCTCCATCTAATGGCACAGTCCACTTGGCACGCACGTCTTGGCACTCGGTCCTGCGTCCTCCAACGCATATTATCAGTTCATTATTTATTACATTTACACTCTCATGTCATTTACAGCAGACACTTATATTATTCATGAAAGGTTTTCCCTGTTAAATATCACTGTTTCTTGTAGAAGGTTGTAGTTTTTGTAGTGGCTGTAGCTCAGTTAGTGGAGCAAAGACCGGGTTCGATTTCCAGTAAACACGTGTATAGCATAAATTGAAAATGTATATAAGAAGTTCGCTTGACCTGATTTTGCCAAGTGAGAGATGTCCCCAGGGGAAAATATTGTGTTAACCCAAGGGCAACATTTTTGTAAATAAAACCTAAACCCACCCCAAACCCCAACCCTGGTATAGAAGCAGCTAATCATGGTTGTAAGCTTAAACTTGAAAACTTATTAAACTTGTAAACTTATTTCTGAAGTCAACATAATGTTGGACATTAACCACTTGGCAAAATCAGGAAAGCCTAAAAGTTCAGATGCAAAACCCTCTAAGTGTGTCTAACATTTTGCTTGTAAATAAGCATTTTTTATCAGGCGGTTTAGTAGTGAAGGTTATAAGTAAATAATTAAAATGCTGTATTTTCAAAAATGTCACTTTAGTCATTTTGTTGGTATTTAACAAATCTGACTGTTTTTCACTGCAAAACCCTCTAAGTGCATGCAAGCTTGTAAAATTGGAGAAACTTAACCACATACTAGGGGGCGCTGTGATCCATGTGGCTGAATGTGATCCACGGTCGTTTTGCGAAGTGTCATTCATACAATAAATTTTTCGTGCACTTAGAGGACTTTGCTGTGAAATTGTCGTTTAGCGAATTCTGCCAACGGAGTGGTATTTCTGAATGGCTAAATGTTGGGATTAAGCGGATTTGAAGCGAAGGTATTTAATGAACATCTAGTACATGCCGAGAGCATCTGGATAATATCACATTTTTGACAGAGGTGGCGTTTAGCAACTTTTGCATCTGTGCTCCTCATATCATGTAATGCACTGTAAGTCGCTTTGTATAAAAGCATCTGCAAAATGCATAAATGTAAAAGTCAGTGTAGGTTTTTCACCCAGAAGGTGTAAAAAAGACAGCATATGTCATGCATCCTAATCCTTCTAAAAATTAAAATCAGGCACTAATGCTCCCAGCTTGGCACTTCTCATAATTAATCTGAGGTCAGGAAATCTTAAGCTGAGCTAATAAGCTGCAATGTCTACTGTAGTATGCCTCTCTTTGTCTATTTGTACCATGCTGGCTTCCTTCAGGGGCTATTTAAACATATGATGGAAGAAAGTGAGCTTCTGCCCATGAAGACTTCCAGTATACTGTGTTTATGGATATGGCCTGGTTTCAATCGGAAGACCATTGTTAAAGCGTGACGCTAGGGGATATTTCCATCTGTACAACAGATTTTGAATCTAACATATGCAGACTTCCGATTTATAGAAACCGTAACCAATGCTGTGAGGGATCTTATGGAAGACTCATTTTCTGTCCCATGGAGAGCCTGGCGTAAAAAAGAAGGGATATTTCAATGTTAACGCAACATACTGCAAGTGATGCAATAAATGCGAGCTCATCCACTCGAACACCAGCCGATGATCAGAGAGCTTTTATGAATTATGCAATATGATCTAAGAAATAGTCAACCGTCAATACTTAAAAAAAGTTTCTCCTGTCTAGCAGGTTCAATAGGTTCAATAGGAGTCGCTCATTACAGATCATGTTTTGTTTCATTAATCGCAGCCTAACAATCATTCTTGTCCACTGGTCTACCAAAACACGTCAACCATTTGCATTTATGCATTAGTGCTTTGAATACACAGCGGTTCATTTAGGCACCTGCTGCATACGTCTATCCTGCTGTTCAGCTAAATGGTTTGATCAGGGGTTGATTCACATAGACGTGAGTGCCTGACTTCTTTAGCGTGGCAGGAGATGATGTTTGCCTTTATCTTGTTCATTAAAGAACCTCTGACAAGAGGCCAGAGCGTCCAGAACAATAAGGTCGATGTTTATAAATCCACGACTATGGAGTGCCAGCCAGGTTTTGTGTCAGCCAGTTTAACATAAAAGCCATCAACTTGATTGATGGAGGTGAAACGGGAATGTGCAAGGTCTGTAGATGAAAACAATGATTGAGCCACCACCCCACCCTTTTATTTTTACCCGCCGTGCCAATGCCTTCAGACGCCGACCTATTTCACTACAAAAACAGGTCAGAGTTCCATTGCCATCAAGCAGGCACTAATTACAGACTTCCTCTGAGAAAACATTTCTCTCAGGCACTTTAGACACATTTGGTTTTATCTATGAAGGTTGAATGGAAAGGGGAAATAGCCAGAACGTGAAAACTTGGGAGTGAAATGTCGCTCCCTGTAACAGAGCGCTTTCCTGTTTTCTTTCGCATGTCATCTCCATGTGTTTTCTATTAGCGATGGTCATCTAGACGCTGCCACGTCCCCTCTCCATTGTTTTACTTCATTTTTCTTCAATTAAGAAATAAGGCGTTGCTATTTTGAGAATACGCTGTTCTCCTGCCAGCTGATGAGTAATTAGACAGTGGGAATGTAATTAACATGAGAGTCTCTACTGACAAAGCCTGCAGAGCTGGTGTCAAGCTAGGCCACCCTGCCAGCAGCGCACCTGCGATAGGTACATTCTTGCATTGATGTAAACCATCTTCACTGCCTAAGTTACTAGACACAATCTAATGGCAGTTTTTACTATTTTACAAGGTAGCTAATTTGCAAGAATTCCTACGATCTCATATGTTTAAATACGATCTGTTTTTGAACTTTGGGCTTCATTATTGCTTTCCAGTAGCGGCTCGTGACTGCTTTTCCGAAGGGGGGAAATTTAAAATATGTGTTTGGAGTGTCATGTGTGTTGCTCGTGTTTTTAAAATATGTGTTTGTTGCGTCATGTGAACCATGCGCGTGATGTGTTTCGTCAAAATAAGTGCTGCTGCACATGCATCAAAACCGTTTATGATAAAAGAGACGCTCACGTGCACAAAATACACGCAAGACACTCCCTTAACAGTAAACTCTGATAATGCATTAGATTATGCGAGTATCTGGCGTCTCTTTTATCATAAACCCTTTAGACGCATCTGCAGCAGGCACTTATTTTGACAAGACACGTGATGCACATAGGATCTCTCGACACGATGAACACATATTTTGAAATTAGGAACCACGCACATGACGGGCTACATACATTTTTGATTAACTTTGAATCGTGCGCCCTCGAAAAAAACCGGCCGTCACTGTTGCTTTCTTTCTAAATATGTTAGGATTTTGTACGCTTTTCCCTGTATGAATTTTAACAGACACCTTGTAAAATACAAATTCCTTTGAGATCAAGCGGATTATTAATACATTTTTAAATGTATTTAAGTTATGTTGTTTGATATTAAGAAGACCACTGACATACATTACATTTATACATTTGGTAGATTCCTTCATCTAAACGACTTTTGTCAATGTATGTTTGTCAAATTTTACTTGTAGATCAAACTATTGACCTTTGCACTGCTAACGCAATGCTTTAAAGTGCCAATTGAGCTAAATTAATGTAAATTTTGTTTTAATGGCAAATGGGAAAATCATATTAAAGTCGTGCGAGGGCGGGGCCGGGAAAAGATCGCAGGGAATAGCAAATAGCAACACGACCCAACTTCCAACGATCCAATCAATCCTCGAAGGACAAATTCAAGTCCCACCCTCCTTTTTTTCCATGTCATAAGCCCTTTTACTTGGATATACGTCACGACTGGGAAAATAATACTTTTTACGTTTCATTTAAAGACGTTTTATTTTTGCCCCCACTTAACTTTTCTTTATGAAAAAAAAACTGAAGCCAAAACGTTATTTACTAATTTTAAACTCTATTTATGTTTTTATAATCGTTCTGAATTTTATCTCTAACAAAATTCCTTCACAAAAATGCAATTATTTCAGCTTTTTGCTAAAAAATATATTTTTAAAGACACATACCCATATTTAAGAGTTTATAGTTTATTATTATTTGTTTGAAAGCAAAGAGTCTGTTTTTTCATTTGATATATTTGTATGTTTATATATTTTTAGAAGAAAATTGTCCTGGAAGGCATTTTGTGAAACTTTTGTGAAAATTACAAACAATGTTGCCGGGCAACTTTTCAAAAAATGGCTGGCGGCGAATGAGTTAATAAGTGGTTTGAGTTTCTCTCTCTGACGAAAAAAAGAAAATGATCAACACTCAACCCCAATGTTTTTAAAATAATAATAATAATAAAAATCACTAGAAGTGCTAAAAATATCACAGGCCAAAATTCCGGCAGGTAAATTGGGTGATGAATGGGAAGTCTTGGAGGAGCCTATAGATCTCTCAGCTGGCAGTAATGCAATTTTCATGAAAATGTGAATTAATTATACCTGTAGTTAATGGAATTTTAGAGAAGCTTTCAGAGCAGCCAGGTGTCGTGAGATGGACTGGTGGGAGGAAGCCGCGGTTTGATGGATGAAGTAGAACTTTGCCCCGTGAAACCTGCCGGCCCACATTTGTGTTTGCTTTGACTGGGCCGTCGCGCATCTGTCTGCTCAATGTCTTAGTTCCTCTCGGCTAACCCGCAACAGATGGCGCCTACAGTAGATACCCAAGAGTAGGCGTGCTTTTAATGATTGACCAATTTGTGGGTTTTTGTTGTCTGTCTTTAAAAAATAAAAGATGAAATAAGAAAGTCGACAGATTGCAAAGAAAAATCTAGTCACATGAGGGACACTCGGGAAATGTAGAAATGAAGAACCGGAACTTACAATGGCTTTTTGGGGAAAATGAACATTAGCATGAACACCATTTTTTTCTATATTTCAATTATTTTTCTTTTAATCCAAACTTGATCCATGAAAGAGCAACCTCTGAGCAATAAACTCAGTTTCCAACACAGTTATCTTCCCATTGTTAAAACAGCCATCAGTTTCCATTATAAGCCCATTCTAAGATAAACAGTACTGTAAGGTTTAGGAAATCACCATATATGCTTGACGCTTGTTTTTTTTACATAATTAGCATGAGAAGCGTCAGTGAGTGTTTGACAGATTAGATTTATTCTCTTCTATGCAGGCCCAAGGCAAAGCATGAATTGTTTCTTCCAACACACACACCGGCTGTAATGTAATAACAACACACACTCTTTCTAAATTGAATTAGCTCTAAAATATCTAAGCTGAGGTCCATATTTCACAGATGGACTGTGAGGAAAACACGTACCAGAACTTTCCCATGACAGAGTTATAAAACTTTAAAACCCTATGCTTGGATTATTAACATAATTATCAATGTGTTTTATATGATTTCATTTACCAGAATTAGATATGCGTGATGTCATTGGAGGGGGTGTTGATGTATTTGTCTTTCGAGTGGCATGAGTCCAGATTCTCCCTCTCTTACATAACCCCAGACATCAAAAATAGGTATAAATAAGGAACCGAGTAAAAAAGAAACGCGCACAGTTTGCAGAGTCAGCGTGGTTTAAGAACACTTTGTTCTCAAGGGATGCATAGATTCCCGTTTTGACTTTCTCATGGCTGCTTTCAAGGCTGGACTGATTGTTTTAAACCTGCAAAGTCACACCAGTGACTTATATTGTACGACTACTCAGTCTTAAGTTGGCCTGTTCTTTCTCAAATGCCTAATGTGGTTTGTAAAAATGATAGAATACCTCATTGTTTTTGTTCGGGTGGTCATAATATTTCAGATGAAATACCCACAGTCTGGTTAAACTGACTCATTTCCTTATAAGGAAGTGTGATACGGTTTTGGAAAGAGCTTTTTTTCTTGCGGCAAGAATATGGAGTCTGTCAGTCAGGGAGTTCCCATGAGGAACGGGGGCTTTCCCTTAATCTCTTGTTTTCACTGTATCCATTTAGCCTAATACCTACTGGATTGATTTTAAAGTTAAAGGAGCAACACTTTGTATTTATTGTACACGTCTTGTTCATACAATAAATCTCACAAAATATGTAAATTTTCCAAGCTCACTTGCCCTATTTTCCTCTTTCTCTGTTTGAAGCAGAAAGTCATTAATAACTCATGAGGCACTCATTTGTCCTGATCTGTGATCAGCTGATGTGAGTGAAACTGATCCAGTCTGTCTCTTCTTTAGCCAGGTTTTATGATCTCAGATGTTTGGCTGCTCTGCAGCTCTCATCTTTTGCCATGTATATTTTAGCATGTCCAGAGAATCAGTGCTAAGACTCGATCTGACGACCTCATTTTTTAATATTGGTAATATTGGACGGTGAATTATCCTGCAGATGGTGCACAGTTAGGAAACTAACTTCTCATCTCATATAATAGGTTTGTTCTGCTCTTCTTTATTAACCAATGGTAGTTAGTGGTGATTTAATGTACGGCTGCAACAATTAATTGCGTGTCCCATTAAAAATGCTTCTGAAATCGATTCAGAATCGATTCGGTGTTTCATGCACAGCTTGTGCCTGTACAACGGCATTTTGGTCAGTAGGAAGTCCTTATCAACCTAAAATCATTATAAGTCAGAGTCGTTTATAACGTGCATTTAAGAAGGAACACTCGTTAAACAAACTCTCATTAAAAATATTCTTTATTATCATGAAAATACCAAAAAAAATTTGAAGAACAGCTATATGGGCCATGTCCCTAGTGGTGCACTTCATGTGGACTTTCGGTCTCGTGGACTTAAATTGCGCATGCTTGCTTAGTCTATGAGTCTGTAGGGTGTCCCATCTGTCATTTTTACACTTTAAAGTGTGCTCATCAGCGCCCCCTTTTCCCCGTTGATGCGGTCTCTGAGGAAGCCCGCACTGCAGCAGGCTTCGTGCATTTTACCAACCCAGAAGTCCTTGCAAAAGAGCAATCAGACCAATCCGACGGAAGGGAGGAGTTCGGACAACTTCCCTTCCTATTTCCAGCGTGACGCTCGAGTCTGTCCCAAAATACAACTCCGGTGCACCCACATAGAATCGCATCAAGGTTCCCTTAAGTTTGGACCCTATGATGTCATCAAAGTGTGGACTCTGAGGAGGACCACAGGTCCGGAGTGTGCCATTTGGGACAGGGCCATAAAGATTCCTATAGATATTTCCTGGAATAGCATTTGTAATGCTACTTCTTTTGTGGCACAAAGGGAGTTTCTGCACGAGAGCGCCCTCTGGCTTTGGGATGTGCCGGGATTTCACCGTAATTCATTAAAATTCATTCATTGAGAAAACGCACATTTGCACAATTAATCGTTGCAGCCCTAATTTAATGCATTATCTTTATCTTCATGATCTTTTACCTTTTTAGTAACCCCACGCTGTAGGGGAACACTGTTGGCATTTCAGCACTAACCCTGCAACTCAGTCTGGCCCTCTGCAATTGTTTATTTGCGTCTGTTCATCTGTTTCTAACTCACTTTTATTACTCTTTTCTTTCTTGGAGTCATTTCTTCCCATGCTGCTAATATTCTGCTGTATTTAATTGTTGACTCTTGTGTTTAATATAAGAGGCTGGAAAGAAAATGTGCACATGCCAAATCAGCAACATTCAAGTCTTTAGTCTATGTCCAGGGAATGAATAATGTGAGATAGGCGAAAACAAAGAAGGTACTGTACAGCACGTCATGATGATAATAGGGTCGCCAACAGGCCAACTATAAACTGCTATAAACTAGGAATTAAAAAGGGCATGAGAAGTGTTTGAGATCTCTTGAATCTGTAGATGAGATATAGGCTACTTTATTATATTTTTATGTCATTAAAATGAGAAGCTGGAGTTGATTTCTATTTAATCTCATTAGGGTGAAGTATTAAAAAAGATTTATCATTGTTATTTCCTATAAACACTTTTAAACACTAACATGAATCACTGACAATCTTAGATTTAACCTAACTAGCCATTCTGTTCACATACACATTGTGTTCTCTTCCAGTAACCCCTTACCATTCTCTCACAAGCCTCACGGGAATGACATCACAACTCATGATTTTTTTATGAGGCATTCATTTTTCAATACAGCACACGTATGAAATCCTGTGTCCTTTCATATGACTTTTTTATCCCTAACACGGGGCCTGTGAAGTTGGATATTCTTCTTCATCTAATAATCTCTTGTCTCCCGTTCAGGAAATTAAATCGTCACATGGACTGTGCTTTATTAAATTGGGATTCATTAAAATTAATCTTTTATTCTAATACTCACCTGCGGTCTCTTTGGCTCAGTACGTGATACCTGATAAGCCGCTTTTAAAGTGATACTCCCTCGGTTCTGAGTAATTTTTAAGTAATATGGTTTTCTTCCTCCTCAGGTTGATCTCGGGTTCCTGCGCTTCGTCTCCGCAATCGGCACGCAGGGAGCCATCTCACAAGAGACCAAGAAGAAGTACTATGTGAAGTCCTATAAGGTGGATGTGAGTTCAAACGGGGAGGACTGGATCACTATTAAGGATGGACCGAAACAGAAGGTGATTTGATTGCTTTTTTTATTCATTCATGCATTTATTAACTCTTTTCCCGCCATTGATGAGTTATCTCGTCAAGTAAGAGAAAAAATGTGTTTCTGTTTTTATGGTTATCTGTAATACCGTGATTATCCACAAGATGGCTTACATAATTTATTAAAAAAAATTAAGCAAAATTTTTTTTATTAATTTTACACTCCATGTATGTTTTGATAATCATTCTGAATCTGATCTCTAACAATATTACTTCACAAAAATGTAATTATTTCAGCTTTTTGCTAAAAATAAATATTTTTGAAGACTTTATAAGCAGAGGAAAAAATATAGATAGGATGAAACGTTTTTTTTTTCTTTCCGTTTTGTTTGTTAGTTTGTTGGAAAGCAGAGGGTCTGTTCTTTAATTTGATATGTTTGTATGTTTATATATTTTTAGAAGAACATTTTCCTGGAAGGCATTTTGGGAAAGGCTGGCGGGGAATGTTTTAAGCACCAATAGTGCATTTTTTCCTATGTATTTTTGTATATAACAATAATATATGTTCCTGTCGCTCAGTTCGTAAAGCATTGCATTAGAATTGCAAAAGGTTATGGGTTCGATCCCTGGTACACACTGAGTGCATTCAAGCCACAGTATACATTTTTAACAGTGAGTAACTTTGTATTAAAGTGTCTGCCAAATGCATAAATGTCTGTATAATCTACATACTATTCGGAGATCTTGGTAGGAGCTCAGGTAAAATAATCCTTAATTTTTTAAGCCTAACATGAAAGTAATGCGTAACTGGGTCTGTTTCCCGAGCTCCTTGGCAGGGAGTCCTGTAAACATCTCCTTGCATTGTAGCCATGTCACCGTATGCATCCATTACACCAATTCACGCTCCAGCTCCAGATGGGAATGCCACGCTCATGTGTTCTGAAGGGCTTGTGATTCTCTGACTCCATTATGTGCCCAGTGTGGTATGCTAATCTTCCGTCTTAAAAGACTGAATTTGCGAGCTGTGTAAAAAGAGACCAAACAGCGCAACTCCAAAGCCACCACAGTAGTCTGACTGTTTTTCTTTATTCCTTAAAGGAATGATGTCAACATTTGTGGTAGAGATTTTCCTTAAGGGATGAAAAGAGGGAACAGAGGATTTAATAAACAGAGGGTGGCAAATGAAGATGGTGAGAGAATGAGGCATTCTGGGAAGGGCTTTGAGTGTTTGAACAGCTGGTTGATCACACTTGAGCCTGTGATAGATTGAATGAGAGTTGAGAAGACTCTGATCGATTGGCCATCAGGTGAGCTATCGCTAATGTCTCCCTCAACACGCAACAGTTAAGTAGAGGAAGACTTGCCTGGTGCCGCGGACGCAATTGCTGTGTCCCAAATCCATTTACATGTCTTTAAAGGAGAAAGCAATGCAACAAATTATGTAAAAAAAATCTAGATGGGGAAGGAGTCAAGGGAGATATAATATGTAGATTCAAAATGTATAATCATAAAAATAGTTTACACACGACAGTTTTACCCAATTTTTGTGTGTGCTGTGTTTGAGTATTGCATTGTTAGCAATATGCTAGGTTATTGTTTTTTTTGGTAAAGCTACTGCCTATGTAGGTAGTAAACAGCAATGCAGTAAGTCGTAAAACAGAGCAATTGTGTCAAGTGTAAGTTTTATGATTTTACTCTTTTATACGTCTTTATGGTTATGTCTGCCGTGTGCACCAGTTCAAACCATTTTAAAATAGGCCTGTCAAACTAAGCAAGCCAATTAGATGCTTACAAGTATTTGTGTGTCTACAGTATGCGCAGACACATCCTCATGCCCGAGAGAAAGAGCGAACTTAAATACACCCAACGGTCCAATTTCTCCACCGACCCTCAACTAAAGTACACCGTTCTCTTTTTAGAGCCTGCATTTTTAAGATGTGGTGCCTTGTTTCTGTCTGCTGGGCTCTAAAGTGCTTTTGTGAGGTGAGGGCCCATTTACAGATTGCTGAGACAGCAGTCCGACTGCATGGTTGTTGCACAAAGGAAAGCCTTTTGACTACTTAGAGCTTTACGGCTGCACACTGGTGTGACATTTAAAGATAGTGGATGGCTCATCATGTGTCTCCCGTCCAGACATACATGTTTGAAAAGTAGTGTCAAGGGACAACATTACCAGCGTGGTTTCTGGGATCGAACGGATGCTGACTGGTGCTTAGCAACATGCTGGATGCACTTCTTGTACAGCGTATAGTTTGACCTCTTAGTTTAGAAACGTGAAAGGTCAAGCATTAAAGTTATTTTTCTACTGGCAACAGTGCTCTTAAGGATTGAAGGGTGTTAAACTCATCCTAAAGGGCACATATGATGTAATATAAGTCTCAGGTGTGCCTAGAATGTGAAGTTTCAGTGTCCAAAATTCCACTATTTGGGTGTGAGCAAAAAAGCGCTGTTTTGCCAGCAGCTACAGTATATCACCCTGTTGCCCAAGACTGGTTGCCCACTAAAGCTAAGCAGGGTTGAGCCTGGTCAGTACTTGGACGGAAGACCTCCTGGGAAAACCAGGTTGCTGCTGGTAGAGATGTTAGTGAGACCAGCAAGGGGTGCTCACACTGTTGTCTGTATGTGTCCTAACACCCCAGTATAGTGATGGGGGACACTAAAAAGCACCGTCCTTCGGATGAGATGTTAAACCAAGGTCCTGACTCTCAGTGGTCATTAAAAATCGCAGGATGTTCATCGAAAAAGAGTAGGGGTGTGCCCCGGCATCCTGCATGCATTGAAGGCAGGCTGTTTCTGGTTTTCTATGGTATCATTGTGAAGAATCCTTTCCAGCACTTTTATTGTTACCATGTAAATGTATTAACCCAATAATGCAATAATACGCCATCAAATATGTGCCTCTGTCAATATTCAATATACAAATAAACAAGATTTTTAGCAGATGCAGGTCTTTAAAAATACCCCCACCCCTCATTGCATCTCACTTAGAAAGTGAAAGGCAGATCAAGGAAGAGAAAGAGAGAACCTTCAAGACCCTTAAACTTCAAAGCCACAGTTGACCTTTACATAGTGACCCGTGAAACAAGATGCGCTTCAAGGAAGTTTTGGGGTCACTTTTGGTTTCATTTGTCTTACTCTGTACCAATTCATTCATTGAATCCTTCCTTTACAGAGAACATGTGCTAGCTGTCAGCAAGAATCGGCGCTGTGGACTTAACACTGTCTAATTCATAGCTGGTTCATAGGTCTGCCACATTTGTTTTCAGCAACAACAGAGCCCATTGTAGAAATGAATCGTCCAAAAGATTCAGTGCAAGTTGTAAGCCAGACTCTGACATCATAAAGTGGCTTTTGTTTTGCTACACAGTTGGCTCCAGAGATAATTCAGTTCAGTCTCTATATGAACGTTCACTTTTGAAGATGCTGATCTAAACGCATTCCTGTCATGTCTTACGGTTTCTGAGGCAGAGTGTTGGCTCGGAGGCTCTTTATGGTGGTTCCTTCAAGAAACAGTGTGAATAAGTATGTTTCTTTTTTATTTGCTAGGTTTTCCAAGGGAACACCAACCCTACAGATGTGGCTGTAGCCAAGCTACCCAAGCCTACGTTGACAAGGTACCTCCGGATTCGACCCTACTCCTGGGAGACCGGCATCGCTCTGCGCTTTGAAGTGTTTGGATGCAAAATCTCAGGTTGGTTTGGAATAAATCTGGTTAATTTCTGCCATTCTCCAGCAACTTTGATCTTTGCTTTGATTATTTAACAAATGTTGTTTAGAAGCGGAGTGTTAGTTTGCATTCATGTGAATTCTCCAAACGGAAGCCTTGTTTTGTCAACACTCCACTCCAGCATGATCTCTAAATTAAACGGTTTACGTTCTGCACGCTTTAGAGGCAGGCGTGCACAGAAGTGTTTATTCATGCGACTGAAAGACGTGCGCTCAGAGTAGCTGCTGCGTTATAGACAAGTGTTCACGCCAACAAAAAGGGTCGTATTGTTATATAACCTCATATTTGGCTGAACTTCATTCAAAATGAATGCCATGCACAGCGTGCACTACTGTTGCTCGTCCGACCTCTCCGTTTCAATCCAAATTCTGCTTCTATCCTCCTCCCCTGAGCCCTAACCTCTCCACCTCTCTTACACTCTCACAGATGCACATATCACATATGCCGAAATCCACTCACACCAGCTGTCCCTGGTCTAATTTGCATACTCATCTACATGTTTTGACTTGGCTCCACCCCACAGAGCTGTGATTGCAAAGGCATTCGTATCATCAGCGCCTCCCCGCTGAGTACATTTCTTGATGTGTAGGAGTAAAGCGTGTGTTCGCCATCGTCTATCAGCTTAATGCACAACATGCATACGGACTTATTTTTAGAGACTTTGCACATACACAGATTTAGCCCTGGTTGTATATTTGCGCATGTGTGTGCGCGGTTCACCGCGGCTCTGGTGCGCAGCTGTTGCAGTCATGTTTTGGACGGGGAAACAGACCGCATTTTAAACACATCACAAGAGCAGAGGCCTGCTCATTACATCATCAGCGTACATCGGGCTCCCTTATGATGATGCGGCAAAGCCTGGCATCTGATTAAAGAATCCACTATAGTTTCACTCGCAAACAAATACCATTCTAATACCCTGGTACTTCAGTCATGTACTATAGTAATTTCATGGGATTTTTTTCAGACACTCATGCACTTTCAGACATTCATGCACTATGCATGGTATGCTTTGTAGTATCTTGAAGAATAAGATAGTATATCAATATGGTAACCAACTGAATTAATATGGTATGTGTTAGGGCTGGACGGTATTTAAGAAAAAAATCTATAATTTTGTATTATTGATTTAAGGTACAAGGGTTTTACCATCTGAACCCATCACTGTACTATCACTGTTCACAGACATTATTACCGGACACTAATAGTTGTTAATCACCATTGGCCAGTGACACTAGCCACAGTAGAGGATGCTGGCTGGCAGTAAGGAGTTGTTCTTACGTAAGTTCACTTCTGATATTCGTCCACATCCACACAGCCATTAATAAACTTCCTCCCGCTGTTTGTAAATAAAACCATCTGGGTGCGTGTGGCCGCCCAGGCTGAATGCGCTGCGCCCACAACAACCCATCAGATGAAACACGCAATGCACGTGACCCTGTCCACCCTCAGGGTGTGTCTGTTAGGGTCTACCACACCAGGAGCTTTCACCAAACATCCCCAAATCACATCTGAATTCCATAAACAGGACCTGATGAGGGTGCCTGCCAGAGGATTGAAAATAAACTTGGTTTGCTTCCAGGCCACTGTGGTCCAACCACCTCAGTGCAAATCTTTTTTAAAGAGGTCCTGAAAAAATTTAAGTACCTTATATCAGAAAAACATTTTCCAAATGTCTGGCAGGGTAAAAGAAAAACAACCATGCCCATGTACCCACAAACAAACAGTGGAAATAAATAAAGACCCAAATATTTTTATGAGCCTAGAAACTCACATTTGGACTCGTGAAGGGGTCACAGACAAGTGGACTTTCTTTTCCCAAAGTGCAGAGGAAGTTCCCTTCAGTACAAAGGCACCGTTGTGAATGAAAACTCTGTTCTTGTGGTATTTCACGGGACATTAGGTCCATCTGCGACGAGCATGAGACTGTCTCTGACGCTTTCCTGCTTCACGGATGCCGATTGTAGATTAGAGTATTGCTGACAGGTCACAAATTCCCAAGCTTCGGAGAAGGTACAAAAGTTGTGACAGGCAGCATACAGGCAGTGAATCAGTTGGCGCTACGCATCCGATAATTTTGCCTAAACTCAACCTGCCTTTTCTGAAAAGAACCAAAGCGTGAAAATTGTATTACAACACTGGAACAAAGGAAGTGGGCTTGGAGAGATAAAGACGGATGAAAATATGTGAAGGGTAGGCTTTAAGAAGGTGAATATGAATACGGGCCCAAAAATAAAGAGAAAGTTGAGTGGGTTTAAGGATTAAAAATGAGAAACCGTTTAGAAATGAATGTAAAGAACCAGAGAATGGTTTTAATTGCAGCAGATAGCTTGAGAAAAACAGGCAGGCGAGTTAATGTACAAGGTCAGTGCTGAAAAGAAGAGCGCAAGAGGTTTTTAATCTTTTCTGTGACCTTGATCCATCTTTCCTGTGCAGTGAATGTCTTTGCCCCAATTTTGTTAAGCCCATTTCTGGCCTGCACCCTTTTAAGTATTGGGAATTACAGATCATTCCCAAATAATTGTTTGAAACTGTTTGCAAATCCATCTTAAGATGATGTCTACTTTGCTCAGTTCTTCTGTATTTTTGTTGTAAACAATCTTACATTCGTGTTGCCAAAGCACAGACAAGGTTTGACAACAGTCTTCCATTCTTTCTCCATCCCTCAACAGAGTATCCATGTTCAGGCATGTTGGGAATGGTCTCAGGCCTTATCACAGATGCCCAGATCACAGTGTCATCTCACACCGAGCGCACCTGGGTGCCGGAGAATGCCCGTCTGCTGACTAGCCGCTCAGGGTGGACGCTATTACCACAGCCTCAAGCCTATGTGGACGAGTGGTTGCAGGTGGATCTGGGTGAGGAGAAGCTCGTGCGAGGTTTGATCATCCAAGGAGGCAAACATCGAGATAACAAGGTCTTCATGAAGAAGTTTCGACTGGGCTACACTAACAATGTCTCTGACTGGAAGATGGTGATGGATGCCACTGGCAACAAACCCAAGGTAGGACATAATGTAGGGCTCAGTTTGGGAAATATGACTTTTTAACCACAATAAAATGCCAGATGAGCCTTGGTTTGTTTGTGGTTATTTGAAAATGGTTGTATAATGTATTCCTCCCCATCCCTATTAGAGGAACAGAGCAGAGAATGATTATAATTAGACTAACGTTAGGAGACCTTCAAATACATTCAACAATATTACTAATAATTACACAGCTAATAGCAGTCGTAATTCAAAAAGCATTTTATAAATTATGTACGGGATAATGTACATCATTATAATAAAAATAAACCCCAACAGGGTGATCAAGGTTACTACAGTATGCAAAAGGATGAGATGACTATACACTATACTATTTATTACTCAGCTACTTACTAAATAAATATATAAATGCATATTGATCGGAGATGTAATAATTTTATTATGTAAGGAAAAAGTGCATAAAGGTATTTACTATAATAACTAAAATACTTTTTACTGACATTTGTTCATTGGTTGCGAAATCAAGCACATCTCCCACCAATCATCAGATAACAAATACTTTGATTTTCAAAACCTTTTAATTTATATCCATATATTCTGAGCTTAAAAGACAAAAGGAGACCTCAGGCAGGTTATCTTTCCATCTTAATGTATTTCATCTGTCCGTCCCATGTGGTACCTTGTGTCTGGTTTGGAAGTCTTCAGAAGTGGAAGTCAAAGGCTGATGCTTTGAAGGCCTGAGTATCTTGCTGCTGCAGACGACAGTGTTAGCCCACAACCTTTTTCTTTTTGGCTCGGCTGTACAATGTCAGAAGTTGAAGGCTTTCTTCATGCCCTCGCACTTGTTCTTTCATTACAGCAACGTTTTTTTTACTTTCTCTGTATGACTGACGTTGAGCTTCCCCCTATAAAGCTTCCCATTTTTCACTCCGTTCTCACTGCTCGACCGATAACTAATGTTTCTCTCTTCTTGTTGATCTTGGCAGATCTTTGAGGGAAATTTGAACTATGACACACCGGCGCTGAGGACCGTAGAGCCGGTATTGACACGCTATCTGAGAGTGTATCCAGACAGAGCCACTCCTGTTGGTATGGGACTTCGATTGGAAATCTTGGGCTGTGAAATGGAAGGTAAGTTAAAAAGTCATTCACATACGGTACTTAAATACATAACTCGTGCTGTGCATAATAAAGTAGTGGTTACTTACTTGCCTATTTTATTTTAGTGCCAATTCAACTCAAAATAGCTAGCTCTACATTGTTAGAAAAAATGATGCTGGAATAGCAATAATTAAATATGTACCCTCCTCTCATTTGAGCAAAACCCTTTAAAAATGTTCTAATATGTACCATTAGGTACAGACATGTATACAAATGGTACTAATATGCACTCTTTAGGTGCAAATGTGTATTTTTTGACAGGGTGCAGCCCCAGTGACAGCTGGGGTACATATTTTTACTTTTTTCTGACAGTGTACCCCAGTAAGTTACTTTTTCGATAAAATTTTTAGTATTGCTTCATTTCTTTTTTGTTGTATAGTATTACGCACAAACTCTGTCTTTGATTCGGTCTCTTATCATCATCAAACCTGATTCACTTAGTTAACTGGTTCCTTTTAAAATGATTCATGTAAATGATTCGCATTCAGTATTATTATCAAATGTAGCATAATTTGGGGAGTTAAAGTTTTGAAGTGCGTATAGCTGAAAGCTGATTCATACACATAATGGAAACTCGCAGCAATCCAAAACCATATTGTCCAAACCCAAGTATTATAAGCGAAAGACAAACTAAATTATAGCTCTTTGATCTAAAAAGGCACTTGTGGATCCTCAAGCGTGTGGTCTTACAGAACAGATGCTACTTGATTGAATTTGGATTTTATCTACTGAGGAGAACCGGACAGGGCACGGCTTAGCTTTCTTCGTAATTAGTTGCCCCGCAGATGGAGCATCAAAGGATGTCTCCTACCAGAAAGGCAGGGCCCTGTGACACTCCTAAATAACAGGGCCCTTCACAGCTGGAGATCATCTTTGCTCCACCTGCCTCTAAGGATTAGAAAGAGGTCCTTGATGTCCTCTCCCTGTTTCTCTCTGAATTAGTTTAACTCAGATGGGTTCGCGTGTGTTCTGTCGAGGCAGCGTTAAGTGGATTTACATATTGGATTTCTGGGACTTGCTTGTGTAAGCCGCAGTATCCCACCGGGAGCTTTGGTTAGATGATAATGCTTGTTTTCACTTTTAATGCCAGCACATGCACCCACGTCCTTTTCCGTCTCTCTCAATCAAGCAAGTGACCCCACACGCACACATGTGCGCACTCCTAACAGCGGGACGTTAAGTCCTAGCAGGAGTGTGGAATCAACAGCGCCGTCTGAAGACCTTTCTGTGACCCCTCGGCTTTAGGGACTGCCCCCGTGTAACCTCCGCAACAGCTCCCGTTTCCCCCATTCCCACCCCTTCACGGTTTCCATCCTTTCTATCCCGGGAAAGCCCTTTAGACCTAAAGGGGGCTCATTACAAGCTGAGAGTAAACACAGAGCTTCAGGCAGATGCAGGCAAAGGCCACATCCAAAGGGGCATAATGAGAGGACACCGCGCTGTGCCGGCCCAGGGTGGAGCGCAACATCCAGAACTACAGCCAAACCCAGGCACGGAGTCACACACAGGCCCATATCAAGGAGCTGAACTGTTAAGATGATTTGTGGCAGCACCAGTATCCAGATTTTTAGACATTAATTCATATTTTAGAGAATAATTCATAAATTTACACGAAATAATAATAATAATAACAACAACAACAACAGTAATAATAATAATAATAATATAGTAATAATAATAATAATAATAATAATAATAACAATAATAATGGTGATGATGATAATAATAATAATAATAATAATAACAAAAATAATAATAATAATGTTAAAAATAATAGTAATACAACTAATAATAATAATAATAATAATAATAATAGTGATGATAATAATAACAACAATAATACTACTACTAATAATAACAAAAAGAATAATAATAATAATGTTAAAAATAATAGTAATACAACTAAATAATAATAATAATAATTATAATAATGATGATGATGATGATGATGTTAATAATAATAATAATAGTGATAATAATAATAATAATAATACTTTATCATTGGTATTATAAATATTATTAATGATAAAAATAATTAATTAATTTTTCACTGTACAATCTCTCTCTCTCTCTCTCTCTCTCTCTCTCTCCCTCTCTTTTCCTCGCTCTTTCTCACAGTGCCCACAGTGCCCCCCAGTACCCCCACTCCCTCCACGTCCCCATCAGATGAGTGCGATGATGACCAGGCCAACTGCCACAGTGGAACAGGTGATGACTACGACCAGACAGGTGCTAACACTCGCCTGCAGAGACTGCACCCTTCCTTTCTGCACCTTGCACCTTCTGCTATGCTAATTACACTATCCTGATCCCCACTAGACTATTTTTTCTCCCTTGCTTCTGCGAATAACAGCTCTTCTAGTCTTTCTTGGCATGCCTACGCAATGCCAGTCATGCTAATCTTATCTGCCCCCACAAACGCACTCACCTCTGGGCAAGTTCAGGGTATCATACTGTCTACAGTAGCCTACTCGTACTAACAATGTAGTATGTATACTGTGCACAGTATGAAGATCTTCTGCATGCAACTTATATCCACGTCAACCTGCTACATTTGCCAAATATGCTACAATTGAACTCCAATGTCCTGTAAACCAAATCACAATAAAGAATTAAAGACAAACGATATCAAGCACAATCCTAAATATGGTTAGACATACTTGAGGTAAACATGCAATGTAGCAAGGTGAAGTGACAACGATGTAAAATTATTATTGTTGCAAATATACTGCATACTATAAATATGCAGTATGCAGTATATATTGTTTAGTAGGTAGCATGCATTATGCAAACATTGCATATGACCATACTACTCTTAATATTTTTCTAGGCCAGTTGTGTTAAATTTGCATGCAATGATTCTTGTGATAATATAGCATGGTACTGTTAATAATCTTTATATAATTCATACTATAATATCATATATTGTATATTTCTGAAAACAAGTTTAGAGAACAGCATATAGTCAAGAAGATGTACCAGTATTCTGTTCAAACACAGCCATGAGTTCTTAACCATTACACCAAGCCTTGATCTCCACCTTGCAGCTATTTGACTACAAAAGCTGTGCTCTCCAGCTGCTAATACTAACACTAATATCTCAATTCTGCCTTTAATCTCTTCAGCGTTCACTTCAGTGCAGTCTCACAGAGTGCGTGTTGCGCAAAATTACAATCCCCTCTGCTAAATGTTAAAGTAAACTTTTTTACATAGACTGTACTTTTCATGTCTCATCTCACAAAGCTCATTTAAAAAATGCTAAGGAGGAGAATTTGCACAGTCAGATCTGTGCCTCTTAATAATTTCCAGAATAAACCAGTCCCTAGTATCCGATTTTAACTTTCATCTAATAAGCTTCAATATATCCACACTACAGGTGGGATCACTGTGCCAGAGACGACTACAAAGTTGAGCCCCGTTCCAGGTGAGAAAGGTATTTACTAATATTGTGTACCTACTCTGTGCACTCACTATGTGTAATGTTTTTTAATTATTATGGTTTTCTAATGCAAACTCTCTCTTAAAAGTAGTTTGTTGTTTGTTTTAACATAATGTTAACTTTATGGGTGGCACAGTGGCTCAGTGGGTCTGAGAGCAAGTAGGTCCACAGTTTAAGCCTTGGCTGGTTCTAGAAGTCTTTCTGTGTGGGGTTTGCATGTTCTCCCTGTGTCAGTGTGTGGTTACTCCAGGTAACCTACCACAAGCTAAAAACATTGATCTTTCCCAACTTGTATATCGATTTACCGGTTTTCACCATGAATACAATCATAGATGCTGGAATGGTAAAATAAATAATATATGTATTCATGTATGTATTTAAGAAACATTTACATGTTTATATATATATATTTATATTTTTATATATTCTACAAAAAATTATATATAAGTAAAACAATTCTGAAATGAATATATGAATGTGTGTGTGGTTAAATATACACAATAATTAGACACAGTACACGCATATATATTATGCAAAAAATCACTTTTATTTTGTATGCGATTAATCGCGATTAATCTTTGCCCAGCACTTTTTATTATTTATAATATTATAATATTAGTATTTTTTAAGTTATGAAGGTTTAAATCAAAACAAACCAACTGCAGTTGCATTGAAATCAATTGGAATGCACAACCAAAAAACTAGATTTCTGAAAATTAATTTCTGAATTTAAAAAACGGTGGTTATCTCGTTTTGCAATGAAACTCTTCATATATAAATTATCTGAAGGTGTGTGGGCAAAATGCTTGAAATGACTTTTGTAGACAAAAAATATATCTGTGCCGAAGAGATGAACTTCTGTTAGAACTAAAATTTAATGTTATAAAAATATTTTGAATATTAAAAAAAGCTACTGAGCCCCTAAGGTGACATTGGAGTAGGGAAATCCAAAGTTTAGTTTCATGGGCTGTGGTGAAGCTTTCATGTGCTCACGTGAAACTTATGTGCACAGGCGAAACCTTCATGTGCGCACTCGAAACCTTCATGTGCACACGCGAAACCTTCATGTGCGCACTTGAATCTATCGTGTGCGCACTTGAATATATTGGTTTCACATGAAATTATAGTTTCGCGTGCGCATAGGAAACTAAACCCGATGGTTTCACGTGCGCACGCGAAACTAAACTTTATTTAATTTTTGCTTCATGTACCCTTGGGGGCTCCGTAAAAAGCAGCCAGTAAGAGCCCAGATTAAATGTAAAATGTGAATATTCTTAAAAATTTATCCCAACGTGAAACTTCAAGCAGCTGTATTCATAAAATGACACACAACTACTATGTTGCAGTGTAAAAACTCGTTTTGAAACACTCACTTGTTCTTATTTATATATTTTTTCCACATTAGAATAATAATAAACTCATGCAAACTATGACAAATGTAACTATGGGAATTATTTGTAAATAAAATCATCAAAAAAATAAATATAAATTCCGTTATATTTTATCATCTGAAGTGCAGTCATCCTTTGCCTAGAAATCGCAAAACCGTATTTGTGTCATTTTATCAAGAAGCTTCTTAAAGTTTTAACTTGGGATGAATTTTAAAGAATGTCGAAGGAGCTCACATTTAATCTTGGCTTTTATGGGCTGCCTTTCAATATTCAGTCTAAGCCAAATATTTTATATATATATATATATATATATTTAAATAGATGACTTAGACTGAATATATATATATATATATATATATTGTTCTCAGAAATGAATCTGTACATATATATTTGACTATGAAAGTAATTTCAAGCATTAAGATCATTGTTAACATTTCAGTCACATATTTCAGTAGTGTAGCTATTAGTACACAATTCGTGAGTTCACTTTTAAAACATCAGTTATTTAGTGCGTCATCTTTCTAGTGTTTAACGTCAGCAGCGTCAGTCAGTGGGACTAGATGTGTCCAAACAATGAAAAATTAGGGGTGGGGTGCAATGGCTGGTGGGATTGTTTAGGAAACCTGTTTTACAAACAATCATTAACAGTTTTTGCAGGAAATTTGTTCAATAAAACAAATTTCTGTATATAACATTTTAAGCGGTGCGTTGATTTTCTAAGCAACTGAATTTACAATCTGGCAACCAGTCATCATTTCACTCAATGTCTATAATGGAAAGAATTACGCACTTCAACTTAAAGAAACAACACCCCTTATTTAGTTTCCTCTAGTTGTCGGATGTTGAGGAAATTTGATTGAAATTGAGTAAACTGAAAAACGAGCATGTAATCTGTTTTTGAAGTGTTCTCATAAAGAGGCGTTTTAATTTGCACACTCAGCATAATGAATGCTTAGCCATTCAAGACTGCTCACTAATGAGCAAATGAGAAATGCCCTTTAACTGACCTTCCCTAATTAGTCAGCACGCGTGTGTGTTCCTGACTCCGTCTCATCACACCATCAAAATAACTGAATAGAATGGAGGTCCTAATATGCATGTGACCTTGTGTGTGGTCATATCTGGTTAGCATTGAGTCTGTAATATTGAAAGTGGTTTCATTGCTATGGTAAGCATTTTGAGCTGGTAAAACATCCTGGATTGCGGGTAAACGTATCCATGTGATGTCTTTCGATGCAATAGACCCAAAACATTAAAAGATGGAAAAGAAAAAAGTAGGTTTTAATTGGAAACCGGCATTTTTTGGTGCGGCAGTGGCCGAGTGCCTGAGCTGCGGCTTTTAATGGGAAATTCTTTCCTCCGTGTGCTCACCCTCGGAAACTCTCGGAGAATTCTGGAATTATTAAAGGAGCGGAGCCCTCGGCTTTATTAAACTGTCTGGAGAAGCAGCGGCGAGGCTGAGCAGGCGCGGGTGTAGCTGACATCCTAGATGTGCTTCTGCTTCTCTGTCCGTCTCAATATAATCTGCTTCTCGTCTTCTCTCTCTCTCTCGCTGTCTTTCACTCAGTATAACGTGGTTAAATCTTACCTCATTTCTTTTACATCAGTCTCAATTTAAAAGCTTTACTGTTTCTACTTGCATTTTTTTTCTTAAGACCTCATATTTGCATACATATATATATATATACAGTATGATAAATACTTCTCAGTGCGTTTGGCACATGTCCATAGATTTTACTTTTGTAAAGTAACTCTCTATTGCCACCCAGTGGGCATTGCAATGCTTATAATATAGGAGTTTGCAAAGAAGCATTTGAAATTTGCTTATTTAGAAAAAGGTACAAAAGCTGTCACCTGGTTTTAACCCTTTTGTACATAAAAACTGCATAGTAGTACCTCAAAGGTACATATTGGTTGAAATAGTACCTAATAGGATCTATTTTAAGGGTACAATACCAGTTGAGGGCTTTTGTACCATTTTTCTCTGATATTATCAATTTTTTATCATCTTTTAAAAACTGATAATCTCTTTTTATAGTACAAGTAAAGTTTTGGTCTTGTTATTGTGTTTTATTGTACAGCACGTAGGTCAGATGATGCTGTTTTTAAAGATGCATTGTGTTACATTCTCTTGAAGGATCTCTTGACAGAAATGCAATATAATATACATAACTATATTATTAGTGGTGTATAAAGACCTTACATAATGAACTGTATTGTTTTAATTACCTTAGTATGAGTCGTTTTTATCTACATACACTGCGGGTTCCCTCACATGGAAGTCATCACCATGTTTCTACAGTAGCACTAAATGGACAAATTGCTTTACAAAACGCGTTTCCGTCCCCATGTTGTCTCAGACGACAACATGTTTGTCATGTGGGAGCTACTGTAGCTTCTCTATGCGTTTCAAAAGGGAGGGATGAGCTGTGGTCTGTGCTGGTGGTTGCAATTCACAATCTCACCACTAGATGCCACTAACCATCTCCAGAGCTCATTTTATGGTTTGAAGGAGAACACCACCTTTTTTCAATATTTGACTATGTTCTTACCTCAACTTCAATACAGCCAAATTAATACATCCCTGTCTTTTTTCAATGCGTGCACTTAATCTTTTTACAGCGAATGTGTTAGCATTTAGCCTAGCCCCATTCATTCCTTAGGATCCAAACAGGGATGAATTTGGAGGCCACCAAACACTTCCATGTTTCCCTATTTGAGGACTGATACATGAGTAGTTGCACGAGTACGTATGGTGGCACAAAATAAGTAGTCTAGAAGTAGTCAGGAGTGATGATGTTACTGTGTGCCGAGGTCGAAGTGCTGCTCTTCCGCCATACAATATAGTTCTCATTTTTATCCACTTAAGAAATCGCCACATTTTATTTTGTGCCACCATACTTACTCGTGTAACTACTCATGTAACAGTCTTTAAATTGGGAAAACATGGAAGGGTTTGGTGGCTTCTAAATTTGGATCCTAATGAATGAGTGGGGCTAGGCTAAATGCTAACACATTCACAACGCGCTGTACAAAAATTGTGCACGCGTTGAGGAGGGATAGGTATGTATTAATTCGTCTAAGTTGAGGTAAGAGCATGGTAAAATATTGAAAAACGGTGGTGCTTTGCTTTAAAGGCCACCGAAAAATATTGCGTAACATATACTATTCATTTTAAAACCCTTTCTTTTGAGAAATATGCATTTAGCATCTAGAATACTATAGTTAGAGGCATACAATACATAGACATTTACCAGCGGAGACCATATTAGACATGTTTGGGGTCAAATCTATTACAGACTGATCACAATAGTGCATTTATGTAATGTAAACATAAGACACTATTCTTAACTTGCACTGTATGTCATCTCTCTATAGACTTCTTGTTGTTTGCCTGTGATTTCGGCTGGGCCAGTGATCCTTCATTCTGCGGCTGGATATCAGATGAAACCGGGTTCAGGTGGCAGATTCAATCCAGTGGAACCCCAACTCTAAACACCGGGCCCAACATGGACCACACAAGTGAGAAAAACATCCTGCGTCATTAGCTCGCTGATATCAAGCGTAACATTTCCACACTTCAACGCCTCACATTTACTCTTTCCTCTAAGGCGGATCGGGAAACTTCATCTACACGCTGGCCACAGGTGCACAAGAGACAGAAGTGGCTCGGTTAGTGAGTCCGTCGGTGTCCGGCCAGCACTCGAATCTGTGCTTGTCCTTCTGGTACCACATGTTTGGCTCGCGCATCGGCACGCTGCACATTAAGCAGCGCAGAGAGACAGCTCAGGGCACGGCTGATGTCCTGCTATGGACCGTCAGTGGTCACCAAGGCAACCGTTGGAGGGAGGGGCGAGTGCTGATACCGCATTCTAATAAACCGTATCAGGTATGTCTGTTTTGGACACAATGCCTTTTATTGGTCCAAATATGCTCTTGAATATTAGATTAGAATAAAACATTTTTGTCAATGTTTAAGGTGGTCATTGAAAGTGTTGTGGAGAGGAAAAGCTGGGGAGACATCGCAGTGGACGACATCAAAATCTTAGACAATCTGAACATGGATGACTGTAAGGGTAAGTCAACCAGATGCACATATGTAAATTATTACAGCTTCACTAGGTTATACCTGAGGCATTATAATAATGACTGTGCATGTTTACTGACTGTTTTAGACCCAGATGTCCCAGCAGAGCCAATACTACCTGAAGACAACTTTAATGAAATCAGTAAGTCCCATCTTAAACTCTCTGCATCTAATTTTAAATGTAGGGTCACACAATTAACACGCAACTCATGGTTTATTTCCCATCTTCTTTGTTTAGTTGTAGACACGGATTTCCCTGAGATTGTGGAAAACCGTGAGATCGACGGAGCAGAAAACCATGAGATCGGCGGAGCGGGGAACATGCTGAAGACGCTGGACCCCATACTCATCACCATCATCGCTATGAGCGCGCTGGGCGTCTTTCTCGGCGCCATATGCGGCGTGGTTCTCTACTGCGCCTGCTCCCACAGCAGCATGTCCGACAGGAACTTATCCGCCCTGGAGAACTATAACTTTGAGCTGGTGGACGGCGTCAAGTTAAAGAAGGACAAGCTCAACCCACACAACTCGTACTCAGAAGCGTAAAGCGCTAACCAATGAGAGGGAACCTCTCCTCAGGGAGGGCGGGGCTAAAACGGACTGCCGATGCCACCCGTTTGGGAGGAGGACAAGGCTCTGTGGTTCAGGGAACCGATGGGTTGGGGTCTGGGACTGAGCCATGCTTTTCTCAGGAGCTGCAGTGAACGGAACCTACCAGTAGGGGACACTGTGTACAAAACATTGAATACAAGGATTTCAAAGAAAAATGAAACATGAGAATATGTACAGATGATTGAAATTTATTGATTTAATTTTTTTATTTTATTGTTTTGTATTATTTTCAGTTGATCATTTTTACAATCGGATGCTGGTTTTGAGACCAATATATAATAATGTTATAAAATATTTATCGTTTTTTCTAAGAGGAAAAATCAATTATTTTTATTTGTTTTGCGCTTTAAGGAGATGTGTAAAAACCCCAAATGAACCATATATGGCTAACCCCACGATAGGGAAGGGATCACAAGGGGGTGGAATATCATCCAGCCCTGTTGCATTCTGGGTATGGTTCAGTCAGTGCCTTTGGTACATCTTTTTTGGCCTTTTCTGTTGATGTTTTTAACCCTTCGGTTCTCAAAACAGGTTGTCGGTCAAATCTGCAAAACAAACCCAGTAATTCATAGCGCTTTAAATGTTCGAATCCTGCATATTGTACATAAGTTTTAATATATTTTATTGCCCTTTTCAAAGAAACGAGTAAAAGGACAAAAAAAGAAGCTGCAGTATCCCTTTTTCTTGGGTTGTATGTTGTAAATACAATCGTCTGACTGTTTTGTGGAAGTGAAAATCGTGCGCTTTATTTCGTCCTGTTATTTTTGCTACGTTCCCAAAAGATGCAGCTCTTGTTGAATACAGGTGTCAATACAAATCTAGTGCACATTCACGTCCTGTTTCGGGATGGGAACGGCATCTTATGCTCTCATACACACTCCACCATGCGATTTTTGGATACAGGATTATGAGAAAACATTGCATTCACATTTATGGGTGGACATCCGTCATGCACAACTATAAGATAATCACACTCAGAATGTCTGTATGTCCCGCATACCAAAAAAGAAAAATGAGACCCATCAACATTGCTTTGATTTGATATGAATGACCCCCAAATATTTTTTATCTGCCTCGAAGTGCATATTTTATCATCCGTCGAGCTTGAATGCATGTCGTCCGTCAATCTTCTTGAATAAAACTCTCTTATCAGGGGGAAACTGTCATTTTAAGAGTGGTGCTATTTAAGTCATATCCTATACGCTGAAAAATGTTTTTAGCACATCATGAACTATTCATGAGCACATCCCATCATGATTGCTGGTTGAGTGATGTCATTTTTGTCATTGTGGCCTTGTGTCTGTACCAAAGGACTGTTGCTTTAAACCGCAGGGTCCAATCACAAACTATACTCTCACGAAGGCGATTTGGATTTTGGAAAGGGGTCAAGCTAATTTATTGCAATGTTTATAATACTGGTTTCATCATTCACAACCATCACACACAGAAGAGAACGGACTGTCGAATCTGTACTTTAGCAATGGCTTACACATGTAGTTTAACCAATAACAGGGCTTCACTGCTGACAATACTAATGTTTTCTACAGGTTTCTTGGTATGTTCATGTACTGTGTTGTATACTGTGCCGAACACATTTTTCATTTCTTTCCGGTAGATTCTGAATCCAAGTGTCGATGCTACATGTGTGTCAGTTGAAAGGTTAAAGGGGGCCGGCGTCAGTCGGGATTCTGTGAGAAAGCATACTGTAGCATATATACTAAAAAGAAACAATGTTGCACTGATCGATATATTTGATGAAGTTTGTGTTTATAGCATTCATTTGTAAAAAAGAAAATGGAAATAAAAAAGACAGTGTTCATTTTTTAAATAGTTTCAGGATATGTAATACGATTCTGAAATGATCGATTATCGAGATGTTTTCATTATTGAAAAAGGTATACAGATTTCCTATAGTAAAGTTCCCATTTACCTGACTGATTATCTTTTCGTTTTTGTACTGTCGTTCAAATTTTGTGCTGATTTTTTTTACCAGAAGATGAGGAAGAAAAGATAAAACTTTTATTTTCAATACTGCCTCTGTAATTTGCTGTTGTAGGAAGGAAAACATGAATAAAAACAGCAAGGCCTTAAAATGGATATCAGTGTTTCGTGTTTCATCTGCATCACAACATTAACCCTATAACTGTCACCCCCCTTTTGAGTGGGGGGGCTGAAAAAGTGATCTGTACGTTCAAATTAACTCTGGCATTCTTTGGTCTAGAAGCAAAAAATCTTGGTCTCTTTTTAAAGAAGATAATTTATAGTTTTACACTGAAGTGTTTGAAAAGGTGAACATTAAAGGAAAAAAGGTTATAACCCTTTAAATTTATTTGAAATAATAAAAATAACACCACAACAATAAAGACACAAGTCTCAACTAGTTCTGAACCAAATTTCAAGTTAAAATAACAGAAAATGAAGTTTCTGTCACACTTTAAGTGGTTTTACCAACCAAGGCCACTAGGTGTCAACGGTTAGTTGCATTATCTTGTCACAAGTTAATAAATTGCTGTCTCTGCATTGGTTTTTAATGCAAAAAGGTTTTGAAATATGAAAACTACATTCTTAGAGCTTTTCAAAGATATATAGGTTGTCAAGATTTTTGAAGATTCATAGATTCATTTAGAAGAATATTAGAATTATGAATATATACGAATTCATTTTTACTACTACAAGGTAAGTGACAATTAACAAAATGACTGTCACTACTAAATTTCCATCATTAAACGGCCTATAAATATGAAAACTACATTCCCAGAGCTTTCCAAAAATATATAGTTTGTCAAGATTATTTCAAGTTTATTGAGTATTAGTGTTATAAATATATAATCATTCATATATATTCCTATGGGGTGACATTTAACAAAATGACTGTCACTATACAAATTCTATCATCAAATGGCCTTGAAATATGAAAATAACATTCCCTGAGCTTTCCAACAATATATAGTTTGTCAAGGTTATTTCAGGTTAATAGGATATTTACAAATAAATATATAATAACACCTTTGGCCCACCTGTTGGCCTGCGACATTTTAGAAAATGACTATTTTTCAAAATGATGTTGATATATTAAAACTACATTCATAGAGCTTTCCAACTGTATATAGTTTGTCAAGATTGGTGTAGGTTTAGACTATGAAATTATTGTTTTAAATATGTAATGCCAAATGTCCCACCTGTATGGGAATTGAGGAAACAACAGTGGGCGCTATTGAGAAACAGAATGACTCATTTTACCCTTGTAAAACCTCAACAAACATTAGATTAATTGTGTTGTTAATAAAAATGACACTATGTATTATTTATTTTAATAAATAGTTTTATTTTATAAAGTCAGTTTCACACATTTAAAAAAAAACAAGGTAAGAGGGTGAGTGAAATAAGAGGTTAAGGTGACATTTAGACAATAATGTGTCAGACAATGAATATTTTCGAATTACTTTTATAAAACTATTTTGTAGATAGCAAAATCCAGTTGAAAACACACAAACATTTTGTTGCATGAAGGTTAATCCAGTCAGTTTTGTTTTGCATGTAAATATTTGGTCACATCCTGGGTCTGACATTATAGGGCCCAGAAACCAAAGGACACCCAGCATCAGAAAATGCATATCGTGAGTAAATTAAATGAAGTACCCAATTCTTGACCATTAAAGCAGTACATTTAGCAGTAGGCCTATGTGTGAGTCCAGTATGAATATTCATTTTTTTCGTGACACGAATGTTCGCTATACTTAATGCACTAGCGGTGATCAATTTGAGTTTTTGGGAGTTGACTCCAACTCTGAACTCTCACTATGGAGTGGTTGAATCGATTCTTCGACTCTATTACCTGTCAATCCAAACTGGGTCAGGATTAAAGTGAAAATGATGCAGTCAGTCAAGTTAACATTAAAGGGACAATAAGTAGGATTTACCCCCATCTAGTGGTGAAATTGTATTTTGCATTCAAACGAATAGTGCTCTCTAGCACCTCGCTTTTTCAAATCCGTGTCGCAACTACGGTAGCCGTCATGTACTCACTGATCTCCTTGTACGTTTCAGCTAGTTCACGTGTTCTGAATGAAAACGCGTTGGTAGGCTAGTGCTTTTTGTCCCTCTCTGCTATTATAGTTTATCAGTATGGCCGAACGATATGGAAGCCTCCTTGGACTTATCCGTTCAATGTAAGTAAAGAGAAGAAATTCTAAGCTTACAAAGAAAAGTCAGATCACTGGCAGAGGTCATTTGACACCAACGAGGACATATTCATGAATAAAGACATTGATTTTGATCAATAAAACACTTAAAACGCTACTTACTGTCTCTTTAAATAGTAGGGGAGAACTGGGGCAAAAGTAACGTGGGGAGAAAGTAACAAAGCAATTTTCTCCAAGCCCTGTTTACATTTGCATTTCAAACTATGACAGCATCTTTAGCACACAACCTTTGACAGAGTTGACAAATATTGCGTTATTTCCTCACCGTTTTGCGCGTGTAGGTCCAGAAAGCTGTTTTTGACCATGATAAGTAAATTCTTAAAGCAGTCATTTTTTCTTATAGTTTTTTAGAATAAAAGTTATTCGTGTTTAAACTGTTAAATTCGTTTTTAACAGTCCCTACAACAACAGCTCAACCGAACAGTGCCAAAGCACCATACTGTAGAAAACAGCAGCGCCTACAAAACCTGCTCAGAAGTGACAGAAATCATGAGGAAAATGAACCTGAGGTCTGTGGTCTCTTCAGTCAAGTTGAGGCACTTCTGCATTTGTTGCTCGTTGTTCGTGCCTCATCTGCTGAAGCAGAGAGAAGCTTCATTACCTTGAGACGCTTGAAGACCTAGCTGCGCTCTTCAATGTCAAAAATCCGACTCAACAGTGCGTCTGTTTGTCATGTTCACAGAGAGAGAATGTATAACTTGTGTAGAAACTGTGTCAAGAATTTGTTCAAGTTACTGATCGGCGCATGCATGTTTTTGGGTCATTTTAGAATCAGTAATAGTTTATTTTGTTTAAGTTACTTTTTTTGGATAATGTACATTGTTTCTTTCTGTATCTAAACTGCATTAGATGTTTTATTTTATGCAAATAAACCTTAAACATTTCTTGATTCGCTCGATTTTTCACAACATTTTAACCAAATGCTTTTAAAAAGTGGTGGGGACAAAATTAGACATTTCAAAAATCTATTTAAGTTTGTACTGTCAGGTTGCTTTTGAAACATTTGATAAAACTGAAATTTAAAATGATAATGTAATATCATTTTTTTTTTTTTTTTTTGCAAAGATAAATGACAAAATATGCAGTTTGCTGTTACATATAACGAGGTCATAGTCATGTATATTAAATAAAAACAGGTAGTGTAACACAAAAATCTTGTTCTGTTGTGTTACTTTTGACCCATCATGTATACTGAAGTCGTTTTACATTTGTTTAAAATGATACCTGGTATTGATAGAACACACTTGTGAGATATACTGACCACAGCTAAAATATCTCTTTGCTATTTATTTAGGGGGTATTCACAAATTCCAATTTGTCTTTAGGATTGAAGAATTACATTTGTTTAAATGGGCCAAACGTAATGGGACATTTGACTTAAAAGCTGTTTAATGGACATGAATTTTGTATTTGTTAAATAAGTTCCTCATAAATGAAGCATGTTGTGAAGTTGAAGTTTGGCATTTGGACTCACTGTGAACCTACATCATATACACAATTCATGTCCATAAAACAGCTTTTAAGCGAACTGTCCCATTACATTTGGACCCGAAATACATTTTTACATATATAATAACATATCCCAACATTTATAAAGGGCACTGCGTGTGAACATATATGTGTGTGTTTGTATAAGCAACTCCGAGAAAGCGAAAACACAGTGGAACTGCAGGTAAGCACTGCAGCTTTTAAATTTGGACAATTGATAACGAATTTATCGTGACGTGAATATTAAAACACGTTATGAGATATCGCCACAGATATTTTTATAAGCAGCATGCAAAAACATCTCTCTGACACTAAATTTTTTTATAGTAGGCTACTGTCAAGAACAAAGTCTAATAATAAGCGAGTGTTCGTATCGCGTTAAGATTAAATGGGAAAGCAATAGTGACGTTACATAAATATGGTTTTATTAACTTTTACCTCGCGCCAAAATAATAACAACACAAAAAACACTGAATATGAATAAGAAAACAAGTATTAGTTTCATGACACCAAATACTGCTGATTTAATCTCATTTCTGACCATTAAAAACAGACAGGGCCAACATGAGAGCCAGGGAATCCCTGTCAGAAAGGTAGCCCAGAGAGGGCGGTGGTCAGCGGCAGCGGGGCAAGTGAACACTGACGTCCGCTCTCTAGTTCTCACGTACCGAAGCTTCCTAAGCAAACATTCAAACAGGCGCTATCTTTACTAATCGACTGCATATTTGAATATTATACATATATATTCTCGACTGAACTAATCTTTAAACTAAACCTTGTGACCAAGAAACAGTAATATTAAGAAACGGCTATTCTGTCCATCGAGTTATTATGAGATTCAAAGCAGCCGAGTGTTACATATCATTCTGGCCGCCCTCAAATCCGTGGCGGAAGAAAGTAGTTCCCAAACACAGAGGCTTTTAAAATTACTCCGTTGTTGTTTTCTAGTTTTCATTTTTCAAACTTGTGCTGTCGAACTTTTGTATAAAAGCAATTTCGCTCTCGTAGTCGTGTGGTATTTGTTTATGTTATATCGTAACGGCTGTGATTGCTTCCGGCACTCGGCCTGGAGGAGCTCACTTAAAAACGGCGTATTTTAAGTTTATAAAAATATTCAATGTTATAAAAGGTGCTGTATTACATGAAATATTACTTACTGTGCAAATAGACCGACTGAGTAAAACTCCAGGGCTGAAATATCCCAACTTCAGATCGACCGTAAACCTGACTGGAAACTTCTTTTAGCGCAAGGGAAATGTGCATTTGTGCGCATGCGCAAAGAACCAACTTTTTTTAAACTGAATTTAATTAATTGACATGACTTGGATTTAAAAGACATGCAATTCGCTTAAAACCTATTAATATATATTAATTAAAATCAAAAACTTAAATTAAATAGTTAAAACTAGCTAAATTGAATTATGCTTTATTTAATTGGGGCCATAATCATTTTTTTCAGTGTAGGCCTCAGTTTATTTATGAAATATAACTAGTTTTAACAAATATGCCTTGCTAAAAACATTACTTGTGTGCATTTTGAGGCAAAACAAAGGCCACTGATGTATTTTAAGACATGGCAGTGCAAGAAAAAAACAGCTTGTAAAATTTACTTTAAAAAAATCCTTGTAACAATTTGCACAAACTTTTTTAAGTAAAATCTACTCCCTTTTTAAGTAAAACTTACCTACTAAAATCAAATAAAATGTACTTAATAATGCATGATAAAACATATGTTAAATAATTAAGTAAATGTTACTTCATTGTTTTTTTAGAGGTTTGAAGCATTGCTGTCCTAAAAATATTAAATAAATCGTATTTACTGTTTGTTATTTTCTTTAACATAGTTCTATGGACTCTATAAATGGCATTATAACACAAAATTCATGACTGACTACAAGTCAGTCATTGAATAAACTTGATTCTGAACAGAAACGCACACAAACAGCGTTTTTGACATCCATTGTCAGTACTGTGGAGAGAATTACAATATAATGTTCTGAACAGGGTTGATGTAAAGAAACACTGATCACCTGAACGGTGACTTTACAAAATTATAATTTACAACAAAACAACATCAATAATATAAGAGCTTAAACCTTTATGATATTTTACTAACAAATATTTAAAGGAATAGTCTACTCATTTTCAATATTAAAATATGTTATTACCTTAACTAAGAATTGTTGATACATCCCTCTATCATCTGTGTGCGTGCACGTAAGCGCTGGAGCGCGCTGCGACGCTTCGATAGCATTTAGCTTAGCCCCATTCATTCAATGGTACCATTTAGAGATAAAGTTAGAAGTGACCAAACACATCAACGTTTTTCCTATTTAAGACGAGTAGTTATACGAGCAAGTTTGGTGGTACAAAATAAAACGTAGCGCTTTTCTAAGCGGATTTAAAAGAGGAACTATATTTTATGGCGTAATAGCACTTTTGGGAGTACTTCGACTCGCCTGAAAAGTCTGCTCCTCTTCTCACTCTCATAATGTAGCTCCTCTTTTAAATCCGCTTAGAAAAGCGCTACGTTTTATTTTGTACCACCAAACTTGCTCGTATAACTACTCGTCTTAAATAGGAAAAACGTTGGGCAGTTGTTTGGTCACTTCTAACTTTATCTCTGAATGGTACCATTGAATGAATGGGGCTAAGCTAAATGCTATCGAAGCGTCACAGCCCGCTCCAGCTCTTACGTGCACGCACACAGATGATAGAGGGATGTATCAACAATTCTTAGTTAAGCTAATAACATATTTTAATATTGAAAATGAGTAGACTATTCCTTTAAGTAGTTAAGTTCTTATCAGTTCTTATTCTGTGATAAAGCTAAAAAATTATAAAATATTCAGGCTCAAAGGATTGTGGGAATTCCTTACAACATGTGCAATTAAATTTAAGGATATTTTACTTGATTTTATTAGTTTAATGGATTTAATATTAAATATAGTTAAATGAACTAAGATTTTTTACTTGAATCTGCTAAAGTTTTTGATTAAAATGTACTTACTTATTTTAGGACTATGTGCAGTGACTATAAAACAATACAAGAAAATATCTAATACGACTTACTATTCCCACACAGTTATTTTTTTACATGAATTAATTGTGTATTTATCATCATTTTACTTAGGAAAATCTAGTTATATATAATAAATATTAAATAAATAAATATATAATAAATAAATGTTAATATTATTATGTAGAAATTATGAGAGTCAATCTAATAAATATTAGCCTACTACACCAAAAAGTTCGTTTTTTCAGTGTACATTTTAGCCTAGGACTAGTCTAATCCCTGTCCGGGAAACCGCCCCTATGTGTTATTTTAATACATTGTGTCATTTTGGGGCAGTTTCCCGGACAGGGATTAGCTTAATCCAGGACTAGGCCTTAATTTAATTAGGAAATATAGCTAGTTTTAACAAATATGCCTTACTAAAATATTACCTGTGTGCATTTTGAGGCAAAACAAAGGGCCCTGATGTATTTTAAGATATGTCAGTGCAAGTTGTTTTCAGTTTGGACAGCTCTTAAAAATGTTTTAGTCTAGAACTAGTCTAATCCCTGTCCGGGAAACCGCCCCCTAAACACAGAGATGTTCATCTCAATCTTTATTCAAAAAAAAAGAAAAAAAAAGCTTTAAATATATTAAACATTTATGTTTTTATTTTGTTTTATGAATTCATTATTCTACGTTCATGGAAAGAAATAAAGAGGTAGAACGTGTTAACGTTCAGACCAGATACTACAGTACATGAAAATGCATGGCAGTAAACGCAAAAACTGTGCTTAGAGCAGTTTTTGACAATACAACATTTGACCAGCAGGGTGCGGTGTCGAGCAGACAAATGAGTTCAACTGATGTGAAGCTTACCATCTATCAGATATTAAGCAAATGCTTTCTTGTAGATTAGGTTTACACATTAGATTCATGAAAATGTTTGTGGCGACTTTTTTTTGGTGTATTATACAAATGTAAAGATTAAAAGTTCAAAGTCTCATTTTAAGAGTTATACACAAAAAAGCAATAAACACAGTCGTGCATAAGCAAAAATATATTTTTTAAACAAATGCAAAATACAATTGTAGAATCAAATCATTGGAAAACAATGTTTTTTACTATTTTTTAGCTCAACAAGAATACTAGTTGTAGATTAAATGATTTATGTCTCACCTGTAAAATGCATTAACAGGTCCATATCTCTATTGCTCTGTAGTTAGCTAAATGTTTCTTGCAAAACATTCAAAGACAATCTGTAAGACTACATGACTGAACATGACACTTCTGAACCCAAAACAGCAACACTTGTTTTTGGACCAATTGAGATTCCAGTTCCAAGGATTTTTGCCTCAACACCACTCAGACTAATAGCTGCACCTGTATCAACTCCAAGTCCCACCTTTACACCAACTGGACCTGCTTTGGCTGATGCACTGGCAACTTCGGCCCGAGCCATCGCTCCGACTCCAACCAAACTTGCTTCAGCACCGACCGAGGCGTTGGGCCCATTGGCTTCTGCCTCGAACACACTGACTTGAGCACGAGCACGGCCAACTCCTGCTTCTGCATAAACTCCGGCTTTGGGAATTCTCTCCATTGGTTTGTTTTTCAAACCTACTGCATATTTTCCACATCGAGCATACTTGGATTCTGCATTGGCACATGCTGGTCTGTCAATAGTGTCAATGATGTTTATGGTGTCTAGGATGTCAACATTAGCTGAAGCAAGCTGAACATTTGGTTTTTTTGTAGTTTCCTTTTTGATTTTCCATGTGTCTTTCTTGAGCAAATTTTTGTTGACGTCACTAGAAACATGAAAATCTATTGGGTGCTGTCCTCTTCGTAGTCGTTTTTTGTAAATTATGTCGGATTCTTCATCTGCGAAGAATAAAAATAAGCTTAAATGCAATGCACACAAAGACATTAAAAATAACATGCCTGTAACATGTCATAGCTTCTTTTTAACACTGCATGTTGATAAAGTCTCAATGATCGGTCTGTCACTTAAAGACTGCCAGCCCAAGTCTGTTGTGAGTTAACACTTTTTCTCCTGAAACATGAGGCGAGATGCAGGACAGCAGGTAGGTGACAAAGTGATAAAGTTTATTGAATAATCTTAGTTGTATTTCAATCCTCATCTTTTTTTGTCTGATCAGATTCAACAGGTGTTGTTACACAAAACAAAGACTATTTACTAGCTTCCCAAAATCCCTCACTGCAGAACATGACATCCAGGGGCGGGGTTGGATTCAGATCCAGGGGCCGGGGCTGTATCCAGGTCCAGAGTTCTCTTCACTACATTTTGATTGGTCGGCAGTTTTACCACAAGACACGTCATACACTTGTTGTTGCTTTACCATTTCCGCATTGAGTCGTAACTAAATTAAGTTATTCTTTTGACGGAAAAACAAACTTTACTTATGACTACAATAAAAGTAGTGCCTTTAAGGTAAAATGTACGTTTTTTTGCTATAATGTTTCTGTCAGGACCCTGTCAGATTGGTCTCTTGTTTTACTGTCTAGTTTAGATTAACAGGGTTCTGACACTATTATGTTCTGTGTGGGAACACGTGGCCATGGTTTGTTGATAGCTGGCCACGTGTTTTCCTTGTCCTGTCTCTTTTACCCCGCTCCCTTGTCGTTCTCATTGGTTTGATTGTTTGATCCCTTGCACCTGTTTCCCTCTTGATTTACCTTATTTAAAGCCCTTGTGTTTCTTGTCCTGTGCTCGTTCGTTTTGTTAGTACTCTTGTCGTCTAGTGTTTCTGCCAGTATTTAGTCAAGTGTGTGTTTTGTAATTATATCCTGTTTACTGTTGTAATTATATCCTGTTTACTGTTGTAATTATATCCTGTTTACTGTTGTAATTATATCCTGTTTACTGTTGTTTGCCCCCTCGAGGGCTTTTTGTTTTGTTAATATTAAAGTGTTTTGTGTTCACCCCTCAACATCGTCTGCTTTTGGTTTCATCCGTCCCTGTTCTTGACAGTTTCTGAGAAAAACATTTCGGGTACTACGAATAATCTTACCACGCGCAGTTTAATCTGAATGTATACAGTATAAATATGCATTATTAACATATATGGCATGCATGTTATTTAGAAATTAATAAATTGAATGTTTATCTTGTGTGGACTTTGAACTTGTTTTAATGCGTCTTTGCTTACAGCCATTAGGTTTACTTTTCTTACAAATGTGCTAATAAAAGATATCAAATAAAATTGTGTTTTTATATTTACTCATATAGCCGTGTAATAAGTGGGATAATGTACAGCCAACCGTGTTGCAAATAAATCCCTTCAGTATATCACCTCTCGGGAATGTGCCCCTTACCCCCCTACCTCCCTTACACCTAACTGTGATCATTAAATTATGAATCTTTTTCGACTATATTATTAAAGTGCCCATCTTGTGACTGCTTTTCCACAAGTTAAATGGGTGTATGAGTTCCATAAAACATGTTTCAAAAGTTGTTTGCTGAAATAGCTTGTAGGAAAAGATTGTTACCCATCTCTAGTAGCCTCTGTTTCAGTGCATTTCAGATTGTGCCGTTTTGAGCTGTCATTACATATTTATGAGCTGCTGCTCCTTTGATCACGCCCCACTACTAACGTCATGTGCGCGTGTGCGTGCTCAGTGTGGTATCGTGAGCAGTACAGAGCATACTGTGTTATTTTTATATATTATAATTAACGGTTTATGTTGCCAACAGACCAAAAAAGCAAAAAAGTATCACTAATAAGTACACTCCAGGAGAAGAAACTCATGACACACAATGATTACAGAGTAAATTGTGATGTAGCAGTCTCAACAGTACACTTGTTTTCCCTGGACAATGCTAACATATTCCCGTTATAAAACATTTTCAAATGCATCATTTTCGCAAATGACCGAAATTTAGACCCGACGGGGGATGTATACTGCTTGTGGACCACGTGTTAATTGCTAGAAGCTAGCGGGACCGTATCTTGGGAAAGTGATAAGAGACTCGGGGGTACGTTAGCCTCGTCAGAAAAGCCGGGGTCGGTAAGGCCCGGTCTCGGTTAGTTTGGCAAAACACTTTTAGTTTGGCAATACACTATTACTTAGTTCATGTATAATTGTAAAATATTTTTTTTTACTTTCGAAACCACGCTGCAAACTATCTAGCCTGCAAAAAATATATATAGCCTACTGTCTACAAACAATAGTATTACCATCACTATACATTTAAAAGGTATAATTTACGGGATTAGCATCTATGTATGGTCTCTGTTTTGAGATACAGATGCTCTAGCATCATAAATGTAAGTTAGTATTTTGTGACAGAAGATGACAACATGCAAAATATAACATGACTTCTTACCTTTTGTGTTGATATAACGATCGCGAATCAAATCCAGTCTGTTTCAGATGTGTGAATAATCCCGGGGTGGCGAACGTCGGTCCTGGAGAGCCGCAGCCCTGCAGTTTTTAGCTCCAACCCTGATTAAACCTCACCTGTCTGAAGGTTTCTAGTAACTCTTTAGATCTTGATTACCTGTTCAGGTGTGTTTGATTAGAGCTGGAGCTAAACTCTGCAGGTCTGCGGCTCTCCAGGATCAACGTTCGCCACCCCTGGAATAATCCATGAAAACCATCTAGAATACATCCAATGACCATTTTTGTCCACAAATGCTTATAATCCGTGAAATATAGATATATATTCTGTTGTTTATATCAGATTTCGCATGAACGTCTTATCGCCTACAATCTGAGGACTATTTACGTTGTAACAAACTGTATGAGATTACACTTTAGGTTCCAATAAACACTCGTTAAAACTTGGTTTTTAAAAGTAGGCGGGAGTATAATCCATAATATCCAAATAGCGCTGTTATTTCAGTGAGACATGATAACAGTATAGAGGATATCAGCGAAGTGACTGCTCTGTGCTCTCTCTAGCTACCTGGTGGGTGGAGACCTGCGAGTGGGGTGGTGGGCGGGAAAATTCAAACGGAATGTGACGACAAGGCTAGTTACGTCACTTCAGAGCTGATTTTGAAACCGTGTAATCTGAGACTCAAGGCAGAGGACATTTAGAAACCTGTATCTCACTCAAAACAGCATGGATGGATTTTTTTCCAAGTTTGTATGCGTGTGGAAGCATCAGAGACACAAATAAACACCCCAAAACGCAGAAAAAGTGAGTTTTTCATAATTTGGTTACTTTAATTAAACGTACACTTAAGTTGATAAGAGCAAACGTTGGCGACCACAGGTTGCAACTAATTGCAGGCTGCAACAACGCAAATATACAGGTTAAAGCAACACCACAGAGTTTTTTTTACCTTAAAATAATGCTTCCAAAACAGTTTCAGTCGTTCATCCACTCAAAACATTTACATTCGCTTTGCAGCCCTCTTTTGGCCAAAACCGCACTAAAGAAGTTTCCAACTGTCGGGTCGCGGTCCTGTAGTTCGAGTGAAAACTACAAAAACTTGCTTTACGGCAGACCTACAATCCAATCAGAGCCAGCTATGCCTCAGTATTTATGACAGAGGGTAATGGACAATTACGCTTCTAACCTGTAGGGGGAGCAAAGAGCAAAAACTCTTTGGTGTTGTTTTAATTTGGCGGAGCAAAGTATAAAGTGGGAGGAGTTGGAGATACAACCTCGCCCCCTGGATGATGTTCTGCAGTGAGGATCATCTCCAAAATCCCGCTGTAAAAACCTTAAGATTGAGACATTCCCTTATCTTTACTTGAAGATAATATGACCCCCCCCCAAAAAAATTTTTTTTTTTAAAAAATAAAAACTTTAAATATATAAAAATAAAAACATGAATTATAAATCAAATTAATATGTGGGTAAAAATTATTAATAAGAAACACATTTTAAAATAATAATTTATTAAAAAATGAATTGATATGAAAAGTATTACTGCGTCTAGATAGAATTGGATGATGTTTATTCCATTCCCCAGCTTCCTCACGCTGAACCACCCCCCTTGTGTATGACCCGTTACCAAATAAAAAGACATTAAACAAACTATTTACATGCTCCGTTTTATAATTGTATTTAATCAAGACTTTTTTGGAGAGATGTGGACATTTATATTAGTAGAACATTGGGTCGTGTAGTAGAAATTGGTGTAGGCTATTTGATGTTCTTTTTTCCTTTGGAAAGTAATGAACACATACTGTATGTTATACAGTTATTTATTGTATTTGAAAAGTACAATATACACAAAACAAATTAAGCCCTTTGTAAACAAAATCACATTTTATGAATTATTTCAAATTTATACAATCCCTCTTTGGAAAAAGTTAAAAAGCTCTGAAAACAGGCCTATTTTAAAGGTATTTTCTGTAAATCTTTTTTCTTGTCTTCTCTGGAAACACATGTGCACCAAAATATTATAACATAATTAGATAAAGTGTAAATCACCTAAAATAAAAAACAACACTAAAATGTAGAGTTCTGCCAAGTAGACCAACTTTTAAATAGCACTTACCATTTTCATTATGTCTATGGTTGTGTGGATGTCGGTTTGAAGACATTATTGGGCGTCAAAAGGTCAAGGTCGTAGCAGGTATTTTGGTGATGCAGTGTCTCGGACTCGGTCCTATAAAACAGGTCCCAACCACCAGGTCGCGTACAGTATAAAAGCTACGTAACAGCCTAATCGGGTGTTTTGTCCTTTAAGTGCCGTCTGTGCTGACTTCAGATAACATCGGTCATTTCTACTTTTATACAGGGCCGCGCTTTCTCTTTCTCTTTCTCGCTCTACCAGCGCATCGTTGATCACATTGCTGTCATTAGAGTGAGTTCTAAAACAGGGATGTGCGGGGGTGGGCCGGTGGCTAGAGCCACTGCCCCTCTGCCCTAATCGGCTGAGGTGCCCCTCTCACCAACCGCCAACAACGGTCAAAGTATTCTGTTACCGCTCGTCTAAAGATAGACTACACTCTTTCTGGTAATCCACTTCGTGATTTCCCGCTTCGCAGCATCTCTCACAATCTGTGTCCACTTATGAGACGACAGTTTGTGTTATTAACAGGTAGATTCATTACATTACCTCAGTGTTGAGGTGCTAATCTAGTTTGAAGCCGAGAGAGGTCGTGTACTGTATTATTTTTGATTGCCTGTTATCTCGTGATCACATTCTTTTTCCCGTGAAAAATGGTCCGTGTAACGCTTTGCAGTTCTTTTTTCAGTTTGCACCATCAAAATGAATAAAATGAAAAATTTGTTTCAAACTTTCATTTTTCAATTTTCATGAGTAGTTCACAAACGGATAATTGTCTCTCGGTTTAATTTTCAATTCTACGTGTTTGGGTTGATGCTTTAGAATTTCAGGTTTTGGAACAAACAGAAAAAATGACTTCTTAGTCTAATTTTCCATTTCTGTGTTTGCGGCTGGAACGTACCAATATCACCGGGGGTGGGGTGTAGTCTTCAGCAATTGTTCTCAATTTTTTTTCCGCGTGCGACCCCCCTTGTGTACGGTGCATTCCTTCGCGGCCCCCCAAAGAAATTTATGACAAAAAAACTGTTCTAAAATTTAACAATTTTAATTAAACAAAACATATTAAGTTATACAAAGTAGTGCTGTTGGTTAGTAGCCTTATTTCTTTTAGGTTTAATTACACAGAATTCATGATAAATGAATGTATTTTATAAAATGTCATAAACTGGGGTCCCCCTGGCACCATCTCGCGGCCCCCCTGTTCGAGAACCACTGGTCTACAGCTGGTCACGGACAGACAGCGCTACCATATTTATCTCCTCTATGTATATTACACATTTATTAAAATATTTTGAATAACAATAATGCCTGTAAACATTTATCTATCGGACCTCGGTTGCCGTTTTGGTTTTTATCAGTAGATGCTGATGTAACGGCCTATAAGTGCATGCACTCGAGACGTGAATAAACTTGTATCTGCCGCAGTTTAGCCTGCATAATGGCTCGAAAAGTTTAATCATGTTACCCCGAGATATTACGAGGTAGCGGGTCAGGTTTGTAACCTGAAAAGTTGCAGTTTCGAGTCTCACGGCCGGCCGCTTGTTACTGACGTGCCCTTGAGCAAGGCACCTTAACCCCATTGCACCCCAGGCGCTGTGTGCCCACTGCTCCGGGTGTGTGTTCATGACTGGCAGCGTGTGTGTTGACTACTTACTGGATGCATTCCATACTTGACAACCATGTCACTTTCACTTTTGTTTCCTTTAAAAAAAAATTTATTAGGGTATGAGCCGCGAATGCCCACCCCGTGACGCCTGCCCTATATATTGGCTAATTTACTAGCCATATTATATCCACAGTGTATACTTTCCCAGCTCTTCTACTAGCTAACGCTGTGGTCTTCAACATGGTTCCCGGGGGCACCAGTTTGCCCACACAGAGTCTGTGAGGTGCCCGCCAAAGCACATTCTATATAGCCTCCATTGTAATATTTATTACATATTTTTTATTAGCTTGGTTTCTTTTATGTATGTTAACATTTTAAACAATGGTAAAATATCAACAAGTAAAATAAAAAGTTTTGAGTAGACTATATCAAAAAGTAGACCTCCAGATTGTTTTATCCTTTGTGGTAGCCCTTGCTCACAAAAAGGTTGAAGACGGGAGACCCCTGAGCTAACGGATCAAGTGGTGTTAAAACATGGCAGTGTACTAATTAAAGTGAATAAATTTTAATTGAGTTTATTTCTTTATTACACATTACACATTCAATTCCAAATCAAAGCATTAACCACTTTGGGGTGGTTTCCCGGACAGTGCTTATCCTAGTCCCAGACTAAAATGCATGTTTGAGCTGCCTTAATTTAAAACAGTATCTACAGTTCCTGTCAATTTTTAGGTTTGTGTCAGAAACTGCATTTTTAATGTCACCCCACAAGTTTTTAATGGTGAAGAGAGATCAGATGATTGAATTGACCACTTTATAACCTTAATCCTTTTTGTCTGGAACCAGATTTTGCCCTCTTGCTTTTGTGTTTGGGGTTGTTGTCTTGTTGACAGACACCAATTTTAGGGGCATTTCCTCTTCGGCAAAGGGCAACATAATCTCTTCAAGTATTCTAATGTAGTCAAACTGATCCATGTTCCCTTGTATACGATAAATACGCCCTGGCAGTATGAAAAACATCCCAATCCCATGACTTTTACACCGCCATTACACAGTACTTTTACTTGAATTCAGTACCCGGGGGCCGCATGAGGTTCTGTCTAGTCCCCAAAAAGAAAGATTTTAATCTTATCAGGCCACAAAATGTTACACAATTTTTCTTTTGGGCCAGCTGTATATGAGGTGTCACAAGATCATCATCTTTTATCTTTCTAAAGGTTTTCAACTTTTTTAATCAAATTGCTCTGTTCTTCTGACCAATGTTTGAAACTACCCATTCAGCAGCAGATATATTTTATAACAATGGGCGAAACATTTCCCTTCTCTCTTTCTTAATGAAGGACAGAAAGAAACTGTTTTCACAGAATGAACTCATTTTAAACTTTATACTGCTATTATTTTGATCACGCCACTTTCAATAAATGAATCTATAACTCAGAGCAAGTAATGTGGATATCATTAACAATGAAAGCTCTATTGTTTTTCTATTATACTACTAATAACAATAGTGGTTTATCAGGTTACTGATTTTGCACTGCTATTTTTTTGAACACCACTGTTTATGTAGCATAAAATTATAAATGTTTGCAATTTATTCACTTTTATTAGTACACTACCATGTTTTGTAACACACTGTAGGTATGATCCGTTAGCTGGTAAAAGAGCTGTGAATGGATACACTGAGGATATCTCAAATATTAATATGGCTAGTAAATTAGCCAATAACAGGGCAGGCGGGAAACTTGTAGATTTTTGTCTTTCCCTCAAATACAACACAACAGTTACACCTTCACAAATTCTTCAGTGCAGATGCACATACCCCATTTAAAAATCACAGATTAAGAAACTCATACACTCACGTTTTTTGCTACAAATGCGGCAGTAAATATGGTGCAAAACCTATTTAGTCACACACAAATTGTGTACATTCGCAAATCATTATGTGCATCTGTGCAATGAGAGTTGCATGTGTGTACATTTTTTTTTCTCACTAAAATTGTATTTATTTATATTTTTCTAGCACAAACACAAATTTATTACTACAACTGCTTGAATCTGCTGCTACAAGTTTCGAACACTCCTTTTCGCGTGCTCTCTCTTTTACATCAAATACCTCTCTCTGAGGCAGAGTTTATTAACTACCACCATCGTTTCAGCAAGGTAAATCGCCTTTATCAAGGTATTATTTTCACCAAGTGGAGAATGATACACTCTGAATACTGTTATGTGATTGGTCCCTTTCTGTAAACCCCACCCCAACATCTAATCCTACTGGAGAGAAACAGGTGATTTAGGCCTTTTACAAAGTGCTGGCTAAAGTACAACGAAATAAGTAAAAAAAGTCCTATTTTCCATTTAAAATTAGCTAAATTCCTACTTGATATACTGGGGCAATTTTGAAGTTTATTGTTTAAGACATCAAAAGTAAACTAAATTTAGGAGCCAAAAGCCTGTTGAGAAATCAGACATTTATAAACAGGTATATCCAAACAGTTCCAACATTGTGTTATGTTAATCAAAATAAATAAAACACGAGGAATTATGACTTCAGGTCACTGGGATTAAAATAAAATATACTTTGAAATATATGTGTGGTTTTGTTCAGCTATTAGGATACTAAACAATTATGAACTATAATTAACATATTAGTATTAGCACTATGCTTTTAGATCTTTCAAATCAAAATGTTTCTAACACTTTACTACACATCACTTATCTGGCTTCTATCTTTACGTGTTAATCACATGATTAAACACAAGAGGGCAGTGTTGTCAAAAAAAGGACTATATACTCATACTGCATGAACTCTCTGAAACCATATTTAAAAAGGCATCGTCATGGTGCTCTGTTAATTATTATGAAGACATTAAAGTAATAAAAGATATTTTAAAACATCATGATATATTTTCACTTGTGGGTAAAGCACACCTTGTAGGCTACTCTATAATAGGAATGAAAAATCCCATGTGCCTCAAATTTAAAACAATATAGTTTATCGGTCAAAACATAGCAACAATACTGTTTCACTAAAACCTTCATGCAGACATTTAATGTGAAAGCTACTTTGCCTCTTTTGGGAGTCAATTGCTTCTGCTTATGTAATCATAGCAACTGAGTTTTTCTGTTTCTGTTTTTCTTATCATTTTTTGTCATCATAAGACCCAGCTTCACTCACTGAAAAAAATGATTCATTGAATTTAATAAATTTTTTTAAGGTAAGTGGTTGCAATCAATTTATTTAAGCTACATTTAAACAAAAAAGATTTGTAAAGTAAAATAAAATATAAAAATTTTGTTTAAATGTAGCTTAAATAAATTGATTGCAACCACTTACCTTAAAAAAAAATTATTAAATTCAATGAATCATTTTTTTCAGTGCTTTTTAAAGATGTTCTTTCAGAATTAGATGGTGTTCATTTTAGTTTAGTATTTCTTAATCTCACTTCTGGTTCTTGTTCATTTCTATAGCTACTGTATATTTTGCATGTCTATAAGAAAGCTCTAACATTATATGTTTGAAAATGCCACAAGGTTTAATATTTTACCGTCTAATATTTTGACATTGTTTTTGGTTTTCGAATACTTTTTGGTGCCACTTTATATTTGTATCATGGTGTTCTTGCTAGTCGTTTAGATAAGGTCATTTATATAGTTTGTAAAAACATCACTGTAGTCTCTCTGTCATTGCAAGTGTTAATGATCTGATTCTGGGCCATGTCTTATTCCATGGACTAAGAATAAATGTCTGTGTAATGTTAAAGCCAATAAATGTTAAAGGAAATATAAATATTGCTAATTTATCTAAATAGTCTTTTTGTATAGTACTGAAATTAAAAAGGTTAGGGCATGAGCAGCAACAAAAAGTTATGAATATAGGTTATTTTACTACTGTGCTAATTAATCAGATGAATTAAGCGAAAGTTAAATAAGTATTGATAAAAATAATTTAGTCTTAATGAAAAGTCTTATTTATTATTTATTGTCAGTCACATTACAAAAAGTCAATATTCATAAACATGTTATAACTATTTGTTGAACAGATATAAGAAAATAAAATTCTATAAACATTACAAACAGAAAAAAAATAAAGTGCCGTAAAAAAGCTGATATGAGATCACCATAATAACTTAAAAGCTTCTTATAAAGATGTCCTAACTTTTAATAGCTTTTTTTATTCAAACAATTAGATGATTTATACAATCATCTTCAGGAGAACATTATCAAATAAAAGAAGATAGAAGTCAGAGGAAAAAAGGAAAAGGAGAAACAAACAAAACAAAATAAAGGGGTATGTAGCTTACAATCAAGGAAAAAATAATAACAATAAAAATATAAAAGCAATGAAGGAAAGCTATCTAAGTTAAGTTGGAGTCAATAGAAATATATTTTTATGTATATCCAAAAAACTTAACACATTCTTTATTGTTAGTCAAACAAAAAGATGTGAGCAGTGAGTCAACCTCAATCAGGAAATGTGAAAAAGTAGGAATTGAGCCCATACATTTTTGCTTATGGATAAAAAAATTTGCCAAACAAAATAAAAAAGTTAAATAAATACTCTTTAGATTTGTTGAGTCAGAGTAATAGCAGATAGTATCTTTCAAGCTAAAATATTGTGCAAGGATAGGTGTATTGTTTAAATGGGAGTACAAGTCTAGACAAAATTTCTGAACGAACTTACAAAAATAGAATAAATGTATTAATGTTTAACTTTTAATAGCTACTTAAGTTGGCCCCTGACGTCATAAAGCAGAGCTGATGACGTATAGTGTTTTCCTGTAGAGGCGGGGACTGCAAGAGGGGCTTCTCTCTCTCTCCCCCTCTCGTCTACTGACCTCATACTTTTTCATCGTCTATCAAGCCTTCTTTTCCAATGCAGAGGCGCAGACGATCAAAAGCGAACAGTTGACTTTCTGGGATATTATATTATATAGCGGACGGGACGGGTCCACAATGGATTATTCGGTGTGATTTGTTTCGACTGTAGGATTAATAAGAAACTATCTCATTGTTTAGGAGTAAAAGAAGGATACACGTTGACAAAAGACGCCTATGAGGCTCCGAAAGTGAAGGGAAAAAATAAAAGCCATAAGGTAAAGTTGTAATATGTCTATCAAATTAAATGACGCGATCTCTTCTTTGTGTTTTATGGTACTATGTTAAAAGCAAACGCTAAAGTGTTTCTTAAAAAAAGATATTTGTGTGATGTATGTAAAGAGAGAAATATGTGTTGAAGTTGCTCGTGTCGCTGCGCACGCGTGAATAACGGTCCGCGTTACAGATATTTTTGGGTGGGTTTATAAAAAGACCTTCAGCTTCTTGTACTGTAGGTCGACCAGTAGTCTCAAATATAAGCTACAGTTGTACTTTTATGTTGCATTTTCGCAAGCTGTACCAAAAATTCAACCACATTTTCTGTTGTTTATAGTTTTTATGTCCCGTCTGTTTTTCCCATCAATATAAATGTAGCACGCACATCCACACTTGTTGCTAAGGAGAATTGTCAATCAAATTTTCATAAAACTTTTAAAATGTATTTTCATTTATATAGGATCCTTTATTTGTTTATTTATATTTTTACATCTTAAAAATTACATTTTCAATGTTCTGACGTATAAAGGAAAAAGCAGCTATGAATTATAGAAAGTGTATGACGTCATTCGATGTATCAGTAAATTAATGCTTACGTCAAGCTGCAGCATTTTTTTGAGTACAGCAATTAAATAATGAAAAACAACATTGGTCATCTTGTTTAGCTTGATTATTTGCATAAATTAATAAACAAGCAAATGTAATTTGAAGTCTGGGGCTGCCATTGCTAGCTAATGGATTTTTCAATGTTAAGCTACACAAGAACATTTAGGTGGCATTCAGTATATTAAACACTTACCATTGGTATTGTTTTAGACTTCAAAAGTCATTGAATATACATGTTAAACTCTACAAATTGTCTTTCCTTTCCTGACCAGATTTACAAATTACTATAAATTAATTCACCATATATTGGGCAAAAGAAAAAAGTTACCTGCATTAGACAGATTAAATGTAAAAGGTTTGCTTTGGATAAAGGCATGAATAAATGTAAAACTAAATGCATTGTTTCCTTACAAATACTCATTTGTGGATCCTGTTTACAGTCAGTTTCTAAAAAAAGACCACAGGAGGTTTGAGATTGATCATTTTGTCTGCTTCCTAAAGCTGTCCGGATCCATTTTACACGATCATTTAAAATGTCAATAGGCCAGGAAACAAACTACATTGAATAATTGGATTCGGTTTTACCCTTGTACCCATTTTAATCTGTAAAGGACGTCTGGTGTCTTTGTCCTAGTGAGCAACCTTGCATCTGACAGAAGAGGAGATATATTTTAATCATGTAAGTGGATGGCTGCACTCTAGTAGATAAAACAAATCAGGTGTTTTTGTGTGTGTGTGGTCAGTAGCATCTGTCAGCGTGACCTTTAACCTTAACAGATGCCGAACAGAATAAAACTTTATATTTGGACTTTTAACAGAGTAGGTGTGTCACCACTGAGGTTGTTTAGAGGGTCTTGTTTTGTAATTCCGATTTGTTGGTTATTTAAAAATGTTTAAATGTTGATGAAAACATCTAGGTACATGTGATAGTGTCACACATGTTGTGGTTTGTTTTTCTATGAGAGGTTTGTTTTTGTTGGGGTGAAAAGGAATTTTTAAACAAACTGAGATCCAGGGTTTATTTTCAGACTTGTTTTGAAGTTAAGAGAGTTATTTTCAACCCAGCATTGGGTCAAAAAGGGACAAACCTAGCCGTTGGGTTGTAATTTAACCTATGCTGGATTGTTTCAAACTAAAATGGTGGGTTATTTTAACCCATTGTTGGGTCAGATTTGATTTACACAAGGTTCCCACGGGTCCTTGAAATCCTTGAAAGTTTTTGAATCTGGGGGAAAAAATTCAAGGCCCTGGGAAGTTTTTGGAAGTATACATACATAGATACAAGTCATTGAAAGTGCTTGAATCTATTTTATGCAAGAAGTTTTCTGGAAAAAAATCTATATTATTCCCTGTGTAGTGTAGGAAAATACCATAAAATTCTAGACTTCTTAAGCACACGTGCTAAACTGTTCGCTTTAAATGCTTATATCTTCTGTATGCTAATGTTGATTCATATCTTTGTTGCATAGTTGACACATGAAAACGTCTCGGGTTACGTATGTAACTGTTGTTCCCTGAGAAGGGAACGAGACGCTGCGTCTCCCTTACCATACTTCCTGCATCCCTGTAATGCCGTCTTTGGCAATATTTCAGATAGCGATATACTTCCAGGGTCCCACGTCACCCAGTCTTTGTCATTAAGCCTCACCATTGGTTGAATTTGATATACACATTTAGACACACTTACCCCTGGAGGCAAAGTGTCACCGCAGTGACGCAGGTTCAAGCTCTCACTTGAAATTTGTCCCCACATTTAGTCCTTGAATTTGAGGGTATTAGACCTGGAAAGTCCTTGAAAAGTCAATGAATTTGAAGTTAACTAAGGTGTGGTAACCCTGTATACACATTTTCTGGGTTAATTTAGCTAAATTAACGGCTAATTTGTCCCTTTTTGCATACACACTCATAGTTAAGTAAAGTTAAAGATTACGGTTATGCCAGACTGAGTTTAGTTTAACTATTTTATACATTAAGGAATAATATTAAATTGATCTAAAACATAAAATATACATGAATAGTTGTCTGATGTACATGGTAAGCAAAAGTTGCAATGCATTTTTTAATTCTTCTAACTTCATTTGACAGTATTACTGATCTCTCAACCAACCTTGTTGGCTACTTAACAGTTTTAAAATACATTTTGTATTACATTGGTAAACATGATTTACTCCACACCTGTGTTTAAAGCTTGACTTATACATCTATTGAATTCTGAATCTGATCCAAGCATTGTTTTCCTGGCAGGTTAAATTACAC